>NC_064559.1:69448140-70871045 GCF_937001465.1 Orcinus orca
TATCTGTGCTAATTTCAATCTCTGGTTATATGCAGCACCCCAACTCACATTTCCCCTTAAGCAAGCATAAGTTGGTTTTCTACATTTGAGACCCTGTTCTGTTTTGTAATTCAGTTCCTGTGTAGCCAAGTTTACATTCCGTGTATTAGTGATATCTTATGATGTTTCTTTTTCTGTGTGACTTATTTCACGTAGAATCATCGTACCTGAATCCAATCATTATACTGCTATGGGCCTGATGACATAGATTTCATTGCTGAGTGATATTGCATTGTACGTACGTACCACAACTTCTTTATCCATTTTTCGCTTTCTGTGATATTGCACTTGTACCGTAAACGAGGTTCTTGTAAACAGAGCTCTCCCAAACTTTGGGGTGGCTGTGTCTTTTTGATTTTAATTTCCCTAAACTATAGGACCATAAGTGGAAGTGCCCTAGGGTCCATTGCTTTGTTTTTTAGATGTTTCAGAAACACCATACACTTCGCCAGATTGGCTGTTGGAAATTTACATCCCGCCCTTCAGCATAACAAGGCTCCCAGTTCTCCATGGCCTGTCCTGCCTTTCTGGATTTTACACTTTTTTCAGATGGTCCTTTTGACCGGGGGGCAGTGAGACTTCATTGTAGTGCAGATTTCCTTTGCAAGCTTGCTTGGTTGGCCAAAAAGGGCGTATGCGTTTTTTCCTGAATATATTCAGGAAAAAACGCATACGCCCTTTTTGGCCAAGTGCATCATTGTAGACGTTCTGCCTCTTTTCCTATGCTTTACATGCAATTCCAATCTACTTCCTGAAATCGGTCTCCTGCAATTCTGCCCCGCTTTCAAGTCCTCTTGGCAACCTTACTTCAATATACTTTTGGACGATAGCTGTCATTTATAACTCTGCAGGTTTGTGAATTACAGTGCCCCTGAGCTCATTTCTTCAACTTGCTTTCTTGTTATCTGGCCGCAACACCGCAGGATTGCTTCAGGCCCTAGTGTGGTTCCGGCATGGCACGCTAAGCCTTTGGTTAATTCCTCTTCCTGGTGGGAAATGAGAGTTAAATTTGCCCGTCCAGACACCTCCAGCTAGTCTCTCATTGGTTCTCCCTATTCCTGTTCATCTTATGCAGAAATTGCAAACTGGGCCAAACAGGAGTTTAAAGGCACTGACTCTCCAAGTGAGAAGAGTGATAGTAAAGCGTCTGGAATGTTGCGCCCGTGTACCAGGGGACGAAAACTGAGACACATTTGATCACGTTTCCCGAACACATGGTGGATCATACTCTGGGTTCCACATGCATGTTTTAGCTGAAGGAAGAATCCCTTAAACCTGGAGAGTTGAGACCCATGGAATGGGTACCATGCAATATGACTTCAAAGGGTCTGCATTTGCTCACCAAACCTCACCAATCCTATCACTGCTGCGTTTATGCCACAGTACACGTGCTTGATTCTCTTTTGGAGACATATAAATCCATAGGTTTTAAGATTCTTATTAGTCAGGTATATTCTTAGGCGTTTAATATGGGGTGTTGAGTCCACTTCGTTGAGCAAGGAGTAGCTCTTGTCTATTACATATTTGGCTTATGGAACGGTATCTGTGCTAATTTCAATCTCTGGTTTTATGCAGCACCCCAACTCACCTTTCACCTTAAGGAAGCTTAAGTTGGTTTTCTACATTTGAGACCCTGTTCGGTTTTGTAATTCAGTTCCTGTGTAGCCAAGTTTACATTCCCTGTAGTAGTGATATCTTATGATGTTTCTTTTTCTGTGTGACTTATTTCACTTAGAATCATCGTACCTGAATCCACTCATTATGCTGCTACGGGCCTGATGACATAGATTTCATTGCTGAGTGATATTGCATTGTACGTAAGTACCACAACTTCTTTATCCATTTTTCGCTTTCTGTGATATTGAACTTGTACCGTAAACGAGGTTCTTGTAAACAGAGCCGTCCCAAACTTTGGGGTGGCTGTGTCTTTTTGATTTTAATTTCCCTAAGCTATAGGACCATAAGTGGAAGTGCCCTAGGCTCTGTTGCTTTGTTTTGTAGATGTTTCAGGAAACACCATACACTTCTCCAGAGTGGCTGTTGGCAATTTACATCCCGCTCATCAGCATAACAAGGCTTCCAGTTCTCCATGGCCTGTCCTGCCTCTGGATTTTACACTTTTTTCAGATGGCCCTTTTGACCGGGGGGCAGTGAGACTTCATTGTAGTGCAGATTTCCTTTGCAAGCTTGCTTGGTTTGTCAAAAAGTGCGTATGCGTTTTTTCCTGAATATATTCAGGTAAAAACGCATATGCACTTTTTGGCCAATTGCATCATTGTGGACGTTCTGCCTCTTTTCCTATGCTTTACATGCAATTCCCGTCTACCTCCTGAAATCGGTTTCCTGCAATTCTGCCCCGCTTTCAACTCCTCTTGGCAGCCTTACTTCAATATATTTTTGGACGATAGCTGTCATTTATGACTCTGCAGGTTTGTGAATTACAGTGCTCCTGAGCTCCTTTCTTCAACTCGCTTTCTTGTGAGCTGGCCGCAACACCGCAGGATTGCTTTATGTCCTACTGTGGTTCCGGCATGGCATGCTGAGCCTTTGGTTAATTCCTCTTCTTGGTGGGAAATGAGAGTTAAATTTGCCCATCCAGACACCTCCAGCTAGTCTCTCATTGGTTCTCCCTATTCCTGTTCATCTTCCGCAGAAATTGCAAACTGGGCCAAACAGGATTTTAAATGCCCTGACTCTCCAAGTGGGGAGAGTGTTAGTAAAGCATCTGGAATGTTGCACCCGAGTACCAGGGGACGAAAACTGAGACACATTTGAACACGTTTCCCGATTACACGGTGGATCATACTCTGGGTTCCACATGCATGTTTTAGCTGAAGGAAGAACCCATTAAACCTGGAGAGTTGAGACCCACGGAATGGGTACCATGCAATATGACTTCAAAGGGTCTGCATTTGCTCAACGAACCTCACCAATCCTATCACTGCTGCGTTTATGCCGCTGTACACACTCCTGATTCTCTTTCGGAGACATATAAATCCATAGGTTTTAAGATTCTTACTAGTCAGGTATATTCTTAGGCGTTTAATATGGGGTGTTGAGTCCACTTCGTTGAGCAAGGAGTAGCTCTTGTCTATTATATATTTAGCTTATGGAACGGTATCTGTGCTAATTTTAATCTCTGGTTTTATGCAGCACCCCAACTCACCTTTCCCCTTAAGCAAGCATAAGTTGGTTTTCTACATTTGAGACCCTGTTCTGTTTTGTAATTCAGTTCCTGTGTAGCCAAGTTTACATTCCGTGTATTAGTGATATCTTATGATGTTTCTTTTTCTGTGTGACTTATTTCACTTAGTATCATCGTACCTGAATCCACTCATTATGCTGCTGTGGGCCTGATGACATAGATTTCATTGCTGAGTGATATTGTATTGTACGTAAGTACCACAACTTCTTTATCCATTTTTCGCTTTCTGCGATATTGAACTTGTACAGTAAATGAGGTTCTTGTAAACAGAGCCGTCCCAAACTTTGGGGTGGCTGTGTCTTTTTGATTTTAATTTCCCTAAGCTATAGGACCATAAGTGGAAGTGCCCTAGGCTCTGTTGCTTTGTTTTTTAGATGTTTCAGGAAACACCATACACTTCTCCAGAGTGGCTGTTGGCAATTTACATCCCTCCCATCAGCATAACAAGGCTCCCTGTTCTCCATGGCCTGTCCTGCGTTTCTGGATTTTACACATTTTTCAGATGGCCCTTTTGACTGGGGGGAAGTGAGACTTCACTGTAGTGCAGATTTCCTTTGCAAGCTTGCTTGGTTGGCCAAAAATCGCGTATGCGTTTTTTCCTGAATATATTCCTGGAATATATTCAGGAAAAAACGCATACGCCCTTTTTGTCCAAGTGCATCATTGTGGACGTTCTGCCTCTTTTCCTATGCTTTACATGCAATTCCAGTCTACCTCCTGAAATCGGTTTCCTGCAATTCTACCCCGCTTTCATGTCCTCTTGGCAGCCTTACTTCAATATATTTTTGAACGATAGTTGTCATTTTTAACTCTGTAGGTTTGTGAATGACAGTGCCCCTGAGCTCCTTTCTTCAACTCGCTTTCTTGTGAGCTGGTCGCAACACCGCAGGATTGCTTCAGGCCCTAGTGTGGTTCCGGCACGGCACGCTGAGCCTTTGGTTAATTCCTCTTCCTGGTGCGAAATGAGAGTTAAATTTGCCTGTTCAGACACGTCCAGCTAGTCTCTCATTGGTTGTCCCTATTCCTGTTCATCTTCCGCAGAAATTGAAAACTGGGCCAAACACGAGGTTAAAGGCACTGACTCTCCAAGTGGGGAAAGTGTTAGTAGAGCGTCTGGAATGTTGCACCCGAGTACCAGGGGACGAAATCTGAGACACATTTAAACACGTTTCCCGATCACACGGTGGATCGTACTCTGGGTTCCACATGCATGTTTTAGCTGAAGGAAGAGTCCCTTAAACCTGGAGAGTTGAGACCCATGGAATGGGTACCATGCAGTATGACTTCAAAGGGTCTGCATTTGCTCACCGAACCTCACCAATCCTATCAGTGCTGCGTTTATGCTGCTGTACAAATGCCTGATTCTCTTTCGGAGACATATAAATCCATAGGTTTTAAGATTCTTCCTAGTCATGTATATTCTTAGGCGTTTAATATGGGGTGTGGAGTCCACTTCGTTGAGGAAGGAGTAGCTCTTGTCTATTACATAGTTGGCTTATGGAACGGTATCTGTGCTCATTTCAATCTCTGGTTTTATGCCGCACCCCAACTCACCTTTCCCCTTAAGCAAGCATAAGTTGGTTTTCTACATTTGAGACCCTGTTCTGTTTTGTAATTCAGTTCCTGTGTAGCCAAGTTTACATTCCGTGTAGTAGTGATATCTTATGATGTTTCTTTTTCTGTGTGACTTATTTCATGTAGAATCATTGTACCTGAATCCACTCATTATGCTGCTACGGGGCTGATGACATAGATTTCATTGCTGAGTGATATTGCATTGTACGTAAGTACCACAACGTCTTTATCCATTTTTCGCATTCTGCGATATTGAACTTGTACCATAAAAGAGGTTCTTGTAAACAGAGCCGTCCCAAACTTTGGGATGGCTGTGTCTTTTTGATTTTAATTTCACTAAGCTATAGGACCATAAGTGGAAGTGCCCTAGGCTCTGTTGCTTTGTTTTGTAGATGTGTCAGGAAACACCATACACTTCTCCAGAGTGGCTGTTGGCAATTTACATCCCGCCCATCAGCATAACAAGGCTCCCAGTTCTCCATGGCCTGTCCTGCCTTTCTGGATTTTACACTTTTTTCAGATGGCCCTTTTGACCAGGGGGCAGTGAGACTTCATTGTAGTGCAGATTTCCTTTGCAAGCTTGCTTGCTTGGACAAAAAGTGCGTATGTGTTTTTCCTGAATATATTCAGGAAAAAACGCATACGCCCTTTTTGGCCAAGTGCATCATTGTGGACGTTCTGCCTCTTTTCCTATCCTTTAAATGCAATTGCAGTCTACCTCCTGAAATCGGTTTCCTGCAATTCTGCCCCACTTTCAAGTCCTCTTGGCAGCCTTACTTCAATATATTGTTGGACGATAGCTGTCATTTATAACTCTGCAGGTTTGTGAATTATGGTGCCCCTGAGCTCCTTTCTTCAACTCGCTTTCTTGTGAGCTGGCCTCAACACCGCAGGATTGCTTCAGGCCCTAGTGTGGTTCCGGCACGGCACGCTGAGCCTTTGGTTAATTCCTCTCCCTGGTGGCAAATGAGAGTTAAATTTGCCCGTCCAGACACCTCCAGCTAGTCTCTCATTGGTTCTCCCTATTACTGTTCATCTTCCCCAGAAATTGCAAACTGGGCCAAACAGGAGGTTAAAGGCACTGACTCTCCAAGTGGGGAGAGTGTTAGTAAAGCGTCTGGAATGTTGCACCGGAGAACCAGGGGATGAAAACTGAGACACATTTGAACACGTTTCCCGATCACACGGTGGATCATACTCTGGGTTCCACATGCATGTTTTAGCTGAAGGAAGAATCCCTTAAACCTGGAGAGTTGAGACCCATGGAATGGGTACCATGCAATATGACTTCAAAGGGTCTGCATTTGCTCACCGAACCTCACCAATCCTATCACTGCTGCGTTTATGCCGCTATACACACGCTTGATTCTCTTTCGGAGACATATAAATCCATAGGTTTTAAGATTCTTCCTAGTCAGGTATATTCTTAGGCGTTTAATATGGAGTGTTCAGTCCACTTCGCTGAGCAAGGAGTAGTTCTTGTCTATTACATATTTGGCTTATGGAACGGTATCTGTGCTAATTTCAATCTCTGGTTTTATGCCGCACCCCAACTCACCTTTCCCCTTAAGCAAGCATAAGTTGGTTTTGTACATTTGAGACCCTGTTCTGTTTTGTAATTCAGTTCCTGTGTAGCCAAGTTTACATTCCCTGTAGTAGTGATATCTTATGATGTTTCTTTTTCTGTGTGACTTATTTCACTTAGAATCATCGTACCTGAATCCACTCATTATGCTGCTATGGGCCTGATGACATAGATTTCATTGCTGAGTGATATTGTATTGTACGTAAGTACCACAACTTCTTTATCCATTTTTTGCTTTCTGAGATATTGAAGTTGTACCGTAAACGAGGTTCTTGTAAACAGAGCCGTCCCAAACTTTGGGGTGGCTGTGTCTTTTTGATTTTAATTTCCCTAAGCTATAGGACCATAAGTGGAAGTGCCCTAGGCTCTGTTGCTTTGTTTTTTAGATGTTTCAGGAAACACCATACACTTCTCCAGAGTGGCTGTTGGTAATTTACAGCCCGCCCATCAGCATAACAAGGCTCCCAGTTCTCCATGGCCGGTCATGCCTTTCTGGATTTTACACTTTTTTCACATGGCCCTTTTTTCTGGGGGGAAGTGAGACTTCATTGTAGTGCAGATTTCCTTTGCAAGCTTGCTTGGTTGGCCAAAATGTGCGTATGCGTTTTTTTCTGAATATATTCAGGAAAAAACGCAAATGCCCTTTTTGTCCAAGTGCATCATTGTGGACGTTCTGCCTCTTTTCCTATGCTTTAAATGCAATTCCAGTCACCTCCTGAAATCGGTTTCCTGCAATTCTGCCCCGCATTCGAGTCCTCTTGGCAGCCTTACTTCAATATATTTTTGGACGATAGCTGTCATTTATAACTCTGCAGGTTTGTGAATTACAGTTCCCCTGAGCTCCTTTCATCAACTAGCTTTCTTCTGAGCTGGCCGAAACACCACAGGATTGTTTCAGGCCCTAGTGTGGTTCTGGCACGGCACGCAGAGCCGTTGGTTAATTCCTCTTCCTGGTGGGAAATGACTGTTAAATTTGCCCGTCCAGACACTTCCAGCTAGTCTCTCATTGGTTTTCCCTATTGCTGTTCATCTTCCGCAGAAATTGCAAACTGGGCCAAACAGGAGGTTAAAGGCACTGACTCTCCAAGTAGGGAGAGTGTTAGTAAAGCGTCTGGAATGTTGCACCCGAGTACCAGGGGACGAAAACTGAGACACATTTGAACACGATTCCCGATCACACGGTGGATCATACTCTGGGTTCCACATGCATGTTTTAGCTGAAGGAAGAATCCCTTAAACCTGGAGAGTTGAGACCCATGGAATGGGTACCATGCAATATGACTTCAAAGGGTCTGCATTTGCTCACTGAACCTCACAAATCCTATCAATGCTGCGTTTATGCCGCTGTACACACGCTTGATTCTCTTTCGGAGACATATAAATCCATAGGTTTTAAGATTCTTACTAGTCAGGTGTATTCTTAGGCATTTAATATGGGGTGTTGTGTCCACTTCGTTGAGCAAGGAGTAGCTCTTGTCTATTACATATTTGGCTTATGGAATGGTATCTGTGCTAATTTCAATCTCTGGTTTTATGCAGCACCCCAACTCACCTTTCCCCTTAAGCAAGCATAAGTTGGTTTTCTACATTTGAGACCATTTTCTGTTTTGTAATTCAGTTCCTGTGTAGCCAAGTTTACATTCCGTGTATTAGTGATATCTTATGATGTTTCTTTTTCTCTGTGATTTATTTCACTTAGAATCATCGTACCTGAATCCACTCATTATGCTGTTACGGGCGTGATGACATAGATTTCATTGCTGAGTGATATTGTATTGTACGTAAGTTCCACAAATTCTTTATCCATTTTTCGCTTTCTGCGATATTGAACTTGTACCGTAAACGAGGTTCTTGTGAACAGAGCCATCCCAAACTTTGGGGTGGCTGTGTCTTTTTAATTTTAATTTCCCTAAGCTATAGGACCATAAGTGGAATTGCCCTAGGCTCTGTTGCTTTGTTTTTTAGATGTTTCAGGAAACACCATACACTTCTCCAGAGTGGCTGTTGGCAATTTACATCCCGCCCATCAGCATAACAAGGCTCCCAGTTCTCCATGGCCTGTCCTGCCTTTCTGGATTTTACACTTTTTTCAGATGGCCCCTTTGACTGGGGTGAAATGAGACTTCATTGTAATGCAGATTTCCTTTGCAAGCTTGCTTGGTTGGGCAAAAAGAGCATATGCATTTTTTCCTGAATATATTCAGGAAAAAAGGCATACGCCCTTTTTGTCCAAGTGCATCATTGTGGACGTTCTGCCTGTTTTCCTATGCTTTAAATGCAATTCCAGTCTACCTCCTGAAATCGGTTTCCTGCAATTCTGCCCCGCTTTCAAGTCCTCTTGGCAGCCTTACTTAAATATATTTTTGGACGATAGCTGTCATTTATGACTCTGCAGATTTGTGAATTACAGTGTCCCTGAGCTCCTTTCTTCAACTCTCTTTCTTGTTAGCTGGCCGCAACACCACTGGATTGCTTCAGGCCCTAGTGTGGTTCCTGCATGTCATGCTGCGCCTTTGGTTAATTCCTCTTCCTGGTGGGAAATGAGAGTTAAATTTGCCCATCCAGACACCTCCAGCTAGTCTCTCATTGGTTCTCCCTATTCCTGTTCATCTTCCTCAGAAATTGCAACTGGGCCAAATAGGAGGTTAAAGACACTGACTCTCCAAGTGGGCAAAGTGTTAGTAAAGCATCTGAAATGTTGCATCCAAGTACCAGAGGACAAAAACTGAGACACATTTGAACATGTTTCCCGATCACACGGTGGATCGTAATTTGGGTTCCACATGCATGTTTTAGCTGAAGGAAGAATCCCTTAAACCTGAAGAGTTAAGACCCATGGAATGGGTACCATGCAATATGACTTCAAAGGGTCTGCATTTGCTCACTGAACCTCACCAATCCTATCACTGCTGCGTTTATACCGCTGTACACACGCTTGATTCTCTTTCAGAGACATAGAAATACATAGGTTTTAAGATCTTACTAGTCAGGTATATACTTAGGCGTTTAATATGGGGTGTTGAGTCCACTTCGTTGAGCAAGGAGTAGCTCTTGTCTATTACATATTTGGCTTATGGAACGGTATCTGTGCTAATTTCAATCTCTGGTTTTATGCAGCACCCCAACTCACCTTTCCCCTTAAGCAAGCATAAGTTGGTTTTCTACATTTGAGTCCCTGTTCTGTTTTGTAATTCAGTTCCTATGTAGCCAAGTTTACATTCCGTGTATTAGTGATATCTTATGATGTTTCTTTTTCTGTGTGACTTATTTCACTTAGAATCATCGTACCAGAATCCACTCATTATGCTGCAATGGGCCTGATGACATAGATTACATTGCTGAGTGATATTGCATTGTACGTAAGTACCACAAGTTATTTATCCATTTTTTGCTTTCTGTGATATTGAACTTGTAGCGTAAACGAGGTTCTTGTAAACAGAGCCATCCCAAATTTTGGGGTGGCTGTATCTTTTTGATTTTAATTTCCGTAAGATATAGGACCATAAGAGGAAGGGCACTAGGCTCTGTTGCTTTGTTTTTTAGATGTTTCAGGAAACACCATACACTTCTCCAGAGTGGCTGTTGGCAATTTACATCACGCCCATCACTGTAACAAGGCTCCCAGTTCTCCATGGCCTGTCCTGCCTTTCTGGATTTTACACTTTTTTCAGATGGCCCTTTTGACCAGGGGGAAGTGATACTTCATTTTAGTGCAGATTTCCTTTGCAAGCTTGCTTGGTTGGCCAAAAAGTGCGTATGCGTTTTTTTCTGAATATATTCAGGAAAAAACGCAAATGCCCTTTTTGTCCAAGTGCATCATTGTGGACGTTCTGCCTCTTTTCCTATGCTTTAAATGCAATTCCAGTCACCTCCTGAAATCGGTTTCCTGCAATTCTGCCCCGCTTTCGAGTCCTCTTGGCAGCCTCACTTCAATATATTTTTGGACGATAGCTGTCATTTATAACTCTGCAGGTTTGTGAATGACAGTGACCCTGAGCTCCTTTCATCAACTAGCTTTCTTCTGAGCTGGCAGCAACACCGCAGGATTGCTTCAGGCCCTAGTGTGGTTCTGGCACGGCACGCAGAGCCGTTGGTTAATTCCTCTTCCTGGTGGGAAATGAGAGTTAAATTTGACCGTCCAGACACTTCCACCTAGTCTCTCATTGGTTCTCCCTATTGCTGTTCATCTTCTGCAGAAATTGCAAACTGGGCCAAACAGGATTTTAAAGGCACTGACTCTCCAAGTAGGGAGAGTGTTAATAAAGCGTCTGGAATGTTGCACCCGAGTACCAGGGGACGAAAACTGAGACACATTTGAACACGTTTTCCGATCACACGGTGGATCATACTCTGGGTTCCACATGCATGTTTTAGCTGAAGGAAGAATCCCTTAAACCTGAAGAGTTGAGATCCATGGAATGGTTACCATGCAATATGATTTCAAAGGGTCTGCATTTGCTCACTGAACCTCACAAATCCTATCAATGCTGCGTTTATACGGCTGTACACACGCTTGATTCTCTTTCGGAGACATATAAATCCATAGGTTTTAAGATTCTTACTAGTCAGGTATATTCTTAGGTGTTTAATATGGGGTGTTGTGTCCACTTCGTTGAGCAAGGAGTAGCTCTTGTCTATTACATATTTGGCTTATGGAATGCTATCTTTGCTAATTTCAATCTCTGGTTTTATGCAGCACCCCAACTCACCTTTCCTCTTAAGCAAGCATAAGTTGGTTTTCTTCATTTGAGACCCTGTTCTGTTTTGTAATTCAGTTCCTGTGTAGCCAAGTTTACATTCCGTGTATTAGTGATATCTTATGATGTTTCTTTTTCTGTGTGATTTATTTCACTTAGAATCATCGTACCTGAATCCACTCATTATGCTGTTACGGGCGTGATGACATAGATTTCATTGCTGAGTGATATTGTATTGTACGTAAGTACCACAAATTCTTTATCCATTTTTCGCTTTCTGCGATATTGAACTTGTACCATAAACGAGGTTCTTGTGAACAGAGCCATCCCAAACTTTGGGGTGGCTGTGTCTTTTTGATTTTAATTTCCCTAAGCTATAGGACCATAAGTGGAAGTGCCCTAGGCTCTGTTGCTTTGTTTTTTAGATGTTTCAGGAAACACCATACACTTCTCCAGAGTGGCTGTTGGCAGTTTACATACCACCCATCAGCATAACAAGGCTCCCAGTTCTCCATGGCCTGTCCTGCCTTTCTGGATTTTATACTTTTTTCAGATGGCCCCTTTGACTAGGGTGAAGTGAGACTTCATTGTAATGCAGATTTCCTTTGCAAGCTTGCTTGGTTGGGCAAAAAGAGCATATGCATTTTTTCCTGAATATATTCAGGAAAAAAGGCATACACCCTTTTTGTCCAAGTGCATCATTGTGGACGTTCTGGCTCTTTTCCTATGCTTTAAATGCAGTTCCAGTCTACCTCCTGAAATTGGTTTCCTGCAATTCTGCCCCGTATTCAAGTCCTCTTGGCAGCCTTACTTCAATATATTTTTGGACGATAGCTGTCATTTATGGCTCTGCAGATTTGTGAATTACAGTGTCCCTGAGCTCCTTTCTTCAACTCTCTTTCTTGTTAGCTGGCCGCAATACCACTGGATTGCTTCAGACCCTAGTGTGGCTCCTGTATGGCATGCTGCGCCTTTGGTTAATTCCTCTTCCTGGTGGGAAATGAGAGTTAAATTTGCCCGTCCAGACACCTCCAGCTAGTCTCTCATTGGTTCTCCCTATTCCTGTTCATCTTACGTAGAAATTGCAAACTGGGCCAAACAGGAGGTTAAAGGCACAGACTCTCCAAGTGGGGAGAGTGTTATTAAAGCGCCTGGAATGTTGCACCTGAGTACCAGGGGAGGAAAACTGAGACACATTTGAACGCGTTTCCCGATCACACGGTGGATCATACTCTGGGTTCCACATGCATGTTTTAGCTGAAGGAAGAATCCCTTAAACCTGGAGAGTTGAGACCCATGGAATGGGTATAATGCAATATGACTTCTAAGGGTATTCATTTGCTCACCGAACCTCAACAATCCTATCACCGCTGCGTTTATGCCGCTGTACAAACCTTTGATTCTCTTTCAGAGACATATAAATCCATAGGTTTTAAGATTCTTACTAGTCAGGTATATTCTTAGGTGTTTAATATATGGTGTTGAGCCCACTTCGTTGAGCAAGGAGTAGCTCTTGTCTATTACATATTTGGCTTATGGAACGGTATCTGTGCTAATTTCATTCTCTGGTTTTATGCAGCACCCCAACTCACCTTTCTCCTTAAGCAAGCATAAGTTGGTTTTCTACATATGAGACCCTGTTCTGTTTTGTAATTCAGTTCCTGTGTAGCCAAGTTTACATTCCGTGTAGTAGTGATATCTTATGATGTTTCTTTTTCTGTGTGACTTATTTCACTTAGAATCATCATACCTGAATCCACTCATTATGCTGCTACGGGCCTGATGACATAGATTTCATTGCTGAGTGATATTGCATTGTACGTAAGTAGCACAACTTCTTTATCCATTTTTCGCTTTCTGCGATATTGAACTTGTACCGTAAACGAGGTTCTTGTAAACAGAGCCATCCCAAACTTTGGGGTGGCTGTGTCTTTTTGATTTTAATTTCCCTAAGCTATAGGACCATAAGTGGAAGTGCCCTAGGCTCTGCTGCTTTGTTTTTTAGATGTTTCAGGAAACACCATACACTTCTCCAGAGTGCCTGTTGGCAATTTACATCCCGCCCATCAGCATAACAAGGCTCCCAGTTCTCCATGGCCTGTCCTGCCTTTCTGGATTTTACACTTTTTTCAGATGGCCCTTTTGAACGGGGGGCAGTGAGACTTCATTGTAGTGCAGATTTCCTTTGCAAGCTTGCTAGTTTGGCCAAAAAGGGCATATGCGTTTTTTCCTGAATATATTCAGGAAAAAACGCATACGCTCTTTTAGGCCAAGTGCATCATTGTGGACGTTCTGCCTCTTTTCCTATGCTTTACATGCAATTCCAGTCTACCTCCTGAAATCGGTTTCCCACAATTCTGCCCCGCTTTCAAGTCCTCTTGGCAGCCTTACTTCAATATATTTTTGGACGATAGTTGTCATTTATAACTCTGCAAGTTTGTGAATTACAGTGCCCCTGAGCTCCTTTCTTCAACTCGCTTTCTTGTGAGCTGGCCGCAACACCGCAGGATTGCTTCAGGCCCTAGTGTGGTTCCGGCATGGCACGCTGAGCCTTTGCTTAATTCCTCTTCCTGGTGGGAAATGAGAGTTAAATTTGCCCGTCCAGACACCTCCAGCTAGTCTCTCATTGGTTCTCCCTATTCCTGTTCATCTTACGCAGAAATTGCGAACTGGGCCAAACAGGAGTTTAAAGGCACTGACTTTCCAAGTGGGGAGAGTGTTAGTATAGCGTCTGGAATGTTGCACCTGAGTACCAGGGGAGGATAACTGAGACACATTTGAACACGTTTCCCGATCACACGGTGGATCATACTCTGGGTTCCACATGCATGTTTTAGCTGAAGGAAGAATCCCTTAAACCTGGAGAGTTCAGACCCATGGAATGGGTACCATGCAATATGACTTCAAAGGGTCTGCATTTGCTCACCAAACCACACCAATCCTATCACTGCTGCGTTTATGCCACTGTACACACGCTTGATTCTCTTTCGGAGACATATAAATCCATAGGTTTTAAGATTCTTACTAGTCAGGTATATTCTTAGGCGTTTAATATGGGGTGTTGAGTCCACTTCGTTGAGCAAGGAGTAGCTCTTGTCTATTACATATTTGGCTTATGGAACGGAATCTGTGCTAATTTAAATCTCTGGTTTTATGCAGCACCCCAACTCACTTTTCCCCTTAAGCAAGCATAAGTTGGTTTTGTACATTTGAGACACTGTTCTGTTTTGTAATTCAGTTCCTGTGTAGCCAAGTTTGCATTCCGTGTATTAGTGATATCTTATGATGTTTCTTTTTCTGTGTGACTTATTTCACTTAGAATCATCGTACCTGTACCCACTCATTATGCTGCTACGGGCCTGATGACATAGATTTCATTGCTGATTGATATTGCATTGTACGTAAGTACCACAACTTCTTTATCCATTTTTCGCTTTCTGTGATATTGAACTTGTACCGTAAACAAGGTTCTTGTAAACACAGCCGTCCCAAACATTGGTGTGGCTGTGTCTTTTTGATTTTAATTTCCCTAAGCTATAGGACCATAAGGGGAAGTGCCCTAGGCTCTGTTGCTTTGTTTTTTAGATGTTTCCGGAAACACCATACACTTCTCCAGAGTGGCTGTTGGCAATTTACATCCCGCCCATCAAAATAACAAGGCTCCCAGTTCTCCATGGCCTGTCCTGCCTTTCTGGATTTTACACATTTTTCAGACGGCCCTTTTGACCGGGGGGCAGTGAGACTTCATTGTAGTGCAGATTTCCTTTGCAAGCTTGCTTGGTTGGCCAAAAAGGGCGTATCAGTTTTTTCCTGAGGAAAAAACGCATACGTCCTTTTTGGCCAAGTGCATCATTGTGGACGTTCTGCCTCTTTTCCTATGCTTTACATGCAACTCCAATCTACCTCCTGAAATCGGTTTCCTGCAATTCTGCCCCGCTTTCAAGAACTCTTGGCAGCCTTACTTCAATATATTTTTGGACGATAACTGTCATTTATAACTGTGCAGGTTTGTGAATTACAGTGCCCCTGAGCTCCTTTCTTCAACTCACTTTCTTGTGAGCTGGCCGCAACACCGCAAGATTGCTTCAGGCCCTAGTGTGGTTCTGGCATGGCACGCTGAGCCTTTGGTTAATTCCTCTTCCTGGTGGGAAATGGGAGTTAAATTTGCCCGTCCAGACACCTCCAGCTACTCTCTCATTGGTTCTCCCTATTCCTGTTCATTTTCCGCAGAAATTGCAAACTGGGCCAAACAGGAGGTTAAAGGCACTGACTCTCCAAGTGGGGAGAGTGTTAGTAAAGCGTCTGGAATGTTGCACCCGAGTACCAGGGGATGAAAACTGAGACACATTTGAACACGTTTCCCGATCACACGGTGGATCATACTCTGGGTTCCACATGCATGTTTTAGCTGAAGGAAGAATCCCTTAAACCTGGAGAGTTGAGACCCATGGAAGGGGTACCATTGCAATATGAGTTCAAAGGGTCTGCATTTGCTCACAGAACCTCACCAATCCTATCACTGCTGCGTTTATGCCGCTGTACACACGCTTGATTCTCTTTCGGAGACATATAAATCCATAGGTTTTAAGATTCTTACTAGTCAGGTATATTCTTAAGCGTTTAATATGGGGTGTTGAGTCCAGTTCGTTGAGCAAGGAGTAGTTCTTGTGTATTACATATTTGGCTTATGGAACGGTATCTGTGCTAATATCAATCTCTGGTTTTATTCAGCACTCCAACTCACCCTTCCCCTGAAGCAAGCATAAGTTGGTTTTCTATAATTTAGACCCTGTTCTGTTTTGTAATTCAGTTCCTCTGTAGCCATGTTTGCAGTCCGTGTATTAGTGATATCTTATGATGTTTCTTTTTCTGTGTGACTTATTTCACTTAGAATCATCGTACCTGTATCCACTCATTATGCTGCTACGGGCCTGATGACATAGATTTCATTGCTGAGTGATATTGCATTGTACATAAGTACCACATCTTCTTTATCCATTTTTCGATTTCTGTGATATTGAACTTGAACCGTAAACGAGGTTCTTGTAAACAGAGCCGTCCCAAACTTTGGGGTGGCTGTGTCTTTTTTATTTTAATCTCCCTACGCTGTAGGACCATAAGTGGAAGTGCCCTAGGCTCTGTTGCTTTGTTTTTTAGATGTTTCAGGAAACACCATACACTTCTCCAGAGTGGCTCTTGGCAATTTACATCCCGCCCATCAGCATAACAATGCTCCCAGTTCTCCATGGCCTGTCCTGCCTTTCTGGATTTTACACTTTTTTAAGATGGCCCTTTTGACCGGGGGGCAGTGAAACTTCATTGTAGTTCAGATTTCCTTTGCAAGCTTGCTTGGTTGGCCAAAAAGAGCGTATGCGTTTTTTCCTGAATATATTCAGGAAAAAACGCATATGCTCTTTTTGGCCAAGTGCATCATTGTGGACGTTCTGCCTCTTTTCCTATGCTTTACATGCAATTCCAGTCTACCTCCTGAAATCAGTTTCCTGCTATTCTGCCCCGCTTTCAAGTCCTCTTGGCAGCCTTACTTCAATATATTTTTGCACGATAGCTGTCATTTATAACTCTGCAGGTTTGTGAATGACAGTGCCCCTGAGCTCCGTTCTTCAACTCGCTTTCTTGTGAGCTGGCCGCAACACCGCAGGATTGCTTCAGGCCCTACTGTGGTTGCGGCACGGCATGCTGAGCCTTTGGTTAATTCCTCTTCCTGGTGGGAAATGAGAGTTAAATTTGCCCGTCCAGACACCTCCAGCTAGTCTCTCATTGGTTCTCCCTATTCCTGTTCATCTTCCGCAGAAATTTCAAACTGGGCCAAACAGGAGTTTAAAGGCACTGACTCTCCAAGTGGGGAGAGTGTTAGTAAAGCGTCTGGAATGTTGCACCCGAGTACCAGGGGACGAAAACTGAGACACATTTGAACACGTTTCCTGAACACACGGTGGATCATACTCTGGGTTCCACATGCATGTTTTACCTGAAGGAAGAATCCCTTAAACGTGGAGAGTTGAGACTCATGGAATGGGTACCATGCAATATGACTTCAAAGGGTCTGCATTTGGTCACCGAACCTCACCAATCCTATCACCGCTGCGCTTATGCCGCTGTACACATGCTTGATTCTCTTTCAGAGACATATAAATCCATAGGTTTTAAGATTCTTACTAGTCAGGTATATCCTTAGGCGTTTAATATGGGGTGTTGAGTCCACTTCGTTGAGCAAGGAGTAGCTCTTGTCTATTACATATTTGGCTTATGGAACGGTATCTGTGCTAATTTCAATCTCTGGTTTTATGCAGCACCCCAACTCACCTTTCCCCTTAAACAAGCATAAGTTGGTTTTCTACATTTGAGACCCTCTTTGTTTTGTTATTCAGTTCCTGTGTAGCCAAGTTTACATTCCGTGTAGTAGTGATATCTTATGATGTTTCTTTTTCTGTGTGACTTATTTCACTTAGAATCATTGTACCTGAATCCACTCATTATACTGCTACGGGCCTGATGACATAGATTTCATTGCTGAGTGATATTGCATTGTACGTAAGTACCAAAACGTCTTTATCCATTTTTCGCTTTCTGCGATATTGAACTTGTACCATCAAAGAGGTTCTTATAAACAGAGCCGTCCCAAACTTTGGGATGGCTGTGTCTTTTTGATTTTAATTTCACTAAGTTATAGGACCATAAGTGGAAGTGCCCTAAGCTCTGTTGCTTTGTTTTTTAGATGTTTCAGGAAACACCATACACTTCTCCAGAGTGGCTGTTGGCAATTTACATCCCGCCCATCAGCATAACAAGGCTCCCATTTATCCATGGCCTGTCCTGCCTTTCTGGATTTTACACTTTTTTCAGATGGCCCTTTTGACCAGGGGGCAGTGAGACTTTATTGTAGTGCAGATTTCCCTTGCAAGCTTGCTTGGTTGTCCTAAAAGGTCGTATGCGTTTTTTCCTGAATATATTCAGGAAAAAACGCAGACGACCTTTTTGGCCAAGTGCATCATTGTGGACGTTCTGCCTCTTTTCCTATGCTTTACATGCAATTCCAGTCTACCTCCTGAAATCGGTTTCCTGCAATTCGGCCCCGCATTCAAGTCCTCTTGGCAGCCTTACTTCAATATATTTTTGGACCATAGCTGTCATTTATAACTCTGCAGTTTTGTGAATTACAGTGCCCCTGAGCTCCTTTCTTCAACTCGCTTTCTTGTGAGCTGGCCGCAACACCGGAGGATTGCTTCAGGCCCTAGTGTGGTTCCGGCATGGCACGCTGAGCCTTTGGTTAACTCCTCTTCCTGATGGGAAATGAGAGTTAAATTTGCCCGTCCAGACACCTCCAACTAGTCTCTCATTGGTTCTCCCTATTCCTGTTCATCTTCCGCAGAAATTGCAAACTGGGCCAAACAGGAGGTTAAAGGCACTGACTCTCCAAGTGGGGAGAGTGTTAGTAAAGCGTCTGGAATGTTGCACCCGAGTACCAGGGGACAAATACTGAGACACATTTGAACACGTTTCCCTATCACACGGTGGATCATACTCTGGGTTCCACATGCATGTTTTAGCTGAAGGAAGAATCCCTAAAACCTGGAGAGTTGAGACCCATGGAATGGGTACCATGCAATATGACTTCAAAGGGTCTGCATTTGCTCACCGAACCTCACCAATCCTATCACTGTTGCGTTTATGCCGCTGTACACACACTTGATTCTCTTTCGGAGACATATAAATCCATAGGTTTTAAGATTCTTACTAGTCAGGTATATCCCTAGGCATTTAATATGAGGTATGTAGTCCACTTCGTAGAGCAAGGAGTAGCTCTTGTCTATTACATATTTGGCTTATGGAACGGTATCTGTGCTAATTTCAATGTCTGGTTTTATGCAGCACCCCAACTCACCTTTCCCCTTAAGCAAGCATAAGTTGGTTTTCTACATTTGAGACCCTGTTCTGTTTTGTAATTCAGTTCCTGTGTAGCCCAGTTTACATTCCGTGTAGTAGTGATATCTTATGATGTTTCTTTTTCTCAGTGACGTATTTCACTTAGCATCATCGTACCTGAATCCACTCATTATGCTGCTACGGGCCTGATGACATAGATTTCATTGCTGAGTGATATTAGTTTGTACGTAAGTACCACAACTTCTTTATCCATTTTTCGCTTTCTGCGATATTGAACTTGTACTGTAAAAGAGGTTCTGGTAAACAGAGCAGTCCCAAACTTTGGGGTGGCTGTGTCTTTTTGATTTTAATTTCCCTAAGCTATAGGACCATAAGTGGAAGTGCCCTAGGCTCTGTTGCTTTGTTTTTTAGATGTTTCAGGACACACCATACACTTCTCCAGAGTGGCTGTTGGCAATTTACATCCCGCCCATCAGCATAACAAGGCTCCCAGTTCTCCATGGCCTGTCCTGCCTTTCTGGATTTTACACTTTTTTCAGATGGCCCTTTTGACCGGGGGGCAGTTAGACTTCATTGTAGTGCAGATTTCCTTTGCAAGCTTGCTTGGTTGGCCAAAAAGGGCGTATGCGTTTTTTCCTGAATATATTCAGGAAAAAACGCAAAAGCCCTTTTTGGCCAAGTGCATCATTGTGGACGTTCTTCCTCTTTTACTATGCTTTACATGCAATTCCATTCTACCTTCTGAAATCGGTTTCCTGCAATTCTGCCCCGCTTTCAAGTCCTCTTGGCAGCCTTACTTCAATATATTTTGGGATGATAGCTGTCATTTATATCTCTGCAGGTTTGTGAATGAGAGTGCCCCTGAGCTCCTTTCTTCAACTCGCTTTCTTGTGAGCTGGCCGCAACACCGCAGGATTGCTTCAGGCCCTAGTGTGTTTCTGGCACGGCACGCTGAGCCTTTGGTTAATTCCTCTTCCTGGTGGGAAATGAGAGTTAAATTTGCCCGTCCAGACACCTCCAGCTACTCTCTCATTGGTTCTCCCTATTCCTGTTCATTTTCTTCAGAAATTGCAAACTGGGCCAAACAGGAGTTTGAAGGCACTGACTCTCCAAGTGGGGAGAGTGTTAGTAAAGCGTCTGGAATGTTGCACCCGAGTACCAGGGGACGAAAACTGAGACACATTTGAACACGTTTCCCGATCACACTGTGGTTCATACTCTGGGTTCCACATGCCTCTTTTAGCTGAAGGAAGAATCCCTTAAACCTGGAGAGTTGAGACCCATGGAATTGGCACCATGCAATATGACTTCAAAGGGTCTGCATTTGCTCACCGAACCTCACCAATCCTATCACTGCTGTGCTTATGCCGCTGTACACACGCTTGATTCTCTTTCGGAGACATATAAATCCATAGGTTTTAAGATTCTTACTAGTCAGTTATATTCTTAGTCGTTTACTATGGGGTGTTGAGTCCATTTCGTTGAGCAAGGAGTAGCTCTTGTCTATTACATATTTGGTTTATGGAACGCTATCTGTGCTCATTTCAATCTCTGGTTTTATGCAGCGCCCGAACTCACCTTTCGCCTTAAGCAAGCATAAGTTGGTTTTCTACATTTGAGACCGTGTTCTGTTTTGTAATTCAGTTCCTGTGTAGCCAAGTTTACATTCCGTGTAGTAGTGATATCTTATGATGTTTCTTTTTCTCTGTGACTTATTTCACTTAGAATCATGGTACCTGAATCCACTCATTATGCTGCTATGGGCCTGATGACATAGATTTCATTGCTGAGTGATATTGCATTGTACGTAAGTACCACAATTTCTTTATCCATTTTTCGCTTTCTGCGATATTGAACTTGTACCGTAAATGAGGTTCTTGTAAACCGAGCCGGCCCAATCTTTGGGGTGGCTGTGTCTTTTTGATTTTAATTTCCCTAAGCTATAGGACCATAAGTGGAAGTGCCCTAGGCTCTGTTGCTTTGTTTTTTAGATGTTTCAGGAAACACCATACACTTCTCCAGAGTGCCTGTTGGCAATTTACATCCCACCCATCAGCATAACAAGGCTCCAGTTCTCCATGGCCTGTCCTGCCTTTCTGGATTTTATACTTTTTTCAGATGGCCCTTTTGACCGGGGGGCAGTGAGACTTCATTGTAGTGCAGATTTCCTTTGCAAGCTTGCTTGGTTGACCAAAAAGAGCGTATGCGTTTTTTCCTGAGGAAAAAACGCATACGCCCTTTTTGGCCAAGTGCATCATTGTGGACGTTCTGCCTCTTTTCCTATGCTTTACATGCAATTCCAGTGTACCTCCTGAAATCGGTTTCCTGCAATTCTGCCCCGCTTTCAAGTCCTCTTGGCAGCCTTACTTCAATATATTTTTGGACGATAGCTGTCATTTATAAATCTGCAGGTTTGTGAATGACAGTGCCCCTGAGCTCCTTTCTTCAACTTGCTTTCTTGTGAGCTGGCCGCAACACCGCAGGATTGCTTCAGGCCCTAGTGTGGTTCTGGCATGGCACACTGAGCCTTTGGTTAATTCCTCTTCATGGTGGGAAATGAGAGTTAAATTTACCTGTCCAGACACCTCCAGCTACTGTCTCAAGGGTTCTCCCTATTCCTGTTCATTTTCCACGGAAAGGGCAAACTGGGCCAAACAAGAGGTTAAAGGCACTGACTCTCCAAGTGGGGAGAGTGTTAGTTAAGCGTCTGGAATGCTGCACCCGAGTTCCAGGGGAGGAGAACTGAGACACATTTGAACACGTTTCCCAATCACACGGTGGATCATACTCTGGGTTCCACATGCATGTTTTAGCTGAAGGAAGAATCCCTTAAACCTGATTAGTTGAGACCCATGGAATGGGTACCATGCAATATGACTTCAAAGGGTCTGCATTTGCTCGCCGAACCTCTCCAATCCTATCACTGCTGCGTTAATGCTGCTGTACACACGCTTGATTCTCTTTCAGAGACATATAAACCCATAGGTTTTAAGATTCTTACTAGTCAGGTATATTCTTAGGCCTTTAATATGGGGTGTTGAGTCCACTTCGCTGAGCAAGGAGTAGCTCTTGTCTATTACATATTTGGCTTATGGAATGGCATCTGTGCTAATTTCAATCTCTGGTTTTATGCAGCCCCCCAACTCACCTTTCCCCTTAAGCAAGCATAAGTTGGTTTTCTACATTTGAGACCCTGTTTTGTTTTGTAATTCAGTTCCTGTGTAGCCAAGTTTACATTCCGTGTATTAGTGATATCTTATGATGTTTCTTTTTCTGTGTGACTTATTTCACTTAGAATCATCGTACCTGAATCCACTCATTATGCTGTTACGGGCCTTATGACATAGATTTCATTGCTGAGTGATATTGAATTGTACGTAAGTACCACAAGTTCTTTATCCATTTTTCGCTTTCTGTGATATTGAACTTGTACCATAAACGAGGTTCTTGTAAACAGAGCCGTCCCAAATTTTGGGGTGGCAGTGTCTTTTTGATTTTAATTTCCCTAAGCTATAGGACCATAAGTGGATGTGCCCTAGGCTCTGTTGCTTTGTTTTTTAAATGTTTCAGGAAACACCATACACTTCTCCAGAGTGGCTGTTGGCAATTTACATCCCACCCATGAGCATAACAAGGCTCCCAGTTCTCCATGGCCTGTCCTGCCTTTCTGGATTTTACACTTTTTGCAGATGGCCCTTTTGACCGGGTGGCAGTGAGACTTCATTGTAGTGCAGATTTCCTTTGCAAGCTTGCTTGGTTGGCCAAAAAGGGCGTATGCGTTTTTTCCTGAATATATTCAGGAAAAAACGCATACGCCCTTTTTGGCCAAGTGCATCATTGTGGACGTTCTGCCTCTTTTCCTATGCTTTACATACAATTCCAGTCTACCTCCTGAAATCGGTTTCCTGCAATTCTGCCCCGCGTTCAAGTCCTCTTGGCAGCCTTACTTCAATATATTTTTGGACGATAGTTGTCATTTATAACTCTGCAGGTTTGTGAATTACAGTGCCCCTGAGTTCCTTTCTTCAACTCGCTTTCTTGTGAGCTGGCCGCAACACCGCAGGATTGCTTCAGGCCCTAGCGTGGTTCCAGCATTGCACTCTGAGCATTTGGTTAATTCCTCTTCCTGTTGGGAAATGAGAGTTAAATTTGCCCGTCTAGACACCTCCAGCTAGTCTGTCATCGGTTCTCCCTATTCCTGTTCATTTTCTGTAGAAATTGCAAAGTCTGCCAAACAGGAGGTTAAAGGCACTGACTCTCCAAGTGGGGAGAGTGTTAGTAAAGCATCTGGAATGTTGCACCCGAGTACCAGGGGACGAAAACTGAGACACATTTGAACATGTTTCCCGATCACATGGTGGATCATACTCTGGGTTCCACATGCATGTTTTAGCTGAAGGAAGAATCCCTTAAACCTGGAGAGTTGAGACCCATTCAATTCGCACCATACAATATGACTTCAAAGGGTCTGCATTTGCTCACCAAACCTCACCAATCCTATCACTGCTGCGTTTATACCGCTGTACACATACTTGATTCTCTTTCGGAGACATATAAATCTGTAGGTTTTAATATTCTTACTAGTCAGGTATATTCTTAGGCGTTTAATATGTGGTGTTGAGTCCATTTCGTTGAGCAAGGAGTAGCTCTTGTCTATTACATATTTTGCTTACGGAATGGTATCTGTGCTCATTTCAATCTCTGGTTTTATGCAGCGCCCCAACTCACCTTTCTCCTTAAGCAAGCATAAGTTGGTTTTCTACATTTGAGACCCTATTCTGTTTTGTAATTCAGTTCCTGTGTAGCCAAGTTTACATTCCGTGTATTAGTGATATCTTATGATGTTTCTTTTTCTGTGTGACTTATTTCACTTAGAATCATCGTACCTGAATCCACTCATTATGCTGTTACGGGCCTTATGACATAGATTTCATTGCTGAGTGATATTGAATTGTACGTAAGTACCACAAGTTCTTTATCCATTTTTCGCTTTCTGTGATATTGAACTTGTACCATAAACGAGGTTCTTGTAAACAGAGCCGTCCCAAATTTTGGGGTGGCAGTGTCTTTTTGATTTTAATTTCCCTAAGCTATAGGACCATAAGTGGATGTGCCCTAGGCTCTGTTGCTTTGTTTTTTAAATGTTTCAGGAAACACCATACACTTCTCCAGAGTGGCTGTTGGCAATTTACATCCCACCCATGAGCATAACAAGGCTCCCAGTTCTCCATGGCCTGTCCTGCCTTTCTGGATTTTACACTTTTTGCAGATGGCCCTTTTGACCGGGTGGCAGTGAGACTTCATTGTAGTGCAGATTTCCTTTGCAAGCTTGCTTGGTTGGCCAAAAAGGGCGTATGCGTTTTTTCCTGAATATATTCAGGAAAAAACGCATACGCCCTTTTTGGCCAAGTGCATCATTGTGGACGTTCTGCCTCTTTTCCTATGCTTTACATACAATTCCAGTCTACCTCCTGAAATCGGTTTCCTGCAATTCTGCCCCGCGTTCAAGTCCTCTTGGCAGCCTTACTTCAATATATTTTTGGACGATAGCTGTCATTTATAACTCTGTAGGTTTGTGAATTACAGTGCCCCTGAGTTCCTTTCTTCAACTCGCTTTCTTGTGAGCTGGCCGCAACACCGCAGGATTGCTTCAGGCCCTAGCGTGGTTCCAGCATTGCACTCTGAGCATTTGGTTAATTCCTCTTCCTGTTGGGAAATGAGAGTTAAATTTGCCCGTCTAGACACCTCCAGCTAGTCTGTCATCGGTTCTCCCTATTCCTGTTCATTTTCTGTAGAAATTGCAAAGTCTGCCAAACAGGAGGTTAAAGGCACTGACTCTCCAAGTGGGGAGAGTGTTAGTAAAGCATCTGGAATGTTGCACCCGAGTACCAGGGGACGAAAACTGAGACACATTTGAACACGTTTCCCGATCACACGGTGGATCATACTCTGGGTTCCACATGCATGTTTTAGCTGAAGGAAGAATCCCTTAAACCTGGAGAGTTGAGACCCATTCAATTCGCACCATACAATATGACTTCAAAGGGTCTGCATTTGCTCACCAAACCTCACCAATCCTATCACTGCTGCGTTTATACCGCTGTACACATACTTGATTCTCTTTCGGAGACATATAAATCTGTAGGTTTTAATATTCTTACTAGTCAGGTATATTCTTAGGCGTTTAATATGTGGTGTTGAGTCCATTTCGTTGAGCAAGGAGTAGCTCTTGTCTATTACATATTTTGCTTACGGAATGGTATCTGTGCTCATTTCAATCTCTGGTTTTATGCAGCGCCCCAACTCACCTTTCTCCTTAAGCAAGCATAAGTTGGTTTTCTACATTTGAGACCCTGTTCTGTTTTGTAATTCAGTTCCTGTGTAGCCAAGTTTACATTCCGTGTACTAGTGATATCTTATGATGTTTCTTTTTCTGAGTGACTTATTTCACTTTGAATCATCGTACCTGAATCCACTCATTATGCTGCTACGGGCCTGATGACATAGATTTCATTGCTGAGTGATATTGCATTGTACGTAAGTACCACAAGTTCTTTATCCATTTTTCGCTTTATGTGATATTGAACTTGTACCGTAAACGAGATTCTTGTAAACAGAGCCGTCCCAAACTTTGGGGTGGCTGTGTCTTTTTGATTTTAATTTCCGTAAGCTATAGGACCATAAGTTGAAGTGCCCTAGGCTCTGTTGCTTTGTTTTTTGGATGTTTCAGGAAACACCATACACTTCTCCAGAGTGGCTGTTGGCAATTTACATCCCGCCCTTCAGCATAACAAGGCTCCCAGTTCTCCATGGCCTGTCTTGCCTTTCTGGATTTTACACTTTTTTCAGATGGCCCTTTTGACCGTGGGGCATTGAGACTTCATTGTAGTGCAGATTTCCTTTGCAAGCTTGCTTGGTTGGCCAAAAAGTGCGTATGCGTTTTTTCCTGAATATAATCAGGAAAAAACGCATACGCCCTTTTTGGCCAAGTGCATCATTGTGGACGTTCTGCCTCTTTTCCTATGCTTTACATGCAATTCCAGTCTACCTCCTGATATTGGTTTCCTGCAATTCTGCCCCACTTTCAGGTCCTCTTGGCAGCCTTACTTCAATATATTTTTGGATGATAGCTGTCATTTATAACTCTGCAGCTTTGTGAATTACAGTGCCCTTGAGCTCCTTTCTTCAACTCGCTTTATTGTGACTGGCCACAACACTGCAGGATTGCTTCAGGCCCTAGTGTGGTTCAGGCATGGCACTCTGAGACTTTGGTTAATTCCTTTTACTGGTGGGAAATGAGAGTTAAATTTGCCCGTCCAGACACCTCCAGCTAGTCTCTCATGGGTTCTCCCTATTCCTGTTCATTTTCCGCAGAAATTGCAAACTGGGCCAAACAGGAGGTTAAAGGCACTGACTCTCCACGTGGGGAGAGTTTTAGTAAAGCGTCTGGAATGTTGCACCAGAGTACTAGGGGACGAAAACTGAGACACATTTGAACACGTTTCCCGATCACACGGTGGATCATACTCTGGGTTCCACATGCATGTTTTAGCTGAAGGAAGAATCCCTTAAACCTGGAGAGTTGAGACCCATGGAATGGGTACCATGCAATATGACTTCAAAGGGTCTGCATTTGCTCACCGAACCTCACCAATCCTATCACTGCTGCATTTATGCCGCTGTAAACACGCTTGATTCTCTTTCGGAGACATATAAATCCATAGGTTTTAAGATTCTTACTAGTCAGGTATATTGTTAGGCGTTTCATATGGGGTGTTGAGTCCATTTCGTTGAGCAAGGAGTTGCTCTTGTCTATTACATATTTGGCTTATGGAATGGTATCTGTGCTAATTTCAATCTCTGGTTTTATGCAGCACCCCAACTCACCTTTCCCCTTAAGCAAGCATAAATTGGTTTTCTACATTTGAGACCCTGTTCTGTTTTGTAATTCAGTTCCTGTGTAGCCAAGTTTACATTCCTTGTAGTAGTGATATCTTATGATGTTTCTTTTTCTGTGTGACTTATTTCACTTAGAATCATCGTACCTGAATCCACTCATTATGCTGCTACGGGCCTGATGACATAGATTTCATTGCTGAGTCATATTGCATTGTACGTAAGTACCACAAATTCTTTATCCATTTATCGCTTTCTGTGATATTGAACTTGTACCGTAAACGAGGTTCTTGTAAACAGAGCCGTCCCAAATTTTGGGGTGGCTGTGTCTTTTTTATTTTAATTTCCCTAAGCTATAGGACCATAAGTGGAGTGCCCTAGGCTCTGTTGCTTTGTTTTTTGATGTTTCAGGAAACACCATACACTTCTCCAGAGTGGCTGTTGGCAATTTACATCCCGCCCATCAGCATAACAAGGCTCCCAGTTCTCCATGGCGTGTCCTGCCTTACTGGATTTTACACTTTTTTTAGATGGCCCTTTTGACCGGGGGGAAGTGAGACTTCATTGTAGTGCAGATTTCCTTTGCAAGCTTGCTTGGTTGGCCAAAAAGGGCGTATGAGTTTTTTCCTGAATATATTCAGGAAAAAACGCATACGCCCTTTTTGGCCAAGTGCATCATTGTTGACGTTCTGCCTCTTTTCCTATGCTTTACATGCAATTCCTGTCTACCTCCTGAAATCGGTTTCCTGCAATTCTGCCCCGCTTTCAAGTCCTGTTGGCAGCCTTACTTCAATATATTTTTGGACGATAGCTGTCATTTATAACTCTGCAGGTTGGTGAATTACGGTGCCCCTGAGCTCCTTTCTTCAACTCGCTTTCTTGTGAGCTAGCCGCAACACCGCAGGATTGCTTCAGCCCCTAGTGTTGTTCCGGCACAGCATGCTGAGCCGTTGGTTAATTCCTCTTCCTGGTGGGAAATGAGAGTTAAATTTACCCGTCCAGACACCTCCAGCTAGTCTCTCATGGGTTCTCCCTATTCCTGTTCATTTCCCGCAGAAATTGCAAACTGTTCCAAACAGGAGGTTAAAGGCACTGAGTCTCCAAGTGGGGAGAGTGTTAGTAAAGCGTCTGGAATGTTGCACCCGAGTACCAGGGGATGAAAACTGAGACACATTTGAACACGTTTCCCGGTCACAAGGTTGATCATACTCTGGGTTCCACATGCATGTTTTAGCTGAAGGAAGAATCCCTTAAACCTGGAGAGTTGAGACCCATGGAATGGGTACCATGCAATATGACTTCAAAGGGTCTGCATTTGCTCACCGAACCTCACCAATCCTACCACTGTTGCGCTTATGCCGCTGTACACATGCTTGATTCTCTTTCGGAGACATATAAATCCATAGGTTTTAAGATTCTTACTAGTCAGGTATATTCTTAGGCGTTTAGTATGGCGTCTTCAGTCCACTTCGTTGAGCAAGGAGTAGCTGTTGTCTATTACATATTTGGCTTATGAACGGTATCTGTGCCAATTTCAATCTCTGGTTTCATGCAGCACCCCAACTCACCATTCCCCTTAAGCAAGCATATGTTGGTTTTCTACATTGGAGACACTGTTCTGTTTTGTAATTCAGTTCCTGTGTAGCCAAGTTTACATTCTGTGTAGTAGTGATATCTTATGATGTTTCTTTTTCTCTGTGACTTACTTCACTTAGAATCATCGTATCTGAATCCACTCATTAGGCTGCTACGGGCCTGATGACATAGATTTCATTGCTGAGTGATATTGCATTCTACGTATGTACCACAATTTCTTTATCCATTCTTCGCTTTCTGCGATATTGAACTTGTACCATAAAAGAGTTTCTTGTCAACAGAGCCATCCCAAACATTGGGGTGGCTGTGTCTTTTTGATTTTAATTTCCCTAAGCTATAGGACTATAAGTGGAAGTGCCCTAGGCTCTGTTGCTTTGTATTTTAGATGTTTCAGGAAACACCATACACTTCTCCAGAGTGGCTGTTGGCAATTTACATCCCACCCTTCAGCATAAAAAGGCTCCTAGTTCTCCATGGCCTGTCCTGCCTTTCTGGATTGTACACTTTTTTCAGATGGCCCTTTTGACCAGGAGGAAGTGAAACTTCATTGTAGTGCAGATTTCCTTTGCAAGCTTGCTTGGTTGGCCAAATAGGGCGTATGCGTATTTTCCTGAATATATTCAGGAAAAAATGCATACGCCCTTTTTGGCCAAGTGCATCATTGTGGACTTTCTGCCTCTTTTCCTATCCTTTATATGCAATTCCACTCTACCTCCTGAAATCGGTTTCCTGCAATTCTGCCCCACTTTGAAGTCCTCTTGGCAGCCTTACTTCAATATATTTTTGGACGATAGCTGTCATTTATAACTCTGTAGTTTTGTGAATTACAGTTCTCCTGAGCTCCTTTCTTCAACTCGCTTTCTTGTGAGCTGGCCGCAACACCGCAGGATTGCTTCAGGCCCTAGTGTGGTTCCGACATGGCACGCTGAGCTGTTGGTTAATTCCTCTTCCTTGTGGGAAATGAGAGTTAAATTTGCCCGTCCGGACACCTCCAGCTAGTCTCTCATTGGTTCTCCCTATTCCTGTACATCTTCCGCAGAAATTGCAAACTGGGCCAAACAGGAGGTTAAAGGCACTGACTCTCCAAGTGGGGAGAGTGTTAGTAAAGCCTCTGGAATGTTGCACCCGAGTACCAGGGGACGAAAACTGAGACACATTTGAACACGTTTCCCTATCACATGGTGTATCATACTCTGGGTTCCACATGCATGTTTTAGCTGAAGGAAGAATCCCTTAAACCTGGAGAGTTGAGACTCATGGAATGAGTACCATGCAATATGTCTTCAAAGGGTCTGCATTTGCTCACCGAACCTCACCAATCCTATCACTGATGCATTTATGGCACTGTACACATGCTTGATTCTCTTTCAGAGACATATAAATTCATAGGTTTTAAGATTCTCAGTAGTCAGGAATATTCTTAGGCGTTTAATATGGGGTGTTGAGTCAATTTCGTTGAGCAAGGAGTAGCTCTAGTCTATTACATATTTCTCTTATGGAACGGTATCTGTGCTCATTTCAATCTCTGGTTTCATGCAGCACCCCAGCTCACCTTTCCCCTTAAGCAAGCATAAGTTGTTTTTATACATTTGAGACCCTGTTCTGTTTTGTAATTCAGTTCCTGTGTAGCCAACTTTACATTCCGTGTAGTGGTGATATCTTATGATGTTTCTTTTTCTGTGTGACTTATTTCACTTAGAATCATCGTAACTGAATCCACTCATTTTGCTGCTAAGGGCCTGATGACATAGATTTCATTGCTGAGTGATATTGCATTGTACGTAAGTACCACAACTTCTTTATCCATTTTTCGCTTTCTGCGATATTGAACTTGTACCATAAACGAGTTTCTTGTTAACAGAGCCATCCCAAACTTTGGGGTGGCTGTGTCTTTTTGATTTTAATTTCCCTAAGCTATAGGACCATAAGTGGAAGTGGCTTAGGCTTTGTTGCTTTGTATTTTAGATGTTTCAGGAAACACCATACACTTCTCCAGAGTGGCTGTTGGCAATTTACATCCCGCCCTTCAGCATAAAAAGGCTCCTAGTTCTCCATGGCCTGTCCTGCCTTTCTGGATTGTACACTTTTTTCAGATGGCCGTTTTGACCGGGAGGAAGTGAGACTTCATTGTAGTGCACATTTCCTTTGCAAGCTTGCTTGGTTGGCCAAAAAGGGCGTATGCGTATTTTCCTGAATATATTCAGGAAAAAATGCATACGCCCTTTTTGGCCAAGTGCATCATTGTGGACTTTCTGCCTCTTTTCCTATGCTTTATATGCAATTCCAGTCTACCTCCTGAAATCGGTTTCCTGCAATTCTGCCCCACTTTGAAGTCCTCTTGGCAGCCTTACTTCAATATATTTTTAGACGATAGCTGTCATTTATAACTCTGCAGGTTGGTGAATTACGGTGCCCCTGAGTTCCTTTCTTCAACTCGCTTTCTTGTGTGCTGGCCGCAACACCGCAGCATTGCTTCAGACCCTAGTGTGGATCCGGCATGGCACGCAGTGCCTTTGGTTAATTCCTCTTCCTGTTGGGAAATGAGAGATAAATTTGCCGGTCCAGACAACTCCAGCTAGTCTCTCATTGGTTCTCCCTATTCCTGTTCATCTTACGCAGAAATTGCAAACTGGGCCAAACAGGAGGTTAACAGCACTGACGCTCCAAGTGGGGAGAGTGTTAGTAAAGCGTCTGGAATGTTGCACCCGAGTACCAGGGGACGAAAACTGAGACACATTTGAACACGTTTCCCGATCACACGGTGGATCATACTCTGGGTTCCACATGCATGTTTTAGCTGAAGGAAGAATCCCTTAAACCTGGAGAGTTGAGACCCATGGAATGGGTACCATGCAATATGATTTCAAAGGGTCTGCATTTGCTCACCGAACCTCACCAATCCTATCACTGCTGCATTAATGTCGCTGTACACATGCTTCATTCTCTTCCGGAGACATATAAATCCATAGGTTTTAAGATTCTTACTAGTCAGGTATATTCTTAGGTGTTTAATATGGGGTGTTGGATCCACTTCATTGAGCAAAGAGTTGCTCTTGTCTATTATATATTTGGCTTATGGAACGGTATCTGTGCTAATTTCAATCTCTGGTTTTATGCAGCACCCCAACTCACCTTTTGCCTTAAGCAAGCATAAGTTGGTTTTCTGAATTTGAGACCCTGTTCTGTTTTGTAATTCAGTTCCTGTGTAGCCAAGTTTACATTCCGTGTAGTAGTGATATCTTATGATGTTTCTTTTTCTGTGTGACTTATTTCACTTAGAATCATCGTACCTGAATCCACTCATTATGCTGCTACGGGCCTGATGACATAGATTTCATTGCTGAGTGATATTGCATTCTCCGTAAGTACCACAATGTCTTTATCCATTTTTCGCTTTCTGCGATATTGAACTTGTACCGTAAATGAGGTTCTTGTAAACAGAGCCGTCCCAAACTTTGGGGTGGCTGTGTCTTTTTGATTTTAATTTCCCTAAGCTATAGGACCATAAGTGGAAGTATCCTATTCTCTGTTGCTTTGTTTTTAAGATGTTTCAGGAAACACCATACACTTCTCCAGAGTGGCTGTTGGCAATTTACATCCCGCCCATCAGCATAACAAGGCACCCAGTTCTGCATTGCCTGTACTGCCTTTCTGGATTTTACAATTTTTTCAGATGGCCCTTTTGACTGGGGGGGAAGTGAGACTTCATTGTAGTGCAGATTTCCTTTGCAAGCTTGCTGCGTTGGCCAAAAAGGGCGTATGCGTTTTTTCCTGAATATATTCAGGAAAAAACGCATACGCCTTTTTTGGCCATGTGCATCATTGTGGACGTTCTGCCTCTTTTCCTATGCTTTACATGCAATTCCAGTCTACCTCCTGAAATCGGATTCCTGCAATTCTGCCCCGCTTTCAAGTCCTCTTGGCAGCCTTACTTCAATATATTTTTGGACGATAGCTCTCATTTATAACTCTGCAGGTTTGTGAATGACAGTGACCCTGAGCTCCTTTCTTCAACTCGCTTTCATGTGATCTGTCCGCAACACCGCAGCATTGCTTTAGGCCCTAGTGTGGTTCCGGCATGGCACACTGAGCCTTTGGTTAATTCCTCTTCCTGGAGGGAAATGAGAGTTAAATTTGCCCGTCCAGACACCTCCAGCTAGTCTCTCATTGGTTCTACCTATTCCTGTTCATCTACCGCAGAAATTGCAAACTGGGCCTAACAGGAGGTTAAAGGCACTGACTCTCCAAGTAGGGAGAGTGTTAGTAAAGCGTCTGGAATGTTGCACCTGAGTACCAGGGGATGAAAACTGAGACACATTTGAACACGTTTCCCGATCACATGGTGGATCACACTCTGGGTTCCACATGCATGTTTTAGCTGAAGGAAGAATCCCTTAAACCTGGAGAGTTGAGACCCATGGAATGGGTACCATGCAATATGACTTCAAAGGGTCTGCATTTGCTCGCCGAACCTCGCCAATCCTATCACTGCTGCGTTTATGCCACTGTACACACGCTTGATTCTCTTTCGGAGACATAAAAATCCATAGGTTTTAAGATTCTTACTAGTCAGGTATATTCTTAGGCGTTTAATACGGGGTGTTGAGGCCACTTCGTTGAGCAAGGAGTAGCTCTTGTCTATTACATATTTGGCTTATGGAACGGTATCTGTGCTAATTTCAATCTCTGGTTTTATGCAGCACCCCAACTCAACTTTCGTCTTAAGCAAGCATAAGTTGGTTTTCTGAATTTGAGACCCTGTTCTGTTTTGTAATTCAGTTCCTGTGTAGCCAAGTTTACATTCCGTGTAGTAGTGATATCTTATGATGTTTCGTTTTCTGTGTGTCTTATTTCATTTAGAATCATCGTACCTGAATCCACTCATTATGCTGCTACGGACCTGATGACATAGATTTTATTGCTGAGTGATATTGCATTGTATGTAAGTACCAAAACTTCTTTATCCATTTTTCGTTTTCTGTGATATTGAACTTGTACCGTAAACGAGGTTCTTGTAAACAGAGCCGTCCCAAACTTTGGGTTGGCTGTGTCTTTTTGATTTTAATTTCCCTAAGCTATAGGACCATAAGTGGAAGTATCCTATTCTCTGTTGCTTTGTTTTTAAGATGTTTCAGGAAACACCATACACTTCTCCAGAGTGGCTGTTGGCAATTTACATCCCGCCCATCAGCATAACAAGGCACCCAGTTCTGCATTGCCTGTACTGCCTTTCTGGATTTTACAATTTTTTCAGATGGCCCTTTTGACTGGGGGGGAAGTGAGACTTCATTGTAGTGCAGATTTCCTTTGCAAGCTTGCTGCGTTGGCCAAAAAGGGCGTATGCGTTTTTTCCTGAATATATTCAGGAAAAAACGCATACGCCTTTTTTGGCCATGTGCATCATTGTGGACGTTCTGCCTCTTTTCCTATGCTTTACATGCAATTCCAGTCTACCTCCTGAAATCGGATTCCTGCAATTCTGCCCCGCTTTCAAGTCCTCTTGGCAGCCTTACTTCAATATATTTTTGGACGATAGCTCTCATTTATAACTCTGCAGGTTTGTGAATGACAGTGACCCTGAGCTCCTTTCTTCAACTCGCTTTCATGTGATCTGTCCGCAACACCGCAGCATTGCTTTAGGCCCTAGTGTGGTTCCGGCATGGCACACTGAGCCTTTGGTTAATTCCTCTTCCTGGTGGGAAATGAGAGTTAAATTTGCCCGTCCAGACACCTCCAGCTAGTCTCTCATTGGTTCTACCTATTCCTGTTCATCTACCGCAGAAATTGCAAACTGGGCCTAACAGGAGGTTAAAGGCACTGACTCTCCAAGTAGGGAGAGTGTTAGTAAAGCGTCTGGAATGTTGCACCTGAGTACCAGGGGATGAAAACTGAGACACATTTGAACACGTTTCCCGATCACATGGTGGATCACACTCTGGGTTCCACATGCATGTTTTAGCTGAAGGAAGAATCCCTTAAACCTGGAGAGTTGAGACCCATGGAATGGGTACCATGCAATATGACTTCAAAGGGTCTGCATTTGCTCGCCGAACCTCGCCAATCCTATCACTGCTGCGTTTATGCCACTGTACACACGCTTGATTCTCTTTCGGAGACATAAAAATCCATAGGTTTTAAGATTCTTACTAGTCAGGTATATTCTTAGGCGTTTAATACGGGGTGTTGAGGCCACTTCGTTGAGCAAGGAGTAGCTCTTGTCTATTACATATTTGGCTTATGGAACGGTATCTGTGCTAATTTCAATCTCTGGTTTTATGCAGCACCCCAACTCAACTTTCGTCTTAAGCAAGCATAAGTTGGTTTTCTGAATTTGAGACCCTGTTCTGTTTTGTAATTCAGTTCCTGTGTAGCCAAGTTTACATTCCGTGTAGTAGTGATATCTTATGATGTTTCGTTTTCTGTGTGTCTTATTTCATTTAGAATCATCGTACCTGAATCCACTCATTATGCTGCTACGGACCTGATGACATAGATTTTATTGCTGAGTGATATTGCATTGTATGTAAGTACCAAAACTTCTTTATCCATTTTTCGTTTTCTGTGATATTGAACTTGTACCGTAAACGAGGTTCTTGTAAACAGAGCCGTCCCAAACTTTGGGTTGGCTGTGTCTTTTTGATTTTAATTTCCCTAAGCTATAGGACCAGAAGTGGAAGTGCCCTAGGCTCTGTTGCTTTGTTTTTTAGATGTTTCAGGAAACACCATACACTTCTCCAGAGTGGCTGTTGGCAATTTACATCCCGCCCGTCAGCATAAAAAGGCTCCCCGTTCTCCATGGCCTGTTCTGACTTTCTGGATTTTACACTTTTTTTCATATTGCCCTTTTGAACGGGGGGCAGTGAGACTTCATTGTAGTGCAGATTTCCTTTGCAAGCTTGCTTGGTTGGCCAAAAAGGGCGTATGCGTTTTTTCCTGAATATATTCAGGAAAAAACGCATACGCCCTTTTTGGCCAAGTGCATGATTGTGGACGTTCTGCCTCTTTTCCTATGCTTTACATGCAATTCCAGTCTACCTCCTGAAATCAGTTTCCTGCAATTCTGCGCCACTTTCAAGTCCTCTTGGCAGCCTTACTTCAATATATTTTTGGACGATAGCTGTCATTTATAACTCTGCAGGTTTCTGAATTACAGTGCCCCTGAGCTCCTTTCTTCAACTCGCTTTCTTGTGAGCTGGTCGCAACACCGCAGGATTGCTTCAGGCCCTAGTGTGGTTCCGGCACGGCACGCTGTGCCTTTGGTTAATTCCTCTTCCTGGTGGGAAATGAGAGTTAAATTTGCCCGTCCAGACACCTCCAGCTAGTCTCTCATTGGTTCCCCCTATTCCTGTTCATCTTCCGCAGAAATTGCAAACTGGGCCAAACAGGAGGTTAAAGGCACTGACTCTCCAAGTGGGGAGAGTGTTAGTAAAGCGTCTGGAATGTTGCACCCGAGTACCAGGGGACGAAAACTGAGACACATTTGAACACGTTTCCCGATCACACGGTGGATCATACTCTGGGTTCCACATGTATGTTTTAGCTGAAGGAAGAATCCCTTAAACCTGGAGAGTTGAGACCCATGGAATGAGTACCATGCAGTATGACTTCAAAGGGTCTGCATTTGCTCTCCGAACCTCACCAATCCTATCACTGCTGCATTTATGCTGCTGTACACACGCTTGATTCTCTTTTGGAGACATATAAATCCATAGGTTTTAAGATTCTTACTAGTCAGGTATATTCTTAGGCGTTTAATATGGGGTGTTGAGTCCACTTCGTTGAGCAAGGAGTAGCTCTTGTTTATTATATATTTGGCTTATGGAATGGTATCTGTGCTAATTTCAATCTCTGGTTTTATGCAGCACCCCAACTCACCTTTCCCCTTAAGCAAGCATAAGTTGGTTTTCTACATTTCAGACCCTGTTCTGTTTTTTTATTCAGTTCCTGTGTAGCCAAGTTTACATTCGGTGTAGTAGTGATATTATGATGTTTCTTTCTCTGTGTGACTTATTTCACTTAGAATCATCGTACGTGAATCCACTCATTATGATGCTACGGGCCTGATGACATAGATTTCATTGCTGAGTGATATTGCATTCTACGTAAGTACCACAACTTCTTTTTCCATTTTTCTCTTTCTGTGATATTGAAATTGTACCGTAAATGAGGTTCTTGTAAACAGAGCCGTCCCAAACTTTGGGGTGGCTGTGTCTTTTTGATTTTAATTTCCCTAAGTTATAGGACCATAAGTGGAAGTGCCCTAGGCTCTGTTGCTTTGTTTTTTAGATATTTCAGGAAACACCATATACTTCTCCAAAGTGGCTTTTGGCAAATTACATCCCGCCCATCAGCATAACAAGGCTCCCAGTTCTCCATGGCCTGTCCTGCCTTTCTGGATTTTACACTTTTTTCAGATGGCCATTTTGACCAGGGGGCAGTGAGACTTCATTGTAGTGCAGATTTCCTTTGCAAGCTTGCTTGGTTGGCCAAAAAGGGCGTATGCGTTTTTTCCTGAATATATTCAGGAAAAAACGCATACGCCCTTTTTGGCCAAGTGCATCATTGTGGACGTTCTGCCTCTTTTCCTATGCTTTACATGCAATTCCAGTCTACCTCCTGAAATCAGTTTCCTGCAATTCTGACCCGCTTGCAAGTACTCTTGGCAGCCTTACTTCAATATACTTTTGGAGGATAGCTGTCATTTATAACTCTGCAGGTTTGTGAATGACAGTGCCCCTGAGCTCCTTTCTTCAACTCGCTTTCTTGTGAGCTGGCCGCAACACCGCAGGATTGCTTCAGGCCCTAGTGTGGTTCCGGCCCGGCACGCTGAGCCTTTGGTTAATTCCTCTTCCTGGTGGGAAATGAGAGTTAAATTTGCCCGTCCAGACACCTACAGCTAGTGTCTCATTGGTTCTCCCTATTCCTGTTCATCTTACGCAGAAATTGCAAACTGGGCCAAACAGGAGGTTAAACGCACTGACTCTCCAAGTGGGGAGAGTGTTAGTAAAGCATCTGGAATGTTGCACCCGAGGACCAGGGGACGAAAACTGAGACACATTTGAACACGTTCCCCGATCACACTGTGGATCATACTCTGGGTTCCACATGCACGTTTTAGCTGAAGGAAGAATCCCTTAAACCTGGAGAGTTGAGACCCATGGAATGGGTACCATGCAATATGACTTCAAAGGGTCTGCATTTGCTCACCGATCCTCACCAGTCCTATTACTGCTGCGTTTATGCCACTGTACACACGCTTGATTCTCGTTCGGAGACATATAAATCCATAGGTTTTAATATTCTTACTAGTCAGGTATATTCTTAGGCGTTTAATTTGCGGTGTTGAGTCCACTTCGTTGAGCAAGGAGTAGCTCTTGTCTATTATATATTTGGCTTATTGAACGGTATCTGTGCTAATTTCAATCTCTTGTTTTATGCAGCACCCCAACTCACCTTTCCCCTTAAGCAAGAATAAGTTGGTTTTCTACTTTTGAGACCCTGTTCTGTTTTGTAATTCAGTTCCTGTGTAGCCAAGTTTACATTCCGTGTAGTAGTGATATTATGATGTTTCTTTTTCTGTGTGACTTATTTCACTTAGAATCATCATACCTGTATCCACTCATTATGCTGCTACGTGCCTGATGACATAGATTTCATTGCTGAGTGATATTGCATTGTACGTAAGTACCACAACTTCTTTTTCCATTTTTCGTTTTCTGTGATATTGAACTTGTACCGTAAACGAGCTTCTTGTAAACAGAGCCGTCCCAAACTTTGGGGTGGCTGTGTCTTTTTGATTTTAATTTCCCTAAGCTATAGGACCATTAGTGGAAGTGCCCTAGGCTCTGTTGCTTTGTTTTTTAGATGTTTCAGGAAACACCATACACTTCTCCAGAGTGGCTGCTGGCAATTTACATCCCGCCCATTGCATGACAAGGCTCCCAGTTCTCCATGGCCTGTCCTGCCTTTCTGGATTTTACACTTTTTTCAGATGGCCCTTTTGACCGGGGGAAAGTGAGACTTCATTGTAGTGCAGATTTCCTTTGCAATCTTGCTTGATTGGCCAAAAAGGGCGTATGCGTTTTTTCCTGAATATATTCAGGAAAACACGCATACGCCCTTTTTGGCCAAGTGCATCATTGTGGACGTTCTGCCTCTTTTCCTATGCTTTACATGCAATTCCAGTCTACCTCCTGAAATCGGTTTCCTGCAATTCTGCCCCGCTTTCAAGTCCTCTTGGCCGCCTTACTTCAATATATTTTTGGACGATAGCTGTCATTTATAACTCTGCAGGTTTGTGAATGACAGTGCCCCTGAGCTCCTTTCTTCAACTCGCTTTCTTGTGAGGTGGCCGCAACACCGCAGGATTGCTTCAGCCCCTAGTGTTGTTCCGGCACAGCATGCTGAGCCTTTGGTTAATTCCTCTTCCTGGTGGGAAATGAGAGTTAAATTTGCCCGTCCAGACACCTCCAGCTAGTCTCTCATTGGTTCTCCCTATTCTTGTTCATCTTCCGCAGAAACTGCAAACTGTTCCAAAGAGGAGGTTAAAGGCACTGACTCTCCAAGTGGGGAGAGTGTTAGTAAAGCCTCTGGAATGTTGCACCCGAGTACCAGGGGACGAAAACTGAGACACATTTGAACACGTTTCCCGATCACACGGTGGATCATACGCTGGGTTCCACATGCATGTTTTAGCTGAAGGAAGAATCCCTTAAACCTGGAGAGTTGAGACCCATGGAATGGGTACCATGCAATATGACATCAAAGGGTCTGCATTTGCTTACTGAACCTCACCATTCCTATAACTGCTGCGCTTATGCTGCTGTACACACGCTTGATTCTCTTTCGGAGACATATAAATCCATAGGTTTTAAGATTCTTACTAGTCAGGTATATTCTTAGGCGTTCAATATGGAGTGTTGAGTCCACTCGTTGAGCAAGGAGTAGCTCTTGTCTATTACATATTTGGGTTATGGAACGGTAACTGTCCTAATTTCAATCTCTGGTTTTATGCAGCACCCCAACTCACCTTTCCCCTTAAGCAAGCATAAGTTGGTTTTCTACATTTGAGACCCTGTTCTCTTTTGTAATTCAGTTCCTGTGTAGCCAAGTTTACATTCCGTGTAGTAGTGATATCTTATGATGTTTCTTTTTCTGTGTGACTTATTTCACTTAGAATCATCGTACCTGAATCCACTCATTATGCTGCTACGGGCCTGATGACATAGATTTCATTGCTGAGTGATATTGCATTGTACGTAAGTACCACAACTTCTTTATCCATTTTTCGCTTTCTGTGATATTGAACTTGTACCGTAAACGAGGTTCTTGTAAACACAGCCGTCCCAAACTTTGGGGTGGCTGTGTCTTTTTGATTTTAATTTCCCTAAGCTATAGGACCATAAGTGGAAGTGCCCTAGGCTCTGTTGCTTTGTTTTTTGGATATTTCAGGAAACACCATACACTTCTCCAGAGTGGCTGTTGGCAATTTACATCGCGCCCATCAGCATTAAAAGGCTCCCAGTTCCCCATGGCCTGTCCCACCTTTCTGGATTTTACACTTTTTTCAGATGGACCTTTTGACCAGGGGGGAAGAGAGACTTCATTGTAGTGCAGATTTCCCTTGCAAGCTTGCTTGGTTGGCCAAAAAGGGCGTATGCGTTTTTTCCTGAATATATTCAGGAAAAAACAAATACGCCATTTTTGGCCAAGTGCATCATTGTGGACGTTCTGCCTCTTTTCCTATGCTTTACATGCAATTATAATCTATCTCCTGAAATCGGTATCCTGCCATTCTGCCCCGCTTTCAAGTCCTCTTGGCAGCCTTACTTCAATATATTTTTGGACGATAGCTGTCATTTATAACTCTGCAGGTGTGTGAATGAGAGTGCCCCTGAGCTCCTTTCTTCAACTCGCTTTCTTGTCAGCTGGCCGCAACACCGCAGGATTGATTCAGGCCCTAGTGTAGTTCCGGCACGGCACGCTGAGCCTTTGGTTAATTCCTCTTCCTTGTGGGAAATGAGAGTTAAATTTGCCCGTCCAGACACCTCCAGCTAGTCTCTCATTGGTTCTCCCTATTCCTGTTCATCTTACGCAGAAATTGCAAAATGGGCCAAACAGGAGGTTAAAGGCACTGACTCTCCAAGTGGGGAGAGTGTTAGTAAAGCGTCTGGAATGTTGCACCCGAGTACCAGGGGACGAAAACTGAGACATATTTGAACACGTTTCCCGATCACACGGTGGATCATACTCTGGGTTCCACATGCATGTTTTAGCTGAAGGAAGAATCCCTTAAACCTGGAGAGTTGAGACCCATGGAATGGGTACCATGCAATATGACTTCAAAGGGTCTGCATTTGCTCAACGAACCTCACCAATCCTATCACTGCTGCATTTATGCCGCTGTACACACGCTTGATTCTCTTTCGGAGACATATAAATCCATAGGTTTTAAGATTCTTACTAGTCTGGTATATTCTTAGGCGTTTAATATGGGGTGTTGAGTCCACTTCGTTGAGCAAGGAGTAGCTCTTGTCTATTACATATTTGGCTTATGGAATGGTATCTGTGCTTATTTCAATCTCTAGTTTTATGCAGCACCCCAACTCACCTTTCCCCTTAAGCAAGCATAAGTTGGTTGTCTACATTTGAGACCCTGTTCTGTTTTGTAATTCAGTTCCTGTGTAGCCCAGTTTACATTCCGTGTATTAGTGATATCTTATGATGTTTCTTTTTCTGTGTGACTTATTTCACTTAGAATCATCATACCTGAATCCACTCATTATGCTGCTACGGGCCTGATGACATAGATTTCATTGCTGAGTGATATTGCATTGTACGTAAGTACCACAACTTCTTTATCCATTTTTCGCTTTCTGTGATATTGAACTTGTACCGTAAACGAGGTTCTTGTAAACACAGCCGGCCCAAACTTTGGGGTGGCTGTGTCTTTTTGATTTTAATTTCCCTAAGCTATAGGACCATAAGTGGAAGTGCCCTAGGCTCTGTTGCTTTGTTTTTTGGATGTTTCAGGAAACAGCATACACTTCTCCAGAGTGGCTGTTGGCAATTTACATCCCGCCCATCAGCATAACAAGACTCCCATTTCTCCATGGCCTGTCCTGCCTTTCTGTATTTTACACTTTTTTCAGATGGCCCTTTTGACCGGGGCACAGTGAGACTTCATTGTAGTGCAGATTTCCTTTGCAAGCTTGCTTGGTTGGCCAAAAAGGGCGTATGCGTTGTTTCCTGAATATATTCAGGAAAAAACGGATACGCCATTTTTGGCCAAGTGCATCATTGTGGACGTTCTGCCTCTTTTCCTATGCTTTACATGCAATTCCAGTCTACCTCCTGAAATCGGTTTCCTGCAATTCTGTCCCGCTTTCAAGTCCTCTTGACAGCCTTACTTCGATATAATTTTGGACGATAGCTGTCATGTATAACTCTGCAGGTTTGTGAATTACAGTGCCCCTGAGCTCCTTTCTTCAACTCGTTTTCTTGTGAGCTGGTCGCAACACCGCAGGATTGCTTCAGGCCCTAGTGTGGTTCCGGCATGGCACGCTGAGCCTTTGGTTAATTCCTCTTCCTGGTGGGAAATGAGAGTTAAATTTGCCCGTCCGGACACCTCCAGCTAGTCTCTCATTGGTTCTCCCTATTCCTGTTCATTTTCCGCAGAAATTGCAAACTGGGCCAAACAGGATGTTAAAGGCCCGGACTCTCCAAGTGAGGAGAGTGTTAGTAAAGCGTCTGGAATGTTGCACCCGAGTACCAGGGGATGAAAACTGAGACACATTTGAACACGTTTCCCGATCACACAGTGGATCATACTCTGGGTTCCACATGCATGTTTTAGCTGAAGGAAGAATCCCTTAAACCTGGAGAGTTGAGACCCATGGAATGGGTACCATGCAATATGACTTCAAAGGGTCTGCATTTGCTCACCGAACCTCACCAATCCTATCACTGCTGCGTTTTTGCCGCTGTACACACGCTTGATTCTCTTTCGGAGACATATAAATCCATAGGTTTTAAGATTCTTACTAGTCACGTATATACTTAGGCGTTCAATATGGAGTGTTGAGTCCACTCGTTGAGCAAGGAGTAGCTCTTGTCTATTACATATTTGGGTTATGGAACGGTAACTGTCCTAATTTCAATCTCTGGTTTTATGCAGCACCCCAACTCACCTTTCCCCTTAAGCAAGCATAAGTTGGTTTTCTACATTTGAGACCCTGTTCTGTTTTGTAATTCAGTTCCTGTGTAGCCAAGTTTACATTCCGTGTATTAGAGATATCTTATGATGTTTCTTTTTCTGTGTGACTTATTTCACTTAGAATCATCGTACCTGAATCCACTCATTATGCTGCTACGGGCCTGATTACAGAGATTTCATTGCTGAGTGATATTGCATTGTACGTAAGTACCACAACTTCTTTATCCATTTTTCGCTTTCTGTGATATTGAACTTGTACCGTAAATGAGGTTCTTGTAAACAGAGCCGTCCCAAACTTTGGGGTGGCTGTGTCTTTTTGATTTTAATTTCCCTAAGCTATAGGACCATAAGTGGAAGTGCCCTAGGCTCTGTTGCTTTGTATTTTGGATGTTTCAGGAAACACCATACACTTCTCCAGAGTGGCTGTTGGCAATTTACATCCCGGCCATCAGCATAACAAGACTCCCAGTTCTCCATGGCCTGTCCTGCCTTTCTTGATTTTACACTTTGTTCAGATGGCCCATTTGACCGGGGGCAGTGAGACTTCATTGTAGTGCAGATTTCCTTTGCAAGCTTGCTTGGTTGGCCAAAAAGCACGTATGCGTTTTTTCCTGAATATATTCAGGAAAAAACGCATACGCGCTTTTTGGCCAAGTGCATCATTGTGGACGTTCTGCCTCTTTTCCTATGCTTTACATGCAATTCCAGTCTACCTCCTGAAATCGGTTTCCTGCAATTCTACCCCGCTTTCAAGTCCTCTTGGCAGCCTTACTTCAATATATTTTTGGACGATAGTTGTCATTTTTAACTCTGCAGGTTTGTGAATGACAGTGCCCCTGAGCTCCTTTCTTCAACTCGCTTTCTTGTGAGCTGGTCGCAACACCGCAGGATTGCTTCAGGCCCTAGTGTGGTTCCAGCATGGCACACTGAGCCTTTGTTTAATTCCTCTTCCTGGTGGGAAATGAGAGTTAAATTTGCCTGTTAAGACACCTCCAGCTAGTCTCTCATTTTTTCTCCGTATTCCTGTTCATCTTCCGCAGAAATTGCAAACTGGGCCAAACACGAGGTTAAAGGCACTGACTCTCCAAGTGGGGAGAGTGTTAGTAGAGCATCTGGATTGTTGCACCCGAGTACCAGGGAACGAAAACTGAGACACATTTGAACACGTTTCCCGATCGCACAGTGGATCATACTCTGGGTTCCACATGCATGTTTTAGCTGAAGGAAGAATCCCTTAAACCTGGAGAGTTGAGACCCATGGAATGGGTACCATGCAATATGACTTCAAAGGGTCTGCATTTGCTCACCGAACCTCACCAATCCTATCACTGCTGCGTTTATGCCGCTGTACACACGCTTGATTCTCTTTCGGAGACATATAAATCCATAAGTTTTAAGATTCTTACTTGTCAGGTATATTCTTAGGCGTTTAATATGTGGTGTTGTGTCCACTTCTTTGAGCAAGGAGTAGCTCTTGTCTATTACGTAGATGGCTCTTGGAACGGTATCTGTGCTAATTTCAATCTCTGGTTTTATGCAGCACCCCAACTCACCTTTCCCCTTAAGCAAGCATAAGTTGGTTATTCTACATTTGAGACCCTGTTCTGTTTTGTAATTCAGTTCCTGTGTAGCCAAGTTTACATTCCGTGTTTTAGTGATATCTTATGATGTTTCTTTTTCTGTGTGACTTATTTCACTTAGAATCATCGTACCTGAATCCACTCATTATGCTACTATGGGCCTGATGACATAGATTTCATTGCTGAGTGATATTGCATTGTACGTAAGTACCACAACTTCTTTATCCATTTTTCGCTTTCTGCGATATTGAACTTGTACCGTAAACGAGGTTCTTGTAAACAGAGCCGTCCCAAACTTTGGGGTGGCTGTGTCTTTTTGATTTTAATTTCCCTAAGTTATAGGACCATAAGTGGAAGTGCCCTTGGCTCTGTTGCTTTGTTTTTTAGATGTTTCAGGAAACACCATACACTTCTCCAGAGTGGCTGTTGGCAATTTACATTCCGCCCATCAGCATAATAAGGCTCCCAGTTCTCCATGGCCTGTCCTGACTTTCTGCATTTTACACTTTGTTCAGATGGCTCTTCTGACCGGGGGGCAGTGAGACTTCATTTTAGTGCAGATATCCTTTGCAAGCTTGCTTGGTTGGCCAAAAAGGGCGTATGCTTTTTTCCTGAATATATTCAGGAAAAAACGCATACGCCCTTTTTGGCCAAATGCATCATTGTGGACGTTTTGCCTCTTTTCCTATGCTTTATATGCAATTCCAGTCTACCTCCTGAAATCGGTTTCCTGCAATTCTGCCCCGCTTTCAAGTCCTCTTGGCAGCCTTACTTCAATATATTTTTGGACGATAGCTGTCATTTATAACTCTGCAGGTTTGTGAATTACAGTGCCCCTGAGCTCCTTTCTTCAACTTGCTTTCTTGTGAGCTGGCCGCAACACTGCAGGATTGCTTCAGGCCCTAGTGTGGTTCGGCACGGCACGCTGAGCCTTTGGTTAATTCCTCTAACTGGTGGGAAATGAGAGTTAAATTTGCCCGTCCAGACACCTCCAGCTAGTCTCTCATTGGTTCTCCCTATTCCTGTTCATTTTCCGCAGAAATTGCAAACTGGGCCAAACAGGAGGTTAAAGGCACTGACTCTCCAAATGGGCAGAGTATTATTAAATCATCTGGAATGTTGCACCCGAGTACCAGGGGACGAAAACTGAGACACATTTGAAGACGTTTCCCAATCACATTGTGGATCATACTCTGGGTTCCACATGCATGTTTTAGCTGAAGGAAGAATCCCTTAAACCTGGAGAGTTGAGACCCATGGAATGGGTACCATGCAATATGACTTCAAAGGGTCTGCATTTGCTCACCGAACCTCTCCAGTCCTATCACTGCTGCGTTTATGCCGCTGTACACACGCTTGATTCTCTTTCGGAGACATATAAATCCATAGGTTTTTTTTTTTTAACATCTTTATTGGGGTATAATTGCTTTACAATGATGTGTTAGTTTCTGCTTTATAACAAAGTGAATCAGTTATACATATAAATATGTTCCCATATCTCTTCCCTCTTGCGTCTCCCTCCCTCCCACACTCCCTATCCCACCCCTCCAGGCTGTCACAAAGCACCAAGCCAATATCCCTCTGCCTTGTGGCTGCTTCCCACTAGCTATCTACCTTACTACGTTTGTTAGTGTGTATATGTCCATGACTCTCTCTCGCCCCGTCACAGCTCACCCTTCCCCCTCCCCATAACCTCAAGTCCGTTCTCTAGGAGGTCTGCGTCTTTATTCCTGCCTTACCCCTAGGTTCTTCATGACATTTTTTTTCTTAAATTCCATATATATGTGTTAGCATACGGTATTTGTCTTTTTCTTTCTGACTTACTTCACTGTGTATGACAGACTCTAGGTCTACCCACCTCATTACAAATAGCTCAATTTCATTTCTTTTTATGGCTGAGTAATATTCCATTGTATATATGTGCCACATCTTCTTTATCCATTCATCCGATGATGGGCACTTAGGTTGTTTCCATCTCCGGGCTATTGTAAATAGAGCTGCAATGAACATTTTGGTACATGACTCTTTTTGAATTTCGGTTTTCTCAGGGTATATGCCCAGTAGTGGGATTGCTGGGTCATATGGTAGTTCTATTTGTAGTTTTTTAAGGAACCTCCATACTGTTCTCCATAGTGGCTGAACCAATTCACATTCCCACCAGCAGTGCAAGAGGGTTCCCTTTTCTCCACACCCTCTCCAACATTCATTGTTTCTAGATTTTTTGATGATGGCCATTCTGACAGGTGTGAGATGATATCTCATTGTAGTTTTGATTTGCATTTCTCTAATGATTAATGATATTGAGCATTCTTTCATGTGTTTGTTGGCAGACTGTATATCTTCTTTGGAGAAATGTCTATTTAGGTCTTCTGCCCATTTTTGGATTGGGTTGTTTGTTTTTTTGTTATTGAGCTGCATGAGCTGCTTGTAAATTTTGGAGATTAATCCTTTGTCGGTTGCTTCATTTGCAAATATTTTCTCCCATTCTGAGGGTTGTCTTTTGGTCTTGTTTATGGTTTCCTTTGCTGTGCAAAAGCTTTGAAGTTTCATTAGGTCCCATTTGTTTATTTCTGTTTTTATTTCCATTACTCTAGGAGGTGGGTCAGAAAGAATCTTGCTGTGATTTATGTCATAGAGTGTTCTGCCTATGTTTTCCTCTAAGAGTTTGATAGTTTCTGGCCTTATATTTAGGTCTTGAATCCATTTTGAGCTTATTTTTGTGTATGGTGTTAGGGAGTGATCTAATCTCATACTTTTACATGTACCTGTCCAGTTTTCCCAGCACCACTTATTGAAGAGGCTGTCCTTTCTCCACTGTCCATTCCTGCCACCTTTATCAAAGATAAGGTGTCCATATGTGCATGGGTTTATCTCTGAGCTTTCTATCCTGTTCCATTGATCTATCTTTCTGTTTTTGTGCCAGTACCATACCGTCTTGATAACTGTAGCTTTGTAGTATAGTCTGAAGTCAGGGAGCCTGATTCCTCCAGTTCCTTTTTTTGTTCTCAAGATTGCTTTGGCTATTTGGGGTCTTTTGTGTTTCCATACAAATTGCGAAATTTTTTGTTCTAGTTCTGTGAAAAATGCCAGTGGTAGTTTGATAGGGATTGCATTGAATCTATAGATTGCTTTGGGTAGTAGAGTCATTTTCACAATGTTGATTCTTCCAATCCAAGAACATGGTATATGTCTCCATCTATTTGTATCATCTTTAATTTCTTTCATCAGTGTCTTATAATTTTCTGCATACAGGTCTTTTGTCTCCTTAGGTAGGTTTATTCCTAGATATTTTATTCTTTTTGTTGCAATGGTAAATGGGAGTGTTTTCTTGATTTCACTTTCAGATTTTTCATCATTAGTATATAGGAATGCCAGAGATTTCTGTGCATTAATTTTGTATCCTGCCACTTTACCAAATTCATTGATTAGCTCTAGTAGTTTTCTGGTAGCATCTTTAGGATTCTCTATGTATAGGATCATGTCATCTGCAAACAGTGACAGCTTTACTTCTTCTTTTCCGATTTGGATTCCTTTTATTTCCTTCTCTTCTCTGATTGCTGTGGCTAAAGCTTCCAAAACTATGTTGAATAAGAGTGGTGAGAGTGGGCACCCTTGTCTTGTTCCTGATCTTAGTGGAAATGCTTTCAGTTTTTCCCCATTGAGGATGATGTTTGCTGTGGGCTTGTCATATATGGCCTTTATTATGTTGAGGAAAGTTCCCTCTATGCCTACTTTCTGCAGGGTTTTTATCATAAATGGGTGTTGAATTTTGTCAAAAGCTTTCTCTGCATCTATTGAGATGGTCATGTGGTTTTTCTCCTTCAATTTGTTAATATGGTTTATCACGTTGATAGATTTGCGTATATTGAAGAATCCTTGCATTCCTGGAATAAACCCCACTTGATCATGGTGTATGATCCTTTTAATGTGCTGTTGGATTCTGTTTGCTAGTATTTTGTTGAGGATTTTTGCATCTATGTTCATCAGTGATATTGGCCTGTAGTTTTCTTTCTTTGTGACATCCTTGTCTGGTTTTGGTATCAAGGTGATGGTGGCCTCATAGAAGGAATTAGGGAGTGGTCCTCCCTCTGCTATATTTTGCAAGAGTTTGAGAAGGATAGGTGTTAGCTCTTCTCTAAATGTTTGATAGAATTCGCCTGTGAAGCCATCTGGTCCTGGGCTTTTCTTTGTTGGAAGATTTTTAATCACAGTTTCAATTTCAGTGCTTGTGATTGGTCTGTTCATATTTTCTATTTCTTCCTGATTCAGTCTTGGCAGGTTGTGCATTTCTAAGAATTTGTCCATTTCTTCCAGATTGTCCATTTTATTGGCATAGAGTTGCTTGTAGTAATCTCTCATGATCTCTTTTATCTCTGCAGTGTCAGTTGTTACCTCTCCTTTTTCATTTCTAATTCTATTGATTTGAGTCTTCTCCCTTTTTTTCTTGATGAGTCTGGCTAGTGGTTTATCAATTTTGTTTATCTTCTCAAAGAACCAGCTTTTAGTTTTATTGATCTTTGCTATTGTTTCCTTCATTTCTTTTTCATTTATTTCTGATCTGATTTTTATGATTTCTTTCCTTCTGCTAGCTTTGGGTTTTTTTTGTTCTTCTTTCTCTAATTGCTTGAGGTGCAAGGTTAGGTTGTTTATTCTAGATGTTTCCTGCTTCTTAAGGTGGGCTTGTATTGCTATAAACTTCCCCCTTAGAACTGCTTTTGCTGCATCCCACAGGTTTTGGGTCGTTGTGTCTCCATTGTCATTTGTTTCTAGGTATTTTTTGATTTCCTCTTTGATTTCTTCAGTGATCACTTCATTATTAAGTAGTGTATTGTTTAGCCTCCATGTGTTTGTATTTTTTACAGATCTTTTCCTGTAATTGATATCTAGTCTCATGGCGTTGTGGTCAGAAAAGATACTTGATACAATTTCAATTTTCTTAAATTTACCAAGGCTTGATTTGTGACCCAAGATATGATCTATCCTGGAGAATGTTCCATGAGCACTTGAGAAAAATGTGTATTCTGTTGTTTTTGGATGGAGTGTCCTATAAATATCAATTAAGTCCATCTTGTTTAATGTATCATTTAAAGCTTGTGTTTCCTTATTTATTTTCATTTTGGATGATCTGTCCATGGGTGAAAGTGGGGTGTTTAAGTCCCCTACTATGAATGTGTTACTGTCGATTTCCCCTTTTATGGCTGTTAGTATTTGCCTTATGTATTGAGGTGCTCCTATGTTGGGTGCATAAATATTTACGATTGTTATATCTTCTTCTTGGATCGATCCCTTGATCATTATGTAGTGTCCTTCTTTGTCTCTTTTAATAGTCCTTATTTTAAAGTCTATTTTGTCTGATATGAGAATTGCTACTCCAGCTTTCTTTTGGTTTCCATTTGCATGGAATATCTTTTTCCATCCCCTTACTTTCAGTCTGTATGTGTCTCTAGGTCTGAAGTGGGTCTCTTGTAGACAGCATATATAAGGGTCTTGTTTTTGTATCCATTCAGCTAATCTGTGTCTTTTGGTGGGAGCATTTAGTCCATTTACATTTAAGGTAATTATCGATATGTATGTTCCTATTCCCATTTTCTAAATTGTTTTGGGTTCGTTATTATAGGTCTTTTCCTTCTCTTGTGTTTCTTGCCTAGAGAAGATCCTTTAGCATTTGTTGTAAAGCTGGTTTGGTGGTGCTGAACTCTCTCAGCTTTTGCTTGTCTGTAAAGGTTTTAATTTCTCCATCAAATCTGAATGAGATCCTTGCTGGGTAGAGTAGTCTTGGCTGCAGGTTTTTCTCCTTCATCACTTTCAGTATGTCCTGCCACTCCCTTCTGGCTTGTAGGGTTTCTGCTGAGAGATCAGCTGTTAACCTTATGGGGATTCCCTTATGTGTTATTTGTTGTTTTTCCCTTGCTGCTTTTAATATGCTTTCTTTGTATTTAATTTTTGACAGTTTGATTAATATGTGTCTTGGCATATTTCTCCTAGTATTTATCCTGTATGGGACTCTCTGTGCTTCCTGGACTTGATTAACTATTTCCTTTCCCATATTAGGGAAGTTTTCAACTATAATCTCTTCAAATATTTTCTCAGTCCCTTTCTTTTTCTCTTCTTCTTCTGGAACCCCTATAATTCGAATGTTGGTGCGTTTAATGTTGTCCCAGAGGTCTCTGAGACTGTCCTCAGTTCTTTTCATTCTTTTTTCTTTATTCTGCTCTGCAGTAGTTATTTCCACTATTTTATCTTCCAGGTCACTTATCCGTTCTTCTGCCTCAGTTATTCTGCTATTGATCCCATCTAGAGTATTTTTAATTTCATTTATTGTGTTGTTCATCGTTGCTTGTTTCATCTTTAGTTCTTCTAGGTCCTTGTTAACTGATTCTTGCATTTTGTCCATTCTATTGTCCATTCTATCTCCAAGATTTCGGATCAACCTTACTATCATTATTCTGAATGCTTTTTCAGGTAGACTGCCTATTTCCTCTTCATTTGTTAGGTCTGGTGCATTTTTATCTTGCTCCTTTATCTGCTGTGTGTTTTTCTGTTTTCTCATTTTGCTTATCTTACTGTGTTTGGGGTCTCCTTTTTGCAGGCTGCAGGTTCGTAGTTCCTCCTGTTTTTGATGTCTGTCTCCAGTGGCTAAGGTTGGTTCAATGGGTTGTGTAGGCTTCCTGGTGGAGGGGACTAGTGCCTGTGTTGTGGTGGATGAGGCTGGATCTTGTCTCTCTAGTGGGCAGGTTCACGTCTGGTGGTGTGTTTTGGGGTGTCTGTGGCCTTATTATGATTTTAGACTGCCTCTCTGCTAATGGGTGGGGTTGTGTTCCTGTCTTGCTAGTTGTTTGGCACAGGTTGTCCAGTACTGTGGCTTGCTGGTCGTTGAGTGAAGCTGGGTGCTGGTGTTAAGATGGAGGTCTCTGGGAGATTTTCGCCGTTTGATATTTTGTGGAGCTGGGAGGTCTCTTGTGGACCAGTGTCCTGAAGTTGGCTCTCCAACCTCAGAGGCAGAGCCCTGACTCCTGGCTGGAGCACCAAGAGCCTTTCATCCACACGGCTCAGAATAAAAGGGAGAAAAAGTAGAGGGAATTAGTAGAAGTATGAGGAAAGAAAGAAGGAAAGGAGGGAAGGAAGGAGGGAAGGAAGGAAGGAAGGAAGGAAGAAAGAAAGAAAGAAGCAACGAAGGAAGGAAGGCAAGAAGGAACGAAAGGAGGGAGGGAGGGAGGGAGGAAGGAAGGAAGGAAGGAGGGAAAGAAGGAAAAACAGAAAGAAAGAAGATACAGTAAAAATAAAATAAAGTATAATAAAGTTATTGAATTAAAAAATTCTTATTTAGGAAAAAAAAAAGGGACGGATAGAACCTTAGGACAAATGTTGGAAGCAAAGCTATACAGACAAAATCTTACACAGAAGCGTACACATACACCCTCACTAAAAGAGGTAAAGGGGGAAAAATCATAAATCTTGCTGTCAGAGACCACCTCCTCAATTTGGGATGATTCATTGTCTAAAGGAGGGAAGGAAGGAAGGAAAGAAAGAAAGAAAAAGAAAGGACGAAGGTAAAGTATAATAACGTTCTTAAAATTAAAATTGATTATTAAGAAAAAAATTTTAAGAAAAAACCATGAAGGGATAGAACCCTAGGACAAATGGTGGAAGCAAGACTATACAGACAAGATCTCACACAGAAGCATACACATACACATTCACAAAAAGAGGAATAGGGAAAAAAATCATAGATCTTGCTCCCAAAGTCCACCTCCTTAATTTGGGATGATTGGCTGTCTATTCATGTATTCCACAGATGCAGGGTACATCAAGTTGATTGTGGAGCTTTAATCCGCTGCTTCTGAGGCTGCTGGGAGAGATTTCCCTTTCTCTTCTTTGTTCTCACAGCTCACAGGGGCTCAGCTTTGGATTTGGCCCTGCCTCTGCGTGTAGGTCGCTGGAGGGCGTCTGTTTTTTGCTCAGACAGGACGGGGTTAAAGGAGCCGCTGATTCGGGGGTTCTGGCGTACTGAGGCTGGCGGGGAGGGAGGGGCATGGAATGCGGGGCGGGCCTGCGGCGGCAAAGTCTGGCGTGACCCTGCACCAGCCCGAGGCCCGCCGTGCGCTCTCCCGGGGAAGTCGTCCCCAGATCCCGGGAACCCGGCAGTGGCGGGCTGCACAGGCTCCGCGGAAGAGGGGCGTGGAGAGCGACCTGCGCTCGCACACGGGCCCCTTGGTGGCGGCAGCAGCAGCCCCAACGTCTCCCGCCCGCCTCTGAGGTCCGCGCCTCCAGCTGCGGCTTGTGCCCGTCTCTGGAGTCCGCACCCTCAGCCGCGGCTCGCGCCCTTCTCTGGGGTCCGCGCTTTCAGCCGCGGCTCACGCCCGTCTCTGGGGTCCGTGCTTTCAGCCGCGGCTCGTGCCCGTCTCTGGGGTCCGCGCTTTCAGCCACGGCTCGCGCCCGTCTCTGGGGTCCGCGCTTTCAGCCGCGGCTCGCGCCCGTCTCTGGAGTTCCTTTAAGCAGCATTCTTAAACCCCTCTCCTCAAGCACCAGGAAACAAAGAGGGAAGAAAAAGTCTCTTACCTCTTCGGCAGGTGCAGAGTTTTCCCCGGACTCCCTCCCAGCTAGCTGTGGTGCACTAACCCCTTCAGGCTATGTTCAAGCCGCCAACCCCAGTCCTCTCCCTGCGCTCCGTCCGAAACCGAAACCCGAGCCTCAGAGCCTCAGCTCGCAGACCCCGCCCGCCCCGGCGGGTGAGCAGACAAGCCTCTTGGGCTGGTGAGTCCCGGTCAGCACCGATCCTCTGTGCGGGAATCTCCCCGATTTGCCCTCCGCACCCGTTGCTGTGCACTCCTCCGCAGGTTTGAAGCTCCCCCCCCGCCTCCCGCAGTCTCCGCCCGCGAAGGGGCTTCCTAGTGTGTGGAAACTTTTCCTCCTTCACAGCTCCCTCCCACTGGTGCAGGTGCCGTCCCTATCCTTTTGTCTCTGTTTATTCTTTTTTCTTTTGCCCTACCCAGGTACGTGGGGAGTTTCTTGCCTTTTGGGAGGTCTGAGGTCTTCTGCCAGCCTTCAGTAGGTGATCTGTAGGAGTTGTTCCACGTGTAGATGTATTTCTGGTGTATCTGTGGGGAGGAAGGTGATCTCCGCATCTTACTCTTCCGCCATCTTCCTGCTCCTGGATCAATCCATAGGTTTTAAGATTCTTACTAGTCAGGTATATTCTTAGGCGTTCAATATGGGGTGTTGAGTCCACTTCGTTGAGCAAGGAGTAGCTCTTGTCTATTACATATTTGGCTTATGGAACGGTATCTGTGCTAATTTCTATCTCTGGTTTTATGCAGTACCCCAACTCACCTTTCCCCTTAAGCAAGCATAAGTTGGTTTTCTACATTTGAGACCCTGTTCTGTTTTGTAATTCAGTTCCTGTGTAGCCAAGTTTACATTCCGTGTAGTAGTGATATCTTATGATGTTTCTTTTTCTGTGTGACTTATTTCACTTAGAATAATCGTAACTGAATCCACTCATTATGCTGCTACGGGCCTGATGACATAGATTTCATTGCTGAGTGATATTGCATTGTACGTAAGTACCACAACTTCTTTATCCATTTTTCGCTTTCTGTGATATTGAACTTGTACCGTAAACGAGGTTCTTGTAAACAGAGCCGTCCCAAACTTTCGGGTGGCTGTGTCTTTTCGATTTTAATTTCCCTAAGCTATAGGACCATAAGTGGAAGTGCCCTAGGCTCTGTTGCTTTGTTTTTTGGATGTTTCAGGAAACACCATACACTTCTCCAGAGTGGCTGTTGGCAATTTACATCCCGGCCATCAGCATAACAAGGCTCCCAGTTCTCCATGGCCTGTCCTGCCTTTCTGGATTTTACACTTTTTTCAGATGGCCCATTTGACCGGGGGCAGTAAGACTTCATTGTAGTGCAGATTTCCTTTGCAAGCTTGCTTGGTTGGCCAAAAAGGGCGTATGCGTTTTTTCCTGAATATATTCAGGAAAAAACGCATACGCCCTTTTTGGCCAAGTGCATCATTGTGGACGTTCTGCCTCTTTTCCTATGCTTTACATGCAATTCCAGTCTACCTCCTGAAATCGGTTTCCTGTAATTCTGTCCCGCTTTCAAGTCCTCTTGACAGCCTTACTTCGATATAATTTTGGACGATAGCTGTCATGTATAACTCTGCAGGTTTGTGAATTACAGTGCCCCTGAGCTCCTTTCTTCAACTCGCTTTCTTGTGAGCTGGTCGCAACACCGCAGGATTGCTTCAGGCCCTAGTGTGGTTCCGGCATGGCACGCTGAGCCTTTGGTTAATTCCTCTTCCTGGTGGGAAATGAGAGTTAAATTTGCCCGTCCGGACACCTCCAGCTAGTCTCTCATTGGTTCTCCCTATTCCTGTTCATTTTCCGCAGAAATTGCAAACTGGGCCAAACAGGAGGTTAAAGGCACGGACTCTCCAAGTGAGGAGAGTGTTAGTAAAGCGTCTGGAATTTTGCACCCGAGTACCAGGGGATGAAAACTGAGACACATTTGAACACGTTTCCCGATCACACAGTGGATCATACTCTGGGTTCCACATGCATGTTTTAGCTGAAGGAAGAATCCCTTAAACCTGGAGAGTTGAGACCCATGGAATGGGTACCATGCAATATGACTTCAAAGGGTCTGCATTTGCTCACCGAACCTCTCCAATCCTATCACTGCTGCGTTTATGCCGCTGTACACACGCTTGATTCTCTTTCGGTGACATATAAATCCATAGGTTTTAAGATTCTTACTAGTCAGGTATATTCTTAGGCGTTCAATATGGAGTGTTGAGTCCACTCGTTGAGCAAGGAGTAGCTCTTGTCTATTACATATTTGGGTTATGGAATGGTAACTGTCCTAATTTCAATCTGTGGTTTTATGCAGCACCCCAACTCACCTTTCCCCTTAAGCAAGCATAAGTTGGTTTTCTACATTTGAGACCCTGTTCTGTTTTGTAATTCAGTTCCTGTGTAGCCAAGTTTACATTCCGTGTATTAGAGATATCTTATGATGTTTCTTTTTCTGTGTGACTTATTTCACTTAGAATCATCGTACCTGAATCCACTCATTATGCTGCTACGGGCCTGATGACATAGATTTCATTGCTGAGTGATATTGCATTGTACGTAAGTACCACAACTTCTTTATCCATTTTTCGCTTTCTGTGATATTGAACTTGTACCGTAAATGAGGTTCTTGTAAACAGAGCCGTCCCAAACTTTGGGGTGGCTGTGTCTTTTTGATTTTAATTTCCCTAAGCTATAGGACCATAAGTGGAAGTGCCCTAGGCTCTGTTGCTTTGTTTTTTGGATGTTTCAGGAAACACCATACACTTCTCCAGAGTGGCTGTTGGCAATTTACATCCCGCCCATCAGCATAACAAGGCTCCCAGTTCTCCATGGCCTATCCTGCCTTTCTTGATTTTACACTTTGTTCAGATGGCCCATTTGACCGGGGGCAGTGAGACTTCATTGTAGTGCAGATTTCCTTTGCAAGCTTGCTTGGTTGGCCAAAAAGCACGTATGCGTTTTTTCCTGAATATATTCAGGAAAAAACGCATACGCACTTTTTGGCCAAGTGCATCATTGTGGACGTTCTGCCTCTTTTCCTATGCTTTACATGCAATTCCAGTCTACCTCCTGAAATCGGTTTCCTGCCATTCTGCCCCGCTTTCAAGTCCTCTTTGCAGCCTTACTTCAATATATTTTTGGACGATAGCTGTCATTTATAACTCTGCAGGTTTGTGAATTACAGTGCCCCTGAGCTCCTTTCTTCAACTCGCTGTCTTGTGAGCAGGCCGCAACACCGCAGGATTCTTCAGGCCCTAGTGTGGTTCCGGCATGGCACGCTGAGCCTTTGGTTAATTCCTCTTCCTGGTGGGAAATGAGAGTTAAATTTGCCCGTCCAGACACCTCCAGCTAGTCTCTCATTGGTTCTCCCTATTCCTTTTCATTTTCCGCAGAAATTGCAAACTGGGCCAAACAGGAGGTTAAAGGCACTGACTCTCCAAGTGGGGAGAGTGTTAGTAAAGCGTCTGGAATGTTGCAACCGAGGACCAGGCGAAAAAAACTGAGACACATTTGAACACGTTTCCCGATCACATGGTGGATCATACTCTGGGTTCCACATGCATGTTTTAGCTGAAGGAAGAATCCCTTAAACCTGGAGAGTTGAGACCCATGGAATGGGTACCATGCAATATGACTTCAAAGGGTCTGCATTTGCTCACCGAACCTCACCAATCCTATCACAGCTGCTCTTATGCCACTGTACACATGCTTGATTCTCTTTCGGAGACATATAAATCCATAGGTTTTAAGATTATTACTAGTCAGGTATATTCTTAGGCGTTTAATATGGAGTGTTGAGTCCACTCGTTGAGCAAGGAGTAGCTCTTGTCTACTACATATTTGGCTTATGGAACGGTAACTGTGCTAATTTCAATCTCTGGTTTTATGCAGCACCCCAACTCACCTTTCCCCTTAAGCAAGCATAAGTTGGTTTTCTACATTTGAGACCCTGTTCTGTTTTGTAATTCAGTGACTGTGTAGCCAAGTTTACATTCCGTGTATTAGTGATATCTTATGATGTTTCTTTTTCTGTGTGACTTATTTCACGTAGAATCATCGTACCTGAATCCACTCATTATGCTGCTACGGGCCTGATGACATAGATTTCATTGCTGATTGATATTGCATTGGACGTAAGAACTACAACGTCTTTATCCATTTTTCACTTTCTGCGATATTGAACTTGTACCGTAAACGAGGTTCTTGTAAACAGAGCCGTCCCAAACTTTGGGGTGGCTGTGTCTTTTTGATTTTAATTTCCCTAAGCTATAGGACCATAAGTGGAAGTGCCCTAGGCTCTGTTGCTTTGTTTTGTAGATGTTTCAGGAAACACCATACACTTCTCCAGAGAGGCTGTTGGCAATTTACATCCCGCCCATCAGCATAACAAGGCTCCCAGTTCTCCATGGCCTGTCCTGCGTTTCTGGATTTTACACATTTTTCAGATGGCCCTTTTGACTGGGGGGAAGTGAGACTTCATTGTAGTGCAGATTTCCTTTGCAAGCTTGCTTGGTTGGCCCAAAAGTGCCTATGCGTTTTTTCCTGAATATATTCCTGGAATATATTCAGGAAAAAACGCATACGCCGTTTTTGGCCAAGTGCATCACTGTGGACGTTCTGCCTCTTTTCCTATGCTTTACATGCAATTCCAGTCTACCTCCTGAAATCGGTTTCCTGCAATTCTGCCCCGCTTTCAAGTCCTCTTGGCAGCCTTACTTCAATATATTTTTGGACGATAGTTGTCATTTTTAACTCTGCAGGTTTGTGAATGACAGTGGCCCTGAGCTCCTTTCTTCAACTCGCTTTCTTGTGAGCTGGTCGCAACACCGCAGGATTGCTTCAGGCCCTAGTGTGGTTCCGGCATGGCACACTGAGCCTTTGTTTAATTCCTCTTCCTGGTGGGAAATGAGAGTTAAATTTGCCGGTCCGGACACCTCCAGCTAGTCTCTCATTGGTTCTCCCTATTCCTGTTCATCTTCCGCAGAAATTGCAAACTGGGCCAAACACGAGGTTAAAGGCACTGACTCTCCAAGTGGGGAGAGTGTTAGTAGAGCATCTGGAATGTTGCACCCGAGTACCAGGGAACGAAAACTGAGACACATTTGAACACGTTTCCCGATCGCACGGTGGATCATACTCTGGGTTCCACATGCATGTTTTAGCTGAAGGAAGAATCCCTTAAACCTGGAGAGTTGAGACCCATGGAATGGGTACCATGCAATATGACTTCAAAGGGTCTGCATTTGCTCACCGAACCTCACCAATCCTATCACTGCTGCGTTTATGCCGCTGTACACACGCTTGATTCTCTTTCGGTGACATATAAATCCATAGGTTTTAAGATTCTTACTAGTCAGGTATATTCTTAGGCGTTCAATATGGAGTGTTGAGTCCACTCGTTGAGCAAGGAGTAGCTCTTGTCTATTACATATTTGGGTTATGGAATGGTAACTGTCCTAATTTCAATCTGTGGTTTTATGCAGCACCCCAACTCACCTTTCCCCTTAAGCAAGCATAAGTTGGTTTTCTACATTTGAGACCCTGTTCTGTTTTGTAATTCAGTTCCTGTGTAGCCAAGTTTACATTCCGTGTATTAGAGATATCTTATGATGTTTCTTTTTCTGTGTGACTTATTTCACTTAGAATCATCGTACCTGAATCCACTCATTATGCTGCTACGGGCCTGATGACATAGATTTCATTGCTGAGTGATATTGCATTGTACGTAAGTACCACAACTTCTTTATCCATTTTTCGCTTTCTGTGATATTGAACTTGTACCGTAAATGAGGTTCTTGTAAACAGAGCCGTCCCAAACTTTGGGGTGGCTGTGTCTTTTTGATTTTAATTTCCCTAAGCTATAGGACCATAAGTGGAAGTGCCCTAGGCTCTGTTGCTTTGTTTTTTGGATGTTTCAGGAAACACCATACACTTCTCCAGAGTGGCTGTTGGCAATTTACATCCCGCCCATCAGCATAACAAGGCTCCCAGTTCTCCATGGCCTATCCTGCCTTTCTTGATTTTACACTTTGTTCAGATGGCCCATTTGACCGGGGGCAGTGAGACTTCATTGTAGTGCAGATTTCCTTTGCAAGCTTGCTTGGTTGGCCAAAAAGCACGTATGCGTTTTTTCCTGAATATATTCAGGAAAAAACGCATACGCACTTTTTGGCCAAGTGCATCATTGTGGACGTTCTGCCTCTTTTCCTATGCTTTACATGCAATTCCAGTCTACCTCCTGAAATCGGTTTCCTGCCATTCTGCCCCGCTTTCAAGTCCTCTTTGCAGCCTTACTTCAATATATTTTTGGACGATAGCTGTCATTTATAACTCTGCAGGTTTGTGAATTACAGTGCCCCTGAGCTCCTTTCTTCAACTCGCTGTCTTGTGAGCAGGCCGCAACACCGCAGGATTCTTCAGGCCCTAGTGTGGTTCCGGCATGGCACGCTGAGCCTTTGGTTAATTCCTCTTCCTGGTGGGAAATGAGAGTTAAATTTGCCCGTCCAGACACCTCCAGCTAGTCTCTCATTGGTTCTCCCTATTCCTTTTCATTTTCCGCAGAAATTGCAAACTGGGCCAAACAGGAGGTTAAAGGCACTGACTCTCCAAGTGGGGAGAGTGTTAGTAAAGCGTCTGGAATGTTGCAACCGAGGACCAGGCGAAAAAAACTGAGACACATTTGAACACGTTTCCCGATCACACGGTGGATCATACTCTGGGTTCCACATGCATGTTTTAGCTGAAGGAAGAATCCCTTAAACCTGGAGAGTTGAGACCCATGGAATGGGTACCATGCAATATGACTTCAAAGGGTCTGCATTTGCTCACCGAACCTCACCAATCCTATCACAGCTGCTCTTATGCCACTGTACACATGCTTGATTCTCTTTCGGAGACATATAAATCCATAGGTTTTAAGATTATTACTAGTCAGGTATATTCTTAAGCGTTTAATATGGAGTGTTGAGTCCACTCGTTGAGCAAGGAGTAGCTCTTGTCTACTACATATTTGGCTTATGGAACGGTAACTGTGCTAATTTCAATCTCTGGTTTTATGCAGCACCCCAACTCACCTTTCCCCTTAAGCAAGCATAAGTTGGTTTTCTACATTTGAGACCCTGTTCTGTTTTGTAATTCAGTGACTGTGTAGCCAAGTTTACATTCCGTGTATTAGTGATATCTTATGATGTTTCTTTTTCTGTGTGACTTATTTCACGTAGAATCATCGTACCTGAATCCACTCATTATGCTGCTACGGGCCTGATGACATAGATTTCATTGCTGATTGATATTGCATTGGACGTAAGAACTACAACGTCTTTATCCATTTTTCGCTTTCTGCGATATTGAACTTGTACCGTAAACGAGGTTCTTGTAAACAGAGCCGTCCCAAACTTTGGGGTGGCTGTGTCTTTTTGATTTTAATTTCCCTAAGCTATAGGACCATAAGTGGAAGTGCCCTAGGCTCTGTTGCTTTGTTTTGTAGATGTTTCAGGAAACACCATACACTTCTCCAGAGAGGCTGTTGGCAATTTACATCCCGCCCATCAGCATAACAAGGCTCCCAGTTCTCCATGGCCTGTCCTGCGTTTCTGGATTTTACACATTTTTCAGATGGCCCTTTTGACTGGGGGGAAGTGAGACTTCATTGTAGTGCAGATTTCCTTTGCAAGCTTGCTTGGTTGGCCCAAAAGTGCCTATGCGTTTTTTCCTGAATATATTCCTGGAATATATTCAGGAAAAAACGCATACGCCGTTTTTGGCCAAGTGCATCACTGTGGACGTTCTGCCTCTTTTCCTATGCTTTACATGCAATTCCAGTCTACCTCCTGAAATCGGTTTCCTGCAATTCTGCCCCGCTTTCAAGTCCTCTTGGCAGCCTTACTTCAATATATTTTTGGACGATAGTTGTCATTTTTAACTCTGCAGGTTTGTGAATGACAGTGGCCCTGAGCTCCTTTCTTCAACTCGCTTTCTTGTGAGCTGGTCGCAACACCGCAGGATTGCTTCAGGCCCTAGTGTGGTTCCGGCATGGCACACTGAGCCTTTGTTTAATTCCTCTTCCTGGTGGGAAATGAGAGTTAAATTTGCCGGTCCGGACACCTCCAGCTAGTCTCTCATTGGTTCTCCCTATTCCTGTTCATCTTCCGCAGAAATTGCAAACTGGGCCAAACACGAGGTTAAAGGCACTGACTCTCCAAGTGGGGAGAGTGTTAGTAGAGCATCTGGAATGTTGCACCCGAGTACCAGGGAACGAAAACTGAGACACATTTGAACACGTTTCCCGATCGCACGGTGGATCATACTCTGGGTTCCACATGCATGTTTTAGCTGAAGGAAGAATCCCTTAAACCTGGAGAGTTGAGACCCATGGAATGGGTACCATGCAATATGACTTCAAAGGGTCTGCATTTGCTCACCGAACCTCACCAATCCTATCACTGCTGCGTTTATGCCGCTGTACACACGCTTGATTCTCTTTCGGACACATATAAATCCATAAGTTTTAAGATTCTTACTTGTCAGGTATATTCTTAGGCGTTTAATATGTGGTGTTGTGTCCACTTCGTTGAGCAAGGAGTAGCTCTTGTCTATTACGTAGTTGGCTCTTGGAACGGTATCTGTGCTAATATCAATCTCTGGTTTTATGCAGCACCCCAACTCACCTTTCCCCTTAAGCAAGCATAAGTTGGTTATTCTACATTTGAGACCCTGTTCTGTTTTGTAATTCAGTTCCTGTGTAGCCAAGTTTACATTCCATGTTTTAGTGATATCTTATGATGTTTCTTTTTCTGTGTGACTTATTTCACTTAGAATCATCGTACCTGAATCCACTCATTATGCTACTATGGGCCTGATGACATAGATTTCATTGCTGAGTGATATTGCATTGTACGTAAGTACCACAACTTCTTTATCCATTTTTCGCTTTCTGCGATATTGAACTTGTACCATAAACGAGGTTCTTGTAAACAGAGCCGTCCCAAACTTTGGGGTGGCTGTGTCTTTTTGATTTTAATTTCCCTAAGTTATAGGACCATAAGTGGAAGTGCCCTTGGCTCTGTTGCTTTGTTTTTTAGATGTTTCAGGAAACACCATACACTTCTCCAGAGTGGCTGTTGGCAATTTACATCCCGCCCATCAGCATAACAAGGCTCCCAGTTCTCCATGGCCTGTCCTGCCTTTCTGGATTTTACACTTATTTCAGATGGCCCTTTTGACTGGGGGTAAGTGAGACATCATTTTAGTGCAGATATCCTTTTCAAGCTTGCTTGGTTGGCCAAAAAGGGCGTATGCTTTTTTTCCTGAATATATTCAGGAAAAAACGCATACGCCCTTTTTGGCCGAGTGCATCATTGTGGACCTTCTGCCTCTTTTCCTATGCTTTACATGCAATTCCAGTCTACCTCCTGAAATCGGTTTCCTGTAATTCTGCCCCGCTTTCAAGTCCTCTTGGCAGCCTTACTTCAATATATTTTTGGACGATAGCTGTCATTTATAACTCTGCAGGTTTGTTAATTACAGTGCCCCTGAGCTCCTTTCTTCAACTCGCTTTCTTGTGAGCAGGCCGCAACACCACAGGATTGCTTCAGGCCCTAGTGTGGTTCCGGCACGGCATGCTGAGCCTTTGGTTAATTTCTCTTCCTGGTGGGAAATGAGAGTTAAAGTTGCCTGTCCAGACACCTCCAGCTAGTCTCTCATTGGCTCTCCCTATTCCTGTTCATTTTCCGCAGAAATTGCAAACTGGGCCAAACAGGAGGTTAAAGGCACTGACTCTCCAAGTGGGGAGAGTGTTAGTAAAGCGTCTGGAATGTTGCGCCCGAGTACCAGGGGACGAAACCTGACACACGTTTGAACACGTTTCTCGATCACACGGTGGATCATACTCTGGGTTCCACATGCATGTTTTAGCTGAAGGAAGAATCCTTTAAACCTGGAGAGTTGAGAACCATGGAATGGGTACCATGCAATATGACTTCAAAGGGTCTGCATTTGCTCACCAATCCTCTCCAGTCCTATCACTGCTGCGTTTATGGCACTGTACACACGCTTGATTCTCTTTCGGAGACATATAAATCCATAGGTTTTTTTTTTTTAACATCTTTATTGGGGTATAATTGCTTTACAATGATGTGTTAGTTTCTGCTTTATAACAAAGTGAATCAGTTATACATATACATATTTCCCATATCTCTTCCCTCTTGCGTCTCCCTCCCTCCCACCCTCCGTATCCCACCCCTCCAGGCTGTCACAAAGCACCAAGCCAATATCCCTCTGCCATGCGGCTGCTTCCCACTAGCTATCTACCTTACTACGTTTGTTAGTGTGTATATGTCCATGACTCTCTCTCGCCCCGTCACAGCTCACCCTTCCCCCTCCCCATAACCTCAAGTCGGTTCTCTAGGAGGTCTGTGTCTTTATTCCTGCCTTACCCCTAGGTTCTTCATGACATTTTTTTTTCTTAAATTCCATATATATGTGTTAGCATACGGTATTTGTCTTTTTCTTTCTGACTTACTTCACTGTGTATGACAGACTCTAGGTCTATCCACCTCATTACAAATAGCTCAATTTCATTTCTTTTTATGGCTGAGTAATATTCCATTGTATATATGTGCCACATCTTCTTTATCCATTCATCCGATGATGGGCACTTAGGTTGTTTCCATCTCCGGGCTATTGTAAATAGAGCTGCGATGAACATTTTGGTACATGACTCTTTTTGAATTTCGGTTTTCTCAGGGTATATGCCCAGTAGTGGGATTGCTGGGTCATATGGTAGTTCTATTTGTAGTTTTTTAAGGAACCTCCATACTGTTCTCCATAGTGGCTGAACCAATTCACATTCCCAACAGCAGTGCAAGAGGTTTCCCTTTTCTCCACACCCTCTCCAGCATTTATTGTTTCTAGATTTTTTGATGATGGCCATTCTGACTGGTGTGAGATGATATCTCATTGTAGTTTTGATTTGCATTTTTCTAATGATTAATGATATTGAGCATTCTTTCATGTGTTTGTTGGCAGACTGTATATCTTCTTTGGAGAAATGTCTATTTAGGTCTTCTGCCCATTTTTGGATTGGGTTGTTTGTTTTTTTGTTATTGAGCTGCATGAGCTGCTTGTAAATTTTGGAGATTAATCCTTTGTCGGTTGCTTCATTTGCAAATATTTTCTCCCATTCTGAGGGTTGTCTTTTCTGGGCTTTCTATCCTGTTCCATTGATCTATCTTTCTGTTTTTGTGCCAGTACCATACCGTCTTGATAACTGTAGCTTTGTAGTATAGTCTGAAGTCAGGGAGCCTGATTCCTCCAGTTCCTTTTTTTGTTCTCAAGATTGCTTTGGCTATTTGGGGTCTTTTGTGTTTCCATACAAATTGCGAAATTTTTTGTTCTAGTTCTGTGAAAAATGCCAGTGGTAGTTTGATAGGGATTGCATTGAATCTATAGATTGCTTTGGGTAGTAGAGTCATTTTCACAATGTTGATTCTTCCAATCCAAGAACATGGTATATGTCTCCATCTATTTGTATCATCTTTAATTTCTTTCATCAGTGTCTTATAATTTTCTGCATACAGGTCTTTTGTCTCCTTAGGTAGGTTTATTCCTAGATATTTTATTCTTTTTGTTGCAATGGTAAATGGGAGTGTTTTCTTGATTTCACTTTCAGATTTTTCATCATTAGTATATAGGAATGCCAGAGATTTCTGTGCATTAATTTTGTATCCTGCCACTTTACCAAATTCATTGATTAGCTCTAGTAGTTTTCTGGTAGCATCTTTAGGATTCTCTATGTATAGGATCATGTCATCTGCAAACAGTGACAGCTTTACTTCTTCTTTTCCGATTTGGATTCCTTTTATTTCCTTCTCTTCTCTGATTGCTGTGGCTAAAACTTCCAAAACTATGTTGAATAAGAGTGGTGAGAGTGGGCACCCTTGTCTTGTTCCTGATCTTAGTGGAAATGCTTTCAGTTTTTCCCCATTGAGGATGATGTTTGCTGTGGGCTTGTCGTATATGGCCTTTATTATGTTGAGGAAAGTTCCCTCTATGCCTACTTTCTGCAGGGTTTTTATCATAAATGGGTGTTGAATTTTGTCAAAAGCTTTCTCTGCATCTATTGAGATGATCATATGGTTTTTCTCCTTCAATTTGTTAATATGGTTTATCACATTGATAGATTTGCGTATATTGAAGAATCCTTGCATTCCTGGAATAAACCCCACTTGATCATGGTGTATGATCCTTTTAATGTGCTGTTGGATTCTGTTTGCTAGTATTTTGTTGAGGATTTTTGCATCTATGTTCATCAGTGATATTGGTCTGTAGTTTTCTTTCTTTGTTACATCCTTGCCTGGTTTTGGTATCAAGGTGATGGTGGCCTCGTAGAAGGAGTTTGGGAGTGTTCCTCCCTCTGCTATATTTTGGAAGAGTTTGAGAAGGATAGGTGTTAGCTCTTCTCTAAATGTTTGATAGAATTCGCCTGTGAAGCCATCTGGTCCTGGGCTTTTCTTTGTTGGAAGATTTTTAATCACAGTTTCAATTTCAGTGCTTGTGATTGGTCTGTTCATATTTTCTATTTCTTCCTGATTCAGTCTTGGCAGGTTGTGCATTTCTAAGAATTTGTCCATTTCTTCCAGATTGTCCATTTTATTGGCATAGAGTTGCTTGTAGTAATCTCTCATGATCTCTTTTATCTCTGCAGTGTCAGTTGTTACCTCTCCTTTTTCATTTCTAATTCTATTGATTTGAGTCTTCTCCCTTTTTTTCTTGATGAGTCTGGCTAGTGGTTTATCAATTTTGTTTATCTTCTCAAAGAACCAGCTTTTAGTTTTATTGATCTTTGCTATTGTTTCCTTCATTTCTTTTTCATTTATTTCTGATCTGATTTTTATGATTTCTTTCCTTCTGCTAGCTTTGGGCTTTTTTTGTTCTTCTTTCTCTAATTGCTTGAGGTGCAAGGTTAGGTTGTTTATTCGAGATGTTTCCTGCTTCTTAAGGTGGGCTTGTATTGCTATAAACTTCCCCCTTAGAACTGCTTTTGCTGCATCCCACAGGTTTTGGGTCGTTGTGTCTCCATTGTCATTTGTTTCTAGGTATTTTTTGATTTCCTCTTTGATTTCTTCAGTGATCTCTTCATTATTAAGTAGTGTATTGTTTAGCCTCCATGTGTTTGTATTTTTTACAGATCTTTTCCTGTAATTGATGTCTAGACTCATGGCGTTGTGGTCAGAAAAGATACTTGATACAATTTCAATTTTCTTAAATTTACCAAGGCTTGATTTGTGACCTAAGATATGATCTATCCTGGAGAATGTTCCATGAGCACTTGAGAAAAATGTGTATTCTGTTGTTTTTGGATGGAGTGTCCTATAAATATCAATTAAGTCCATCTTGTTTAATGTATCATTTAAAGCTTGTGTTTCCTTATTTATTTTCATTTTGGATGATCTGTCCATGGGTGAAAGTGGGGTGTTTAAGTCCCCTACTATGAATGTGTTACTGTCGATTTCCCCTTTTATGGCTGTTAGTATTTGCCTTATGTATTGAGGTGCTCCTATGTTGGGTGCATAAATATTTACGATTGTTATATCTTCTTCTTGGATCGATCCCTTGATCATTATGTAGTGTCCTTCTTTGTCTCTTTTAATAGTCCTTATTTTAAAGTCTATTTTGTCTGATATGAGAATTGCTACTCCAGCTTTCTTTTGGTTTCCATTTGCATGGAATATCTTTTTCCATCCCCTTACTTTCAGTCTGTATGTGTCTCTAGGTCTGAAGTGGGTCTCTTGTAGACAGCATATATAAGGGTCTTGTTTTTGTATCCATTCAGCTAATCTGTGTCTTTTGGTGGGAGCATTTAGTCCATTTACATTTAAGGTAATTATCGATATGTATGTTCCTATTCCCATTTTCTAAATTGTTTTGGGTTCGTTATTATAGGTCTTTTCCTTCTCTTGTGTTTCTTGCCTAGAGAAGATCCTTTAGCATTTGTTGTAAAGCTGGTTTGGTGGTGCTGAACTCTCTCAGCTTTTGCTTGTCTGTAAAGGTTTTAATTTCTCCATCAAATCTGAATGAGATCCTTGCTGGGTAGAGTAGTCTTGGCTGCAGGTTTTTCTCCTTCATCACTTTCAGTATGTCCTGCCACTCCCTTCTGGCTTGTAGGGTTTCTGCTGAGAGATCAGCTGTTAACCTTATGGGGATTCCCTTATGTGTTATTTGTTGTTTTTCCCTTGCTGCTTTTAATATGCTTTCTTTGTATTTAATTTTTGACAGTTTGATTAATATGTGTCTTGGCGTATTTCTCCTAGTATTTATCCTGTATGGGACTCTCTGTGCTTCCTGGACTTGATTAACTATTTCCTTTCCCATATTAGGGAAGTTTTCAACTATAATCTCTTCAAATATTTTCTCAGTCCCTTTCTTTTTCTCTTCTTCTTCTGGAACCCCTATAATTCGAATGTTGGTGCGTTTAATGTTGTCCCAGAGGTCTCTGAGACTGTCCTCAGTTCTTTTCATTCTTTTTTCTTTATTCTGCTCTGCAGTAGTTATTTCCACTATTTTATCTTCCAGGTCACTTATCCGTTCTTCTGCCTCAGTTATTCTGCTATTGATCCCATCTAGAGTATTTTTAATTTCATTTATTGTGTTGTTCATCGTTGCTTGTTTCATCTTTAGTTCTTCTAGGTCCTTGTTAACTGATTCTTGCATTTTGTCCATTCTATTGTCCATTCTATCTCCAAGATTTCGGATCAACCTTACTATCATTATTCTGAATGCTTTTTCAGGTAGACTGCCTATTTCCTCTTCATTTGTTAGGTCTGGTGCATTTTTATCTTGCTCCTTTATCTGCTGTGTGTTTTTCTGTTTTCTCATTTTGCTTATCTTACTGTGTTTGGGGTCTCCTTTTTGCAGGCTGCAGGTTCGTAGTTCCTCCTGTTTTTGATGTCTGTCTCCAGTGGCTAAGGTTGGTTCAATGGGTTGTGTAGGCTTCCTGGTGGAGGGGACTAGTGCCTGTGTTGTGGTGGATGAGGCTGGATCTTGTCTCTCTAGTGGGCAGGTTCACGTCTGGTGGTGTGTTTTGGGGTGTCTGTGGCCTTATTATGATTTTAGACTGCCTCTCTGCTAATGGGTGGGGTTGTGTTCCTGTTTTGCTAGTTGTTTGGCACAGGTTGTCCAGTACTGTGGCTTGCTGGTCGTTGAGTGAAGCTGGGTGCTGGTGTTAAGATGGAGGTCTCTGGGAGATTTTCGCCGTTTGATATTATGTGGAGCTGGGAGGTCTCTTGTGGACCAGTGTCCTGAAGTTGGCTCTCCAACCTCAGAGGCAGAGCCCTGACTCCTGGCTGGAGCACCAAGAGCCTTTCATCCACACGGCTCAGAATAAAAGGGAGAAAAAGTAGAGGGAATTAGTAGAAGTATGAGGAAAGAAAGAAGGAAAGGAGGGAAGGAAGGAAGGAAGGAAGGAAAAAAGAAAGAAAGAAGCAACGAAGGAAGGAAGGCAAGAAGGAACGAAAGGAGGGAGGGAGGGAGGGAGGAAGGAAGGAAGGAAGGAGGGAAAGAAGGAAAAACAGAAAGAAAGAAGATACAGTAAAAATAAAATAAAGTATAATAAAGTTATTGAATTAAAAAATTCTTATTTAGGAAAAAAAAAAGGGACGGATAGAACCTTAGGACAAATGTTGGAAGCAAAGCTATACAGACAAAATCTTACACAGAAGCGTACACATACACCCTCACTAAAAGAGGTAAAGGGGGAAAAATCATAAATCTTGCTGTCAGAGACCACCTCCTCAATTTGGGATGATTCATTGTCTAAAGGAGGGAAGGAAGGAAGGAAAGAAAGAAAGAAAAAGAAAGGACGAAGGTAAAGTATAATAACGTTCTTAAAATTAAAATTGATTATTAAGAAAAAAATTTTAAGAAAAAACCATGAAGGGATAGAACCCTAGGACAAATGGTGGAAGCAAGACTATACAGACAAGATCTCACACAGAAGCATACACATACACATTCACAAAAAGAGGAATAGGGAAAAAAATCATAGATCTTGCTCCCAAAGTCCACCTCCTTAATTTGGGATGATTGGCTGTCTATTCATGTATTCCACAGATGCAGGGTACATCAAGTTGATTGTGGAGCTTTAATCCGCTGCTTCTGAGGCTGCTGGGAGAGATTTCCCTTTCTCTTCTTTGTTCTCACAGCTCACAGGGGCTCAGCTTTGGATTTGGCCCTGCCTCTGCGTGTAGGTCGCTGGAGGGCGTCTGTTTTTTGCTCAGACAGGACGGGGTTAAAGGAGCCGCTGATTCGGGGGTTCTGGCGTACTGAGGCTGGCGGGGAGGGAGGGGCATGGAATGCGGGGCGGGCCTGCGGCGGCAAAGTCTGGCGTGACCCTGCACCAGCCCGAGGCCCGCCGTGCGCTCTCCCGGGGAAGTCGTCCCCGGATCCCGGGAACCCGGCAGTGGCGGGCTGCACAGGCTCCGCGGAAGAGGGGCGTGGAGAGCGACCTGCGCTCGCACACGGGCCCCTTGGTGGCGGCAGCAGCAGCCCCAACGTCTCCCGCCCGCCTCTGAGGTCCGCGCCTCCAGCTGCGGCTTGTGCCCGTCTCTGGAGTCCGCGCCCTCAGCCGCGGCTCGCGCCCTTCTCTGGGGTCCGCGCTTTCAGCCGCGGCTCACGCCCGTCTCTGTGGTCCGTGCTTTCAGCCGCGGCTCGTGCCCGTCTCTGGGGTCCGCGCTTTCAGCCACGGCTCGCGCCCGTCTCTGGGGTCCGTGCTTTCAGCCGCGGCTCGCGCCCGTCTCTGGAGTTCCTTTAAGCAGCATTCTTAAACCCCTCTCCTCAAGCACCAGGAAACAAAGAGGGAAGAAAAAGTCTCTTACCTCTTCGGCAGGTGCAGAGTTTTCCCCGGACTCCCTCCCAGCTAGCTGTGGTGCACTAACCCCTTCAGGCTATGTTCAAGCCGCCAACCCCAGTCCTCTCCCTGCGCTCCGTCCGAAACCGAAACCCGAGCCTCAGAGCCTCAGCTCGCAGACCCCGCCCGCCCCGGCGGGTGAGCAGACAAGCCTCTTGGGCTGGTGAGTCCCGGTCAGCACCGATCCTCTGTGCGGGAATCTCCCCGATTTGCCCTCCGCACCCGTTGCTGTGCACTCCTCTGCAGGTTTGAAGCTCCCCCCCCGCCTCCCGCAGTCTCCGCCCGCGAAGGGGCTTCCTAGTGTGTGGAAACTTTTCCTCCTTCACAGCTCCCTCCCACTGGTGCAGGTGCCGTCCCTATCCTTTTGTCTCTGTTTATTCTTTTTTCTTTTGCCCTACCCAGGTACGTGGGGAGTTTCTTGCCTTTTGGGAGGTCTGAGGTCTTCTGCCAGCCTTCAGTAGGTGATCTGTAGGAGTTGTTCCACGTGTAGATGTATTTCTGGTGTATCTGTGGGGAGGAAGGTGATCTCCGCATCTTACTCTTCCGCCATCTTCCTGCTCCTGGATCAATCCATAGGTTTTAAGATTCTTACTAGTCAGGTATATTCTTAGGCGTTCAATATGGGGTGTTGAGTCCACTTCGTTGAGCAAGGAGTAGCTCTTGTCTATTACATATTTGGCTTATGGAACGGTATCTGTGCTAATTTCTATCTCTGGTTTTATGCAGTACCCCAACTCACCTTTCCCCTTAAGCAAGCATAAGTTGGTTTTCTACATTTGAGACCCTGTTCTGTTTTGTAATTCAGTTCCTGTGTAGCCAAGTTTACATTCCGTGTAGTAGTGATATCTTATGATGTTTCTTTTTCTGTGTGACTTATTTCACTTAGAATCATCATACCTGAATCCACTCATTATGCTGCTACGGGCCTGATGACATAGATTTCATTGCTGAGTGATATTGCATTGTACGTAAGTACCACAACTTCTTTATCCATTTTCCGCTTTCTGTGATATTGAACTTGTACCGTAAACGAGGTTCTTGTAAACAGAGCCGTCCCAAACTTTGGGGTGGCTGTGTCTTTTTGATTTTAATTGCCCTAAGCTATAGGACCATAAGTGGAAGTGCCCTAGGCTCTGTTGCTTTGTTTTTTAGATGTTTCAGGAAACACCATACACTTCTCCAGAGTGGCTGTTGGCAATTTCCATCCCACCCAGCAGCATAAAAAGGCTCCCAGTTCTCCATGGCCTGTCCTGCCTTTCTGGATTTTACACTTTTTTCAGATGGCCCTTTTGACCGGGGGGAAGTGAGACTTCATTGTAGTGCAGATTTCCTTTGCAAGCTTGCTTGGTTGGCCAAGGAAGAAACGCATACGCCCTTTTGCCCAAGTGCATCATTGTGGACGTTCTGCCTCTTTTCCTATGCTTTACATGCAATTCCAGTCTACCTCCTGAAATCGGTTTCCTGCAATTCTACCCCGCTTTCAAGTCCTCTTGGCAGCCTTACTTCAATATATTTTTGGACGATAGCTGTCATTTTTACCTCTGCAGGTGTGTGAATGAGAGTGCCCCTGAGCTCCTTTCTTCAACTCGCTTTCTTGTGAACTGGGCACAACACCACAGGATTGATTCAGGCCCTAGTGTAGTTCCGGCACGGCACGCTGAGCCTTTGTTTAATTCGTCTTCCTTGTGGGAAATGAGAGTTAAATTTGCCCGTCTAGACACCTCCAGCTAGTCTCTCACTGGTTCTCCCTATTCCTGTTCATCTTACGCAGAAATTGCAAACTGGGCCAAACAGGAGGTTAAAGGCACTGACTCTCCAAGTGGGGAGAGTGTTAGTAAAGCGTCTGGAATGTTGCACCCGAGTACCAGGGGAGGAAAACTGAGACACATTTGAACACGTTTCCCGATCACACGGTGGATCATACTCTGGGTTCCACATGCATGTTTTAGCTGAAGGAAGAATCCCTTAAACTTGGAGAGTTGAGACCCATGGAATGGATACCATGCAATATGACTTCAAAGGGTCTGCATTTGCTCACCGAACCTCACCAATCCTCTCACTGCTGCGTTTATGCTGCTGTACACACGCTTGATTCACTTTCGGAGACGTATAAATCCATAGGTTTTAAGATTCTTACTAGTCAGGTATATTCTTAGGCGTTTAATATGGGGTGTTGAGTTCACTTCGTTGAGCAAGGAGTAGCTCTTGTTATTACATATTTGGCTTATGGAATGGTATCTGTGCTAATTTCAATCTCTGGTTTTATGCAGCACCCCAACTCACCTTTCCCCTTAAGCAAGCATAAGTTGGTTTTCTACATTTGAGACCCTGTTCTGTTTTGTAATTCAGTTCCTGTGTAGCCAAGTTTACATTCCGTGTATTAGTGATATCTTATGATGTTTCTTTTTCTGTGTGACTTATTTCACTTAGAATCATCATACCTGAATCCACTCATTATGCTGCTACGGGCCTGATGACATAGATTTCATTGCTGAGTGATATTGCATTGTACGTAAGTACCACAACTTCTTTATCCATTTTTCGCTTTCTGTGATATTGAACTTGTACCGTAAACGAGGTTCTTGTAAACACAGCCGGCCCAAACTTTGGGGTGGCTGTGTCTTTTTGATTTTAATTTCCCTAAGCTATAGGACCATAAGTGGAAGTGCCCTAGGCTCTGTTGCTTTGTTTTTTGGATGTTTCAGGAAACACCATACACTTCTCCAGAGTGGCTGTTGGCAATTTAAATCCCGGCCATCAGCATAACAAGGCTCCCAGTTCTCCATGGCCTGTCCTGCCTTTCTGGATTTTACACTTTTTTCAGATGGCCCATTTGACCGGGGGCAGTGAGACTTCATTGTAGTGCAGATTTCCTTTGCAAGCTTGCTTGGTTGGCCAAAAAGGGCGTATGCGTTTTTTCCTGAATATATTCAGGAAAAAACGCATACGCCCTTTTTGGCCAAGTGCATCATTGTGGACGTTCCGCCTCTTTTCCTATGCTTTACATGCAATTCCAGTCTACCTCCTGAAATCGGTTTCCTGCAATTCTGTCCTGCTTTCAAGTCCTCTTGACAGCCTTACTTCGATATAATTTTGGACGATAGCTGTCATGTATAACTCTGCAGGTTTGTGAATTACAGTGCCCCTGAGCTCCTTTCTTCAACTCGTTTTTTTGTGAGCTGGTCGCAACACCGCAGGATTGCTTCAGGCCCTCGTGTGGTTCCGGCATGGCACGCTGAGCCTTTGGTTAATTCCTCTTCCTGGTGGGAAATGAGAGTTAAATTTGCCCGTCCGGACACCTCCAGCTAGTCTCTCATTGGTTCTCCCTATTCCTGTTCATTTTCCGCAGAAATTGCAAAGTGGGCCAAACAGGAGGTTAAAGGCACGGACTCTCCAAGTGAGGAGAGTGTTAGTAAAGCGTCTGGAATGTTGCACCCGAGTACCAGGGGATGAAAACTGAGACACATTTGAACACGTTTCTCGATCACACAGTGGATCATACTCTGGGTTCCACATGCATGTTTTAGCTGAAGGAAGAATCCCTTAAACCTGGAGAGTTGAGACCCATGGAATGGGTACCATGCAATATGACTTCAAAGGGTCTGCATTTGCTCACCGAACCTCACCAATCCTATCACTGCTGCTCTTATGCCGCTGTACACATGCTTGATTCTCTTTCAGAGACATATAAATCCATAGGTTTTAAGATTATTACTAGTCAGGTATATTCTTAGGCGTTTAATATGGAGTGTTGAGTCCACTCGTTGAGCAAGGAGTAGCTCTTGTCTACTACATCTTTGGCTTATGGAACGGTAACTGTGCTAATTTCAATCTCTGGTTTTATGCAGCACCCCAACTCACCTTTCCCCTTAAGCAAGCATAAGTTGGTTTTCTACATTTGAGACCCTGTTCTGTTTTGGAATTCAGTGCCTGTGTAGCCAAGTTTACATTCCGTGTATTAGTGATATCTTATGATGTTTCTTTTTCTGTGTGACTTATTTCACGTAGAATCATCGTACCTGAATCCACTCATTATGCTGCTACGGGCCTGATGACATAGATTTCATTGCTGATTGATATTGCATTGGACGTAAGAACTACAACGTCTTTATCCATTTTTCGCTTTCTGCGATATTGAACTTGTACCGTAAACGAGGTTCTTGTAAACAGAGCCGTCCCAAACTTTGGGGTGGCTGTGTCTTTTTGATTTTAATTTCCCTAAGCTATAGGACCATAAGTGGAAGTGCCCTAGGCTCTGTTGCTTTGTTTTGTAGATGTTTCAGGAAACACCATACACTTCTCCAGAGAGGCTGTTGGCAATTTACATCCCGCCCATCAGCATAACAAGGCTCCCAGTTCTCCATGGCCTGTCCTGCCTTTCTGGATTTTACACATTTTTCAGATGGCCCTTTTGACTGGGGGGAAGTGAGACTTCATTGTAGTGCAGATTTCCTTTGCAAGCTTGCTTGGTTGGCCCAAAAGTGCCTATGTGTTTTTTCCTGAATATATTCCTGGAATATATTCAGGAAAAAACGCATACGCCGTTTTTGGCCAAGTGCATCATTGTGGACGTTCTGCCTCTTTTCCTATGCTTTACATGCAATTCCAGTCTACCTCCTGAAATCGGTTTCCTGCAATTCTACCCCGCTTTCAAGTCCTCTTGGCAGCCTTACTTCAATATATTTTTGGACGATAGTTGTCATTTTTAACTCTGCAGGTTTGTGAATGACAGTGCCCCTGAGCTCCTTTCTTCAACTCGCTTTCTTGTGAGCTGGTCGCAACACCGCAGGATTGCTTCAGGCCCTAGTGTGGTTCCGGCATGGCACACTGAGCCTTTGTTTAATTCCTCTTCCTGGTGGGAAATGAGAGTTAAATTTGCCTGTTAAGACACCTCCAGCTAGTCTCTCATTGGTTCTCCGTATTCCTGTTCATCTTCCGCAGAAATTGCAAACTGGGCCAAACACGAGGTTAAAGGCACTGACTCTCCAAGTGGGGAGAGTGTTAGTAGAGCATCTGGAATGTTGCACCCGAGTACCAGGGAACGAAAACTGAGACACATTTGAACACGTTTCCCGATCGCACAGTGGATCATACTCTGGGTTCCACATGCATGTTTTAGCTGAAGGAAGAATCCCTTAAACCTGGAGAGTTGAGACCCATGGAATGGGTACCATGCAATATGACTTCAAAGGGTCTGCATTTCCTCACCGAACCTCACCAATCCTATCACTGCTGCGTTTATGCCGCTGTACACACGCTTGATTCTCTTTCGGAGACATATAAATCCATAAGTTTTAAGATTCTTACTTGTCAGGTATATTCTTAGGCGTTTAATATGTGGTGTTGTGTCCACTTCGTTGAACAAGGAGTAGCTCTTGTCTATTACGTAGTTGGCTCTTGGAACGGTATCTGTGCTAATTTCAATCTCTGGTTGTATGCAGCACCCCAACTCACCTTTCCCCTTAAGCAAGCATAAGTTGGTTATTCTACATTTGAGACCCTGTTCTGTTTTGTAATTCAGTTCCTGTGTAGCCAAGTTTACATTCCGTGTTTTAGTGATATCTTATGATGTTTCTTTTTCTGTGTGTCTTATTTCACTTAGAATCATCGTACCTGAATCCACTCAATATGCTACTATGGGCCTGATGACATAGATTTCATTGCTGAGTGATATTGCATTGTACGTAAGTACCACAACTTCTTTATCCATTTTTCGCTTTCTGCGATATTGAACTTGTACCGTAAACGAGGTTCTTGTAAACAGAGCCGTCCCAAACTTTGGGGTGGCTGTGTCTTTTTGATTTTAATTTCCCTAAGTTATAGGACCATAAGTGGAAGTGCCCTTGGCTCTGTTGCTTTGTTTTTTAGATGTTTCAGGAAACACCATACACTTCTCCAGAGTGGCTGTTGGCAATTTACATCCCGCCCATCAGCATAACAAGGCTCCCAGTTCTCCATGGCCTGTCCTGCCTTTCTGGATTTTACACTTATTTCAGATGGCCTTTTTGACTGGGGGGAAGTGAGACATCATTTTAGTGCAGATATCCTTTTCAAGCTTGCTTGGTTGGCCAAAAAGGGCGTATGCTTTTTTTCCTGAATATATTCAGGAAAAAACGCATACGCCCTTTTTGGCCGAGTGCATCATTGTGGACCTTCTGCCTCTTTTCCTATGCTTTACATGCAATTCCAGTCTACCTCCTGAAATCGGTTTCCTGTAATTCTGCCCCGCTTTCAAGTCCTCTTGGCAGCCTTACTTCAATATATTTTTGGACGATAGCTGTCATTTATAACTCTGCAGGTTTGTTAATTACAGTGCCCCTGAGCTCCTTTCTTCAACTCGCTTTCTTGTGAGCAGGCCGCAACACCACAGGATTGCTTCAGGCCCTAGTGTGGTTCCGGCACGGCATGCTGAGCCTTTGGTTAATTTCTCTTCCTGGTGGGAAATGAGAGTTAAAGTTGCCTGTCCAGACACCTCCAGCTAGTCTCTCATTGGCTCTCCCTATTCCTGTTCGTTTTCCGCAGAAATTGCAAACTGGGCCAAACAGGAGGTTAAAGGCACTGACTCTCCAAGTGGGGAGAGTGTTAGTAAAGCGTCTGGAATGTTGCGCCCGAGTACCAGGGGACGAAACCTGACACACGTTTGAACACGTTTCTCGATCACACGGTGGATCATACTCTGGGTTCCACATGCATGTTTTAGCTGAAGGAAGAATCCTTTAAACCTGGAGAGTTGAGAACCATGGAATGGGTACCATGCAATATGACTTCAAAGGGTCTGCATTTGCTCACCAATCCTCTCCAGTCCTATCACTGCTGCGTTTATGGCACTGTACACACGCTTGATTCTCTTTCGGAGACATATAAATCCATAGGTTTTTTTTTTTTAACATCTTTATTGGGGTATAATTGCTTTACAATGATGTGTTAGTTTCTGCTTTATAACAAAGTGAATCAGTTATACATATACATATTTCCCATATCTCTTCCCTCTTGCGTCTCCCTCCCTCCCACCCTCCATATCCCACCCCTCCAGGCTGTCACAAAGCACCAAGCCAATATCCCTCTGCCATGCGGCTGCTTCCCACTAGCTATCTACCTTACTACGTTTGTTAGTGTGTATATGTCCATGACTCTCTCTCGCCCCGTCACAGCTCACCCTTCCCCCTCCCCATAACCTCAAGTCGGTTCTCTAGGAGGTCTGTGTCTTTATTCCTGCCTTACCCCTAGGTTCTTCATGACATTTTTTTTTCTTAAATTCCATATATATGTGTTAGCATACGGTATTTGTCTTTTTCTTTCTGACTTACTTCACTGTGTATGACAGACTCTAGGTCTATCCACCTCATTACAAATAGCTCAATTTCATTTCTTTTTATGGCTGAGTAATATTCCATTGTATATATGTGCCACATCTTCTTTATCCATTCATCCGATGATGGACACTTAGGTTGTTTCCATCTCCGGGCTATTGTAAATAGAGCTGCGATGAACATTTTGGTACATGACTCTTTTTGAATTTCGGTTTTCTCAGGGTATATGCCCAGTAGTGGGATTGCTGGGTCATATGGTAGTTCTATTTGTAGTTTTCTAAGGAACCTCCATACTGTTCTCCATAGTGGCTGAACCAATTCACATTCCCACCAGCAGTGCAAGAGGTTTCCCTTTTCTCCACACCCTCTCCAGCATTTATTGTTTCTAGATTTTTTGATGATGGCCATTCTGACTGGTGTGAGATGATATCTCATTGTAGTTTTGATTTGCATTTTTCTAATGATTAATGATATTGAGCATTCTTTCATGTGTTTGTTGGCAGACTGTATATCTTCTTTGGAGAAATGTCTATTTAGGTCTTCTGCCCATTTTTGGATTGGGTTGTTTGTTTTTTTGTTATTGAGCTGCATGTGCTGCTTGTAAATTTTGGAGATTAATCCTTTGTCGGTTGCTTCATTTGCAAATATTTTCTCCCATTCTGAGGGTTGTCTTTTGGTCTTGTTTATGGTTTCCTTTGCTGTGCAAAAGCTTTGAAGTTTCATTAGGTCCCATTTGTTTATTTCTGTTTTTATTTCCATTACTCTAGGAGGTGGGTCAGAAAGAATCTTGCTGTGATTTATGTCATAGAGTGTTCTGCCTATGTTTTCCTCTAAGAGTTTGATAGTTTCTGGCCTTATATTTAGGTTTTGAATCCATTTTGAGCTTATTTTTGTGTATGGTGTTAGGGAGTGATCTAATCTCATACTTTTACATGTACCTGTCCAGTTTTCCCAGCACCACTTATTGAAGAGGCTGTCCTTTCTCCACTGTACATTCCTGCCACCTTTATCAAAGATAAGGTGTCCATATGTGCATGGGTTTATCTCTGGGCTTTCTATCCTGTTCCATTGATCTATCTTTCTGTTTTTGTGCCAGTACCATACCGTCTTGATAACTGTAGCTTTGTAGTATAGTCTGAAGTCAGGGAGCCTGATTCCTCCAGTTCCTTTTTTTGTTCTCAAGATTGCTTTGGCTATTTGGGGTCTTTTGTGTTTCCATACAAATTGCGAAATTTTTTGTTCTAGTTCTGTGAAAAATGCCAGTGGTAGTTTGATAGGGATTGCATTGAATCTATAGATTGCTTTGGGTAGTAGAGTCATTTTCACAATGTTGATTCTTCCAATCCAAGAACATGGTATATGTCTCCATCTATTTGTATCATCTTTAATTTCTTTCATCAGTGTCTTATAATTTTCTGCATACAGGTCTTTTGTCTCCTTAGGTAGGTTTATTCCTAGATATTTTATTCTTTTTGTTGCAATGGTAAATGGGAGTGTTTTCTTGATTTCACTTTCAGATTTTTCATCATTAGTATATAGGAATGCCAGAGATTTCTGTGCATTAATTTTGTATCCTGCCACTTTACCAAATTCATTGATTAGCTCTAGTAGTTTTCTGGTAGCATCTTTAGGATTCTCTATGTATAGGATCATGTCATCTGCAAACAGTGACAGCTTTACTTCTTCTTTTCCGATTTGGATTCCTTTTATTTCCTTCTCTTCTCTGATTGCTGTGGCTAAAACTTCCAAAACTATGTTGAATAAGAGTGGTGAGAGTGGGCACCCTTGTCTTGTTCCTGATCTTAGTGGAAATGCTTTCAGTTTTTCCCCATTGAGGATGATGTTTGCTGTGGGCTTGTCGTATATGGCCTTTATTATGTTGAGGAAAGTTCCCTCTATGCCTACTTTCTGCAGGGTTTTTATCATAAATGGGTGTTGAATTTTGTCAAAAGCTTTCTCTGCATCTATTGAGATGATCATATGGTTTTTCTCCTTCAATTTGTTAATATGGTTTATCACATTGATAGATTTGCGTATATTGAAGAATCCTTGCATTCCTGGAATAAACCCCACTTGATCATGGTGTATGATCCTTTTAATGTGCTGTTGGATTCTGTTTGCTAGTATTTTGTTGAGGATTTTTGCATCTATGTTCATCAGTGATATTGGTCTGTAGTTTTCTTTCTTTGTTACATCCTTGCCTGGTTTTGGTATCAAGGTGATGGTGGCCTCGTAGAAGGAGTTTGGGAGTGTTCCTCCCTCTGCTATATTTTGGAAGAGTTTGAGAAGGATAGGTGTTAGCTCTTCTCTAAATGTTTGATAGAATTCGCCTGTGAAGCCATCTGGTCCTGGGCTTTTCTTTGTTGGAAGATTTTTAATCACAGTTTCAATTTCAGTGCTTGTGATTGGTCTGTTCATATTTTCTATTTCTTCCTGATTCAGTCTTGGCAGGTTGTGCATTTCTAAGAATTTGTCCATTTCTTCCAGATTGTCCATTTTATTGGCATAGAGTTGCTTGTAGTAATCTCTCATGATCTCTTTTATCTCTGCAGTGTCAGTTGTTACCTCTCCTTTTTCATTTCTAATTCTATTGATTTGAGTCTTCTCCCTTTTTTTCTTGATGAGTCTGGCTAGTGGTTTATCAATTTTGTTTATCTTCTCAAAGAACCAGCTTTTAGTTTTATTGATCTTTGCTATTGTTTCCTTCATTTCTTTTTCATTTATTTCTGATCTGATTTTTATGATTTCTTTCCTTCTGCTAGCTTTGGGTTTTTTTTGTTCTTCTTTCTCTAATTGCTTGAGGTGCAAGGTTAGGTTGTTTATTCTAGATGTTTCCTGCTTCTTAAGGTGGGCTTGTATTGCTATAAACTTCCCCCTTAGAACTGCTTTTGCTGCATCCCACAGGTTTTGGGTCGTTGTGTCTCCATTGTCATTTGTTTCTAGGTATTTTTTGATTTCCTCTTTGATTTCTTCAGTGATCACTTCATTATTAAGTAGTGTATTGTTTAGCCTCCATGTGTTTGTATTTTTTACAGATCTTTTCCTGTAATTGATATCTAGTCTCATGGCGTTGTGGTCAGAAAAGATACTTGATACAATTTCAATTTTCTTAAATTTACCAAGGCTTGATTTGTGACCCAAGATATGATCTATCCTGGAGAATGTTCCATGAGCACTTGAGAAAAATGTGTATTCTGTTGTTTTTGGATGGAGTGTCCTATAAATATCAATTAAGTCCATCTTGTTTAATGTATCATTTAAAGCTTGTGTTTCCTTATTTATTTTCATTTTGGATGATCTGTCCATGGGTGAAAGTGGGGTGTTTAAGTCCCCTACTATGAATGTGTTACTGTCGATTTCCCCTTTTATGGCTGTTAGTATTTGCCTTATGTATTGAGGTGCTCCTATGTTGGGTGCATAAATATTTACGATTGTTATATCTTCTTCTTGGATCGATCCCTTGATCATTATGTAGTGTCCTTCTTTGTCTCTTTTAATAGTCCTTATTTTAAAGTCTATTTTGTCTGATATGAGAATTGCTACTCCAGCTTTCTTTTGGTTTCCATTTGCATGGAATATCTTTTTCCATCCCCTTACTTTCAGTCTGTATGTGTCTCTAGGTCTGAAGTGGGTCTCTTGTAGACAGCATATATAAGGGTCTTGTTTTTGTATCCATTCAGCTAATCTGTGTCTTTTGGTGGGAGCATTTAGTCCATTTACATTTAAGGTAATTATCGATATGTATGTTCCTATTCCCATTTTCTAAATTGTTTTGGGTTCGTTATTATAGGTCTTTTCCTTCTCTTGTGTTTCTTGCCTAGAGAAGATCCTTTAGCATTTGTTGTAAAGCTGGTTTGGTGGTGCTGAACTCTCTCAGCTTTTGCTTGTCTGTAAAGGTTTTAATTTCTCCATCAAATCTGAATGAGATCCTTGCTGGGTAGAGTAGTCTTGGCTGCAGGTTTTTCTCCTTCATCACTTTCAGTATGTCCTGCCACTCCCTTCTGGCTTGTAGGGTTTCTGCTGAGAGATCAGCTGTTAACCTTATGGGGATTCCCTTATGTGTTATTTGTTGTTTTTCCCTTGCTGCTTTTAATATGCTTTCTTTGTATTTAATTTTTGACAGTTTGATTAATATGTGTCTTGGCGTATTTCTCCTAGTATTTATCCTGTATGGGACTCTCTGTGCTTCCTGGACTTGATTAACTATTTCCTTTCCCATATTAGGGAAGTTTTCAACTATAATCTCTTCAAATATTTTCTCAGTCCCTTTCTTTTTCTCTTCTTCTTCTGGAACCCCTATAATTCGAATGTTGGTGCGTTTAATGTTGTCCCAGAGGTCTCTGAGACTGTCCTCAGTTCTTTTCATTCTTTTTTCTTTATTCTGCTCTGCAGTAGTTATTTCCACTATTTTATCTTCCAGGTCACTTATCCGTTCTTCTGCCTCAGTTATTCTGCTATTGATCCCATCTAGAGTATTTTTAATTTCATTTATTGTGTTGTTCATCGTTGCTTGTTTCATCTTTAGTTCTTCTAGGTCCTTGTTAACTGATTCTTGCATTTTGTCCATTCTATTGTCCATTCTATCTCCAAGATTTCGGATCAACCTTACTATCATTATTCTGAATGCTTTTTCAGGTAGACTGCCTATTTCCTCTTCATTTGTTAGGTCTGGTGCATTTTTATCTTGCTCCTTTATCTGCTGTGTGTTTTTCTGTTTTCTCATTTTGCTTATCTTACTGTGTTTGGGGTCTCCTTTTTGCAGGCTGCAGGTTCGTAGTTCCTCCTGTTTTTGATGTCTGTCTCCAGTGGCTAAGGTTGGTTCAATGGGTTGTGTAGGCTTCCTGGTGGAGGGGACTAGTGCCTGTGTTGTGGTGGATGAGGCTGGATCTTGTCTCTCTAGTGGGCAGGTTCACGTCTGGTGGTGTGTTTTGGGGTGTCTGTGGCCTTATTATGATTTTAGACTGCCTCTCTGCTAATGGGTGGGGTTGTGTTCCTGTCTTGCTAGTTGTTTGGCACAGGTTGTCCAGTACTGTGGCTTGCTGGTCGTTGAGTGAAGCTGGGTGCTGGTGTTAAGATGGAGGTCTCTGGGAGATTTTCGCCGTTTGATATTTTGTGGAGCTGGGAGGTCTCTTGTGGACCAGTGTCCTGAAGTTGGCTCTCCAACCTCAGAGGCAGAGCCCTGACTCCTGGCTGGAGCACCAAGAGCCTTTCATCCACACGGCTCAGAATAAAAGGGAGAAAAAGTAGAGGGAATTAGTAGAAGTATGAGGAAAGAAAGAAGGAAAGGAGGGAAGGAAGGAGGGAAGGAAGGAAGGAAGGAAGGAAGAAAGAAAGAAAGAAGCAACGAAGGAAGGAAGGCAAGAAGGAACGAAAGGAGGGAGGGAGGGAGGGAGGAAGGAAGGAAGGAAGGAGGGAAAGAAGGAAAAACAGAAAGAAAGAAGATACAGTAAAAATAAAATAAAGTATAATAAAGTTATTGAATTAAAAAATTCTTATTTAGGAAAAAAAAAAGGGACGGATAGAACCTTAGGACAAATGTTGGAAGCAAAGCTATACAGACAAAATCTTACACAGAAGCGTACACATACACCCTCACTAAAAGAGGTAAAGGGGGAAAAATCATAAATCTTGCTGTCAGAGACCACCTCCTCAATTTGGGATGATTCATTGTCTAAAGGAGGGAAGGAAGGAAGGAAAGAAAGAAAGAAAAAGAAAGGACGAAGGTAAAGTATAATAACGTTCTTAAAATTAAAATTGATTATTAAGAAAAAAATTTTAAGAAAAAACCATGAAGGGATAGAACCCTAGGACAAATGGTGGAAGCAAGACTATACAGACAAGATCTCACACAGAAGCATACACATACACATTCACAAAAAGAGGAATAGGGAAAAAAATCATAGATCTTGCTCCCAAAGTCCACCTCCTTAATTTGGGATGATTGGCTGTCTATTCATGTATTCCACAGATGCAGGGTACATCAAGTTGATTGTGGAGCTTTAATCCGCTGCTTCTGAGGCTGCTGGGAGAGATTTCCCTTTCTCTTCTTTGTTCTCACAGCTCACAGGGGCTCAGCTTTGGATTTGGCCCTGCCTCTGCGTGTAGGTCGCTGGAGGGCGTCTGTTTTTTGCTCAGACAGGACGGGGTTAAAGGAGCCGCTGATTCGGGGGTTCTGGCGTACTGAGGCTGGCGGGGAGGGAGGGGCATGGAATGCGGGGCGGGCCTGCGGCGGCAAAGTCTGGCGTGACCCTGCACCAGCCCGAGGCCCGCCGTGCGCTCTCCCGGGGAAGTCGTCCCCGGATCCCGGGAACCCGGCAGTGGTGGGCTGCACAGGCTCCGCGGAAGAGGGGCGTGGAGAGCGACCTGCGCTCGCACACGGGCCCCTTGGTGGCGGCAGCAGCAGCCCCAACGTCTCCCGCCCGCCTCTGAGGTCCGCGCCTCCAGCTGCGGCTTGTGCCCGTCTCTGGAGTCCGCGCCCTCAGCCGCGGCTCGCGCCCTTCTCTGGGGTCCGCGCTTTCAGCCGCGGCTCACGCCCGTCTCTGGGGTCCGTGCTTTCAGCCGCGGCTCGTGCCCGTCTCTGGGGTCCGCGCTTTCAGCCACGGCTCGCGCCCGTCTCTGGGGTCCGCGCTTTCAGCCGCGGCTCGCGCCCGTCTCTGGAGTTCCTTTAAGCAGCATTCTTAAACCCCTCTCCTCAAGCACCAGGAAACAAAGAGGGAAGAAAAAGTCTCTTACCTCTTCGGCAGGTGCAGAGTTTTCCCCGGACTCCCTCCCAGCTAGCTGTGGTGCACTAACCCCTTCAGGCTATGTTCAAGCCGCCAACCCCAGTCCTCTCCCTGCGCTCCGTCCGAAACCGAAACCCGAGCCTCAGAGCCTCAGCTCGCAGACCCCGCCCGCCCCGGCGGGTGAGCAGACAAGCCTCTTGGGCTGGTGAGTCCCGGTCAGCACCGATCCTCTGTGCGGGAATCTCCCCGATTTGCCCTCCGCACCCGTTGCTGTGCACTCCTCTGCAGGTTTGAAGCTCCCCCCCCGCCTCCCGCAGTCTCCGCCCGCGAAGGGGCTTCCTAGTGTGTGGAAACTTTTCCTCCTTCACAGCTCCCTCCCACTGGTGCAGGTGCCGTCCCTATCCTTTTGTCTCTGTTTATTCATTTTTCTTTTGCCCTACCCAGGTACGTGGGGAGTTTCTTGCCTTTTGGGAGGTCTGAGGTCTTCTGCCAGCCTTCAGTAGGTGATCTGTAGGAGTTGTTCCACGTGTAGATGTATTTCTGGTGTATCTGTGGGGAGGAAGGTGATCTCCGCATCTTACTCTTCCGCCATCTTCCTGCTCCTGGATCAATCCATAGGTTTTAAGATTCTTACTAGTCAGGTATATTCTTAGGCGTTCAATATGGGGTGTTGAGTCCACTTCGTTGAGCAAGGAGTAGCTCTTGTCTATTACATATTTGGCTTATGGAACGGTATCTGTGCTAATTTCTATCTCTGGTTTTATGCAGTACCCCAACTCACCTTTCCCCTTAAGCAAGCATAAGTTGGTTTTCTACATTTGAGACCCTGTTCTGTTTTGTAATTCAGTTCCTGTGTAGCCAAGTTTACATTCCGTGTAGTAGTGATATCTTATGATGTTTCTTTTTCTGTGTGACTTATTTCACTTAGAATAATCGTAACTGAATCCACTCATTATGCTGCTACGGGCCTGATGACATAGATTTCATTGCTGAGTGATATTGCATTGTACGTAAGTACCACAACTTCTTTATCCATTTTCCGCTTTCTGTGATATTGAACTTGTACCGTAAACGAGGTTCTTGTAAACAGAGCCGTCCCAAACTTTCGGGTGGCTGTGTCTTTTCGATTTTAATTTCCCTAAGCTATAGGACCATAAGTGGAAGTGCCCTAGGCTCTGTTGCTTTGTTTTGTAGATGTTTCAGGAAACACCATACACTTCTCCAGAGAGGCTGTTGGCAATTTACATCCCGGCCATCAGCATAACAAGGCTCCCAGTTCTCCATGGCCTGTCCTGCCTTTCTGGATTTTACACTTTTTTCAGATGGCCCATTTGACCGGGGGCAGTAAGACTTCATTGTAGTGCAGATTTCCTTTGCAAGCTTGCTTGGTTGGCCAAAAAGGGCGTATGCGTTTTTTCCTGAATATATTCAGGAAAAAACGCATACGCCCTTTTTGGCCAAGTGCATCATTGTGGACGTTCTGCCTCTTTTCCTATGCTTTACATGCAATTCCAGTCTACCTCCTGAAATCGGATTCCTGTAATTCTGTCCCGCTTTCAAGTCCTCTTGACAGCCTTACTTCGATATAATTTTGGACGATAGCTGTCATGTATAACTCTGCAGGTTTGTGAATTACAGTGCCCCTGAGCTCCTTTCTTCAACTCGCTTTCTTGTGAGCTGGTCGCAACACCGCAGGATTGCTTCAGGCCCTAGTGTGGTTCCGGCATGGCACGCTGAGCCTTTGGTTAATTCCTCTTCCTGGTGGGAAATGAGAGTTAAATTTGCCCGTCCGGACACCTCCAGCTAGTCTCTCATTGGTTCTCCCTATTCCTGTTCATTTTCCGCAGAAATTGCAAACTGGGCCAAACAGGAGGTTAAAGGCCCGGACTCTCCAAGTGAGGAGAGTGTTAGTAAAGCGTCTGGAATGTTGCACCCGAGTACCAGGGGATGAAAACTGAGACACATTTGAACACGTTTCCCGATCACACAGTGGATCATACTCTGGGTTCCACATGCATGTTTTAGCTGAAGGAAGAATCCCTTAAACCTGGAGAGTTGAGACCCATGGAATGGGTACCATGCAATATGACTTCAAAGGGTCTGCATTTGCTCACCGAACCTCACCAATCCTATCACTGCTGCGTTTATGCCGCTGTACACACGCTTGATTCTCTTTCGGTGACATATAAATCCATAGGTTTTAAGATTCTTACTAGTCAGGTATATTCTTAGGCGTTCAATATGGAGTGTTGAGTCCACTCGTTGAGCAAGGAGTAGCTCTTGTCTATTACATATTTGGGTTATGGAATGGTAACTGTCCTAATTTCAATCTGTGGTTTTATGCAGCACCCCAACTCACCTTTCCCCTTAAGCAAGCATAAGTTGGTTTTCTACATTTGAGACCCTGTTCTGTTTTGTAATTCAGTTCCTGTGTAGCCAAGTTTACATTCCGTGTATTAGAGATATCTTATGATGTTTCTTTTTCTGTGTGACTTATTTCACTTAGAATCATCGTACCTGAATCCACTCATTATGCTGCTACGGGCCTGATGACATAGATTTCATTGCTGATTGATATTGCATTGGACGTAAGAACTACAACGTCTTTATCCATTTTTCGCTTTCTGCGATATTGAACTTGTACCGTAAACGAGGTTCTTGTAAACAGAGCCGTCCCAAACTTTGGGGTGGCTGTGTCTTTTTGATTTTAATTTCCCTAAGCTATAGGACCATAAGTGGAAGTGCCCTAGGCTCTGTTGCTTTGTTTTGTAGATGTTTCAGGAAACACCATACACTTCTCCAGAGAGGCTGTTGGCAATTTACATCCCGCCCATCAGCATAACAAGGCTCCCAGTTCTCCATGGCCTGTCCTGCGTTTCTGGATTTTACACATTTTTCAGATGGCCCTTTTGACTGGGGGGAGGTGAGACTTCATTGTAGTGCAGATTTCCTTTGCAAGCTTGCTTGGTTGGCCCAAAAGTGCCTATGCGTTTTTTCCTGAATATATTCCTGGAATATATTCAGGAAAAAACGCATACGCCATTTTTGGCCAAGTGCATCACTGTGGACGTTCTGCCTCTTTTCCTATGCTTTACATGCAATTCCAGTCTACCTCCTGAAATCGGTTTCCTGCAATTCTGCCCCGCTTTCAAGTCCTCTTGGCAGCCTTACTTCAATATATTTTTGGACGATAGTTGTCATTTTTAACTCTGCAGGTTTGTGAATGACAGTGGCCCTGAGCTCCTTTCTTCAACTCGCTTTCTTGTGAGCTGGTCGCAACACCGCAGGATTGCTTCAGGCCCTAGTGTGGTTCCGGCATGGCACACTGAGCCTTTGTTTAATTCCTCTTCCTGGTGGGAAATGAGAGTTAAATTTGCCGGTCCGGACACCTCCAGCTAGTCTCTCATTGGTTCTCCCTATTCCTGTTCATCTTCCGCAGAAATTGCAAACTGGGCCAAACACGAGGTTAAAGGCACTGACTCTCCAAGTGGGGAGAGTGTTAGTAGAGCATCTGGAATGTTGCACCCGAGTACCAGGGAACGAAAACTGAGACACATTTGAACACGTTTCCCGATCGCACGGTGGATCATACTCTGGGTTCCACATGCATGTTTTAGCTGAAGGAAGAATCCCTTAAACCTGGAGAGTTGAGACCCATGGAATGGGTACCATGCAATATGACTTCAAAGGGTCTGCATTTGCTCACCGAACCTCACCAATCCTATCACTGCTGCGTTTATGCCGCTGTACACACGCTTGATTCTCTTTCGGACACATATAAATCCATAAGTTTTAAGATTCTTACTTGTCAGGTATATTCATAGGCGTTTAATATGTGGTGTTGTGTCCACTTCGTTGAGCAAGGAGTAGCTCTTGTCTATTACGTAGTTGGCTCTTGGAATGGTATCTGTGCTAATATCAATCTCTGGTTTTATGCAGCACCCCAACTCACCTTTCCCCTTAAGCAAGCATAAGTTGGTTATTCTACATTTGAGACCCTGTTCTGTTTTGTAATTCAGTTCCTGTGTAGCCAAGTTTACATTCCGTGTTTTAGTGATATCTTATGATGTTTCTTTTTCTGTGTGACTTATTTCACTTAGAATCATCGTACCTGAATCCACTCATTATGCTACTATGGGCCTGATGACATAGATTTCATTGCTGAGTGATATTGCATTGTACGTAAGTACCACAACTTCTTTATCCATTTTTCGCTTTCTGCGATATTGAACTTGTACCATAAACGAGGTTCTTGTAAACAGAGCCGTCCCAAACTTTGGGGTGGCTGTGTCTTTTTGATTTTAATTTCCCTAAGTTATAGGACCATAAGTGGAAGTGCCCTTGGCTCTGTTGCTTTGTTTTTTAGATGTTTCAGGAAACACCATACACTTCTCCAGAGTGGCTGTTGGCAATTTACATCCCGCCCATCAGCATAACAAGGCTCCCAGTTCTCCATGGCCTGTCCTGCCTTTCTGGATTTTACACTTATTTCAGATGGCCCTTTTGACTGGGGGGAAGTGAGACATCATTTTAGTGCAGATATCCTTTTCAAGCTTGCTTGGTTGGCCAAAAAGGGCGTATGCTTTTTTTCCTGAATATATTCAGGAAAAAACGCATACACCCTTTATGGCCAAGTGCATCATTGTGGACGTTTTGCCTCTTTTCCTATGCTTTACATGCAATTCCAGTCTACCTCCTGAAATCGGTTTCCTGTAATTCTGCCCCGCTTTCAAGTCCTCTTGGCAGCCTTACTTCAATATATTTTTGGACGATAGCTGTCATTTATAACTTTGCAGGTTTGTTAATTACAGTGCCCCTGAGCTCCTTTCTTCAACTCGCTTTCTTGTGAGCAGGCCGCAACACCACAGGATTGCTTCAGGCCCTAGTGTGGTTCCGGCACGGCATGCTGAGCCTTTGGTTAATTTCTCTTCCTGGTGGGAAATGAGAGTTAAAGTTGCCTGTCCAGACACCTCCAGCTAGTCTCTCATTGGCTCTCCCTATTCCTGTTCATTTTCCGCAGAAATTGCAAACTGGGCCAAACAGGAGGTTAAAGGCACTGACTCTCCAAGTGGGGAGAGTGTTAGTAAAGCGTCTGGAATGTTGCACCCGAGTACCAGGGGACGAAACCTGACACACGTTTGAACACGTTTCTCGATCACACGGTGGATCATACTCTGGGTTCCACATGCATGTTTTAGCTGAAGGAAGAATCCTTTAAACCTGGAGAGTTGAGAACCATGGAATGGGTACCATGCAATATGACTTCAAAGGGTCTGCATTTGCTCACCAATCCTCTCCAGTCCTATCACTGCTGCGTTTATGGCACTGTACACACGCTTGATTCTCTTTCGGAGACATATAAATCCATAGGTTTTTTTTTTTTAACATCTTTATTGGGGTATAATTGCTTTACAATGATGTGTTAGTTTCTGCTTTATAACAAAGTGAATCAGTTATACATATACATATTTCCCATATCTCTTCCCTCTTGCGTCTCCCTCCCTCCCACCCTCCGTATCCCACCCCTCCAGGCTGTCACAAAGCACCAAGCCAATATCCCTCTGCCATGCGGCTGCTTCCCACTAGCTATCTACCTTACTACGTTTGTTAGTGTGTATATGTCCATGACTCTCTCTCGCCCCGTCACAGCTCACCCTTCCCCCTCCCCATAACCTCAAGTCGGTTCTCTAGGAGGTCTGTGTCTTTATTCCTGCCTTACCCCTAGGTTCTTCATGACATTTTTTTTTCTTAAATTCCATATATATGTGTTAGCATACGGTATTTGTCTTTTTCTTTCTGACTTACTTCACTGTGTATGACAGACTCTAGGTCTATCCACCTCATTACAAATAGCTCAATTTCATTTCTTTTTATGGCTGAGTAATATTCCATTGTATATATGTGCCACATCTTCTTTATCCATTCATCCGATGATGGGCACTTAGGTTGTTTCCATCTCCGGGCTATTGTAAATAGAGCTGCGATGAACATTTTGGTACATGACTCTTTTTGAATTTCGGTTTTCTCAGGGTATATGCCCAGTAGTGGGATTGCTGGGTCATATGGTAGTTCTATTTGTAGTTTTTTAAGGAACCTCCATACTGTTCTCCATAGTGGCTGAACCAATTCACATTCCCAACAGCAGTGCAAGAGGTTTCCCTTTTCTCCACACCCTCTCCAGCATTTATTGTTTCTAGATTTTTTGATGATGGCCATTCTGACTGGTGTGAGATGATATCTCATTGTAGTTTTGATTTGCATTTTTCTAATGATTAATGATATTGAGCATTCTTTCATGTGTTTGTTGGCAGACTGTATATCTTCTTTGGAGAAATGTCTATTTAGGTCTTCTGCCCATTTTTGGATTGGGTTGTTTGTTTTTTTGTTATTGAGCTGCATGAGCTGCTTGTAAATTTTGGAGATTAATCCTTTGTCGGTTGCTTCATTTGCAAATATTTTCTCCCATTCTGAGGGTTGTCTTTTGGTCTTGTTTATGGTTTCCTTTGCTGTGCAAAAGCTTTGAAGTTTCATTAGGTCCCATTTGTTTATTTCTGTTTTTATTTCCATTACTCTAGGAGGTGGGTCAGAAAGAATCTTGCTGTGATTTATGTCATAGAGTGTTCTGCCTATGTTTTCCTCTAAGAGTTTGATAGTTTCTGGCCTTATATTTAGGTTTTGAATCCATTTTGAGCTTATTTTTGTGTATGGTGTTAGGGAGTGATCTAATCTCATACTTTTACATGTACCTGTCCAGTTTTCCCAGCACCACTTATTGAAGAGGCTGTCCTTTCTCCACTGTACATTCCTGCCACCTTTATCAAAGATAAGGTGTCCATATGTGCATGGGTTTATCTCTGGGCTTTCTATCCTGTTCCATTGATCTATCTTTCTGTTTTTGTGCCAGTACCATACCGTCTTGATAACTGTAGCTTTGTAGTATAGTCTGAAGTCAGGGAGCCTGATTCCTCCAGTTCCTTTTTTTGTTCTCAAGATTGCTTTGGCTATTTGGGGTCTTTTGTGTTTCCATACAAATTGCGAAATTTTTTGTTCTAGTTCTGTGAAAAATGCCAGTGGTAGTTTGATAGGGATTGCATTGAATCTATAGATTGCTTTGGGTAGTAGAGTCATTTTCACAATGTTGATTCTTCCAATCCAAGAACATGGTATATGTCTCCATCTATTTGTATCATCTTTAATTTCTTTCATCAGTGTCTTATAATTTTCTGCATACAGGTTTTTTGTCTCCTTAGGTAGGTTTATTCCTAGATATTTTATTCTTTTTGTTGCAATGGTAAATGGGAGTGTTTTCTTGATTTCACTTTCAGATTTTTCATCATTAGTATATAGGAATGCCAGAGATTTCTGTGCATTAATTTTGTATCCTGCCACTTTACCAAATTCATTGATTAGCTCTAGTAGTTTTCTGGTAGCATCTTTAGGATTCTCTATGTATAGGATCATGTCATCTGCAAACAGTGACAGCTTTACTTCTTCTTTTCCGATTTGGATTCCTTTTATTTCCTTCTCTTCTCTGATTGCTGTGGCTAAAACTTCCAAAACTATGTTGAATAAGAGTGGTGAGAGTGGGCACCCTTGTCTTGTTCCTGATCTTAGTGGAAATGCTTTCAGTTTTTCCCCATTGAGGATGATGTTTGCTGTGGGCTTGTCGTATATGGCCTTTATTATGTTGAGGAAAGTTCCCTCTATGCCTACTTTCTGCAGGGTTTTTATCATAAATGGGTGTTGAATTTTGTCAAAAGCTTTCTCTGCATCTATTGAGATGATCATATGGTTTTTCTCCTTCAATTTGTTAATATGGTTTATCACATTGATAGATTTGCGTATATTGAAGAATCCTTGCATTCCTGGAATAAACCCCACTTGATCATGGTGTATGATCCTTTTAATGTGCTGTTGGATTCTGTTTGCTAGTATTTTGTTGAGGATTTTTGCATCTATGTTCATCAGTGATATTGGTCTGTAGTTTTCTTTCTTTGTTACATCCTTGCCTGGTTTTGGTATCAAGGTGATGGTGGCCTCGTAGAAGGAGTTTGGGAGTGTTCCTCCCTCTGCTATATTTTGGAAGAGTTTGAGAAGGATAGGTGTTAGCTCTTCTCTAAATGTTTGATAGAATTCGCCTGTGAAGCCATCTGGTCCTGGGCTTTTCTTTGTTGGAAGATTTTTAATCACAGTTTCAATTTTAGTGCTTGTGATTGGTCTGTTCATATTTTCTATTTCTTCCTGATTCAGTCTTGGCAGGTTGTGCATTTCTAAGAATTTGTCCATTTCTTCCAGATTGTCCATTTTATTGGCATAGAGTTGCTTGTAGTAATCTCTCATGATCTCTTTTATCTCTGCAGTGTCAGTTGTTACCTCTCCTTTTTCATTTCTAATTCTATTGATTTGAGTCTTCTCCCTTTTTTTCTTGATGAGTCTGGCTAGTGGTTTATCAATTTTGTTTATCTTCTCAAAGAACCAGCTTTTAGTTTTATTGATCTTTGCTATTGTTTCCTTCATTTCTTTTTCATTTATTTCTGATCTGATTTTTATGATTTCTTTCCTTCTGCTAGCTTTGGGTTTTTTTTTGTTCTTCTTTCTCTAATTGCTTGAGGTGCAAGGTTAGGTTGTTTATTCTAGATGTTTCCTGCTTCTTAAGGTGGGCTTGTATTGCTATAAACTTCCCCCTTAGAACTGCTTTTGCTGCATCCCACAGGTTTTGGGTCGTTGTGTCTCCATTGTCATTTGTTTCTAGGTATTTTTTGATTTCCTCTTTGATTTCTTCAGTGATCACTTCATTATTAAGTAGTGTATTGTTTAGCCTCCATGTGTTTGTATTTTTTACAGATCTTTTCCTGTAATTGATATCTAGTCTCATGGCGTTGTGGTCAGAAAAGATACTTGATACAATTTCAATTTTCTTAAATTTACCAAGGCTTGATTTGTGACCCAAGATATGATCTATCCTGGAGAATGTTCCATGAGCACTTGAGAAAAATGTGTATTCTGTTGTTTTTGGATGGAGTGTCCTATAAATATCAATTAAGTCCATCTTGTTTAATGTATCATTTAAAGCTTGTGTTTCCTTATTTATTTTCATTTTGGATGATCTGTCCATGGGTGAAAGTGGGGTGTTTAAGTCCCCTACTATGAATGTGTTACTGTCGATTTCCCCTTTTATGGCTGTTAGTATTTGCCTTATGTATTGAGGTGCTCCTATGTTGGGTGCATAAATATTTACGATTGTTATATCTTCTTCTTGGATCGATCCCTTGATCATTATGTAGTGTCCTTCTTTGTCTCTTTTAATAGTCCTTATTTTAAAGTCTATTTTGTCTGATATGAGAATTGCTACTCCAGCTTTCTTTTGGTTTCCATTTGCATGGAATATCTTTTTCCATCCCCTTACTTTCAGTCTGTATGTGTCTCTAGGTCTGAAGTGGGTCTCTTGTAGACAGCATATATAAGGGTCTTGTTTTTGTATCCATTCAGCTAATCTGTGTCTTTTGGTGGGAGCATTTAGTCCATTTACATTTAAGGTAATTATCGATATGTATGTTCCTATTCCCATTTTCTAAATTGTTTTGGGTTCGTTATTATAGGTCTTTTCCTTCTCTTGTGTTTCTTGCCTAGAGAAGATCCTTTAGCATTTGTTGTAAAGCTGGTTTGGTGGTGCTGAACTCTCTCAGCTTTTGCTTGTCTGTAAAGGTTTTAATTTCTCCATCAAATCTGAATGAGATCCTTGCTGGGTAGAGTAGTCTTGGCTGCAGGTTTTTCTCCTTCATCACTTTCAGTATGTCCTGCCACTCCCTTCTGGCTTGTAGGGTTTCTGCTGAGAGATCAGCTGTTAACCTTATGGGGATTCCCTTATGTGTTATTTGTTGTTTTTCCCTTGCTGCTTTTAATATGCTTTCTTTGTATTTAATTTTTGACAGTTTGATTAATATGTGTCTTGGCGTATTTCTCCTAGTATTTATCCTGTATGGGACTCTCTGTGCTTCCTGGACTTGATTAACTATTTCCTTTCCCATATTAGGGAAGTTTTCAACTATAATCTCTTCAAATATTTTCTCAGTCCCTTTCTTTTTCTCTTCTTCTTCTGGAACCCCTATAATTCGAATGTTGGTGCGTTTAATGTTGTCCCAGAGGTCTCTGAGACTGTCCTCAGTTCTTTTCATTCTTTTTTCTTTATTCTGCTCTGCAGTAGTTATTTCCACTATTTTATCTTCCAGGTCACTTATCCGTTCTTCTGCCTCAGTTATTCTGCTATTGATCCCATCTAGAGTATTTTTAATTTCATTTATTGTGTTGTTCATCGTTGCTTGTTTCATCTTTAGTTCTTCTAGGTCCTTGTTAACTGATTCTTGCATTTTGTCCATTCTATTGTCCATTCTATCTCCAAGATTTCGGATCAACCTTACTATCATTATTCTGAATGCTTTTTCAGGTAGACTGCCTATTTCCTCTTCATTTGTTAGGTCTGGTGCATTTTTATCTTGCTCCTTTATCTGCTGTGTGTTTTTCTGTTTTCTCATTTTGCTTATCTTACTGTGTTTGGGGTCTCCTTTTTGCAGGCTGCAGGTTCGTAGTTCCTCCTGTTTTTGATGTCTGTCTCCAGTGGCTAAGGTTGGTTCAATGGGTTGTGTAGGCTTCCTGGTGGAGGGGACTAGTGCCTGTGTTGTGGTGGATGAGGCTGGATCTTGTCTCTCTAGTGGGCAGGTTCACGTCTGGTGGTGTGTTTTGGGGTGTCTGTGGCCTTATTATGATTTTAGACTGCCTCTCTGCTAATGGGTGGGGTTGTGTTCCTGTCTTGCTAGTTGTTTGGCACAGGTTGTCCAGTACTGTGGCTTGCTGGTCGTTGAGTGAAGCTGGGTGCTGGTGTTAAGATGGAGGTCTCTGGGAGATTTTCGCCGTTTGATATTTTGTGGAGCTGGGAGGTCTCTTGTGGACCAGTGTCCTGAAGTTGGCTCTCCAACCTCAGAGGCAGAGCCCTGACTCCTGGCTGGAGCACCAAGAGCCTTTCATCCACACGGCTCAGAATAAAAGGGAGAAAAAGTAGAGGGAATTAGTAGAAGTATGAGGAAAGAAAGAAGGAAAGGAGGGAAGGAAGGAGGGAAGGAAGGAAGGAAGGAAGGAAGAAAGAAAGAAAGAAGCAACGAAGGAAGGAAGGCAAGAAGGAACGAAAGGAGGGAGGGAGGGAGGGAGGAAGGAAGGAAGGAAGGAGGGAAAGAAGGAAAAACAGAAAGAAAGAAGATACAGTAAAAATAAAATAAAGTATAATAAAGTTATTGAATTAAAAAATTCTTATTTAGGAAAAAAAAAAGGGACGGATAGAACCTTAGGACAAATGTTGGAAGCAAAGCTATACAGACAAAATCTTACACAGAAGCGTACACATACACCCTCACTAAAAGAGGTAAAGGGGGAAAAATCATAAATCTTGCTGTCAGAGACCACCTCCTCAATTTGGGATGATTCATTGTCTAAAGGAGGGAAGGAAGGAAGGAAAGAAAGAAAGAAAAAGAAAGGACGAAGGTAAAGTATAATAACGTTCTTAAAATTAAAATTGATTATTAAGAAAAAAATTTTAAGAAAAAACCATGAAGGGATAGAACCCTAGGACAAATGGTGGAAGCAAGACTATACAGACAAGATCTCACACAGAAGCATACACATACACATTCACAAAAAGAGGAATAGGGAAAAAAATCATAGATCTTGCTCCCAAAGTCCACCTCCTTAATTTGGGATGATTGGCTGTCTATTCATGTATTCCACAGATGCAGGGTACATCAAGTTGATTGTGGAGCTTTAATCCGCTGCTTCTGAGGCTGCTGGGAGAGATTTCCCTTTCTCTTCTTTGTTCTCACAGCTCACAGGGGCTCAGCTTTGGATTTGGCCCTGCCTCTGCGTGTAGGTCGCTGGAGGGCGTCTGTTTTTTGCTCAGACAGGACGGGGTTAAAGGAGCCGCTGATTCGGGGGTTCTGGCGTACTGAGGCTGTCGGGGAGGGAGGGGCATGGAATGCGGGGCGGGCCTGCGGCGGCAAAGTCTGGCGTGACCCTGCACCAGCCCGAGGCCCGCCGTGCGCTCTCCCGGGGAAGTCGTCCCCAGATCCCGGGAACCCGGCAGTGGCGGGCTGCACAGGCTCCGCGGAAGAGGGGCGTGGAGAGCGACCTGCGCTCGCACACGGGCCCCTTGGTGGCGGCAGCAGCAGCCCCAACGTCTCCCGCCCGCCTCTGAGGTCCGCGCCTCCAGCTGCGGCTTGTGCCCGTCTCTGGAGTCCGCGCCCTCAGCCGCGGCTCGCGCCCTTCTCTGGGGTCCGCGCTTTCAGCCGCGGCTCACGCCCGTCTCTGGGGTCCGTGCTTTCAGCCGCGGCTCGTGCCCGTCTCTGGGGTCCGCGCTTTCAGCCACGGCTCGCGCCCGTCTCTGGGGTCCGCGCTTTCAGCCGCGGCTCGCGCCCGTCTCTGGAGTTCCTTTAAGCAGCATTCTTAAACCCCTCTCCTCAAGCACCAGGAAACAAAGAGGGAAGAAAAAGTCTCTTACCTCTTCGGCAGGTGCAGAGTTTTCCCCGGACTCCCTCCCAGCTAGCTGTGGTGCACTAACCCCTTCAGGCTATGTTCAAGCCGCCAACCCCAGTCCTCTCCCTGCGCTCCGTCCGAAACCGAAACCCGAGCCTCAGAGCCTCAGCTCGCAGACCCCGCCCGCCCCGGCGGGTGAGCAGACAAGCCTCTTGGGCTGGTGAGTCCCGGTCAGCACCGATCCTCTGTGCGGGAATCTCCCCGATTTGCCCTCCGCACCCGTTGCTGTGCACTCCTCCGCAGGTTTGAAGCTCCCCCCCCGCCTCCCGCAGTCTCCGCCCGCGAAGGGGCTTCCTAGTGTGTGGAAACTTTTCCTCCTTCACAGCTCCCTCCCACTGGTGCAGGTGCCGTCCCTATCCTTTTGTCTCTGTTTATTCTTTTTTCTTTTGCCCTACCCAGGTACGTGGGGAGTTTCTTGCCTTTTGGGAGGTCTGAGGTCTTCTGCCAGCCTTCAGTAGGTGATCTGTAGGAGTTGTTCCACGTGTAGATGTATTTCTGGTGTATCTGTGGGGAGGAAGGTGATCTCCGCATCTTACTCTTCCGCCATCTTCCTGCTCCTGGATCAATCCATAGGTTTTAAGATTCTTACTAGTCAGGTATATTCTTAGGCGTTCAATATGGGGTGTTGAGTCCACTTCGTTGAGCAAGGAGTAGCTCTTGTCTATTACATATTTGGCTTATGGAACGGTATCTGTGCTAATTTCTATCTCTGGTTTTATGCAGTACCCCAACTCACCTTTCCCCTTAAGCAAGCATAAGTTGGTTTTCTACATTTGAGACCCTGTTCTGTTTTGTAATTCAGTTCCTGTGTAGCCAAGTTTACATTCCGTGTAGTAGTGATATCTTATGATGTTTCTTTTTCTGTGTGACTTATTTCACTTAGAATAATCGTAACTGAATCCACTCATTATGCTGCTACGGGCCTGATGACATAGATTTCATTGCTGAGTGATATTGCATTGTACGTAAGTACCACAACTTCTTTATCCATTTTTCGCTTTCTGTGATATTGAACTTGTACCGTAAACGAGGTTCTTGTAAACAGAGCCGTCCCAAACTTTCGGGTGGCTGTGTCTTTTCGATTTTAATTTCCCTAAGCTATAGGACCATAAGTGGAAGTGCCCTAGGCTCTGTTGCTTTGTTTTTTGGATGTTTCAGGAAACACCATACACTTCTCCAGAGTGGCTGTTGGCAATTTACATCCCGGCCATCAGCATAACAAGGCTCCCAGTTCTCCATGGCCTGTCCTGCCTTTCTGGATTTTACACTTTTTTCAGATGGCCCATTTGACCGGGGGCAGTAAGACTTCATTGTAGTGCAGATTTCCTTTGCAAGCTTGCTTGGTTGGCCAAAAAGGGCGTATGCGTTTTTTCCTGAATATATTCAGGAAAAAACGCATACGCCATTTTTGGCCAAGTGCATCATTGTGGACGTTCTGCCTCTTTTCCTATGCTTTACATGCAATTCCAGTCTACCTCCTGAAATCGGTTTCCTGTAATTCTGTCCCGCTTTCAAGTCCTCTTGACAGCCTTACTTCGATATAATTTTGGACGATAGCTGTCATGTATAACTCTGCAGGTTTGTGAATTACAGTGCCCCTGAGCTCCTTTCTTCAACTCGCTTTCTTGTGAGCTGGTCGCAACACCGCAGGATTGCTTCAGGCCCTAGTGTGGTTCCGGCATGGCACGCTGAGCCTTTGGTTAATTCCTCTTCCTGGTGGGAAATGAGAGTTAAATTTGCCCGTCCGGACACCTCCAGCTAGTCTCTCATTGGTTCTCCCTATTCCTGTTCATTTTCCGCAGAAATTGCAAACTGGGCCAAACAGGAGGTTAAAGGCACGGACTCTCCAAGTGAGGAGAGTGTTAGTAAAGCGTCTGGAATTTTGCACCCGAGTACCAGGGGATGAAAACTGAGACACATTTGAACACGTTTCCCGATCACACAGTGGATCATACTCTGGGTTCCACATGCATGTTTTAGCTGAAGGAAGAATCCCTTAAACCTGGAGAGTTGAGACCCATGGAATGGGTACCATGCAATATGACTTCAAAGGGTCTGCATTTGCTCACCGAACCTCACCAATCCTATCACTGCTGCGTTTATGCCGCTGTACACACGCTTGATTCTCTTTCGGTGACATATAAATCCATAGGTTTTAAGATTCTTACTAGTCAGGTATATTCTTAGGCGTTCAATATGGAGTGTTGAGTCCACTCGTTGAGCAAGGAGTAGCTCTTGTCTATTACATATTTGGGTTATGGAATGGTAACTGTCCTAATTTCAATCTGTGGTTTTATGCAGCACCCCAACTCACCTTTCCCCTTAAGGAAGCATAAGTTGGTTTTCTACATTTGAGACCCTGTTCTGTTTTGTAATTCAGTTCCTGTGTAGCCAAGTTTACATTCCGTGTATTAGAGATATCTTATGATGTTTCTTTTTCTGTGTGACTTATTTCACTTAGAATCATCGTACCTGAATCCACTCATTATGCTGCTACGGGCCTGATGACATAGATTTCATTGCTGAGTGATATTGCATTGTACGTAAGTACCACAACTTCTTTATCCATTTTTCGCTTTCTGTGATATTGAACTTGTACCGTAAATGAGGTTCTTGTAAACAGAGCCGTCCCAAACTTTGGGGTGGCTGTGTCTTTTTGATTTTAATTTCCCTAAGCTATAGGACCATAAGTGGAAGTGCCCTAGGCTCTGTTGCTTTGTTTTTTGGATGTTTCAGGAAACACCATACACTTCTCCAGAGTGGCTGTTGGCAATTTACATCCCGCCCATCAGCATAACAAGGCTCCCAGTTCTCCATGGCCTATCCTGCCTTTCTTGATTTTACACTTTGTTCAGATGGCCCATTTGACCGGGGGCAGTGAGACTTCATTGTAGTGCAGATTTCCTTTGCAAGCTTGCTTGGTTGGCCAAAAAGCACGTATGCGTTTTTTCCTGAATATATTCAGGAAAAAACGCATACGCACTTTTTGGCCAAGTGCATCATTGTGGACGTTCTGCCTCTTTTCCTATGCTTTACATGCAATTCCAGTCTACCTCCTGAAATCGGTTTCCTGCCATTCTGCCCCGCTTTCAAGTCCTCTTTGCAGCCTTACTTCAATATATTTTTGGACGATAGCTGTCATTTATAACTCTGCAGGTTTGTGAATTACAGTGCCCCTGAGCTCCTTTCTTCAACTCGCTGTCTTGTGAGCAGGCCGCAACACCGCAGGATTCTTCAGGCCCTAGTGTGGTTCCGGCATGGCACGCTGAGCCTTTGGTTAATTCCTCTTCCTGGTGGGAAATGAGAGTTAAATTTGCCCGTCCAGACACCTCCAGCTAGTCTCTCATTGGTTCTCCCTATTCCTTTTCATTTTCCGCAGAAATTGCAAACTGGGCCAAACAGGAGGTTAAAGGCACTGACTCTCCAAGTGGGGAGAGTGTTAGTAAAGCGTCTGGAATGTTGCAACCGAGGACCAGGCGAAAAAAACTGAGACACATTTGAACACGTTTCCCGATCACACGGTGGATCATACTCTGGGTTCCACATGCATGTTTTAGCTGAAGGAAGAATCCCTTAAACCTGGAGAGTTGTGACCCATGGAATGGGTACCATGCAATATGACTTCAAAGGGTCTGCATTTGCTCACCGAACCTCACCAATCCTATCACAGCTGCTCTTATGCCACTCTACACATGCTTGATTCTCTTTCGGAGACATATAAATCCATAGGTTTTAAGATTATTACTAGTCAGGTATATTCTTAGGCGTTTAATATGGAGTGTTGAGTCCACTCGTTGAGCAAGGAGTAGCTCTTGTCTACTACATATTTGGCTTATGGAACGGTAACTGTGCTAATTTCAATCTCTGGTTTTATGCAGCACCCCAACTCACCTTTCCCCTTAAGCAAGCATAAGTTGGTTTTCTACATTTGAGACCCTGTTCTGTTTTGTAATTCAGTGACTGTGTAGCCAAGTTTACATTCCGTGTATTAGTGATATCTTATGATGTTTCTTTTTCTGTGTGACTTATTTCACGTAGAATCATCGTACCTGAATCCACTCATTATGCTGCTACGGGCCTGATGACATAGATTTCATTGCTGATTGATATTCCATTGGACGTAAGAACTACAACGTCTTTATCCATTTTTCGCTTTCTGCGATATTGAACTTGTACCGTAAACGAGGTTCTTGTAAACAGAGCCGTCCCAAACTTTGGGGTGGCTGTGTCTTTTTGATTTTAATTTCCCTAAGCTATAGGACCATAAGTGGAAGTGCCCTAGGCTCTGTTGCTTTGTTTTGTAGATGTTTCAGGAAACACCATACACTTCTCCAGAGAGGCTGCTGGCAATTTACATCCCGCCCATCAGCATAACAAGGCTCCCAGTTCTCCATGGCCTGTCCTGCGTTTCTGGATTTTACACATTTTTCAGATGGCCCTTTTGACTGGGGGGAAGTGAGACTTCATTGTAGTGCAGATTTCCTTTGCAAGCTTGCTTGGTTGGCCCAAAAGAGCCTATGCGTTTTTTCCTGAATATATTCCTGGAATATATTCAGGAAAAAACGCATACGCCGTTTTTGGCCAAGTGCATCACTGTGGACGTTCTGCCTCTTTTCCTATGCTTTACATGCAATCCAGTCTACCTCCTGAAATCGGTTTCCTGCAATTCTGCCCCGCTTTCAAGTCCTCTTGGCAGCCTTACTTCAATATATTTTTGGACGATAGTTGTCATTTTTAACTCTGCAGGTTTGTGAATGACAGTGGCCCTGAGCTCCTTTCTTCAACTCGCTTTCTTGTGAGCTGGTCGCAACACCGCAGGATTGCTTCAGGCCCTAGTGTGGTTCCGGCATGGCACACTGAGCCTTTGTTTAATTCCTCTTCCTGGTGGGAAATGAGAGTTAAATTTGCCGGTCCGGACACCTCCAGCTAGTCTCTCATTGGTTCTCCCTATTCCTGTTCATCTTCCGCAGAAATTGCAAACTGGGCCAAACACGAGGTTAAAGGCACTGACTCTCCAAGTGGGGAGAGTGTTAGTAGAGCATCTGGAATGTTGCACCCGAGTACCAGGGAACGAAAACTGAGACACATTTGAACACGTTTCCCGATCGCACGGTGGATCATACTCTGGGTTCCACATGCATGTTTTAGCTGAAGGAAGAATCCCTTAAACCTGGAGAGTTGAGACCCATGGAATGGGTACCATGCAATATGACTTCAAAGGGTCTGCATTTGCTCACCGAACCTCACCAATCCTATCACTGCTGCGTTTATGCCGCTGTACACACGCTTGATTCTCTTTCGGACACATATAAATCCATAAGTTTTAAGATTCTTACTTGTCAGGTATATTCTTAGGCGTTTAATATGTGGTGTTGTGTCCACTTCGTTGAGCAAGGAGTAGCTCTTGTCTATTACGTAGTTGGCTCTTGGAACGGTATCTGTGCTAATATCAATCTCTGGTTTTATGCAGCACCCCAACTCACCTTTCCCCTTAAGCAAGCATAAGTTGGTTATTCTACATTTGAGACCCTGTTCTGTTTTGTAATTCAGTTCCTGTGTAGCCAAGTTTACATTCCGTGTTTTAGTGATATCTTATGATGTTTCTTTTTCTGTGTGACTTATTTCACTTAGAATCATCGTACCTGAATCCACTCATTATGCTACTATGGGCCTGATGACATAGATTTCATTGCTGAGTGATATTGCATTGTACGTAAGTACCACAACTTCTTTATCCATTTTTCGCTTTCTGCGATATTGAACTTGTACCATAAACGAGGTTCTTGTAAACAGAGCCGTCCCAAACTTTGGGGTGGCTGTGTCTTTTTGATTTTAATTTCCCTAAGTTATAGGACCATAAGTGGAAGTGCCCTTGGCTCTGTTGCTTTGTTTTTTAGATGTTTCAGGAAACACCATACACTTCTCCAGAGTGGCTGTTGGCAATTTACATCCCGCCCATCAGCATAACAAGGCTCCCAGTTCTCCATGGCCTGTCCTGCCTTTCTGGATTTTACACTTATTTCAGATGGCCCTTTTGACTGGGGGGAAGTGAGACATCATTTTAGTGCAGATATCCTTTTCAAGCTTGCTTGGTTGGCCAAAAAGGGCGTATGCTTTTTTTCCTGAATATATTCAGGAAAAAACGCATACACCCGTTTTGGCCAAGTGCATCATTGTGGACGTTCTGCCTCTTTTCCTATGCTTTACATGCAATTCCAGTCTACCTCCTGAAATCGGTTTCCTGTAATTCTGCCCCGCTTTCAAGTCCTCTTGGCAGCCTTACTTCAATATATTTTTGGACGATAGCTGTCATTTATAACTTTGCAGGTTTGTTAATTACAGTGCCCCTGAGCTCCTTTCTTCAACTCGCTTTCTTGTGAGCAGGCCGCAACACCACAGGATTGCTTCAGGCCCTAGTGTGGTTCCGGCACGGCATGCTGAGCCTTTGGTTAATTTCTCTTCCTGGTGGGAAATGAGAGTTAAAGTTGCCTGTCCAGACACCTCCAGCTAGTCTCTCATTGGCTCTCCCTATTCCTGTTCATTTTCCGCAGAAATTGCAAACTGGGCCAAACAGGAGGTTAAAGGCACTGACTCTCCAAGTGGGGAGAGTGTTAGTAAAGCGTCTGGAATGTTGCGCCCGAGTACCAGGGGACGAAACCTGACACACGTTTGAACACGTTTCTCGATCACACGGTGGATCATACTCTGGGTTCCACATGCATGTTTTAGCTGAAGGAAGAATCCTTTAAACCTGGAGAGTTGAGAACCATGGAATGGGTACCATGCAATATGACTTCAAAGGGTCTGCATTTGCTCACCAATCCTCTCCAGTCCTATCACTGCTGCGTTTATGGCACTGTACACACGCTTGATTCTCTTTCGGAGACATATAAATCCATAGGTTTTTTTTTTTTAACATCTTTATTGGGGTATAATTGCTTTACAATGATGTGTTAGTTTCTGCTTTATAACAAAGTGAATCAGTTATACATATACATATTTCCCATATCTCTTCCCTCTTGCGTCTCCCTCCCTCCCACCCTCCGTATCCCACCCCTCCAGGCTGTCACAAAGCACCAAGCCAATATCCCTCTGCCATGCGGCTGCTTCCCACTAGCTATCTACCTTACTACGTTTGTTAGTGTGTATATGTCCATGACTCTCTCTCGCCCCGTCACAGCTCACCCTTCCCCCTCCCCATAACCTCAAGTCGGTTCTCTAGGAGGTCTGTGTCTTTATTCCTGCCTTACCCCTAGGTTCTTCATGACATTTTTTTTTCTTAAATTCCATATATATGTGTTAGCATACGGTATTTGTCTTTTTCTTTCTGACTTACTTCACTGTGTATGACAGACTCTAGGTCTATCCACCTCATTACAAATAGCTCAATTTCATTTCTTTTTATGGCTGAGTAATATTCCATTGTATATATGTGCCACATCTTCTTTATCCATTCATCCGATGATGGGCACTTAGGTTGTTTCCATCTCCGGGCTATTGTAAATAGAGCTGCGATGAACATTTTGGTACATGACTCTTTTTGAATTTCGGTTTTCTCAGGGTATATGCCCAGTAGTGGGATTGCTGGGTCATATGGTAGTTCTATTTGTAGTTTTTTAAGGAACCTCCATACTGTTCTCCATAGTGGCTGAACCAATTCACATTCCCAACAGCAGTGCAAGAGGTTTCCCTTTTCTCCACACCCTCTCCAGCATTTATTGTTTCTAGATTTTTTGATGATGGCCATTCTGACTGGTGTGAGATGATATCTCATTGTAGTTTTGATTTGCATTTTTCTAATGATTAATGATATTGAGCATTCTTTCATGTGTTTGTTGGCAGACTGTATATCTTCTTTGGAGAAATGTCTATTTAGGTCTTCTGCCCATTTTTGGATTGGGTTGTTTGTTTTTTTGTTATTGAGCTGCATGAGCTGCTTGTAAATTTTGGAGATTAATCCTTTGTCGGTTGCTTCATTTGCAAATATTTTCTCCCATTCTGAGGGTTGTCTTTTGGTCTTGTTTATGGTTTCCTTTGCTGTGCAAAAGCTTTGAAGTTTCATTAGGTCCCATTTGTTTATTTCTGTTTTTATTTCCATTACTCTAGGAGGTGGGTCAGAAAGAATCTTGCTGTGATTTATGTCATAGAGTGTTCTGCCTATGTTTTCCTCTAAGAGTTTGATAGTTTCTGGCCTTATATTTAGGTTTTGAATCCATTTTGAGCTTATTTTTGTGTATGGTGTTAGGGAGTGATCTAATCTCATACTTTTACATGTACCTGTCCAGTTTTCCCAGCACCACTTATTGAAGAGGCTGTCCTTTCTCCACTGTACATTCCTGCCACCTTTATCAAAGATAAGGTGTCCATATGTGCATGGGTTTATCTCTGGGCTTTCTATCCTGTTCCATTGATCTATCTTTCTGTTTTTGTGCCAGTACCATACCGTCTTGATAACTGTAGCTTTGTAGTATAGTCTGAAGTCAGGGAGCCTGATTCCTCCAGTTCCTTTTTTTGTTCTCAAGATTGCTTTGGCTATTTGGGGTCTTTTGTGTTTCCATACAAATTGCGAAATTTTTTGTTCTAGTTCTGTGAAAAATGCCAGTGGTAGTTTGATAGGGATTGCATTGAATCTATAGATTGCTTTGGGTAGTAGAGTCATTTTCACAATGTTGATTCTTCCAATCCAAGAACATGGTATATGTCTCCATCTATTTGTATCATCTTTAATTTCTTTCATCAGTGTCTTATAATTTTCTGCATACAGGTCTTTTGTCTCCTTAGGTAGGTTTATTCCTAGATATTTTATTCTTTTTGTTGCAATGGTAAATGGGAGTGTTTTCTTGATTTCACTTTCAGATTTTTCATCATTAGTATATAGGAATGCCAGAGATTTCTGTGCATTAATTTTGTATCCTGCCACTTTACCAAATTCATTGATTAGCTCTAGTAGTTTTCTGGTAGCATCTTTAGGATTCTCTATGTATAGGATCATGTCATCTGCAAACAGTGACAGCTTTACTTCTTCTTTTCCGATTTGGATTCCTTTTATTTCCTTCTCTTCTCTGATTGCTGTGGCTAAAACTTCCAAAACTATGTTGAATAAGAGTGGTGAGAGTGGGCACCCTTGTCTTGTTCCTGATCTTAGTGGAAATGCTTTCAGTTTTTCCCCATTGAGGATGATGTTTGCTGTGGGCTTGTCGTATATGGCCTTTATTATGTTGAGGAAAGTTCCCTCTATGCCTACTTTCTGCAGGGTTTTTATCATAAATGGGTGTTGAATTTTGTCAAAAGCTTTCTCTGCATCTATTGAGATGATCATATGGTTTTTCTCCTTCAATTTGTTAATATGGTTTATCACATTGATAGATTTGCGTATATTGAAGAATCCTTGCATTCCTGGAATAAACCCCACTTGATCATGGTGTATGATCCTTTTAATGTGCTGTTGGATTCTGTTTGCTAGTATTTTGTTGAGGATTTTTGCATCTATGTTCATCAGTGATATTGGTCTGTAGTTTTCTTTCTTTGTTACATCCTTGCCTGGTTTTGGTATCAAGGTGATGGTGGCCTCGTAGAAGGAGTTTGGGAGTGTTCCTCCCTCTGCTATATTTTGGAAGAGTTTGAGAAGGATAGGTGTTAGCTCTTCTCTAAATGTTTGATAGAATTCGCCTGTGAAGCCATCTGGTCCTGGGCTTTTCTTTGTTGGAAGATTTTTAATCACAGTTTCAATTTTAGTGCTTGTGATTGGTCTGTTCATATTTTCTATTTCTTCCTGATTCAGTCTTGGCAGGTTGTGCATTTCTAAGAATTTGTCCATTTCTTCCAGATTGTCCATTTTATTGGCATAGAGTTGCTTGTAGTAATCTCTCATGATCTCTTTTATCTCTGCAGTGTCAGTTGTTACCTCTCCTTTTTCATTTCTAATTCTATTGATTTGAGTCTTCTCCCTTTTTTTCTTGATGAGTCTGGCTAGTGGTTTATCAATTTTGTTTATCTTCTCAAAGAACCAGCTTTTAGTTTTATTGATCTTTGCTATTGTTTCCTTCATTTCTTTTTCATTTATTTCTGATCTGATTTTTATGATTTCTTTCCTTCTGCTAGCTTTGGGTTTTTTTTTGTTCTTCTTTCTCTAATTGCTTGAGGTGCAAGGTTAGGTTGTTTATTCTAGATGTTTCCTGCTTCTTAAGGTGGGCTTGTATTGCTATAAACTTCCCCCTTAGAACTGCTTTTGCTGCATCCCACAGGTTTTGGGTCGTTGTGTCTCCATTGTCATTTGTTTCTAGGTATTTTTTGATTTCCTCTTTGATTTCTTCAGTGATCACTTCATTATTAAGTAGTGTATTGTTTAGCCTCCATGTGTTTGTATTTTTTACAGATCTTTTCCTGTAATTGATATCTAGTCTCATGGCGTTGTGGTCAGAAAAGATACTTGATACAATTTCAATTTTCTTAAATTTACCAAGGCTTGATTTGTGACCCAAGATATGATCTATCCTGGAGAATGTTCCATGAGCACTTGAGAAAAATGTGTATTCTGTTGTTTTTGGATGGAGTGTCCTATAAATATCAATTAAGTCCATCTTGTTTAATGTATCATTTAAAGCTTGTGTTTCCTTATTTATTTTCATTTTGGATGATCTGTCCATGGGTGAAAGTGGGGTGTTTAAGTCCCCTACTATGAATGTGTTACTGTCGATTTCCCCTTTTATGGCTGTTAGTATTTGCCTTATGTATTGAGGTGCTCCTATGTTGGGTGCATAAATATTTACGATTGTTATATCTTCTTCTTGGATCGATCCCTTGATCATTATGTAGTGTCCTTCTTTGTCTCTTTTAATAGTCCTTATTTTAAAGTCTATTTTGTCTGATATGAGAATTGCTACTCCAGCTTTCTTTTGGTTTCCATTTGCATGGAATATCTTTTTCCATCCCCTTACTTTCAGTCTGTATGTGTCTCTAGGTCTGAAGTGGGTCTCTTGTAGACAGCATATATAAGGGTCTTGTTTTTGTATCCATTCAGCTAATCTGTGTCTTTTGGTGGGAGCATTTAGTCCATTTACATTTAAGGTAATTATCGATATGTATGTTCCTATTCCCATTTTCTAAATTGTTTTGGGTTCGTTATTATAGGTCTTTTCCTTCTCTTGTGTTTCTTGCCTAGAGAAGATCCTTTAGCATTTGTTGTAAAGCTGGTTTGGTGGTGCTGAACTCTCTCAGCTTTTGCTTGTCTGTAAAGGTTTTAATTTCTCCATCAAATCTGAATGAGATCCTTGCTGGGTAGAGTAGTCTTGGCTGCAGGTTTTTCTCCTTCATCACTTTCAGTATGTCCTGCCACTCCCTTCTGGCTTGTAGGGTTTCTGCTGAGAGATCAGCTGTTAACCTTATGGGGATTCCCTTATGTGTTATTTGTTGTTTTTCCCTTGCTGCTTTTAATATGCTTTCTTTGTATTTAATTTTTGACAGTTTGATTAATATGTGTCTTGGCGTATTTCTCCTAGTATTTATCCTGTATGGGACTCTCTGTGCTTCCTGGACTTGATTAACTATTTCCTTTCCCATATTAGGGAAGTTTTCAACTATAATCTCTTCAAATATTTTCTCAGTCCCTTTCTTTTTCTCTTCTTCTTCTGGAACCCCTATAATTCGAATGTTGGTGCGTTTAATGTTGTCCCAGAGGTCTCTGAGACTGTCCTCAGTTCTTTTCATTCTTTTTTCTTTATTCTGCTCTGCAGTAGTTATTTCCACTATTTTATCTTCCAGGTCACTTATCCGTTCTTCTGCCTCAGTTATTCTGCTATTGATCCCATCTAGAGTATTTTTAATTTCATTTATTGTGTTGTTCATCGTTGCTTGTTTCATCTTTAGTTCTTCTAGGTCCTTGTTAACTGATTCTTGCATTTTGTCCATTCTATTGTCCATTCTATCTCCAAGATTTCGGATCAACCTTACTATCATTATTCTGAATGCTTTTTCAGGTAGACTGCCTATTTCCTCTTCATTTGTTAGGTCTGGTGCATTTTTATCTTGCTCCTTTATCTGCTGTGTGTTTTTCTGTTTTCTCATTTTGCTTATCTTACTGTGTTTGGGGTCTCCTTTTTGCAGGCTGCAGGTTCGTAGTTCCTCCTGTTTTTGATGTCTGTCTCCAGTGGCTAAGGTTGGTTCAATGGGTTGTGTAGGCTTCCTGGTGGAGGGGACTAGTGCCTGTGTTGTGGTGGATGAGGCTGGATCTTGTCTCTCTAGTGGGCAGGTTCACGTCTGGTGGTGTGTTTTGGGGTGTCTGTGGCCTTATTATGATTTTAGACTGCCTCTCTGCTAATGGGTGGGGTTGTGTTCCTGTCTTGCTAGTTGTTTGGCACAGGTTGTCCAGTACTGTGGCTTGCTGGTCGTTGAGTGAAGCTGGGTGCTGGTGTTAAGATGGAGGTCTCTGGGAGATTTTCGCCGTTTGATATTTTGTGGAGCTGGGAGGTCTCTTGTGGACCAGTGTCCTGAAGTTGGCTCTCCAACCTCAGAGGCAGAGCCCTGACTCCTGGCTGGAGCACCAAGAGCCTTTCATCCACACGGCTCAGAATAAAAGGGAGAAAAAGTAGAGGGAATTAGTAGAAGTATGAGGAAAGAAAGAAGGAAAGGAGGGAAGGAAGGAGGGAAGGAAGGAAGGAAGGAAGGAAGAAAGAAAGAAAGAAGCAACGAAGGAAGGAAGGCAAGAAGGAACGAAAGGAGGGAGGGAGGGAGGGAGGAAGGAAGGAAGGAAGGAGGGAAAGAAGGAAAAACAGAAAGAAAGAAGATACAGTAAAAATAAAATAAAGTATAATAAAGTTATTGAATTAAAAAATTCTTATTTAGGAAAAAAAAAAGGGACGGATAGAACCTTAGGACAAATGTTGGAAGCAAAGCTATACAGACAAAATCTTACACAGAAGCGTACACATACACCCTCACTAAAAGAGGTAAAGGGGGAAAAATCATAAATCTTGCTGTCAGAGACCACCTCCTCAATTTGGGATGATTCATTGTCTAAAGGAGGGAAGGAAGGAAGGAAAGAAAGAAAGAAAAAGAAAGGACGAAGGTAAAGTATAATAACGTTCTTAAAATTAAAATTGATTATTAAGAAAAAAATTTTAAGAAAAAACCATGAAGGGATAGAACCCTAGGACAAATGGTGGAAGCAAGACTATACAGACAAGATCTCACACAGAAGCATACACATACACATTCACAAAAAGAGGAATAGGGAAAAAAATCATAGATCTTGCTCCCAAAGTCCACCTCCTTAATTTGGGATGATTGGCTGTCTATTCATGTATTCCACAGATGCAGGGTACATCAAGTTGATTGTGGAGCTTTAATCCGCTGCTTCTGAGGCTGCTGGGAGAGATTTCCCTTTCTCTTCTTTGTTCTCACAGCTCACAGGGGCTCAGCTTTGGATTTGGCCCTGCCTCTGCGTGTAGGTCGCTGGAGGGCGTCTGTTTTTTGCTCAGACAGGACGGGGTTAAAGGAGCCGCTGATTCGGGGGTTCTGGCGTACTGAGGCTGGCGGGGAGGGAGGGGCATGGAATGCGGGGCGGGCCTGCGGCGGCAAAGTCTGGCGTGACCCTGCACCAGCCCGAGGCCCGCCGTGCGCTCTCCCGGGGAAGTCGTCCCCGGATCCCGGGAACCCGGCAGTGGCGGGCTGCACAGGCTCCGCGGAAGAGGGGCGTGGAGAGCGACCTGCGCTCGCACACGGGCCCCTTGGTGGCGGCAGCAGCAGCCCCAACGTCTCCCGCCCGCCTCTGAGGTCCGCGCCTCCAGCTGCGGCTTGTGCCCGTCTCTGGAGTCCGCGCCCTCAGCCGCGGCTCGCGCCCTTCTCTGGGGTCCGCGCTTTCAGCCGCGGCTCACGCCCGTCTCTGTGGTCCGTGCTTTCAGCCGCGGCTCGTGCCCGTCTCTGGGGTCCGCGCTTTCAGCCACGGCTCGCGCCCGTCTCTGGGGTCCGCGCTTTCAGCCGCGGCTCGCGCCCGTCTCTGGAGTTCCTTTAAGCAGCATTCTTAAACCCCTCTCCTCAAGCACCAGGAAACAAAGAGGGAAGAAAAAGTCTCTTACCTCTTCGGCAGGTGCAGAGTTTTCCCCGGACTCCCTCCCAGCTAGCTGTGGTGCACTAACCCCTTCAGGCTATGTTCAAGCCGCCAACCCCAGTCCTCTCCCTGCGCTCCGTCCGAAACCGAAACCCGAGCCTCAGAGCCTCAGCTCGCAGACCCCGCCCGCCCCGGCGGGTGAGCAGACAAGCCTCTTGGGCTGGTGAGTCCCGGTCAGCACCGATCCTCTGTGCGGGAATCTCCCCGATTTGCCCTCCGCACCCGTTGCTGTGCACTCCTCCGCAGGTTTGAAGCTCCCCCCCCGCCTCCCGCAGTCTCCGCCCGCGAAGGGGCTTCCTAGTGTGTGGAAACTTTTCCTCCTTCACAGCTCCCTCCCACTGGTGCAGGTGCCGTCCCTATCCTTTTGTCTCTGTTTATTCATTTTTCTTTTGCCCTACCCAGGTACGTGGGGAGTTTCTTGCCTTTTGGGAGGTCTGAGGTCTTCTGCCAGCCTTCAGTAGGTGATCTGTAGGAGTTGTTCCACGTGTAGATGTATTTCTGGTGTATCTGTGGGGAGGAAGGTGATCTCCGCATCTTACTCTTCCGCCATCTTCCTGCTCCTGGATCAATCCATAGGTTTTAAGATTCTTACTAGTCAGGTATATTCTTAGGCGTTCAATATGGGGTGTTGAGTCCACTTCGTTGAGCAAGGAGTAGCTCTTGTCTATTACATATTTGGCTTATGGAACGGTATCTGTGCTAATTTCTATCTCTGGTTTTATGCAGTACCCCAACTCACCTTTCCCCTTAAGCAAGCATAAGTTGGTTTTCTACATTTGAGACCCTGTTCTGTTTTGTAATTCAGTTCCTGTGTAGCCAAGTTTACATTCCGTGTAGTAGTGATATCTTATGATGTTTCTTTTTCTGTGTGACTTATTTCACTTAGAATAATCGTAACTGAATCCACTCATTATGCTGCTACGGGCCTGATGACATAGATTTCATTGCTGAGTGATATTGCATTGTACGTAAGTACCACAACTTCTTTATCCATTTTTCGCTTTCTGTGATATTGAACTTGTACCGTAAACGAGGTTCTTGTAAACAGAGCCGTCCCAAACTTTCGGGTGGCTGTGTCTTTTCGATTTTAATTTCCCTAAGCTATAGGACCATAAGTGGAAGTGCCCTAGGCTCTGTTGCTTTGTTTTTTGGATGTTTCAGGAAACACCATACACTTCTCCAGAGTGGCTGTTGGCAATTTACATCCCGGCCATCAGCATAACAAGGCTCCCAGTTCTCCATGGCCTGTCCTGCCTTTCTGGATTTTACACTTTTTTCAGATGGCCCATTTGACCGGGGGCAGTAAGACTTCATTGTAGTGCAGATTTCCTTTGCAAGCTTGCTTGGTTGGCCAAAAAGGGCGTATGCGTTTTTTCCTGAATATATTCAGGAAAAAACGCATACGCCCTTTTTGGCCAAGTGCATCATTGTGGACGTTCTGCCTCTTTTCCTATGCTTTACATGCAATTCCAGTCTACCTCCTGAAATCGGATTCCTGTAATTCTGTCCCGCTTTCAAGTCCTCTTGACAGCCTTACTTCGATATAATTTTGGACGATAGCTGTCATGTATAACTCTGCAGGTTTGTGAATTACAGTGCCCCTGAGCTCCTTTCTTCAACTCGCTTTCTTGTGAGCTGGTCGCAACACCGCAGGATTGCTTCAGGCCCTAGTGTGGTTCCGGCATGGCACACTGAGCCTTTGGTTAATTCCTCTTCCTGGTGGGAAATGAGAGTTAAATTTGCCCGTCCGGACACCTCCAGCTAGTCTCTCATTGGTTCTCCCTATTCCTGTTCATTTTCCGCAGAAATTGCAAACTGGGCCAAACAGGAGGTTAAAGGCACGGACTCTCCAAGTGAGGAGAGTGTTAGTAAAGCGTCTGGAATTTTGCACCCGAGTACCAGGGGATGAAAACTGAGACACATTTGTACACGTTTCCCGATCACACAGTGGATCATACTCTGGGTTCCACATGCATGTTTTAGCTGAAGGAAGAATCCCTTAAACCTGGAGAGTTGAGACCCATGGAATGGGTACCATGCAATATGACTTCAAAGGGTCTGCATTTGCTCACCGAACCTCACCAATCCTATCACTGCTGCGTTTATGCCGCTGTACACACGCTTGATTCTCTTTCGGTGACATATAAATCCATAGGTTTTAAGATTCTTACTAGTCAGGTATATTCTTAGGCGTTCAATATGGAGTGTTGAGTCCACTCGTTGAGCAAGGAGTAGCTCTTGTCTATTACATATTTGGGTTATGGAATGGTAACTGTCCTAATTTCAATCTGTGGTTTTATGCAGCACCCCAACTCACCTTTCCCCTTAAGCAAGCATAAGTTGGTTTTCTACATTTGAGACCCTGTTCTGTTTTGTAATTCAGTTCCTGTGTAGCCAAGTTTACATTCCGTGTATTAGAGATATCTTATGATGTTTCTTTTTCTGTGTGACTTATTTCACTTAGAATCATCGTACCTGAATCCACTCATTATGCTGCTACGGGCCTGATGACATAGATTTCATTGCTGAGTGATATTGCATTGTACGTAAGTACCACAACTTCTTTATCCATTTTTCGCTTTCTGTGATATTGAACTTGTACCGTAAATGAGGTTCTTGTAAACAGAGCCGTCCCAAACTTTGGGGTGGCTGTGTCTTTTTGATTTTAATTTCCCTAAGCTATAGGACCATAAGTGGAAGTGCCCTAGGCTCTGTTGCTTTGTTTTTTGGATGTTTCAGGAAACACCATACACTTCTCCAGAGTGGCTGTTGGCAATTTACATCCCGCCCATCAGCATAACAAGGCTCCCAGTTCTCCATGGCCTATCCTGCCTTTCTTGATTTTACACTTTGTTCAGATGGCCCATTTGACCGGGGGCAGTGAGACTTCATTGTAGTGCAGATTTCCTTTGCAAGCTTGCTTGGTTGGCCAAAAAGCACGTATGCGTTTTTTCCTGAATATATTCAGGAAAAAACGCATACGCACTTTTTGGCCAAGTGCATCATTGTGGACGTTCTGCCTCTTTTCCTATGCTTTACATGCAATTCCAGTCTACCTCCTGAAATCGGTTTCCTGCCATTCTGCCCCGCTTTCAAGTCCTCTTTGCAGCCTTACTTCAATATATTTTTGGACGATAGCTGTCATTTATAACTCTGCAGGTTTGTGAATTACAGTGCCCCTGAGCTCCTTTCTTCAACTCGCTGTCTTGTGAGCAGGCCGCAACACCGCAGGATTCTTCAGGCCCTAGTGTGGTTCCGGCATGGCACGCTGAGCCTTTGGTTAATTCCTCTTCCTGGTGGGAAATGAGAGTTAAATTTGCCCGTCCAGACACCTCCAGCTAGTCTCTCATTGGTTCTCCCTATTCCTTTTCATTTTCCGCAGAAATTGCAAACTGGGCCAAACAGGAGGTTAAAGGCACTGACTCTCCAAGTGGGGAGAGTGTTAGTAAAGCGTCTGGAATGTTGCAACCGAGGACCAGGCGATAAAAACTGAGACACATTTGAACACGTTTCCCGATCACACGGTGGATCATACTCTGGGTTCCACATGCATGTTTTAGCTGAAGGAAGAATCCCTTAAACCTGGAGAGTTGAGACCCATGGAATGGGTACCATGAAATATGACTTCAAAGGGTCTGCATTTGCTCACCGAACCTCACCAATCCTATCACAGCTGCTCTTATGCCACTGTACACATGCTTGATTCTCTTTCGGAGACATATAAATCCATAGGTTTTAAGATTATTACTAGTCAGGTATATTCTTAGGCGTTTAATATGGAGTGTTGAGTCCACTCGTTGAGCAAGGAGTAGCTCTTGTCTACTACATATTTGGCTTATGGAACGGTAACTGTGCTAATTTCAATCTGTGGTTTTATGCAGCACCCCAACTCACCTTTCCCCTTAAGCAAGCATAAGTTGGTTTTCTACATTTGAGACCCTGTTCTGTTTTGTAATTCAGTGACTGTGTAGCCAAGTTTACATTCCGTGTATTAGTGATATCTTATGATGTTTCTTTTTCTGTGTGACTTATTTCACGTAGAATCATCGTACCTGAATCCACTCATTATGCTGCTACGGGCCTGATGACATAGATTTCATTGCTGATTGATATTGCATTGGACGTAAGAACTACAACGTCTTTATCCATTTTTCGCTTTCTGCGATATTGAACTTGTACCGTAAACGAGGTTCTTGTAAACAGAGCCGTCCCAAACTTTGGGGTGGCTGTGTCTTTTTGATTTTAATTTCCCTAAGCTATAGGACCATAAGTGGAAGTGCCCTAGGCTCTGTTGCTTTGTTTTGTAGATGTTTCAGGAAACACCATACACTTCTCCAGAGAGGCTGTTGGCAATTTACATCCCGCCCATCAGCATAACAAGGCTCCCAGTTCTCCATGGCCTGTCCTGCGTTTCTGGATTTTACACATTTTTCAGATGGCCCTTTTGACTGGGGGGAAGTGAGACTTCATTGTAGTGCAGATTTCCTTTGCAAGCTTGCTTGGTTGGCCCAAAAGTGCCTATGCGTTTTTTCCTGAATATATTCCTGGAATATATTCAGGAAAAAACGCATACGCCGTTTTTGGCCAAGTGCATCACTGTGGACGTTCTTCCTCTTTTCCTATGCTTTACATGCAATTCCAGTCTACCTCCTGAAATCGGTTTCCTGCAATTCTGCCCCGCTTTCAAGTCCTCTTGGCAGCCTTACTTCAATATATTTTTGGACGATAGTTGTCATTTTTAACTCTGCAGGTTTGTGAATGACAGTGGCCCTGAGCTCCTTTCTTCAACTCGCTTTCTTGTGAGCTGGTCGCAACACCACAGGATTGCTTCAGGCCCTAGTGTGGTTCCGGCATGGCACACTGAGCCTTTGTTTAATTCCTCTTCCTGGTGGGAAATGAGAGTTAAATTTGCCGGTCCGGACACCTCCAGCTAGTCTCTCATTGGTTCTCCCTATTCCTGTTCATCTTCCGCAGAAATTGCAAACTGGGCCAAACACGAGGTTAAAGGCACTGACTCTCCAAGTGGGGAGAGTGTTAGTAAAGCGTCTGGAATGTTGCAACCGAGGACCAGGCGATAAAAACTGAGACACATTTGAACACGTTTCCCGATCACACGGTGGATCATACTCTGGGTTCCACATGCATGTTTTAGCTGAAGGAAGAATCCCTTAAACCTGGAGAGTTGAGACCCATGGAATGGGTACCATGCAATATGACTTCAAAGGGTCTGCATTTGCTCACCGAACCTCACCAATCCTATCACAGCTGCTCTTATGCCACTGTACACATGCTTGATTCTCTTTCGGAGACATATAAATCCATAGGTTTTAAGATTATTACTAGTCAGGTATATTCTTAGGCGTTTAATATGGAGTGTTGAGTCCACTCGTTGAGCAAGGAGTAGCTCTTGTCTACTACATATTTGGCTTATGGAACGGTAACTGTGCTAATTTCAATCTGTGGTTTTATGCAGCACCCCAACTCACCTTTCCCCTTAAGCAAGCATAAGTTGGTTTTCTACATTTGAGACCCTGTTCTGTTTTGTAATTCAGTGACTGTGTAGCCAAGTTTACATTCCGTGTATTAGTGATATCTTATGATGTTTCTTTTTCTGTGTGACTTATTTCACGTAGAATCATCGTACCTGAATCCACTCATTATGCTGCTACGGGCCTGATGACATAGATTTCATTGCTGATTGATATTGCATTGGACGTAAGAACTACAACGTCTTTATCCATTTTTCGCTTTCTGCGATATTGAACTTGTACCGTAAACGAGGTTCTTGTAAACAGAGCCGTCCCAAACTTTGGGGTGGCTGTGTCTTTTTGATTTTAATTTCCCTAAGCTATAGGACCATAAGTGGAAGTGCCCTAGGCTCTGTTGCTTTGTTTTGTAGATGTTTCAGGAAACACCATACACTTCTCCAGAGAGGCTGTTGGCAATTTACATCCCGCCCATCAGCATAACAAGGCTCCCAGTTCTCCATGGCCTGTCCTGCGTTTCTGGATTTTACACATTTTTCAGATGGCCCTTTTGACTGGGGGGAAGTGAGACTTCATTGTAGTGCAGATTTCCTTTGCAAGCTTGCTTGGTTGGCCCAAAAGTGCCTATGCGTTTTTTCCTGAATATATTCCTGGAATATATTCAGGAAAAAACGCATACGCCGTTTTTGGCCAAGTGCATCACTGTGGACGTTCTGCCTCTTTTCCTATGCTTTACATGCAATTCCAGTCTACCTCCTGAAATCGGTTTCCTGCAATTCTGCCCCGCTTTCAAGTCCTCTTGGCAGCCTTACTTCAATATATTTTTGGACGATAGTTGTCATTTTTAACTCTGCAGGTTTGTGAATGACAGTGGCCCTGAGCTCCTTTCTTCAACTCGCTTTCTTGTGAGCTGGTCGCAACACCACAGGATTGCTTCAGGCCCTAGTGTGGTTCCGGCATGGCACACTGAGCCTTTGTTTAATTCCTCTTCCTGGTGGGAAATGAGAGTTAAATTTGCCGGTCCGGACACCTCCAGCTAGTCTCTCATTGGTTCTCCCTATTCCTGTTCATCTTCCGCAGAAATTGCAAACTGGGCCAAACACGAGGTTAAAGGCACTGACTCTCCAAGTGGGGAGAGTGTTAGTAGAGCATCTGGAATGTTGCACCCGAGTACCAGGGAACGAAAACTGAGACACATTTGAACACGTTTCCCGATCGCACGGTGGATCATACTCTGGGTTCCACATGCATGTTTTAGCTGAAGGAAGAATCCCTTAAACCTGGAGAGTTGAGACCCATGGAATGGGTACCATGCAATATGACTTCAAAGGGTCTGCATTTGCTCACCGAACCTCACCAATCCTATCACTGCTGCGTTTATGCCGCTGTACACACGCTTGATTCTCTTTCGGACACATATAAATCCATAAGTTTTAAGATTCTTACTTGTCAGGTATATTCATAGGCGTTTAATATGTGGTGTTGTGTCCACTTCGTTGAGCAAGGAGTAGCTCTTGTCTATTACGTAGTTGGCTCTTGGAATGGTATCTGTGCTAATATCAATCTCTGGTTTTATGCAGCACCCCAACTCACCTTTCCCCTTAAGCAAGCATAAGTTGGTTATTCTACATTTGAGACCCTGTTCTGTTTTGTAATTCAGTTCCTGTGTAGCCAAGTTTACATTCCGTGTTTTAGTGATATCTTATGATGTTTCTTTTTCTGTGTGACTTATTTCACTTAGAATCATCGTACCTGAATCCACTCATTATGCTACTATGGGCCTGATGACATAGATTTCATTGCTGAGTGATATTGCATTGTACGTAAGTACCACAACTTCTTTATCCATTTTTCGCTTTCTGCGATATTGAACTTGTACCATAAACGAGGTTCTTGTAAACAGAGCCGTCCCAAACTTTGGGGTGGCTGTGTCTTTTTGATTTTAATTTCCCTAAGTTATAGGACCATAAGTGGAAGTGCCCTTGGCTCTGTTGCTTTGTTTTTTAGATGTTTCAGGAAACACCATACACTTCTCCAGAGTGGCTGTTGGCAATTTACATCCCGCCCATCAGCATAACAAGGCTCCCAGTTCTCCATGGCCTGTCCTGCCTTTCTGGATTTTACACTTATTTCAGATGGCCCTTTTGACTGGGGGGAAGTGAGACATCATTTTAGTGCAGATATCCTTTTCAAGCTTGCTTGGTTGGCCAAAAAGGGTGTATGCTTTTTTTCCTGAATATATTCAGGAAAAAACGCATACACCCTTTTTGGCCAAGTGCATCATTGTGGACGTTTTGCCTCTTTTCCTATGCTTTACATGCAATTCCAGTCTACCTCCTGAAATCGGTTTCCTGTAATTCTGCCCCGCTTTCAAGTCCTCTTGGCAGCCTTACTTCAATATATTTTTGGACGATAGCTGTCATTTATAACTCTGCAGGTTTGTTAATTACAGTGCCCCTGAGCTCCTTTCTTCAACTCGCTTTCTTGTGAGCAGGCCGCAACACCACAGGATTGCTTCAGGCCCTAGTGTGGTTCCGGCACGGCATGCTGAGCCTTTGGTTAATTTCTCTTCCTGGTGGGAAATGAGAGTTAAAGTTGCCTGTCCAGACACCTCCAGCTAGTCTCTCATTGGCTCTCCCTATTCCTGTTCATTTTCCGCAGAAATTGCAAACTGGGCCAAACAGGAGGTTAAAGGCACTGACTCTCCAAGTGGGGAGAGTGTTAGTAAAGCGTCTGGAATGTTGCACCCGAGTACCAGGGGACGAAACCTGACACACGTTTGAACACGTTTCTCGATCACACGGTGGATCATACTCTGGGTTCCACATGCATGTTTTAGCTGAAGGAAGAATCCTTTAAACCTGGAGAGTTGAGAACCATGGAATGGGTACCATGCAATATGACTTCAAAGGGTCTGCATTTGCTCACCAATCCTCTCCAGTCCTATCACTGCTGCATTTATGGCACTGTACACACGCTTGATTCTCTTTCGGAGACATATAAATCCATAGGTTTTTTTTTTTAACATCTTTATTGGGGTATAATTGCTTTACAATGATGTGTTAGTTTCTGCTTTATAACAAAGTGAATCAGTTATACATATACATATTTCCCATATCTCTTCCCTCTTGCGTCTCCCTCCCTCCCACCCTCCGTATCCCACCCCTCCAGGCTGTCACAAAGCACCAAGCCAATATCCCTCTGCCATGCGGCTGCTTCCCACTAGCTATCTACCTTACTACGTTTGTTAGTGTGTATATGTCCATGACTCTCTCTCGCCCCGTCACAGCTCACCCTTCCCCCTCCCCATAACCTCAAGTCGGTTCTCTAGGAGGTCTGTGTCTTTATTCCTGCCTTACCCCTAGGTTCTTCATGACATTTTTTTTTCTTAAATTCCATATATATGTGTTAGCATACGGTATTTGTCTTTTTCTTTCTGACTTACTTCACTGTGTATGACAGACTCTAGGTCTATCCACCTCATTACAAATAGCTCAATTTCATTTCTTTTTATGGCTGAGTAATATTCCATTGTATATATGTGCCACATCTTCTTTATCCATTCATCCGATGATGGGCACTTAGGTTGTTTCCATCTCCGGGCTATTGTAAATAGAGCTGCGATGAACATTTTGGTACATGACTCTTTTTGAATTTCGGTTTTCTCAGGGTATATGCCCAGTAGTGGGATTGCTGGGTCATATGGTAGTTCTATTTGTAGTTTTTTAAGGAACCTCCATACTGTTCTCCATAGTGGCTGAACCAATTCACATTCCCAACAGCAGTGCAAGAGGTTTCCCTTTTCTCCACACCCTCTCCAGCATTTATTGTTTCTAGATTTTTTGATGATGGCCATTCTGACTGGTGTGAGATGATATCTCATTGTAGTTTTGATTTGCATTTTTCTAATGATTAATGATATTGAGCATTCTTTCATGTGTTTGTTGGCAGACTGTATATCTTCTTTGGAGAAATGTCTATTTAGGTCTTCTGCCCATTTTTGGATTGGGTTGTTTGTTTTTTTGTTATTGAGCTGCATGAGCTGCTTGTAAATTTTGGAGATTAATCCTTTGTCGGTTGCTTCATTTGCAAATATTTTCTCCCATTCTGAGGGTTGTCTTTTGGTCTTGTTTATGGTTTCCTTTGCTGTGCAAAAGCTTTGAAGTTTCATTAGGTCCCATTTGTTTATTTCTGTTTTTATTTCCATTACTCTAGGAGGTGGGTCAGAAAGAATCTTGCTGTGATTTATGTCATAGAGTGTTCTGCCTATGTTTTCCTCTAAGAGTTTGATAGTTTCTGGCCTTATATTTAGGTTTTGAATCCATTTTGAGCTTATTTTTGTGTATGGTGTTAGGGAGTGATCTAATCTCATACTTTTACATGTACCTGTCCAGTTTTCCCAGCACCACTTATTGAAGAGGCTGTCCTTTCTCCACTGTACATTCCTGCCACCTTTATCAAAGATAAGGTGTCCATATGTGCATGGGTTTATCTCTGGGCTTTCTATCCTGTTCCATTGATCTATCTTTCTGTTTTTGTGCCAGTACCATACCGTCTTGATAACTGTAGCTTTGTAGTATAGTCTGAAGTCAGGGAGCCTGATTCCTCCAGTTCCTTTTTTTGTTCTCAAGATTGCTTTGGCTATTTGGGGTCTTTTGTGTTTCCATACAAATTGCGAAATTTTTTGTTCTAGTTCTGTGAAAAATGCCAGTGGTAGTTTGATAGGGATTGCATTGAATCTATAGATTGCTTTGGGTAGTAGAGTCATTTTCACAATGTTGATTCTTCCAATCCAAGAACATGGTATATGTCTCCATCTATTTGTATCATCTTTAATTTCTTTCATCAGTGTCTTATAATTTTCTGCATACAGGTTTTTTGTCTCCTTAGGTAGGTTTATTCCTAGATATTTTATTCTTTTTGTTGCAATGGTAAATGGGAGTGTTTTCTTGATTTCACTTTCAGATTTTTCATCATTAGTATATAGGAATGCCAGAGATTTCTGTGCATTAATTTTGTATCCTGCCACTTTACCAAATTCATTGATTAGCTCTAGTAGTTTTCTGGTAGCATCTTTAGTATTCTCTATGTATAGGATCATGTCATCTGCAAACAGTGACAGCTTTACTTCTTCTTTTCCGATTTGGATTCCTTTTATTTCCTTCTCTTCTCTGATTGCTGTGGCTAAAACTTCCAAAACTATGTTGAATAAGAGTGGTGAGAGTGGGCACCCTTGTCTTGTTCCTGATCTTAGTGGAAATGCTTTCAGTTTTTCCCCATTGAGGATGATGTTTGCTGTGGGCTTGTCGTATATGGCCTTTATTATGTTGAGGAAAGTTCCCTCTATGCCTACTTTCTGCAGGGTTTTTATCATAAATGGGTGTTGAATTTTGTCAAAAGCTTTCTCTGCATCTATTGAGATGATCATATGGTTTTTCTCCTTCAATTTGTTAATATGGTTTATCACATTGATAGATTTGCGTATATTGAAGAATCCTTGCATTCCTGGAATAAACCCCACTTGATCATGGTGTATGATCCTTTTAATGTGCTGTTGGATTCTGTTTGCTAGTATTTTGTTGAGGATTTTTGCATCTATGTTCATCAGTGATATTGGTCTGTAGTTTTCTTTCTTTGTTACATCCTTGCCTGGTTTTGGTATCAAGGTGATGGTGGCCTCGTAGAAGGAGTTTGGGAGTGTTCCTCCCTCTGCTATATTTTGGAAGAGTTTGAGAAGGATAGGTGTTAGCTCTTCTCTAAATGTTTGATAGAATTCGCCTGTGAAGCCATCTGGTCCTGGGCTTTTCTTTGTTGGAAGATTTTTAATCACAGTTTCAATTTCAGTGCTTGTGATTGGTCTGTTCATATTTTCTATTTCTTCCTGATTCAGTCTTGGCAGGTTGTGCATTTCTAAGAATTTGTCCATTTCTTCCAGATTGTCCATTTTATTGGCATAGAGTTGCTTGTAGTAATCTCTCATGATCTCTTTTATCTCTGCAGTGTCAGTTGTTACCTCTCCTTTTTCATTTCTAATTCTATTGATTTGAGTCTTCTCCCTTTTTTTCTTGATGAGTCTGGCTAGTGGTTTATCAATTTTGTTTATCTTCTCAAAGAACCAGCTTTTAGTTTTATTGATCTTTGCTATTGTTTCCTTCATTTCTTTTTCATTTATTTCTGATCTGATTTTTATGATTTCTTTCCTTCTGCTAGCTTTGGGTTTTTTTTGTTCTTCTTTCTCTAATTGCTTGAGGTGCAAGGTTAGGTTGTTTATTCTAGATGTTTCCTGCTTCTTAAGGTGGGCTTGTATTGCTATAAACTTCCCCCTTAGAACTGCTTTTGCTGCATCCCACAGGTTTTGGGTCGTTGTGTCTCCATTGTCATTTGTTTCTAGGTATTTTTTGATTTCCTCTTTGATTTCTTCAGTGATCACTTCATTATTAAGTAGTGTATTGTTTAGCCTCCATGTGTTTGTATTTTTTACAGATCTTTTCCTGTAATTGATATCTAGTCTCATGGCGTTGTGGTCAGAAAAGATACTTGATACAATTTCAATTTTCTTAAATTTACCAAGGCTTGATTTGTGACCCAAGATATGATCTATCCTGGAGAATGTTCCATGAGCACTTGAGAAAAATGTGTATTCTGTTGTTTTTGGATGGAGTGTCCTATAAATATCAATTAAGTCCATCTTGTTTAATGTATCATTTAAAGCTTGTGTTTCCTTATTTATTTTCATTTTGGATGATCTGTCCATGGGTGAAAGTGGGGTGTTTAAGTCCCCTACTATGAATGTGTTACTGTCGATTTCCCCTTTTATGGCTGTTAGTATTTGCCTTATGTATTGAGGTGCTCCTATGTTGGGTGCATAAATATTTACGATTGCTATATCTTCTTCTTGGATCGATCCCTTGATCATTATGTAGTGTCCTTCTTTGTCTCTTTTAATAGTCCTTATTTTAAAGTCTATTTTGTCTGATATGAGAATTGCTACTCCAGCTTTCTTTTGGTTTCCATTTGCATGGAATATCTTTTTCCATCCCCTTACTTTCAGTCTGTATGTGTCTCTAGGTCTGAAGTGGGTCTCTTGTAGACAGCATATATAAGGGTCTTGTTTTTGTATCCATTCAGCTAATCTGTGTCTTTTGGTGGGAGCATTTAGTCCATTTACATTTAAGGTAATTATCGATATGTATGTTCCTATTCCCATTTTCTAAATTGTTTTGGGTTCGTTATTATAGGTCTTTTCCTTCTCTTGTGTTTCTTGCCTAGAGAAGATCCTTTAGCATTTGTTGTAAAGCTGGTTTGGTGGTGCTGAACTCTCTCAGCTTTTGCTTGTCTGTAAAGGTTTTAATTTCTCCATCAAATCTGAATGAGATCCTTGCTGGGTAGAGTAGTCTTGGCTGCAGGTTTTTCTCCTTCATCACTTTCAGTATGTCCTGCCACTCCCTTCTGGCTTGTAGGGTTTCTGCTGAGAGATCAGCTGTTAACCTTATGGGGATTCCCTTATGTGTTATTTGTTGTTTTTCCCTTGCTGCTTTTAATATGCTTTCTTTGTATTTAATTTTTGACAGTTTGATTAATATGTGTCTTGGCGTATTTCTCCTAGTATTTATCCTGTATGGGACTCTCTGTGCTTCCTGGACTTGATTAACTATTTCCTTTCCCATATTAGGGAAGTTTTCAACTATAATCTCTTCAAATATTTTCTCAGTCCCTTTCTTTTTCTCTTCTTCTTCTGGAACCCCTATAATTCGAATGTTGGTGCGTTTAATGTTGTCCCAGAGGTCTCTGAGACTGTCCTCAGTTCTTTTCATTCTTTTTTCTTTATTCTGCTCTGCAGTAGTTATTTCCACTATTTTATCTTCCAGGTCACTTATCCGTTCTTCTGCCTCAGTTATTCTGCTATTGATCCCATCTAGAGTATTTTTAATTTCATTTATTGTGTTGTTCATCGTTGCTTGTTCCATCTTTAGTTCTTCTAGGTCCTTGTTAACTGATTCTTGCATTTTGTCCATTCTATTGTCCATTCTATCTCCAAGATTTCGGATCAACCTTACTATCATTATTCTGAATGCTTTTTCAGGTAGACTGCCTATTTCCTCTTCATTTGTTAGGTCTGGTGCATTTTTATCTTGCTCCTTTATCTGCTGTGTGTTTTTCTGTTTTCTCATTTTGCTTATCTTACTGTGTTTGGGGTCTCCTTTTTGCAGGCTGCAGGTTCGTAGTTCCTCCTGTTTTTGATGTCTGTCTCCAGTGGCTAAGGTTGGTTCAATGGGTTGTGTAGGCTTCCTGGTGGAGGGGACTAGTGCCTGTGTTGTGGTGGATGAGGCTGGATCTTGTCTCTCTAGTGGGCAGGTTCACGTCTGGTGGTGTGTTTTGGGGTGTCTGTGGCCTTATTATGATTTTAGACTGCCTCTCTGCTAATGGGTGGGGTTGTGTTCCTGTCTTGCTAGTTGTTTGGCACAGGTTGTCCAGTACTGTGGCTTGCTGGTCGTTGAGTGAAGCTGGGTGCTGGTGTTAAGATGGAGGTCTCTGGGAGATTTTTGCCGTTTGATATTTTGTGGAGCTGGGAGGTCTCTTGTGGACCAGTGTCCTGAAGTTGGCTCTCCAACCTCAGAGGCAGAGCCCTGACTCCTGGCTGGAGCACCAAGAGCCTTTCATCCACACGGCTCAGAATAAAAGGGAGAAAAAGTAGAGGGAATTAGTAGAAGTATGAGGAAAGAAAGAAGGAAAGGAGGGAAGGAAGGAGGGAAGGAAGGAAGGAAGGAAGGAAGAAAGAAAGAAAGAAGCAACGAAGGAAGGAAGGCAAGAAGGAACGAAAGGAGGGAGGGAGGGAGGGAGGAAGGAAGGAAGGAAGGAGGGAAAGAAGGAAAAACAGAAAGAAAGAAGATACAGTAAAAATAAAATAAAGTATAATAAAGTTATTGAATTAAAAAATTCTTATTTAGGAAAAAAAAAGGGACGGATAGAACCTTAGGACAAATGTTGGAAGCAAAGCTATACAGACAAAATCTTACACAGAAGCGTACACATACACCCTCACTAAAAGAGGTAAAGGGGGAAAAATCATAAATCTTGCTGTCAGAGACCACCTCCTCAATTTGGGATGATTCATTGTCTAAAGGAGGGAAGGAAGGAAGGAAAGAAAGAAAGAAAAAGAAAGGACGAAGGTAAAGTATAATAACGTTCTTAAAATTAAAATTGATTATTAAGAAAAAAATTTTAAGAAAAAACCATGAAGGGATAGAACCCTAGGACAAATGGTGGAAGCAAGACTATACAGACAAGATCTCACACAGAAGCATACACATACACATTCACAAAAAGAGGAATAGGGAAAAAAATCATAGATCTTGCTCCCAAAGTCCACCTCCTTAATTTGGGATGATTGGCTGTCTATTCATGTATTCCACAGATGCAGGGTACATCAAGTTGATTGTGGAGCTTTAATCCGCTGCTTCTGAGGCTGCTGGGAGAGATTTCCCTTTCTCTTCTTTGTTCTCACAGCTCACAGGGGCTCAGCTTTGGATTTGGCCCTGCCTCTGCGTGTAGGTCGCTGGAGGGCGTCTGTTTTTTGCTCAGACAGGACGGGGTTAAAGGAGCCGCTGATTCGGGGGTTCTGGCGTACTGAGGCTGGCGGGGAGGGAGGGGCATGGAATGCGGGGCGGGCCTGCGGCGGCAAAGTCTGGCGTGACCCTGCACCAGCCCGAGGCCCGCCGTGCGCTCTCCCGGGGAAGTCGTCCCCGGATCCCGGGAACCCGGCAGTGGCGGGCTGCACAGGCTCCGCGGAAGAGGGGCGTGGAGAGCGACCTGCGCTCGCACACGGGCCCCTTGGTGGCGGCAGCAGCAGCCCCAACGTCTCCCGCCCGCCTCTGAGGTCCGCGCCTCCAGCTGCGGCTTGTGCCCGTCTCTGGAGTCCGCGCCCTCAGCCGCGGCTCGCGCCCTTCTCTGGGGTCCGCGCTTTCAGCCGCGGCTCACGCCCGTCTCTGGGGTCCGTGCTTTCAGCCGCGGCTCGTGCCCGTCTCTGGGGTCCGCGCTTTCAGCCACGGCTCGCGCCCGTCTCTGGGGTCCGCGCTTTCAGCCGCGGCTCGCGCCCGTCTCTGGAGTTCCTTTAAGCAGCATTCTTAAACCCCTCTCCTCAAGCACCAGGAAACAAAGAGGGAAGAAAAAGTCTCTTACCTCTTCGGCAGGTGCAGAGTTTTCCCCGGACTCCCTCCCAGCTAGCTGTGGTGCACTAACCCCTTCAGGCTATGTTCAAGCCGCCAACCCCAGTCCTCTCCCTGCGCTCCGTCCGAAACCGAAACCCGAGCCTCAGAGCCTCAGCTCGCAGACCCCGCCCGCCCCGGCGGGTGAGCAGACAAGCCTCTTGGGCTGGTGAGTCCCGGTCAGCACCGATCCTCTGTGCGGGAATCTCCCCGATTTGCCCTCCGCACCCGTTGCTGTGCACTCCTCCGCAGGTTTGAAGCTCCCCCCCCGCCTCCCGCAGTCTCCGCCCACGAAGGGGCTTCCTAGTGTGTGGAAACTTTTCCTCCTTCACAGCTCCCTCCCACTGGTGCAGGTGCCGTCCCTATCCTTTTGTCTCTGTTTATTCTTTTTTCTTTTGCCCTACCCACGTACGTGGGGAGTTTCTTGCCTTTTGGGAGGTCTGAGGTCTTCTGCCAGCCTTCAGTAGGTGATCTGTAGGAGTTGTTCCACGTGTAGATGTATTTCTGGTGTATCTGTGGGGAGGAAGGTGATCTCCGCATCTTACTCTTCCGCCATCTTCCTGCTCCTGGATCAATCCATAGGTTTTAAGATTCTTACTAGTCAGGTATATTCTTAGGCGTTCAATATGGGGTGTTGAGTCCACTTCGTTGAGCAAGGAGTAGCTCTTGTCTATTACATATTTGGCTTATGGAACGGTATCTGTGCTAATTTCTATCTCTGGTTTTATGCAGTACCCCAACTCACCTTTCCCCTTAAGCAAGCATAAGTTGGTTTTCTACATTTGAGACCCTGTTCTGTTTTGTAATTCAGTTCCTGTGTAGCCAAGTTTACATTCCGTGTAGTAGTGATATCTTATGATGTTTCTTTTTCTGTGTGACTTATTTCACTTAGAATAATCGTAACTGAATCCACTCATTATGCTGCTACGGGCCTGATGACATAGATTTCATTGCTGAGTGATATTGCATTGTACGTAAGTACCACAACTTCTTTATCCATTTTTCGCTTTCTGTGATATTGAACTTGTACCGTAAACGAGGTTCTTGTAAACAGAGCTGTCCCAAACTTTCGGGTGGCTGTGTCTTTTCGATTTTAATTTCCCTAAGCTATAGGACCATAAGTGGAAGTGCCCTAGGCTCTGTTGCTTTGTTTTTTGGATGTTTCAGGAAACACCATACACTTCTCCAGAGTGGCTGTTGGCAATTTACATCCCGGCCATCAGCATAACAAGGCTCCCAGTTCTCCATGGCCTGTCCTGCCTTTCTGGATTTTACACTTTTTTCAGATGGCCCATTTGACCGGGGGCAGTAAGACTTCATTGTAGTGCAGATTTCCTTTGCAAGCTTGCTTGGTTGGCCAAAAAGGGCGTATGCGTTTTTTCCTGAATATATTCAGGAAAAAACGCATACGCCCTTTTTGGCCAAGTGCATCATTGTGGACGTTCTGCCTCTTTTCCTATGCTTTACATGCAATTCCAGTCTACCTCCTGAAATCGGTTTCCTGTAATTCTGTCCCGCTTTCAAGTCCTCTTGACAGCCTTACTTCGATATAATTTTGGACGATAGCTGTCATGTATAACTCTGCAGGTTTGTGAATTACAGTGCCCCTGAGCTCCTTTCTTCAACTCGCTTTCTTGTGAGCTGGTCGCAACACCGCAGGATTGCTTCAGGCCCTAGTGTGGTTCCGGCATGGCACGCTGAGCCTTTGGTTAATTCCTCTTCCTGGTGGGAAATGAGAGTTAAATTTGCCCGTCCGGACACCTCCAGCTAGTCTCTCATTGGTTCTCCCTATTCCTGTTCATTTTCCGCAGAAATTGCAAACTGGGCCAAACAGGAGGTTAAAGGCACGGACTCTCCAAGTGAGGAGAGTGTTAGTAAAGCGTCTGGAATTTTGCACCCGAGTACCAGGGGATGAAAACTGAGACACATTTGAACACGTTTCCCGATCACACAGTGGATCATACTCTGGGTTCCACATGCATGTTTTAGCTGAAGGAAGAATCCCTTAAACCTGGAGAGTTGAGACCCATGGAATGGGTACCATGCAATATGACTTCAAAGGGTCTGCATTTGCTCACCGAACCTCACCAATCCTATCACTGCTGCGTTTATGCCGCTGTACACACGCTTGATTCTCTTTCGGTGACATATAAATCCATAGGTTTTAAGATTCTTACTAGTCAGGTATATTCTTAGGCGTTCAATATGGAGTGTTGAGTCCACTCGTTGAGCAAGGAGTAGCTCTTGTCTATTACATATTTGGGTTATGGAATGGTAACTGTCCTAATTTCAATCTGTGGTTTTATGCAGCACCCCAACTCACCTTTCCCCTTAAGCAAGCATAAGTTGGTTTTCTACATTTGAGACCCTGTTCTGTTTTGTAATTCAGTTCCTGTGTAGCCAAGTTTACATTCCGTGTATTAGAGATATCTTATGATGTTTCTTTTTCTGTGTGACTTATTTCACTTAGAATCATCGTACCTGAATCCACTCATTATGCTGCTACGGGCCTGATGACATAGATTTCATTGCTGAGTGATATTGCATTGTACGTAAGTACCACAACTTCTTTATCCATTTTTCGCTTTCTGTGATATTGAACTTGTACCGTAAATGAGGTTCTTGTAAACAGAGCCGTCCCAAACTTTGGGGTGGCTGTGTCTTTTTGATTTTAATTTCCCTAAGCTATAGGACCATAAGTGGAAGTGCCCTAGGCTCTGTTGCTTTGTTTTTTGGATGTTTCAGGAAACACCATACACTTCTCCAGAGTGGCTGTTGGCAATTTACATCCCGCCCATCAGCATAACAAGGCTCCCAGTTCTCCATGGCCTATCCTGCCTTTCTTGATTTTACACTTTGTTCAGATGGCCCATTTGACCGGGGGCAGTGAGACTTCATTGTAGTGCAGATTTCCTTTGCAAGCTTGCTTGGTTGGCCAAAAAGCACGTATGCGTTTTTTCCTGAATATATTCAGGAAAAAACGCATACGCACTTTTTGGCCAAGTGCATCATTGTGGACGTTCTGCCTCTTTTCCTATGCTTTACATGCAATTCCAGTCTACCTCCTGAAATCGGTTTCCTGCCATTCTGCCCCGCTTTCAAGTCCTCTTTGCAGCCTTACTTCAATATATTTTTGGACGATAGCTGTCATTTATAACTCTGCAGGTTTGTGAATTACAGTGCCCCTGAGCTCCTTTCTTCAACTCGCTGTCTTGTGAGCAGGCCGCAACACCGCAGGATTCTTCAGGCCCTAGTGTGGTTCCGGCATGGCACGCTGAGCCTTTGGTTAATTCCTCTTCCTGGTGGGAAATGAGAGTTAAATTTGCCCGTCCAGACACCTCCAGCTAGTCTCTCATTGGTTCTCCCTATTCCTTTTCATTTTCCGCAGAAATTGCAAACTGGGCCAAACAGGAGGTTAAAGGCACTGACTCTCCAAGTGGGGAGAGTGTTAGTAAAGCGTCTGGAATGTTGCAACCGAGGACCAGGCGAAAAAAACTGAGACACATTTGAACACGTTTCCCGATCACATGGTGGATCATACTCTGGGTTCCACATGCATGTTTTAGCTGAAGGAAGAATCCCTTAAACCTGGAGAGTTGAGACCCATGGAATGGGTACCATGCAATATGACTTCAAAGGGTCTGCATTTGCTCACCGAACCTCACCAATCCTATCACAGCTGCTCTTATGCCACTGTACACATGCTTGATTCTCTTTCGGAGACATATAAATCCATAGGTTTTAAGATTATTACTAGTCAGGTATATTCTTAGGCGTTTAATATGGAGTGTTGAGTCCACTCGTTGAGCAAGGAGTAGCTCTTGTCTACTACATATTTGGCTTATGGAACGGTAACTGTGCTAATTTCAATCTCTGGTTTTATGCAGCACCCCAACTCACCTTTCCCCTTAAGCAAGCATAAGTTGGTTTTCTACATTTGAGACCCTGTTCTGTTTTGTAATTCAGTGACTGTGTAGCCAAGTTTACATTCCGTGTATTAGTGATATCTTATGATGTTTCTTTTTCTGTGTGACTTATTTCACGTAGAATCATCGTACCTGAATCCACTCATTATGCTGCTACGGGCCTGATGACATAGATTTCATTGCTGATTGATATTGCATTGGACGTAAGAACTACAACGTCTTTATCCATTTTTCGCTTTCTGCGATATTGAACTTGTACCGTAAACGAGGTTCTTGTAAACAGAGCCGTCCCAAACTTTGGGGTGGCTGTGTCTTTTTGATTTTAATTTCCCTAAGCTATAGGACCATAAGTGGAAGTGCCCTAGGCTCTGTTGCTTTGTTTTGTAGATGTTTCAGGAAACACCATACACTTCTCCAGAGAGGCTGTTGGCAATTTACATCCCGCCCATCAGCATAACAAGGCTCCCAGTTCTCCATGGCCTGTCCTGCGTTTCTGGATTTTACACATTTTTCAGATGGCCCTTTTGACTGGGGGGAAGTGAGACTTCATTGTAGTGCAGATTTCCTTTGCAAGCTTGCTTGGTTGGCCCAAAAGTGCCTATGCGTTTTTTCCTGAATATATTCCTGGAATATATTCAGGAAAAAACGCATACGCCGTTTTTGGCCAAGTGCATCACTGTGGACGTTCTGCCTCTTTTCCTATGCTTTACATGCAATTCCAGTCTACCTCCTGAAATCGGTTTCCTGCAATTCTGCCCCGCTTTCAAGTCCTCTTGGCAGCCTTACTTCAATATATTTTTGGACGATAGTTGTCATTTTTAACTCTGCAGGTTTGTGAATGACAGTGGCCCTGAGCTCCTTTCTTCAACTCGCTTTCTTGTGAGCTGGTCGCAACACCGCAGGATTGCTTCAGGCCCTAGTGTGGTTCCGGCATGGCACACTGAGCCTTTGTTTAATTCCTCTTCCTGGTGGGAAATGAGAGTTAAATTTGCCGGTCCGGGCACCTCCAGCTAGTCTCTCATTGGTTCTCCCTATTCCTGTTCATCTTCCGCAGAAATTGCAAACTGGGCCAAACACGAGGTTAAAGGCACTGACTCTCCAAGTGGGGAGAGTGTTAGTAGAGCATCTGGAATGTTGCACCCGAGTACCAGGGAACGAAAACTGAGACACATTTGAACACGTTTCCCGATCGCACGGTGGATCATACTCTGGGTTCCACATGCATGTTTTAGCTGAAGGAAGAATCCCTTAAACCTGGAGAGTTGAGACCCATGGAATGGGTACCATGCAATATGACTTCAAAGGGTCTGCATTTGCTCACCGAACCTCACCAATCCTATCACTGCTGCGTTTATGCCGCTGTACACACGCTTGATTCTCTTTCGGTGACATATAAATCCATAGGTTTTAAGATTCTTACTAGTCAGGTATATTCTTAGGCGTTCAATATGGAGTGTTGAGTCCACTCGTTGAGCAAGGAGTAGCTCTTGTCTATTACATATTTGGGTTATGGAATGGTAACTGTCCTAATTTCAATCTGTGGTTTTATGCAGCACCCCAACTCACCTTTCCCCTTAAGCAAGCATAAGTTGGTTTTCTACATTTGAGACCCTGTTCTGTTTTGTAATTCAGTTCCTGTGTAGCCAAGTTTACATTCCGTGTATTAGAGATATCTTATGATGTTTCTTTTTCTGTGTGACTTATTTCACTTAGAATCATCGTACCTGAATCCACTCATTATGCTGCTACGGGCCTGATGACATAGATTTCATTGCTGAGTGATATTGCATTGTACGTAAGTACCACAACTTCTTTATCCATTTTTCGCTTTCTGTGATATTGAACTTGTACCGTAAATGAGGTTCTTGTAAACAGAGCCGTCCCAAACTTTGGGGTGGCTGTGTCTTTTTGATTTTAATTTCCCTAAGCTATAGGACCATAAGTGGAAGTGCCCTAGGCTCTGTTGCTTTGTTTTTTGGATGTTTCAGGAAACACCATACACTTCTCCAGAGTGGCTGTTGGCAATTTACATCCCGCCCATCAGCATAACAAGGCTCCCAGTTCTCCATGGCCTATCCTGCCTTTCTTGATTTTACACTTTGTTCAGATGGCCCATTTGACCGGGGGCAGTGAGACTTCATTGTAGTGCAGATTTCCTTTGCAAGCTTGCTTGGTTGGCCAAAAAGCACGTATGCGTTTTTTCCTGAATATATTCAGGAAAAAACGCATACGCACTTTTTGGCCAAGTGCATCATTGTGGACGTTCTGCCTCTTTTCCTATGCTTTACATGCAATTCCAGTCTACCTCCTGAAATCGGTTTCCTGCAATTCTGCCCCGCTTTCAAGTCCTCTTGGCAGCCTTACTTCAATATATTTTTGGACGATAGTTGTCATTTTTAACTCTGCAGGTTTGTGAATGACAGTGGCCCTGAGCTCCTTTCTTCAACTCGCTTTCTTGTGAGCTGGTCGCAACACCGCAGGATTGCTTCAGGCCCTAGTGTGGTTCCGGCATGGCACACTGAGCCTTTGTTTAATTCCTCTTCCTGGTGGGAAATGAGAGTTAAATTTGCCGGTCCGGACACCTCCAGCTAGTCTCTCATTGGTTCTCCCTATTCCTGTTCATCTTCCGCAGAAATTGCAAACTGGGCCAAACACGAGGTTAAAGGCACTGACTCTCCAAGTGGGGAGAGTGTTAGTAGAGCATCTGGAATGTTGCACCCGAGTACCAGGGAACGAAAACTGAGACACATTTGAACACGTTTCCCGATCGCACGGTGGATCATACTCTGGGTTCCACATGCATGTTTTAGCTGAAGGAAGAATCCCTTAAACCTGGAGAGTTGAGACCCATGGAATGGGTACCATGCAATATGACTTCAAAGGGTCTGCATTTGCTCACCGAACCTCACCAATCCTATCACTGCTGCGTTTATGCCGCTGTACACACGCTTGATTCTCTTTCGGACACATATAAATCCATAAGTTTTAAGATTCTTACTTGTCAGGTATATTCTTAGGCGTTTAATATGTGGTGTTGTGTCCACTTCGTTGAGCAAGGAGTAGCTCTTGTCTATTACGTAGTTGGCTCTTGGAACGGTATCTGTGCTAATATCAATCTCTGGTTTTATGCAGCACCCCAACTCACCTTTCCCCTTAAGCAAGCATAAGTTGGTTATTCTACATTTGAGACCCTGTTCTGTTTTGTAATTCAGTTCCTGTGTAGCCAAGTTTACATTCCGTGTTTTAGTGATATCTTATGATGTTTCTTTTTCTGTGTGACTTATTTCACTTAGAATCATCGTACCTGAATCCACTCATTATGCTACTATGGGCCTGATGACATAGATTTCATTGCTGAGTGATATTGCATTGTACGTAAGTACCACAACTTCTTTATCCATTTTTCGCTTTCTGCGATATTGAACTTGTACCATAAACGAGGTTCTTGTAAACAGAGCCGTCCCAAACTTTGGGGTGGCTGTGTCTTTTTGATTTTAATTTCCCTAAGTTATAGGACCATAAGTGGAAGTGCCCTTGGCTCTGTTGCTTTGTTTTTTAGATGTTTCAGGAAACACCATACACTTCTCCAGAGTGGCTGTTGGCAATTTACATCCCGCCCATCAGCATAACAAGGCTCCCAGTTCTCCATGGCCTGTCCTGCCTTTCTGGATTTTACACTTATTTCAGATGGCCCTTTTGACTGGGGGTAAGTGAGACATCATTTTAGTGCAGATATCCTTTTCAAGCTTGCTTGGTTGGCCAAAAAGGGCGTATGCTTTTTTTCCTGAATATATTCAGGAAAAAACGCATACACCCTTTTTGGCCAAGTGCATCATTGTGGACGTTCTGCCTCTTTTCCTATGCTTTACATGCAATTCCAGTCTACCTCCTGAAATCGGTTTCCTGTAATTCTGCCCCGCTTTCAAGTCCTCTTGGCAGCCTTACTTCAATATATTTTTGGACGATAGCTGTCATTTATAATTCTGCAGGTTTGTTAATTACAGTGCCCCTGAGCTCCTTTCTTCAACTCGCTTTCTTGTGAGCAGGCCGCAACACCACAGGATTGCTTCAGGCCCTAGTGTGGTTCCGGCACGGCATGCTGAGCCTTTGGTTAATTTCTCTTCCTGGTGGGAAATGAGAGTTAAAGTTGCCTGTCCAGACACCTCCAGCTAGTCTCTCATTGGCTCTCCCTATTCCTGTTCATTTTCCGCAGAAATTGCAAACTGGGCCAAACAGGAGGTTAAAGGCACTGACTCTCCAAGTGGGGAGAGTGTTAGTAAAGCGTCTGGAATGTTGCGCCCGAGTACCAGGGGACGAAACCTGACACACGTTTGAACACGTTTCTCGATCACACGGTGGATCATACTCTGGGTTCCACATGCATGTTTTAGCTGAAGGAAGAATCCTTTAAACCTGGAGAGTTGAGAACCATGGAATGGGTACCATGCAATATGACTTCAAAGGGTCTGCATTTGCTCACCAATCCTCTCCAGTCCTATCACTGCTGCGTTTATGGCACTGTACACACGCTTGATTCTCTTTCGGAGACATATAAATCCATAGGTTTTTTTTTTTTAACATCTTTATTGGGGTATAATTGCTTTACAATGATGTGTTAGTTTCTGCTTTATAACAAAGTGAATCAGTTATACATATACATATTTCCCATATCTCTTCCCTCTTGCGTCTCCCTCCCTCCCACCCTCCGTATCCCACCCCTCCAGGCTGTCACAAAGCACCAAGCCAATATCCCTCTGCCATGCGGCTGCTTCCCACTAGCTATCTACCTTACTACGTTTGTTAGTGTGTATATGTCCATGACTCTCTCTCGCCCCGTCACAGCTCACCCTTCCCCCTCCCCATAACCTCAAGTCGGTTCTCTAGGAGGTCTGTGTCTTTATTCCTGCCTTACCCCTAGGTTCTTCATGACATTTTTTTTTCTTAAATTCCATATATATGTGTTAGCATACGGTATTTGTCTTTTTCTTTCTGACTTACTTCACTGTGTATGACAGACTCTAGGTCTATCCACCTCATTACAAATAGCTCAATTTCATTTCTTTTTATGGCTGAGTAATATTCCATTGTATATATGTGCCACATCTTCTTTATCCATTCATCCGATGATGGGCACTTAGGTTGTTTCCATCTCCGGGCTATTGTAAATAGAGCTGCGATGAACATTTTGGTACATGACTCTTTTTGAATTTCGGTTTTCTCAGGGTATATGCCCAGTAGTGGGATTGCTGGGTCATATGGTAGTTCTATTTGTAGTTTTTTAAGGAACCTCCATACTGTTCTCCATAGTGGCTGAACCAATTCACATTCCCAACAGCAGTGCAAGAGGTTTCCCTTTTCTCCACACCCTCTCCAGCATTTATTGTTTCTAGATTTTTTGATGATGGCCATTCTGACTGGTGTGAGATGATATCTCATTGTAGTTTTGATTTGCATTTTTCTAATGATTAATGATATTGAGCATTCTTTCATGTGTTTGTTGGCAGACTGTATATCTTCTTTGGAGAAATGTCTATTTAGGTCTTCTGCCCATTTTTGGATTGGGTTGTTTGTTTTTTTGTTATTGAGCTGCATGAGCTGCTTGTAAATTTTGGAGATTAATCCTTTGTCGGTTGCTTCATTTGCAAATATTTTCTCCCATTCTGAGGGTTGTCTTTTCTGGGCTTTCTATCCTGTTCCATTGATCTATCTTTCTGTTTTTGTGCCAGTACCATACCGTCTTGATAACTGTAGCTTTGTAGTATAGTCTGAAGTCAGGGAGCCTGATTCCTCCAGTTCCTTTTTTTGTTCTCAAGATTGCTTTGGCTATTTGGGGTCTTTTGTGTTTCCATACAAATTGCGAAATTTTTTGTTCTAGTTCTGTGAAAAATGCCAGTGGTAGTTTGATAGGGATTGCATTGAATCTATAGATTGCTTTGGGTAGTAGAGTCATTTTCACAATGTTGATTCTTCCAATCCAAGAACATGGTATATGTCTCCATCTATTTGTATCATCTTTAATTTCTTTCATCAGTGTCTTATAATTTTCTGCATACAGGTCTTTTGTCTCCTTAGGTAGGTTTATTCCTAGATATTTTATTCTTTTTGTTGCAATGGTAAATGGGAGTGTTTTCTTGATTTCACTTTCAGATTTTTCATCATTAGTATATAGGAATGCCAGAGATTTCTGTGCATTAATTTTGTATCCTGCCACTTTACCAAATTCATTGATTAGCTCTAGTAGTTTTCTGGTAGCATCTTTAGGATTCTCTATGTATAGGATCATGTCATCTGCAAACAGTGACAGCTTTACTTCTTCTTTTCCGATTTGGATTCCTTTTATTTCCTTCTCTTCTCTGATTGCTGTGGCTAAAACTTCCAAAACTATGTTGAATAAGAGTGGTGAGAGTGGGCACCCTTGTCTTGTTCCTGATCTTAGTGGAAATGCTTTCAGTTTTTCCCCATTGAGGATGATGTTTGCTGTGGGCTTGTCGTATATGGCCTTTATTATGTTGAGGAAAGTTCCCTCTATGCCTACTTTCTGCAGGGTTTTTATCATAAATGGGTGTTGAATTTTGTCAAAAGCTTTCTCTGCATCTATTGAGATGATCATATGGTTTTTCTCCTTCAATTTGTTAATATGGTTTATCACATTGATAGATTTGCGTATATTGAAGAATCCTTGCATTCCTGGAATAAACCCCACTTGATCATGGTGTATGATCCTTTTAATGTGCTGTTGGATTCTGTTTGCTAGTATTTTGTTGAGGATTTTTGCATCTATGTTCATCAGTGATATTGGTCTGTAGTTTTCTTTCTTTGTTACATCCTTGCCTGGTTTTGGTATCAAGGTGATGGTGGCCTCGTAGAAGGAGTTTGGGAGTGTTCCTCCCTCTGCTATATTTTGGAAGAGTTTGAGAAGGATAGGTGTTAGCTCTTCTCTAAATGTTTGATAGAATTCGCCTGTGAAGCCATCTGGTCCTGGGCTTTTCTTTGTTGGAAGATTTTTAATCACAGTTTCAATTTCAGTGCTTGTGATTGGTCTGTTCATATTTTCTATTTCTTCCTGATTCAGTCTTGGCAGGTTGTGCATTTCTAAGAATTTGTCCATTTCTTCCAGATTGTCCATTTTATTGGCATAGAGTTGCTTGTAGTAATCTCTCATGATCTCTTTTATCTCTGCAGTGTCAGTTGTTACCTCTCCTTTTTCATTTCTAATTCTATTGATTTGAGTCTTCTCCCTTTTTTTCTTGATGAGTCTGGCTAGTGGTTTATCAATTTTGTTTATCTTCTCAAAGAACCAGCTTTTAGTTTTATTGATCTTTGCTATTGTTTCCTTCATTTCTTTTTCATTTATTTCTGATCTGATTTTTATGATTTCTTTCCTTCTGCTAGCTTTGGGTTTTTTTTGTTCTTCTTTCTCTAATTGCTTGAGGTGCAAGGTTAGGTTGTTTATTCTAGATGTTTCCTGCTTCTTAAGGTGGGCTTGTATTGTTATAAACTTCCCCCTTAGAACTGCTTTTGCTGCATCCCACAGGTTTTGGGTCGTTGTGTCTCCATTGTCATTTGTTTCTAGGTATTTTTTGATTTCCTCTTTGATTTCTTCAGTGATCACTTCATTATTAAGTAGTGTATTGTTTAGCCTCCATGTGTTTGTATTTTTTACAGATCTTTTCCTGTAATTGATATCTAGTCTCATGGCGTTGTGGTCAGAAAAGATACTTGATACAATTTCAATTTTCTTAAATTTACCAAGGCTTGATTTGTGACCCAAGATATGATCTATCCTGGAGAATGTTCCATGAGCACTTGAGAAAAATGTGTATTCTGTTGTTTTTGGATGGAGTGTCCTATAAATATCAATTAAGTCCATCTTGTTTAATGTATCATTTAAAGCTTGTGTTTCCTTATTTATTTTCATTTTGGATGATCTGTCCATGGGTGAAAGTGGGGTGTTTAAGTCCCCTACTATGAATGTGTTACTGTCGATTTCCCCTTTTATGGCTGTTAGTATTTGCCTTATGTATTGAGGTGCTCCTATGTTGGGTGCATAAATATTTACGATTGTTATATCTTCTTCTTGGATCGATCCCTTGATCATTATGTAGTGTCCTTCTTTGTCTCTTTTAATAGTCCTTATTTTAAAGTCTATTTTGTCTGATATGAGAATTGCTACTCCAGCTTTCTTTTGGTTTCCATTTGCATGGAATATCTTTTTCCATCCCCTTACTTTCAGTCTGTATGTGTCTCTAGGTCTGAAGTGGGTCTCTTGTAGACAGCATATATAAGGGTCTTGTTTTTGTATCCATTCAGCTAATCTGTGTCTTTTGGTGGGAGCATTTAGTCCATTTACATTTAAGGTAATTATCGATATGTATGTTCCTATTCCCATTTTCTAAATTGTTTTGGGTTCGTTATTATAGGTCTTTTCCTTCTCTTGTGTTTCTTGCCTAGAGAAGATCCTTTAGCATTTGTTGTAAAGCTGGTTTGGTGGTGCTGAACTCTCTCAGCTTTTGCTTGTCTGTAAAGGTTTTAATTTCTCCATCAAATCTGAATGAGATCCTTGCTGGGTAGAGTAGTCTTGGCTGCAGGTTTTTCTCCTTCATCACTTTCAGTATGTCCTGCCACTCCCTTCTGGCTTGTAGGGTTTCTGCTGAGAGATCAGCTGTTAACCTTATGGGGATTCCCTTATGTGTTATTTGTTGTTTTTCCCTTGCTGCTTTTAATATGCTTTCTTTGTATTTAATTTTTGACAGTTTGATTAATATGTGTCTTGGCGTATTTCTCCTAGTATTTATCCTGTATGGGACTCTCTGTGCTTCCTGGACTTGATTAACTATTTCCTTTCCCATATTAGGGAAGTTTTCAACTATAATCTCTTCAAATATTTTCTCAGTCCCTTTCTTTTTCTCTTCTTCTTCTGGAACCCCTATAATTCGAATGTTGGTGCGTTTAATGTTGTCCCAGAGGTCTCTGAGACTGTCCTCAGTTCTTTTCATTCTTTTTTCTTTATTCTGCTCTGCAGTAGTTATTTCCACTATTTTATCTTCCAGGTCACTTATCCGTTCTTCTGCCTCAGTTATTCTGCTATTGATCCCATCTAGAGTATTTTTAATTTCATTTATTGTGTTGTTCATCGTTGCTTGTTTCATCTTTAGTTCTTCTAGGTCCTTGTTAACTGATTCTTGCATTTTGTCCATTCTATTGTCCATTCTATCTCCAAGATTTCGGATCAACCTTACTATCATTATTCTGAATGCTTTTTCAGGTAGACTGCCTATTTCCTCTTCATTTGTTAGGTCTGGTGCATTTTTATCTTGCTCCTTTATCTGCTGTGTGTTTTTCTGTTTTCTCATTTTGCTTATCTTACTGTGTTTGGGGTCTCCTTTTTGCAGGCTGCAGGTTCGTAGTTCCTCCTGTTTTTGATGTCTGTCTCCAGTGGCTAAGGTTGGTTCAATGGGTTGTGTAGGCTTCCTGGTGGAGGGGACTAGTGCCTGTGTTGTGGTGGATGAGGCTGGATCTTGTCTCTCTAGTGGGCAGGTTCACGTCTGGTGGTGTGTTTTGGGGTGTCTGTGGCCTTATTATGATTTTAGACTGCCTCTCTGCTAATGGGTGGGGTTGTGTTCCTGTCTTGCTAGTTGTTTGGCACAGGTTGTCCAGTACTGTGGCTTGCTGGTCGTTGAGTGAAGCTGGGTGCTGGTGTTAAGATGGAGGTCTCTGGGAGATTTTTGCCGTTTGATATTTTGTGGAGCTGGGAGGTCTCTTGTGGACCAGTGTCCTGAAGTTGGCTCTCCAACCTCAGAGGCAGAGCCCTGACTCCTGGCTGGAGCACCAAGAGCCTTTCATCCACACGGCTCAGAATAAAAGGGAGAAAAAGTAGAGGGAATTAGTAGAAGTATGAGGAAAGAAAGAAGGAAAGGAGGGAAGGAAGGAGGGAAGGAAGGAAGGAAGGAAGGAAGAAAGAAAGAAAGAAGCAACGAAGGAAGGAAGGCAAGAAGGAACGAAAGGAGGGAGGGAGGGAGGGAGGAAGGAAGGAAGGAAGGAGGGAAAGAAGGAAAAACAGAAAGAAAGAAGATACAGTAAAAATAAAATAAAGTATAATAAAGTTATTGAATTAAAAAATTCTTATTTAGGAAAAAAAAAAGGGACGGATAGAACCTTAGGACAAATGTTGGAAGCAAAGCTATACAGACAAAATCTTACACAGAAGCGTACACATACACCCTCACTAAAAGAGGTAAAGGGGGAAAAATCATAAATCTTGCTGTCAGAGACCACCTCCTCAATTTGGGATGATTCATTGTCTAAAGGAGGGAAGGAAGGAAGGAAAGAAAGAAAGAAAAAGAAAGGACGAAGGTAAAGTATAATAACGTTCTTAAAATTAAAATTGATTATTAAGAAAAAAATTTTAAGAAAAAACCATGAAGGGATAGAACCCTAGGACAAATGGTGGAAGCAAGACTATACAGACAAGATCTCACACAGAAGCATACACATACACATTCACAAAAAGAGGAATAGGGAAAAAAATCATAGATCTTGCTCCCAAAGTCCACCTCCTTAATTTGGGATGATTGGCTGTCTATTCATGTATTCCACAGATGCAGGGTACATCAAGTTGATTGTGGAGCTTTAATCCGCTGCTTCTGAGGCTGCTGGGAGAGATTTCCCTTTCTCTTCTTTGTTCTCACAGCTCACAGGGGCTCAGCTTTGGATTTGGCCCTGCCTCTGCGTGTAGGTCGCTGGAGGGCGTCTGTTTTTTGCTCAGACAGGACGGGGTTAAAGGAGCCGCTGATTCGGGGGTTCTGGCGTACTGAGGCTGGCGGGGAGGGAGGGGCATGGAATGCGGGGCGGGCCTGCGGCGGCAAAGTCTGGCGTGACCCTGCACCAGCCCGAGGCCCGCCGTGCGCTCTCCCGGGGAAGTCGTCCCCGGATCCCGGGAACCCGGCAGTGGCGGGCTGCACAGGCTCCGCGGAAGAGGGGCGTGGAGAGCGACCTGCGCTCGCACACGGGCCCCTTGGTGGCGGCAGCAGCAGCCCCAACGTCTCCCGCCCGCCTCTGAGGTCCGCGCCTCCAGCTGCGGCTTGTGCCCGTCTCTGGAGTCCGCGCCCTCAGCCGCGGCTCGCGCCCTTCTCTGGGGTCCGCGCTTTCAGCCGCGGCTCACGCCCGTCTCTGTGGTCCGTGCTTTCAGCCGCGGCTCGTGCCCGTCTCTGGGGTCCGCGCTTTCAGCCACGGCTCGCGCCCGTCTCTGGGGTCCGCGCTTTCAGCCGCGGCTCGCACCCGTCTCTGGAGTTCCTTTAAGCAGCATTCTTAAACCCCTCTCCTCAAGCACCAGGAAACAAAGAGGGAAGAAAAAGTCTCTTACCTCTTCGGCAGGTGCAGAGTTTTCCCCGGACTCCCTCCCAGCTAGCTGTGGTGCACTAACCCCTTCAGGCTATGTTCAAGCCGCCAACCCCAGTCCTCTCCCTGCGCTCCGTCCGAAACCGAAACCCGAGCCTCAGAGCCTCAGCTCGCAGACCCCGCCCGCCCCGGCGGGTGAGCAGACAAGCCTCTTGGGCTGGTGAGTCCCGGTCAGCACCGATCCTCTGTGCGGGAATCTCCCCGATTTGCCCTCCGCACCCGTTGCTGTGCACTCCTCCGCAGGTTTGAAGCTCCCCCCCCGCCTCCCGCAGTCTCCGCCCGCGAAGGGGCTTCCTAGTGTGTGGAAACTTTTCCTCCTTCACAGCTCCCTCCCACTGGTGCAGGTGCCGTCCCTATCCTTTTGTCTCTGTTTATTCATTTTTCTTTTGCCCTACCCAGGTACGTGGGGAGTTTCTTGCCTTTTGGGAGGTCTGAGGTCTTCTGCCAGCCTTCAGTAGGTGATCTGTAGGAGTTGTTCCACGTGTAGATGTATTTCTGGTGTATCTGTGGGGAGGAAGGTGATCTCCGCATCTTACTCTTCCGCCATCTTCCTGCTCCTGGATCAATCCATAGGTTTTAAGATTCTTACTAGTCAGGTATATTCTTAGGCGTTCAATATGGGGTGTTGAGTCCACTTCGTTGAGCAAGGAGTAGCTCTTGTCTATTACATATTTGGCTTATGGAACGGTATCTGTGCTAATTTCTATCTCTGGTTTTATGCAGTACCCCAACTCACCTTTCCCCTTAAGCAAGCATAAGTTGGTTTTCTACATTTGAGACCCTGTTCTGTTTTGTAATTCAGTTCCTGTGTAGCCAAGTTTACATTCCGTGTAGTAGTGATATCTTATGATGTTTCTTTTTCTGTGTGACTTATTTCACTTAGAATAATCGTAACTGAATCCACTCATTATGCTGCTACGGGCCTGATGACATAGATTTCATTGCTGAGTGATATTGCATTGTACGTAAGTACCACAACTTCTTTATCCATTTTTCGCTTTCTGTGATATTGAACTTGTACCGTAAACGAGGTTCTTGTAAACAGAGCCGTCCCAAACTTTCGGGTGGCTGTGTCTTTTCGATTTTAATTTCCCTAAGCTATAGGACCATAAGTGGAAGTGCCCTAGGCTCTGTTGCTTTGTTTTTTGGATGTTTCAGGAAACACCATACACTTCTCCAGAGTGGCTGTTGGCAATTTACATCCCGGCCATCAGCATAACAAGGCTCCCAGTTCTCCATGGCCTGTCCTGCCTTTCTGGATTTTACACTTTTTTCAGATGGCCCATTTGACCGGGGGCAGTAAGACTTCATTGTAGTGCAGATTTCCTTTGCAAGCTTGCTTGGTTGGCCAAAAAGGGCGTATGCGTTTTTTCCTGAATATATTCAGGAAAAAACGCATACGCCCTTTTTGGCCAAGTGCATCATTGTGGACGTTCTGCCTCTTTTCCTATGCTTTACATGCAATTCCAGTCTACCTCCTGAAATCGGATTCCTGTAATTCTGTCCCGCTTTCAAGTCCTCTTGACAGCCTTACTTCGATATAATTTTGGACGATAGCTGTCATGTATAACTCTGCAGGTTTGTGAATTACAGTGCCCCTGAGCTCCTTTCTTCAACTCGCTTTCTTGTGAGCTGGTCGCAACACCGCAGGATTGCTTCAGGCCCTAGTGTGGTTCCGGCATGGCACGCTGAGCCTTTGGTTAATTCCTCTTCCTGGTGGGAAATGAGAGTTAAATTTGCCCGTCCGGACACCTCCAGCTAGTCTCTCATTGGTTCTCCCTATTCCTGTTCATTTTCCGCAGAAATTGCAAACTGGGCCAAACAGGAGGTTAAAGGCACGGACTCTCCAAGTGAGGAGAGTGTTAGTAAAGCGTCTGGAATTTTGCACCCGAGTACCAGGGGATGAAAACTGAGACACATTTGAACACGTTTCCCGATCACACAGTGGATCATACTCTGGGTTCCACATGCATGTTTTAGCTGAAGGAAGAATCCCTTAAACCTGGAGAGTTGAGACCCATGGAATGGGTACCATGCAATATGACTTCAAAGGGTCTGCATTTGCTCACCGAACCTCACCAATCCTATCACTGCTGCGTTTATGCCGCTGTACACACGCTTGATTCTCTTTCGGTGACATATAAATCCATAGGTTTTAAGATTCTTACTAGTCAGGTATATTCTTAGGCGTTCAATATGGAGTGTTGAGTCCACTCGTTGAGCAAGGAGTAGCTCTTGTCTATTACATATTTGGGTTATGGAATGGTAACTGTCCTAATTTCAATCTGTGGTTTTATGCAGCACCCCAACTCACCTTTCCCCTTAAGCAAGCATAAGTTGGTTTTCTACATTTGAGACCCTGTTCTGTTTTGTAATTCAGTTCCTGTGTAGCCAAGTTTACATTCCGTGTATTAGAGATATCTTATGATGTTTCTTTTTCTGTGTGACTTATTTCACTTAGAATCATCGTACCTGAATCCACTCATTATGCTGCTACGGGCCTGATGACATAGATTTCATTGCTGAGTGATATTGCATTGTACGTAAGTACCACAACTTCTTTATCCATTTTTCGCTTTCTGTGATATTGAACTTGTACCGTAAATGAGGTTCTTGTAAACAGAGCCGTCCCAAACTTTGGGGTGGCTGTGTCTTTTTGATTTTAATTTCCCTAAGCTATAGGACCATAAGTGGAAGTGCCCTTGGCTCTGTTGCTTTGTTTTTTGGATGTTTCAGGAAACACCATACACTTCTCCAGAGTGGCTGTTGGCAATTTACATCCCGCCCATCAGCATAACAAGGCTCCCAGTTCTCCATGGCCTATCCTGCCTTTCTTGATTTTACACTTTGTTCAGATGGCCCATTTGACCGGGGACAGTGAGACTTCATTGTAGTGCAGATTTCCTTTGCAAGCTTGCTTGGTTGGCCAAAAAGCACGTATGCGTTTTTTCCTGAATATATTCAGGAAAAAACGCATACGCACTTTTTGGCCAAGTGCATCATTGTGGACGTTCTGCCTCTTTTCCTATGCTTTACATGCAATTCCAGTCTACCTCCTGAAATCGGTTTCCTGCCATTCTGCCCCGCTTTCAAGTCCTCTTTGCAGCCTTACTTCAATATATTTTTGGACGATAGCTGTCATTTATAACTCTGCAGGTTTGTGAATTACAGTGCCCCTGAGCTCCTTTCTTCAACTCGCTGTCTTGTGAGCAGGCCGCAACACCGCAGGATTCTTCAGGCCCTAGTGTGGTTCCGGCATGGCACGCTGAGCCTTTGGTTAATTCCTCTTCCTGGTGGGAAATGAGAGTTAAATTTGCCCGTCCAGACACCTCCAGCTAGTCTCTCATTGGTTCTCCCTATTCCTTTTCATTTTCCGCAGAAATTGCAAACTGGGCCAAACAGGAGGTTAAAGGCACTGACTCTCCAAGTGGGGAGAGTGTTAGTAAAGCGTCTGGAATGTTGCAACCGAGGACCAGGCGAAAAAAACTGAGACACATTTGAACACGTTTCCCGATCACACGGTGGATCATACTCTGGGTTCCACATGCATGTTTTAGCTGAAGGAAGAATCCCTTAAACCTGGAGAGTTGAGACCCATGGAATGGGTACCATGCAATATGACTTCAAAGGGTCTGCATTTGCTCACCGAACCTCACCAATCCTATCACAGCTGCTCTTATGCCACTGTACACATGCTTGATTCTCTTTCGGAGACATATAAATCCATAGGTTTTAAGATTATTACTAGTCAGGTATATTCTTAGGCGTTTAATATGGAGTGTTGAGTCCACTCGTTGAGCAAGGAGTAGCTCTTGTCTACTACATATTTGGCTTATGGAACGGTAACTGTGCTAATTTCAATCTCTGGTTTTATGCAGCACCCCAACTCACCTTTCCCCTTAAGCAAGCATAAGTTGGTTTTCTACATTTGAGACCCTGTTCTGTTTTGTAATTCAGTGACTGTGTAGCCAAGTTTACATTCCGTGTATTAGTGATATCTTATGATGTTTCTTTTTCTGTGTGACTTATTTCACGTAGAATCATCGTACCTGAATCCACTCATTATGCTGCTACGGGCCTGATGACATAGATTTCATTGCTGATTGATATTGCATTGGACGTAAGAACTACAACGTCTTTATCCATTTTTCGCTTTCTGCGATATTGAACTTGTACCGTAAACGAGGTTCTTGTAAACAGAGCCGTCCCAAACTTTGGGGTGGCTGTGTCTTTTTGATTTTAATTTCCCTAAGCTATAGGACCATAAGTGGAAGTGCCCTAGGCTCTGTTGCTTTGTTTTGTAGATGTTTCAGGAAACACCATACACTTCTCCAGAGAGGCTGTTGGCAATTTACATCCCGCCCATCAGCATAACAAGGCTCCCAGTTCTCCATGGCCTGTCCTGCTTTTCTGGATTTTACACATTTTTCAGATGGCCCTTTTGACTGGGGGGAAGTGAGACTTCATTGTAGTGCAGATTTCCTTTGCAAGCTTGCTTGGTTGGCCCAAAAGTGCCTATGCGTTTTTTCCTGAATATATTCCTGGAATATATTCAGGAAAAAACGCATACGCCGTTTTTGGCCAAGTGCATCACTGTGGACGTTCTGCCTCTTTTCCTATGCTTTACATGCAATTCCAGTCTACCTCCTGAAATCGGTTTCCTGCAATTCTGCCCCGCTTTCAAGTCCTCTTGGCAGCCTTACTTCAATATATTTTTGGACGATAGTTGTCATTTTTAACTCTGCAGGTTTGTGAATGACAGTGGCCCTGAGCTCCTTTCTTCAACTCACTTTCTTGTGAGCTGGTCGCAACACCGCAGGATTGCTTCAGGCCCTAGTGTGGTTCCGGCATGGCACACTGAGCCTTTGTTTAATTCCTCTTCCTGGTGGGAAATGAGAGTTAAATTTGCCGGTCCGGACACCTCCAGCTAGTCTCTCATTGGTTCTCCCTATTCCTGTTCATCTTCCGCAGAAATTGCAAACTGGGCCAAACACGAGGTTAAAGGCACTGACTCTCCAAGTGGGGAGAGTGTTAGTAGAGCATCTGGAATGTTGCACCCGAGTACCAGGGAACGAAAACTGAGACACATTTGAACACGTTTCCCGATCGCACGGTGGATCATACTCTGGGTTCCACATGCATGTTTTAGCTGAAGGAAGAATCCCTTAAACCTGGAGAGTTGAGACCCATGGAATGGGTACCATGCAATATGACTTCAAAGGGTCTGCATTTGCTCACCGAACCTCACCAATCCTATCACTGCTGCGTTTATGCCGCTGTACACACGCTTGATTCTCTTTCGGACACATATAAATCCATAAGTTTTAAGATTCTTACTTGTCAGGTATATTCTTAGGCGTTTAATATGTGGTGTTGTGTCCACTTCGTTGAGCAAGGAGTAGCTCTTGTCTATTACGTAGTTGGCTCTTGGAACGGTATCTGTGCTAATATCAATCTCTGGTTTTATGCAGCACCCCAACTCACCTTTCCCCTTAAGCAAGCATAAGTTGGTTATTCTACATTTGAGACCCTGTTCTGTTTTGTAATTCAGTTCCTGTGTAGCCAAGTTTACATTCCGTGTTTTAGTGATATCTTATGATGTTTCTTTTTCTGTGTGACTTATTTCATTTAGAATCATCGTACCTGAATCCACTCATTATGCTACTATGGGCCTGATGACATAGATTTCATTGCTGAGTGATATTGCATTGTACGTAAGTACCACAACTTCTTTATCCATTTTTCGCTTTCTGCGATATTGAACTTGTACCATAAACGAGGTTCTTGTAAACAGAGCCGTCCCAAACTTTGGGGTGGCTGTGTCTTTTTGATTTTAATTTCCCTAAGTTATAGGACCATAAGTGGAAGTGCCCTTGGCTCTGTTGCTTTGTTTTTTAGATGTTTCAGGAAACACCATACACTTCTCCAGAGTGGCTGTTGGCAATTTACATCCCGCCCATCAGCATAACAAGGCTCCCAGTTCTCCATGGCCTGTCCTGCCTTTCTGGATTTTACACTTATTTCAGATGGCCCTTTTGACTGGGGGGAAGTGAGACATCATTTTAGTGCAGATATCCTTTTCAAGCTTGCTTGGTTGGCCAAAAAGGGCGTATGCTTTTTTTCCTGAATATATTCAGGAAAAAACGCATACACCCTTTTTGGCCAAGTGCATCATTGTGGACGTTCTGCCTCTTTTCCTATGCTTTACATGCAATTCCAGTCTACCTCCTGAAATCGGTTTCCTGTAATTCTGCCCCGCTTTCAAGTCCTCTTGGCAGCCTTACTTCAATATATTTTTGGACGATAGCTGTCATTTATAACTCTGCAGGTTTGTTAATTACAGTGCCCCTGAGCTCCTTTCTTCAACTCGCTTTCTTGTGAGCAGGCCGCAACACCACAGGATTGCTTCAGGCCCTAGTGTGGTTCCGGCACGGCATGCTGAGCCTTTGGTTAATTTCTCTTCCTGGTGGGAAATGAGAGTTAAAGTTGCCTGTCCAGACACCTCCAGCTAGTCTCTCATTGGCTCTCCCTATTCCTGTTCATTTTCCGCAGAAATTGCAAACTGGGCCAAACAGGAGGTTAAAGGCACTGACTCTCCAAGTGGGGAGAGTGTTAGTAAAGCGTCTGGAATGTTGCGCCCGAGTACCAGGGGACGAAACCTGACACACGTTTGAACACGTTTCCCGATCACACGGTGGATCATACTCTGGGTTCCACATGCATGTTTTAGCTGAAGGAAGAATCCCTTAAACCTGGAGAGTTGAGACCCATGGAATGGGTACCATGCAATATGACTTCAAAGGGTCTGCATTTGCTCACCGAACCTCACCAATCCTATCACAGCTGCTCTTATGCCACTGTACACATGCTTGATTCTCTTTCGGAGACATATAAATCCATAGGTTTTAAGATTATTACTAGTCAGGTATATTCTTAGGCGTTTAATATGGAGTGTTGAGTCCACTCGTTGAGCAAGGAGTAGCTTTTGTCTACTACATATTTGGCTTATGGAACGGTAACTGTGCTAATTTCAATCTCTGGTTTTATGCAGCACCCCAACTCACCTTTCCCCTTAAGCAAGCATAAGTTGGTTTTCTACATTTGAGACCCTGTTCTGTTTTGTAATTCAGTGACTGTGTAGCCAAGTTTACATTCCGTGTATTAGTGATATCTTATGATGTTTCTTTTTCTGTGTGACTTATTTCACGTAGAATCATCGTACCTGAATCCACTCATTATGCTGCTACGGGCCTGATGACATAGATTTCATTGCTGATTGATATTGCATTGGACGTAAGAACTACAACGTCTTTATCCATTTTTCGCTTTCTGCGATATTGAACTTGTACCGTAAACGAGGTTCTTGTAAACAGAGCCGTCCCAAACTTTGGGGTGGCTGTGTCTTTTTGATTTTAATTTCCCTAAGCTATAGGACCATAAGTGGAAGTGCCCTAGGCTCTGTTGCTTTGTTTTGTAGATGTTTCAGGAAACACCATACACTTCTCCAGAGAGGCTGTTGGCAATTTACATCCCGCCCATCAGCATAACAAGGCTCCCAGTTCTCCATGGCCTGTCCTGCGTTTCTGGATTTTACACATTTTTCAGATGGCCCTTTTGACTGGGGGGAAGTGAGACTTCATTGTAGTGCAGATTTCCTTTGCAAGCTTGCTTGGTTGGCCCAAAAGTGCCTATGCGTTTTTTCCTGAATATATTCCTGGAATATATTCAGGAAAAAACGCATACGCCGTTTTTGGCCAAGTGCATCACTGTGGACGTTCTGCCTCTTTTCCTATGCTTTACATGCAATTCCAGTCTACCTCCTGAAATCGGTTTCCTGCAATTCTGCCCCGCTTTCAAGTCCTCTTGGCAGCCTTACTTCAATATATTTTTGGACGATAGTTGTCATTTTTAACTCTGCAGGTTTGTGAATGACAGTGGCCCTGAGCTCCTTTCTTCAACTCGCTTTCTTGTGAGCTGGTCGCAACACCGCAGGATTGCTTCAGGCCCTAGTGTGGTTCCGGCATGGCACACTGAGCCTTTGTTTAATTCCTCTTCCTGGTGGGAAATGAGAGTTAAATTTGCCGGTCCGGACACCTCCAGCTAGTCTCTCATTGGTTCTCCCTATTCCTGTTCATCTTCCGCAGAAATTGCAAACTGGGCCAAACACGAGGTTAAAGGCACTGACTCTCCAAGTGGGGAGAGTGTTAGTAGAGCATCTGGAATGTTGCACCCGAGTACCAGGGAACGAAAACTGAGACACATTTGAACACGTTTCCCGATCGCACGGTGGATCATACTCTGGGTTCCACATGCATGTTTTAGCTGAAGGAAGAATCCCTTAAACCTGGAGAGTTGAGACCCATGGAATGGGTACCATGCAATATGACTTCAAAGGGTCTGCATTTGCTCACCGAACCTCACCAATCCTATCACTGCTGCGTTTATGCCGCTGTACACACGCTTGATTCTCTTTCGGACACATATAAATCCATAAGTTTTAAGATTCTTACTTGTCAGGTATATTCTTAGGCGTTTAATATGTGGTGTTGTGTCCACTTCGTTGAGCAAGGAGTAGCTCTTGTCTATTACGTAGTTGGCTCTTGGAACGGTATCTGTGCTAATATCAATCTCTGGTTTTATGCAGCACCCCAACTCACCTTTCCCCTTAAGCAAGCATAAGTTGGTTATTCTACATTTGAGACCCTGTTCTGTTTTGTAATTCAGTTCCTGTGTAGCCAAGTTTACATTCCGTGTTTTAGTGATATCTTATGATGTTTCTTTTTCTGTGTGACTTATTTCACTTAGAATCATCGTACCTGAATCCACTCATTATGCTACTATGGGCCTGATGACATAGATTTCATTGCTGAGTGATATTGCATTGTACGTAAGTACCACAACTTCTTTATCCATTTTTCGCTTTCTGCGATATTGAACTTGTACCATAAACGAGGTTCTTGTAAACAGAGCCGTCCCAAACTTTGGGGTGGCTGTGTCTTTTTGATTTTAATTTCCCTAAGTTATAGGACCATAAGTGGAAGTGCCCTTGGCTCTGTTGCTTTGTTTTTTAGATGTTTCAGGAAACACCATACACTTCTCCAGAGTGGCTGTTGGCAATTTACATCCCGCCCATCAGCATAACAAGGCTCCCAGTTCTCCATGGCCTGTCCTGCCTTTCTGGATTTTACACTTATTTCAGATGGCCCTTTTGACTGGGGGGAAGTGAGACATCATTTTAGTGCAGATATCCTTTTCAAGCTTGCTTGGTTGGCCAAAAAGGGCGTATGCTTTTTTTCCTGAATATATTCAGGAAAAAACGCATACACCCTTTTTGGCCAAGTGCATCATTGTGGACGTTCTGCCTCTTTTCCTATGCTTTACATGCAATTCCAGTCTACCTCCTGAAATCGGTTTCCTGTAATTCTGCCCCGCTTTCAAGTCCTCTTGGCAGCCTTACTTCAATATATTTTTGGACGATAGCTGTCATTTATAACTCTGCAGGTTTGTTAATTACAGTGCCCCTGAGCTCCTTTCTTCAACTCGCTTTCTTGTGAGCAGGCCGCAACACCACAGGATTGCTTCAGGCCCTAGTGTGGTTCCGGCACGGCATGCTGAGCCTTTGGTTAATTTCTCTTCCTGGTGGGAAATGAGAGTTAAAGTTGCCTGTCCAGACACCTCCAGCTAGTCTCTCATTGGCTCTCCCTATTCCTGTTCATTTTCCGCAGAAATTGCAAACTGGGCCAAACAGGAGGTTAAAGGCACTGACTCTCCAAGTGGGGAGAGTGTTAGTAAAGCGTCTGGAATGTTGCGCCCGAGTACCAGGGGACGAAACCTGACACACGTTTGAACACGTTTCTCGATCACACGGTGGATCATACTCTGGGTTCCACATGCATGTTTTAGCTGAAGGAAGAATCCTTTAAACCTGGAGAGTTGAGAACCATGGAATGGGTACCATGCAATATGACTTCAAAGGGTCTGCATTTGCTCACCAATCCTCTCCAGTCCTATCACTGCTGCGTTTATGGCACTGTACACACGCTTGATTCTCTTTCGGAGACATATAAATCCATAGGTTTTTTTTTTTTAACATCTTTATTGGGGTATAATTGCTTTACAATGATGTGTTAGTTTCTGCTTTATAACAAAGTGAATCAGTTATACATATACATATTTCCCATATCTCTTCCCTCTTGCGTCTCCCTCCCTCCCACCCTCCGTATCCCACCCCTCCAGGCTGTCACAAAGCACCAAGCCAATATCCCTCTGCCATGCGGCTGCTTCCCACTAGCTATCTACCTTACTACGTTTGTTAGTGTGTATATGTCCATGACTCTCTCTCGCCCCGTCACAGCTCACCCTTCCCCCTCCCCATAACCTCAAGTCGGTTCTCTAGGAGGTCTGTGTCTTTATTCCTGCCTTACCCCTAGGTTCTTCATGACATTTTTTTTTCTTAAATTCCATATATATGTGTTAGCATACGGTATTTGTCTTTTTCTTTCTGACTTACTTCACTGTGTATGACAGACTCTAGGTCTATCCACCTCATTACAAATAGCTCAATTTCATTTCTTTTTATGGCTGAGTAATATTCCATTGTATATATGTGCCACATCTTCTTTATCCATTCATCCGATGATGGGCACTTAGGTTGTTTCCATCTCCGGGCTATTGTAAATAGAGCTGCGATGAACATTTTGGTACATGACTCTTTTTGAATTTCGGTTTTCTCAGGGTATATGCCCAGTAGTGGGATTGCTGGGTCATATGGTAGTTCTATTTGTAGTTTTTTAAGGAACCTCCATACTGTTCTCCATAGTGGCTGAACCAATTCACATTCCCAACAGCAGTGCAAGAGGTTTCCCTTTTCTCCACACCCTCTCCAGCATTTATTGTTTCTAGATTTTTTGATGATGGCCATTCTGACTGGTGTGAGATGATATCTCATTGTAGTTTTGATTTGCATTTTTCTAATGATTAATGATATTGAGCATTCTTTCATGTGTTTGTTGGCAGACTGTATATCTTCTTTGGAGAAATGTCTATTTAGGTCTTCTGCCCATTTTTGGATTGGGTTGTTTGTTTTTTTGTTATTGAGCTGCATGAGCTGCTTGTAAATTTTGGAGATTAATCCTTTGTCGGTTGCTTCATTTGCAAATATTTTCTCCCATTCTGAGGGTTGTCTTTTGGTCTTGTTTATGGTTTCCTTTGCTGTGCAAAAGCTTTGAAGTTTCATTAGGTCCCATTTGTTTATTTCTGTTTTTATTTCCATTACTCTAGGAGGTGGGTCAGAAAGAATCTTGCTGTGATTTATGTCATAGAGTGTTCTGCCTATGTTTTCCTCTAAGAGTTTGATAGTTTCTGGCCTTATATTTAGGTTTTGAATCCATTTTGAGCTTATTTTTGTGTATGGTGTTAGGGAGTGATCTAATCTCATACTTTTACATGTACCTGTCCAGTTTTCCCAGCACCACTTATTGAAGAGGCTGTCCTTTCTCCACTGTACATTCCTGCCACCTTTATCAAAGATAAGGTGTCCATATGTGCATGGGTTTATCTCTGGGCTTTCTATCCTGTTCCATTGATCTATCTTTCTGTTTTTGTGCCAGTACCATACCGTCTTGATAACTGTAGCTTTGTAGTATAGTCTGAAGTCAGGGAGCCTGATTCCTCCAGTTCCTTTTTTTGTTCTCAAGATTGCTTTGGCTATTTGGGGTCTTTTGTGTTTCCATACAAATTGCGAAATTTTTTGTTCTAGTTCTGTGAAAAATGCCAGTGGTAGTTTGATAGGGATTGCATTGAATCTATAGATTGCTTTGGGTAGTAGAGTCATTTTCACAATGTTGATTCTTCCAATCCAAGAACATGGTATATGTCTCCATCTATTTGTATCATCTTTAATTTCTTTCATCAGTGTCTTATAATTTTCTGCATACAGGTCTTTTGTCTCCTTAGGTAGGTTTATTCCTAGATATTTTATTCTTTTTGTTGCAATGGTAAATGGGAGTGTTTTCTTGATTTCACTTTCAGATTTTTCATCATTAGTATATAGGAATGCCAGAGATTTCTGTGCATTAATTTTGTATCCTGCCACTTTACCAAATTCATTGATTAGCTCTAGTAGTTTTCTGGTAGCATCTTTAGGATTCTCTATGTATAGGATCATGTCATCTGCAAACAGTGACAGCTTTACTTCTTCTTTTCCGATTTGGATTCCTTTTATTTCCTTCTCTTCTCTGATTGCTGTGGCTAAAACTTCCAAAACTATGTTGAATAAGAGTGGTGAGAGTGGGCACCCTTGTCTTGTTCCTGATCTTAGTGGAAATGCTTTCAGTTTTTCCCCATTGAGGATGATGTTTGCTGTGGGCTTGTCGTATATGGCCTTTATTATGTTGAGGAAAGTTCCCTCTATGCCTACTTTCTGCAGGGTTTTTATCATAAATGGGTGTTGAATTTTGTCAAAAGCTTTCTCTGCATCTATTGAGATGATCATATGGTTTTTCTCCTTCAATTTGTTAATATGGTTTATCACATTGATAGATTTGCGTATATTGAAGAATCCTTGCATTCCTGGAATAAACCCCACTTGATCATGGTGTATGATCCTTTTAATGTGCTGTTGGATTCTGTTTGCTAGTATTTTGTTGAGGATTTTTGCATCTATGTTCATCAGTGATATTGGTCTGTAGTTTTCTTTCTTTGTTACATCCTTGCCTGGTTTTGGTATCAAGGTGATGGTGGCCTCGTAGAAGGAGTTTGGGAGTGTTCCTCCCTCTGCTATATTTTGGAAGAGTTTGAGAAGGATAGGTGTTAGCTCTTCTCTAAATGTTTGATAGAATTCGCCTGTGAAGCCATCTGGTCCTGGGCTTTTCTTTGTTGGAAGATTTTTAATCACAGTTTCAATTTCAGTGCTTGTGATTGGTCTGTTCATATTTTCTATTTCTTCCTGATTCAGTCTTGGCAGGTTGTGCATTTCTAAGAATTTGTCCATTTCTTCCAGATTGTCCATTTTATTGGCATAGAGTTGCTTGTAGTAATCTCTCATGATCTCTTTTATCTCTGCAGTGTCAGTTGTTACCTCTCCTTTTTCATTTCTAATTCTATTGATTTGAGTCTTCTCCCTTTTTTTCTTGATGAGTCTGGCTAGTGGTTTATCAATTTTGTTTATCTTCTCAAAGAACCAGCTTTTAGTTTTATTGATCTTTGCTATTGTTTCCTTCATTTCTTTTTCATTTATTTCTGATCTGATTTTTATGATTTCTTTCCTTCTGCTAGCTTTGGGTTTTTTTTGTTCTTCTTTCTCTAATTGCTTGAGGTGCAAGGTTAGGTTGTTTATTCTAGATGTTTCCTGCTTCTTAAGGTGGGCTTGTATTGCTATAAACTTCCCCCTTAGAACTGCTTTTGCTGCATCCCACAGGTTTTGGGTCGTTGTGTCTCCATTGTCATTTGTTTCTAGGTATTTTTTGATTTCCTCTTTGATTTCTTCAGTGATCACTTCATTATTAAGTAGTGTATTGTTTAGCCTCCATGTGTTTGTATTTTTTACAGATCTTTTCCTGTAATTGATATCTAGTCTCATGGCGTTGTGGTCAGAAAAGATACTTGATACAATTTCAATTTTCTTAAATTTACCAAGGCTTGATTTGTGACCCAAGATATGATCTATCCTGGAGAATGTTCCATGAGCACTTGAGAAAAATGTGTATTCTGTTGTTTTTGGATGGAGTGTCCTATAAATATCAATTAAGTCCATCTTGTTTAATGTATCATTTAAAGCTTGTGTTTCCTTATTTATTTTCATTTTGGATGATCTGTCCATGGGTGAAAGTGGGGTGTTTAAGTCCCCTACTATGAATGTGTTACTGTCGATTTCCCCTTTTATGGCTGTTAGTATTTGCCTTATGTATTGAGGTGCTCCTATGTTGGGTGCATAAATATTTACGATTGTTATATCTTCTTCTTGGATCGATCCCTTGATCATTATGTAGTGTCCTTCTTTGTCTCTTTTAATAGTCCTTATTTTAAAGTCTATTTTGTCTGATATGAGAATTGCTACTCCAGCTTTCTTTTGGTTTCCATTTGCATGGAATATCTTTTTCCATCCCCTTACTTTCAGTCTGTATGTGTCTCTAGGTCTGAAGTGGGTCTCTTGTAGACAGCATATATAAGGGTCTTGTTTTTGTATCCATTCAGCTAATCTGTGTCTTTTGGTGGGAGCATTTAGTCCATTTACATTTAAGGTAATTATCGATATGTATGTTCCTATTCCCATTTTCTAAATTGTTTTGGGTTCGTTATTATAGGTCTTTTCCTTCTCTTGTGTTTCTTGCCTAGAGAAGATCCTTTAGCATTTGTTGTAAAGCTGGTTTGGTGGTGCTGAACTCTCTCAGCTTTTGCTTGTCTGTAAAGGTTTTAATTTCTCCATCAAATCTGAATGAGATCCTTGCTGGGTAGAGTAGTCTTGGCTGCAGGTTTTTCTCCTTCATCACTTTCAGTATGTCCTGCCACTCCCTTCTGGCTTGTAGGGTTTCTGCTGAGAGATCAGCTGTTAACCTTATGGGGATTCCCTTATGTGTTATTTGTTGTTTTTCCCTTGCTGCTTTTAATATGCTTTCTTTGTATTTAATTTTTGACAGTTTGATTAATATGTGTCTTGGCGTATTTCTCCTAGTATTTATCCTGTATGGGACTCTCTGTGCTTCCTGGACTTGATTAACTATTTCCTTTCCCATATTAGGGAAGTTTTCAACTATAATCTCTTCAAATATTTTCTCAGTCCCTTTCTTTTTCTCTTCTTCTTCTGGAACCCCTATAATTCGAATGTTGGTGCGTTTAATGTTGTCCCAGAGGTCTCTGAGACTGTCCTCAGTTCTTTTCATTCTTTTTTCTTTATTCTGCTCTGCAGTAGTTATTTCCACTATTTTATCTTCCAGGTCACTTATCCGTTCTTCTGCCTCAGTTATTCTGCTATTGATCCCATCTAGAGTATTTTTAATTTCATTTATTGTGTTGTTCATCGTTGCTTGTTTCATCTTTAGTTCTTCTAGGTCCTTGTTAACTGATTCTTGCATTTTGTCCATTCTATTGTCCATTCTATCTCCAAGATTTCGGATCAACCTTACTATCATTATTCTGAATGCTTTTTCAGGTAGACTGCCTATTTCCTCTTCATTTGTTAGGTCTGGTGCATTTTTATCTTGCTCCTTTATCTGCTGTGTGTTTTTCTGTTTTCTCATTTTGCTTATCTTACTGTGTTTGGGGTCTCCTTTTTGCAGGCTGCAGGTTCGTAGTTCCTCCTGTTTTTGATGTCTGTCTCCAGTGGCTAAGGTTGGTTCAATGGGTTGTGTAGGCTTCCTGGTGGAGGGGACTAGTGCCTGTGTTGTGGTGGATGAGGCTGGATCTTGTCTCTCTAGTGGGCAGGTTCACGTCTGGTGGTGTGTTTTGGGGTGTCTGTGGCCTTATTATGATTTTAGACTGCCTCTCTGCTAATGGGTGGGGTTGTGTTCCTGTCTTGCTAGTTGTTTGGCACAGGTTGTCCAGTACTGTGGCTTGCTGGTCGTTGAGTGAAGCTGGGTGCTGGTGTTAAGATGGAGGTCTCTGGGAGATTTTCGCCGTTTGATATTTTGTGGAGCTGGGAGGTCTCTTGTGGACCAGTGTCCTGAAGTTGGCTCTCCAACCTCAGAGGCAGAGCCCTGACTCCTGGCTGGAGCACCAAGAGCCTTTCATCCACACGGCTCAGAATAAAAGGGAGAAAAAGTAGAGGGAATTAGTAGAAGTATGAGGAAAGAAAGAAGGAAAGGAGGGAAGGAAGGAAGGAAGGAAGGAAGGAAGGAAGAAAGAAAGAAAGAAGCAACGAAGGAAGGAAGGCAAGAAGGAACGAAAGGAGGGAGGGAGGGAGGGAGGAAGGAAGGAAGGAAGGAGGGAAAGAAGGAAAAACAGAAAGAAAGAAGATACAGTAAAAATAAAATAAAGTATAATAAAGTTATTGAATTAAAAAATTCTTATTTAGGAAAAAAAAAAGGGACGGATAGAACCTTAGGACAAATGTTGGAAGCAAAGCTATACAGACAAAATCTTACACAGAAGCGTACACATACACCCTCACTAAAAGAGGTAAAGGGGGAAAAATCATAAATCTTGCTGTCAGAGACCACCTCCTCAATTTGGGATGATTCATTGTCTAAAGGAGGGAAGGAAGGAAGGAAAGAAAGAAAGAAAAAGAAAGGACGAAGGTAAAGTATAATAACGTTCTTAAAATTAAAATTGATTATTAAGAAAAAAATTTTAAGAAAAAACCATGAAGGGATAGAACCCTAGGACAAATGGTGGAAGCAAGACTATACAGACAAGATCTCACACAGAAGCATACACATACACATTCACAAAAAGAGGAATAGGGAAAAAAATCATAGATCTTGCTCCCAAAGTCCACCTCCTTAATTTGGGATGATTGGCTGTCTATTCATGTATTCCACAGATGCAGGGTACATCAAGTTGATTGTGGAGCTTTAATCCGCTGCTTCTGAGGCTGCTGGGAGAGATTTCCCTTTCTCTTCTTTGTTCTCACAGCTCACAGGGGCTCAGCTTTGGATTTGGCCCTGCCTCTGCGTGTAGGTCGCTGGAGGGCGTCTGTTTTTTGCTCAGACAGGACGGGGTTAAAGGAGCCGCTGATTCGGGGGTTCTGGCGTACTGAGGCTGGCGGGGAGGGAGGGGCATGGAATGCGGGGCGGGCCTGCGGCGGCAAAGTCTGGCGTGACCCTGCACCAGCCCGAGGCCCGCCGTGCGCTCTCCCGGGGAAGTCGTCCCCGGATCCCGGGAACCCGGCAGTGGCGGGCTGCACAGGCTCCGCGGAAGAGGGGCGTGGAGAGCGACCTGCGCTCGCACACAGGCCCCATGGTGGCGGCAGCAGCAGCCCCAAAGTCTCCCGCCCTCCTCTGGGGTCCGCGCCTCCAGCTGCGGCTTGTGCCCGTCTCTGGAGTCCGCACCCTCAGCCGCGGCTCGCGCCCGTCTCTGGGGTCTGCGCCCTCAGCCGCGGCTCGCGCCCGTCTCTGGGGTCCGCGCTTTCAGCCGCGGCTCGTGCCCATCTCTGGGGTCCACGCTTTCAGCCGCGGCTCGCGCCCGTCTCTGGAGTTCCTTTAAGCAGCATTCTTAAACCCCTCTCCTCAAGCACCAGGAAACAAAGAGGGAAGAAAAAGTCTCTTACGTCTTCGGCAGGTGCAGACTTTTCCCCGGACTCCCTCCCGGCTACCTGTGGTGCACTAACCCCTTCAGGCTATGTTCAAGCCGCCAACCCCAGTCCTCTACCTGTGCTCCGTCCGAAACCGAAACCCGAGCCTCAGAGCCTCAGCTCGCAGCCCCGCCCGCCCCAGCGGGTGAGCAGACAAGCCTCTCGGGCTGGTGAGTCCCGGTCGGCACCAATCCTCTGTGTGGGAATCTCCCCGATTTGCCCTCCGCACCCATTGCTGTGCACTCCTCCGCAGGTTCGAAGCTCTGCCCTCCGCCTCCCGCAGTCTCCGCCCGCGAAGGGGCTTCCTAGTGTGTGGAAACTTTTCCTCCTTCACAGCTCCCTCCCACTGGTGCAGGTGCCGTCCCTATCCTTTTGTCTCTGTTTATTCTTTATTTCTTTTGCCCTACCCAGGTACGCGGGGAGTTTCTTGCCTTTTGGGAGGTCTGAGGTCTTCTGCCAGCCTTCAGTAGGTGATCTGTAGGAGTTGTTCCACGTGTAGATGTATTTCTGGTGTATCTGTGGGGAGGAAGGTGATCTCCGCATCTTACTCTTCCACCATCTTCCTGCTCCTGGATCAATCCATAGGTTTTAAGATTCTTACTAGTCAGGTATATTCTTAGGCATTTAATATGGGGTGTAGAGTCCACTTCATTGAGCAAGGAGTAGCTCTTGTCTATTAAATATTTGGCTTATGGAACAGTATCTGTGCTAATTTCAATCTCTGGTTTTATGCAGCACCCCAACTCACCTTTCCCCTTAAGCAAGCATAAGTTGGTTTTCTACATTTGAGACACTGTTCTCTTTTGTAATTCAGTTCCTGTGTAGCCAAGTTTACATTCCGTGTATTAGTGATATCTTGTGATGTTTCTTTTTCTGTGTGACTTATTTCACTTAGAATCATCGTACCTGAATCCACTCATTATGCTGCTACGGGCCTGATGACATAGATTTCATTGCTGAGTGATATTGCATTGTACGTAAGTACCACAACTTCTTTATCCATTTTTCGCTTTCTGTGATATTGAGCTTGTACCATAAACGAGGTTCTTGTAAACAGAGCCGTCCCAAACTTTGGGGTGGCTGCGTGTTTTTGATTTTAATTTCCCTAAGCTATAGGACCATAAGTGGGAGTGCCCTAGGCTCTGTTGCTTTGTTTTTTAGATGTTTCAGGAAACTCCATACACTTCTCCCCAGTGGCTGTTGGCAGTTTACATCCCGCCCATCAGCATAACAAGGCTCACAGTTCTCCATGGCCTGTCCTGCATTTCTGGATTTTACACTTTTTCAGATGGCCCTTTTGACCGGCGAGAAGTGAGACTTCATTGTAGTGCAGATTTCCTTTGCAAGCTTGCTTGGTTGGCCAAAAAGGGCGTATGCGTTTTTTCCTGAATATATTCAGGAAAAAACGCATACGCCCTTTTTGGCCAAGTGCATCATTGTCGACGTTCTGACTCTTCTCCTATGCTTTAAATGCAATTCCAGTGTACCTCCTGAAATCGGTTTCCTGCAATTTTGCCCCGCTTTCAAGTCCTCTTGGCAGCCTTACTTCAGTATATTTTTGGACGATAGCTGTCATTTATAACTCTGCAGGTTTGTGAATGACAGTGCCCCTGAGCTCCTTTCTTCAACTCGCTTTCTTGTGAGCTGGCCGCAACACCGCAGGATTGCTTCAGGCCCTAATCTGGTTCCGGCACGGCACGCTGAGCCTTTGGTTAATTCCTGTTCCTGGTAGGAAATGAGAGTTAAATTTGCCCTTCAGACACCTCCAGCTAGTCTCTCATTGGTTCTCCCTATTCCTGTTCATCTTCCGTAGAAATTGCAAACTGGGCCAAACAGGAGGTTAAAGGCACTGTCTCTCCAAGTCGGGAGAGTGTTAGTAAAGCGTCTGGAATGTTGCACCCGAGTACCAGGGGACGAAAACTGAGACACATTTGAACACATTTCCCGATCACATGGTGGATAATACTCTGGGTTCCACATGCATGTTTTAGCTGAAGGAAGAATCCCTTCATCCTGGAGAGTTGAGACCCATGGAATGGGTACCATGCAATATGACTTCAAAGGGTCTGCATTTGCTCACCGAATCTCACCTATCCTATGAGCCCTATGTGTCCAGCCTTATGTGTCACCTAGCTCTAGGTTTAGATGTTGTAAATCCAGGTTGCATCACAAGCCTTGTATGAATTACTTAAGTATTGCTCTCTATTTCACTGTCATTGTGTTTTGTTTAAGAAATTTATTGTTATTATGGAATTTAGCTGATTTTCACTGCTGCGTTTATGCCACTGTAGACACGCTTGATTCTCTTACGGAGATATATAAATCCATTGGTTTTATGATTCTTACTAGTCAGGTATATTCCCAGGCGTTGAATATGGGGTGTTGAGTCCATTTCGTTGAGCAAGGAGTAGCTCTTGTCTATTACATATTTGACTTATGGAACAGTATCTGTGCTCATTTCAATCTCTGGTTTTATGAGGAACCCCAACTCACCTTTCCCCTTAGCAAGCATAAGTTGGTTTTCTAAATTTGAGACCCTGTTTTGTTTTGTAATTCAGTTCCTGTGTAGCCAAGTTTACATTTCGTGTATTAGTAATATCTTATGATGTTTCTTTTTCTGTGTGACTTATTTCAATTAGAATCATCATACCTGAATCCACTCATTATGCTGCTACGGTCCTGATGACATAGATTTCATTGCGGAGTGATATTGCATTGTACGTAAGTACCACAAATTCTTTATCCATTTTTCGCTTTCTGCGATATTGAACTTGTACCGTAAACGAGGTTCTTGTAAACAGAGCTATCCCAATCTTGGGGTGGCTGTGTCTTTTTGATTTTAATTTCCCTAAGCTATAGGACCATAAGTGGAAGTGCCCTAGGCTCTGTTGCTTTGTTTTTTAGATGTTTCAGGAAACACCATACACTTCCCCAGAGTTGCTGTTGGCAATTTACATCCTGCCCATCGGCATAAGAAGGCTCCCAGTTCTCCATGTCCTGTCCTGCCTTTCTGGATTTTACACTTTTATCAGATGGCCCTTTTGACCGGTGGGAAGTGAGACTTCATTGTAGTGCAGATTCTGTTTGCAAGCTTGCTTGGTTGGCCAAAAAGGGCGTATGCGTTTTTTCCTGAATATATTCAGGAAAAAACGCATACGCCCTTTTTGGCCAAGTGCATCATTGTCGACGTTCTGCCTCTTTTCCTATGCTTTAAATCCAATTCCAGTCTACCTCCTGAAATCGGTTTCCTGCAATTCTGCCCCGCTTTCAAGTCCTCTTGGCAGCCTTACTTCAGTATATTTTTGGACGATAGCTGTCATTTATAACTCTGCAGGTTTGTGAATGACAGTGGCCCTGAGCTCCTTTCTTCAACTCGCTTTCTTGTGAGCTGGCCACAACACCGCAGGATTGCTTCAGGCACTAGTGTGGTTCCGGCACGGCATGCTGAGCCTTTGGTTTATTCCTATTCCTGGTAGGAAATGAGAGTTAAATTTGCCCTTCAGACACCTCCAGCTAGTCTCTCATTGGTTCTCCCTATTCCTGTTCATCTTACGCAGAAATTGCAAAATGGGCCAAACAGGAGGTTAAAGGCACTGACTCTCCAAGTCGGGAGAGTGTTAGTAAAGCGTGTGGAATGTTGCACCCGAGTACCATGGGATGAGAACTGAGACATATTGGAACACGTCTCCCGATCACACGGTTGATCATACTCTGGGTTCCACATGCATGTTTTAGCTGAAGGAAGAATCCCTTAAACCTGGAGAGTTGAGACGCGTGGAATGGGTACCATGCAATATGACTTCAAAGGGTCTTCATTTGCTCACCGAACCTCTCCAATCGTATCACTGCTGCGTTTATGCCCGTGTACACACGCTTGATTCTCTTTCAGAGACATAGCAATCCATAGGTTTTAATATACTTACTAATCAGGTACATTCTTAGGCGTTTAATATGGGGTGTTGAATCCATCTCGTTGAGCAAGGAGTAGCTCTTGTATATTACATATTTCGCTTAAGGAACTTTATTTGTGCTCATTTCAATCTCTGGTTTTATGCAGCACCCCAACTCACCTTTCCCCTTAAGCAAGCATAAGTTGGTTTTCTAAATTTGAGACCCTGTTCTGTTTTGTAATCCAGTTCCTGTGTAGCCAAGTTTACATTCCGTGTATTAGTGATATCTTATGATGTTTCTTTTTCTGTGTGACTTATTTCAGTTAGAATCATCATACCTGAATCCACTCATTATGCTGCTACGGGCCTGATGACATAGATTTCACTGCTGAGTGATATTGCATTGTACGTAAGTACCACAACTTCTTTATCCATTTTTCACTTTCTGCGATATTGAACTTGTCCGGTAAACGAGGTTCTTGTAAACAGAGCCGTCCCAAACTTTAGGGTCACTGTGTCTTTTTGATTTTAATTTCCCTAAGCTATAGGACCATAAGTGGAAGTGCCCTAGGCTCTGTTGCTTTGTTTTTTGGATTTTTCAGGAAACACCATACACTTCTCCAGAGTGGCTGTTGGCAATTTACATCCCGCCCATCAGCATAACAAGGCTCCCAGTTCTCCATGGCCTGTCCTACCTTTCTGGATTTTACACTTTTTTCAGATGGCCCTTTTGACCGGGGGGCAGTGAGACTTCTTTGTAGTGCAGATTTCCATTGCAAACTTGCTTGGTTGGCCAAAAATGGCGTATGCGTTCTTTCCTGAATATATTCAGGAACAAACTCATACGCCCTTTTTTGCCAAGTGCATCATTGTGGACGTTCTGCCTCTTTTCCTATGCTTTACTTTCAATTCCAGTCTACCTCCTGAAATCGGTTTCCTGCAATTCTGCCCCGCTTTCAAGTCCTCTTGGCAGCCTTACTTCAATATATTTTTGGACGATAGCTGTCATTTATAACTCTGCAGGTTTGTGGATGACAGTGCCCCTGAGCACCTTTCTTCAACTCGCTTTCTTGTGAGCTGGCCGCAACACCGCAGGATTGCTTCAGGCCCAAGTGTGGTTCCGGCATGGCACGCTGAGCCTTTGGTTAATTCCTCTTCCTGGTGGGAAATGAGAGTTAAATTGGCCAGTCCAGACACCTCCAGATAGTCTCACATTGGTTCTCCCTATTCCTGTTCATTTTCCGCAGAAATTGCAAACTGGGCCAAACAGGAGGTTAAAGGCACTGACTCTCCAAGTGGGGAGAGTGTTAGTAAAGCGTCTGGAAAGTTGCACCTGAGTATCAGGGGACGAAAACTGAGACACATTTGTACACGTTTCCCGATCACACGGTGGATCATACTGTGGGTTCCACATGCATGTTTTAGCTGAAGGAAGAATCCCATCAACCTGGAGAGTTGAGACCCATGGAATGGGTACCATGCAATATGACTTCAAAGGGTCTGCATTTGCTCACCGAACCTCACCAATCCTATCACTGCTGCGTTTATGCTGCTGTACACACGCTTGATTCTCTTTCGGAGACATATAAATCCATAGGTTTTAAGATTTTTACCAGTCAGGTATATTCTTAGGCGTTTAATATGGGGTGTTGAGTCCACTTCGTTGAGCAAGGAGTAGATCTTGTCTATTACATATTTGGCTTATGGTACGGTATCTGTGCTAATTTCAATCTCTGGTTTTATGCAGCACCCCAACTCACCTTTCCCCTTAAGCAAGCATAAGTTGGTTTTCTACATTTGAGACCCTGTTCTGTTTTGTAATTCAGTTCCTGTGTAGCCAAGTTTAGATTCCATGTATTAGTGGTATCTTATGATGTTTCTTTTTCTGTGTGATTTATTTCACTTAGAATCATCGTACCTGAATCCACTCATTATGCTGCTACGGGCCTGATGACATAGATTTCATTGCTGAGTGATATTGCATTGTACGTAAGTACCACAACTTCTTTATACATTTTTCGCTTTCTGCGATATTAAACTTGTACCATAAACGAGGTTCTTGGAAACAGAGCCGTCCCAAACTTTGGGGTGGCTGTGTCTTTTTGATTTTAATTTGCCTAAGCTATAGGACCATAAGTGGAAGTGCCCTAGGCTCTCTTGCTTTGTTTTTTAGATGTTTAGGAAACACCATACACTTCTCCAGAGTGGCTGTTGGCAATTTACATCCTGCCAATCAGCATAACAAGGCTCCCAGTTCTCCATGGCCTGTCCTGCCTTTCTGGATTTTACACTTTTTTCACATGGCCCTTTTGAACGGGTGGCAGTGAGACTTCATTGTAGTGCAGATTTCCTTTGCAAGCTTGCTTGGTTGGCCAAAAAGTGCGTATGCGTTTTTTCCTGAATATATTCAGGAAAAAACGCGTACGCCTTTTTTGGCCAAGTGCATCATTGTGGACGTTCTGCCTCTTTTCGTATGCTTTACATGCAATTCCAGTCTACCTCCTGAAATCGGTTTCCTGCAATTCTGCCCCGCTTTCAAGTCCTCTTGGCAGCCTTACTTCAATATATTTTTGGACGATAGCTGTCATTTATAACTCTGCAGGTTTGTGAATTACAGTGCCCCTGAGCTCCTTTCTTCAACTCACTTTCTTGTGAGCTGGCCGCAACACCGCAGGATTGCTTCAGGCCCTAGTGTGGTTCCGGCAAGGCACACTGAGCCTTTGGTTAATTCCTCTTCCTGGTGGGAAATGAGAGTTAAATTTGCCCGTCCAGACACCTCCAGCTAGTCTCTCATTGGTTCTCCCTATTCCTGTTCATCTTACGCAGAAATTGCAAACTGGGCCAAACAGGAGGTTAAAGGCACTGACTCTCCAAGTGGGGAGAGTGTTAGTAAAGCGTCTGGAATGTTGCAACCGAGTACCAGAGGATGAAAACTGAGACACATTTGAACACATTTCCCGATCACACGGTGCATCATACTCTGGGTTCCACATGCATGTTTTAGCTGAAGGAAGAATCCCTTAAACCTGGAGAGTTGAGACCCATGGAATGGGTACCATGCAATATGACTTCAAAGGGTCTGCATTTGCTCACCAAACCTCACCAATCCTATCACTGCTGCATTTATGCCGCTGTACACATGCTTGATTCTCTTTCAGAGACATAGAAATCCATAGGTTTTAAGATTCTTACTAGTCAGGTGTATTCTTAGGCGTTTAATATGGCGTCTTGAGTCCACTTCGTTGAGCAAGGAGTAGCTCTTGTCTATTACATATTTGGCTTATGGAACGGTATGTGTGCTAATTTCAATCTCTGGTTTTATGCAGCACCCCAACTCACCTTTCCCCTTAAGCAAGCATAAGTTGGTTTTCTACATTTGAGACCCTGTTCTGTTTTGTAATTCAGTTCCTGTGTAGCCAAGTTTCCATTCCGAGTAGTAGTGATATCTTAATGATGTTTCTTTTTCTGTGTGACTTATTTCATTTAGAATCATCGTACCTGAATCCACTCATTATGCTGCTACGGGCCTGATGACATAGATTTCATTGCTGAGTGATACTGCATTGTATGTAAGTACCACAACTTCTTTATCCATTTTTCGCTTTCTGTGATATTGAACTTGTACAGTAAAAGAGGTTCTTGTAAACAGAACCATCCCAAAATTTGGGGTGGCTGTGTCTTTTTTATTTTAATTACCTAAACTATAGGACCATAAGTGGAAATGCCCTAGGCTCTGTTTCTTTGTTGTTTAGATGTTTCAGGAAACACCATACACTTCTCCAGAGTGGCTGTTGGCAATTTACGTCCCGCCCATCAGCATAACAAGGCTCCCAGTTCTCCATGGCCTGTCCTGCCTTTCTGGATTTTACACTTTTTTCAGTTGGCCCTTTTGACGGGGGAAAGGAGACTTCATTGTAGTGCAGATTTCCTTTGCAAGCTTGCTTGGTTGGCCAAAAAGGGCGTATGCGTTTTTCGGGAAAAAACTCATAGGCCCTTTTTGGCCAAGTGCATCATTGTCAACGTTCTGCCTCTTTTCCTATGCTTTAAATGCAATTCCAGTCTACCTCTTGCAATCGGTTTCCTGCAATTCTGCCCCGCTTTCAAGTCCTCTTGGCAGCCTTACTTCAGTATATTTTTGGACGATAGCTGTCATTTATAACTCTGCAGGTTTGTGAATTACAGTGCCCCTGAGCTCCTTTCTTCAACTCGCTTTCTTGTGAGCTGGCCGCAACACCGCAGGATTGCTTCAGGTCCTAATCTTGTTCCGGCACGGCACGCTGAGCCTTTGGTTAATTCCTCTTCCTGGTGGGAAATGAGAGTTAAATTTGCCCGTCCAGACACCTCCAGCTAGTCTCTCATTTGTTCTCCCTATTCCTGTTTATCTTCCGCAGAAATTGCAAACTGGGCCAAACAGGAGGTTAAAGGCACTGACTCTCCAAGTCGGGAGAGTGTTAGTAAAGTGTCTGGAATGTTGCACCCGAGTACCAGGGGATGAGAACTGAGACATATTGGAACACGTCTCCCGATCACACAGTTGATCATACCCTGGGTTCCACATGCATGTTTTAGCTGAAGGAAGAATCCCTTAAACCTGGAGAGTTGAGACCCGTGGAATGGGTACCATGAAATATGACTTCAAAGGGTCTTCATTTGCTCACCGAACCTCTCCAATCCTATCACTGCTGCGTTTATGCCCCTGTGTACACGCTTGATACTCTTTCGGAGACATAACAATCCATAGGTTTTAAGATACTTACTAGTCAGGTACATTCTTAGGCGTTTAATATGGGGTGTTGAGCCCATTTCGTTGAGCAAGGAGTAGCTCTTGTCTATTCCATATTTGGCTTAAGGAACTTTATCTGTGCTCATTTCAATCTCTGGTTTTATGCAGCACCCCAACTCACCTTTCCCCTTAAGCAAGGATAAGTTGGTTTTCTACATTTGAGACCCTGTTCTGTTTTGTAATTCACTTCCTGTGTAGCCAAGTTTCCATTCCGTGTATTAGTGATATCTTATGATGTTTCTTTTTCTGTGTGACTTATTTCAGTTAGAATCATCATACCTGAATCCACTCATTATGCTGCTACGGGCCTGATGACATAGATTTCATTGCTGAGTGATATTGCATTGTACGTAAGTACCACAACTTCTTTATCCATTTTTCGCTTTCTGCGATATTGAACTTGTACCGTAAACGAGGTTCTTGTAAACAGAGCCGTCCCAAACTTTGGGGTGGCTGTGTCTTTTTGATTTTAATTTCCCTAAGCTATAGGACCATAAGTGGAAGTGCCCTAGGCTCTGTTGCTTTGTTTTTTAGATGTTTCAGGAAACACCATACACTTGTCCCAAGTGGCTGTTGGCAATTTACATCCTGCCCATCAGCATAACAAGGTTCCCAGTTGTCCATGGCCTGTCCTGCCTTTCTGGATTTTACACTTTTTTCAGATGGCCCTTTTGACCGGGGGCAAGTGAGACTTCATTGTAGTGCAGATATCCTTTGCAAGCTTGCTTGGTTGGCCAAAAAGGGCGTATGCGTTTTTTCCTGAATATATTCAGGAAAAACCGCATACGCCCTTTTTGGCCAATTGCATCATTGTCGACGTTCTGCCTCTTTTCCTATGCTTTAAATGCAATTCCAGTGTACCTCCTGAAATCGGTTTCCTGTAATTCTGCCCCGCTTTCAAGTCCTCTTGGCAGGCTTACTTCAGTATATTTTTGGACGATAGCTGTCATTTATATCTCTGCAGGTTTGTGAATTACAGTGCCCCTGAGCTCCTTTCTTCAACTCGCTTTCTTGTGAGCTGGCCGCAACACCGCAGGATTGCTTCAGGTCCTAATCTGTTTCCGGCACGGCAGGCTGAGCCTTTGGTTAATTCCTCTTCCTGGTGGGAAATGAGAGTTAAATTTGCCCGTCCAGACACCTCCAGCTAGTCTCTCATTGGTTCTCCCTGTTCCTGTTCATCTTCCGCAGAAATTGCAAACTAGCCCAACAGGAGGTTAAAGGCACTGACTCTCCAATTCGGGAGAGTGTTAGTAAAGCATCTGGAATGTTGCACCCGAGTATCAGGGGACGAGAACTGAGACATATTGGAACACGTCTCCCAATCACACGGTTGATCATACTCTGGGTTCCACATGCATGCGTTAGCTGAAGGAAGAATCCCTTAAACGTGGAGAGTTGAGACCCGTGGAATGGGTACCATGCAATGTGACTTCAAAGGGTCTTCATTTGCTCACCGAACCTCTCCAATCCTATCACTGCTGCGTTTATGCCCCTGTACACACGCTTGATTCTCTTTTGGAGACATAGCAATCCATAGGTTTTAAGATACTTACTAGTCAGGTACATTCTTAGGCGTTTAATATGGGGTGTTGAGTCCATTTCGTTGAGCAAGGAGTAGCTCTTGTCTATTCCATATTTGGCTTAAGGAACTTTATCTGTGCTCATTTCAATCTCTAGTTTTATGCAGCACCCCAACTCACCTTTCCCCTTAAGCAAGCATAAGTTGGTTTTCTAAATTTGAGACCCTGTTCTGTTTTGTAATCCAGTTCCTGTGTAGCCAAGTTTACATTCCGTGTATTAGTGATATCTTATGATGTTTCTTTTTCTGTGTGACTTATTTCAGATAGAATCATCATACCTGAATCCACTCATTATGCTGCTATGGGCCTGATGACATAGATTTCATTGCTGAGTGATATTGCATTGTACGTAAGTACCACAACTGCGTTATCCATTTTTCACTTTCTGCGATATTGAACTTGTCCCATAAACGAGTTTCTTGTAAACAGAGCCGTCCCAAACTTTGGGGTGGCTGTGTCTTTTTGATTTGAATTTCCCTAAGCTATAGGCCATAAGTGGAAGTGCCCTAGGCTCTGTTGCTTTGTTTTTTAGATGTTTCAGGAAACACCATACACTTCTTCCCTGTGGCTGTGCGCAGTTTACATCCCGCCCATCAGCATAACAAGGCTCCCAGTTCTCCATGGCCTGTCCTGCCTTTCTGGATTTTACACTTTTTTCAGTTGGCCCTTTTGACGGGGGAAAGGAGACTTCATTGTAGTGCAGATTTCCTTTGCAAGCTTGCTTGGTTGGCCAAAAAGGGCGTATGCGTTTTTTCCTGAATATATTCAGGAAAAAACGCATACGCCCTTTTTGACCAAGTGCATCATTGAGGACGTTTTGCCTGTTTTCCTATGCTTTAAATGCAATTCCAGTCTACCTCCTGAAATCGGTTTCCTGCAATTCTGCCCCGCTTTCAAGTCCTCTTGGCAGCCTTACTTCAGTATATTTTTGGACGATAGCTGTCATTTATAACTCTGCAGGTTTGTGAATTACAGTGCCCCTGAGCTCCTTTCTTCAACTCGCTTTCTTGTGAGCTGGCCGCAACACCGCAGGATTGCTTCAGGCCCTAACCTGGTTCCGGTACGGCTCGCTGAGCCTTTGGTTAATTCCTCTAACTGGTGGGAAATGAGAGTTAAATTTGCCCGTCCAGACACCTCAAGCTAGTCTCTCATTGGTTCTCCCTATTCCTGTTCATCTTCCACAGAAATTGCAAACTGGGCCAAACAGGAGGTTAAAGGCACTGACTTCCAATTCAGGAGAGTGTTAGTAAAGCATCTGGAATGTTGCACCCGAGTACCAGGGGACGAAAACTGAGACATATTTGAACACTTCTCCTGATCACATGGTTGATCATACTCTGGGTTCCACATGCATGTTTCAGCTGAAGGAAGAATCCCTTAAACCTGGAGAGTTGAGACCCGTGGAATGAGTACCATGCAATACGACTTCAAAGGGTCTTCGTTTGCTCATCGAACCTCTCCAGTCCTATCACTGCTGCGTTTATGCCCCTCTACACACGCTTGATTCTCTTTCGGAGACATAGCAATCCATAGCTTTTAAGATACTTTCTAGTCAGCTACATTCTTAGGCGTTTAATATGGGGTGTTGAGTCCATTTCGTTGAGCAAGAAGTAGCTCTTGTCTATTACATATTTGGCTTAAAGAACTTTATCTGTGCTCATTTCAATCTCTGGTTTTATGCAGCACCCCAACTCACCTTTCCCCTTAAGCAAGCATAAGTTGGTTTTCTACATTTGAGACCCTGTTCTCATTTGTAATCCAGTTCCTGTGTAGCCAAGTTTACATTCCGTGTATTAGTGATATCTTGTGATGTTTCTTTTTCTGTGTGACTTATTTCAGATAGAATCATCATACCTGAATCCGCTCATTATGCTGCATGGGCCTGATGACATAGATTTCATTGCTGAGTGATATTGCATTGTACGTAAGTACCACAACTTCTTTATCCATTTTTCACTTTCTGCGATATTGAACTTGTCCCGTAAACGAGGTTCTTGTAAACACAGCCGTCCCAAACTTTGGGGTGGCTGTGTATTTTTGATTTTAATTTCCCTAAGCTATGGGACCATAAGGGGAATTGACCTAGGCTCTGTTGCTTTGTTTTTTAGATGTTTCAGGAAACACCATACACTTCTCCTGAGTGGCTGTTGGGAATTTACATCCCGCCCTTCAGCATAACAAGGCTCCCAGTTCTCCATGGCCTGTCCTGCCTTTCTGGATTTTACACTTTTTTCAGATGGCCCTTTTCACCGGGGGGAAGTGAGACTTCATTGTAGTGCAGATTTCCTTTGCAAGCTTGCTTGGTTGGCCAAAAAGGGCGTATGCGTTTTTTCCTGAATACATTCAGGAAAAAACGTATACGCCCTTTTTGGCCAAGTGCATCATTGTCGACGTTCTGCCTCTTTTCCTATGCTTTAAGTGCAATTCCAGTCTACCTCCTGAAATCGGTTTCCTGCAATTCTGGCCCGCTTTCAAGTCCTCTTGGCAGCCTTACTTCAGTATATTTTTGGACGATAGCTGTCATTTATAACTCTGCAGGTTTGTGAATTACAGTGGCCCTGAGCTCCTTTCTTCAACTCGCTTTCTTGTGAGCTGGCCACAACACCGCAGGATTGCTTCAGGCCCTAATCTGGTTCCGGCACGGCATGCTGAGCCTTTGGTTAATTCCTCTTCCTGGTGGCAAATGAGAGTTAAATTTGCCCGTCCAGACACCTCCAGCTAGTCTCTCATTGTTTCTCCCTATTCCTGTTCATCTTCCGCAGAAATTGCAAACTGGTTCAAACAGGAGGTTAAAGGCACTGACTCTCCAAGTCAGGAGAGTGTTAGTAAAGCGTCTGGAATGTTGCACCCGAGTACCAGGGGACGAAAAGTGAGACATATTGGAACACGTCTCCCGATCACACGGTTGATCATACTCTGGGTTCCACATGCGTGTTTCAGCTGAAGGAAGAATCCCTTAAACCTGGAGAGTTGAGACCCGTGGAATGGGTACCATGCAATATGACTTCAAAGGGTCTTCATTTGCTCACCGAACCTCTTCAATCCTATCACTGCTGCGTTTATGCCGCTGTACACACGCTTGATTCTCTTTCGGAGACATAGCAATCCATAGGTTTTAAGATACTTACTAGTCAGGTACATTCTTAGGCGTTTAATATGGGGTGTTGTGTCCATTTCGGTGAGCAAGGAGTAGCTCTTGTCTATTACATATTTGGCTTAAGGAACTTTATCTGTGCTCATTTCAGTCTCTGGTTTTATGCAGCACCCCAACTCACCTTTCCCCTTAAGCAAGCATAAGTTGGTTTTCTAAATTTGAGACCCTGTTCTCTTTTGTAATCCAGTTCCTGTGTAGCCAAGTTTACATTCCGTGTATTAGTGATATCTTGTGATGTTTCTTTTTCTGTGTGACTTATTTCAGTTAGAATCATCATACCTGAATCCACTCATTATGCTGCTACGGGCCTGATGACATAGAGTTCATTGCTGAGTGATATTGCATTGTACGTAAGTACCACAACTGCTTTATCCATTTTTCACTTTCTGTGATATTGAACTTGTCCCTTAAACGAGTTTCTTGTAAACAGAGCCGTCCCAAACTTAGGGGTGGCTGTGTCTTTTTGATTTTAATTTCCCTAAGCTATAGGACCATATGTGGAAGTGCCCTAGGCTCTGTTGCTTTGTTTTTTAGATGTTTCAGTTAACACCATACACTTCTCCCGAGTGGCTGTTGGCAAATTACATCCCGCCCATCAGCATAACAAGGCTCCCAGTTCTCCATGGCCTGTCCTGCCTTTCTGGATTTTACACTTTTTTCAGATGGCCCTTTTGACCGGGGGGAAGTGAGACTTCATTGTAGTGCAGATTTCCTTTGCAAGCTTGCTTGGTTGGCCAAAAAGGGCGTATGCGTTTTTTCCTGAATATATTCAGGAAAAAACGTATACGCCCTTTTTGGCCAAGTGCATCATTGTCGACGTTCTGCCTCTTTTCCTATGCTTTAAGTGCAGTTCCAGTCTACCTCCTGAAATCGGTTTCCTGCAATTCTGGCCCGCTTTCAAGTCCTCTTCGCAGCCTTACTTCAGTATATTTTTGGACGATAGCTGTCATTTATAACTCTGCAGGTTTGTGAATTACAGTGCCCCTGAGCTCCTTTCTTCAACTCGCTTTCTTGTGAGCTGGCCGCAACACCGCAGGATTGCTTCAGGCCCTAATCTGGTTCTGGCACGGCATGCTGAGCCTTTGGATAATTCCTCTCCCTGGTGGGAAATGAGAGTTAAATTTGCACGTCCAGACACCTCCAGCTAGTCTCTCATTGGTTCCCTTTATTCCTGTTCATCTTCCGCAGAAATTGCAAACTGGGCCAAACAGGAGGTTAAAGGCACTTACTCTCCAAGTCGGGAGAGTGTTAGTAAAGCGTCTGGAATGTTGCACCCGAGTACCAGGGGACAAGAACTGAGACATATTGGAACACGTCTCCCGATCACATGGTTGATCATACTCTGGGTTCCACATGCATGATTTAGCTGAAGGAAGAATCCCTTAAACCTGGAGAGTTGAGACCCGTGGAATGGGTACCATGCAATATGACTTCAAAGGGTTTTCATTTGCTCACCGAACCTCTCCAATCCTATCACTGCTGCGTTTATGCCCCTGTACACACGCTGGATTCTCTTTCGGAGACATAGCAATGCATAGCTTTTAATATACTTTCTAGTCAGGTACATTCTTAGGCGTTTAATATGGGGTGTTGAGTCCATTTCGTTGAGCAAGGAGTAGCTCTTGTCTATTCCATATTTGGCTTAAGGAACTTTATCTGTGCTCATTTCAATCTCTGGTTTTATGCAGCACCCCAACTCACCTTTCCCCTTAAGCAAGCATAAGTTGGTTTTCTAAATTTCAGACCCTGTTCTGTTTTGTAATCCAGTTCCTGTGTAGCCAAGTTTACATTCCGTGTATTAGTGATATCTTATGATGTTTCTTTTTCTGTGTGACTTATTTCAGTTAGAATCATCATACCTGAATCCACTCATTATGCTGCTACGGGCCTGATGAGATAGATTTCATTGCTGAGTGATATTGCATTGTACGTAAGTACCACAACTTCTTTATCCATTTTTCACTTTCTGCGATATTGAACTTGTCCCGTAAACGAGGTTCTTGTAAGCAGAGCCGTCCCAAACATTGGGGTGGCTGTGTCTTTTTGATTTTAATTTCCCTAAGCTGTAGGACCATAAGTAGAAGTGCCCTAGGCTCTGTTGCTTTGTTTCTTAGATGTTTCAGGAAACACCATACACTTCTCCCAAGCGGGTGTTGACAATTTACATCCCGCCCATCAGCATAACAAGGCTCCCAGTTCTCCATGGCCTGTCCTGCCTTTCTGGATTTTACACTTTTTTCAGATGGCCCTTTTGACCGGGGGGAAGTGAGACTTCATTGTAGTGCAGATTTACTTTGCAAGCTTGCTTGGTTGGCCAAAAAGGGCGTATGCGTTTTTTCCTGAATATATTCAGGATAAAACGCATACGCCCTTTTTGGCCAAGTGCATCATTGTCGATGCTCTGCCTCTTTTCCTATGCTTTAAATGCAATTCCAGTCTACCTCCTGAAATCGGTTTCCTGCAATTCTGCCCCGCTTTCAAGTCCTCTTGGCAGCCTTACTTCAGTATATTTTTGGACGATAGCTGTCATTTATAACTCTGCAGGTTTGTGAATTACAGTGCCCCTGAGCTCCTTTCTTCAACTCGCTTTCTTGTGAGCTGGCCGCAACACCGCAGGATTGCTTCAGGCCCTAATCTGGTTCCGGCACGGCATGCTGAGCCTTTGGTTAATTCCTCTTCCTGGTGGCAAATGAGAGTTAAATTTGCACGTCCAGACACCTCCAGCTAGTCTCTCATTGGTTCTCCCTATTGCTGTTCATCTTCCGCAGAAATTGCAAGCTGGGCCAAACAGGAGGTTAAAGGCACTGACTCTCCAAGTCGGGAGAGTGTTAGTAAAGCGTCTGGAATGTTGCACCCGAGTACCAGGGGATGAGAACTGAGACATATTTGAGCATGTCTCCCAATCACACGGTTGATCATACTCTGGGTTCCACATGCATGTTTTAGCTGAAGGAAGAATCCCTTAAACCTGGAGAGTTGAGACCCGTGGATTGGGTACCATGCAATATGACTTCAAAGGGTCTTCATTTGCTCACCGAACCTCTCCAATCCTATCACTGCTGCGTTTATGGCCCTGTACACACGCTTGATTCTCTTTCGGAGACATACCAATCCATAGGTTTTAAGATACTTACTAGTAAGGTACATTCTTAGGCGTTTAATATGGGATGTTGAGCCCATTTCGTTGAGCAAGGAGTAGCTCTTATGTATTACATATTTGGCTTAAGGAACTTTATCTGTGCTCATTTCAATCTCTGGTTTTATGCAGCACCCCAACTCACCTTTCCCCTTAAGCAAGCATAAGTTGGTTTTCTAAATTTGAGACTCTGTTCTGTTTTGTAATCCAGTTCCTGTGTAGCCAAGTTTACATTCCGTGTATTAGTGATATCTTATGATGTTTCTTTTTCTGTGTGATTTATTTCAGTTAGAATCATCATACCTGAATCCACTCATTATGCTGCTACGGGCCTGATGACATAGATTTCATTGCTGAGTGATATTGCATTGTACGTAAGTACCACAACTTCTTTATCCTTTTTTCACTTTCTGTGATATTGAACTTGTCCGGTAAACGAGTTTCTTGTAAACAGAGCCATCCCAAACTAAGGGGTGGCTCTTTCTTTTTGATTTTAATTTCCCTAAGCTACAGGACCATAAGTGGAAGTGCCCTGGGCTCTGTTGCTTTGTTTTAGATGTTCCAGGAAACACCATACACTTCTCCTGAGTGGCTGTTGGCAATTTACATCCCGCCCATCAGCATAACAAGGCTCCCAGTTCTCCATGGCCTGTCCTGCCTTTCTGGATTTTACACTTTTTTCAGATGGCCCTTTTGACTGGGGGGAAGTGAGACTTCATTGTAGTGCAGATTTCCTTTGCAAGATTGCTTGGTTGGCCAAAGAGGGCGTATGCTTTTTTTCCTGAATATATTCAGGAAAAAATGCATACGCCCTTTTTGACCAAGTGCATCATTGTCGACGTTCTGCCTCTTTTCCTATGCTTTAAATGTATATTCAGTCTACCTCCTAAAATCGGTTTCCTGCAATTCTGCCCCGCTTTCAAGTCGTCTTGGCAGCCTTACTTCAGTATATTTTTGGACGATAGCTGTCATTTATAACTCTGCAGGTTTGTGAATTACAGTGCCCCTGAGCTCCTTTCTTCAACTCGCTTTCTTGTGAGCTGACCGCAACACCGCAGGATTGCTTCAGGCCCTAATCTGGTTCCGGCACGGCAAGCTGAGCCTTTGGTTAATTCCTCTTCCTGGTGGGAAATGAGAGTTAAATTTGCCCGTCCAGACACCTCCAGCTAGTCTCTCATTGCTTCTCCCTATTCCTGTTCATCTTCCGCAGAAATTGCAAACTGGGCCAAACAGGAGGTTAAAAGCACTGACTCTCCAAGTCGGGGGAGTGTTAGTAAATTGTATGGAATGTTGCACCCGACTACCAGGGGATGAGAACTGAGACATATTGGAACACGTCTCCCGATCACACGGTTGATCATACTCTGGGTTCCACATGCATGTTTTAGCTGAAGGAAGAATCCCTTAAACCTGGAGAGTTGAGACCCGTGGAATGGGTACCATGCAATATGACTTCAAAGGGTCTTCATTTGCTCACCGAACCTCTCCAATCCTATCACTGCTGCGTTTTTGCCCCTGTACTCACGCTTGATTCTCTTTCGGAGACATAGCAATCCATAGGTTTTAAGATACTTACTAGTCAGGTACATTCTTAGGCGTTTAATATGGGGTGTTGAGTCCATTTCGTTGAGCAAGGAGTAGCTCTTGTTTATTCCATATTTGGCTTAAGGAACTTTATCTGTGCTCATTTCAATCTCTGGTTTTATGCAGCACCCCAACTCACCTTTCCCCTTAAGCAAGCATAAGTTGGTTTTCTAAATTTGAGACCCTGTTGTGTTTTGTAAACCACTTCCTGTGTAGCCAAGTTTACATTCCGTGTATTAGTGATATCTTATGATGTTTCTTTTTCTGTGTGACTTATTTCAGTTAGAATCCTCATACCTGTACCCACTCATTTTCTGCTACAGGCCTGTTGACATAGATTTCATTGCTGAGTGATATTGCATTGTACGTAAGTACCACAAATTCTTTATCCATTTTTGACTTTCTGCGATATTGAACTTGTACCGTAAACGAGGTTCTTGTAATCAGAGCCGTCCCAAATTTTGGGTGGCTGTGTCTTTTTGTTTTTATTTCCCTAAGGTATAGGACCATAAGTGGAAGTGCCGTAGGCTCTGTTGCTTTGTTTTTTAGATGTTTCAGGAAACACCATACACTTCTCCCGAGTGGCTGTTGGCAATTTACATCCCACCCATCAGCATAACAAGACTCCCAGTTCTCCATGGCCTGTCCTGCCTTTCTGGATTTTCACTTTTTTCAGATGGCCCTTTTGACCGGGGGGAAGTGAGACTACATTGTAGTGCAGATTTCTTTTGCAAGCTTGCTTGGTTGGCCAAAAAGGGCGTATGCGTTTTCTCCTGAATATATTCAAGAAAAAACGCATACGCACTTTTTGGCCAAGTGCATCATTGTCGACGTTCTGCCTCTTTTCCTATGCTTTAAATGCAATTCCAGTCTACCTCCTGAAATTGGTTTCCTGTAATTCTGCCCCGCTTTCAAGTCCTCTTGGCAGCCTTACTTCAGTATATTTTTGGACGATAGCTGTCATTTATAACTCTGCAGCTTTGTGAATTACAGTGCCCCTGAGCTCCTTTCTTCAACTCGCCTTCTTGTGAGCTGGCCGCAACACCGCAGGATTGCTTCAGGCCCTAATCTGGTTCTGCAACAGCACGCTGAGCCTTTGGTTAATTCCTCTTCCTGGTGGGAAATGAGAGTTAAATTTGCCCTTCCACACACCTCCAGCTAGTCTCTCATTGGTTCTCCCTATTCCTGTTCGTCTTCCGCAGAAATTGCAAACTGCGCAAAACAGGAGGTTAAAGGCACTGACTCTCCAAGTCGGGAGAGTGTTAGTAAAGCGTCTGGAATGTTGCACCCGAGTACCAGGGGACGAAAACTGAGACATATTGGAACACGTCTCCCGATCACACGGTTGATCATACTCTGGGCTCCACATGCATGTTTTAGCTGAAGGAAGAATCCCTTAAACCTGGAGAGTTGAGACTTGTGGAATGGGTACCATGCAATATGACTTCAAAGGGTCTTCATTTGCTCAGCGAACCTCTCCAATCCTATCACTGCTCCGTTTATGCCCCTGTACACACACTTGATTCTCTTTCGGAGACAAGCAATCCATAGGTTTTCAGATACTTACTAGTCAGGTACATACTTAGGCGTTTAATATGGGGTGTTGAGTCCATTTCGTTGAGCAAGGAGTAGCTCTTGTCTATTACATATTTGGCTTAAGGAACTTTATCTGTCCTCATTTCAATCTCTGGTTTTATGCAGCACCCCAACTCACCTTTCCCCTTAAGCAAGCATAAGTTGGTTTTCTAAATTTGAGACCCTGTTGTGTTTTGTAATCCAGTTCCTGTGTAGCCAAGTTTACATTCCGTGTATTAGTGATATCTTATGATGTTTCTTTTTCTGTGTGACTTATTTCAGTTAGAATCATCATACCTGAATCCACTCATTATGCTGCTACGGGCCTGATGACATAGATTTCATTGCTGAGTGATATTGCATTGTACGTAAGTACCACAACTTCTTTATCCATTTTTCACTTTCTGCGATATTGAACTTGTCCCGTAAATGAGGTTCTTGTAAACAGAGCCATCCCAAACTTTGGGGTGGCTGTGTCTTTTTGATTTTAATTTCCCTAAGCTATAGGACCATAAGTGGAAGTGCCCTAGGCTCTGTTGCTTTGTTTCTTAGATGTTTCAGGAAACACCATACACTTCTCCCGAGTGGCTGTTGGCAATTTACATCCCGCCCATCAGCATAACAAGGCTCCCAGTTCTCCATGGCCTGTCCTGCCTTTCTGGATTTTACACTTTTTTCAGATGGCCCTTTTGACCGGGGGGAAGTGAGACTTCATTGTAGTGCAGATTTCCTTTGCAGGCTTGCTTGGTTCGCCAAAAAGGGCGTATGCGTTTTTTCCTGAATATACTCAGGAAAGAACGCATACGCCCTTTTTGGCCAAGTGCAACATTGTCGACGTTCTGCCTCTTTTCCTATGCTTTAAATGCAATTCCAGTCTACCTCCTGAAATCGGTTTCCTGCAATTCTGCCCCGCTTTCAAGTCCTCTTGGCAGCCTTACTTCAGTATATTTTTGGACGATAGCTGTCATTTATAACTCTGCAGGTTTGTGAATTACAGTGCCCCTGAGCTCCTTTCTTCAACTCGCTTTCTTGTGAGCTGGCCGCAACAGCGCAGGATTGCTTCAGGCCCTAATCTGGTTCCGGCACGGCACGCTGAGCCTTTGGTTAATTCCTCTTCCTGGTGGGAAATGAGAGTTAAATTTGCACGTCCAGACACCTCCAGCTAGTCTCTCATTGCTTCTCCCTATTCCTGTTCATCTTCCGCAGAAATTGCAAACTGGGCCAAACAGGAGGTTAAAGGCACTGACTCTCCAAGTTGGCAGAGTGTTAGTAAAGCGTCTGAAATGTTGCACCCGAGTACCAGGGGACGAGAACTGAGACATATTGGAACACGTCTCCCGATCACACGGTTGATCATATTCTGGGTTCCACATGCATGTTTTAGCTGAAGGAAGAATCCCTTAAACCTGGAGAGTTGAGACCCGTGGAATGGGTACCATGCGATATGACTTCAAAGGGTCTTCATTTGCTCACCGAACCTCTCCAATCCTATCACTGCTGCGTTTATGCCCCTGTACACACGCTTCATTCTCTTTCGGAGACATAGCAATCCATAGGTTTTAAGATACTTACTAGTCAGGTACATTCTTAGGCGTTTAATATGGGATGTTGAGTCCATTTCGTTGAGCAAGGAGTAGCTCTTGTGTATTACGTATTTGGCTTAAGGTACTTCATCTGTGCTCATTTCAATCTCTGGTTTTATGCAGCACCACAATTCACCTTTCCCCTTAAGCAAGCATAAGTTGCTTTTCTAAATTTGAGACCCTGTTGTGTTTTGTAATTCAGTTCCTGTGTAGCCAAGTTTACATTCCGTGTATTAGTGATATCTTATGCTGTTTCTTTTTCTGTGTGACTTATTTCAGTTAGAATCATCATACCTGAATCCACTCATTATGCTGCTACGGGCCGGATGACATAGATTTCATTGCTGAGTGATATTGCATTGTACGTAAGTACCACAACTTCTTTATCCATTTTTCACTTTCTGTGATATTGAACTTGTCCCGTAAATGAGTTTCTTGTAAACAGAGCCGTCCCAAACTTTGGGGTGGCTGTTTCTTTTTGATTTTAATTTCCCTAAGCTATAGGACCATAAGTGGAAGTGCCCTAGGCTCTGTTGCTTTGTTTTTTAGATGTTTCAGGAAAAACCATACACTTCTCCCGAGTCGCTGTTGGCAATTTACATCCCGACCATCAGCATAACAAGGCTCCAAGTTCTCCATGGCCTGTCCTGCCTTTCTGGATTTTACACTTTTTTCAGTTGGCCCTTTTGACCGGGGGGAAGTGAGACTTCATTGTAGTGCAGATTTCCTTTGCAAGCTTGCTTGGTTGGCCAAAAAGGGCATATGCGTTTTTTCCTGAATATATTCAAGAAAAAACGCATACGCACTTTTTGGCCAAGTGCATCATTGTCGACGTTCTGCCTTTTTCCTATGCTTTAAATGCAATTCCAGTCTACCTCCTGAAATCGGTTTCCTGCAATTCTGCCCCGCTTTCAAGTCCTCTTGGCAGCCTTACTTCAGTATATTTTTGGACGATAGCTGTCATTTATAACTCTGCAGGTTTGTGAATTACAGTGCCCCTGAGCTCCTTTCTTCAACTCGCCTTCTTGTGAGCTGGCCGCAACACTGCAGGATTGCTTCAGGCCCTAATCTGGTTCTGCAACAGCACGCTGAGCCTTCTGTTAATTCCTCTTCCTGGTGGGAAATGAGAGTTAAATTTGCACGTCCAGACACCTCCAGCTAGTCTCTCATTGGTTCTCCCTATTCCTGTTCATCTTCCGCAGAAATTGCAAACTGGGCCAAACAGGAGGTTAAAGGCACTGACTCTCCAAGTCGGGAGAGTGTTAGTAAAGCGTCTGGAATGTTGCACCCGAGTACCAGGGGACAAGAACTGAGACATATTGGAACACGTCTCCCGATCACATGGTTGATCATACTCTGGGTTCCACATGCATGATTTAGCTGAAGGAAGAATCCCTTAAACCTGGAGAGTTGAGACCCGTGGAATGGGTACCATGCAATATGACTTCAAAGGGTTTTCATTTGCTCACCGAACCTCTCCAATCCTATCACTGCTGCGTTTATGCCCCTGTACACACGCTGGATTCTCTTTCGGAGACATAGCAATGCATAGCTTTTAATATACTTTCTAGTCAGGTACATTCTTAGGCGTTTAATATGGGGTGTTGAGTCCATTTCGTTGAGCAAGGAGTAGCTCTTGTCTATTCCATATTTGGCTTAAGGAACTTTATCTGTGCTCATTTCAATCTCTGGTTTTATGCAGCACCCCAACTCACCTTTCCCCTTAAGCAAGCATAAGTTGGTTTTCTAAATTTCAGACCCTGTTCTGTTTTGTAATCCAGTTCCTGTGTAGCCAAGTTTACATTCCGTGTATTAGTGATATCTTATGATGTTTCTTTTTCTGTGTGACTTATTTCAGTTAGAATCATCATACCTGAATCCACTCATTATGCTGCTACGGGCCTGATGAGATAGATTTCATTGCTGAGTGATATTGCATTGTACGTAAGTACCACAACTTCTTTATCCATTTTTCACTTTCTGCGATATTGAACTTGTCCCGTAAACGAGGTTCTTGTAAGCAGAGCCGTCCCAAACATTGGGGTGGCTGTGTCTTTTTGATTTTAATTTCCCTAAGCTGTAGGACCATAAGTAGAAGTGCCCTAGGCTCTGTTGCTTTGTTTCTTAGATGTTTCAGGAAACACCATACACTTCTCCCAAGCGGGTGTTGACAATTTACATCCCGCCCATCAGCATAACAAGGCTCCCAGTTCTCCATGGCCTGTCCTGCCTTTCTGGATTTTACACTTTTTTCAGATGGCCCTTTTGACCGGGGGGAAGTGAGACTTCATTGTAGTGCAGATTTCCTTTGCAAGCTTGCTTGGTTGGCCAAAAAGGGCGTATGCGTTTTTTCCTGAATATATTCAGGATAAAACGCATACGCCCTTTTTGGCCAAGTGCATCATTGTCGATGCTCTGCCTCTTTTCCTATGCTTTAAATGCAATTCCAGTCTACCTCCTGAAATCGGTTTCCTGCAATTCTGCCCCGCTTTCAAGTCCTCTTGGCAGCCTTACTTCAGTATATTTTTGGACGATAGCTGTCATTTATAACTCTGCAGGTTTGTGAATTACAGTGCCCCTGAGCTCCTTTCTTCAACTCGCTTTCTTGTGAGCTGCCCGCAACACCGCAGGATTGCTTCAGGCCCTAATCTGGTTCCGGCACGGCATGCTGAGCCTTTGGTTAATTCCTCTTCCTGGTGGCAAATGAGAGTTAAATTTGCACGTCCAGACACCTCCAGCTAGTCTCTCATTGGTTCTCCCTATTGCTGTTCATCTTCCGCAGAAATTGCAAGCTGGGCCAAACAGGAGGTTAAAGGCACTGACTCTCCAAGTCGGGAGAGTGTTAGTAAAGCGTCTGGAATGTTGCACCCGAGTACCAGGGGATGAGAACTGAGACATATTTGAGCATGTCTCCCAATCACACGGTTGATCATACTCTGGGTTCCACATGCATGTTTTAGCTGAAGGAAGAATCCCTTAAACCTGGAGAGTTGAGACCCGTGGATTGGGTACCATGCAATATGACTTCAAAGGGTCTTCATTTGCTCACCGAACCTCTCCAATCCTATCACTGCTGCGTTTATGGCCCTGTACACACGCTTGATTCTCTTTCGGAGACATACCAATCCATAGGTTTTAAGATACTTACTAGTAAGGTACATTCTTAGGCGTTTAATATGGGATGTTGAGCCCATTTCGTTGAGCAAGGAGTAGCTCTTATGTATTACATATTTGGCTTAAGGAACTTTATCTGTGCTCATTTCAATCTCTGGTTTTATGCAGCACCCCAACTCACCTTTCCCCTTAAGCAAGCATAAGTTGGTTTTCTAAATTTGAGACCCTGTTCTGTTTTGTAATCCAGTTCCTGTGTAGCCAAGTTTACATTCCGTGTATTAGTGATATCTTATGATGTTTCTTTTTCTGTGTGATTTATTTCAGTTAGAATCATCATACCTGAATCCACTCATTATGCTGCTACGGGCCTGATGACATAGATTTCATTGCTGAGTGATATTGCATTGTACGTAAGTACCACAACTTCTTTATCCTTTTTTCACTTTCTGTGATATTGAACTTGTCCCGTAAACGAGTTTCTTGTAAACAGAGCCATCCCAAACTAAGGGGTGGCTCTTTCTTTTTGATTTTAATTTCCCTAAGCTACAGGACCATAAGTGGAAGTGCCCTGGGCTCTGTTGCTTTGTTTTAGATGTTCCAGGAAACACCATACACTTCTCCTGAGTGGCTGTTGGCAATTTACATCCCGCCCATCAGCATAACAAGGCTCCCAGTTCTCCATGGCCTGTCCTGCCTTTCTGGATTTTACACTTTTTTCAGATGGCCCTTTTGACCGGGGGGAAGTGAGACTTCATTGTAGTGCAGATTTCCTTTACAAGCTTGCTTGGTTGGACAAAAAGGGCGTATGCGTATTTTCCTGAATATGTTCAGGAAAAAACGCATACGCCCTTTTTGGCCAAGTGCATCATTGTCGACGTTCTGCCTCTTTTCCTATGCTTTAAATGTATATTCAGTCTACCTCCTAAAATCGGTTTCCTGCAATTCTGCCCCGCTTTCAAGTCGTCTTGGCAGCCTTACTTCAGTATATTTTTGGACGATAGCTGTCATTTATAACTCTGCAGGTTTGTGAATTACAGTGCCCCTGAGCTCCTTTCTTCAACTCGCTTTCTTGTGAGCTGACCGCAACACCGCAGGATTGCTTCAGGCCCTAATCTGGTTCCGGCACGGCAAGCTGAGCCTTTGGTTAATTCCTCTTCCTGGTGGGAAATGAGAGTTAAATTTGCCCGTCCAGACACCTCCAGCTAGTCTCTCATTGCTTCTCCCTATTCCTGTTCATCTTCCGCAGAAATTGCAAACTGGGCCAAACAGGAGGTTAAAAGCACTGACTCTCCAAGTCGGGGGAGTGTTAGTAAATTGTATGGAATGTTGCACCCGACTACCAGGGGATGAGAACTGAGACATATTGGAACACGTCTCCCGATCACACGGTTGATCATACTCTGGGTTCCACATGCATGTTTTAGCTGAAGGAAGAATCCCTTAAACCTGGAGAGTTGAGACCCGTGGAATGGGTACCATGCAATATGACTTCAAAGGGTCTTCATTTGCTCACCGAACCTCTCCAATCCTATCACTGCTGCGTTTTTGCCCCTGTACTCACGCTTGATTCTCTTTCGGAGACATAGCAATCCATAGGTTTTAAGATACTTACTAGTCAGGTACATTCTTAGGCGTTTAATATGGGGTGTTGAGTCCATTTCGTTGAGCAAGGAGTAGCTCTTGTTTATTCCATATTTGGCTTAAGGAACTTTATCTGTGCTCATTTCAATCTCTGGTTTTATGCAGCACCCCAACTCACCTTTCCCCTTAAGCAAGCATAAGTTGGTTTTCTAAATTTGAGACCCTGTTGTGTTTTGTAAACCAGTTCCTGTGTAGCCAAGTTTACATTCCGTGTATTAGTGATATCTTATGATGTTTCTTTTTCTGTGTGACTTATTTCAGTTAGAATCCTCATACCTGTACCCACTCATTTTCTGCTACAGGCCTGTTGACATAGATTTCATTGCTGAGTGATATTGCATTGTACGTAAGTACCACAAATTCTTTATCCATTTTTGACATTCTGCGATATTGAACTTGTACCGTAAACGAGGTTCTTGTAATCAGAGCCGTCCCAAATTTTGGGTGGCTGTGTCTTTTTGTTTTTATTTCCCTAAGGTATAGGACCATAAGTGGAAGTGCCGTAGGCTCTGTTGCTTTGTTTTTTAGATGTTTCAGGAAACACCATACACTTCTCCCGAGTGGCTGTTGGCAATTTACATCCCACCCATCAGCATAACAAGACTCCCAGTTCTCCATGGCCTGTCCTGCCTTTCTGGATTTTCACTTTTTTCAGATGGCCCTTTTGACCGGGGGGAAGTGAGACTACATTTTAGTGCAGATTTCCTTTGCAAGCTTGCTTGGTTGGCCAAAAAGGGCGTATGCGTTTTCTCCTGAATATATTCAAGAAAAAACGCATACGCACTTTTTGGCCAAGTGCATCATTGTCGACGTTCTGCCTCTTTTCCTATGCTTTAAATGCAATTCCAGTCTACCTCCTGAAATTGGTTTCCTGTAATTCTGCCCCGCTTTCAAGTCCTCTTGGCAGCCTTACTTCAGTATATTTTTGGACGATAGCTGTCATTTATAACTCTGCAGCTTTGTGAATTACAGTGCCCCTGAGCTCCTTTCTTCAACTCGCCTTCTTGTGAGCTGGCCGCAACACCGCAGGATTGCTTCAGGCCCTAATCTGGTTCTGCAACAGCACGCTGAGCCTTTGGTTAATTCCTCTTCCTGGTGGGAAATGAGAGTTAAATTTGCCCTTCCAGACACCTCCAGCTAGTCTCTCATTGGTTCTCCCTATTCCTGTTCGTCTTCCGCAGAAATTGCAAACTGCGCAAAACAGGAGGTTAAAGGCACTGACTCTCCAAGTCGGGAGAGTGTTAGTAAAGCGTCTGGAATGTTGCACCCGAGTACCAGGGGACGAAAACTGAGACATATTGGAACACGTCTCCCGATCACACGGTTGATCATACTCTGGGCTCCACATGCATGTTTTAGCTGAAGGAAGAATCCCTTAAACCTGGAGAGTTGAGACTTGTGGAATGGGTACCATGCAATATGACTTCAAAGGGTCTTCATTTGCTCAGCGAACCTCTCCAATCCTATCACTGCTCCGTTTATGCCCCTGTACACACACTTGATTCTCTTTCGGAGACAAGCAATCCATAGGTTTTCAGATACTTACTAGTCAGGTACATACTTAGGCGTTTAATATGGGGTGTTGAGTCCATTTCGTTGAGCAAGGAGTAGCTCTTGTCTATTACATATTTGGCTTAAGGAACTTTATCTGTCCTCATTTCAATCTCTGGTTTTATGCAGCACCCCAACTCACCTTTCCCCTTAAGCAAGCATAAGTTGGTTTTCTAAATTTGAGACCCTGTTGTGTTTTGTAATCCAGTTCCTGTGTAGCCAAGTTTACATTCCGTGTATTAGTGATATCTTATGATGTTTCTTTTTCTGTGTGACTTATTTCAGTTAGAATCATCATACCTGAATCCACTCATTATGCTGCTACGGGCCTGATGACATAGATTTCATTGCTGAGTAATATTGCATTGTACGTAAGTACCACAACTTCTTTATCCATTTTTCACTTTCTGCGATATTGAACTTGTCCCGTAAATGAGGTTCTTGTAAACAGAGCCATCCCAAACTTTGGGGTGGCTGTGTCTTTTTGATTTTAATTTCCCTAAGCTATAGGACCATAAGTGGAAGTGCCCTAGGCTCTGTTGCTTTGTTTCTTAGATGTTTTAGGAAACACCATACACTTCTCCCGAGTGGCTGTTGGCAATTTACATCCCGCCCATCAGCATAACAAGGCTCCCAGTTCTCCATGGCCTGTCCTGCCTTTCTGGATTTTACACTTTTTTCAGATGGCCCTTTTGACCGGGGGGAAGTGAGACTTCATTGTAGTGCAGATTTCCTTTGCAGGCTTGCTTGGTTCGCCAAAAAGGGCGTATGCGTTTTTTCCTGAATATACTCAGGAAAGAACGCATACGCCCTTTTTGGCCAAGTGCAACATTGTCGACGTTCTGCCTCTTTTCCTATGCTTTAAATGCAATTCCAGTCTACCTCCTGAAATCGGTTTCCTGCAATTCTGCCCCGCTTTCAAGTCCTCTTGGCAGCCTTACTTCAGTATATTTTTGGACGATAGCTGTCATTTATAACTCTGCAGGTTTGTGAATTACAGTGCCCCTGAGCTCCTTTCTTCAACTCGCTTTCTTGTGAGCTGGCCGCAACAGCGCAGGATTGCTTCAGGCCCTAATCTGGTTCCGGCACGGCACGCTGAGCCTTTGGTTAATTCCTCTTCCTGGTGGGAAATGAGAGTTAAATTTGCACGTCCAGACACCTCCAGCTAGTCTCTCATTGCTTCTCCCTATTCCTGTTCATCTTCCGCAGAAATTGCAAACTGGGCCAAACAGGAGGTTAAAGGCACTGACTCTCCAAGTTGGCAGAGTGTTAGTAAAGCGTCTGAAATGTTGCACCCGAGTACCAGGGGACGAGAACTGAGACATATTGGAACACGTCTCCCGATCACACGGTTGATCATATTCTGGGTTCCACATGCATGTTTTAGCTGAAGGAAGAATCCCTTAAACCTGGAGAGTTGAGACCCGTGGAATGGGTACCATGCGATATGACTTCAAAGGGTCTTCATTTGCTCACCGAACCTCTCCAATCCTATCACTGCTGCGTTTATGCCCCTGTACACACGCTTCATTCTCTTTCGGAGACATAGCAATCCATAGGTTTTAAGATACTTACTAGTCAGGTACATTCTTAGGCGTTTAATATGGGATGTTGAGTCCATTTCGTTGAGCAAGGAGTAGCTCTTGTGTATTACGTATTTGGCTTAAGGTACTTCATCTGTGCTCATTTCAATCTCTGGTTTTATGCAGCACCACAATTCACCTTTCCCCTTAAGCAAGCATAAGTTGCTTTTCTAAATTTGAGACCCTGTTGTGTTTTGTAATTCAGTTCCTGTGTAGCCAAGTTTACATTCCGTGTATTAGTGATATCTTATGCTGTTTCTTTTTCTGTGTGACTTATTTTAGTTAGAATCATCATACCTGAATCCACTCATTATGCTGCTACGGGCCGGATGACATAGATTTCATTGCTGAGTGATATTGCATTGTACGTAAGTACCACAACTTCTTTATCCATTTTTCACTTTCTGTGATATTGAACTTGTCCCGTAAATGAGTTTCTTGTAAACAGAGCCGTCCCAAACTTTGGGGTGGCTGTTTCTTTTTGATTTTAATTTCCCTAAGCTATAGGACCATAAGTGGAAGTGCCCTAGGCTCTGTTGCTTTGTTTTTTAGATGTTTCAGGAAAAACCATACACTTCTCCCGAGTCGCTGTTGGCAATTTACATCCCGACCATCAGCATAACAAGGCTCCAAGTTCTCCATGGCCTGTCCTGCCTTTCTGGATTTTACACTTTTTTCAGTTGGCCCTTTTGACCGGGGGGAAGTGAGACTTCATTGTAGTGCAGATTTCCTTTGCAAGCTTGCTTGGTTGGCCAAAAAGGGCATATGCGTTTTTTCCTGAATATATTCAAGAAAAAACGCATACGCACTTTTTGGCCAAGTGCATCATTGTCGACGTTCTGCCTTTTTCCTATGCTTTAAATGCAATTCCAGTCTACCTCCTGAAATCGGTTTCCTGCAATTCTGCCCCGCTTTCAAGTCCTCTTGGCAGCCTTACTTCAGTATATTTTTGGACGATAGCTGTCATTTATAACTCTGCAGGTTTGTGAATTACAGTGCCCCTGAGCTCCTTTCTTCAACTCGCCTTCTTGTGAGCTGGCCGCAACACTGCAGGATTGCTTCAGGCCCTAATCTGGTTCTGCAACAGCACGCTGAGCCTTCTGTTAATTCCTCTTCCTGGTGGGAAATGAGAGTTAAATTTGCACGTCCAGACACCTCCAGCTAGTCTCTCATTGGTTCTCCCTATTCCTGTTCATCTTCCGCAGAAATTGCAAACTGGGCCAAACAGGAGGTTAAAGGCACTGACTCTCCAAGTCGGGAGAGTGTTAGTAAAGCGTCTGGAATGTTGCACCCGAGTACCAGGGTACCAGAACTGTGACATATTGGAACACGTCTCCCGATCACATGGTTGATCATACTCTGGGTTCCACATCCATGATTTATCTGAAGGAAGAATCCCTTAAACCTGGAGAGTTGAGACCCGTGGAATGGGTACCATGCAATATGACTTCAAAGGGTCTTCATTTGCTCACCGAACCTCTCCAATCCTATCACTGCTGCGTTCATGCCCCTGTACACACGCTTGATTCTCTTTCGGAGCCATAGCGATCCGTAGGTTTTAAGATACTTACTAGTAGGGTACATTCTTAGGCATTTAATATGGGGTGTTGAGTCCATTTCGTTAAGCAAGGAGTAGCTCTCGTCTGTTACATATTTGGCTTAAGGAAATTTATCTGTGCTTATTTCAATCTCTGGTTTTATGCAGCACCCCAACTCACCTTTCCCCTTAAGAAAGCATAAGTTGGTTTTCTAAATTTGAGACCCTGTTCTCTTTTGTAATCCAGTTCCTGTGTAGCCAAGTTTACATTCCGTGTATTAGTGATATCTTATGATATTTCTTTTTCTGTGCGACTTATTTCAGTTAGAATCATCATACCTGAATCCACTCATTATGCTGTTACGGGCCTGATGACATACATTTCATTGCTGAGTGATATTGCATTGTACGTAAGTACCAGAACTTCTTTATCCATTTTTCACCTTCTGCGATATTGAACTAGTGCCGTAAACGAGTTTCTTGTAAACAGAGCCATCCCAAACTTATGGGTGGCTGTGTCTTTTTGCTTTTAATTTCCCTAAGCTATAGGGCCATAAGTGGAAGTGCCCTAGGCTCTGTTGCTTTGTTGTTTAGATGTTTCAGGAAACACCATACACTTCTCCTGAGTGGCTGTTGGCAATATACATCCCGCCCATCAGCAAAACAAGGCTCCCAGTTCTCCATGGCCTGGCCTGCCTTTCTGGATTTTACACTTTTTTCAGATGGCCCTTTTGACCGGGGGGAAGTGAGACTTCATTGTAGTGCAGATTTCCTTTGCAAGCTTGCTTGGTTGGCCAAAAAGGGCGTATGCGTTTTTTCCTGAATATATTCAGGAAAAAACGTATACGCCCTTTTTGGCCAAGTGCATCATTGTCGACGTTTTGCCTCTTTTCCTATGCTTTAAATGCAATTCCAGTGTACCTCCTGAAATTGGTTTCCTGCAATTCAGCCCCGCTTTCAAGTCCTCTTGGCAGCCTTACTTCAGTATATTTTTGGACGATAGCTGTCATTTATAACTCTGCAGGTTTGTGAATTACAGTGCCCCTGAGCTCCTTTCTTCAACTCGCTTTCTTGTGAGCTGGCCGCAACACCGCAGGATTGCTTCAGGCCCTAATCTGGTTCAGGCACGGCACGTTGAGCCTTCGGTTAATTCCTCTTCCTGGTGGGAAATGAGAGTTAAATTTGCCCGTCCAGACACCTCCAGCTAGTCTCTCATTGGTTCTCCCTATTCCTGTTCATCTTCCGCAGAAATTGCAAACTGGGCCAAACAGGAGGTTAAAAGCACTGACTCTCCAAGTCGGGAGAGTGTTAGTAAAGCGTCTGGAATGTTGCACCCGAGTACCAGGGTACCAGAACTGTGACATATTGGAACACGTCTCCCGATCACATGGTTGATCATACTCTGGGTTCCACATACATGATTTAGCTGAAGGAAGAATCCCTTAAACCTGGAGAGTTGAGACCCGTGGAATGGGTACCATGCAATATGACTTCAAAGGGTCTTCATTTGCTCACCGAACCTCTCCAATCCTATCACTGCTGCGTTTATGCCCCTGTGTACACGCTTGATTCTCTTTCGGAGCCATAGCGATCCATAGGTTTTAAGATACTTACTAGTAGGGTACATTCTTAGGCGTTTAATATGGGGTGTTGAGTCCATTTCGTTGAGCAAGGAGTAGCTCTCTTCTGTTACATATTTGGCTTAAGGAACTTTATCTGTGCTCATTTCAATCTCTGGTTTTATGCAGCACCCCAACTCACCTTTCCCCTTAAGCAAGCATAAGTTGGTTTTCTAAATTTGAGACCCTGTTCTCTTTTGTAATCCAGTTCCTGTGTAGCCAAGTTTACATTCCGTGTATTAGTGATATCTTATGATGTTTCTTTTTCTGTGTGACTTATTTCAGTTAGAATCATCATACCTGAATCCACTCATTATGCTGCTACGGGCCTGATGACATAGATTTTATTGCTGCGTGATATTGCATTGTACGTAAGTACCACAACTTCTTTATCCATTTTTCACTTTCTGTGATATTGAACTAGTCCCGTAAACAAGTTTCTTGTAAACAGAGCTGTCCCAAACTTAGGGGTGGCTGTGTCTTTTTGATTTTATTTTCCCTAAGCTATAGGGCCATAAGTGGAAGTGCCCTAGGCTCTGTTGCTTTGTTGTTTAGATGTTTCAGGAAACACCATACACTTCTCCGGAGTGGCTGTTGGCAATATACATCCTGCCCCATCAGCAGAAAAATGCTCCCAGTTCTCCATGGCCTGTCCTGCCTTTCTGGATTTTACACTTTTTTCAGATGGCCCTTTTGACTGGGGGGAAATGAGACTTCATTGTAGTGCAGATTTCCTTTGCAAGCTTGCTTGGTTGGCCAAAAAGGGCGTATGCGTTTTTTCCTGAATATATTCAGGAAAAAATGCATACGCCCTTTTTGGCCAAGTGCATCATTGTCGACGTTGTGCCTGTTTTCATATGCTTTAAATGCAATTCCACTCTACCTCCTGAAATCGGTTTCCTGCAATTCTGTCCCGCTTTGAAGTCCCCTTGGGAGCCTTACTTCACTATTTTTTTGGACGATAGCTGTCATTTATAACTCTGCAGGTTTGTGAATTACAGTGCCCCTTAGCTCCTTTGTTCAACTCGCTTTCTTGTGAGCTGGCCGCAACACCGCAGGATTGCTTCAGGCCCTAATCTGGTTCCAGCACGGCACGCTGAGCCTTCGGTTAATTCCTCTTCCTGGTGGGAAATGAGAGTTAAATTTGCCCGTCCAGACACCTCCAGCTAGTCTCTCATTGGTTCTCCCTATTCCTGTTCATCTTCCGCAGAAATTGCAAACTGGGCCAAACAGGAGGTTAAAGGCACTGACTCTCGAAGTCGGGAGAGTGTTAGTAAAGCGTCTGGAATGTTGCACCCGAGAACCAGGGGACCAGAACTGAGACATATTGGAACACGTCTCCCGATCACACGGTTGATCATATTCTGGGTTCCACATACATGATTTAGCTGAAGGAAGAATCCCTTAAACCTGGAGAGTTGAGACCCGTGGAATGGGTACCATGCAATATGACTTCAAAGGGTCTTCATTTGCTCACCGAACCTCTCCAATCCTATCACTGCTGCGTTTATGCCCCTGTGTACACGCTTGATTCTCTTTCGGAGCCATAGCGATCCATAGGTTTTAAGATACTTACTAGTAGGGTACATTCTTAGGCGTTTAATATGGGGTGTTGAGTCCATTTCGTTGAGCAAGGAGTAGCTCTCTTCTGTTACATATTTGGCTTAAGGAACTTTATCTGTGCTCATTTCAATCTCTGGTTTTATGCAGCACCCCAACTCACCTTTCCCCTTAAGCAAGCATAAGTTGGTTTTCTAAATTTGAGACCCTGTTCTCTTTTGTAATCCAGTTCCTGTGTAGCCAAGTTTACATTCCGTGTATTAGTGATATCTTATGATGTTTCTTTTCCTGTGTGACTTATTTCAGTTAGAATCATCATACCTGAATCCACTCATTATGCTGCTATGGGACTGATGACATAGATTTCATTGCTGAGTGATATTGCATTGTACGTAAGTACCAAAATTTCTTTATCCATTTTTCACTTTCTGCGATATTGAACTTGTCCCGTAAACGAGGTTCTTGTAAACAGAGCCGTCCCGAACTTTGGGGTGGCTGTTTCTTTTTGATTTTAATTTCCCTAAGCTATAGGGCCATAAGTGGAAGTGCCCTAGGCTCTGTTTCTTTGTTTCTTAGATGTTTCAGGAAACACCATACACTTCTCCCAAGTGGCTGTTGGCAATTTACCTCCCGCCCATCAGCATAACAAGGCTCCCAGTTCTCCATGGCCTGTCCTGCCTTTCTGGATTTTACACTTTTTTCAGATGGCCCTTTTGACAGGGGGGAATTGAGACTTCATTGTAGTGCAGATTTCCTTTGCAAGCTTGCTTGGTTGGCCAAAACGTGCGTATGCGTTTTTTCCTGAATATATTCAGGAAAAAACGCATACGCCCTTTTTGGCCAAGTGCATCATTGTCGACGTTCTGCCTCTTTTCCTATGCTTTAAATGCAATTCCAGTCTACCTCCTGAGATCGGTTTCCTGCAATTCTGCCCCGCTTTCAAGTCCTCTTGGCAGCCTTACTTCACTATATTTTTGGACGATAGCTGTCATTTATAACTCTGCAGGTTTGTGAATTACATTGCCCCTGAGCTCCTTTCTTCAACTCGCTTTCTTGTGAGCTGGCCGCAACACCGCAGGATTGCTTCAGGCACTAATCTGGTTCCAGCACGGCACGCTGAGCCTTCGGTTAATTCCTCTTCCTGGTGGGAAATGAGAGTTAAATTTGCCAGTCCAGACACCTCCAGCTAGTCTCTCATTGGTTCTCCCTATTCCTGTTCATCTTCCGCAGAAATTGCAAACTGGGCCAAACAGGAGGCTAAAGGCACTGACTCTCCAAGTCGGGAGAGTGTTAGTAAAGCGTCTGTAATGTTGCACCCGAGTACCAGGGGACGAGAACTGAGACATATTGGAACACGTCTCCCGATCACATGGTTGATCATTCTCTGGGTTCCACATGCATGATTTAGCTGAAGGGAGAATCCCTTAAACCTGGAGAGTTGAGACCCGTGGAATGGGTACCATGCAATATGACTCAAAGGGTCTTCATTTGCTCACCGAAACTCTCCAATCCTATCACTGCTGCATTTATGGCCCTGTACACACGCTTGATTCTCTTTTGGAGACATAGCGATCCATAGGTTTTAAGATACTTACTAGTCAGGTACATTCTTAGGCGTTTAATATGGGGTGTTGAGTCCATTTCGTTGAGCAAGGAGTAGCTCTTGTCTATTACATATTTGGCTTAAGGAACTTTATCTGTGCTCATTTCAATCTCTGGTTTTATGCAACACCCCAACTCACCTTTCCCCTTAAGCAAGCATAAGTTGGTTTTCTAAATTTGGGACCCTGTTCTGTTTTGTAATCCAGTTCCTGTGTAGCCAAGTTTACATTCCGTGTATTAGTGATATCTTATGATGTTTCTTTTTCTGTGTGACTTATTTCAGTTAGAATCATCATACCTGAATCCACTCATTATGCTGCTACGGGCCTGATGACATAGATTTCATTGCTGAGTGATATTGCATTGTACGTAAGTACCACAACTTCTTTATCCATTTTTCACTTTCTGCGATATTGTACTTGTACTGTAAACCAGGTTCTTGTAAACAGAGCCGTCCCAAACTTTGGGGTGGCTGTGTCTTTTTGATTTTAATTTCCCTAAGCTATAGGACCATAAGTGGAAATGCTCTAGGCTCTGTTGCTTTGTTGTTTAGATGTTTCAGGAAACACCATACACTTCTCCCTAGTGGCTGTTGGCAATTTACATCCCGCCCATCAGCATAACAAGGCTCCCAGTTCTCCATGGCCTGTCCTGCCTTTCTGGATTTTACACTTTTTTCAGATGGCCCTTTTGACTGGGGGGAAGTGAGACTTCATTGTAGTGCAGATATCCTTTGAAAGCTTGCTTGGTTGGCCAAAAAGGGCGTATGCGTTTTTTCCTGAATATATTCAGGAAAAAACGCATACGCCCTTTTTGGCCAAGTGCATCATTGTGGACGTTCTGCCTCCTTTCCTATGCTTTAAATGCAATTCCAGTCTACCTCCTGAAATCGGTTTTTGCAATTCTGCCCCGCTTTCAAGTCCTCTTGGCAGCCTTACTTCAGTATATTTTTGGACGTTAGCTGTCATTTATAACTCTGCAGGTTTGTGAATTACAGTGCCCCTGAGCTCCTTTCTTCAACTCGCTTTCTTGTGAGCTGGCCGCAACACCACAGGATTGCTTCAGGCCCTAATCTTGTTCCGGCACGGCACCCTGAGCCTTTGGTTAATTCCTCTTCCTGGTGGGAAATGAGAGTTAAATTTGCCCGTCCAGACACCTCCAGCTAGTCTCTCGTTGGTTCTCCCTATTCCTGTTCATCTTCCGCAGAAATTGCAAACTGGCCAAACAGGAGGTTAAAGGCACTGACTCTCCAAGTCGGGTAAGTGTTAGTAAAGCGTCTGGAATGTTGCACCCGAGTACCAGGGGACGAGAACTGATACATATTGGAACACGTCTCCCGATCACACGGTTGATCATACTCTGGGTTCCACATGCATCTTTTAGCTGAAGGAAGAATCCCTTAAACCTGGAGCGTTGAGACCCGTGGAATGGGTACCATGCAATATGACTTCAAAGTGTCTTCATTTGCTCACCGAAACTCTCCAATCCTATCACTGCTGCGTTTATGCCCCTGTACACACGCTTGATTCTCTTTCGGAGACATAGCAGTCCATAGGTTTTAAGATACTTACTAGTCAGGTACATTCTTAGGCGTTTAATATGGGGTGTTGAGTCCATTTCGTTGAGCAACGAGTAGCTCTTGTCTATTACATGTTTGGCTTAAGGAACTTTATCTGTGCTCATTTCAATCTCTGGTTTTATGCAGCACCCCAACTCACCTTTCCCCTTAAGCAAGCATAAGTTGGTTTTCTAAATTTGAGACTCTGTTCTGTTTTGTAATCCAGGTCCTGTGTAGCCAAGTTTACATTCCGTGTATTAGTGATATCTTATGATGTTTCTTTTTCTGTGTGACTTATTTCAGTTAGAATCATCATACCTGAATCCACTCATTATGCTGCTATGGGCCTGATGACATAGATTTCATTGCTGAGTGATATTGCATTGTACGTAAGTACCACAACTTTTTTATCCATTTTTCACTTTCTGCGATATTGTACTTGTACCGTAAACCAGGTTCTTGTAAACAGAGCCGTCTCAAACTTTGGGGTGGCTGTGTCTTTTTGATTTTAATTTCCCTAAACTATAGGACCATAAGTGGAAGTGCTCTAGGCTCTGTTGCTTTGTTTTTTAGATGTTACAGGAAACACCATACACTTCTCCCCAGTGGCTGTTGGCAATTTACATCCCGTCCATCAGCATAACAAGGCTCCCAGTTCTCCATGGCCTGTCCTGCCTTTCTGGATTTTACACTTTTTTCAGATGGCCCTTTTGACTGGGGGGAAGTGAGACTTCATTGTAGTGCAGATATCCTTTGCAAGCTTGCTTGGTTGGCCAAAAAGGGCGTATGCGTTTTTTCCTGAATATACTCAGGATAAAATGCATACGCCCTTTTTGGCCAAGTGCATCATTGTCGACGTTCTGCCTCTTTTCCTATGCTTTAAATGCAATTCCAGTGTACCTCCTGAAATCGGTTTCCTGCAATTCTGCCCCGCTTTCAAGTCCTCTTGGCAGCCTTACTTCAGTATATTTTTGGACGATAGCTGTCATTTATAACTCTGCAGGTTTGTGAATTACAGTGCCCCTGAGCTCCTTTCTTCAACTCGCTTTCTTGTGAGCTGGCCGCAACACCACAGGATTGCTTCAGGCCCTAATCTGGTTCCGGCACGGCACGCTGAGCCTTTGGTTAATTCCTCTTCCTGGTGGGAAATGAGAGTTAAATTTGCCCGTCCAGACACCTCCAGCTAGTCTTTCATTGGTTCTCCCTATTCCTGTTCATCTTCCGCAGAAATTGCAAACTGGGCGAAACAGGAGTTTAAAGGCACTGACTCTCCAAGTCGGGAGAGTGTTAGTAAAGCGTCTGGAATGTTGCACCCGAGTACCAGGGGACGAGAACTGAGACATATTGGAACACGTCTCCTGATCAAATGGTTGATCATACTCTGGGTTCCACATGCATGATTTAGCTGAAGGAAGAATCCCTTAAACCTGGAGCGTTGAGACCCGTGGAACGGGTACCATGCAATATGACTTCAAAGGGTCTTCATTTGCTCACCGAAACTCTCCAATCCTATCACTGCTGCGTTTATGCCCCTGTACACACGCTTGATTCTCTTTCGGAGACATAGCGATCCATAGGTTTTAAGATACTTACTAGTCAGGTACATTCTTAGGCGTTTAATATGGGGTGTTGAGTCCATTTCTTTGAGCAAGGAGTAGCTCTTGTCTATTACATATTTGGCTTAAGGAACTTTATCTGTGCTCATTTCAATCTCTGGTTTTATGCAGCACCCAACTCACCTTTCCCCTTAAGCAAGCATATGTTGGTTTTCTAAATTTGAGACCCTCTTCTCTTTTGTAATCCAGTTCCTGTGTAGCCAAGTTTACATTCCGTGTATTAGTGATATCTTATGATGTTTCTTTTTCTGTGTGACTTATTTCAGTTAGAATCATCATAGCTGAATCCACTCATTATGCTGCTACGGGCCTGATGACATAGATTTCATTGCTGAGTGATATTGCATTGTACGTAAGTACCACAACTTCTTTATCCATTTTTCACTTTCTGCGTTATTGAACTTGTCCCGTAAACGAGTTTCTTGTAAACAGAGCCGTCCCAAATTTTGGGGTGGCTGTGTCTTTTTTATTTTAATTTCCCTAAGCTATAGCGCCATAAGTGGCAGTGCCCTAGGCTCTGTTGCTTTGTTTTTTAGATGTTTCAGGAAACACCATACACTTCTCCCGAGTGGCTGTTGGCAATATACATCCCGCCCATCAGCATAACAAGGTTCCCAGTTCTCCATGGCCTGTCCTACCTTTCTGGCTTTTACACTTTTTTCAGTTGGCCCCTTTGACCGGGGGGAAGTGAGACTTCATTGTAGTGCAGATTTCCTTTGCAAGCTTGCTTGGTTGGCCAAAAAGGGCGTATGCGTTTTTTCCTGAATATATTTAGGAAAAAACGCATACGCCCTTTTTGGCCAAGTGCATCATTGTCGACGTTTTGCCTGTTTTCCTATGCTTTAAATGCAATTCCAGTGTACCTCCTAAAATTGGTTTCCTGCAATTCTGCCCCGCTTTCAAGTCCTCTTGGCAGCCTTACTTCAGTATATTTTTGGACAATAGGTGTCATTTATAACTCTGCAGGTTTGTGAATTACAGTGCCCCTGAGCTCCTTTCTTCAACTCGCTTTCTTGTGAGCTGACCGCAACACCGCACGATTGCTTCAGGCCCTAATCTGGTTCAGGCACGGCACGCTGAGCCTTCAGTTAATTCCTCTTCCTGGTGGGAAATGAGAGTTAAATTTGCCCGTCCAGACACCTCCAGCTAGTCTCTCATTGGTTCTCCCTATTCCTGTTCATCTTCCGCAGAAATTGCAAACTGGGCCAAACAGGAGGTTAAAGGCACTGACTCTCCAAGTCGGGAGAGTGTTAGTAAAGTGTCTGGAATGTTGCACCCGAGTACCAGGGGACCAGAACTGTGACATATTGGAACACGTCTCCCGATCACATGGTTGATCATACTCTGGGTTCCACATACATGATTTATGTGAAAGAAGAATCCCTTAAACCTGGAGAGTTGAGACCCGTGGAATGGGTACCATGCAATATGACTTCAAAGGGTCTTCATTTGCTCACCGAACCTCTCCAATCCTATCACTGCTGCGTTTATGCCCCTGTGTACACGCTTGATTCTCTTTCGGAGCCATAGCGATACATAGGTTTTAAGATACTTACTAGTAGGGTACATTCTTAGGCGTTTAATATGGGGTGTTGAGTCCATTTCGTTGAGCAAGGAGTAGCTCTCTTGTGTTACATATTTGGCTTAAGGAACTTTATCTGTGCTCATTTTAATCTCTGGTTTTATGCAGCACCCCAACTCACCTTTCCCCTTAAGCAAGCATAAGTTGGTTTTCTAAATTTGAGACCCTGTTCTCTTTTGTAATCCAGTTCCTGTGTAGCCAAGTTTACATTCCGTGTATTAGTGATATCTTATGATGTTTCTTTTTCTGTGTGACTTATTTCAGTTAGAATCATCATACCTGAATCCACTCATTATGCTGCTACGGGCCTGATGACATAGATTTCATTGCTGAGTGATATTGCATTGTACGTAAGTACCACAACTTCTTTATCCATTTTTCACTTTCTGCGATATTGAACTAGTCCCGTAAACGAGTTTCTTGTAAACAGAGCCGTCCCAAACTTATGGGTGGCTGCGTCTTTTTGCTTTTAATTTCCTTAAGCTATAGGGCCATAAGTGGAAGTGCCCTAGGCTCTGTTGCTTTGTTGTTTAGATGTTTCAGGAAACACCATACACTTCTCCTGAGTGGCTGTTGGCAATATACATCCCGCCCATCAGCAAAACAAGGCTCCCAGTTCTCCATGGCCTGTCCTGCCTTTCTGGATTTTACACTTTTTTCAGATGGCCCTTTTGACCGGGGGGAAGTGAGACTTCATTGTAGTGCAGATTTCCTTTGCAAGCTTGCTTGGTTGGCCAAAAAGGGCGTATGCTTTTTTTCCTGAATATATTCAGGAAAAAACGCATACGCCCTTTTTGGCCAAGTGCATCATTGTCGACGTTCTGCCTCTTTTCCTATGCTTTAAATGCAATTCCAGTCTACCTCCTGAAATCGGTTTCCTGCAATTCTGCCCCGCTTTCAAGTCCTCTTGGCAGCCTTACTTCACTATATTTTTGGACGATAGCTGTCATTTATAACTCTGCAGGTTTTTGAATTACTGTGCCCCTGAGCTCCTTTCTTCAACTCGCTTTCTTGTGAGCTGGCCGCAACACCGCAGGATTGCTTCAGGCCCTAATCTGGTTCCGGCACGGCATGCTGAGCCTTTGGTTAATTCCTCTTCCTGGTGGGAAATGAGAGTTAAATTTGCCCATCGAGACACCTCCAGCTAGTCTCTCATTGGTTCTCACTATTCCTGTTCATCTTCCGCAGAAATTGCAAATTGGGCCATACATGAGGTTAAAGGCACTGACTCTCCAAGTCGGGAGAGTGTTAGTTAAGCGTCTGGAATGTTGCACCCGAGTACCAGGGGACCAGAACTGAGACATATTGGAACACATCTCCCGATCACACGGTTGATCGTACTCTGGGTTCCACATGCATCTTTTAGCTGAAGGAAGAATCCCTTAAACCTGGAGAGTTGAGACCCGTGGAATGGGTACCGTGCAATATGCCTTCAAAGGGTCTTCATTTGCTCAGCGAACCTCTCCAATCCTATCACTGCTGCGTTTATGCCCCTGTACACACGCTTGATTCTCTATCGGAGACATAGCAATCCATAGGTTTTAAGATGCTTACTAGTCAGGTACATTCTTAGGCGTTTAATATGGGGTTTTGCGTCCATTTCGTTGAGCAAGGAGTAGCTCTTGTCTATTACATATTTGGCTTAAGGAACTTTATCTGTGCTCATTTCAATCTCTGGTTTTATGCAGCACCCCAACTCACCTTTCCCCTTAAGCAAGCATAAGTTGGTTTTCTAAATTTGAGACCCTGTTCTGTTTTGTAATTCAGTTCCTGTATAGCCAAGTTTACATTCCGTGTAGTACTGATATCTTTTGATGTTTCTTTTTCTGTGTGACTTATTTCAGTTAGAATCATCATACCTGAATCCACTCATTATGCTGCTACGGGCCTGATGACATAGATTTCATTGCTGAGTGATATTGCATTGTACGTAAGTACCACAACTTCTTTATCCATTTTTCACTTTCTGCGTTATTGAACTTGTCCCGTAAACGAGTTTCTTGTAAACAGAGCCGTCCCAAATTTTGGGGTGGCTGTGTCTTTTTTATTTTAATTTCCCTAAGCTATAGCGCCATAAGTGGCAGTGCCCTAGGCTCTGTTGCTTTGTTTTTTAGATGTTTCAGGAAACACCATACACTTCTCCTGAGTGGCTGTTGGCAATATACATCCCGCCCATCAGCATAACAAGGTTCCCAGTTCTCCATGGCCTGCCCTGCCTTTCTGGCTTTTACACTTTTTTCAGTTGGCCCCTTTGACCGGGGGGAAGTGAGACTTCATTGTAGTGCAGATTTCCTTTGCAAGCTTGCTTGGTTGGCCAAAAAGGGCGTATGCGTTTTTTCCTGAATATATTTAGGAAAAAACGCATACGCCCTTTTTGGCCAAGTGCATCATTGTCGACGTTTTGCCTCTTTTCCTATGCTTTAAATGCAATTCCAGTGTACCTCCTAAAATTGGTTTCCTGCAATTCTGCCCCGCTTTCAAGTCCTCTTGGCAGCCTTACTTCAGTATATTTTTGGACGATAGGTGTCATTTATAACTCTGCAGGTTTGTGAATTACAGTGCCCCTGAGCTCCTTTCTTCAACTCGCTTTCTTGTGAGCTGACCGCAACACCGCACGATTGCTTCAGGCCCTAATCTGGTTCAGGCACGGCACGCTGAGCCTTCGGTTAATTCCTCTTCCTGGTGGGAAATGAGAGTTAAATTTGCCCGTCCAGACACCTCCAGCTAGTCTCTCATTGGTTCTCCCTATTCCTGTTCATCTTCCGCAGAAATTGCAAACTGGGCCAAACAGGAGGTTAAAGGCACTGACTCTCCAAGTCGGGAGAGTGTTAGTAAAGCGTCTGGAATGTTGCACCCGAGTACCAGGGGACCAGAACTGTGACATATTGGAACACGTCTCCCGATCACATGGTTGATCATACTCTGGGTTCCACATACATGATTTATGTGAAGGAAGAATCCCTTAAACCTGGAGAGTTGAGACCCGTGGAATGGGTACCATGCAATATGACTTCAAAGGGTCTTCATTTGCTCACCGAACCTCTCCAATCCTATCACTGCTGCGTTTATGCCCCTGTGTACACGCTTGATTCTCTTTCGGAGCCATAGTGATACATAGGTTTTAAGATACTTACTAGTAGGGTACATTCTTAGGCGTTTAATATGGGGTGTTGAGTCCATTTCATTGAGCAAGGAGTAGCTCTCTTGTGTTACATATTTGGCTTAAGGAACTTTATCTGTGCTCATTTTAATCTCTGGTTTTATGCAGCACCCCAACTCACCTTTCCCCTTAAGCAAGCATAAGTTGGTTTTCTAAATTTGAGACCCTGTTCTCTTTTGTAATCCAGTTCCTGTGTAGCCAAGTTTACATTCCGTGTATTAGTGATATCTTATGATGATTCTTTTTCTGTGTGACTTATTTCAGTTAGAATCATCATACCTGAATCCACTCATTATGCTGCTATGGGACTGATGACATAGATTTCATTGCTGAGTGATATTGCATTGTACGTAAGTACCTCAACTTCTTTATCCATTTTTCACTTTCTGCGATATTGAACTAGTCCCGTAAACGAGTTTCTTGTAAACAGAGCCGTCCCAAACTTATGGGTGGCTGCGTCTTTTTGCTTTTAATTTCCTTAAGCTATAGGGCCATAAGTGGAAGTGCCCTAGGCTCTGTTGCTTTGTTGTTTAGATGTTTCAGGAAACACCATACACTTCTCCTGAGTGGCTGTTGGCAATATACATCCCGCCCATCAGCAAAACAAGGCTCCCAGTTCTCCATGGCCTGTCCTGCCTTTCTGGATTTTACACTTTTTTCAGATGGCCCTTTTGACCGGGGGGAAGTGAGACTTCATTGTAGTGCAGATTTCCTTTGCAAGCTTGCTTGGTTGGCCAAAAAGGGCGTATGCTTTTTTTCCTGAATACATTCAGGAAAAAACGCATACGCCCTTTTTGGCCAAGTGCATCATTGTCGACGTTCTGCCTCTTTTCCTATGCTTTAAATGCAATTCCAGTCTACCTCCTGAAATCGGTTTCCTTCAATTCTGCCCCGCTTTCAAGTCCTCTTGGCAGCCTTACTTCACTATATTTTTGGACGATAGCTGTCATTTATAACTCTGCAGGTTTGTGAATTACTGTGCCCCTGAGCTCCTTTCTTCAACTCACTTTCTTGTGAGCTGGCCGCAACACCGCAGGATTGCTTCAGGCCCTAATCTGGTTCCGGCACGGCATGCTGAGCCTTTGGTTAATTCCTCTTCCTGGTGGGAAATGAGAGTTAAATTTGCCCATCGAGACACCTCCAGCTAGTCTCTCATTGGTTCTCGCTATTACTGTTCATCTTCCGCAGAAATTGCAAATTGGGCCATACATGAGGTTAAAGGCACTGACTCTCCAAGTCGGGAGAGTGTTAGTTAAGCGTCTGGAATGTTGCACCCGAGTACCAGGGGACCAGAACTGAGACATATTGGAACACATCTCCCGATCACACGGTTGATCGTACTCTGGGTTCCACATGCATCTTTTAGCTGAAGGAAGAATCCCTTAAACCTGGAGAGTTGAGACCCGTGGAATGGGTACCATGCAATATGCCTTCAAAGGGTCTTCATTTGCTCAGCGAACCTCTCCAATCCTATCACTGCTGCGTTTAAGCCCCTGTACACACGCATGATTCTCTATCGGAGACATAGCAATCCATAGGTTTTAAGATGCTTACTAGTCAGGTACATTCTTAGGCGTTTAATATGGGGTTTTGCGTCCATTTCGTTGAGCAAGGAGTAGCTCTTGTCTATTACATATTTGGCTTAAGGAACTTTATCTGTGCTCATTTCAATCTCTGGTTTTATGCAGCACCCCAACTCACCTTTCCCCTTAAGCAAGCATAAGTTGGTTTTCTAAATTTGAGACCCTGTTCTGTTTTGTAATTCAGTTCCTGTATAGCCAAGTTTACATTCCGTGTAGTACTGATATCTTTTGATGTTTCTTTTTCTGTGTGACTTATTTCAGTTAGAATCATCATACCTGAATCCACTCATTATGCTGCTACGGGCCTGATGACATAGATTTCATTGCTGAGTGATATTGCATTGTACGTAAGTACCACAACTTCTTTATCCATTTTTCTCTTTATGCGATATTGAAGTTGTACCGTAAATGAGGTTCTTGTAAACAGAGCCGTCCCAAATTTTGGGGTGGCTGTGTCTTTTTGATTTTAATTTCCCTAAGCTATAGGACCATAAGCGGAAGTGCCCTAGGCTCTGTTGCTTTGTTTTTTAGATGTTTCAGGAAACACCATACACTTCTCCCAAGTGGCTGTTGGCAATTTACATCCTGCCCATCAGCATAACAAGGCTCCCAGTTCTCCATGGCCTGTCCTGCCTTTCTGGATTTTACACTTTTTTCAGATGACCCTTTTGACCTGGGGGAAGTGAGACTTCATTGTAGTGCAGATTTCCTTTGCAAGCTTGCTTGGTTGGCCAAAAAGGGCGTATGCGTTTTTTCCTGAGTATATTCAGGAAAAAACGCATACACCCTTTTTGGCCAAGTGCATCATTGTCGACGTTCTGCCTCTTTTCCTATGCTTTAAATGCAATTCCAGTCTACCTCCTGAAATCGGTTTCCTGCAATTCTTTCCCGCTTTCAAGTCCTCTTGGCAGCCTTACTTCACTATATTTTTGGACGATAGCTGTCATTTATAACTCTGCAGGTTTGTGAGTTACAGTGCCCCCGAGCTCCTTTCTTCAACTCGCTTTCTTGTGAGCTAGCCGCAACACCACAGGATTGCTTCAGGCCCTAATCTGGTTCCGGCACGGCACGCTGAGCCTTTGGTTAATTCCTCTTCCTGGTGGGAAATGAGAGTTAAATTTGCCCGTCCAGACACCTCCAGCTAGTCTCTCATTGGTTCTCCCTATTCCTGTTCATTTTCCGCAGAAATTGCAAACTGGGCCAAACAGGAGGTTAAAGGCACTGACTCTCCTAGTTGGGAGAGTGTTAGTAAAGCATCTGGATTACTGCACCCGAGTACCAGGGGATGAGAACTGAGACATATTGGAACATGTCTCCCGATCACACGGTTGATCATACTCTGGGTTCCACATGCATGTTTTAGCTGAAGGAAGAATCCCTTAAACCTGGAGAGTTGAGACCCGTTGAATGGGTACCATGCAATATGACTTCAAAGGGTCTTCATTTGCTCACCGAACCTCTCCAATCCTATCACTGCTGCGTTTATGAACCCGTACACACGCTTGATTCTCTTTCGGAGACATAGCAATCCATAGCTTTTAAGATACTTACTAGTCATGTACATTCTTAGGCGTGTTATATGGGGTTTTGAGTCCATTTCGTTGAGCAAGGAGTAGCTCTTGTCTATTCCATATTTGGCTTAAGGAACTTTATCTGTGCTCATTTCAATCTCTGGTTTTATGCAGCACCCCAACTCACCTTTCCCCTTAAGCAAGCATAAGTTGGTTTTCTAAATTTGAGACCCTGTTCTGTTATGTAAACCAGTTCCTCTGTAGCCAAGTTTACATTCCGTGTATTAGTGATATCTTATGATGTTTCTTTTCCTGTGTGACATATTTCAGTTAGAATCATCATACCTGAATCCACTCATTATGCTGCTATGGGCCTGATGACATAGATTTCATTGCTGAGTGATATTGCATTGTACATAAGTACCACAACTTCTTTATCCATTTTTCACTTTCTGCGATTTTGAACTTGTTCCGTAAACGTGGGTCTTGTAAACAGAGCCGTCCCAAACTTTGGGGTGGCTGTGTCTTTTTGATTTTAATTTCCCTAAGCTATAGGACCATAAGTGAAAGTGCCCTAGGCTCTGTTGCTTTGTTTTTTAGATGTTTCAGGAAACAACATACACTTCTCCCCAGTGGCTTTTGGCAATTTACATCCCGTCCATCAGCATAAAAAGGCTCCCAGTTCTCCATGGCCTGTCCTGCCTTTCTGGATTTTACACTTTTTTCAGATGGCCCTTTTGACCCGGTGGAAGTGAGACTTCATTGTAGTGCAGATTTCCTTTGCAAGCTTGCTTGGTTGGCCAAAAAGGGCGTATGCGTTTTTTCCTGAATATATTCAGGATAAAACGCATACGCCCTTTTTGGCCAAGTGCATCATTGTCGACGTTCTGCCTCTTTTCCTATGCTTTAAATGCAATTCCAGTCTACCTCCTGAAATCGGTTTCCTGCAATTCTGCCCCGCTTTCAAGTCCTCTTGGCAGACTTACTTCACTATATTTTTGGACGATCGCTGTCATTTATAACTCTGCAGGTTTGTGAATTACAGTGCCCCTGTGCTCCTTTCTTCAACTCGCTTTCTTGTGAGCTGGCCGCAACACCGCAGGATTGCTTCAGGCACTAATCTGGTTCCAGCAGGGCACGCTGAGCCTTCGGTTAATTCCTCTTCCTGGTGGGAAATGAGAGTTAAATTTGCCAGTCCAGACACCTCCAGCTAGTCTCTCATTGGTTCTCCCTATTCCTGTTCATCTTCCGCAGAAATTGCAAACTGGGCCAAACAGGAGGCTAAAGGCACTGACTCTCCAAGTCGGGAAAGTGTTAGTAAAGCATCTGGAATGTTGCACCCGAGTACCAGGGGACGAGAACTGAGACATATTGGAACACGTCTCCCGATCACACGGTTGATCATACTCTGGGTTCCACATACATGATTTAGCTGAAGGAAGAATCCCTTAAACCCGGAGCGTTGAGACCCGTGGAATGGGTACCATGCAATATGACTTCAAAGGGTCTTCATTTGCTCACCGAACCTCTCCAATCCTATCACTGCTGCGTTTAAGCCCCTGTACACACGCTTGATTCTCTTTCGGAGACATAGTGATCCATAGGTTTTAAGATACTTACTAGTCAGGTACATTCTTAGGCGTTTAATATGGGGTGTTGAGTCCATTTCGTTGACCAAGGAGTAGCTCTTGTCTGTTACATATTTAGCTTAAGGAACTTTATCTGTGCTCATTTCAATCTCTGGTTTTATGCAGCACCCCAACTCACCTTTCCCCTTAAGCAAGCATAAGTTGGTTTTCTAAATTTGAGACCCTGTTCTCTTTTGTAATCCAGTTCCTGTGTAGCCAAGTTTACATTCCGTGTATTAGTGATATCTTATGATGTTTCTTTTTCTGTGTTACTTATTTCAGTTAGAATCATCATACCTGAATCCACTCATTATGCTGCTATGGGCCTGATGACATAGATTTCATTGCTGAGTGATATTGCATTGTACGTAAGTACCACAACTTCTTTATCCATTTTCCACTCTCTGCGATATTGAACTTGTCCCGTAAACGAGATTCTTGTAAACAGAGCCGTCCGAAACTTAGGGGTGGCTGTGTCTTTTTGATTTTAATTTCCCTAAGCTATAGGACCATAAGTGGAAGTGCCCTAGGCTCTGTTGCTTTGTTTTCTAGATGTTTCAGGAAACACCATACACTTCTCCCAAGTGGCTGTTGGCAATTTACATCCTGCCCATCAGCATAACAAGGCTCCCAGTTCTCCATGGCCTGTCCTGCCTTTCTGGATTTTACACGTTTTTCAGATGGCCCTTTTGACCGGGGGAAGTGAGAATTCATTGTAGTGCAGATTTCCTTTGCAAGCATGCTTGGTTGGCCAAAAAGGGCATATGCTTTTTTTCCTGAATATATTCAGGAAAAAACGCATACGCCCTTTTTGGCCAAGTGCATCATTGTCGACGTTCTGCCTCTTTTCCTATGCTTTAAATGCAATACCAGTCTACCTCCTGAAAAAGGTTTCCTGCAATTCTGCCCCACTTTCAAGTCCTCTTGGCAGCCTTACTTCAGTATATTTTTGGACGATAGCTGTCATTTATAACTCTGCAGGTTTGTGAATTACAGTGCCCCTGATCTCCTTTCTTCAACTCGCTTTCTTGTGAGCTGGCCGCAACACCGCTGGATTGCTTCAGGCCCTAATCTGGTTCTGGCACGGCATGCTGAGCCTTTGGTTAATTCCTCTTCCTGGTGGGAAATGAGAGTTAAATTTGCCCGTCCAGACACCTCCAGCTAGTCTCTCATTGGTTCTCCCTATTCCTGTATATGTTCCGCAGAATTTGCGACCTGGGTCAAACAGGAGGTTAAAGGCACTGACTCTCCAAGTCGGGAGAGTGTTAGTAAAGCATCTGGAATGTTGCACACGAGTACTAGGGGATGAGAACTGAGACATATTTGAACATGAGTCCCGATCACACGGTTGATCATACTCTGGGTTCCACATGTATGTTTTAGCTGAAGGAAGAATCCCTTAAACCTGGAGAGTTGAGACCCGTGGAATGGGTACCATGCAATATGACATCAAAGGGTCTTCATTTGCTCACCAAACCTCTCCAATCCTATCACTGCTGCGTTTATGCCCCTGTACACACACTTGATTCTCTTTCGGAGACATAGCGATCCGTAGGTTTTAAGATACTTACTAGTCAGGTACATTCTTAGGCATTTAATATGGGGTGTTGAGTCCATTTCGTTGAGCAAGGAGTAGCTCTTGTCTATTCCATATTTGGCTTAAGGAACTTTATCTGTGCTCATTTCAATCTCTGGTTTTATGCAGCACCCCATCTCACCTTTCCCCTTAAGCAAGCATAAGTTGGTTTTCTAAATTTGAGACACTGTTCTGTTTTGTAATCCACTTCCTGTGTAGCCAAGTTTACATTCCGTGTATTAGTGATATCTTATGATGTTTCTTTTTCTGTGTGACTTATTTCAGTTAGAATCATCATACCTGAATCCACTCATTATGCTACTACGGGCCTGATGACATAGATTTCTTTGCTGAGTGATATTGCATTGTACGTAAGTACCACAAGTTCTTTATCCATTTTTCACTTTCTCCGATATTGAACTTGTCCCGTAAACAAGTTTCTTGTAAACAGAGCCGTCCCAAACTTTGGGTTGGCTGTGTCTTTTTGATTTTAATTTCCCTAAGCTATAGGACCATAAGTGGAAGTGCCCTAGGCTCTGTTGCTTAGTTTTTTACATGTTTCAGGAAACACCATACACTTCTCCGGAGTGGCTGTTGGCAATTTACAACCCACCCATCAGCATAACAAGGCTCCCAGTTCTCCATGGCCTGTCCTGCCTTTCTGGATTTTACACTTTTTTCAGATGGCCCTTTTGACCGGGGGGAAGTGAGACTTCATTGTAGTGCAGATATCCTTTGCAAGCTTGCTTGGTTGGCCAAAAAGGGCGTATGCATTTTTTCCTGAATATATTCAGGAAAAAACGCATACGCCCTTTTTGGCCAAGTGCATCATTGTCGACGTTCTGCCTCTTTTCCTACGGTTTAAATGCAATTCCAGTCTACCTCCTGAAATCGGTTTCCTGCAATTCTGCCCCACTTTCAAGTCCTCTTGGCAGCCTTACTTCAGTATATTTTTGGATGATAGCTGTCATTTATAACTCTGCAGGTTTGTGAATTACAGTGCCCCTGAGCTCCTTTCTTTAACTCACTTTCTTGTGAGCTGGCCGCAACACCGCAGGATTGCTTCAGGCCCTAATCTGGTTCCGGCATGGCACGCTGAGTCTTTGGTTAATTCCTTTCCTGGTGGGAAATGAGAGTTAAATTTGCCCGTCCAGACACCTCCAGCTAGTCTCTCATTGGTCCTCCCTATTCCTGTTCATCTTCCACAGAAAGTGCAAACTGGGCCAAACAGGAGGTTAAAGGCACTGACTCTCCAAGTCAGGAGAGTGTTAGTAAAGCGTCTGGAATGTTGCACCCGAGTACCAGGGGACGAAAACTGAGACATATTTGAACACTTCTCCTGATCACATGGTTGATCATACTCTGGGTTCCACATGCATGTTTCAGCTGAAGGAAGAATCCCTTAAACCTGGAGAGTTGAGACCCGTGGAATAGGTACCATGCAATATGACTTCAAAGGGTCTTCATTTGCTCACCAAACCTCTCCAATCCTATCACTGCTGCGTTTATGCCCCTGTACACATGCTTGATTCTCTTTCGGAGACATAGCAATCCATAGGTTTTAAGATACTTACTAGTCAGGTACATTCTTAGGCGTTTAAAATGGGGTGTTGAGTCCATTTCGTTGAGCAAGGAGTAGCTCTTGTCTATTACATATTTGGTTTAAGGAACTTTATCTGTGCTCATTTCAGTCTCTGGTTTTATGCTGCACCCCAACTCACCTTTCCACTTAAGCAAGCATAAGTTGGTTTTCTAAATTTGAGACCCTGTTCTGTTTTGTAATTCAGTTCCTGTGTAGCCTAGTTTACATTAAGTGCATTAGTGATATCTTATGATGTTTCTTTTTCTGTGTGACTTATTTCAGTTGGAATCATCATACCTGAATCCACTCATTATGCTGCTATGGGCCTGATGACATAGATTTCATTGCTTAGTGATATTGCCTTGTACGTAAGTACCACAACTTCTTTATCCATTTTTCGCTTTCTGCGATATTGAACTTGTACCGTAAACGAGGTTCTTGTAAACAGAGCCGTCCCAAACTTTGGAGTGGCTGTGTCTTTTTGATTTTAATTTCCCTAAGCTATAGGACCATAAGTGGAAGTGCCCTAGGCTCTGTTGCTTTGTTTTTCAGATGTTTCAGGAAACACCATACACTTCTCCTGAGTGGCTGTTGGCAATTTACATCCCGCCCATCAGCATAACAAGGCTCCCAGTTCTCCATGGCCTGTCCTGCCTTTCTGGATTTTACACTTTTTTCAGATGGCCCTTTTGACCGGGGGGAAGTGAGACTTCATTGTAGTGCCCATATCCTTTGCAAGCTTGCTTGGTTGGCCAAAAAGGGCGTATGCGTTTTTTCCTGAATATATTCAGGAAAAAACGCATACGCACTTTTTGGCCAAGTGCATCATTGTCGAAGTCCTGCCTCTTTTCCTATGCTTTAAATGCAATTCCAGTCTACCTTCTGAAATCGGTTTCCTGCAATTCTGCCCCACTTTCAAGTCCTCTTGGCAGCCTTACTTCAGTATATTTTTGGACGATAGCTGTCATTTATAACTCTGCAGGTTTGTGAATTACAGTGTCCCTGAGCTCCTTTCTTCAACTCGCTTTCTTGTGAGCTGGCCGCAACACCGCAGGATTGCTTCAGGCCCTAATCTGGTTCCGGCACGGCTCGCTGAGCCTTTGGTTAATTCCTCTACCTGGTGGGAAATGAGAGTTAAATTTGCCCGTCCAGACACCTCCAGCTAGTCTCTCATTGGTTCTCCTTATTCCTGTTTATCTTCCGCAGAAATTGCAAACTGGGCCAAACAGGAGGTTAAAGGCACTGACTCTCCAAGTCGGGAGAGTGTTAGTAAAGCGTCTGGAATGTTGCACCCGAGTACCAGGGGACGAGAACTGAGACATATTGGAACACGTCTCCCGATCACACGGTTGATCATACTCTGGGTTCCACATACCTGATTTAGCTGAAGGAAGAATCCCTTAAACCTCTAGAGTTGAGACCCGTGGAATGGGTACCATGCAATATGACTTCAAAGGGTCTTCATTTGCTCACCAAACCTCTCCAATCCTATCACTGCTGCGTTTATGCCCCTGTACACACGCTTGATTCTCTTTCGGAGACATAGCGATCCATAGGTTTTAAGATACTTACTAGTCAGGTAAATCTTAGGCGTTTAATATGGGGTGTTCAGTCCATTTCGTTGAGCAAGGAGTAGCTCTTGTGTATTACATATTTGGCTTAAGGAACTTTATCTGTGCTCATTTCAATCTCTGGTTTTATGCAGCACCCCAACTCACCTTTCCCCTTAAGCAAGCATAAGTTGGTTTTCTAAATTTGAGACCCTGTTGTGTTTTGTAATCCAGTTCCTGTGTACCCAAGTTTACATTCCGTGTATTAGTGATATCTTATGATGTTTCTTTTTCTGTGTGACTTATTTCAGTTAGAATCATCATACCTGAATCCACTCATTATGCTGCTACGGGCCTGATGACATAGATTTCATTGCTGAGTGATATTGCATTGTACGTAAGTACCACAACTTCTTTATCCATTTTTCACTTTCTGCGATATTGAACTTGTACCGTAAACGAGTTTCTTGTAAACAGAGCCGTCCCAAACTTAGGGGTGGCTGTGTCTTTTTGATTTTAATTTCCCTAAGCTATACGACCATAAGTGGAAGTGCCCTAGGCTCTGTTGCTTTGTTTTTTAGATGTTTCAGGAAACACCATACACTTCTCCAGAGTGGCTGTTGGCAATATACATCCTGCCCATCAGCATAATAAGTCTCCTAGTTCTCCATGGCCTGTCCTGCCTTTCTGGATTTTACACTTTTTTCAGATGGCCCTTTTGACCGGGGAGAAGTGAGACTTCATTGTAGTGCAGATATCCTTTGCAAGCTTGCTTGGTTGGCCAAAAAGGGCGTATGCGTTTTTTCCTGAATATATTCAGGAAAAAACGCATACGCCCTTTTTGGCCAAGTGCATCATTGTCGACGTTCTGCCTCTTTTCCTATGCTTTAAATGCAATTCCAGTCTACATCCTGAAATCGGTTTCCTGCAATTCTGACCCGCTTTCAAGTCCTCTTGGCAGCCTTACTTCAGTATACTTTTGGACGATAGCTGTCATTTATAACTCTGCAGGTTTGTGAATTACAGTGCCCCTGAGCTCCTTTCTTCAACTCGCTTTCTTGTGAGCTGGCCGCAACACCGCAGGATTGCTTCAGGCCCTAATCTGGTTCCGGCACGGCACGCTGAGCCTTTGGTTAATTCCTCTTCCTGGTGGGAAATGAGAGTTAAATTTGCACGTCCAGACACCTCCAGCTAGTCTCTCATTGGTTTTCCCTATTCCTGTTCATCTTCTGCGGAAATTGCAAACTGGGCCAAACAGGAGGTTAAAGGCACTGACTCTCCAAGTTGGGAGAGAGTTAGTAAAGCGTCTGGAATGTTGCACCCGAGTACCAGGGGACAAGAACTGAGACATATTGGAACACGTCTCCCGATCACACGGTTGATCATACTCTGGGTTCCACATGTATGTTTTAGCTGAAGGAAGAATCCCTTAAACCTGGAGAGTTGAGACCCGTGGAATGGGTACCATGCAATATGACTTCAAAGGGTCTTCATTTGCTCACCGAACCTCTCCAATCCTATCACTGCTGCATTTATGCCCCTGTACTCATGCTTGATTCTCTTTCAGAGACATAGCAAACTTTAGGTTTTAAGATACTTACTAGTCAGGTACATTATAAGGTGTTTAACATGGGGTTTTGAGTCCATTTCGTTGAGCAAGGAGTAGCTCTTTTCTATTACATATTTGGCTTAAGGAACTTTATCTGTGCTCATTTCAATCTCTGGTTTTATGCAGCACCCCAACTCACCTTTCCCCTTAAGCAAGCATAAGTTGGTTTTCTAAATTTGAGACCCTCTTCTGTTTTGTAATCCAGTTCCTGTGTAGCCAAGTTTACATTCCGTGTATTAGTGATATGTTATGATGTTTCTTTTTCTTGTGACTTATTTCAGTTAGAATCATCATACCTGAACCCACTCATTTTCTGCTACAGGCCTGTTGACAGAGATTTCATTGCTGAGTGATATTGCATTGTACGTAAGTAGCACAAATTCTTTATCCATTTTTCACTTTCTGCGATATTGAACTTGTACCATAAATGAGGTTCTTGTAAACAGAGCCGTCCCAAACTTTGGGGTGGCTGTGTCTTTTTGATTTTAATTTCCCTAAGCTATAGGACCATAAGTGGAAGTGCCCTAGGCTCTGTTGCTTTGTTTTTTAGATGTTTCAGGAAACACCATACACTTCTCCCGAGTGGCTGTTGGCAATTTACATCCTGCTCATCAGCATAACAAGGCTCCCAGTTCTCCATGGCCTGTCCTGCCTTTCTGGATTTTACACTTTTTTCAGATGGCCCTTTTGACCAGGGGGAAATGAGACTTCATTGTAGTGCAGATTTCCTTTGCAAGCTTGCTTGGATGGCCACAAAGGGCGTATGCGTATTTTCCTGAATATATTCAGGAAAAAACGCATACGCCCTTTTTGGCCAAGTGCATCATTGTCGACGTTCTGCCTCTTTTCCTATGCTTTAAATGCAATTCCAGTCTACCTCCTGAAATCGGTTTCCTGCAATTCTGACCCACTTTCAAGTCCTCTTGGCAGCCTTACTTCAGTATAGTTTTGGACGATAGCTGTCATTTATAACTCTGCAGGTTTGTGAATTACAGTGCCCCTGAGCTCCTTTCTTCAACTCGCTTTCTTGTGAGCTGGCCGCAACACCGCAGGATTGCTTCAGGCCCTAATCTGGTTCCGGCACGGCACGCTGAGCCTTTGGTTAATTCCTCTTCCTGGTGGGAAATGAGAGTTAAATTTGCCCGTCCAGACACCTCCAGCTAGTCTCTCATTGGTTCTCCCTATTCCTGTTCATCTTCTGCGGAAATTGCAAACTGGGCCAAATAGGAGGTTAAAGGCACTGACTCTCCAAGTTGGGAGAGAGTTAGTAAAGCGTCTGGAATGTTTCACCCGAGTACCAGGGGACAAGAACTGAGACATATTGGAACACGTCTCCCGATCACACGGTTGATCATACTCTGGGTTCCACATGCATGTTTTAGCTGAAGGAAGAATCCCTTAAACCTGGAGAGTTGAGACCCGTGGAATGGGTACCATGAAATATGACTTCAAAGGGTCTTCATTTGCTCACCGAACCTCTCCAATCCTATCACTGCTGCATTTATGCCCCTGTACACATGCTTGATTCTCTTTCGGAGACATAGCAATCTATAGCTTTTAAGATACTTACTAGTCAGGTACATTCTTAGGCGTTTAATATGGGGTGTTGAGTCCATTTCGTTGAGCAAGGAGTAGCTCTTGTCTATTCCACATTTGGCTTAAGGAACTTTATCTGTGCTCATTTCAATCTCTGGTTTTATGCAGCACCCCAACTCACCTTTCCCCTTAAGCAAGCATAAGTTGGTTTTCTAAATTTGAGACCCTGTTCTGTTTTGTAATCCAGTTCCTGTGTACCCAAGTTTACATTCCGTGTTTTAATGATATCTTATGATGTTTCTTTTTCTGTGTGACTTATTTCAGTTAGAATCATCATACCTGAATCCACTCATTATGCTGCTACGGGCCTGATGACATAGATTTCGTTGCTGAGTGATATTGCATTGTACGTAAGTACCACAACTTCTTTATCCATTTTTCACTTTCTGCGATATTGAACTTGTCCCGTAAACGAGTTTCTTGTAAACAGAGCCATCCCAAACTTTGGGGTGGCTGTGTCTTTTTGATTTTAATTTCCCTAAGCTATAGGACCATAAGTGGAAGTGCCCTAGGCTCTGTTGATTTGTTTTTTAGATGTTTCAGGAAACAACATACACTTCTCCCGAGTGGCTGTTGGCAACTTACATCCCGCCAATCAGCATAACAAGTCTCCCAGTTCTCCATGGCCTGTCCTGCCTTTCTGGATTTTACACTTTTTTCAGATGGCCCTTTTGACGGGGGGAAGTGAGACTTCATTGTAGTGCAGATTTCCTTTGCAATCTTTCTTGGTTGGCCAAAAAGGGCGTATGCTTTTTTTTCTGAATATATTCAAGAAAAAACGCATACGACCTTTTTGGCCAAGTGCCTCATTGTCGACTTTCTGCCTCTTTTCCTATGCTTTAAATGCAATTCCAGTCTACCTCCTGAAATCGGATTCCTGCAATGATGCCCTGCTTTCAACTCCTCTTGGCAGCCTTACTTCAGTATATTTTTGGACGATAGGTATCATTTATAACTCTGCAGGTTTGTGATTACAGTGCTCCTGAGCTCCTTTCTTCAACTCGCTTTCTTGTGAGCTGGCCGCAACACCGCAGGATTTCTTCCGGCCCTAATCTGGTTCCAGCAAGGCACGCTCAGCCTTTGGTTAATTCCTCCTCCTCGGGGGAAATGAGAGTTAAATTTGCCCGTCCAGACACCTCCAGCTAGTCTCTCATTGGTTCTCCCTATTCCTGTTCATCTTCCGCAGAAATTGCAAACTGGGCCAAACAGGAGGTTAAAGGCACTGACTCTCCAAGTTGGGAGAGTGTTAGTAAAGCATCTGGAATGTGGCACCCGAGTACCAGGGGAGGAAAACTGAGATATATTTGAACACGTGTCCCGATCACACAGCTGATCATACTCTGGGTTCCACATGCATGTTTTATCTGAAGGAAGAATCCCTTAAACCTGGAGAGTTGAGACCCGTGGAATGGGTACCATGCAATATGACTTCAAAGGGTCTTCATTTGCTCACCGAACCTCTCCAATCCTATCACTGCTGCATTTATGCCCCTGTACTCACGCTTGATTCTCTTTCAGAGACATAGCAATCTTTAGGTTTTAAGATACTTACTAGTCAGGTACGTTATAAGGTGTTTAACATGGGGTTTTGAGTCCATTTCGTTGAGCAAGGAGTAGCTCTTTTCTATTACATATTTGGCTTAAGGAACTTTATCTGTGCTCATTTCAATCTCTGGTTTTATGCAGCACCCCAACTCACCTTTCCCCTTAAGCAAGCATAAGTTGGTTTTCTAAATTTGAGACCCTCTTCTGTTTTGTAATCCAGTTCCTGTGTAGCCAAGTTTACATTCCGTGTATTAGTGATATCTTATGATGTTTCTTTTTCTTGTGACTTATTTCAGTTAGAATCATCATACCTGAACCCACTCATTTTCTGCTACAGGCCTGTTGACAGAGATTTCATTGCTGAGTGATATTGCATTGTACGTAAGTAGCACAAATTCTTTATCCATTTTTCACTTTCTGCGATATTGAACTTGTACCATAAACGAGGTTCTTGTAAACAGAGCCATCCCAAACTTTGGGGTGGCTGTGTCTTTTTGATTTTAATTTCCCTAAGTTATAGGACCATAAGTGGAAGTGCCCTAGGCTCTGTTGCTTTGTTTTTTAGATGTTTCAGGAAACACCATACACATCTCTCTAGTGGCTGTTGGCAATTTACATCCCGCCCATCAGCATAACAAGGCTCCCAGTTCTCCATGGCCTGTCTTGCCTTTCTGGATTTTACACTTTTTTCAGATGGCCCTTTTAACCGGGTGGAAGTGAGACTTCATTGTAGTGCAGATTTCCTGTGCAAGCTTGCTTGGTTGGCCAAAAAGGGCGTATGCGTTTTTTCCTGAATATATTCAGAAAAAAACGCATACGCACTTTTTGGCCAAGTGCATCATTGTCGACGTTCTGACTCTTTTCCTATGCTTTAAATGCAATTCCAGTCTACCTCCTGAAATCGGTTTCCTGCAATTGTGCCCCGCTTTCAAGTCCTCTTGGCAGCCTTACTTCAGTATATTTTTGGACGATAGCTGTCATTTATAACTCTGCAGGTTTGTGAATTACAGTGCCCCTGAGCTCCTTTCTTCAACTCGCTTTCTTGTGAGCTGGCCACAACACCGCAGGATTGCTTCAGGCCCTAATCTGGTTCCGGCACGACTTGCTGATCCTTTGGTTAATTCCTCTTCCTGGTGGGAAATGAGAGTTAAATTTGCCCGTCTAGACACCTCCATCTTGTGTCTCATTGGTTCTCCCTATTCCTGTTCATCTTCCGCAGAAATTGCAAACTGGGCCAAACAGGAGGTTAAAGTCACTGACTTTCCAAGTAGGGGGAGTGTTAGTAAAGCGTCTGGAATGTTGCACCCGAGTACCAGGGGACGAACACTGAGACATATTTGAACACGTCTCCCTATCACACAGTTGATCATACTCTGGGTTCCACATGCGTGTTTTAGCTGAAGGAAGAATCCCTTAAACCTGGAGAGTTGAGACCCGTGGAATGTGTACCATGCAATATGACTTCAAAGGGTCTTCATTTGCTCACTGAACCTCTCCAATCCTATCAGTGCTGCTTTTATGCCCCTGTACACACGCTTGATACTCTTTCGGAGACATAACAATCCATAGGTTTTAAGATACTTACTAGTCAGGTACATTCTTAGGCGTTTAATATGGGGTGTTGAGTCCATTTCGTTGAGCAAGGAGTAGCTCTTCTGTATTACATATTTGGCTTAAGGAACTTTATCTGTGCTCATTTCAATCTCTGGTTTTATGCAGCACCCCAACTCACCTTTCCCCTTAAGCAAGCATAAGTTGGTTTTCTAAATTTGAGACCCTGTTCTGTTTTGTAATCCAGTTCCTGTGTAGCCAAGTTTACATTCCCTGTATTAGTGATATCTTATGATGTTTCTTTTTCTGTGTGACTTATTTCAGTTACAATCATCATACCTGAATCCACTCATTATGCTGCTATGGGCCTGATGACATAGATTTCATTGCTGAGTGATATTGCATTGTACGTAAGTACCACAAATTCTTTATCCATTTTTCACTTTCTGTGAAATTGAACTTGTACCGTAAACGAGGTTCTTGTAAACAGAGCCGTCCCAAACTTTGGGGTGGCTGTTTCTTTTTGATTTTAATTTCCCTAAGCTATAGGACCATAAGTGGAAGTGCCCTAGGCTCTGTTGATTTGTTTTTTAGATGTTCCAGGAAACACCATACACTTCTCCCAAGTGGCTGTTGGCAATTTACATCCCGCCCATCAGCATAACAAGGCTCCCAGTTCTCCATGGCCTGTCCTGCCTTTCTGGATTTTACACTTTTTTCAGATGGCCCTGTTGACCGGGGGGAAGTGAGAATTCATTGTAGTGCAGATTTCCTTTGCAAGCTTGCTTGGTTGGCCAAAAAGGGCGTATGCGTTTCTTCCTGAATATATTCAGGAAGAAACGCATACGCCGTTTTTGGCCAAGTGCATCATTGTGGACGTTCTGCCTCTTTTCCTATGCTTTAAATGCAATTCCAGTCTACCTCCTGAAATCGGTTTCCTGCAATTATGCCCCGCTTTCAAGTCCTCTTGGCAGCCTTACTTCAGTATATTTTTGGACGATAGCTGTCATTTATAACTCTGCAGGTTTGTGAATTACAGTGCCCCTGAGCTCCTTTCTTCAACTCGCTTTCTTGTGAGCTGGCCACAACACCGCAGGATTGTTTCAGGCCCTAATCTGGTTCCGGCACGGCATGCTGAGCCTTTGGTTAATTCCTCTTCCTGTTGGGAAATGAGAGTTAAATTTGCCCGTCCAGACACCTCCATCTTGTCTCTCATTGGTTCTCCCTATTCCTGTTCATCTTCCACAGAAATTGCAAGCTGGGCCAAACAGGAGGTTAAAGGCACTGACTCTCCAAGTCGGGAGAGTGTTAGTAAAGCGTCTGCAATGTTGCACCCGAGTACCAGGGTTCGAAAACTGAGACATATTGGAACACGTCTCCCGATCACACGGTTGATCATACTCTGGGTTCCACATGCATGTTTTAGCTGAAGGAAGAATCCCTTAAACCAGGAGAGTTGAGACCCGTGGAATGGGTACCATGCGATATGATTTCAAAGGGTCTTCGTTTGCTCACCGAACCTCTCCAATCCTATCACTGCTGCATTTATGCCCCTGTACACACGCTTGATTCTCTTTCAGAGACATAGCAATCCATAGGTTTTAAGATACTTACTAGTCAGGTACATTCTTAGGCGTTTAATATGGGGTGTTGAGTCCATTTCGTTGAGCAAGTAGTAGCTCTTGTCTATTCCATATTTGGCTTAAGGAACTTTATCTGTGCTCATTTGAATCTCTGGTTTTATGCAGCACCCCAACTCACGTTTCCACTTAAGCAAGCATAAGTTGGTTTTCTAAATTTGAGACCCTGTTCTGTTTTGTAATCCAGGTCCTCTGTAGTCAAGTTTACATTCCGTGTAGTAGTGATATCTTATGATGTTTCTTTTTCTGTGTGACTTATTTCATTTAGAATCCTCATACCTGAATCCACTCATTTTCTGCTACAGGCCTGTTGACATAGATTTCATTGCTGAGTGATATTGCATTGTACGTAAGTATCACAAATTCTTTATCCATTTTTCACTTTCTGCGATATTGAACTTGTACCGTAAACGAGGTTCTTGTAAACAGAGCCATCCCAAATTTTGGGTGGCAGTGTCTTTTTGATTTTCATTTCCCTAAGCTATAGGACCATAAGTGGAAGTGCCCTAGGCTCTGTTGCTTTGTTTTTTAGATGTTTCAGGAAACACCATACACTTCTCCCGAGTGGCTGTTGGCAATTTACATCCCACCCATCAGCATAACAAGGCTCCCAGTTCTCCATGGCCTGTCCTGCCTTTCTGGATTTTACACTTTTTTCAGATGGCCCTTTTGACCAGGGGGAAGTGAGACTACATTGTAGTGCAGATTTCCTTTGCAAGCTTGCTTGGTTGGCCAAAAAGGGCGTATGCGTTTTCTCCTGAATATATTCAGGAAAAAACTCATACGCCCTTTTTGTCCAAGTGCATCATTGTGGACGTTCTGCCTCTTTTCCTATGCTTTAAATGCAATTCCAGTCTACCTCCTGAAATCGGTTTCCTGCAATTCTGCCCCTCTTTCAAGTCCTCTTGGCAGCCTTACTTCAGTATATTTTTGGATGATAGCTGTCATTTATCACTCTGCCGGTTTGTGAATTACAGTGCCCCTGAGCTCCTTTCTTCAACTCGCTTTCTTGTGAGCAGCCCGGAACACCGCAGGATTGATTCAGGCCCTAATCTGGTTCCGCCATGGCATGCTGAGCCTTTGGTTAATTCCTCTTCCTGGTCAGAAATGAGAGTTAAATTTGCCCGTCCAGACACCTCCATCTTGTCTCTCATTGGTTCTCCCTATTCCTGTTCATTTTCTGCAGAAATTGCAAACTGGGCCAAAGAGGAGGTTAAAGTCACTGACTTTCCAAGTCGGGAGAGTGTTAGTAAAGCGCCTGGAATGTTGCACCCGAGTACCAGGGGACGAACACTGAGACATATTTGAACACGTCTCCCTATCACACGGTTGATCATACTCTGGGTTCCACATGCGTGTTTTAGCTGAAGGAAGAATCCCTTAAACCTGGAGAGTTGAGACCCGAGGAATGGGTACCATGCAATATGACTTCAAAGGGTCTTCATTTGCTCACTGAACCTCTCCAATCCTATCAGTGCTGCTTTTCTGCCCCTGTACACACGCTTGATACTCTTTCGGAGACATAACAATCCATAGGTTTTAAGATACTTACTAGTCAGGTACATTCTTAGGCGTTTAATATGTGGTGTTGAGTCCATTTCGTTGAGCAAGGAGTAGCTCTTGTCTATTCCATATTTGGCTTAAGGAACATTATCTGTGCTCATTTCAATCTCTGGTTTTATGCAGCACCCCAACTCACCTTTCCCCTTAAGCAAGCATAAGTTGGTTTTCTAAATTTGAGAACTTATTCTGTTTTGTAATTCAGTTCCTTTGTAGCAAGTTTACATTCCGTGTATTAGTGATATCTTATGATGTTTCTTTTTCTGTGTGACTTATTTCAGTTAGAATCATCATACCTGAATCCACTCATTATGCTGCTACGGGTCTGATGACATAGATGTCATTGCTGAGTGATATTGCATTGTACGTAAGTACCACAACTTCTTTATCCATTTTTCGCTTTCTGCTATATTGAACTTGTACTGTAAACGAGGTTCTTGTAAACAGAGCCGTCCCAAACTTTGGCGTGGCTGTGTCTTTTTGATTTTAATTTCCCTAAGCTATAGGACCATAAGTGGAAGTGCCCTAGGCTCTGTTGCTTTGTTTTTTAGATGTTTCAGGAAACACCATACACTTCTCCCGAGTGGCTGTTGGCAATTTACATCCCACCCATCAGCATAACAAGGCTCCCAGTTCTCCATTGCCTGTCCTGCCTTTCTGGATTTTACACTTTTTTCAGATGGCCCTTTTGACCGGGGGGCAGTGAGACTTCATTTTAGTGCAGATTTCCTTTGCAAGCTTGCTTGGTTGGCCAAAAAGGGCGTATGCTTTTTTTTCTGAATATATTCAGGAAAAAACGCATACGCCCTTTTTGGCCAAGTGCATCATTGTCGACGTTCTGCCTCTTTTCCTATGCTTTAAATGCAATTCCTGTCTACCTCCTGAAATAGGTTTCCTGCAATTCTGCCTTGCTTTCAATGCCTCTTCATTGCCTTACCTCAATATAGTTTTTGAAAATAGTTGGCCTTTATAACTCTGCACGTTTTTGAATTGCAGTGGCCCTTAGCTCCATATTTCAGCTCATATTTTTGTGATCTTGCCTCATAACCACAGGATTCCTGCAGGCCCTATTCTTCTTCTGGGGCACCTTGCTGTGCCTTTGGTTTATTCTTCTTACTGATGTGAAATTAGAGTGACATGTGCCCATTGAAACCGCTACAGCTTGTTTCTCACTGGTTCCCCCTATTCCCATTCATCCTCCGCACTAACTGCAGACTGTGCGATACCAGAACTTAAAGGCATTGACTCTCCATGTGAGGATGTTGTTAGTAAAGCGGCTGGAATGTCGATCCGGAGCCCCAGGAGAGGAAAAAGGAGGTGCGTTTTAGAAACCTTTCCCGATCATATGGTATACCAGTCGCTGGGTTTCCCAAGCATGGTTTAGCTGTAGGAAGATTCCCTTCAACCTGGATTGTTGGGACCCTTGGAATGAGTAGCATGAAGTATTGCATTAAACTTTTGGCAGTTGCTCACCAAAACTCACCAATCCTCTCAGCCCCAAGTGTCCAGCCTTATGTGTTATCCAGCTGTGGGTTTATATGTGGTCAATCCAGGTTGCATCACAGCCCCTGAGCAAATTTTGTAAGAATTTTTCTCTCTTTCATTGTTTCTGCGTTTTGTTTTTAAAATTTATTTCTATAATGGGGTTTAGCTCATTTTCACTGCTGTGTTTGTGCCGCTCTGCACACACTTGATTCCCTTATGGAGATATATCAATACATGGATTTTTTTTTTTCTTTTGTGATACGTGGGCCTCTCACTGTTGTGGCCTCTCCCGCCGCGGAGCACAGGCTCCGGACGCGCAGGCTCAGCGGCCATGGCTCACGGGCCCAGCCACTCCGCGGCACATGGGATCCTCCCGGACCGGGGCACGAACCCGCGTCCCCTGCATCGGCAGGCAGACTCTCAACCACTGTGCCACCAGGGAAGCCCAATACATGGATTTTAAGATTCTTATTACTCAGATATATTTCTCTGTGGTTTATAAGGTGTGTTGAGGCCAGTTCATTGAGCAAGGTGTAGATCTTGTCTAATATCTATTTGGTTTATTGAACGGTATCTGTGCTAATTTCAAACTCTGGTTTTATGCATCACCCCACCTCTCCTTTCCCCTTAAGCTGACATAAGTGTGTTTTCTAAATGTGAGACACTGTTCTGTTCTGTAATTCATTTCTTGTGCAGCCATATTTACCCTCCCTCTATAAGTGATATCTTATGATATGTTTCTTTTTCTGTTTGACTTATTTCAAGTAGTATTATCGGACCTAAATCCACTCTTTATCCTTCTACTAGCCTTATTACATTGATTTCATGGTGAAGAGATATTCCATTGTACATAAGTACCACATCTTCTTTATCCATTGTTCTCTTTCCTGGGATATTTAAGGTGTACTGAAGTTGAGGTTCTTGTAAACAGAGTAGCCCTAAACTGTGGTGTGCTTGTGTCTTGTTGATTTTTAGACTTCCCTAGATATACTCTCATGATTGGAAGTGTCCTATGCTCTGTAGCTCTGTTTTTTAGATGATTTAGGAACCACCACACACTTCTCCAGAGTGGCTCTCGGCAGTTCACACACTGCCCATCAGCGTATAAAGGCTCCCTGTTCTCCATGGCCTGTCCTGCATTTCTGGTTTTTACAATTTTTTAGGATGGCCCTTTTGACCGGTGGGAAATGAGACTTCTTTGTTGTGCACATTTGCATTGCTTGCTTGCTTCGTTGCCCATAAAGTGCGTATGCGTTTCTTCCTGGATATAATCAGGAAAAAACGCATACGCCCTTTTGGGCCACCTGCATCATTGTCGAAATTCTGCCGCTTTTCATGTGCTTTAAAGACGAGTCCAATCTATCTCTTGAAATCTGTTTCTTGCAATTCTGTCTTGCATTCAGATCCTCTTCTTTGCCTTACTTCAACATAGTTTTGGACGTTAGTTTTCATTTATAACTCTGCAGGTTTGTGAATTGCAGTGACCCTGAGCTCCATTTTTTAAGTTGCTCTTTTGTGAGCTGGCCTCAAACCCGCAGGATTGCTTCAGGCCCTATTTTGGCTCCGGCGAGGCGGGCTGAGCCTTTTTTCAATTCTTATTCTTAATGGGAAATTAGAGTGATATGTGTCCGTCCAAACCCCTACAACTATTCTCTCATTGGTTCCCCCTCTTCCCGTTCATCCTCCTCACAATTTGCAAAATGTGTGAAACAGAAGTTTAAATGTGCTGATTCTCCAAGTGGGGAGATTCTAAGTAACGTGGCTGGAATGGTGAACAGGAGCACCAGGAGAGGATAAATGAGCTGCATTTTAGACACATCTCCCGATCACATGGTGTACAGTCCTCTGGGTTTTCCATGCATGTTTTAGCTGTAGGAAGATCCCTTGAACCTGCAGATTTGGGACCCATTGAATGGGTACCAGGTAGTATTACTTTAAAGGGTGTGCATTTCCTCACCCAACCTCACATTTCTCTTAGTGCAAACAGTTTCCAGCCTTATGTCTCATCCTGCTGTGGGTCTAGATGTGTTCAATCCATGTTGCATCACCGTCCCTGAGGAAAAGTTGTAAGAGGTTTTCTCTGTCTCTCTGTCGTTTATTTTTTTCAATTTATTACTATATTGGTTACAGCTGATTTTCAAAGCTCTGTTTCTTGCTGCTGTACATCCACCTGATTCACGTACAGAGAGACATCAGTAAATTCTTTTTCAGATTCTTACCAGTCGTATATATTCTTTTCCGGTGACTTGAGTGTGCTGAGTGCAGTTCTTTTAGCTACCGTGTAGGCTTTGTTGATTATCAGTTTGGTATTTGGAATGGTATCTTTGCTAATTTCAACCTCCTGGATGATGCCTCACCCCTCCCCCCCTTTCCCGTTTAGCAGCCTTATGCGTGTTTTCTACATATTTGACTATGTTTTTGTTTTGTAATTTATTTCATGTGTAGCCATTTTGGATTCCACCTTTAAGTGATATCTTATGATATGTGTCTTTTTCTTTTTGAATTATGTCACTTAGAATGATCATACGTAACTCCTCCGGAGTTGTTACAACTGGCCATATTTCATTGATTTCCAGGCTGAATAATATTCCACTCTACCTAAGTACCACATCTCTATCCATTTTTTCTCTCCAGAGACATTTAAGTTATATCCTAGTCGAGGATCTTTTAAACAGAGAGGGGGTAAACATTGGGGTGCCTGTGTCCTCTCGATTTTTGTTTTTCCCAAGATATACGCCCATGAGTGCAAGTGCCCTATGCTCTGTAGCTCATTTTTTAGATGCTTTAGTAAACACAATACACTTCTCCAGAATGGCCGTTGGCAATGTACATTTCCACTATAAGTCTCACAGGGCTCCCTCTTCTCCTTGCCCTGTCCTGCATTTCTGTTGTTTACGCTTTATGAGGATGGCTATTCTGACTGATGCGAAGTGATATCTTTTGTAGTATTGATTTCCAGTGCCCACCTGTTTGCTTGGCTAAAAAAGTGTATGCCCTTTTCTTGAATATATACAGAAAAAAACGCATACACCCTTTTTGGCCAACTGCAATGTTGGCAATGTTCAGCTCCTTTTCTCGTGCTTAATGGCGAGTCCTTTCTACCTCCTCAGATCCCTTTCCTGCCATTCTCCCTTGCTTACAAGTCCTTTTCTCTGACTTTCCTCAAGACATTTTTCAGTGATGGATATTTTCAACTCTGCAGTTTCGTGAATTTTACTGCCCCTGAGTTCCACTGTTCAACTTGTGTTTATGGGAACTGGCCACAAAGCAGCGGGATTTCCTCAAGCCCTATACTGTTTCCATGGGCAACCCTAGCCTTTGGTCAATTCGTCTTCCTGATTGGAAATTAGAGTGACATGTGCCTGTCTGAACACCTAGGACTTGTCTCTCATTGTTCCTCATCCTTCCGCTTCATCCTCTGGACAAATTCCAAACTGTACGCAACAGGATGTTGACAGTGCTGACATCTCCAAGTGGGGAGACTGTTAGTAAAGACGCTGGAGGGGTGAACCCGAGCACCAGGAGATGAGGAGATGAGATGCCTTTTCCAAACTCTTCCCGATCAGACGGTATACCATCCTCTGGGTGTGACAGACATGTTTTAGCAGTAGGAAGAGTCCCATTCATGTAAGGAGAACACCAGGGCTTTTTCAAAATCAGTGTCTGCCCGAAACCCAAACTGGGGAATTTTTTAAGCTACGGCTACACATATGTTCATTAAGGGCCTGGGGAAGTAGGCAGAGTCCAAACTTTAGATGATTGAAGTCTTCAGGGTCAGAAGCACTCACCACCAGCTTCCCTTAGGTTACACTTTAACTGTCATTGATAGATGACGATGACAATAAAAATATCTATTCTTTTCCAGATTATTTCCCCTTATAGCTTATTGCAAAATGTTGAGTGTAGTTCCCTGTGCTATACAGTAGTTCCTTGTTGATGATCTATTTTATACATAGCAGTGTGTATGTGTTAATCCCAAACTGTTAATTTATCCCTCCTCCCACCTTTCCCCTTTGGTAATAATAAATTATAAGATTTTATACTTCTCAGAAATGGGGGAGCTGAAAGAGAGGTATCATTTTCAATGGAAAAGCATTTAAAACAAGATTGAAGCTTTAACCAAGATTATTAGATGTACATCCTTGGAAAGAAATCACTTCGTTTCTCTAATATTGACCTGACAAATAAGACAAACCTTTTCACTGAACTTGCTGATAATAAAGTGATGGAAATATCAAATGGAAGTGTTAGAAACATCTTATTTTACCCGAGCCTTATAAACTGTTCTATGTTAACTACAGTTTGGCTCACACATCTGTTCATTGAAGTTACAATAGTCTCAATTTCTGTTACTGATCCTCCAGAGTGGACCCCAACAAGGGTCCCCCTGCCCAGTGTCATTGGGGCCAACAGATCGAGACTGAGTTTGGTTCACAAGCAAAGGAAACTTTATATTTTGATCAGAGAATGGAGAGGTGAGAGCATGCACTACCCCGTGGGCTGTGGGCTGGGCTGCTGTGTAGAGATCCTGTCAGAGTCAGTGGGAGGGAGGGGGCGGAGCTCTCGAGGGCCGGGTTGGCTGCAGCTCAGGCTCTATATCTCGGAGTCTGCACTGGGCCCCAGGAGCTGAGGTGTCGACCCAGCCATTCTGCACTAGGAAATCTGGTCTGAAGTGCCGGGTGTGGAACCTCTGCATGCGGGACCCTAGGAGCACGTGAAATTAGACAAAGCACAAAGGATAAAAAAGGTCAGACTTGACTTTATTGCCCAGATTCTATTTTTATCTCCCAGGGATTTTTAATGGGCTTTGCTGGGGACAAACCCCTCCTCTGCCTTTTGTCCCGTTCCTCATTCTTGGAGTGCTGAGGGTGCAGACCCTTCTTCTGTAACTGCTGAGTGCTGAGTTGGGAGCCCTCATACCAGGGGACGAGGGTCAAACTTCTCCCCAGCAGCCTCCAGGTGACGTTGATTGGCCCCAGGACCCCTGCCTCCCTGCTCGTCCGCCTGAGCACCAGCATTGGAAGTGTTATAGATTCTAATGACCTTTAAGGGTCCAGGAAAGAGATGTGCAGAGACGCTGTGGGGGCCGATTTCACCCCACCCCACATTTGTTCGGCCACCTTAGGCTGACCGTTTCTGCCAGCCTAGATGCTCTGACCAGTAGTCTGCGCTTTCTTCAATTAGGCCCCTGAATTAACGTACAAACAGCACCAGGTGTCAGAGCCCTGCCCGCTTAACTCCCAGACAGTCCAGGGTCAGTGGTGATCAAAGACCATGATGGCCACTGAGTCAACAGCCTTTTGAAGTAAACAGGAGTCCAGCCGGTCTTATTGGCCACCATCATCACGGTGTCTGTAGGCTTTTCTATGGTGACAGTGTGATATACTCTTCCCCCGCCAAGATTATTAGCTCCCCTCTGGGTGCAGTAAGTCCTGCAAGCAGTAGTCTACTCTTTTGGGACACACTCTTGTTGTTTTATGAGAGAAACTCCAGGTCAAGTGATGTTCACACGAGTCGTCATGGTGCCCTGTTGCCCCCGGTTATCTCTCTGGATGTTGGAGTTGGAGGGCCTCCTCACTCGAGGTTGCTGTGCCCACGGAGCGAACCCTGCAACTTCAGGGCATGGTTGGTTGTTAGGGTCACCACGTGGGGTCCTTTTCCCTTAGGAGGGAGGTGGCCTTTTGGGCTGCTGATTTCCAGGTTTTTAGATACCGCCAGTATCTTGGCCAGATGTGGCAGTGGGCCAAGCCCCTTGGTGCCCGTAGTTTATCCTACCTGGATGGCATTCTTGCATTGTTCCATTTCAAGTGGTCCCAGTTTTTGCACTAATTCTCCAATGGCGATTCACCTTTCACCGGGAATGTAAAGGTCAAAGGGTTTAGCTAAATTAGGGAGTTCCAGGGCAAGGGTCTGAATTGACTGCTCTTTCCATTCTTGAAAGGCCACTTCTGGATTCTATTCAAAAGGATCATCATCTTTTCCTTTCAGTGTTTCATATAGAGGCCCAGCTAGTAGACTGTAGTTAGGGATCCAGAAGCAGCAAACCCTGGCCTCCCCAGGAACCCCTAAGCTGTCTTCTAGTTTTAGAAAGGGGTAAGGCTGAAAATGGTTTCTTCCCTTTCCTGGGATGGGCTTCTCCGACCTTCTGTGAGAACGAAGCCCAGGCAGGTCACCGCAGTCTGTGATATTTGAGCTTTTTCTTGGACAACTTCTATCCTTTATTGGCTTGGTAGTTCAGAGGCCTCCTTAGTAGGGCTGGCGATCAGAATGTCGTCTGCGTACTGAAGGAAGGTTTCCTTTTCCAGAGGTAGAACTTTTAGGTCTTTAGCTAAGCTTTCCCCAAAGATGGTGTGGGAATTTTTGCACCCTTGGGGCAAGACGGCCCGGAAGTATTGTTTTAGTTGTATGTTGAGTCCTGCCACTCACAAGCCAAAATTTCTTGTGACTCTGGGACTAATGGAATACAAAAGAAGGCATCATTGAAGACTAATACAGAATACCATGTCCTGGTGGTTGGTAGAATGACCAGCAGGGTGTAGGAATTAGGAGCAGCTAGAGGTATATCCTCGGTGGCTTCACTGACTGTCCTGACATCCTTTACCAGGTCCCCAGCAGCCCATGGGGCTCTCGTGGTCAGACCAATCCCAGAATATGGAGCTCACCTGGGCAGGTACCCCACCCCCACCCCAGCCCACGGGGCTCTCGTGGTCAGGCCCCTCCCAGGATACAGAGCTACCCTTACAGGTACCGTGGCAGGGCTGGGCACACAGGAACCGTGCACATAGCCCTCATTGCAGAGCACCCCCAGCTCACCTGTCGCTCAGAGCTGACACAGAGCACCTCAGAGCAGGACTTGAACTAACAAACAGCAGCTGCGACAGGTCTGTGACCCTGGGCATCACTCTGTGCGGCCTCCCTCCACCTGGTCTTCCAGAGACTTCCACTGCACCCGGGGCACCAGGCCTCTGTCTCCAACCACCACCCACCCCTCCTCTCCCTGACTCCTGGGTTCCTCTCATTAGGAGAGGGTTTTCTTGAAGTTGTCTCCCACTCATGGGCCAGATAAAATGATTAGAAAACAAGCCAAAGCTGCAGCCCCTTGTCTATCCTGACTCTCAGGAGCCCACACCTGTTCCTTGGACCTGGCCGGTTCAGCAAGTTCCATTTTCTGCAACTGTGAGCCCCTGAGGGGTGATGATTGGCTGACCTGGGCAGCCTTACCGTGCCGGCCAGCCCTCCCCAGGTGTGCCTGGGTTGAGATCAATATAAATACCACTCCAGGCAGCAAGAGGCCCTGCAGCCGTGCCTGACACCATTTTCTCTGCCCTGTCAGCAGTCTCGGGGCTGGGCTGGTGGGAGGGAGTGAGAGGCCACGGCTTTGTGGGTGGCCCAGTGTGAGTGGGGCTCTGCTGGACTTTCTGCAGAAGTTGCCAGGCTGCCACCTGCTAAAGAAGAGGATGTGTCACCCATACCTGCTGCTGGAATTTCTGCCTGGGCAGAGGTGAGGAAGGAAAAAAGCAGTGGGGGCAGGGACAGGACGGGTATCTCAGGCAGGGAAATGGAAATCTTCCAGAAGAGCACCCAGGGCCAGGACCATCCTGGCTGGCCTGCAGGCACCAAGTCGGCCGGTATGCTGTCACTCGTGTGGCTCTATGGCCCTTCCTCTAGGCTTTCAAGTCCTTGTATATATTCAGGTGTTTTACCTGGGACGGGTGGGAATAGTTCAGCAGCAACTGGCCTGGGGCTCAGCTCACGTTTACTCACAGATGCCTCGGCACGGTGCCCCAGCTTTGCAATGAGGACGCTTGTTGCCTGGGGGCTGCTGGCTGAATGGGAGACGATTCCCCACCACTGACCAACTTCAGAATTGTTTACAACTGGAGCAAGTGCCCTGATACGGTTTTCCTCTGTGGAACTGGTGGGTTCTGTGTTTTTTTTCTCTTTTTCGTTTTTGGTTCAAGGTAGATTTTATTCCTCTTTTTTGTATTTACAGATATAAGCATGGAAATAATTTATTCATATAAATACATGTATGTGAAGGGAATAATTGTTTTTTCTGTTTTATTTTTTAAATTTTATTTCTTTTTAATTTTGAATTTTATTTTATATTTTTATACAGCAGGTTCTTATTGGTTATCTATTTTATACATATAAATGTATACATGCCAATCCCAGTCTCTCAACTCCTCCCACCACCAACCCCCCCAACAGCTTTCCCCCCTTGTTGTCCATACGTTTGTTGTCTACATCTGTTGCTCTATTTATGCCTTGCAAAATGGTTAATCTGTACAGTTTTTCTAGGTTCCACATATATGCATGAATATACAAGATTTGTTTTTCTCTTTCTGACTTACTTCACTCTGTATGACAGTCTCTAGATCCATCAACGTCTCTACAAATGACCTAATTTCATTCCTTTTCATGGCTTAGTAATATTCCATTTTACATATGTACCACAGCTTTATGCATTCGTCTGTCTGTGGGCATTTAGGTTGCTTCCATTACCTCGATATTGTAAAGAGTGATACAATGAACATTGCGGTGAAGTCTCTTTTTGATTTATGGTTTTGTCTGGGTATATGTCCAGAACTGGGATTGCTGTATCATATGGTAATTCTACTGTTAGTTTCTTAAGAAACTCCATATTGTTCTCCATAGTGACTGTATCAATTTATATTCCCAACAATAGTGGAAGAGGGTTCCTTTTCTCCACACATTTCCAGCATTTTTTGTTTGTAGATTTTCTGATGATGCCCATTCTACCAGGTGTGAGGTGATACCTCATTGTTGAGTCCATTTTGTTGAGCAAGGGGTAGGTCTTGTCTATTACATATTTAGCTTATGGAACGGTATCTGTGCTAATTTCAAACTCTGATTTTATGCAGCACCACAACTAACCTTCCCCCTTAAGCAAGCATAAGTTGGTTTTCTAAACATGAGACCCTGTTCTGTTTTGTAATTCAGTTCATGTGTAACCAAGTTCACATTCCATGTATTAGTGATACCTTATGATGTTTCTCTTTCTGTGTGACTTTTTTCACTTAGAATCACCGTGCCTCAATCCACTCATTATGCTGGTACGGGCCTGGTGACATAGTTTCCATTGCAGAGAGGTATTCTGTTGTACGTAAGTACCGCAACTTCTTTATCCATTATTTGCTCTCTGGCATATTTAACTTGTGCTGAAGAAGAGGTTCCTGTAAAAGACCCGTCCCAAATTTTGGGGTGGCTGTGTCTTTTTGATTTTAATTTCCCTAAGCTATAGGACCATAAGTGGAAGTGCCCTAGGCTCTGTTGCTTTGTTTTTTAGATGTTTCAGGAAACACCATACACTTCTCCCCAGTGGCTGTTGGCAATTTACATCCCGCCCATCAGCATAACAAGGCTCCCAGTTCTCCATGGCCTTTCCTGCCTATCTGGATTTTACACTTTTTTCAGATGGCCCTTTTGACCGGGGGGAAGTGAGACTTCATTGTAGTGCAGATTTCCTTTGCAAGCTTGCTTGGTTGGCCAAAAAGGGCGTATGCGTTTTTTCCTGAATATATTCAGGAAAAAATGCATACGCCCTTTTTGGCCAAGTGCATCATTGTCGACGTTCTGCCTCTTTTCCTATGCTTTAAATGCAATTCCAGTCTACCTCCTGAAATCGGTTTCCTGTAATTCTGCCCCGCTTTCAAGTCCTCTTGGCAGCCTTACTTCAGTATATTTTTGGACGATAGCTGTCATTTATAACTCTGCAGGTTTGTGAATTACAGTGCCCCTGAGCTCCTTTCTTCAACTCACTTTCTTGTGAGCTGGTCTCAGCACTGCAGGTTGCTTCAGGCACTAATCTGGTTCCGGCACGGCACGCTGAGCCTTTGGTCAATTCCTCTTCCTGGTGGGAAATGAGAGTTAAATTTGCCCGTCCAGACACCTCCAGCTAGTCTCTCATTTGTTCTCCCTATTCCTGTTCATCTTCCACAGAAATTGCAAACTGGGCCAAACAGGATGTTAAAGGCACTGACTCTCCAAGTCGGGAGAGTGTTAGTAAAGCATCTGGAATGTTGCACCCGAGTACCAGGGGATGAAAACTGAGACATATTTGAACACGTCTCCCGATCACACAGTTGATCATACTCTGGGCTCCACATGCATGTTTTAGCTGAAGGAAGAATCCCTTATACCTGGAGAGTTGAGACCCGTGGAATGGGTACCATGCAATATGACTTCAAAGGGTCTTCATTTACTCACCGAACCTCTCCAATCCTATCACTGCTGCATTTATGCCCCTGTACACACGCTTGATTCTCTTTTGGAGACATAGCAATCCATAGGTTTTAAGATACTTACTAGTCTGGTACAGCCTTATGCGTTTAATATGGGATGTTGAGTCCATTTCATTGAGCAAGGAGTGGCTCTTGTCTATTACATATTTGGCTTAAGGAACTTTATCTGTGCTCATTTCAATGTCTGGTTTTATGCAGCACCCCAACTCACCTTTCCCCTTAAGCAAACATATGTTGGTTTTCTAAATTTGAGACCCTGTTCTGTTTTGTAATCCAGTTCCTGTGTAGCCAAGTTTACATTCCGTGCATTAGTGATATCTTATGATGTTTCATTTTCTGTGTGACTTATTTCATTTAGAATCATCATACCTGAATCCACTGTTTATGCTGCTATGGGCCTGATGACATAGATTTCATTGCTGAGTGATATTGCATTGTACGTAAGTACCACAACTTTTTTATCCATTTTTCACTTTCTGCGATATTGTACTTGTACCATAAACCAGGTTCTTGTAAACAGAGCTTTCCCAAACTTTGGGCTGGCTGTGTCTTTTTGATTTTAATTTCCCTAAGGTATAGGACCATAAGTGGAAGTTCCCTAGGCTCTGTTGCTTTGTTTTTTAGATGTTTCTAGAAACACCATACACTTCTCCCGAGTGGCTGTTGGCAATTTACATTCCGCCCATCAGCATAAGAAGGCTCCCAGTTCTCCATGGCCTGTCCTGACTTTCTGGATTTTACACTTTTTTCACATGGCCCTTTTGACCGGGGGGAAGTGCGACTTCATTGTAGTGCAGATTTCCTTTGCAAGCTTGCTTGGTTGGCCGAAAAGTGCGTATGCGTTTTTTCCTGAATATATTCAGGAAAAAACGCATACGCCATTTTTGGCCAAGTGCATCATTGTGGACGTTCTGCCTATTTTCTTATGCTTTAAATGCAATTCCAGTCTACTTCCTGAAATCGGTTTCCTGCAATTCTGCCCCGCATTTCAGTCCTCTTGGCAGCCTTACTTCAGTATATTTTTGGACGATAGCTGTCATTTATAACTCTGCAGGTTTGTGAATTACAGTGCCCGTGAGCTCCTTTCTTCAACTCGCTTTCTTGTGAGCTGGCCTCAACACTGCAGAATTGCTTCAGGCCCTAATCTGTTTCCGGCACAGCACGCTGAGCCTTTGGTTAATTCCTCTTCCTGGTGGGAAATGAGAGTTAAATTTGCCCGTCCAGAGACCTCCAGCTAGTCTCTCATTGGTTCTCCCTATTCCTGTTCATCTTCCGTGGAATTTGCAAACTGGGCCAAACAGGAGGTAAAAAGCACTGACTCTCCAAGTCGGGAGAGTGTTAGTAAAGTGTTGGAATGTTGCACCCGAGTACCAAGTGACGAGAACTGAGACATATTTGAACACGTCTCCCGATCACACGGTTGATCATACTCTGGGTTCCAGATGCATGTTTTAGCTGAAGGAAGAATCCCATAAACCTGGAGAGTTGAGACCCGTGGAATGGGTACCATGCAATATGACTTCAAAGGGTCTTCATTTGCTCACTGAACCTCTCCAATCCTATCACTGCTGCGTTTATGCCCCTGTACACACGCTTGATTCTATTTCGGAGACATAGCAATCTATAGGTTTTAAGATACTTACTAGTCAGATACATTCTTAGGCGTTTAATATGGGGTGTTGAGTCCATTTCTTTCAGCAAGGAGTAGCTCTTGTCTATTACATATTTGGCTTAAGGAACTTTATCTGTGCTCATTTCAATCTCTGGTTTTATGCAGCACCCCAACTCACCATTCCCCTTAAGCAAGCATAAGGTGGTTTTCTACATTTGAGGCCCTGTTGTGTTTTGTAATCCAGTTCCTGTGTAGCCAAGTTTACATTCCGTGTATTAGTGATATCTTATGATGTTTCTTTTTCTGTGTGAGTTATTTCAGTTAGAATCATCATACCTGAATCCACTCATTATGCTGCTATGGTCCTGATGACATAGATTTCATTGCTGAGTGATATTGCATTGTACGTAAGTACCACATCTTCTTTATCCATTTTTCACTTTCTGCGATATTGAACTTGTCCCGTAAATGAGTTTCTTGTAAACAGAGCCGTCCCAAACTATGGGGTGGCTGTGTCTTTTTGATTTTAATTTCCCTAAGCTATAGGACCATAAGTGGAAGTGCCCTAGGCTCTGTTGCTTTGTTGTTTAGATGTTTCAGGAAACACCATACACTTCTCCCGAGTGGCTGTTGGCAATTTACATCCCGCCCATCAGCGTAACAAGGCTCCCAGTTCTCCATGGCCTGTCCTGCCTTTCTGGATTGTACACTTTTTTCAGATGACCCTTTTGACCGGGGCGAAGTGAGACTTCATTGTAGTGCAGATTTCCTTTGCAAGGTTGCTTGGTTGACCAAAGAGGGCGTATGCGTTTTTTCCTGAATATATTCAGGAAAAAACGCATACGCCCTTTTTGGCCAAGTGCATCATTGTGGACGTTCTGCCTCTTTTCCTATGCTTTAAATGCAATTCCAGTCTACCTCCTGAAATCGGTTTCCTGCAATTCTGAACCGCTTTGAAGTCCTGTTGGCAGCCTTACTTCAGTAAATTTTTGGACGATAGCTGTCATTTATAACTCTGCAGGTTTGTGAATTACAGTGCCCCAGAGCTCCTTTCTTCAACTCGCTTTCTTGTGAGCTGGCCTCGACACCACAGGATTGCTTCAGACCCTAATCTCGTTCCGGCACGGCACGCTGAGCCTTTGGTTAATTCCTCTTCCTGGTGGGAAATGAGAGTTAAATTTGCCCGTCCAGACACCTCCAGCTACTCTCTCATTGGTCCTCCCTATCCCTGTTCATCTTCTTCAGAAATTGCAAACTGGGCCAAACAGGAGGTAAAAGGCACTGACTGTCCAAGTCGGGAGAGTGTTAGTAAAGCGTCTGGAATGTTGCACCCAAGTACCAGGGGACGAAAACTGAGACATATTGGAACACGTCTCCCGATCACACAGTTGATCATACTCTGGGTTCCACATGCATGTTTCAGCTGAAGGAAGAATCCCTTAAACCTGGAGAGTTGAGACCCTTGCAATGGGTACCATGCAGTATGACTTCAAAGGGATTCATTTGCTCACCGAACCTCTCCAATCCTATCACTGCTGCATTTATGCCCCTGTACACACGCTTGATTCTCTTTCCGAGACATAGCAATCCATAGGTTTTAAGATTCTTACTAGTCAGGTACATTCTTTGGCGTTTAATATGGGGTGTTGAATCCATTTCGTTGAGCAAGGAATAGCTCTTGTCTATTACATATTTGGCTTAAGGAACATTATCTGTGCTCATTTCAATCTCTGGTTTTATGCAGCACCCCAACTCACCTTTCCCCTTAAGCAAGCATAAGTTGGTTTTCTAAATTTGAGACCCTGTTCTGTTTTGTAATTCAGTTCCTGTGTAGCCAAGTTTACATTCAGTGTATTAGTGATATCTTATGATGTTTCTTTTTCTGTGTGACTTATTTCAGTTAGAATCATCATACCTGAACCCACTCATTTTCTGCTACAGGCCTGTTGACATAGATGTCATTGCTGAGTGATATTGCATTGTACGTAAGTACCACAAATTCTTTATCCATTTTTCACTTTCTGCGATATTGAACTTGTACCGTAAACGAGGTTCTTGTAAACAGAGCCGTCCCAAACTTTGGGGTGGCTGTGTCTTTTTGATTTTAATTTCCCTAAGGTATAGGACCATAAGTGGAAGTGCCCTAGGCTCTGTTGCTTTGTTTTTTAGATGTTTCAGGAAACTCCATACACTTCTCCCGAGTGGCTGTTGGCAATTTACATCCCGCCCATCAGCATAACAAGGCTCCCAGTTCTCCATGGCCTGTCCTGCCTTTCTGGATTTTACACTTTTTTCAGATGGCCCTTTTGACTGGGGGGAAGTGAGACTTCATTGTAGTGCAGATTTCCTTTGCAAGCTTGCTTGGTTGGCCAAAAAGGGCGTATGCGTTTTTTCCTGAATAGATTCAGGAAAAAACGCATACACCCTTTTTGGCCAAGTGCATCATTGTGGACGTTCTGCCTCTTTTCCTATGCTTTAAATGCAATTCCAGTCTACCTCCTGAAATCGGTTTCCTGCAATTCTGCCCCAATTTCAAGTCCTCTTGGCAGCCTTACTTCAGTATATTTTTGGACGATAGCTGTCATTTGTAACTCTGCAGGTTTGTGAATTACAGTGCCCCTGAGCTCCTTTCTTCAACTCGCTTTCTTGTGAGCTGGCCGCAACACCGCAGGATTGATTCAGGCCCTAATCTGGTTCCGGCATGGCACGCTGAGCCTTTGGTTAATTCCTCTTCCTGGTGGGAAATGAGAGTTAAATTTGCCCGTCCTGACACCTCCAGCTAGTCTCTCATTGGTTCTCCCTATTCCTGTTCATCTTCCGCAGAAATTGCACACTGGGCCAAACAGGAGGTTAAAGGCACTGACTCTCCAAGTCGGGAGAGTTTTAGTAAAGCATCTGGAATGATGCACCCGAGTACCAGGGGACGAGAACTGAGACATATTGGAACACGTCTCCCGATCCCACGGTTGATCATACTCTGGGTTCCACATGCATGCTTTAGCTGAAGGAAGAATCCCTTAAACCTGGAGAGTTGAGACCCGTGGAATGGGTACCATGCAATATGACTTCAAAGGGTCTTCATTTGCTCACCGAACCTCTCCAGTCCTATCATTTCTGCATTTATGCCCCTGTACACACGCTTGATTCTCTTTTGGAGACATAGCAATCCATAGGTTTTAAGATACTTACTAGTCAGGTACATTCTTAGGCGTTTAATATGGGGTTGTGAGTCCATTTCATTGAGCAAGGAGTAGCTCTTGTGTATTACATATTTGGCTTAAGGAAATTTATCTGTGCTCATTTCAATCTCTGGTTTTATGCAGCACCCCAACTCACCTTTCCCCTTAAGCAAGCATAAGTTGGTTTTCTAAATTTGAGACCCTGTTCTATTTTGTAATCCAGTTCCTGTGTAGCCAAGTTTACATTCCGTGTATTAGTGATATCTTATGATGTTTCTTTTTCTGTGTGACTTATTTCAGTTAGAATCATCATACCTGAATCCACTCATTATGCTGCTACGGGCCTGATGACATAGATTTCATTGCTGAGTGATATTGCATTGTACATAGGTACCACAACTTCTTTATCCATTTTTCACTTTCTACGATATTGAACTTGTAGCGTAGACTAGGTTCTTGTAAAAAGAGCTGTCCCAAACTTCGGAGTGGCTGTTTCTTTTTGATTTTAATTTCCCTAAGCTATAGGACGATAAGTGGAAGTGCCCTAGGCTCTGTTGCTTTGTTTTTTAGATGTCTCAGGAAACACCATACACTTCCCCCGAGTGGCTGTTGGCAATTTACATCCCGCCTATCAGCATAACAAGGCTCCCAGTTCTCCATGGCCTGTACTGCCCCTCTGGATTTTACACTTTCTTCAGATGGCCCTTTTGACCGGAGGGAAGTGAGACTTCATTGTAGTGCAGATTTCCTTTGCAAGCTTGCTTGGTTGGCCAAAAAGGGCGTATGCGTTTTTTCCTGAATATATTCAGGAAAAAATGCATACGCCCTTTTCGGCCAAGTGCATCATTGTCGACGTTCTGCCTCTTTTCCTATGCTTTAAATGCAATTCCAGTCTACCTGCTGAAATCGGTTTCCTGCAATTCTGCCCCGCATTGAAGTCCTCTTGGCAGCCTTACTTCAGTATATTTTTGGACGATAGCTGTCATTTATAACTCTGCAGGTTTGTGAATTACAGTGCCCCTGAGCTCCTTTCTTCAACTCACTTTCTTGTGAGCTGGCGGCAACACCGCAGGATTGCTTCAGGCCTTAATCTGGTTCCGGTACGGCACGCTGAGCCTTTGGTTAATTCCTCTACCTGGTGGGAAATGAGAGTTAAATTTGCCCGTCCAGACACCTCCAGCTAGTCTCTCATTGGTTCTCCCTATTCCTGTTCATCTTCTGCAGAAATTGCAAACTGGGCCAAACAGGAGGTTAAAGGCACTGACTCTCCAAGTCGGGAGAGTGTTAGTAATTGTCTGGAATGTTGCACCCGAGTACCAGGGGACGAGAACTGAGACATATTTGAACACGTCTCCCGATCACACGGTTGATCATACTCTGGGTTCCACTGCATGTGGAACTCAAGGAAGGAATGTTTTAGCTGAAGGAAGAATCCCTTAAACCTGGAGAGTTGAGACCCGTGGAATGGGTACCATGCAATATGACTTCAAAGGGCCTTCATTTGCTCACCGAAACTCTCCAATCCTATCACTGCTGCGTTTATGCCCCTGTACTCACGATTGATTCTCTTTCAGAGACATAGCTATCCATAGGTTTTAAGATACTTACTAGTCAGGTACATTCTTAGGCGTTTAATATGGGGTTTTAAGTCCATTTCGTTGAGCAAGGAGTAGCTCTTGTCTATTCCATATTTGGCTTAAGGAACTTTATCTGTGCTCATTTCAATCTCTGGTTTTATGCAGCAGCCCAACTCACCTTTCCCCTTAAGCAAGCATAAGTTGGTTTTCTAAATTTGAGACCCTGTTCTGTTTTGTAATCCAGTTACTGTGTAACCAAGTTTACATTCCATGTATTAGTGATATCTTATGATGTTACTTTTTCTTGTGACTTATTTCAGTTAGAATCATAATACCTGAATCCACTCATTATGCTCCTACGGGCCTGATGACATAGATTTCATTGCTGAGTGGTATTGCATTGTACGTAAGTACCACAATTTCTTTATCCATTTTTCACTTTCTGCGATATTGAACTTGTCCTGTAAACGAGGTTCTTGTAAACAGAGCCGTCCCAAACTTATGCGTGGCTGTGTCTTTCTGATTTTAATTTCCCTAAGCTATAGGACCATAAGTGGAAGTGCCCTAGGCTCTGTTGCTTTGTTTTTTAGATGTTTCAGGAAACACCATGCACTTCTCCCTAGTGGCTGTTGGCAATTTACATCCCGCCCATCAGCATAACAAGGCTCCCAGTTCTCCATGGCCTGTCCTGCCTTTCTGGATTTTACACTTTTTTCAGATGGCCCTTTTGACCAGGCGGAAGTGAGACTTCATTGTAGTGCAGATTTCCTTTGCAAGCTTGCTTGGTTGGCCAAAAAGGGCGTATGCGTTTTTTCCTGAATATATTCAGGAAAAAACACATATGCCATTTTTGGCCAAGTGCATCATTGTGGACGTTCTGACTTTTTTCGTGTGCTTTAAGTGCAATTCCAGTCTACCTCCTGAAATCGGTTTCCTGCAATTCTGCCCCGCTTTCAAGTCCTCTTGGCAGCCTTACTTCAGTATATTTTTGGACGATAGCTGTCATTTATAACTCTGCAAGTTTGGGAATTACAGTGCCCCTGAGCTCCTTTCTTCAACTCGCGTTCTTGTGAGCTGGCCGCAACACCGCAGGATTGCTTCAGACCCTAATCTGGTTCCGGCACAGCATGCAGAGCCTTTGGTTAATTCCTCTTCCTGGTGGGAAATGAGAGTTAAATTTGCCCGTCCAGTCACCTCCAGCTAGTCTCTCATTGGTTCTCCCTATTCCTGTTCATCTTCTGCAGAAATTGCAAACTGGGCCAAACAGGAGGTTAAAGGCACTGACTCTCCAAGTCGGGAGAGTGTTAGTAAAGCATCTGGAATGTTGCACCCGAGTACCAGGGGACGATGACTGAGACATATTGGAACACGTCTCCCGATCACACGGTTGATCATACTCTGGGTTCCACATGCATGTTTTAGCTGAAGGAAGAATCCCTTAAACCTGGAGAGTTGAGACCCGTGGAATGGGTACCATGCAATATGACTTCAAAGGGTCTTCATTTGCTCACCGAACCTCTCCAGTCCTATCACTGCTGCGTTTATGCCCCTGTACATATGCTTGATTCTCTTTCGGAAACATAGCAATCCATAGGTTTTAAGATACTTAGTAGTCAGGTACATTCTTAGGCGTTTAATATGTGGTGTTGAGTCCATTTCGTTGAGCAAGGAGTAGCTCTTGTCTATTACATATTTAGCTTAAGGAACTTCATCTGTGCTCATTTCAATCTCTGGTTTTATGCAACACCCCAACTCACCTTTCCCTTTAAGCAAGCATAAGTTGGTTTTCTAAATTTGAGACCCTGTTCTGTTTTGTAATCCAGTTCCTGTGTAGCCAAGTTTACATTCCGTGTATTAGTGATATCTTATGATGTTTCTTTTTCTTGTGACATATTTCAGTTAGAATCATCATACCTGAATCCACTCATTATGCTGCTATGGGCCGATGACATAGATTTCATTGCTGAGTGATATTGCATTGTACGTAAGTACCACAACTTCTTTATCCATTTTTCGCTTTCTGCGATATTGAACTTGTACCGTAAACGAGGTTCTTGTAAACAGAGCCGTCCCAAACTTTGAGGTGGCTGTGTCTTTTTAATTTCCCTAAGCTATAGGACCATAAGCGGAATTGACCTAGGCTCTATTGCTTTGTTTTTTAGATGTTTCAGGAACCACCATACACTTCTCCCGAGTGGCTGTTGGCAATTTACATCCCGCCCATCAGCATAACAAGGCTCCCAATTCTCCATGGCCTGTCCTGCCTCCTAGATTTTATACTTTGAACAGATGGCACTTTTGACCCGGGGAAGTTAGACTTCATTGTAGTGCAGATTTCCTTTGCAAGCTTGCTGGTTCGTCAAAACGGGCGTATGCGTTTTTACCTGAATATATTCAGGAAAAAACGCATACGCCCTTTTTGGCCAAGTGCATCATTGTGGACGTTCTGCCTCTTTTCCTATGTTTTAAATGCAATTCCTGTCTACCTCCTGAAATCGGTTTCCTGCAATCCTCCCCACTTTCAAGTCCTCTTGGCAGCCTTACTTCAGTATATTTTTGGACGATAGCTATCATTTATAACTCTGCAGGTTTGTGAATACAGTGCCCCTGAGCTCCTTTCTTCAACTTGCTTTCTTGTGAGCTGGCCGCAACACCGCAGGATTGCTTCAGGCCCTAATCTTGTTCCGGCACGGCACGCTGAGCCTTTGGTTAATTCTTCTTCCTGGTGGGAAATGAGAGTTAAATTTGCCCGTCCAGACACCTCCAGCTAGTCTCTCATTGGTTCTCCCTATTCCTGTTCATCTTCCGCAGAATTTGCAAACTGGGCCAAACAAGAGGTTAAAGGCACTGACTCTCCAAGTCGGGAGAGTGTTACTAAAGCGTCTGGAATGTTTCACCCGAGTACCAGGGGACGATGACTGAGACATATTGGAACACGTCTCCCGATCACACGGTTGATCATACTCTGGGTTGCACATGCATGTTTTAGCTGAAGGAAGAATCCCTTAAACCTGGAGAGTTGAGACCCGTGGAATGGGTACCATGCAATATGACTTCAAAGGTTCTTCGTTTGCTCACCGAACCTCTCCAATCATATCACTGCTGCGTTTATGCCCCTGTACACATTCTTGATTCTCTTTCAGATACATAGCAATCCATAGGTTTTAAGATACTTACTAGTCAGCTACATTCTTAGGTGTTTAATATGGGGTGTTGAGCCCATTTCGTTGAGCAAGGAGTAGCTCTTGTCTATTACATGTTTGGCTTGAGGAACTTTATCTGTGCTCATTTCAATCTCTGGTTTTATGTAGCACCCCAACTCACCTTTCCCCTTAAGCAAGCATAAGTTGGTTTTCTAAATTTGAGACCCTGTTGTGTTTTGTAATTCAGTTCCTGTGTAGCCAAGTTTACATTCCGTGTATTAGTGATTTCTCATGATGTTTCTTTTTCTGTGTGACTTATTTCAGTTAGAATCATCATACCTGAATCCACTCATTATGCTGCTACGGGCCTCATGACATAGATTTCACTGCTGAGTGATATTGCATTGTACGTAAGTACCACAACTTCTTTATCCATTTTTCGCTTTCTGCGAAATTGAACTTGTACCGTAAACGACGTTCTTGTAAACAGAGCCGTCCCATACTTTCGGCTCGCTGTATCTTTTTGATTTTAATTTCCCTAAGCTATAGGACCATAAGTGGAATTGACCTAGGCTCTGTTGCTTTGTTTTTTAGATGTTTCAGGAAACACCATACACTTCTCCCGAGTGGCTGTTGGCCATTTACATCCCGCCCATCAGCATAACAAGGCTCCCAGTTCTCCATGGCCTGTCCTGCCTTTCAGGATTTTACACTTTTTTCAGATGGCCCTTTTGACCGGGGGGAAGTGAGACTTCATTGTAGTGCAGATTTCCTTTTCAAGCTTGCTTGGTTGACCAAAAAGGGCGTATGCGTTTTTTCCTGAATATATTCAGGAAAAAACGCATACGCGCTTTTTGGCCAAGTGCATCATTGTCCACGTTCTGCCTCTTTTCCTATGCTTTAAATGCAATTCCAGTCTACCTCCTGAAATCGGTTTCCTGCAATTCTGCCCCGCATTCAAGTCCTCTTGGCAGCCTTACTTCAGTATATTTTTGGACGATAGCTGTCATTTATAACTCTGCATGTTTGTGAATTACAGTGCCCCTGAGCTCCTTTCTTCAACTCGCTTTTTGTGAGCTGGCCTCAACACCGCAGGATTGCTTCAGGCCCTAATCTGGTTCCAGCACGGCACGCTGAACCTTTGGTTAATTCCTCTTCCTGGTGGGAAATGAGAGTTAAATTTGCCCGTCCAGACACCTCCAGCTAGTCTCTCATTGGTTCTCCCTATTCCTGTTCATCTTCCGCAGAAATTGCAAACTGGGCCAAACAGGAGGTTAAAGGCACTGACTGTCCAAGTCGGGAGAGTGTTAGTAAAGCGTCTGGAATGTTGCACCCGAGTACCAGGGGACGAGAACTGAGACATATTGGAACACGTCTCCCGATCACACGGTTGATCATACTCCGGGTTCCACATGCATGATTTAGCTGAAGGAAGAATCCCTTAAACCTGGAGAGTTGAGACCCGTGGATTGGGTAACATGCAATATGACTTCAAAGCGTCTTCATTTGCTCACCGAAACTCTCCAATCCTATCACTGCTGCGTTTATGCCCCTGTACACACGCTTGATTCTCTTTCGGAGACATAACAATCCATAGGTTTTAAGATACTTACTAGTCAGGTACATTCTTAGGCGTTTAATATGGGGTGTTGAGTCAATTTCGTTGAGCAAGGAGTAGCTCTTGTCTATTCCATATTTGACTTAAGGAACTTTATCTGTGCTCATTTCAATCTCTGGTTTTATGCAGCACCCCAACTCACCTTTCCCCTTAAGCAAGCATAAGTTGGTTTTCTAAATTTGAGACCCCGTTCTGTTTTGTAATCCAGTTCCTGTGTAGCCAAGTTTACATTCCGTGTATTAGTGATATCTTATGATATTTCTTTTTCTGTGTGAATTATTTCAGTTAGAATCATCATACCTGAATCCACTCATTATGCTGCTACGGTCCTGATGACATAGATTTCATTGCTGAGTGATATTGCATTGTACGTACGTACCACAACTTCTTTATCCATTTTTCGCTTTCTGTGAAATTGAACTTGTACCGTAAACGAGGTTCTTGTAAACAGAGCCGTCCCAAACTTTGGGGTGGCTGTGTCTTTTTAATTTCCCTAAGCTATAGGACCATAAGCGGAATTGACCTAGGCTCTGTTGCTTTGTTCTTTAGATGTTTCAGGAACCACCATACACTTCTCCCGAGTGGCTGTTGGCAATTTACATCCCGCCCATCAGCATAACAAGGCTCCCAGTTCTCCATGGCCTGTCCTGCCTTTCTGGATTTTACACTTTTTTCAAATGGCCCTTTTGACTGGGGGGAAGTGAGACTTCATTGTAGTGCAGATTTCCTTTGCAATCTTTCTTGGTTGGCCAAAAAGTGCGTATGCTTTTTTTCCTGAATATATTCAGGAAAAAAAGCATACGCCCTTTTTGTCCAAGTGCATCATTGTGGACGTTCTGCCTCTTTTCCTATGCTTTAAATGCAATTCCAGTCTACCTCCTGAAATCGGATTCCTGCAATTCTGCCCCGCTTTCAAGTCCTCTTGGCAGCCTTACTTCAGTATATTTTTGGACGATAGCTGTCATTGATAACTCTGCAGGTTTGTGAATTACAGTGCCCCTGAGCTCCTTTCTTCAACTCGCTTTCTTGTGAGCTGGCCGCAACACCGCAGGATTGCTTCAGGCCCTAATCTGGTTTCCGCACGGCATGCTGAGCCTTTGGTTAATTTCACTTCCTGGTGGGAAATGAGAGTTAAATTTGCCCGTCCAGACACCTCCAGATAGTCTCTCATTGGTCCTCCCTATCTCTGTTCATCTTCCGCAGAAATTACAAACTGGGCCAAACAGGAGGTTAAAGGCACTGACTCTCCAAATCGGGAGAGTGTTAGTAAAGCGTCTGGAATGTTGCACCCGAGTACCAGGGGACGAGAACTGAGACATATTGGAACACGTCTCCCGATCCCACGGTTGATCATACTCCGGGTTCCACATGCATGATTTAGCTGAAGGAAAAATCCCTTAAATCTGGAGAGTTTAGACCCGTGGAATGGGTACCATGCAATATGACTTCAAAGGGTCTTCATTTGCTCACCGAAACTCTCCAATCCTATCACTGCTGTGTTTATGCCCCTGTACACACGCTTGATTCTCTGTCAGAGACATAGCGATCCATAGGTTTTAAGATACTTACTAGTCCGGTACATTATTAGGCGTTTAATATGGGGTGTTGAGTCCATTTCTTTGAGCAAGGAGTAGCTCTTGTCTATTACATAATTGGCTTAAGGAACTTTATCTGTGCTCATTTCAATCTCTGGTTTTATGCAGCACCCCAACTCACCTTTCCCCTTAAGCAAGCATAAGTTGGTTTTCTAAATTTCAGACCCTGTTCTCTTTTGTAATCCAGTTCCTGTGTAGCCAAGTTTACATTCCGTGTATTAGTGATATCTTATGATGTTTCTTTTTCTGTGTGACTTATTTCAGTTAGAATCATCATACCTGAATCCACTCATTATGCTGCTATGGGCCTGATGACATAGATTTCATTGCTGAGTGATATTGCATTGTACGTAAGTACGACAACTTCTTTAACCATTTTTTACTTTCTGTGATATTGAACTTGTACCGTAAACGAGGTTCTTGTAAACAGAGCAATCCCAAACTTTGGGGTGGCTGTGTCTTTTTGATTTTAATTTCCCTAAGCTATAGGACCATAAGTGGAAGTGCCCTAGGCTCTGTTGCATTGTTTTTTAGATGTTTCAGGAAACACCATACACTTCTCCCCAGTGGCTGTTGGCAATTTACATCCCGCCCATCAGCATAACAAGGCTCCCAGTTCTCCATGGCCTGTCCTGCCTTTCTGGATTTTACACTTTTTTCAGATGGCCCTGTTGATCGTGGGGAAGTGAGACTTCATTGTAGGCCAGATTTCCTTTGCAAGCTTGCTTTGTTGGCCAAAAAGGGCGTATGCGTTTTTTCCTGAATATTTTCAGGAAAAAACGCATACGCCCTTTTTGGCCAAGTGCATCATTGTGGACGTTCTGCCTCTTTTCCTATGCTTTAAATGCAATTCCAGTCTACCTCCTGAAATCGGTTTCCTGTAATTCTGCCCCGCTTTCAAGTCCCCTTGGCAGGCTTACTTCAGTATATTTTTGGACGATAGCTGTCATTTATAACTCTGCAGGTTTGTGAATTACAGTGCCCCTGAGCTCCTTTCTTCAACTCACTTTCTTGTGAGCTGCCCGCAACACCGCAGGATTGCTTCAGGCCCTAATCTGGGTCCGGCAGGGCAGGCTGAGCCTTTGGTTAATTCCTCTTCCTGGTGGGAAATGAGAGTTAAATTTGCCCGTCCAGACACCTCCAGCTAGTCTCTCATTGGTTCTCCCTATTCCTGTTCATTTTCCGCAGAAATTGCAAACTGGGCCAAACAGGAGTTTAAAGGCACTGACTCTCCAAGTCGGGAGAGTGTTAGTAAAGTGTCTAGAATGTTGCACCCGAGTACCAGGGGATGAGAACTGAGACATATTGGAACATGTCTCCCGATCACACGGTTAATCATACTCTGGGTTCCACATGCATGTTTTAGCTGAAGGAAGAATCCCTTAAACCTGGAGAGTTGAGACCCGTGGAATGGGTACCATGCAAAATGACTTCAAAGGGTCTTCATTTGCTCACCGAACCTCTCCAATCCTATCACTGCTGCGTTTATGCCTCTGTACTCACGATTGATTCTCTTTCGGAGACATAGCAATCCATAGGTTTTAAGATACTTACTAGTCAGGTACATTCTTAGGCGTTTAATATGGGGTTGTGAGTCCATTTCATTGAGCAAGGAGTAGCTCTTGTGTATTACATATTTGGCTTCAGGAACTTTATCTGTGCTCATTTCAATCTCTGGTTTTTTGCAGCACCCCAACTCACCTTTCCCCTTAAGCAAGCATAAGTTGGTTTTCTCAATTTGAGACCCTCTTCTGTTTTGTAATTCAATTCCTGTGTAGCCAAGTTTCCATTCCATGTATTAGTGATATCTTATGATGTTTCTTTTTCTGTGTGACTTATTTCAGTTAGAATCATCATACCTGAATCCACTCATTATGCTGCTATGGGCCTGATGACATAGATTTCATTGCTGAGTGATATTGCATTGTACGTAAGTACCACAACTTCTTTATCCATTTTTCGCTTTCTGCGATATTGAACTTGTACCGTAAACGAGGTTCTTGTAAACAGAACCAACCCAAACTTTGGGGTGGCTGTGTCTTTTTTATTTTAATTTCCCGAATCTATAGGACCATAAGTGGAAGTGTCCTAGGCTCTGTTGCTTTGTTTTTTAGATGTTTCAGGAAACACCATACACTTCTCCCAAGTGGCTGTTGGCAATATACATCCCGCCCATCAGCATAACAAGGCTCCCAGTTCTCCATGGCCTGTCCTGACTTTCTGGATTTTACACTTTAATCAGATGGCCCTTTTGACCGGGGTGAAGTGAGACTTCATTGTAGTGCAGATTTCCTTTGCAAGCTTGCTTGGTTGGCCAAAAAGTGCGTATGCGTTTTTTCCGGAAAAAACTCATACGCCCTTTTTGGCCAAGTGCATCATTGTCAACGTTCTGCCTCTTTTCCTATGCTTTAAATGCAATTCCATTCTACCTCCTGAAATCGGTTTCCTGCAATTCTGCCCCGCTTTCAAGTCCTCTTGGCAGCCTTACTTCAGTATATTTTTGGACGATAACTGTCATTTATAACTCTGCAGGTTTGTGAATTAAGGTGCCCCTGAGCTCCTTTCTTCAACTCACTTTCTTGTGAGCTGGCCGCAACACCGCAGGATTGCTTCAGGCCCTAATCTGGTTCTGGCACGGCACGCTGAGCCTTTGGTTAATTCCTCTTCCTGGTGGGAAATGAGAGTTAAATTTGCCTGTCCAGACACCTCCAGCTAGTCTCTCATTGGTTCTCCCTATTCCTGTTCGTCTTCCGCAGAAATTGCAAACTTGGCCAAACAGGAGGTTAAAGGCACTGACTCTCCAAGACGGGAGAGTGTTAGTAAGGAGTCTGGAATGTTGCACCCGAGTACCAGGGGACGAGAACTGAGACATATTTGAAAACGTCTCCCAATCACACGGTTCATCATACTCTGGGTTCCACATGCATCTTTTAGCTGAAGGAAGAATCCCTTAAACCTGGAGAGTAGAGACCTGTGGAATGGGTACCATGCAATATGATTTCAAAGGGTCTTCATTTGCTCACCGAACCTCTCCAATACTATCACTGCTGCGTTTATGCCCCTGTACACACGCTTGATTCTCTTTCGTTAACATAGCAATCCATAGGTTTTAAGATACTTACTAGTCAGGTACATTCTTAGGCGTTTAATATGGTGTGTTGAGTCCATTTCGTTGAGCAAGGAGTAGCTCTTGTCTATTACATATTTGGCTTAAGGAACTTTATCTGTGCTCATTTCAATCTCTGGTTTTATGCAGCACCCCAACTCACCTTTCCCCTTAAGCAAGCATAAGTTGGTTTTCTAAATTTGAGACCCTCTTCTGTTTTGTAATTCAATTCCTGTGTAGCCAAGTTTCCATTCCATGTATTAGTGATATCTTATGATGTTTCTTTTTCTGTGTGACTTATTTCAGTTAGAATCATCATACCTGAATCCACTCATTATGCTGTTACGGGCCTGATGACATAGATTTCATTGCTGAGTGATATTGCATTGTACGTAAGTACCACAACTTCTTTATCCATTTTTCGCTTTCTGCGATATTGAACTTGTCCCGTAAACGAGTTTCTTGTAAACAGAGCCGTCCCAAACTTTGGGGTGGCTGTGTCTTTTTGATTTTAATTTCCCTAAGCTATAGGGCCATAAGTGGAAGTGCCCTAGGCTCTGTTGCTTTGTTTTTTAGATGTTTCAGGAAACACCATACACTTCTCCCAAGTGGCTGTTTGCAATTTATATTCCACCCATCAGCATAACAAGGCTCCCAGTTCTCCATGACCTGTCCTGCCTTTCTGGATTTTACACTTTTTTCAGATGGCCCTTTTTACCGGGGGAAAGTGAGACTTCAATGTAGTGCAGTTTTCCTTTGCAAGCTTGCTTGGTTGGCCAAAAAGGGCGTATGCGTTTTTTCCTGAATACATTCAGGAAAAAACGCATACGCCCTTTTTGGCCAAGTGCATCATTGTCGACGTTCTGCCTCTTTTCCTATGCTTTAAATGCACTTCCAGTCTACCTCCTGAAATTGGTTTCCTGCAATTCTGCCCCGCTTTCAAGTCCTCTTGGCAGCCTTACCTCAGTATACTTTTGGACGATAGCTGTCATTTATAACTCTGCAGGTTTGTGAATTACAGTGCCCCTGAGTTCCTTTCTTCAACTCGCTTTCTTGTGAGCTGGCCGCAACACCGCAGGATTGCTGCAGGCCCTAATCTGGTTCCAGCATGGCACGCTGAGCCTTTTGTTAATTCCTCTTCCTGGTGGGAAATGAGAGTTAAATTTGCAAGTCCAGACACCTCCAGCTAGTCTCTCATTGGTTCTCCCTATTCCTGTTCATCTTCCGCAGAAATTGCAAACTGGGCTAAACAGGAGGTTAAAGGCACTGACTCTCCAAGTCGGGAGAGTGTTAGTAAAGCGTCTGGAATGTTGCACCCGAGTACCAGGGGACAAGAACTGAGACATATTGGAACACGTCTACCGATCACATGGTTGATCATACTTTGGGTTCCACATGCATGTTTTAGCTGAGGGAAGAATCCCTTAAACCTGGAGAGTTGAGACCCGTGGAATGGGTACCATGCAATATGACTTCAAAGGATCTTCATTTGCTCACCGAACCTCTCCAATCCTATCACTGCTGTGTTTATGCCCCTGTACACACGCTTGATTCTCTTTCGGAGACATAGTAATCCATAGCTTTTAAGATACTTACTAGTCAGTTATATTCATAGGCATTTAATATGGGGTTTTGAGTCCATTTCGTTGAGCAAGGAGTAGCTCTTGTCTATTACATATTTGGCTTAAGGAACTTTATCTGTGCTCATTTCAATCTCTGGTTTTATGCAGCACCCCAACTCACCTTTCCCCTTAAGCAAGCATAAGTTGGTTTTCTAAATTTGAGACCCTCTTCTGTTTTGTAATTCAATTCCTGTGTAGCCAAGTTTCCATTCCATGTATTAGTGATATCTTATGATGTTTCTTTTTCTGTGTGACTTATTTCAGTTAGAATCATCATACCTGAATCCACTCATTATGCTGTTACGGGCCTGATGACATAGATTTCATTGCTGAGTGATATTGCATTGTACGTAAGTACCACAACTTCTTTATCCATTTTTCGCTTTCTGCGATATTGAACTTGTCCCGTAAACGAGTTTCTTGTAAACAGAGCCGTCCCAAACTTTGGGGTGGCTGTGTCTTTTTGATTTTAATTTCCCTAAGCTATAGGGCCATAAGTGGAAGTGCCCTAGGCTCTGTTGCTTTGTTTTTTAGATGTTTCAGGAAACACCATACACTTCTCCCAAGTGGCTGTTTGCAATTTATATTCCACCCATCAGCATAACAAGGCTCCCAGTTCTCCATGACCTGTCCTGCCTTTCTGGATTTTACACTTTTTTCAGATGGCCCTTTTTACCGGGGGAAAGTGAGACTTCAATGTAGTGCAGTTTTCCTTTGCAAGCTTGCTTGGTTGGCCAAAAAGGGCGTATGCGTTTTTTCCTGAATACATTCAGGAAAAAACGCATACGCCCTTTTTGGCCAAGTGCATCATTGTCGACGTTCTGCCTCTTTTCCTATGCTTTAAATGCACTTCCAGTCTACCTCCTGAAATTGGTTTCCTGCAATTCTGCCCCGCTTTCAAGTCCTCTTGGCAGCCTTACCTCAGTATACTTTTGGACGATAGCTGTCATTTATAACTCTGCAGGTTTGTGAATTACAGTGCCCCTGAGTTCCTTTCTTCAACTCGCTTTCTTGTGAGCTGGCCGCAACACCGCAGGATTGCTGCAGGCCCTAATCTGGTTCCAGCATGGCACGCTGAGCCTTTTGTTAATTCCTCTTCCTGGTGGGAAATGAGAGTTAAATTTGCAAGTCCAGACACCTCCAGCTAGTCTCTCATTGGTTCTCCCTATTCCTGTTCATCTTCCGCAGAAATTGCAAACTGGGCTAAACAGGAGGTTAAAGGCACTGACTCTCCAAGTCGGGAGAGTGTTAGTAAAGCGTCTGGAATGTTGCACCCGAGTACCAGGGGACAAGAACTGAGACATATTGGAACACGTCTACCGATCACATGGTTGATCATACTTTGGGTTCCACATGCATGTTTTAGCTGAGGGAAGAATCCCTTAAACCTGGAGAGTTGAGACCCGTGGAATGGGTACCATGCAATATGACTTCAAAGGATCTTCATTTGCTCACCGAACCTCTCCAATCCTATCACTGCTGTGTTTATGCCCCTGTACACACGCTTGATTCTCTTTCGGAGACATAGTAATCCATAGCTTTTAAGATACTTACTAGTCAGTTATATTCATAGGCATTTAATATGGGGTTTTGAGTCCATTTCGTTGAGCAAGGAGTAGCTCTTGTCTATTACATATTTGGCTTAAGGAACTTTATCTGTGCTCATTTCAATCTCTGGTTTTATGCAGCACCCCAACTCACCTTTCCCCTTAAGCAAGCATAAGTTGGTTTTCTAAATTAGAGACCCTGTTCTGTTTTGTAATCCAGTTCCTGTGTAGCCAAGTTTCCATTCCGTGTATTAATGATATCTTATGATGTTTCATTTCCTTGTGACTTATTTCAGTTAGAATCATCATACCTGAATCCACTCATTATGCTGCTACGGGCCTGATGACATAGATTTCATTGCTGAGTGATATTGCATTGTACGTAAGTTCCAAAACTTCTTTATCCATTTTACACTTTCTGCGATATTGAACTTGTCCCGTAAACGAGGTTCTTGTCAACAGAGCCGTCCCAAACTTTGGGGTGGCTGTGTCTTTTTGATTTTAATTTCCCTAAGCTATAGGACCATAAGTGGAAGTGCCCTAGGCTCTGTTGCTTTGTTTCTTAGATGTTTCAGGAAACACCATACACTTCTCCCAAGTGGCTTTTGGCAATTTACATCCCGCCCATCAGCATAACAAGGGTCCCAGTTCTCCATGGCCTGTCCTGCCTTTCTGGATTTTACACTTTTTTCAGATTTCCCTTTTGACCGGGGGGAAGTGAGACTTCATTGTAGTGCAGATTTCCTTTGCAAGCTTGCTTGTTTGGCCAAAAAGGGCGTATGCGTTTTTTCCTGAATATATTCAGGAAAATACGCATACGCCCTTTTTGGCCAAGTGCATCATTGTCGACGTTCTGCCTCTTTTCCTATGCTATAAAGGCAATTCCAGTCTACCTCCTGAAATCGGTTTCCTGCAATTCTGCCCCGCTTTCAAGTCCTCTTGGCAGCCTCACTTTAGTATAGTTTTGGACGGTAGCTGTCATTTATAACTCTGCAGGTTTGTGAATTACAGTGTCCCTGAGCTCCTTTCTTCAACTCGCTTTCTTGTGAGCTGGGCACAACACCGCAGGATTGCTTCAGGCCCTAATCTGGTTCCGGCACGGGACGCTGAGCCTTTGGTTCATTCCTCTTCCTGGTGGGAAATGAGAGTTAAATTTGCCCGTCCAGACACCTGCAGCTAGTCTCTCATTGGTTCTCCCTATTCCTGTTCATCTTCCGCAGAAATTGCAAACTGGGCCAAACAGGAGGTTAAAGGCACTGACTCTCCAAGTCGGGAGAGTGTTAGTAAAGCGTCTGGAATGTTGCACCCGAGTACCAGGGGACGAGAACTGAGACATATTGGAACACGTCTCCCGATCACACGGTTGATCATACTCTGTGTTCCACATGCATGCTTTAGCTGAAGGAAGAATCCTTTAAACCTGGAGAGTTGAGAACCGTGGAATGGGTACCATGCAATATGACTTCAAAGGGTCTTCATTTGCTCACTGAACCTCTCCAATCCTATCACTGCTGCGTTTATGCCGCTGTACACACGCTTGATTCTCTTTCGGAGACATAGCAATCCATAGATTTTAAGATACTTACTAGTCAGGTACATTCTTAGGCGTTTAATATGGGGTTTTGAGTCCATTTCGTTAAGCAAGGAGTAGCTCTTGTGTATTACATATTTGGCTTAAGGAAATTTATCTGTGCTCATTTCAATCTCTGGTTTTATGCAGCACCCCAACTCACCTTTCCCCTTAAGGAAGCATAAGTTGGTTTTCTAAATTTGAGACCCTGTTGTGTTTTGTAATCTAGTTCCTGTGTAGCCAAGTTTACATTCCGTGTATTAGTGATATCTTATGATGTTTCTTTTTCTGTGTGACTTATTTCAGTTAGAATCATCATACCTGAATCCACTCATTATGCTGCTATGGGCCTGATGACATAGATTTCATTGCTGAGTGATATTGCATTGTACGTAAGTACCACAACTTCTTTATCCATTTTTCACTTTCTGCGATATTGAACTAGTACCATAAACGAGGTTCTTGTAAACAGAGCCGTCCCAAACTTTGGGGTGGCTGTGTCTTTTTGATTTTAATTTCCCTAAGCTATAGGACCATAAGTGGAAGTGCCCTAGGCTCTGTTGCTTTGTTTTTTAGATGTTTCAGGAAACACCATACACTTCTCCCAAGTGGCTGTTGGGAATTTACATTCCGCCCATCAGCATAACAAGGCTCCCAGTTCTCCATGGCCTGTCCTGACTTTCTGGATTTTACACTTTTTTCAGATGGCCCTTTTGACCGAGGTGAAGTGAGACTTCATTGTAGTGCAGATTTCCTTTGCAAGCTTGCTTGGTTGGCCAAAAAGGGCGTATGCGTTTTTTCCTGAATATATTCAGGAAAAAACGCATACGCCCTTTTTGGCCAAGTGCATCATTGTGGACGTTCTGCCCATTTTCTTATGCTTTAAATGCAATTCCAGTCTACCTCCTGAAATCGGTTTCCTGCAATTCTGCCCGGCTTTCAAGTCCTCTTGGCAGCCTTACTTCAGTATATTTTTGGACGATAGCTGTCATTTATAACTCTGCAGCTTTGTGAATTACAGTGCCCCTGAGCTCCTTTCTTCAACTCACTTTCTTGTGAGCTGGCCGCAACACCGCAGGATTGCTTCAGGCCCTAATCTGGTTCCGGCACAGCACACTGAGCCTTTGGTTAATTCCTCTTCCTGGTGGGAAATGAGAGTTAAATTTGCCCGTCCAGACACCTCCAGCTAGTCTCTCATTGGTTCTCCCTATTCCTGTTCACCTTCCGCGGAATTTGCAAACTGGGCCAAACAGGAGGTTAAAGGCACTGACTCTCCAAGTCGGGAGAGTGTTAGTAAAGCGTCTGGAAGGTTGCACCCAAGTACCAGGGGACGAGAATGGAGACATATTTGAACACGTCTCCCGATCACACAGTTGATCATACTCTGGGTTCCACATGCATGTTTTAGCTGAAGGAAGAATCCCTTAAACCTGGAGAGTTGAGACCCGTGGAATGGGTACCATGCAATATGACTTCAAAGGGTCTTCATTTGCTCAACGAACCTCTCCAATCCTATCACTGCTGCGTTTATGCCCCTATACACATGCCTGATTCTCTTTCGGAGACATAGCAATCCATAGGTTTTAAGATACTTACTAGTCAGGTACATTCTTAGGCGTTTAATATGGGGTGTTGAGTCCATTTCGTTGAGCAAGGAGTAGCTCTTGTCTATTCCACATTTGGCTTAAGGAACTTTATCTGTGCTCATTTCAATCTCTGGTTTTATGCAGCACCCCAGCTCACCTTTCCCCTTAAGCAAGCATAAGTTGGTTTTCTAAATTTGAGACCCTGTTCTGTTTTGTAATACAGTTCCTGTGTAGCCAAGTTTACATTCCGTGTATTAGTGATATCTTATGATGTTTCTTTTTCTGTGTGACTTATTTCAGTTACAATCATCATACCTGAATCCACTCATTATGCTGCTACGGGCCTGATGACATAGATGTCATTGCTGAGTGATATTGCATTGTATGTAAGTACCACAACTTGTTTATCCATTTTTCACTTTCTGCGATATTGAACTTGTACCGTAAACGAGGTTCTTGTAAACAGAGCCGTCCCAAACTTTGGGGTGGCTGTGTCTTTTTGATTTTAATTTCCCTAAGCTATAGGATCATAAGTGGAAGTGCCGTAGGCTCTGTTGGTTTGTTTTTTAGACGTTTCAGGAAACACCATACAATTCTCCCGAGTGGCTGTTGGCAATTTACATCCCGCCCATCAGCATAACAAGGCTCCCTGTTCTCCATGGCCTGTCCTACCTTTCTGGATTTTACACTTTTTTCAGATGGCCCTTTTGACCAGGGGGAAGTGAGACTTCATTATAGTGCAGATTTCCTTTGCAAGCTTGCTTGGCTGGACAAAAAGGGTGTATGTGTTTTTTCCTGAATATATTCAGGAAAAAACGCATACGCCCTTTTTGGCCAAGTGCATCATTGTCGACGTTCTGCCTCTTTTCCTATGATTTAAATGCAATTCCAGTCTACCTCCTGAAATCGGTTTCCTGCAATTCTGCCCCGCTTTCAAGTCCTCTTGATAGCCTTACTTCAGTATATTTTTGGACGATAGCTGTCATTTATAACTCTGCAGGTTTGTGAATTACAGTGCCCCTGAGCTCCTTTCTTCAACTCGCTTTCTTGTGAGCTGGCCGCAACACCGCAGGATTGCTTCAGGCCCTAATCTGGTTCCGGCACGGCACGCTGAGCCTTTGGTTAATTCCTCTTCCTGGTGGGAAATGAGAGTTAAATTTGCCCGTCCAGACACCTCCAGCTAGTCTCTAACTGGTTCTCCCTCTTCCTGATCATCTTCCACAGAAAATGCAAACTGGGCCAATCAAGAGGTTAAAGGCACTGTGTCTCCAAGTCGGGAGAATGTTAGTAAAGCATCTGGAATGTTGCACCCGAGTACCAGGGGAGGAAAACTGAGACATATTTGAACACGTCTCCCGATCACAGGGTAGATCATACTCTGGGTTCCACATGCATGTTTTAGCTGAAGGAAGAATCCCTTAATCCTGGAGATTTGAGACCCGTGGAATGGGTACCATGCAATATGACTTCAAAGGGTCTTCATTTGCCCACCGAACCTCTCCAATCCTATCACTGCTGTGTTTATGCCCCTGTACACACGCTTGATTCTCTTTCGGAGACATAGCAATACATAGGTTTTAAGATACTTACTAGTCAGAAACATTCTTAGGCGTTTAATATGGGTTGTTGAGTCCATTTTGTTGAGCAAGGAGTAGCTCTTGTCTATTCCATATTTGGCTTAAGGAACTTTATCTGTGCTCATTTCAATCTCCCGTTTTATGCAGCACCCCAACTCACCTTTCCCCTTAAGCAAGCATAAGTTGGTTTTCTACATTTGAGACCCTGTTCTTCTTTGTAATCCAGTTCCTGTGTAGCCAAGTTTACATTCCTTATATTAGTGATATCTTATGATGTTTCCTTTTCTGTGTGACTTGTTTCAGTTAGGATCATCATAGCTGAATCCACTCATTATGCTGCTATTGGCCTGATGACATAGATTTCATTGCTGAGTGATATTGCATTGTACGTAAGTACCACAACTTCTTTATCCATTTTTCACTTTCTGCGATATTGAACTTGTCCCGTAAACGAGTTTCTTGTAAACAGAGCCGTCCCAAACTTTGGGGTGGCTGTGTCTTTTTGATTTTAATTTCCCTAAGCTATAGGACCATAACTGGAAGTGCCCTAGGCTCTGTTGCTTTGTTTTTTAGATGTTTCAGGAAACACCATACACTTCTCCCGAGTGGCTGTTGGCAATTTAAATCCCGCCCATCAGCATAACAAGGCTCGCACTTCTCCATGGCCTGTCCTGCCTTTCTGGATTTTACACTTTTTTCAGATGGCCCTTTTGACCGGGGGGAAGTGAGACTTCATTGTAGTGCAGATTTCCTTTGCAAGCTTGCTTGGTTGGCCAAAAAGGGCGTATGCGTTTTTTCCTGAATACATTCAGGAAAAAACGCATACGCCCTTTTTGGCCAAGTGCATCATTGTCGACGTTCTGCCTCTTTTCCTATGCTTTAAATGCAATTCCAGTCTACGTCCTGAAATTGGTTTCCTGCAATTCTGCCCCATTTTCAAGTCCTCTTGGCAGCCTTACTTCAGTATATTTTTGGATGATAGCTGTCATTTATAACTCTGCAGCTTTGTGAAATACAGTGCCCCCGAGCTCCTTTCTTCAACTCGCTTTCTTGTGAGCTGGGCGCAACACCGCAGGATTGCTTCAGGCCCTAATCTGATTCCGGCACGGCACGCTGAGCCTTTGGTTAATTCCTCTTCCTGGTGGGAATTGAGAGTTAAATTTGTCCGTCCAGACACCTCCAGCTAGTCTCTCATTGGTTCTCCCTATTCCTGTTCATCTTCCGCAGAAATTGCAACCTGGGCCAAACAGGAGGTTAAAGGCACTGACTCTCCAAGTCGGGAGAGTGTTAGTAAAGCGTCTGGAATGTTGCACCCAAGTACCAGGGGACGAGAATGGAGACATATTTGAACACGTCTCCCGATCACACGGTTGATCATACTCTGGGTTCCACATGCATGTTTTAGCTGAAGGAAGAATCCCTTAAACCTGGAGAGTTGAGACCCGTGGAATGGGTACCATGCAATATGACTTCAAAGGGTCTTCATTTCCTCACCGAACCTCTCCAATCCTATCACTGCTGTGTTTATGCCCCTGTACACACGCTTGATTCTCTTTCGGAGACATAGCAATACATAGGTTTTAAGATACTTACTAGTCAGGTACATTCTTAGGCGTTTAATATGGGGTGTTGAGTCCATTTTGTTGAGCAAGGAGTAGCTCTTGTCTATTCCATATTTGGCTTAAGGAACTTTATCTGTGCTCATTTCAATGTCCCATTTTATGCAGCACCCCAACTCACCTTTCCCCTTAAGCAAGCATAAGTTGGTTTTCTACATTTGAGACCCTGTTCTTCTTTGTAATCCAGTTCCTGTGTAGCCAAGTTTACATTCCGTGTATTAGTGATATCTTATGATGTTTCCTTTTCTGTGTGACTTGTTTCAGTTAGGATCATCATAGCTGAATCCACTCATTATGCTGCTATTGGCCTGATGACATTGATTTCATTGCTGAGTGATATTGCATTGTACGTAAGTACCACAACTTCTTTATCCATTTTTCACTTTCTGCCATATTGAACTTGTCCCGTAAACGAGGTTCTTGTAAACAGAGCCATCCCAAACTTTGGGGTGGCTGTGTCTTTTTGATTTTAATTTCCCTAAGCTATAGGACCATAACTGGAAGTGCCCTAGGCTCTGTTGCTTTGTTTTTTAGATGTTTCAGGAAACACCATACACTTCTCCCGAGTGGCTGTTGGCAATTTAAATCCCGCCCATCAGCATAACAAGGCTCGCAGTTCTCCATGGCCTGTCCTGCCTTTCTGGATTTTACACTTTTTTCAGATCGCCCTTTTGACCAGGGGTAAGTAAGACTTCATTGTAGTGCAGATTTCTTTGCAAGCTTGCTTGATTGGCCTAAAAGTGCATATGCGTTTTTTCCTGAATATATTCAGGAAAAAACGCATATGCCCTTTTTGGCCAAGTGCATCATTGTCGATATTCTGCCTCTTTTCCTATTCTTTAAATGCAATTCCAGTCTACCTCCTGAAATCGGTTTCCTGCATTTCTGCCCCGCATTCAAGGACTCTTGGCAGCCTTAGTTCGTATATTTTTGGACGATAGCTGTCATTTATAACTCTGCAGGTTTTTGAATTACAGTGCCCCCGTGCTCGTTTCTTCAACTCGCTTTCTTGTGAGCTGGCCGCAACACCGCAGGATTGCTTCAGGCCCTAATCTGATTCCGGCACGGCACGCTGAGCCTTTGGTTAATTCCTCTTCCTGGTGGGAATTGAGAGTTAAATTTGTCCGTCCAGACACCTCCAGCTAGTCTCTCATTGGTTCTCCCTATTCCTGTTCATCTTCCGCAGAAATTGCAAACTGGGCCAAACAGGAGGTTAAAGGCACTGACTCTCCAAGTCGGGAGAGTGTTAGTAAAGCGTCTGGAATGTTGCACCCAAGTACCAGGGGACGAGAATGGAGACATATTTGAACACGTCTCCCGATCACATGGTTGATCATACTCTGGGTTCCACATGCATGTTTTAGCTGAAGGAAGAATCCCTTAAACCTGGAGAGTTGAGACCCGTGGAATGGGTACCATGCAATATGACTTCAAAGGGTCTTCATTTCCTCACCGAACCTCTCCAATCCTATCACTGCTGTGTTTATGCCCCTGTACACACGCTTGATTCTCTTTCGGAGACATAGCAATACATAGGTTTTAAGATACTTACTAGTCAGGTACATTCTTAGGCGTTTAATATGGGGTGTTGAGTCCATTTTGTTGAGCAAGGAGTAGCTCTTGTCTATTCCATATTTGGCTTAAGGAACTTTATCTGTGCTCATTTCAATCTCCCGTTTTATGCAGCACCCCAACTCACCTTTCCCCTTAAGCAAGCATAAGTTGGTTTTCTACATTTGAGACCCTGTTCTTCTTTGTAATCCAGTTCCTGTGTAGCCAAGTTTACATTCCATGTATTAGTGATATCTTATGATGTTTCCTTTTCTGTGTGACTTGTTTCAGTTAGGATCATCATAGCTGAATCCACTCATTATGCTGCTATTGGCCTGATGACATAGATTTCATTGCTGAGTGATATTGCATTGTACGTAAGTACCACAACTTCTTTATCCATTTTTCACTTTCTGCCATATTGAACTTGTCCCGTAAACGAGTTTCTTGTAAACAGAGCCGTCCCAAACTTTGGGGTGGCTGTGTCTTTTTGATTTTAATTTCCCTAAGCTATAGGACCATAAGTGGAAGTGCCCTACGCTCTGTTGCTTTGTTTCTTAGATGTTTCAGGAAACACCATACACTTCTCCCAAGTGGCTGTTGGCAATTTACATCCCGCCCATCAGCATAACAAGGCTCCCAGTTCTCCATGGCCTGTCCTGCCTTTCTGGATTTTACACTTTTGTCAGATGGCCCTTTTTACTGGGGGAAGTGAGACTTCATTGTAGTGCAGATTTCCTTTGCAAGCTTGCTTGCTTGACCAAAAAGGGCGTATGCGTTTTTTCCTGAATATATTCAGGAAAAAACGCATACGCCCTTTTTGGCCAAGTGCATCATTGTCGACGTTCTGCCTCTTTTCCTATGCTTTAAATGCAATTCCAGTCTACCTCCTGAAATCGGTTTCCTGCAATTCTGCCCCGCTTTCAAGTCCTCTTGGCAGCCTTACTTCAGTATATTTTTGGACGATAGCTGTCATTTATAACTCTGCAGGTTTGTGAATTACAGTGCCCCTGGGCTCCTTTCTTCAACTCGCTTTCTTGTGAGCTGGCTGCAACACCGCAGGATTGCTTCAGGCCCTAATCTTGTTGTGGCACGGCCCGCTGAGCCTTTGGTTAATTCCTCTTCCTGGTGGGAAATGAGAGATAAATTTGCCCGTCCAGACACCTCCAGCTAGTCTCTCATTGGTTCTCCCTATTCCTGTTCATCTTTCGCAGAAATTGCAAACTGGGCCAAACAGGAGGTTAAAGGCATTGACTCTCCAAGTCGGGAGAGTGTTAGTAAAGCGTCTGGAATGATGCATCCGAGTACCAGGGGACGAGAACTGACACATATTGGAACACGTCTCCCGATCACATGGTTGATCATACTCTGGGTTCCACATGCATGAGTTAGCTGAAGGAAGAATCCCTTAAACTTGGAGAGTTGAGACCCGTGGAATGGGTACCATGCAATATGACTTCAAAGGGTCTTCATTTGCTCACCGAACCTCTCCAGTCCTATCATTTCTGCATTTATGCCCCTGTACACACGCTTGATTCTCTCTCGGAGACATAGCAATCCATAGCTTTAAGATACTTACTAGTCAGGTACATTCGTAGGCGTTTAATATGGGGTGTTGAGTCCATTTCGTTGAGCAAGGAGTAGGTCTTGTCTATTACATATTTGGCTTAAGGAACTTTATCTGTGCTCATTTCAATCTCTGGTTTTATGCAGCACCCCAACTCACCTTTCCCCTTAAGCAAGCATAAGTTGGTTTTCTGAATTTGAGACACTGTTCTGTTATGTAATCCAGTTCCTGTGTAGCCAAGTTTACATTCCGTGTATTAGTGATATCTTATGATGTTTCTTTTTCTGTGTGACTTATTTCAGTTAGAATCATCATGCCTGAATCCACTCATTATGCTGCTACGGGCCTGATGACATAGATTTCATTGCTGAGTGATATTCCATTGTACGTAAGTACCACAACTTCTTTATCCATTTTTCACTTTCTGCAATATTGAACTTGTACTGTAAACGAGGTTTTTGTAAACAGAGCCATCCTAAACGTTGGGGTGGCTGTGTCTTTTTGATTTCAATTTCCCTAATCTATTGGACCATAAATGGAAGTGCTCTAGACTCTGTAGCTTTGTTTTTTAGATGTTTCAGGAAACACCATACACTTCTCCCGAGTGGCTGTTGGCAATTTACATCCCGCCCATCACCATAACAAGGCTCCCAGTTCTCCATGGCCTTTCCTGCCTTTCTGGATTTTACACTTTTTTCAGATTGCCCTTTTGACCGGGGGGAAGTGAGACTTCATTGTAGTGCAGATTTCCTTTGCAAGCTTGCTTGGTTGGCCAAAAAGGGCGTTTGCGTTTTTTCCTGAATATATTCAGGGAAAAACGCATAAGCACTTTTTGGCCAAGTGCATCATTGTCGACGTTCTGCCTCTTTTCCTATGCTTTAAATGCAATTCCAGTCTACCTCCTGAAATCGGTTTCCTGCAATTCTGCCGCGCTTTCTAGTCCTCTTGGCAGCCTTACTTCAGTATATTTTTGGACGATAGCTGTCATTTATAACTCTGCAGGTTTGTGAATTACAGTGCCCCTGAGCTCCTTTCTTCAACTCGCTTTCTTGTGAGCTGGCCGCAACACCGCAAGATTGCTTCAGGCTCTAATATGGTTCTGGCACGGCACACTGAGCCTTTGGTTAATTCCTCTTCCTGGTGGGAAATGAGAGTTAAATTTGCTCGTCCAGACACCTCCAGCTAGTCTCTCATTGGTTCTCCCTATTCCTGTTCATCTTCCACAGAAATTGCAAACTGGGCCAAACAGGAGGTTAAAGGCACTGACTCTCCAAGTCGGGAGAGTGTTAGTAAAGCATCTGGAATGTTACAACCGAGTACCAGGGGAGGAAAACTGAGACACATTTGAACAGGTCTCCCGATCACACGGTTGATCATACCCTGGGTTCCACATGCATGTTTTAGCTGAAGGAAGAATCCCTTAAACCTGGAGAGTTGAGACCCGTGGAATGGGTACCATGCAATATGACTTCAAAGGGTCTTCATTTGCTCACCGAACCTCTCCAATCCTATCACTGCTGCGTTTATGTCCCTGTACACACACTTGATTCTCTTTCGGAGACATAGCAATCCATAGGTTTTAAGATACTTACTAGTCAGATACATTCATAGGCGTTTAATATGGGGTGTTGAGTCCATTTTGTTGAGCAAGGAGTAGCTCTTGTCTATTACATATTTGGCTTAAGGAACTTTCTCTGTGCTCATTTCAATCTCTGGTTTTATGCAGCACCCCAACTCACCTTTCCCCTTAAGCAAGCATAAGTTGGTTTTCTGAATTTGAGACACTGTTCTGTTTTGTAATCCAGTTCTGTGTAGCCAAGTTTACATTCCGTGTATTAGTGATATCTTATGATGTTTCTTTTTCTGTGTGACTTATTTCAGTTAGAATCATCATACCTGAATCCACTCATTATGCTGCTACGGGCCTGATGACATAGATGTCAATGCTGAGTGATATTGCATTGTACGTAAGTACCACAAATTCTTTATCCATTTTTCACTTTCTGCGATATTGAACTTGTACCGTAAACGAGGTTCTTGTAAACAGAGCCGTCCCAAATTTTGGGGTGGCTGTGTCTTTTTGATTTTAATTTCCCTAAGCTATAGGACCATAAGTAGAAATGCCCTAGGCTCTGTTGCTTTGTTTTTTAGATGTTTCAGGAAACACCATACACTTCTCCCAAGTGGGTGTTGGCAATTTACATCCCGCCCATCAGCATAACAAGGCTCCCAGTTCTCCATGGCCTGTCCTGCCTTTCTGGATTTTACACTTTTTTCAGATGGCCCTTTTGACCAGGGGGAAGTGAGACTTCATTGTAGTGCAGATTTCCTTTGCAAGCTTGCTTGGTTGGCCAAAAAGGGCGTATGTGTTTTTTCCTGAATATATTCAGGAAAAAACGCATACGCCCTTTTTGGCCAAGTGCATCATTGTCGACGTTCTGCCTCTTTTCCTATGCATTAAATGCAATTCCAGTCTACCTCCTGAAATCGGTTTCCTGCAATTCTGCCCCGCTTTCACGTCCTCTTGGCAGCCTTACTTCAGTATATTTTTGGACGATAGCTGTCATTTATAACTCTGCAGGTTTGGGAATTACAGTGCCCCTGAGCTCCTTTCTTCAACTCGCGTTCTTGTGAGCTGGCCGCAACACCGCAGGATTGCTTCAGGCCCTAATCTGGTTCCGGCACGGCATGCTGAGCCTTTGGTTAATTCCTCTTCCTGGTGGGAAATGAGAGTTAAATTTGCCCGTCGAGACCCCTCCAGCTAGTCTCTCATTGGTCCTCCCTATTCCTGTTCATCTTCCGCAGAAATTGCAAACTGGGCCAAACAGGAGGGTAAAGGCACTAACTCTCCAAGTCGGGAGAGTGTTAGTAAAGCGTCTGGAATGTTGCACCCAAGTACCAGGGGACGAGAACTGAGACATATTTGAACAGGTCTCCTGATCACACGGTTGATCATACTCTGGGTTCCACATGCATGTTTCAGCTGAAGGAAGAATCCCTTAAACCTGGAGAGTTGAGACGCGTGGAATGGGTACCATGCAATATGACTTCAAAGGGTCTTCATTTGCTCACCGAACCTCTCCAATCCTATCACTGCTGCGTTTATGCCCCTGTACACACGCTTGATTCTCTTTCGGAGACATAGCAATCCATAGGTTTTAAGATAATTACTAGTCAGGTACATTCTTAGGCGTTTAATATGGGGTGTTGAGTCCATTTTGTTGAGCAAGGTGTAGCTCTTGCCTATTACATATTTGGTTTAAGGAACTTTATCTGTGCTCATTTCAATCTCTGGTTTTATGCAGCACCCCAACTCACCTTTCCCCTTAAGCAAGCATAAGTTGGTTTTCTAAATTTGAGACCGTGTTCTCTTTTGTAATCCAGTTCCTGTGTAGCCAAGTTTACATTCCGTGTATTAGTGATATCTTATGATGATTCTTTTTCTGTGTGACTTATTTCAGTTAGAATCATCATACCTGAATCCACTCATTATGCTGCTACGGGCCTGATGACATAGATTTCATTGCTGAGTGATATTGCATTGTATGTAAGTACCAAAACTTCTTTATCCATTTTTCGCTTTCTGCGATATTGAACTTGTACCGTAAACGAGGTTCTTGTAAACAGAGCCGTCCCAAACTTTGTGGTGGCTGTGTCTTTTTGATTTTAATTTCCCTAAGCTATAGGACCATATGTGGAAGTGCCCTAGGCTCTGTTGCTTTGTTTTTTAGATGTTTCAAGAAACACCATACACTAATCCCGAGTGGCTGTTGGCCATTTACATCCCGCCCATCAGCATAACAAGGCTCCCAGTTCTCCTTGGCCTGTCCTACCTTTCTGGATTTTACACTTTTTTCAGATGGCCCTTTTGACCAGGGTGAAGTGAGACTTCATTGTAGTGCAGATTTCCTTTGCAAGCTTGCTTGGTTGGCCAAAAAGGGCGTATGCGTTTTTTCCTGAATATATTCAGAAAAAAACGCATACGCCCTTTTTGTCCAAGTGCATCATTGTCGACGTTCTGCCTCTTTTCGTATGCTTTAAATGCAATTCCAGTCTACCTCCCGATATTGGTTTCCTGCAATTCTGCCCCACTTTCAACTCCTCTTGGCAGGCTTACTTCAGTATATTTTTGGATGATAGCTGTCATTTATAACTCTGCAGGTTTGTGAATTACAGTGCCCCTGAGCTCCTTTCTTCAACTCGCTTTCTTGTGAGCTGGCCGCAACACCGCAGCATTGCTTCAGGCCCTAATCTGGTTCCGGCACGGCACGCAGAGCCTTTGGTTAATTCCTCTTCCTCGTGGGAAATGAGAGTTAAATTTGCCCGTCCAGACACCTCCAGCTAGTCTCTCATTGGTCCTCCCTATTCCTGTTCATTTTCCGCAGAAATTGCAAACTGGGCCAAACAGGAGGTTAAAGGCACTGACTCTCCAAGTCGGGAGAGTGTTAGTAAGGCGTCTGGAATGTTACACCCGAGTACCAGGGGACGAGAACTGAGGCATATTTGAACACGTCTCCTGATCACACGGTTGATCATACTCTGGGTTCCACATGCATGTTTCAGCTGAAGGAAAAATCCCTTAAACCTGGAGAGTTGAGACCCTTGGAATGGGTACCATGCAATATGACTTCAAAGGGTCTTCATTTGCTCACCGAACCTCTCCAATCCTATCACTGCTTCGATTATGCCCCTGTACACACGCTTGATTCTCTTTCGGAGACATTGAAATCCATAGATTTTAAGATACTTACTAGTCAGGTACATTCTTAGGCGTTTAATATGGGGTGTTGAGTCCATTTCGTTGAGCAAGGAGTAGCTCTTGTCTATTCCATATTTGGCTTAAGGAACTTTATCTGTGCTCATTTCAATCTCTGGTTTTATGCAGCACCCCAACTCACCTTTCCCCTTAAGCAAGCATAAGTTGGTTTTCTAAATTTGAAACCCTGTTCTGTTTTGTAATTCAGTTCCTCTGTAGCCAAGTTTACATTCTGTGTATTAGTGATATCTTATGATGTTTCTTTTTCTGTGTGACTTATTTCAGTTAGAATCATCATACCTGAATCCACTCATTATGCTGCTACGGGCCTCATGACATAGATTTCATTGCTAAGTGATATTGCATTGTACGTAAGTACCACAACTTCTTTATCCATTTTTCGCTTTCTGCGATATTGAACTTGTACCGTAAACGAGGTTCTTGTAAACAGAGCCGTCCCAAACTTTGGGGTGGCTGTGTCTTTTTTATTTGAATTTCCCTAAGCTATAGGACCATAAGTGGAATTGACCTAGGCTCTGTTGCTTTGTTTTTTAGATGTTTCAGGAAACACCATACACCTCTCCCAAGTGGCTGTTGGCCATTTACATCCCGCCCATCAGCATAACAAGGCTCCCAGTTCTCCATGGCCTGTCCTGCCTTTCTGGATTTTACACTTTTTTCAGATGGCCCTTTTGACTGGGGGGAAGTGAGACTTCATTGTAGTGCAGATTTCCTTTGCAAGCTTGCTTGGTTGGCCAAAAAGGGCGTATGCGTTTTTTCCTGAATATATTCAGGAAAAAACGAATACGCCCTTTTTGGCCAAGTGCATCATTGTGGACGTTCTGCCTCTTTTCCTATGCTTTAAATGCAATTCCAGTCTACCTCCCGATATCGGTTTCCTGCAATTCTGCCCCACTTTCAAGTCCTCTTGGTAGCCTTACTTCAGTATATTTTTGGACGATAGCTGTCATTTATAACTCTGCAGGTTTGTGAATTACAGTGCCCCTGAGCTCCTTTCTTCAACTCGCTTTCTTGTGAGCTGGCCGCAACACCGCAGGATTGCTTCAGGCCCTAATCTGGTTCCGGCATGGCACGCTGAGCCTTTGGTTAATTCCTCTTCCTGGTGGGAAATGAGAGTTAAATTTGCCCGTCCAGACAACTCCAGCTAGTCTCTCATTGGTCCTCCCTATTCCTGTTCATCTTCCGCAGAAATTGCAAACTGGGCCAAACAGGAGGTTAAAGGCACTGACTCTCCAGGTTGGCAGAGTGTTAGTAAAGCGTCTGGAATGTTGCACCCGAGTACCAGGGAACGAAAACTGAGAAATATTTGAAAACGTCTCCTGATCACACGGTTGAACATACTCTGGGTTCCACATGCATGTTTCAGCTGAAGGAATAATCCCTTAAACCTGGAGAGTTGAGACCCGTGGAATGGGTACCATGCAATATGACTTCAAAGGGTCTTCATTTGCTCACCGAACCTCTCCAATCCTATCACTGCTGCGTTTATGCCCCTGTACACACGCTTGATTCTCTTTCGGAGACATAGCAATCCATAGGTTTTAAGATATTTAATAGTCAGGTACATTCTTAGGCATTTAATATGGGGTGTTGAGTCCATCTAGCTGAGCAAGGAGTAGCTCTTGTCTATTACATATTTGGCTTAAGGAACTTTATCTGTGCTCATTTCAATCTCTGGTTTTATGCAGCACCCCAACTCACCTTTGCCCTTAAGCAAGCATAAGTTGGTTTTCTAACTTTGAGACCCTGTTCTGTTTTGTAATCCAGTTCTGTGTAGCCAAGTTTACATTCCGTGTATTAGTGATATCTTATGATGTTTCTTTTTCTGTGTGACTTATTTCAGTTAGAATCATCATACCTGAATCCACTCATTATGCTGCTACGGGCCTGATGACATAGATGTCAATGCTGAGTGATATTGCATTGTACGTAAGTACCACAAATTCTTTATCCATTTTTCACTTTCTGCGATATTGAACTTGTACCGTAAACGAGGTTCTTGTAAACAGAGCCGTCCCAAACTTTGGGGTGGCTGTGTCTTTTTGATTTTAATTTCCCTAAGCTATAGGACCATAAGTGGAAATGTGCTAGGCTCTGTTGCTTTGTTTTTTAGATGTTTCAGGAAACACCATACACTTCTCCCAAGTGGCTGTTGGCAATTTACATCCCGCGCATCAGCATAACAAGGTTCCCAGTTCTCCATGGCCTGTCCTGCCTTTCTGGATTTTACACTTTTTTCAGATGGCCCTTTTGACCAGGGGGAAGTGAGACTTCATTGTAGTGCAGATTTCCTTTGCAAGCTTGCTTGGTTGGCCAAAAAGGGCGTATGTGTTTTTTCCTGAATATATTCAGGAAAAAATGCATACGCCCTTTTTGGCCAAGGGCATTATTGTCGACGTTCTGCCTCTTTCCTATGCATTAAATGCAATTCCAGTCTACCTCCTGAAATCGGTTTCCTGCAATTCTGCCCCGCTTTCACGTCCTCTTGGCAGCCTTACTTCAGTATATTTTTGGATGATAGCTGTCATTTATAACTCTGCAGGTTTGGGAATTACAGTGCCCCTGAGCTCCTTTCTTCAACTCGCGTTCTTGTGAGCTGGCCGCAACACCGCAGGATTGCTTCAGGCCCTAATCTGGTTCCGGCACGGCACGCTGAGCCTTTGGTTAATTCCTGTTCCTGGTGGGAAATGAGAGTTAAATTTGCCCGTCGAGACCCCTCCAGCTAGTCTCTCATTGGTCCTCCCTATTCCTGTTCATCTTCCGCAGAAATTGCAAACTGGGCCAAACAGGAGGTTAAAGGCACTGACTCTCCAAGTCGGGAGAGTGTTAGTAAAGCGTCTGGAATGTTGCACCCAAGTACCAGGGGACGAGAACTGGGACATATTTGAACAGGTCTCCTGATCACACGGTTGATCATACTCTGGGTTCCACATGCATGTTTCAGCTGAAGGAAGAATCCCTTAAACCTGGAGAGTTGAGACCCGTGGAATGGGTACCATGCAATATGACTTCAAAGGGTCTTCATTTGCTCACCGAACCTCTCCAATCCTATCACTGCTGCGTTTATGCCCCTGTACACACGCTTGATTCTCTTTCGGAGACATAGCAATCCATAGGTTTTAAGATAATTACCAGTCAGGTACATTCTTAGGCGTTTAATATGGGGTGTTGAGTCCATTTCGTTGAGCAAGGTGTAGCTCTTGCCTATTACATATTTGGTTTAAGGAACTTTATCTGTGCTCATTTCAATCTCTGGTTTTATGCAGCACCCCAACTCACCTTTCCCCTTAAGCAAGCATAAGTTGGTTTTCTAAATTTGAGACCCTGTTCTGTTTTGTAATTCAGTTCCTGTGTAGCCAAGTTTACATTCCATGTATTAGTGATATCTTATGATGTTTCTTTTTCTGTGTGACTTATTTCAGTTAGAATCATCATACCTGAATCCACTCATTATGCTGCTACGGGCCTGATGACATAGATTTCATTGCTGAGTGATATTGCATTGTACGTAAGTACCAAAACTTCTTTATCCATTTTTCGCTTTCTGCGATATTGAACTTGTACCGTAAACGAGGTTCTTGTAAACAGAGCCGTCCCAAACTTTGGGGTGGCTGTGTCTTTTTTAATTTAATTTCCCTAAGCTATAGGACCGTAAGTGGAAGTGCCCTAGGCTCTGTTGCTTTGTTTTTTAGATGTTTCAGGAAACACCATACACTAATCCCGAGTGGCTGTTGGCCATTTACATACCGCCCATCAGCATAACAAGGCTCCCAGTTCTCCTTGGCCTGTCCTAGGTTTCTGGATTTTACACTTTTTTCAGATGGCCCTTTTGACCAGGGTGAAGTGAGACTTCATTGTAGTGCAGATTTCCTTTGCAAGCTTGCTTGGTTGGCCAAAAAGGGCGTATGCGTTTTTTCCTGAATATATTCAGGAAAAAACGCATACGCCCTTTTTGGCCAAGTGCATCATTGTGGACGTTCTGCTTCTTTTCCTATGCTTTAAATGCAATTCCAGTCTACCTCCCGATATTGGTTTGCTGCAATTCTGCCCCACTTTCAACTCCTCTTGGCAGGCTTACTTCAGTATATTTTTGGATGATAGCTGTCATTTATAACTCTGCAGGTTTGTGAATTACAGTGCCCCTGAGCTCCTTCCTTCAACTCGCTTTCTTGTGAGCTGGCCGCAACACCGCAGCATTGCTTCAGGCCCTAATCTGGTTCCGGCATGGCACGCTGAGCCTTTGGTTAATTCCTCTTCCTGGTGGGAAATGAGAGTTAAATTTGCCCGTCCAGACAACTCCAGCTAGTCTCTCATTGGTCCTCCCTATTCCTGTTCATCTTCCGCAGAAATTGCAAACTGGGCCAAACAGGAGGTTAAAGGCACTGACTCTCCAAGTCGGGAGAGTGTTAGTAAGGCATCTGGAATGTTGCACCCGAGTACCAGGGAACGAGAACTGAGACATATTTGAACACGTCTCCTGATCACACGGTTGATCATACTCTGTGTTCCACATGCATGTTTCAGCTGAAGGAAAAATCCCTTAAACCTGGAGAGTTGAGACCCTTGGAATGGGTACCATGCAAAATGACTTCAAAGGGTCTTCATTTGCTCACCAAACCTCTCCAATCCTATCACTGCTGTGTTTATGCCCCTGTACACACTTGATTCTCTTTAGGAGACAATGCAATCCATAGGTTTTAAGATACTTACTAGTCAGGTACATTCTTAGGCGTTTAATATGGGGTGTTGAGTCCATCTCGTTGAGCAAGGAGGAGCTCTGTCTATTACATGTTTGGCTTAAGAACTTTATCTGTGCTCATTTCAATCTCTGGTTTTATGCAGCACCCCAACTCACCTTTCCCCTTAAGAAAGCATAAGTTGGTTTTCTAAATTTGAGACCCTGTTCTGTTTTGTAATTCAGTTCCTGTGTAGCCAAGTTTACATTCCGTGTATTAGTGATATCTTATGATGTTTCTTTTTCTGTGTGACTTATTTCAGTTAGAATCATCATACCTGAATCCACTCATTATGCTGCTACGTGCCTGATGACATAGATTTCATTGCTGAGTGATATTGCATTCTACGTATGTACCACAAATTCTTTATCCATGTTTCACTATCTGCGATATTGAACTTGTACCGTAAACGAGGTTCTTGTAAACAGAGCCGTCCCAAACTTTGTGGTGGCTGTGTCTTTTTGATTTTAATTTCCATAAACTCTAGGACCATAAGTGGAAGTGCCCCAGGCTCTGTTGCTTTGTTTTTTAGATGTTTCAGGAAACACCATACACTTCTCCCTAGTGGCTGTTGGCAATTTACATACCGCCCATCAGCATAACAAGGCTCCCAGTTCTCCATGGCCTGTCCTGCCTTTCTGGATTTTACACTTTTTTCAGATGGCCCTTTGGACCGGTGGGAAGTGAGACTTCATTGCAGTGCAGATTTCCTTTGCAAGCTTGCTTGGTTGGCCAAAAAGGGCGTATGCGTTTTTTCCTGAATATATTCAGGAAAAAACGCATACGCCCTTTTTGGCCAAGTGCATCATTGTGGACGTTCTGCGTCTTTTCCTATGCTTTAAATGCAATTCCAGTCTACCTCCTGAAATCGGTTTCCTGCAATTCTGCCCCGCTTTCAAGTCCTCTTGGCAGCCTTACTTCAGTATATTTTTGGACGATAGCTGTCATTTATAACTCTGCAGGTTTGTGAATTACAGTGCCCCTGAGCTCCTTTCTTCAACTCTCTTTCTTGTGAGCTGGCCGCAACACCGCAGGATTGCTTCAGGCCCTAATCTGGTTCCGGCACGGCATGCTGAGCCTTTGGTTAATTCCTCTTCCTGGTGGGAAATGAGAGTTAAATTTGCCCGTCCAGACACCTCCAGCTAGTCTCTCATTTGTTCTCCATATATCTGTTCATTTTCCGCAGAAATTGCAAACTGGGCCAAACAGGAGGTTAAAGGCACTGACTCTCCAAGTGGGGAGAGTGTTAGTAAAGCGTCTGGAATGTTGCACCCGAGTACCAGGGGACGAAAACTGAGACACATTTGAACACGTTTCCCGATCACACTGTGGATCATACTCTGGGTTCCACATGCATGTTTTAGCTGAAGGAAGAATCCCTTAAACCTGGAGAGTTGAGACCCATGGAATGGGTACCATGCAATATGACTTCAAAGGGTCTGCATTTGCTCACCGAACCTCACCAATCCTATCACTGCTGCGTTTATGCCACTGTACACACGCTTGATTCTCTTTCAGAGACATATAAATCCATAGGTTTTAAGATTCTTACTAGTCAGGTATATTCTTAGGTGTTTAATATGGGGTGTTGAGTCCACTTCGTTGAGCAAGGAGTAGCTCTTGTCTATTACGTATTTGGCTTATGGAACGGTATCTGTGCTAATTTCAATCTCTGGTTTTATGCAGCACCCCAACTCACCTTTCCCCTTAAACAAGCATAAGATGGTTTTCTACATTTGAGACCCTGTTCTGTTTTGTAATTCAGTTCCTGTGTAGCCAAGTTTACATTCCGTGTATTTGTGATATCTTATGATGTTTCTTTTTCTGTGTGACTTATTTCAGTTAGAATCATCATACGTGAATCCACTCATTATGCTGCTACGGGCCTCATGACATAGATTTCATTGCTGAGTGATATTGCATTGTACGTAAGTACCACAACTTCTTTATCCATGTTTCGCTTTCTGTGATATTGAACTTGTACCGTAAACGAGGTGCTTGTAAACAGAGCCATCCCAAAATTTGGGGTGGCTGTGTCTTTTTGATTTTAATTTCCCTAAGCTATAGGACCATAAGTGGAGGTGCCCTAGTCTCTGTTGCTTTGTTTCTTAGATGTTTCAGGAAACACCATTCACTTCTCCAGAGCGGCTGTTGGCAATTTACATCCCGCCCATCAGCAAAACAAGGCTCCCAGTTCTCCATGGCCTGTCCTGCCTTTCTGGATTTTACACTTTTTTCAGATGGCCCTTTTGACCAGGGGGCAGTGAGACTTCATTGTAGTGCATATTTCCTTTGCAAGCTTGCTTGGTTGGCCAAAAAGGGCGTATGCGTTTTTTCCTGAATACATTCAGGAAAAAACGCATATGCCCTTTTTGGCCAAGTGCATCATTGTGGACCTTCTGCCTCTTTTCCTATGCTTTACATGCAATTCCAGTCTACCTCCTGAAATCGGTTTCCTGCAATTCTGCCCCGCTTTCAAGTCCTCTTGGCAGCCTTACTTCAATATATTTTTGGACGATAGCTGTCATTTATAACTCTGCAGGTTTGTGAATTACAGTGCCCCTGAGCTCCTTTCTTGAACTCGCTTTCTTGTGAGCTGGCCGCAACACTGCAGGATTGCTTCAGGCCCTAGTGTGGTTCCGGCGTGGCACGCTGAGCCTTTGGTTATTTCCTCTTCCTGTTGGGCAATGAGTGTTAAATTTGCCCGTCCGGACACCTCCAGCTAGTCTCTCATTGGTTCTCCTTATTCCTGTTCATTTTCCACAGAAATTGCAAACTGGGCCAAACAGGAGGTTAAAGGCACTGACTCTCCAAGTGGGGAGAGTGTTAGTAAAACGTCTGGAATGTTGCACCCGAGTACCAGGGGACAAAAACTGAGACACATTGAACACTTTTCCCGATCACAATGTGCAGCATACTCTGGGTTCCACAAGCATGTTTTAGCTGAAGGAAGAATCCCTTAAACCTGGAGAGTTGAGACCCATGGAATGGGTACCATGCAATATGACTTCAAAGGGTCTGCATTTGCTCACCGAACCTCAGCAGTCCTATCACTGCTGTGTTTATGCGGCTGTCCACACGCTTGATTCTCTTTCGGAGACATATAAATCCATAGGTTTTAAGATTCTTACTAGTCAGGTATATTATTAGGCGTTTAATATGGCGTGTTGAGTCCACTTCGCAGAGCAAGGAGTAGCTATTGTATATCACATATTTGGTTTATGAAACGGTATCTGTGCTAATTTCAATCTCTGGTTTTATGCAGCACCCCAACTCACCTTTCCCCTTAGGCAAGCATAAGTTGGTTTTCTACATTTGAGACCCTGTTCTGTTTTGTAATTCAGTTCCTGTGTAGCCACGTTTACATTCCGTGTAGTAGTGATATCTTATGATGTTTCTTTTTCTGTGTGACTTATTTCACTTAGAATCATCGTACCTGAATCCACTCATTATGCTGCTACGGGCCTGATGACATAGATTTCATTGCTGAGTGATATTGCATTGTACGTAAGTACCACAACTTCTTTATCCATTTTTCGCTTTCTGTGATATTGAACTTGTACCGTACACGAGGTTCTTGTAAACAGAGCTGTCCCAAACTTTGGGGTGGCTGTGTCTTTTTGATTTTAATTTCCCTAAGCTATAGGACCATAAGTGGAAGTGCCCTAGGCTCTGTTGCTTTGTTTTTTAGATGTTTCAGGAAACACCATACACTTCTCCAGAGTGGCTGCTGGCAATTTACATCCCGCCCATCAGCATAACAAGGCTCCCAGTTCTCCATGGCCTGTCCTGCCTTTCTGGATTTTTTACTTTTTTCAGATGGCCCTTTTGACCGGGGGGCAGTGAGACTTCATTGTAGTGCAGATTTCCTTTGCAAGCTTGCTTGGTTCGCCAAAAAGGGCGTATGCGTTTTTTCCTGAATATATTCAGGAAAAAACGCATACGCCCTTTTTGGCCAAGTGCATCATTGTGGACGTTCTGCCTCTTTTCCTCTGCTTTACGTGCAATTCCAGTCTACCTCCTGAAATGGGTTTCCTGCAATTCTGCCCTGCTTTCAAGTCCTGTTGGCAGCCTTACTTCAATATATTTTTGGACGATAGCTGTCATTTATAACTCTGCAGGTTTGTGAATTACAGTGCCCCTGAGCTCCTTTCTTCAAGTCGCTTTCTTGTGAGCTGGCCGCAACACCGCAGGATTCCTTCAGGCCCTAGTTTAGTTCCAGCATGGCACAATGAGCCTTTGGTTAATTCCTCTTCCTGGTGGGAAATGAGAGTTAAATTTGCCCGTCCAGACACCTCCAGCTAGTCTCTCATTGGTTCTCCCTATTCCTGTTCATTTTCCGCAGAAATTGCAAACTGGGCCAAACAGGAGGTTAAAGGCACTGACTCTCCAAGTGGGGAGAGTGTTAGTAAAGCGTCTGGAATGTTGCACCCGAGTACCAGGGGACGAAAACTGAGACACATTTGAACACGTTTCCCGATCACACGGTGGATCATACTCTGGGTTCCACATGCATGTTTTAGCTGAAGGAAGAATCCCTTAAACCTGGAGAGTAGAGACCCATTGAATGGGTACCATGCAATATGACTTCAAAGTGTCTGCATTTGCTCACCAAACCTCACCAATCCTATCACTGCTGCGTTTATGCCACTGTACACACGCTTGATTCTCTTTCGAAGACATATAAATCCATAGGTTTTAAGATTCTTACTAGTCAGGTATATACTTAGGCGTTTAATATGGGGTGTTGTGTCCACTTCGTTGAGCAAGGAGTAGCTCTTGTCTATTACATATTTGGCTTATGGAACGGTATCTGTGCTAATTTCAATCTCTGGTTTTATGCAGCACCCCAACTCACCTTTCCCCTTAAGCAAGCATAAGTTGGTTTTCTGCATTTGAGACCCTGTTCTGTTTTGTAATTCAGTTCCTCTGTAGCCAAGTTTACATTCCGTGTATTAGTGATATCTTATGATGTTTCTTTTTCTGTGTGACTTATTTCACTTAGAATCATCGTACCTGAATCCACTCATTATGCTGCTACGGGCCTGATGACATAGATTTCATTGCTGAGTGATATTGCATTGTACGTAAGTACCACAACTTCTTTATCCATTTTTCGCTTTCTGTGATATTGAACTTGTACCGTAAAAGGGGTTCTTGTAAACAGAGACGTTCCAAACTTTGGGGTGCCTGTGTCTTTTTGATTTTAATTTTCCTAAGCTATAGGACCATAAGTGGAAGTGCCCTGGGCTCTTTTGCTTTGTTTCTTAGATGTTTCAGGAAACACCATACACTTCTCCAGAGTGGCTGTTGGCAATTTACATCCCGCCCGTCAGCATAACAAGGCTCCCAGTTCTCCATGGCCTGTCCTGCCTTTCTGGATTTTACACTTTTTTCAGATGGCCCTTTTGACCGGGGGGCAGTGAGACTTCATTGTAGTGCAGATTTCCTTTGCAAGCTTGCTTGGTTGGCCAAAAAGGGCGTATGCGTTTTTTCCTGAATATATTCAGGAAAAAACGCATACGCCCTTTTTGGCCAAGTGCATCATTGTTGACGTTCTGCGTCTTTTCCTATGCTTCAAATGCAATTCCAGTCTACCTCCTGAAATCGGTTTCCTGCAATTCTGCCCCGCTTTCAAGTCCTCTTGGCAGCCTTACTTCAGTATATTTTTGGACGATAGCTGTCATTTATAACTCGGCAGGTTTGTGAATGACAGTGCCCCTGAGCTCCTTTCTTCAACTCGCTTTCTTGTGAGCTGGGCGCAACACCGCAGGATTGCTTCAGGCCCTAATCTGGTTCCGGCATGGCATGCTGAGCCTTTGGTTAATTCCTCTTCCTGGTGGGAAATGAGAGTTAAATTTGCCCGTCCAGACACCTCCAGCTAGTCTCTCATTGGTTCTCCCTAAAGAATCTGGAATGTTGCACCCGAGTACCAGGGGACGAGAACTGAGACATATGTGAACACGTCTCCCGATCACACGGTTGATCATATTCTGGGTTCCACATGCATGTTTTAGCTGAAGGAAGAATCCCTTAAACCTGGAGAGTTGAGACCCTTGGAATGGGTACCATGCAATATGACTTCAAAGGGTCTTCATTTGGTCACCGAACCTCTCCAATTCTATCACTGCTGCGTTTATGCCCCTGTCCACGCGCCTGATTCTCTTTTGGAGACATAGCAATCCATAGTTTTTAAGATAATTACTAGTCAGGTACATTCTTAGGCGTTTAATATGGGGTGTTGAGTCCATCTCATTGAGCAAGGAGTAGCTCTTGTCTATTTCATATTTTGCTTAAGGAACTTTATCTGTGCTCATTTCAATCTCTGGTTTTATGAAGCACCGCAACTCACCTTTCCCCTTAAGCAAGCATAAGTTGGTTTTCTAAATTTGAGACCCTGTTCTGTTTTGTCATTCAGTTCCTGTGTAGCCAAGTTTACATCCCGTGTATTAGTGATACCTTATGATGTTTCTTTTTCTGTTTGACTTATTTCAGTTGAAATCATCATACCTGAATCCACTCATTATGCTGCTACGGGCCTGATGACATAGATTTCATTGCTGAGTGATATTGCATTGTACGTAAGTACCACAACTTCTTTGTCCATTTTTCACTTTCTGCGATATTGAACTTGTACCGTAAATGAGGTTCTAGTAAACAGAGCCGTCCCAAACTTTGGGGTGGCTGTGTCTTTTTGATTTTAATTTCCCTAACCTATAGGACCATAAGTGGAAGTGCCCTAGGCTCTGTTGCTTTGTTTTTTAGATGTTTCAGGAAACACCATACAATTCTCCCGAGTAGCTGTTGGCAATTTACATCCCGCCCATCAGCATAACAAGGCTCCCAGTTCTCCATGGCCTGTCCTGCCTTTCTGTATTTTACACTTTTTTCAGATGGCCCTTTTGACTGGGTGGAAGTGAGACTTCATTGCAGTGCAGATTTCCTTTGCAAGCTTGCTTGGTTGGCCAAAAAGAACGTATGCGTTTTTTTCTGAATATATTCAGGAAAAAACGCATACGCCCTTTATTGCCAAGTGCATCATTGTCGACGTTCTGCCTCTTTTCCTATGCTTTACATGCAATTCCAGTCTACCTCCTGAAATCGGTTTCCTGCAATTCTGCCCCGCTTTCAAGTCCTCTTGGCAGCCTTACTTCAGTATATTTTTGGACGATAGCTGTCATTTATAACTCTGCAGGTTTGTGAATTACAGTGCCCCTGAGCTGCTTTCTTCAACTCACTTTCTTGTGAGCTGGCCGCAACACCGCAGGATTGCTTCAGGCCCTAATCTGGGTCCGGCACGGCATGCTGAGCCTTTGGTTAATTCCTCTTCCTGGTGGGAAATGAGAGTTAAATTCGCCATCCAAACACCTCTAGCTAGTCTCACATTGGTCCTCCCTATTGTTGTTCATCTTCCGCAGAAATTTCAAACTGGGCCAAACAGGAGGTTAAAGGCACTGACTCTCCAAGTCGGGAGAGTGTTAGTAAAGCATCTGGAATGTTGCACCTGAGTAACAGGGGACGAGAACTGAGACATATTGGAATACGTCTCCCAATCACACTGTTGATCATACTGTGGGTTCCATATGCATGTTTTAGCTGAAGGAAGAATCCCTTAAACCTGGAGAGTTGAGACCCGTGGAATGGGTACCATGCAATATGACTTCAAAGGGTTTTCATTTGCTCACCGAACCTCTCCAATCCTATCACTGCTGCGTTTATGCCCCTGTACACACTTGATTCTCTTTAGGAGACAATGCAATCCATAGGTTTTAAGATACTTACTAGTCAGGTACATTCTTAGGCGTTTAATATGGGGTGTTGAGTCCATCTCGTTGAGCAAGGAGTAGCTCTGTCTATTACATGTTTGGCTTAAGAACTTTATCTGTGCTCATTTCAATCTCTGGTTTTATGCAGCACCCCAACTCACCTTTCCCCTTAAGAAAGCATAAGTTGGTTTTCTAAATTTGAGACCCTGTTCTGTTTTGTAATTCAGTTCCTGTGTAACCAAGTTTACATTCCGTGTATTAGTGATATCTTATGATGTTTCTTTTTCTGTGTGACTTATTTCAGTTAGAATCATCATACCTGAATCCACTCATTATGCTGCTACGTGCCTGATGACATAGATATCATTGCTGAGTGATATTGCATTCTACGTATGTACCACAAATTCTTTATCCATGTTTCACTATCTGTGATATTGAACTTGTACCGTAAACGAGGTTCTTGTAAACAGAGCCGTCCCAAACTTTGTGGTGGCTGTGTCTTTTTGATTTTAATTTCCATAAACTATAGGACCATAAGTGGAAGTGCCCCAGGCTCTGTTGCTTTGTTTTTTAGATGTTTCAGGAAACACCATACACTTCTCCCTAGTGGCTGTTGGCAATTTACATACCGCCCATCAGCATAACAAGGCTCCCAGTTCTCCATGGCCTGTCCTGCCTTTCTGGATTTTACACTTTTTTCAGATGGCCCTTTGGACCGGTGGGAAGTGAGACTTCATTGCAGTGCAGATTTCCTTTGCAAGCTTGCTTGGTTGGCCAAAAAGGGCGTATGCGTTTTTTCCTGAATATATTCAGGAAAAATCGCATACGCCCTTTTTGGCCAAGTGCATCATTGTGGACGTTCTGTGTCTTTTCTTATGCTTTAAATGCAATTCCAGTCTACCTCCTGAAATCGGTTTCCTGCAATTCTGCCCCGCTTTCAAGTCCTCTTGGCAGCCTTACTTCAGTATATTTTTGGACGATAGCTGTCATTTATAACTCGGCAGGTTTGTGAATTACAGTGACCCTGAGCTCCTTTCTTCAACTCGCTTTCTTGTGAGCTGGCCGCAACACCGCAGGATTGCTTCAGGCCCTAATCTGGTTCCGGCATGGCATGCTGAGCCTTTGGTTAATTCCTCTTCCTGCTGGGAAATGAGAGTTAAATTTGCCCGTCCAGACACCTCCAGCTAGTCTCTCATTGGTTCTCCCTAAAGAATCTGGAATGTTGCACCCGAGTACCAGGGGACGAGAACTGAGACATATGTGAACACGTCTCCCGATCACACGGTTGATCATATTCTGGGTTCCACATGCATGTTTTAGCTGAAGGAAGAATCCCTTAAACCTGGAGAGTTGAGACCCTTGGAATGGGTACCATGCAATATGACTTCAAAGGGTCTTCATTTGGTCACCGAACCTCTCCAATCCTATCACTGCTGCGTTTATGCCCCTGTCCACGCGCCTGATTCTCTTTTGGAGACATAGCAATCCATAGTTTTTAAGATAATTACTAGTCAGGTACATTCTTAGGCGTTTAATATGGGGTGTTGAGTCCATCTCATTGAGCAAGGAGTAGCTCTTGTCTATTTCATATTTTGCTTAAGGAACTTTATCTGTGCTCATTTCAATCTCTGGTTTTATGAAGCACCGCAACTCACCTTTCCCCTTAAGCAAGCATAAGTTGGTTTTCTAAATTTGAGACCCTGTTCTGTTTTGTCATTCAGTTCCTGTGTAGCCAAGTTTACATCCCGTGTATTAGTGATACCTTATGATGTTTCTTTTTCTGTTTGACTTATTTCAGTTGAAATCATCATACCTGAATCCACTCATTATGCTGCTACGGGCCTGATGACATAGATTTCATTGCTGAGTGATATTGCATTGTACGTAAGTACCACAACTTCTTTGTCCATTTTTCACTTTCTGCGATATTGAACTTGTACCGTAAACGAGGTTCTAGTAAACAGAGCCGTCCCAAACTTTGGGGTGGCTGTGTCTTTTTGATTTTAATTTCCCTAACCTATAGGACCATAAGTGGAAGTGCCCTAGGCTCTGTTGCTTTGTTTTTTAGATGTTTCAGGAAACACCATACAATTCTCCCGAGTAGCTGTTGGCAATTTACATCCCGCCCATCAGCATAACAAGGCTCCCAGTTCTCCATGGCCTGTCCTGCCTTTCTGTATTTTACACTTTTTTCAGATGGCCCTTTTGACTGGGTGGAAGTGAGACTTCATTGCAGTGCAGATTTCCTTTGCAAGCTTGCTTGGTTGGCCAAAAAGAACGTATGCGTTTTTTTCTGAATATATTCAGGAAAAAACGCATACGCCCTTTATTGCCAAGTGCATCATTGTCGACGTTCTGCCTCTTTTCCTATGCTTTACATGCAATTCCAGTCTACCTCCTGAAATCGGTTTCCTGCAATTCTGCCCCGCTTTCAAGTCCTCTTGGCAGCCTTACTTCAGTATATTTTTGGACGATAGCTGTCATTTATAACTCTGCAGGTTTGTGAATTACAGTGCCCCTGAGCTGCTTTCTTCAACTCACTTTCTTGTGAGCTGGCCGCAACACCGCAGGATTGCTTCAGGCCCTAATCTGGGTCCGGCACGGCATGCTGAGCCTTTGGTTAATTCCTCTTCCTGGTGGGAAATGAGAGTTAAATTCGCCGGTCCAAACACCTCTAGCTAGTCTCACATTGGTCCTCCCTATTGTTGTTCATCTTCCGCAGAAATTTCAAACTGGGCCAAACAGGAGGTTAAAGGCACTGACTCTCCAAGTCGGGAGAGTGTTAGTAAAGCATCTGGAATGTTGCACCTGAGTAACAGGGGACGAGAACTGAGACATATTGGAATACGTCTCCCAATCACACTGTTGATCATACTGTGGGTTCCATATGCATGTTTTAGCTGAAGGAAGAATCCCTTAAACCTGGAGAGTTGAGACCCGTGGAATGGGTACCATGCAATATGACTTCAAAGGGTCTTCATTTGCTCACCGAACCTCTCCAATCCTATCACTGCTGCGTTTATGCCCCTGTACACACTTGATTCTCTTTAGGAGACAATGCAATCCATAGGTTTTAAGATACTTACTAGTCAGGTACATTCTTAGGCGTTTAATATGGTGTGTTGAGTCCATCTCGTTGAGCAAGGAGTAGCTCTGTCTATTACATGTTTGGCTTAAGAACTTTATCTGTGCTCATTTCAATCTCTGGTTTTATGCAGCACCCCGACTCACCTTTCCCCTTAAGAAAGCATAAGTTGGTTTTCTAAATTTGAGACCCTGTTCTGTTTTGTAATTCAGTTCCTGTGTAACCAAGTTTACATTCCGTGTATTAGTGATATCTTATGATGTTTCTTTTTCTGTGTGACTTATTTCAGTTAGAATCATCATACCTGAATCCACTCATTATGCTGCTACGTGCCTGATGACATAGATATCATTGCTGAGTGATATTGCATTCTACGTATGTACCACAAATTCTTTATCCATGTTTCACTATCTGTGATATTGAACTTGTACCGTAAACGAGGTTCTTGTAAACAGAGCCGTCCCAAACTTTGTGGTGGCTGTGTCTTTTTGATTTTAATTTCCATAAACTATAGGACCATAAGTGGAAGTGCCCCAGGCTCTGTTGCTTTGTTTTTTAGATGTTTCAGGAAACACCATACACTTCTCCCTAGTGGCTGTTGGCAATTTACATACCGCCCATCAGCATAACAAGGCTCCCAGTTCTCCATGGCCTGTCCTGCCTTTCTGGATTTTACACTTTTTTCAGATGGCCCTTTGGACCGGTGGGAAGTGAGACTTCATTGCAGTGCAGATTTCCTTTGCAAGCTTGCTTGGTTGGCCAGAAAGGGCGTATGCGTTTTTTCCTGAATATATTCAGGAAAAAACGCATACGCCCTTTTTGGCCAAGTGCATCATTGTGGACGTTCTGCGTCTTTTCTTATGCTTTAAATGCAATTCCAGTCTACCTCCTGAAATCGGTTTCCTGCAATTCTGCCCCGCTTTCAAGTCCTCTTGGCAGCCTTACTTCAGTATATTTTTGGACGATAGCTGTCATTTATAACTCGGCAGGTTTGTGAATGACAGTGCCCCTGAGCTCCTTTCTTCAACTCGCTTTCTTGTGAGCTGGCCGCAACACCGCAGGATTGCTTCAGGCCCTAATCTGGTTCCGGCATGGCACGCTGAGCCTTTGGTTAATTCCTCTTCCTGGTGGGAAATGAGAGTTAAATTTGCCCGTCCAGACACCTCCAGCTAGTCTCTCATTGGTTCTCCCTAAAGAGTCTGGAATGTTGCACCCGAGTACCAGGGGACGAGAGCTGAGACATATTTGAACACGTCTCCCGATCACACGGTTGATCATATTCTGGGTTCCACATGCATGTTTTAGCTGAAGGAAGAATCCCTTAAACCTGGAGAGTTGAGACCCATGGAATGGGTACCATGCAATATGACTTCAAAGGGTCTGCATTTGCTCACCGAACCTCAGCATTCCTATCACTGCTGCATTTATGCCGCTGTCCACACGCTTGATTCTCTTTCGGAGACATATAAATCCATAGGTTTTAAGATTCTTACTAGTCAGGTATATTATTAGGCGTTTAATATGGCGTGTTGAGTCCACTTCGCAGAGCAAGGAGTAGCTCTTGTATATCACATATTTGGTTTATGAAACGGTATCTGTGCTAATTTCAATCTCTTGTTTTATGCAGCACCCCAACTCACCTTTCCCCTTAGGCAAGCATAAGTTGGTTTTCTACATTTGAGACCCTGTTCTGTTTTGTAATTCAGTTCCTGTGTAGCCACGTTTACATTCCATGTAGTAGTGATATCTTATGATGTTTCTTTTTCTGTGTGACTTATTTCACTTAGAATCATCGTACCTGAATCCACTCATTATGCTGCTACGGGCCTGATGACATAGATTTCATTGCTGAGTGATATTGCATTGTACGTAAGTACCACAACTTCTTTATCCATTTTTCGCTTTCTGTGATATTGAACTTGTACCGTAAACGAGGTTCTTGTAAACAGAGCTGTCCCAAACTTTGGGGTGGCTGTGTCTTTTTGATTTTAATTTCCCTAAGCTATAGGACCATAAGTGGAAGTGCCCTAGGCTCTGTTGCTTTGTTTTTTAGATGTTTCAGGAAACACCATACACTTCTCCAGAGTGGCTGTTGGCAATTTACATCCCGCCCATCAGCATAACAAGGCTCCCAGTTCTCCATGGCCTGTCCTGCCTTTCTGGATTTTACACTTTTATCAGATGGCCCTTTTGACCAGGGGGCAGTGAGACTTCATTGTAGTGCAGATTTCCTTTGCAAGCTTGCTTGGTTGGCCAAAAAGTGCGTATGCGTTTTTTCCTGAATACATTCAGGAAAAAACGCATACGCCCTTTTTGGCCAAGTGCATCATTGTGGACGTTCTGCCCCTTTTCCTCTGCTTTACGTGCAATTCCAGTCTACCTCCTGAAATCGGTTTCCTGCAATTCTGCCCCACTTTCAAGTCCTGTTGGCAGCCTTACTTCAATATATTTTTGGACGATAGCTGTCATTTATAACTCTGCAGGTTTGTGAATGACAGTGCCCCTGAGCTCCTTTCTTCAACTCGCTTTCTTGTGAGCTGGCCGCAACACCGCAGGATTGCTTCAGGCCCTAGTTTAGTTCCAGCATGGCACACTGAGCCTTTGGTTAATTCCTCTTCCTGGTGGGAAATGAGAGTTAAATTTGCCCGTCCAGACACCTCCAGCTAGTCTCTCATTGGTTCTCCCTATTTCTGTTCATCTTACACAGAAATTGCAAACTGGGCCAAACAGGAGGTTAAAGGCACTGACTCTCCAAGTGGGGAGAGTGTTAGTAAAGCATCTGGAATGTTGCACCCGAGTACCAGGGGACGAAAACTGAGACACATTTGAACACGTTTCCCGATCACATGGTGGATCATACTCTGGGTTCCACATGCATGTTTTAGCTGAAGGAAGAATCCCTTAAACCTGGAGAGTTGAGACCCATGGAATGGGTACCATGCAATATGACTTCAAAGGGTCTGCATTTGCTCACCGAACCTAACCAATCCTATCACTGCTGCGTTTATGCCACTGTACACATGCTTGATTCTCTTTCGGAGACATATAAATCCATAGGTTTTAAGATTCTTACTAGTCAGGTATATTCTTAGGCGTTTAATATGGGGTGTTGAGTCCACTTCGTTGAGCAAGGAGTAGCTCTTGTCTATTACATATTTGGCTTATGGAACGGTATCTGTGCTAATTTCAATCTCTGGTTTTATGCAGCACCCGAACTCACCTTTCCCCTTAAGCAAGCATAAGTTGGTTTTCTACATTTGAGACCCTGTTCTGTTTTGTAATTCAGTTCCTGTGTAGCCAAGTTTACATTCCGTGTAGTAGTGATATCTTATGATGTTTCTTTTTCTGTGTGACTTATTTCACTTAGAATCATCATACTTGAATCCACTCTTTTTGCTGCTACGGGCCTGATGACATAGATTTCATTGCTGAGTGGTATTGCATTGTACGTAAGTACCACAACTTCTTAATCCATTTTTCGCTTTCTGTGATATTGAACTTGTACCGTAAAAGGGGTTCTTGTAAACAGAGCCGTTCCAAATTTTGGGGTGCCTGTGTCTTTTTGATTTTAATTTTCCTAAGCTATAGGACCATAAGTGGAAGTGCCCTGGGCTCTTTTGCTTTGTTTCTTAGATGTTTCAGGAAACACCATACACTTCTCCAGAGTGGCTGTTGGCAATTTACATCCCGCCCGTCAGCAAAACAAGGCTCCCAGTTCTCCATGGCCTGTCCTGCCTTTCTGGATTTTACACTTTTTTCAGATGGCCCTTTTGACCAGGGGGCAGTGAGACTTCATTGTAGTGCATATTTCCTTTGCAAGCTTGCTTGGTTGGCCAAAAAGGGCGTATGCGTTTTTTCCTGAATACATTCAGGAAAAAACGCATACGCCCTTTTTGGCCAAGTGCATCATTGTGGACCTTCTGCCTCTTTTCCTATGCTTTACATGCAATTCCAGTCTACCTCCTGAAATCGGTTTCCTGCAATTCTGCCCCGCTTTCAAGTCCTCTTGGCAGCCTTACTTCAATATATTTTTGGACGATAGCTGTCATTTATAACTCTGCAGGTTTGTGAATTACAGTGCCCCTGAGCTCCTTTCTTGAACTCGCTTTCTTGTGAGCTGGCCGCAACACTGCAGGATTGCTTCAGGCCCTAGTGTGGTTCCGGTGTGGCACGCTGAGCCTTTGGTTATTTCCTCTTCCTGTTGGGCAATGAGTGTTAAATTTGCCCGTCCGGACACCTCCAGCTAGTCTCTCATTGGTTCTCCTTATTCCTGTTCATTTTCCACAGAAATTGCAAACTGGGCCAAACAGGAGGTTAAAGGCACTGACTCTCCAAGTGGGGAGAGTGTTAGTAAAACGTCTGGAATGTTGCACCCGAGTACCAGGGGACAAAAACTGAGACACATTTGAACACTTTTCCCGATCACAATGTGCAGCATACTCTGGGTTCCACATGCATGTTTTAGCTGAAGGAAGAATCCCTTAAACCTGGAGAGTTGAGACTCATGGAATGGGTACCATGCAATATGACTTCAAAGGGTCTGCATTTGCTCACCGAACCTCAGCAGTCCTATCACTGCTGTGTTTATGCGGCTGTCCACACGCTTGATTCTCTTTCGGAGACATATAAATCCATAGGTTTTAAGATTCTTACTAGTCAGGTATATTATTAGGCGTTTAATATGGCGTTTTGAGTCCACTTCGCAGAGCAAGGAGTAGCTCTTGTATATCACATATTTGGTTTATGAAACGGTATCTGTGCTAATTTCAATCTCTGGTTTTATGCAGCACCCCAACTCACCTTTCCCCTTAGGCAAGCATAAGTTGGTTTTCTACATTTGAGACCCTGTTCTGTTTTGTAATTCAGTTCCTGTGTAGCCACGTTTACATTCCGTGTAGTAGTGATATCTTATGATGTTTCTTTTTCTGTGTGACTTATTTCACTTAGAATCATCGTACCTGAATCCACTCATTATGCTGCTACGGGCCTGATGACATAGATTTCATTGCTGAGTGATATTGCATTGTACGTAAGTACCACAACTTCTTTATCCATTTTTCGCTTTCTGTGATATTGAACTTGTACCGTAAACGAGGTTCTTGTAAACAGAGCTGTCCCAAACTTTGGGGTGGCTGTGTCTTTTTGATTTTAATTTCCCTAAGCTATAGGACCATAAGTGGAAGTGCCCTAGGCTCTGTTGCTTTGTTTTTTAGATGTTTCAGGAAACACCATACACTTCTCCAGAGTGGCTGTTGGCAATTTACATCCCGCCCATCAGCATAACAAGGCTCCCAGTTCTCCATGGCCTGTCCTGCCTTTCTGGATTTTTTACTTTTTTCAGATGGCCCTTTTGACCGGGGGGCAGTGAGACTTCATTGTAGTGCAGATTTCCTTTGCAAGCTTGCTTGGTTGGCCAAAAAGGGCGTATGCGTTTTTTCCTGAATATATTCAGGAAAAAACGCATACGCCCTTTTTGGCCAAGTGCATCATTGTGGACGTTCTGCCTCTTTTCCTCTGCTTTACGTGCAATTCCAGTCTACCTCCTGAAATGGGTTTCCTGCAATTCTGCCCTGCTTTCAAGTCCTGTTGGCAGCCTTACTTCAGTATATTTTTGGACGATAGCTGTCATTTATAACTCTGCAGGTCTGTGAATTACAGTGCCCCTGAGCTCCTTTCTTCAAGTCGCTTTCTTGTGAGCTGGCCGCAACACCGCAGGATTGCTTCAGGCCCTAGTTTAGTTCCAGCATTGCACACTGAGCCTTTGGTTAATTCCTCTTCCTGGTGGGAAATGAGAGTTAAATTTGCCCGTCCAGACACCTCCAGCTAGTCTCTCATTGGTTCTCCCTATTCCTGTTCATTTTCCGCAGAAATTGCAAACTGGGCCAAACAGGAGGTTAAAGGCACTGACTCTCCAAGTGGGGAGAGTGTTAGTAAAGCGTCTGGAATGTTGCACCCGAGTACCAGGGGACGAAAACTGAGACACATTTGAACACGTTTCCCGATCACACGGTGGATCATACTCTGGGTTCCACATACATGTTTTAGCTGAAGGAAGAATCCCTTAAACCTGGAGAGTAGAGACCCATTGAATGGGTACCATGCAATATGACTTCAAAGTGTCTGCATTTGCTCACCAAACCTCACCAATCCTATCACTGCTGCGTTTATGCCACTGTACACACGCTTGATTCTCTTTCGGAGACATATAAATCCATAGGTTTTAAGATTCTTACTAGTCAGGTATATACTTAGGCGTTTAATATGGGGTGTTGTGTCCACTTCGTTGAGCAAGGAGTAGCTCTTGTCTATTACATATTTGGCTTATGGAACGGTATCTGTGCTAATTTCAATCTCTGGTTTTATGCAGCACCCCAACTCACCTTTCCCCTTAAGCAAGCATAAGTTGGTTTTCTGCATTTGAGACCCTGTTTTGTTTTGTAATTCAGTTCCTCTGTAGCCAAGTTTACATTCCGTGTATTAGTGATATCTTATGATGTTTCTTTTTCTGTGTGACTTATTTCACTTAGAATCATCGTACCTGAATCCACTCATTATGCTGCTACGGGCCTGATGACATAGATTTCATTGCTGAGTGATATTGCATTGTACGTAAGTACCACAACTTCTTTATCCATTTTTCGCTTTCTGTGATATTGAACTTGTACCGTAAAAGGGGTTCTTGTAAACAGAGCCGTTCCAAACTTTGGGGTGCCTGTGTCTTTTTGATTTTAATTTTCCTAAGCTATAGGACCATAAGTGGAAGTGCCCTGGGCTCTTTTGCTTTGTTTCTTAGATGTTTCAGGAAACACCATACACTTCTCCAGAGTGGCTGTTGGCAATTTACATCCCGCCCGTCAGCATAACAAGGCTCCCAGTTCTCCATGGCCTGTCCTGCCTTTCTGGATTTTACACTTTTTTCAGATGGCCCTTTTGACCGGGGGGCAGTGAGACTTCATTGTAGTGCAGATTTCCTTTGCAAGCTTGCTTGGTTGGCCAAAAAGCGCGTATGCGTTTTTTCCTGAATATATTCAGGAAAAAACGCATACGCCCTTTTTGGCCAAGTGCATCATTGTTGACGTTCTGCGTCTTTTCCTATGCTTCAAATGCAATTCCAGTCTACCTCCTGAAATCGGTTTCCTGCAATTCTGCCCCGCTTTCAAGTCCTCTTGGCAGCCTTACTTCAGTATATTTTTGGACGATAGCTGTCATTTATAACTCGGCAGGTTTGTGAATTACAGTGCCCCTGAGCTCCTTTCTTCAACTCGCTTTCTTGTGAGCTGGCCGCAACACCGCAGGATTGCTTCAGGCCCTAATCTGGTTCCGGCATGGCATGCTGAGCCTTTGGTTAATTCCTCTTCCTGGTGGGAAATGAGAGTTAAATTTGCCCTTCCAGACACCTCCAGCTAGTCTCTCATTGGTTCTCCCTAAAGAATCTGGAATGTTGCACCCGAGTACCAGGGGACGAGAACTGAGACATATTTGAACACGTCTCCCGATCACACGGTTGATCATATTCTGGGTTCCACATGCATGTTTTAGCTGAAGGAAGAATCCCTTAAACCTGGAGAGTTGAGACCCTTGGAATGGGTACCATGAAATATGACTTCAAAGGGTTTTCATTTGGTCACCGAACCTCTCCAATCCTATCACTGCTGCGTTTATGCCCCTGTCCACGCGCCTGATTCTCTTTTGGAGACATAGCAATCCATAGTTTTTAAGATAATTACTAGTCAGGTACATTCTTAGGCGTTTAATATGGGGTGTTGAGTCCATCTCGTTGAGCAAGGAGTAGCTCTTGTCTATTTCATATTTTGCTTAAGGAACTTTATCTGTGCTCATTTCAATCTCTGGTTTTATGAAGCACCCCAACTCACCTTTCCCCTTAAGCAAGCATAAGTTGGTTTTCTAAATTTGAGACCCTGTTCTGTTTTGTCATTCAGTTCCTGTTTAGCCAAGATTACATCCCGTGTATTAGTGATACCTTATGATGTTTCTTTTTCTGTTTGACTTATTTCAGTTGAAATCATCATACCTGAATCCACTCATTATGCTGCTACGGGCCTGATGACATAGATTTCATTGCTGAGTGATATTGCATTGTACGTAAGTACCACAAGTTCTTTGTCCATTTTTCACTTTCTGCGATATTGAACTTGTACCGTAAACGAGGTTCTAGTAAACAGAGCCGTCCCAAACTTTGGGGTGGCTGTGTCTTTTTGATTTTAATTTCCCTAACCTATAGGACCATAAGTGGAAGTGCCCTAGGCTCTGTTGCTTTGTTTTTTAGATGTTTCAGGAAACACCATACACTTCTCCCGAGTGGCTGTTGGCAATTTACATCCCGCCCATCAGCATAACAAGGCTCCCAGTTCTCCATGGCCTGTCCTGCCTTTCGGTATTTTACACTTTTTTCAGATGGCCCTTTTGACTGGGTGGAAGTGAGACTTCATTGTAGTGCAGATTTCCTTTGCAAGCTTGCTTGGTTGGCCAAAAAGAGCGTATGCATTTTTTTCTGAATATATTCAGGAAAAAACGCATACGCCCTTTATTGCCAAGTGCATCATTGTCGACGTTCTGCCTCTTTTCCTATGCTTTACATGCAATTCCAGCCTACCTCCTGAAATCGGTTTCCTGCAATTCTGCCCCGCTTTCAAGTCCTCTTGGCAGCCTTACTTCAGTATATTTTTGGACGATAGCTGTCATTTATAACTCTGCAGGTTTGTGAATTACAGTGCCCCTGAGCTGCTTTCTTCAACTCACTTTCTTGTGAGCTGGCCGCAACACCGCAGGATTGCTTCAGGCCCTAATCTGGGTCCGGCACGGCATGCTGAGCCTTTGGTTAATTCCTCTTCCTGGTGGGAAATGAGAGTTAAATTCGCCGGTCCAAACACCTCTAGCTAGTCTCACATTGGTCCTCCCTATTGTTGTTCATCTTCCGCAGAAATTTCAAACTGGGCCAAACAGGAGGTTAAAGGCACTGACTCTCCAAGTCGGGAGAGTGTTAGTAAAGCATCTGGAATGTTGCACCCGAGTAACAGGGGACGAGAACTGAGACATATTGGAATACGTCTCCCAATCACACTGTTGATCATACTGTGGGTTCCATATGCATGTTTTAGCTGAAGGAAGAATCCCTTAAACCTGGAGAGTTGAGACCCGTGGAATGGGTACCATGCAATATGACTTCAAAGGGTCTTCATTTGCTCACCGAACCTCTCCAATCCTATCACTGCTGCGTTTATGCCCCTGTACACACTTGATTCTCTTTAGGAGACAATGCAATCCATAGGTTTTAAGATACTTACTAGTCAGGTACATTCTTAGGCGTTTAATATGGGGTGTTGAGTCCATCTCGTTGAGCAAGGAGTAGCTCTGTCTATTACATGTTTGGCTTAAGAACTTTATCTGTGCTCATTTCAATCTCTGGTTTTATGCAGCACCCCAACTCACCTTTCCCCTTAAGAAAGCATAAGTTGGTTTTCTAAATTTGAGACCCTGTTCTGTTTTGTAATTCAGTTCCTGTGTAACCAAGTTTACATTCCGTGTATTAGTGATATCTTATGATGTTTCTTTTTCTGTGTGACTTATTTCAGTTAGAATCATCATACCTGAATCCACTCATTATGCTGCTACGTGCCTGATGACATAGATATCATTGCTGAGTGATATTGCATTCTACGTATGTACCACAAATTCTTTATCCATGTTTCACTATCTGTGATATTGAACTTGTACCGTAAACGAGGTTCTTGTAAACAGAGCCGTCCCAAACTTTGTGGTGGCTGTGTCTTTTTGATTTTAATTTCCATAAACTATAGGACCATAAGTGGAAGTGCCCCAGGCTCTGTTGCTTTGTTTTTTAGATGTTTCAGGAAACACCATACACTTCTCCCTTGTGGCTGTTGGCAATTTACATACCGCCCATCAGCATAACAAGGCTCCCAGTTCTCCATGGCCTGTCCTGCCTTTCTGGATTTTACACTTTTTTCAGATGGCCCTTTGGACCGGTGGGAAGTGAGACTTCATTGCAGTGCAGATTTCCTTTGCAAGCTTGCTTGGTTGGCCAAAAAGGGCGTATGCGTTTTTTCCTGAATATATTCAGGAAAAAACGCATACGCCCTTTTTGGCCAAGTGCATCATTGTGGACGTTCTGCGTCTTTTCCTATGCTTTAAATGCAATTCCAGTCTACCTCCTGAAATCGGTTTCCTGCAATTCTGCCCCGCTTTCAAGTCCTCTTGGCAGCCTTACTTCAGTATATTTTTGGACGATAGCTGTCATTTATAACTCTGCAGGTTTGTGAATTACAGTGCCCCTGAGCTCCTTTCTTCAACTCGCTTTCTTGTGAGCTGGCCGCAACACCGCAGGATTGCTTCAGGCCCTAATCTGGTTCCGGCATGGCACGCTGAGCCTTTGGTTAATTCCTCTTCCTGGTGGGAAATGAGAGTTAAATTTGCCCGTCCAGACACCTCCAGCTAGTCTCTCATTGGTTCTCCCTAAAGAGTCTGGAATGTTGCACCCGAGTACCAGGGGACGAGAGCTGAGACATATTTGAACACGTCTCCCGATCACACGGTTGATCATATTCTGGGTTCCACATGCATGTTTTAGCTGAAGGAAGAATCCCTTAAACCTGGAGAGTTGAGACCCATGGAATGGGTACCATGCAATATGACTTCAAAGGGTCTGCATTTGCTCACCGAACTTCAGCATTCCTATCACTGCTGTGTTTATGCGGCTGTCCACACGCTTGATTCTCTTTCGGAGACATATAAATCCATAGGTTTTAAGATTCTTACTAGTCAGGTATATTATTAGGCGTTTAATATGGCGTGTTGAGTCCACTTCGCAGAGCAAGGAGTAGCTCTTGTATATCACATATTTGGTTTATGAAACGGTATCTGTGCTAATTTCAATCTCTTGTTTTATGCAGCACCCCAACTCACCTTTCCCCTTAGGCAAGCATAAGTTGGTTTTCTACATTTGAGACCCTGTTCTGTTTTGTAATTCAATTCCTGTGTAGCCACGTTTACATTCCATGTAGTAGTGATATCTTATGATGTTTCTTTTTCTGTGTGACTTATTTCACTTAGAATCATCGTACCTGAATCCACTCATTATGCTGCTACGGGCCTGATGACATAGATTTCATTGCTGAGTGATATTGCATTGTACGTAAGTACCACAACTTCTTTATCCATTTTTCGCTTTCTGTGATATTGAACTTGTACCGTACACGAGGTTCTTGTAAACAGAGCTGTCCCAAACTTTGGGGTGGCTGTGTCTTTTTGATTTTAATTTCCCTAAGCTATAGGACCATAAGTGGAAGTGCCCTAGGTTCTGTTGCTTTGTTTTTTAGATGTTTCAGGAAACACCATACACTTCTCCAGAGTGGCTGTTGGCAATTTACATCCCGCCCATCAGCATAACAAGGCTCCCAGTTCTCCATGGCCTGTCCTGCCTTTCTGGATTTTACACTTTTATCAGATGGCCCTTTTGACCAGGGGGCAGTGAGACTTCATTGTAGTGCAGATTTCCTTTGCAAGCTTGCTTGGTTGGCCAAAAAGGGCGTATGCGTTTTTTCCTGAATACATTCAGGAACAAACGCATACGCCCTTTTTGGCCAAGTGCATCATTGTGGACGTTCTGCCCCTTTTCCTCTGCTTTACGTGCAATTCCAGTCTACCTCCTGAAATCGGTTTCCTGCAATTCTGCCCCACTTTCAAGTCCTGTTGGCAGCCTTACTTCAATATATTTTTGGACGATAGCTGTCATTTATAACTCTGCAGGTTTGTGAATGACAGTGCCCCTGAGCTCCTTTCTTCAACTCGCTTTCTTGTGAGCTGGCCGCAACACCGCAGGATTGCTTCAGGCCCTAGTTTAGTTCCAGCATGGCACACTGAGCCTTTGGTTAATTCCTCTTCCTGGTGGGAAATGAGAGTTAAATTTGCCCGTCCAGACACCTCCAGCTAGTCTCTCATTGGTTCTCCCTGTTTCTGTTCATCTTACACAGAAATTGCAAACTGGGCCAAACAGGAGGTTAAATGCCCTGACTCTCCAAGTAGGGAGAGTGTTAGTAAAGTGTCTGAAATGTTGCACCCGAGTACCAGGGGAGGAAAACTGAGACACATTTGAACACGTTTCACGATCACAAGGTGGATCATACTCTGGGTTCCACATGCATGTTTTAGCTGAAGGAAGAATCCCTTAAACATGGAGAGTTGAGACCCATGGAATGGGTACCATGCAATATGACTTCAAAGGGTCTGCATTTGCTCACCGAACCTCACCAATCCTATCACTGCTGCATTTATGCCGCTGTACACACGCTTGATTCTCTTTCGGAAACATATAAATACATAGGTTTTAAGATTCTTACTAGTCAGGTATATTCTTAGGCGTTTAATATGGGGTGTTGAGTCCACTTCGTTGAGCAAGGAGTAGCTCTTGTCTATTACATATTTGGCTTATGGAACGGTATCTGTGCTAATTTCAATCTCTGGTTTTATGCAGCACCCCAACTCACCTTTCCCCTTAAGCAAGCATAAGTTGGTTTTCTACATTTGAGAGCCTGTTCTGTTTTGTAATTCAGTTCCTGTGTAGCCAAGTTTACATTCCGTGTAGTAGTGATATCTTATGATGTGTCTTTTTCTGTGTGAGTTATTTCACTGAGAATCATCGTACCTAAATCCACTCGTTATGCTGCTATGGGCCTGATGACATAGATTTCATTGCTGAGTGATACTGCATTGTACGTAAGTACCACAACTTCTTTATCCATTTTTCGCTTTCTGTGATATTGAACTTGTACTGTAAACGAGGTTCTTGTAAACAGAGCCGTCCCAAATTTTGGGGTGGCTGTGTCTTTTTGATTTTAATTTCCCTAAGCTATAGGACCATAAGTGGAAGTGCCCTAGGCTCTGTTGCTTTGTTTTTTTTGATGTTTCAGGAAACACCATACACTTCTCCAGAGTGGCTGTTGGCAATTTACATCCCGCCCATCAGCATAACAAGGCTCCCAGTTATCCATGGCCTGTCCTGCCTTTCTGGATTTTACACTTTTTTCAGATGGCCCTTTTGACCGGGGGGCAGTGAGACTTCATTGTAGTGCAGATTTCCTTTGCAAGCTTGCTTGGTTGGCCAAAAAGTGCGTATGCGTTTTTTCTGAATATATTCAGGAAAAACACATACGCACTTTTTGGCCAAGTGCATCATTGTGGACGTTCTGCCTCTTTTCCTATGCTTTACATGCAATTCCAGTCTACCTCCTGAAATCGGTTTCCTGCAATTCTGCCCCGCTTTCAAGTCCTCTTGGCAGCCTTACTTCCATATATTTTTGGACGATAGCTGTCATTTATAACTCTGCAGGTTTGTGAATTACAGTGCCCCTGAGCTCCTTTCTTAAACTCGCTTTCTTGTGAGCTGGCCGCAACACCGCAGGATTGTTTCAGTCCCTCGTGTGGTTCCGGCACGGCACGCTAAACCTTTGTTTAATTCCTCTTCCTGTTGTGAAATTAAAATTAAATTTGCCCGTCCAGACACCTCCAGCTAGTCTCTCATTGGTTCTCCCTATTCCTGTTCATTTTCCGCAGAAATTGCAAACTGGGCCAAACAGGAGGTTAAAGGCACTGACTCTCCAAGTGGGGAGAGTGTTAGTAAAGCGTCTGGAATGTTGCACCCGAGTACCAGGGGACGGAAACTGAGATACATTTGAACACGTTTCCCGATCACACGGTGGATCATACTCTGGGTTCCACATGCATGTTTTAGCTGAAGGAAGAATACTTAAACCTGGAGAGTTGAGACCCATGGAATGGGTACCATGCAATATGACTTCAAAGGGTCTGCATTTGCTCACCGAACCTCACCAATCCTATCAGTGCTGTGTTTATGCTGCTGTACACACGCTTGATTCTCTTTCGGAGACATATCAATCCATAGGTTTTAAGATTCTTACTAGTCAGGTACATTCTTAGGCATTTAATATGAGGTGTTGAGTCCATTTCGTTGAGCAAGGAGTAGCTCTTGCCTGTTACATATTTGGCTTATGGAACGGTATCTCTGCTTATTTCAATTTCTGGATTTCTGCAGCACCCAACTCACCTTTCCCCTTAAGCAAGCATAAGTTGATTTTCTACATTTGAGAGCCTGTTCTGTTTTGTAATTCAGTTCCTGTGTAGCCAAGTTTGCAGTCCATGTAGTCGTGATATCATATGATGTTTCTTTTTCTGTGTGACTTATTTCACTTAGCATCATCGTACCTGAATCCACTCTATGCTGCTACGTGCCTGATGACATAGATTTCATTGCTGAGTGATATTGCATTGTACGTAAGTACCACAACTTCTTTATCCATTTTTTGCTTTCTGTGATATTGAACTTGTACCGTCAACGAGGTTCTTGTAAACAGAGCCGTCCCAAATTTTGGGGTGGCTGTGTCTTTTTGATTTTAATTTCCCTAAGCTATAGGACCATAAGTGGAAGTGCCCTAGGCTCTGTTGCTTTGTTTTTTAGATGTTTCAGGAAACACCATACACTTCTCCAGAGTGGCTGCTGGCAATTTACATACCGCACATCAGCATAACAAGGCTCTCATTTCTCCATGGCCTGTCCTTCCTTTCCGGATTTTACACTTTTTTCAGATGGCCCTTTTGACCGGGGGGCAGTGAGACTTCATTGTAGTGCAGATTTCCTTTGCAAGCTTGCTTGGTTGCCCAAAAGGGCGTATGCATTTTTTTCTGAACATATTCAGGAAAAAACACATACGCCCTTTTTGGCCAAGTGCATCATTGTGGACGTTCTGCCTCTTTTCCTATGCTTTACATGCAATTCCAGTCTACCTCCTGAAATCGGTTTCCTGCAATTCTGCCCCGCATTCAAGTCCTCTTGGCAGACTTACTTCAGTATATTTTTGGACGATAGCTGTCATTTTTAACTCTGCAGTTTTGTGAATTACAGTGCCCCTGAGCTCCTTTCTTCAATTCGTTTTCTTGTGAGCTGGCGGCAACACCGCAGGATTGCTTCAGGCCCTAGTGTGGTCCCGGCATGGCACGCTGAGCCTTTGGTTAATTCCTCTTCCTGGTGGGAAATGAGAGTTAAATTTGCCCGTCCAGACACCTCCAGCTACTCTCTCATTGGTTCTCCCTATTCCTGTTCATTTTCCGCAGAAATTGCAAACTGGGCCAAACAGGAGGTTAAAGGCACTGACTCTCCAAGTGGGGAGAGTGTTAGTAAAGCGTCTGGAATGTTGCACCCGAGTACCAGGGGACGAAAACTGAGACACATTTGAACACGTTTCCCGATCACATGGTGGATCATACTCTGGGGTCCACATGCATGTTTTAGCTGAAGGAAGAATCCCTTAAACCTGGAGAGTGGAGACCCATGGAATGGGTCCCATGCAGTATGACTTCAAAGGTTCTGCATTTGCTCACCGAACCTCACCAATCCTACCACTGCTGCGTTTTTGCCGCTGTACACATGCTTCATTCTCTTTCGGAGACATATAAATCCATAGGTTTTAAGATTCTTACTAGTCAGGTATATTCTTAGGCATTTAATATGGGGTGTTGAGTCCACTTCGTTGAGCAAGGAGTAGCTCTTGTCTATTACATATTTGGCTTATGGAACGATATCTGTGCTAATTTCAATCTCTGGTTTTATGCAGCACCCCAACTCACCTTTCCCCTTAAGCAAGCATAAGTTTTTTTTCTACATTTGAGACCATGTTCTGTTTTGTAATTCAGTTCCTGTGTAGCCAAGATTACATTCTGTGTAGTAGTGATATCTTACGATGTTTCTTTTTCTGTGTGACTTATTTCACTTAGAATCATTGTACCTGAATCCACTCATTATGCTGCTACGGGCCTGATGACATAGATTTCTTTGCTGAGTGATATTACATTGTACGTAAGTACCACAACCTCTTTATTCATTTTTCGCTTTCTGTGATATTGAACTTGTACCGTAAACGAGGTTGTTGTAAACAGAGCCGTCCCAAACTTTGGGGTGGCTGTGTCTTTTTCATTTTAATTTCCCAAACTATAGGACTATAAGTGGAAGTGCCCTAGGCTCTGTTGCTTTGTGTTTTATATATCTCAGGAAACACCATACACTTCTCCAGAGTGGCTGTTGGCAATTTACATCCCGCCCATCAGCATAACAAGGCTCCCAGTTCTCCATGGCCTGTCCTGCCTTTCTGGATTTTACACTTTTTTCAGATGGCCCTTTTGACCGGGGGGCAGTGAGACTTCATTGTAGTGCAGATTTCCTTTGCAAGCTTGCTTGGTTGGCCAAAATGTGCGTATGCGTTTTTTCCTAAATATATTCAGGAAAAAACGTTTACGCAATTTTTGGCCAAGTGCATCATTGTGGACGTTCTGCCTCTTTTCCTATGCTTTACATGCAACTCCAGTCTACCTCCTGAAATCGGTTTCCTGCAATTCTGCCCCGCTTTCAAGTCCTCTTGGCAGCCTTACTTCAATATATTTTTGGACGATAGCTGTCATTTATAACTCTGCAGGTTTGTGAATTACAGTGCCCCTGAGCTCCTTTCTTCACCTCGCTTTCCTGTGAGCTGGCAGCACACCGCAGGATTGCTTCAGGCCCTAATGTGGTTCTGGCATGGCACGCTGAGCCTTTGGTAAATTCCTCTTCCTGGTGGGAAATGAGAGTTAAATTTGCCCGTCCAGACACCTCCAGCTAGTCTCTCATGGATTCTCCATATTCCTATTCATTTTCCGCAGAAATTGCAAACTGGGCCAAACAGGAGGTTAAAGGCACTGACTCTCCAAGTGGGGAGGGTGTTAGTAAAGCGTCTGGAATGTTGCACCCGATTACCAGGGGACGAAAACTGAGACACATTTGAACACATTTCCCGATCACACGGTGGATCATACTCTGGGTTCCACATGCATGTTTAAGCTGAAGGAAGAATCCCTTAAACCTGGAGAGTTGAGACCTATGGAATGGGTACCATGCAATATGATTTCAAAGGGTCTGCATTTGCTCACCGATCCTCACCAGTCCTATCACTGCTGCGTTTATTCCGCTGTACACACGTTTGATTCTCTATCGGAGACATATAAATCCATAGGTTGTAAGATTCTTACTAGTCAGGTATATTCTTAGGCATTTAATATGGGGTGTTGAGTCCACTTCCTTGAGCAAGGAGTAGCTCTTGTCTATTACATATTTGGCTTATGGAACGGTATCTGTGCTAATTTCAATCTCTGGTTTTATGCAGCACCCCAACTCACCTTTCCCCTTAAGCAAGCATAAGTTGGTTTTCTACATTTGAGCCACTGTTCTGTTTTGTAATTCGGTTCCTGTGTAGCCAAGGTTACATTCCCTGTATTAGTGATATCTTCTGATGTTTCTTTTTCTGTGTGACTTATTTCACTTAGAATCATCGTACCTGAATCCACTCATTATGCTGCTACGGGCCTCATGACATAGATTTCATTGCTGAGTGATATTGCATTCTACGTAAGTACCACAACTTCTTTATCCATTTTTCACTTTCTGTGATATTGAACTTGTACCGTAAACAAGGTTCTTGTAAACAGAGCCATTCCAAATTTTGGGGTGGCTGTGTCTTTTTGATTTTAATTTCCCTAAACTATAGGACCATAAATGGAAGTGCCCTAGGCTCTGTTGCTTTGTTTTTCAGATGTTTCAGGAAACACCATACACTTCTCAAGAGTGCCTGTTGGCAATTTACATCCCGCCCATTAGCATAACAAGGCTCCCAGTTCTCAATGGACTTTCCTGCCTTTCTGGATTTTACACTTTTTTCAGATGGCCCTTTTGACTGGGGGGGAAGTAAGACTTCATTGTAGTGCAGTTTTCCCTTGCAAGCTTGCTTGCTTGGCCAAAAAGGGCGTATGCGTTTCTTCCTGCATATATTCAGGAAAAAACGCATACGTTCTTTTTGGCCAAGTGCATCATTGAGGACGTTATGCATCTTTTCCTATGCTTTACATGCAATTCCAGTCTACCTCCTGAAATCGGTTTCCTGCAATTCTGCCCCGCTTTCAAGTCCTCGTGGCAGCCTTACTTAAATATATTTTTGCACGGTAGCTGTCATTTATAACTCTGCAGGTTTGTGAATGACAGTGCCCCTGAGCTCCTATCCTCTACTCGTTTTCTTGTGAGATGGCCGCAACACTGCAGGATTGCTTCAGGCCCTAGTGTGGTTCTGCCACGGCACGCTGAGCCTTTGGTTAATTCCTCTTCCTGGTGGGAAATGAGAGTTAAATTTGCCCGTCCAGACACCTCCAGCTAGTCTCACATTTGTTCTCACTATTCCTGTTCATCTTCCACAGAAATTGCAAACTGGGCCAAACAGGAAGTTAAAGGCACTGACTCTCCAAGTGGGGAGAGTGTTAGTAAAGCGTCTGGAATGTTGCACCCGAGTACCAGGGGACGAAAACTGAGACACATTTGAACACGTTTCCCGATCACACGGTGGATCATACTCTGGGTACCACATGCATGTTTTAGCTGAAGGAAGAATCCCTTAAACCTGGAGAGTTGAGACCCATGGAATGGGTACCTTGCAATATGACTTCAAAGGGGCTGCATTTGCTCACCGAACCTCACCAATCCTATCACTGCTGCGTTTATGCCACTGTATACAAGCTTGATTCTCTTTCGGAGACATATAAATCCATAGGTTTTAAGATTCTTACTAGTCAGGTATATTCTTAGGCGTTTAATATGGGGTGTTGAGTCCACTTCGTTGAGCAAGGAGTAGTTCTTGTCTATTACATATTTGGCTTATGGAACGGTATCTGTGCTAATTTCAATCTCTGGTTTTATGCAGCACCCCAACTCACCTTTCCCCTTAAGTAACCATAAGTTGGTTTTCTACATTTGAGTCCCTGTTCTGTTTTGTAATTCAGTTACTGTGTAGCCAAGTTTACATTCCGTGTAGTATTGATATCTTGTGATGTTTCTTTTTCTGTGTGACTTATTTCACTTAGAATCATCGTACCTGAATCCACTCATTATGCTGCTATGGGTCTGATGACATAGATTTCATTGCTGAGTGATATTGCATTGTACGTAAGTACCACAACTTCTTTATCCGTTTTTCGCTTTCTGTGATATTGAACTTGTACCGTACACGAGGTTCTTGTAAACAGAGCCGGCCCAAACTTTGGGGTGGCTGTGTCTTTTTGATTTTAATTTCCCTAAGCTATAGGATCATAAGTGGAATTGCCCTAGGCTCTGTTGCTTTGTTTTTTAGATGTTTCAGGAAACACCATTCACTTCTCCAGAGTGGCTGTTGGCAATTTACATCCCGCCCATCAGCATAACAAGGCTCCCAGTTCTCCATGGCCTGTCCTGCCTTTCTGGATTTTACACTTTTCTCAGATGGCCCTTTTGACCAGGGGGAAGTGAGACTTCATTGTAGTGCAGATTTCCTTTGCAAGCTTGCTTGGTTGGCCAAAAAGTGCGTATGCGTTTTTTCCTGAATATATTCAGGAAAAAACGCCTACCCCCTTTTTGGCCAAGTGCATCATTGTGGACGTTCTGCCTCTTTTCCTATGCTTTACATGCAATTCCAGTCTACCTCCTGAAATCGGTTTCCTGCAATTCTGCCCCGCTTTCAAGTCCTCTTGGCAGCCTTACTTCAATATATTTTTGGACGATAGCTGTCATTTATAACTCTGCAGGTTTGTGAATTAGAGTGCCCCTGAGCTCCTTTCTTCAACTCGCTTTCTTGTGAGCTGGCCGGAACACTGCAGGATTGCTTCAGGCCCTAGTGTGGTTCCGGCATGGCACGCTGAGCCTTTGGTTAATTCCTCTTCCTGGTGGGAAATGAGAGTTAAATTTGCCTGTCCAGACACCTCCAGCTAGTCTCTCATTGGTTCTCCCTATTCCTGTTCATTTTCCGCAGAAATTGCAAACTGGGTCAAACAGGAGGTTAAAGGCACTGACTCTCCAAGTGGGGAGAGTGTTAGTGAAGCCTCTGGAATGTTGCACCCGAGTACCAGGGGACGAAAACTGAGACACATTTGAACACGTTTCCCGATCACATGGTGGATCATACTCTGGGTTCCACATGCATGTTTTAGCTGAAGGAAGAATCCCTTAAACCTGGAGAGTTGAGACCCATGGAATGGGTACCATGCAATATGACTTCAAAGGGTCTGCATTTGCTCACCGAACCTCACCAATCCTATCACTGCTGCATTTATACCACTGTACACACGCTTGATTCTCTTTCGGAGACATATAAATCCATAGGTTGTAAGATTCTTACTAGTCAGGTATATTCTTAGGCGTTTAATATGGCGTCTTGGGTGCACTTCGTTGAGCAAGGTGTAGCTCTAGTCTGTTACATATGTGGCTTATGGAGCGGTATCTGTGCTAATTTCAATCTCTGGTTTTATGCAGCACCCCAACTCACCTTTCCCCTTAAGCAAGCATAAGTTGGTTTTCTACATTTCAGACCCTGTTCTGTTTTTTAATTCAGTTCCTGTGTAGCCAAGTTTACATTCCGTGTATTAGTGATATCTAATGATGTTTCTTTTTCTCTGTGACTTATTTCACTTAGAATCATCATACCTGAATCCACTCATTATGCTGCTACGGGCCGGATGACATACATTTCATTGCTGAGTGATATTGCATTGTACGTAAGTACCATAACTTCTTTATCCATTTTTCGCTTTCTGTGATATTGAACGTGTACTGTAAACGAGGTTCTTGTAAACAGAGCCGGCCCAAAATTTGGGGTGGCTGTGTCTTTTTGATTTTAATTTCCCTAAGCTATAGGACCATAAGTGGAAGTGCCCTAGGCTCTCTTGCTTTGTTTCTTAGATGTTTCAGGAAACACCATACACTTCTCCAGAGTGGCTGTTGGCAATTTACATCCCGCCCATCAGCATAACAAGGCTCCCAGTTCTCCATGGCCTGTCCTGCCGTTCTGGATTTTACACTTTTTTCAGATGGCCCTTTTGACCGGGGGAAGTGAGACTTCATTGTAGTGCAGATTTCCTTTGCAAGCTTGCTTGGTTGGCCAAAAAGGGCGTATGCGTATTTTCCTGAAAATATTCAGGAAAAAACGCATACGCCCTTTTTGACCAAGTGCATCATTGTGGTCGTTCTGCCTCTTTTCCTATGTTTTACATGCAATTCCTGTCTACCTCCTGCAATCGGTTTCCTGCAATTCTGCCCCGCTTTCAAGTCCTCTTGGCAGCCTTACTTCAATATTTTTTTGGACGATAGCTGTCATTTATAACTCTGCAGTTTTGTGAATGACAGTGCCCCTGAGCTCCTTTCTTCAACTCGCTTTCTGTGAGCTGGCCGCAACACCGCAGGATTGCTTCAGGCCCTAGTGTGGTTCCGGCATGGCATGCTGAGCCTTTGGTTAATTCCACTTCCTGTTGGGAAATGAGAGTTAAATTTGCCCGTCCAGACACCTCCAGCTAGTCTCTCATTGGTTCTCCCTATTCCTGTTCATTTTCCGCAGAAATTGCAAACTGGGCCAAACAGGAGGTTAAAGGCACTGACTCTCCAAGTGGGGAGAGTGTTAGTAAAGCGTCTGGAATGTTGCACCTGAGTACCAGGGGACGAAAACTGAGACACATTTGAACACGTTTCCCAATCATACGGTGGATCATACTCTGGGTTCCACATGCATGTTTTAGCTGAAGGAAGAATCCCTTAAACCTGGAGAGTTGAGACCCATGGAATGGGTACCATGCAATATGACTTCAAAGGGTCTGCATTTGCTCACCGAACCTCACCAATCCTATCACTGCTGCGTTTATGCCCCTGTACACACTTGATTCTCTTTAGGAGACAATGCAATCCATAGGTTTTAAGATACTTACTAGTCAGGTACATTCTTAGGCGTTTAATATGGGGTGTTGAGTCCATCTCGTTGAGCAAGGAGTAGCTCTGTCTATTACATGTTTGGCTTAAGAACTTTATCTGTGCTCATTTCAATCTCTGGTTTTATGCAGCACCCCGACTCACCTTTCCCCTTAAGAAAGCATAAGTTGGTTTTCTAAATTTGAGACCCTGTTCTGTTTTGTAATTCAGTTCCTGTGTAACCAAGTTTACATTCCGTGTATTAGTGATATCTTATGATGTTTCTTTTTCTGTGTGACTTATTTCAGTTAGAATCATCATACCTGAATCCACTCATTATGCTGCTACGTGCCTGATGACATAGATATCATTGCTGAGTGATATTGCATTCTACGTATGTACCACAAATTCTTTATCCATGTTTCACTATCTGTGATATTGAACTTGTACCGTAAACGAGGTTCTTGTAAACAGAGCCGTCCCAAACTTTGTGGTGGCTGTGTCTTTTTGATTTTAATTTCCATAAACTATAGGACCATAAGTGGAAGTGCCCCAGGCTCTGTTGCTTTGTTTTTTAGATGTTTCAGGAAACACCATACACTTCTCCCTAGTGGCTGTTGGCAATTTACATACCGCCCATCAGCATAACAAGGCTCCCAGTTCTCCATGGCCTGTCCTGCCTTTCTGGATTTTACACTTTTTTCAGATGGCCCTTTGGACCGGTGGGAAGTGAGACTTCATTGCAGTGCAGATTTCCTTTGCAAGCTTGCTTGGTTGGCCAGAAAGGGCGTATGCGTTTTTTCCTGAATATATTCAGGAAAAAACGCATACGCCCTTTTTGGCCAAGTGCATCATTGTGGACGTTCTGCGTCTTTTCTTATGCTTTAAATGCAATTCCAGTCTACCTCCTGAAATCGGTTTCCTGCAATTCTGCCCCGCTTTCAAGTCCTCTTGGCAGCCTTACTTCAGTATATTTTTGGACGATAGCTGTCATTTATAACTCGGCAGGTTTGTGAATTACAGTGCCCCTGAGCTCCTTTCTTCAACTCGCTTTCTTGTGAGCTGGCCGCAACACCGCAGGATTGCTTCAGGCCCTAATCTGGTTCCGGCATGGCACGCTGAGCCTTTGGTTAATTCCTCTTCCTGGTGGGAAATGAGAGTTAAATTTGCCCGTCCAGACACCTCCAGCTAGTCTCTCATTGGTTCTCCCTAAAGAGTCTGGAATGTTGCACCCGAGTACCAGGGGACGAGAGCTGAGACATATTTGAACACGTCTCCCGATCACACGGTTGATCATATTCTGGGTTCCACATGCATGTTTTAGCTGAAGGAAGAATCCCTTAAACCTGGAGAGTTGAGACCCATGGAATGGGTACCATGCAATATGACTTCAAAGGGTCTGCATTTGCTCACCGAACCTCAGCATTCCTATCACTGCTGCATTTATGCCGCTGTCCACACGCTTGATTCTCTTTCGGAGACATATAAATCCATAGGTTTTAAGATTCTTACTAGTCAGGTATATTATTAGGCGTTTAATATGGCGTGTTGAGTCCACTTCGCAGAGCAAGGAGTAGCTCTTGTATATCACATATTTGGTTTATGAAACGGTATCTGTGCTAATTTCAATCTCTTGTTTTATGCAGCACCCCAACTCACCTTTCCCCTTAGGCAAGCATAAGTTGGTTTTCTACATTTGAGACCCTGTTCTGTTTTGTAATTCAGTTCCTGTGTAGCCACGTTTACATTCCATGTAGTAGTGATATCTTATGATGTTTCTTTTTCTGTGTGACTTATTTCACTTAGAATCATCGTACCTGAATCCACTCATTATGCTGCTACGGGCCTGATGACATAGATTTCATTGCTGAGTGATATTGCATTGTACGTAAGTACCACAACTTCTTTATCCATTTTTCGCTTTCTGTGATATTGAACTTGTACCGTAAACGAGGTTCTTGTAAACAGAGCTGTCCCAAACTTTGGGGTGGCTGTGTCTTTTTGATTTTAATTTCCCTAAGCTATAGGACCATAAGTGGAAGTGCCCTAGGCTCTGTTGCTTTGTTTTTTAGATGTTTCAGGAAACACCATACACTTCTTCAGAGTGGCTGTTGGCAATTTACATCCCGCCCATCAGCATAACAAGGCTCCCAGTTCTCCATGGCCTGTCCTGCCTTTCTGGATTTTACACTTTTATCAGATGGCCCTTTTGACCAGGGGGCAGTGAGACTTCATTGTAGTGCAGATTTCCTTTGCAAGCTTGCTTGGTTGGCCAAAAAGTGCGTATGCGTTTTTTCCTGAATACATTCAGGAAAAAACGCATACGCCCTTTTTGGCCAAGTGCATCATTGTGGACGTTCTGCCCCTTTTCCTCTGCTTTACGTGCAATTCCAGTCTACCTCCTGAAATCGGTTTCCTGCAATTCTGCCCCACTTTCAAGTCCTGTTGGCAGCCTTACTTCAATATATTTTTGGACGATAGCTGTCATTTATAACTCTGCAGGTTTGTGAATGACAGTGCCCCTGAGCTCCTTTCTTCAACTCGCTTTCTTGTGAGCTGGCCGCAACACCGCAGGATTGCTTCAGGCCCTAGTTTAGTTCCAGCATGGCACACTGAGCCTTTGGTTAATTCCTCTTCCTGGTGGGAAATGAGAGTTAAATTTGCCCGTCCAGACACCTCCAGCTAGTCTCTCATTGGTTCTCCCTATTTCTGTTCATCTTACACAGAAATTGCAAACTGGGCCAAACAGGAGGTTAAAGGCACTGACTCTCCAAGTGGGGAGAGTGTTAGTAAAGCATCTGGAATGTTGCACCCGAGTACCAGGGGACGAAAACTGAGACACATTTGAACACGTTTCCCGATCACATGGTGGATCATACTCTGGGTTCCACATGCATGTTTTAGCTGAAGGAAGAATCCCTTAAACCTGGAGAGTTGAGACCCATGGAATGGGTACCATGCAATATGACTTCAAAGGGTCTGCATTTGCTCACCGAACCTAACCAATCCTATCACTGCTGCGTTTATGCCACTGTACACATGCTTGATTCTCTTTCGGAGACATATAAATCCATAGGTTTTAAGATTCTTACTAGTCAGGTATACTCTTAGGCGTTTAATATGGGGTGTTGAGTCCACTTCGTTGAGCAAGGAGTAGCTCTTGTCTATTACATATTTGGCTTATGGAACGGTATCTGTGCTAATTTCAATCTCTGGTTTTATGCAGCACCCGAACTCACCTTTCCCCTTAAGCAAGCATAAGTTGGTTTTCTACATTTGAGACCCTGTTCTGTTTTGTAATACAGTTCCTGTGTAGCCAAGTTTACATTCCGTGTAGTAGTGATATCTTATGATGTTTCTTTTTCTGTGTGATTTATTTCACTTAGAATCATCGTACCTGAATCCACTCATTATGCTGCTACGGGCCTGATGACATAGATTTCATTGCTGAGTGATATTGCATTGTACGTAAGTACCACAACTTCTTTATCCATTTTTCGCTTTCTGTGATATTGAACTTGTACCGTAAAAGGGGTTCTTGTAAACAGAGCCGTTCCAAATTTTGGGGTGCCTGTGTCTTTTTGATTTTAATTTTCCTAAGCTATAGGACCATAAGTGGAAGTGCCCTGGGCTCTTTTGCTTTGTTTCTTAGATGTTTCAGGAAACACCATACACTTCTCCAGAGTGGCTGTTGGCAATTTACATCCCGCCCGTCAGCATAACAAGGCTCCCAGTTCTCCATGGCCTGTCCTGCCTTTCTGGATTTTACACTTTTTTCAGATGGCCCTTTTGACCGGGGGGCAGTGAGACTTCATTGTAGTGCAGATTTCCTTTGCAAGCTTGCTTGGTTGGCCAAAAAGGACGTATGCGTTTTTTCCTGAATATATTCAGGAAAAAACGCATACGCCCTTTTTGGCCAAGTGCATCATTGTGGACGTTCTGCCTCTTTTCCTATGCTTTACATGCAATTCCAGTCTACCTCCTGAAATGGGTTTCCTGCAATTCTGCCCCGCTTTCAACTCCTCTTGGAAGCCTTACTTCAATATATTTTTGGACGATAGCTGTCATTTATAACTCTGCAGGTTTGTGAATTACAGTGCCCCTGAGCTCCTTTCTTCAACTCGCTTTCTTGTGAGCTGGCCGCAACACCGCAGGATTGCTTCAGGCCCTAGTGTAGTTCCGGCATGGCACGCTGAGCCTTGGCTTAATTCCTCTTCCTGGTGGGAAATGAGAGTTAAATTTGCCCGTCCAGACACCTCCAGCTAGTCTCTCATTTGTTCTCCATATATCTGTTCATTTTCCGCAGAAATTGCAAACTGGGCCAAACAGGAGGTTAAAGGCACTGACTCTCCAAGTGGGGAGAGTGTTAGTAAAGCGTCTGGAATGTTGCACCCGAGTACCAGGGGACGAAAACTGAGACACATTTGAACACGTTTCCCGATCACACGGTGGATCATACTCTGGGTTCCACATGCATGTTTTAGCTGAAGGAAGAATCCCTTAAACCTGGAGAGTTGAGACCCATGGAATGGGTACCATGCAATATGACTTCAAAGGGTCTGCATTTGCTCACTGAACCTCACCAATCCTATCACTGCTGCATTTATGCCACTGTACACACGCTTGATTCTCTTTCAGAGACATATAAATCCATAGGTTTTAAGACTCTTACTAGTCAGGTATATTCTTAGGCGTTTAATATGGGGTGTTGAGTCCACTTCGTTGAGCAAGGAGTAGCTCTTGTCTATTACGTATTTGGCTTATGGAACGGTATCTGTGCTAATTTCAATCTCTGGTTTTATGCAGCACCCCAACTCACCTTTCCTCTTAAACAAGCATAAGATGGTTTTCTACATTTGAGACCCTGTTCTCTTTTGTAATTCAGTTCCTGTGTAGCCAAGTTTACATTCCGTGTATTGTTGATATCTTATGATGTTTCTTTTTCTGTGTGACTTATTTCAGTTAGAATCATCATACGTGAATCCACTCATTATGCTGCTACGGGCCTCATGACATAGATTTGATTGCTGAGTGATATTGCATTGTACGTAAGTACCACAACTTCTTTATCCATGTTTCGCTTTCTGTGATATTGAACTTGTACCGTAAACGAGGTGCTTGTAAACAGAGCAATCCCAAAATTTGGGGTGGCTGTGTCTTTTTGATTTTAATTTCCCTAAGCTATAGGACCATAAGTAGAGGTGTCCTAGTCTCTGTTGCTTTGTTTCTTAGATGTTTCAGGAAACACCATACACTTCTCCAGAGTGGCTGTTGGCAATTTACATCCCGCCCATCAGCAAAACAAGGCTCCCAGTTCTCCATGGCCTGTCCTGCCTTTCTGGATTTTACACTTTTTTCAGATGGCCCTTTTGACCAGGGGGCAGTGAGACTTCATTGTAGTGCATATTTCCTTTGCAAGCTTGCTTGGTTGGCCAAAAAGGGCGTATGCGTTTTTTCCTGAATACATTCAGGAAAAAACGCATACGCCCTTTTTGGCCAAGTGCATCATTGTGGACCTTCTGCCTCTTTTCCTATGCTTTACATGCAATTCCAGTCTACCTCCTGAAATCGGTTTCCTGCAATTCTGCCCCGCTTTCAAGTCCTCTTGGCAGCCTTACTTCAATATATTTTTGGACGATAGCTGTCATTTATAACTCTGCAGGTTTGTGAATTACAGTGCCCCTGAGCTCCTTTCTTGAACTCGCTTTCTTGTGAGCTGGCCGCAACACTGCAGGATTGCTTCAGGCCCTAGTGTGGTTCCGGCGTGGCACGCTGAGCCTTTGGTTATTTCCTCTTCCTGTTGGGCAATGAGTGTTAAATTTGCCCGTCCGGACACCTCCAGCTAGTCTCTCATTGGTTCTCCTTATTCCTGTTCATTTTCCACAGAAATTGGAAACTGGGCCAAACAGGAGGTTAAAGGCACTGACTCTCCAAGTGGGGAGAGTGTTAGTAAAACGTCTGGAATGTTGCACCCGAGTACCAGGGGACAAAAACTGAGACACATTTGAACACTTTTCCCGATCACAATGTGCAGCATACTCTGGGTTCCACATGCATGTTTTAGCTGAAGGAAGAATCCCTTAAACCTGGAGAGTTGAGACTCATGGAATGGGTACCATGCAATATGACTTCAAAGGGTCTGCATTTGCTCACCGAACCTCAGCAGTCCTATCACTGCTGTGTTTATGCGGCTGTCCACACGCTTGATTCTCTTTCGGAGACATAAATCCATAGGTTTTAAGATTCTTACTAGTCAGGTATATTATTAGGCGTTTAATATGGCGTTTTGAGTCCACTTCGCAGAGCAAGGAGTAGCTCTTGTATATCACATATTTGGTTTATGAAACGGTATCTGTGCTAATTTCAATCTCTGGTTTTATGCAGCACCCCAACTCACCTTTCCCCTTAGGCAAGCATAAGTTGGTTTTCTACATTTGAGACCCTGTTCTGTTTTGTAATTCAGTTCCTGTGTAGCCACGTTTACATTCCGTGTAGTAGTGATATCTTCTGATGTTTCTTTTTCTGTGTGACTTATTTCACTTAGAATCATCGTACCTGAATCCACTCATTATGCTGCTACGGGCCTGATGACATAGATTTCATTGCTGAGTGATATTGCATTGTACGTAAGTACCACAACTTCTTTATCCATTTTTCGCTTTCTGTGATATTGAACTTGTACCGTAAACGAGGTTCTTGTAAACAGAGCTGTCCCAAACTTTGGGGTGGCTGTGTCTTTTTGATTTTAATTTCCCTAAGCTATAGGACCATAAGTGGAAGTGCCCTAGGCTCTGTTGCTTTGTTTTTTAGATGTTTCAGGAAACACCATACACTTCTCCAGAGTGGCTGTTGGCAATTTACATCCCGCCCATCAGCATAACAAGGCTCCCAGTTCTCCATGGCCTGTCCTGCCTTTCTGGATTTTTTACTTTTTTCAGATGGCCCTTTTGACCGGGGGGCAGTGAGACTTCATTGTAGTGCAGATTTCCTTTGCAAGCTTGCTTGGTTGGCCAAAAAGGGCGTATGCGTTTTTTCCTGAATATATTCAGGAAAAAACGCATATGCCCTTTTTGGCCAAGTGCATCATTGTGGACGTTCTGCCTCTTTTCCTCTGCTTTACGTGCAATTCCAGTCTACCTCCTGAAATGGGTTTCCTGCAATTCTGCCCTGCTTTCAAGTCCTGTTGGCAGCCTTACTTCAATATATTTTTGGACGATAGCTGTCATTTATAACTCTGCAGGTTTGTGAATTACAGTGCCCCTGAGCTCCTTTCTTCAAGTCGCTTTCTTGTGAGCTGGCCGCAACACCGCAGGATTGCTTCAGGCCCTAGTTTAGTTCCAGCATTGCACACTGAGCCTTTGGTTAATTCCTCTTCCTGGTGGGAAATGAGAGTTAAATTTGCCCGTCCAGACACCTCCAGCTAGTCTCTCATTGGTTCTCCCTATTCCTGTTCATTTTCCGCAGAAATTGCAAACTGGGCCAAACAGGAGGTTAAAGGCACTGACTCTCCAAGTGGGGAGAGTGTTAGTAAAGCGTCTGGAATGTTGCACCTGAGTACCAGGGGACGAAAACTGAGACACATTTGAACACGTTTCCCGATCACACGGTGGATCATACTCTGGGTTCCACATGCATGTTTTAGCTGAAGGAAGAATCCCTTAAACCTGGAGAGTAGAGACCCATTGAATGGGTACCATGCAATATGACTTCAAAGTGTCTGCATTTGCTCACCAAACCTCACCAATCCTATCACTGCTGCGTTTATGCCACTGTACACACACTTGATTCTCTTTCGGAGACATATAAATCCATAGGTTTTAAGATTCTTACTAGTCAGGTATATACTTAGGCGTTTAATATGGGGTGTTGTGTCCACTTCGTTGAGCAAGGAGTAGCTCTTGTCTATTACATATTTGGCTTATGGAACGGTATCTGTGCTAATTTCAATCTCTGGTTTTATGCAGCACCCCAACTCACCTTTCCCCTTAAGCAAGCATAAGTTGGTTTTCTGCATTTGAGACCCTGTTTTGTTTTGTAATTCAGTTCCTCTGTAGCCAAGTTTACATTCCGTGTATTAGTGATATCTTATGATGTTTCTTTTTCTGTGTGACTTATTTCACTTAGAATCATCGTACCTGAATCCACTCATTATGCTGCTACGGGCCTGATGACATAGATTTCATTGCTGAGTGATATTGCATTGTACGTAAGTACCACAACTTCTTTATCCATTTTTCGCTTTCTGTGATATTGAACTTGTACCGTAAAAGGGGTTCTTGTAAACAGAGCCGTTCCAAACTTTGGGGTGCCTGTGTCTTTTTGATTTTAATTTTCCTAAGCTATAGGACCATAAGTGGAAGTGCCCTGGGCTCTTTTGCTTTGTTTCTTAGATGTTTCAGGAAACACCATACACTTCTCCAGAGTGGCTGTTGGCAATTTACATCCCGCCCGTCAGCATAACAAGGCTCCCAGTTCTCCATGGCCTGTCCTGCCTTTCTGGATTTTACACTTTTTTCAGATGGCCCTTTTGACCGGGGGGCAGTGAGACTTCATTGTAGTGCAGATTTCCTTTGCAAGCTTGCTTGGTTGGCCAAAAAGCGCGTATGCGTTTTTTCCTGAATATATTCAGGAAAAAACGCATACGCCCTTTTTGGCCAAGTGCATCATTGTTGACGTTCTGCGTCTTTTCCTATGCTTCAAATGCAATTCCAGTCTACCTCCTGAAATCGGTTTCCTGCAATTCTGCCCCGCTTTCAAGTCCTCTTGGCAGCCTTACTTCAGTATATTTTTGGACGATAGCTGTCATTTATAACTCGGCAGGTTTGTGAATTACAGTGCCCCTGAGCTCCTTTCTTCAACTCGCTTTCTTGTGAGCTGGCCGCAACACCGCAGGATTGCTTCAGGCCCTAATCTGGTTCCGGCATGGCATGCTGAGCCTTTGGTTAATTCCTCTTCCTGCTGGGAAATGAGAGTTAAATTTGCCCGTCCAGACACCTCCAGCTAGTCTCTCATTGGTTCTCCCTAAAGAATCTCGAATGTTGCACCCGAGTACCAGGGGAAGAGAACTGAGACATATTTGAACACGTCTCCCGATCACACGGTTGATCATATTCTGGGTTCCACATGCATGTTTTAGCTGAAGGAAGAATCCCTTAAACCTGGAGAGTTGAGACCCTTGGAATGGGTACCATGAAATATGACTTCAAAGGGTTTTCATTTGGTCACCGAACCTCTCCAATCCTATCACTGCTGCGTTTATGCCCCTGTCCACGCGCCTGATTCTCTTTTGGAGACATAGCAATCCATAGTTTTTAAGATAATTACTAGTCAGGTACATTCTTAGGCGTTTAATATGGGGTGTTGAGTCCATCTCGTTGAGCAAGGAGTAGCTCTTGTCTATTTCATATTTTGCTTAAGGAACTTTATCTGTGCTCATTTCAATCTCTGGTTTTATGAAGCACCCCAACTCACCTTTCCCCTTAAGCAAGCATAAGTTGGTTTTCTAAATTTGAGACCCTGTTCTGTTTTGTCATTCAGTTCCTGTTTAGCCAAGATTACATCCCGTGTATTAGTGATACCTTATGATGTTTCTTTTTCTGTTTGACTTATTTCAGTTGAAATCATCATACCTGAATCCACTCATTATGCTGCTACGGGCCTGATGACATAGATTTCATTGCTGAGTGATATTGCATTGTACGTAAGTACCACAAGTTCTTTGTCCATTTTTCACTTTCTGCGATATTGAACTTGTACCGTAAACGAGGTTCTAGTAAACAGAGCCGTCCCAAACTTTGGGGTGGCTGTGTCTTTTTGATTTTAATTTCCCTAACCTATAGGACCATAAGTGGAAGTGCCCTAGGCTCTGTTGCTTTGTTTTTTAGATGTTTCAGGAAACACCATACACTTCTCCCGAGTAGCTGTTGGCAATTTACATCCCGCCCATCAGCATAACAAGGCTCCCAGTTCTCCATGGCCTGTCCTGCCTTTCGGTATTTTACACTTTTTTCAGATGGCCCTTTTGACTGGGTGGAAGTGAGACTTCATTGTAGTGCAGATTTCCTTTGCAAGCTTGCTTGGTTGGCCAAAAAGAGCGTATGCATTTTTTTCTGAATATATTCAGGAAAAAACGCATACGCCCTTTATTGCCAAGTGCATCATTGTCGACGTTCTGCCTCTTTTCCTATGCTTTACATGCAATTCCAGCCTACCTCCTGAAATCGGTTTCCTGCAATTCTGCCCCGCTTTCAAGTCCTCTTGGCAGCCTTACTTCAGTATATTTTTGGACGATAGCTGTCATTTATAACTCTGCAGGTTTGTGAATTACAGTGCCCCTGAGCAGCTTTCTTCAACTCACTTTCTTGTGAGCTGGCCGCAACACCGCAGGATTGCTTCAGGCCCTAATCTGGGTCCGGCACGGCATGCTGAGCCTTTGGTTAATTCCTCTTCCTGGTGGGAAATGAGAGTTAAATTCGCCGGTCCAAACACCTCTAGCTAGTCTCACATTGGTCCTCCCTATTGTTGTTCATCTTCCGCAGAAATTTCAAACTGGGCCAAACAGGAGGTTAAAGGCACTGACTCTCCAAGTCGGGAGAGTGTTAGTAAAGCATCTGGAATGTTGCACCCGAGTAACAGGGGACGAGAACTGAGACATATTGGAATACGTCTCCCAATCACACTGTTGATCATACTGTGGGTTCCATATGCATGTTTTAGCTGAAGGAAGAATCCCTTAAACCTGGAGAGTTGAGACCCGTGGAATGGGTACCATGCAATATGACTTCAAAGGGTCTTCATTTGCTCACCGAACCTCTCCAATCCTATCACTGCTGCGTTTATGCCCCTGTACACACTTGATTCTCTTTAGGAGACAATGCAATCCATAGGTTTTAAGATACTTACTAGTCAGGTACATTCTTAGGCGTTTAATATGGGGTGTTGAGTCCATCTCGTTGAGCAAGGAGTAGCTCTGTCTATTACATGTTTGGCTTAAGAACTTTATCTGTGCTCATTTCAATCTCTGGTTTTATGCAGCACCCCAACTCACCTTTCCCCTTAAGAAAGCATAAGTTGGTTTTCTAAATTTGAGACCCTGTTCTGTTTTGTAATTCAGTTCCTGTGTAACCAAGTTTACATTCCGTGTATTAGTGATATCTTATGATGTTTCTTTTTCTGTGTGACTTATTTCAGTTAGAATCATCATACCTGAATCCACTCATTATGCTGCTACGTGCCTGATGACATAGATATCATTGCTGAGTGATATTGCATTCTACGTATGTACCACAAATTCTTTATCCATGTTTCACTATCTGTGATATTGAACTTGTACCGTAAACGAGGTTCTTGTAAACAGAGCCGTCCCAAACTTTGTGGTGGCTGTGTCTTTTTGATTTTAATTTCCATAAACTATAGGACCATAAGTGGAAGTGCCCCAGGCTCTGTTGCTTTGTTTTTTAGATGTTTCAGGAAACACCATACACTTCTCCCTAGTGGCTGTTGGCAATTTACATACCGCCCATCAGCATAACAAGGCTCCCAGTTCTCCATGGCCTGTCCTGCCTTTCTGGATTTTACACTTTTTTCAGATGGCCCTTTGGACCGGTGGGAAGTGAGACTTCATTGCAGTGCAGATTTCCTTTGCAAGCTTGCTTGGTTGGCCAGAAAGGGCGTATGCGTTTTTTCCTGAATATATTCAGGAAAAAACGCATACGCCCTTTTTGGCCAAGTGCATCATTGTGGACGTTCTGCGTCTTTTCCTATGCTTTAAATGCAATTCCAGTCTACCTCCTGAAATCGGTTTCCTGCAATTCTGCCCCGCTTTCAAGTCCTCTTGGCAGCCTTACTTCAGTATATTTTTGGACGATAGCTGTCATTTATAACTCGGCAGGTTTGTGAATTACAGTGTCCCTGAGCTCCTTTCTTCAACTCGCTTTCTTGTGAGCTGGCCGCAACACCGCAGGATTGCTTCAGGCCCTAATCTGGTTCCGGCATGGCACGCTGAGCCTTTGGTTAATTCCTCTTCCTGGTGGGAAATGAGAGTTAAATTTGCCCGTCCAGACACCTCCAGCTAGTCTCTCATTGGTTCTCCCTAAAGAGTCTGGAATGTTGCACCCGAGTACCAGGGGACGAGAGCTGAGACATATTTGAACACATCTCCCGATCACACGGTTGATCATATTCTGGGTTCCACATGCATGTTTTAGCTGAAGGAAGAATCCCTTAAACCTGGAGAGTTGAGACCCATGGAATGGGTACCATGCAATATGACTTCAAAGGGTCTGCATTTGCTCACCGAACTTCAGCATTCCTATCACTGCTGTGTTTATGCGGCTGTCCACACGCTTGATTCTCTTTCGGAGACATATAAATCCATAGGTTTTAAGATTCTTACTAGTCAGGTATATTATTAGGCGTTTAATATGGCGTGTTGAGTCCACTTCGCAGAGCAAGGAGTAGCTCTTGTATATCACATATTTGGTTTATGAAACGGTATCTGTGCTAATTTCAATCTCTTGTTTTATGCAGCACCCCAACTCACCTTTCCCCTTAGGCAAGCATAAGTTGGTTTTCTACATTTGAGACCCTGTTCTGTTTTGTAATTCAATTCCTGTGTAGCCACGTTTACATTCCATGTAGTAGTGATATCTTATGATGTTTCTTTTTCTGTGTGACTTATTTCACTTAGAATCATCGTACCTGAATCCACTCATTATGCTGCTACGGGCCTGATGACATAGATTTCATTGCTGAGTGATATTGCATTGTACGTAAGTACCACAACTTCTTTATCCATTTTTCGCTTTCTGTGATATTGAACTTGTACCGTACACGAGGTTCTTGTAAACAGAGCTGTCCCAAACTTTGGGGTGGGTGTGTCTTTTTGATTTTAATTTCCCTAAGCTATAGGACCATAAGTGGAAGTGCCCTAGGTTCTGTTGCTTTGTTTTTTAGATGTTTCAGGAAACACCATACACTTCTCCAGAGTGGCTGTTGGCAATTTACATCCCGCCCATCAGCATAACAAGGCTCCCAGTTCTCCATGGCCTGTCCTGCCTTTCTGGATTTTACACTTTTATCAGATGGCCCTTTTGACCAGGGGGAAGTGAGACTTCATTGTAGTGCAGATTTCCTTTGCAAGCTTGCTTGGTTGGCCAAAAAGGGCGTATGCGTTTTTTCCTGAATACATTCAGGAACAAACGCATACGCCCTTTTTGGCCAAGTGCATCTTTGTGGACGTTCTGCCCCTTTTCCTCTGCTTTACGTGCAATTCCAGTCTACCTCCTGAAATCGGTTTCCTGCAATTCTGCCCCACTTTCAAGTCCTGTTGGCAGCCTTACTTCAATATATTTTTGGACGATAGCTGTCATTTATAACTCTGCAGGTTTGTGAATGACAGTGCCCCTGAGCTCCTTTCTTCAACTCGCTTTCTTGTGAGCTGGCCGCAACACCGCAGGATTGCTTCAGGCCCTAGTTTAGTTCCAGCATGGCACACTGAGCCTTTGGTTAATTCCTCTTCCTGGTGGGAAATGAGAGTTAAATTTGCCCGTCCAGACACCTCCAGCTAGTCTCTCATTGGTTCTCCCTGTTTCTGTTCATCTTACACAGAAATTGCAAACTGGGCCAAACAGGAGGTTAAATGCCCTGACTCTCCAAGTAGGGAGAGTGTTAGTAAAGTGTCTGAAATGTTGCACCCGAGTACCAGGGGAGGAAAACTGAGACACATTTGAACACGTTTCACGATCACAAGGTGGATCATACTCTGGGTTCCACATGCATGTTTTAGCTGAAGGAAGAATCCCTTAAACATGGAGAGTTGAGACCCATGGAATGGGTACCATGCAATATGACTTCAAAGGGTCTGCATTTGCTCACCGAACCTCACCAATCCTATCACTGCTGCATTTATGCCGCTGTACACACGCTTGATTCTCTTTCGGAAACATATAAATACATAGGTTTTAAGATTCTTACTAGTCAGGTATATTCTTAGGCGTTTAATATGGGGTGTTGAGTCCACTTCGTTGAGCAAGGAGTAGCTCTTGTCTATTACATATTTGGCTTATGGAACGGTATCTGTGCTAATTTCAATCTCTGGTTTTATGCAGCACCCCAACTCACCTTTCCCCTTAAGCAAGCATAAGTTGGTTTTCTACATTTGAGAGCCAGTTCTGTTTTGTAATTCAGTTCCTGTGTAGCCAAGTTTACATTCCGTGTAGTAGTGATATCTTATGATGTGTCTTTTTCTGTGTGAGTTATTTCACTGAGAATCATCGTACCTAAATCCACTCGTTATGCTGCTATGGGCCTGATGACATAGATTTCATTGCTGAGTGATACTGCATTGTACGTAAGTACCACAACTTCTTTATCCATTTTTCGCTTTCTGTGATATTGAACTTGTACTGTAAACGAGGTTCTTGTAAACAGAGCCGTCCCAAATTTTGGGGTGGCTGTGTCTTTTTGATTTTAATTTCCCTAAGCTATAGGACCATAAGTGGAAGTGCCCTAGGCTCTGTTGCTTTGTTTTTTTTGATGTTTCAGGAAACACCATACACTTCTCCAGAGTGGCTGTTGGCAATTTACATCCCGCCCGTCAGCATAACAAGGCTCCCAGTTATCCATGGCCTGTCCTGCCTTTCTGGATTTTACACTTTTTTCAGATGGCCCTTTTGACCGGGGGGCAGTGAGACTTCATTGTAGTGCAGATTTCCTTTGCAAGCTTGCTTGGTTGGCCAAAAAGTGCGTATGCGTTTTTTCTGAATATATTCAGGAAAAACACATACGCACTTTTTGGCCAAGTGCATCATTGTGGACGTTCTGCCTCTTTTCCTATGCTTTACATGCAATTCCAGTCTACCTCCTGAAATCGGTTTCCTGCAATTCTGCCCCGCTTTCAAGTCCTCTTGGCAGCCTTACTTCCGTATATTTTTGGACGATAGCTGTCATTTATAACTCTGCAGGTTTGTGAATTACAGTGCCCCTGAGCTCCTTTCTTAAACTCGCTTTCTTGTGAGCTGGCCGCAACACCGCAGGATTGTTTCAGTCCCTCGTGTGGTTCCGGCACGGCACGCTAAACCTTTGTTTAATTCCTCTTCCTGTTGTGAAATTAAAATTAAATTTGCCCGTCCAGACACCTCCAGCTAGTCTCTCATTGGTTCTCCCTATTCCTGTTCATTTTCCGCAGAAATTGCAAACTGGGCCAAACAGGAGGTTAAAGGCACTGACTCTCCAAGTGGGGAGAGTGTTAGTAAAGCGTCTGGAATGTTGCACCCGAGTACCAGGGGACGGAAACTGAGATACATTTGAACACGTTTCCCGATCACACGGTGGATCATACTCTGGGTTCCACATGCATGTTTTAGCTGAAGGAAGAATACTTAAACCTGGAGAGTTGAGACCCATGGAATGGGTACCATGCAATATGACTTCAAAGGGTCTGCATTTGCTCACCGAACCTCACCAATCCTATCAGTGCTGTGTTTATGCTGCTGTACACACGCTTGATTCTCTTTCGGAGACATATCAATCCATAGGTTTTAAGATTCTTACTAGTCAGGTACATTCTTAGGCATTTAATATGAGGTGTTGAGTCCATTTCGTTGAGCAAGGAGTAGCTCTTGCCTGTTACATATTTGGCTTATGGAACGGTATCTCTGCTTATTTCAATTTCTGGATTTCTGCAGCACCCAACTCACCTTTCCCCTTAAGCAAGCATAAGTTGATTTTCTACATTTGAGAGCCTGTTCTGTTTTGTAATTCAGTTCCTGTGTAGCCAAGTTTGCAGTCCATGTAGTCGTGATATCATATGATGTTTCTTTTTCTGTGTGACTTATTTCACTTAGCATCATCGTACCTGAATCCACTCTATGCTGCTACGTGCCTGATGACATAGATTTCATTGCTGAGTGATATTGCATTGTACGTAAGTACCACAACTTCTTTATCCATTTTTTGCTTTCTGTGATATTGAACTTGTACCGTCAACGAGGTTCTTGTAAACAGAGCCGTCCCAAATTTTGGGGTGGCTGTGTCTTTTTGATTTTAATTTCCCTAAGCTATAGGACCATAAGTGGAAGTGCCCTAGGCTCTGTTGCTTTGTTTTTTAGATGTTTCAGGAAACACCATACACTTCTCCAGAGTGGCTGCTGGCAATTTACATACCGCACATCAGCATAACAAGGCTCTCATTTCTCCATGGCCTGTCCTTCCTTTCCGGATTTTACACTTTTTTCAGATGGCCCTTTTGACCGGGGGGCAGTGAGACTTCATTGTAGTGCAGATTTCCTTTGCAAGCTTGCTTGGTTGCCCAAAAGGGCGTATGCATTTTTTTCTGAATATATTCAGGAAAAAACACATACGCCCTTTTTGGCCAAGTGCATCATTGTGGACGTTCTGCCTCTTTTCCTATGCTTTACATGCAATTCCAGTCTACCTCCTGAAATCGGTTTCCTGCAATTCTGCCCCGCATTCAAGTCCTCTTGGCAGACTTACTTCAGTATATTTTTGGACGATAGCTGTCATTTTTAACTCTGCAGTTTTGTGAATTACAGTGCCCCTGAGCTCCTTTCTTCAATTCGTTTTCTTGTGAGCTGGCGGCAACACCGCAGGATTGCTTCAGGCCCTAGTGTGGTCCCGGCATGGCACGCTGAGCCTTTGGTTAATTCCTCTTCCTGGTGGGAAATGAGAGTTAAATTTGCCCGTCCAGACACCTCCAGCTAGTCTCTCATTGGTTCTCCCTATTCCTGTTCATTTTCCGCAGAAATTGCAAACTGGGCCAAACAGGAGGTTAAAGGCACTGACTCTCCAAGTGGGGAGAGTGTTAGTAAAGCGTCTGGAATGTTGCACCCGAGTACCAGGGGACGAAAACTGAGACACATTTGAACACGTTTCCCGATCACATGGTGGATCATACTCTGGGGTCCACATGCATGTTTTAGCTGAAGGAAGAATCCCTTAAACCTGGAGAGTGGAGACCCATGGAATGGGTCCCATGCAATATGACTTCAAAGGTTCTGCATTTGCTCACCGAACCTCACCAATCCTACCACTGCTGCGTTTTTGCCGCTGTACACATGCTTCATTCTCTTTCGGAGACATATAAATCTATAGGTTTTAAGATTCTTACTAGTCAGGTATATTCTTAGGCATTTAATATGGGGTGTTGAGTCCACTTCGTTGAGCAAGGAGTAGCTCTTGTCTATTACATATTTGGCTTATGGAACGATATCTGTGCTAATTTCAATCTCTGGTTTTATGCAGCACCCCAACTCACCCTTCCCCTTAAGCAAGCATAAGTTTTTTTTCTACATTTGAGACCATGTTCTGTTTTGTAATTCAGTTCCTGTGTAGCCAAGATTACATTCTGTGTAGTAGTGATATCTTACGATGTTTCTTTTTCTGTGTGACTTATTTCACTTAGAATCATTGTACCTGAATCCACTCATTATGCTGCTACGGGCCTGATGACATAGATTTCTTTGCTGAGTGATATTACATTGTACGTAAGTACCACAACCTCTTTATTCATTTTTCGCTTTCTGTGATATTGAACTTGTACCGTAAACGAGGTTGTTGTAAACAGAGCCGTCCCAAACTTTGGGGTGGCTGTGTCTTTTTCATTTTAATTTCCCAAACTATAGGACTATAAGTGGAAGTGCCCTAGGATCTGTTGCTTTGTGTTTTATATATCTCAGGAAACACCATACACTTCTCCAGAGTGGCTGTTGGCAATTTACATCCCGCCCATCAGCATAACAAGGCTCCCAGTTCTCCATGGCCTGTCCTGCCTTTCTGGATTTTACACTTTTTTCAGATGGCCCTTTTGACCGGGGGGCAGTGAGACTTCATTGTAGTGCAGATTTCCTTTGCAAGCTTGCTTGGTTGGCCAAAATGTGCGTATGCGTTTTTTCCTAAATATATTCAGGAAAAAACGTTTACGCAATTTTTGGCCAAGTGCATCATTGTGGACGTTCTGCCTCTTTTCCTATGCTTTACATGCAACTCCAGTCTACCTCCTGAAATCGGTTTCCTGCAATTCTGCCCCGCTTTCAAGTCCTCTTGGCAGCCTTACTTCAATATATTTTTGGACGATAGCTGTCATTTATAACTCTGCAGGTTTGTGAATTACAGTGCCCCTGAGCTCCTTTCTTCACCTCGCTTTCCTGTGAGCTGGCAGCACACCGCAGGATTGCTTCAGGCCCTAATGTGGTTCTGGCATGGCACGCTGAGCCTTTGGTAAATTCCTCTTCCTGGTGGGAAATGAGAGTTAAATTTGCCCGTCCAGACACCTCCAGCTAGTCTCTCATGGATTCTCCATATTCCTATTCATTTTCCGCAGAAATTGCAAACTGGGCCAAACAGGAGGTTAAAGGCACTGACTCTCCAAGTGGGGAGGGTGTTAGTAAAGCATCTGGAATGTTGCACCCGATTACCAGGGGACGAAAACTGAGACACATTTGAACACATTTCCCGATCACACGGTGGATCATACTCTGGGTTCCACATGCATGTTTAAGCTGAAGGAAGAATCCCTTAAACCTGGAGAGTTGAGACCTATGGAATGGGTACCATGCAATATGATTTCAAAGGGTCTGCATTTGCTCACCGATCCTCACCAGTCCTATCACTGCTGCGTTTATTCCGCTGTACACACGTTTGATTCTCTATCGGAGACATATAAATCCATAGGTTGTAAGATTCTTACTAGTCAGGTATATTCTTAGGCATTTAATATGGGGTGTTGAGTCCACTTCCTTGAGCAAGGAGTAGCTCTTGTCTATTACATATTTGGCTTATGGAACGGTATCTGTGCTAATTTCAATCTCTGGTTTTATGCAGCACCCCAACTCACCTTTCCCCTTAAGCAAGCATAAGTTGGTTTTCTACATTTGAGCCACTGTTCTGTTTTGTAATTCGGTTCCTGTGTAGCCAAGGTTACATTCCCTGTATTAGTGATATCTTCTGATGTTTCTTTTTCTGTGTGACTTATTTCACTTAGAATCATCGTACCTGAATCCACTCATTATGCTGCTACGGGCCTCATGACATAGATTTCATTGCTGAGTGATATTGCATTCTACGTAAGTACCACAACTTCTTTATCCATTTTTCACTTTCTGTGATATTGAACTTGTACCGTAAACAAGGTTCTTGTAAACAGAGCCATTCCAAATTTTGGGGTGGCTGTGTCTTTTTGATTTTAATTTCCCTAAACTATAGGACCATAAATGGAAGTGCCCTAGGCTCTGTTGCTTTGTTTTTCAGATGTTTCAGGAAACACCATACACTTCTCAAGAGTGCCTGTTGGCAATTTACATCCCGCCCATTAGCATAACAAGGCTCCCAGTTCTCAATGGACTTTCCTGCCTTTCTGGATTTTACACTTTTTTCAGATGGCCCTTTTGACTGGGGGGGAAGTAAGACTTCATTGTAGTGCAGTTTTCCCTTGCAAGCTTGCTTGCTTGGCCAAAAAGGGCGTATGCGTTTCTTCCTGCATATATTCAGGAAAAAACGCATACGTTCTTTTTGGCCAAGTGCATCATTGAGGACGTTATGCCTCTTTTCCTATGCTTTACATGCAATTCCAGTCTACCTCCTGAAATCGGTTTCCTGCAATTCTGCCCCGCTTTCAAGTCCTCGTGGCAGCCTTACTTAAATATATTTTTGCACGGTAGCTGTCATTTATAACTCTGCAGGTTTGTGAATGACAGTGCCCCTGAGCTCCTATCCTCTACTCGTTTTCTTGTGAGCTGGCCGCAACACTGCAGGATTGCTTCAGGCCCTAGTGTGGTTCTGCCACGGCATGCTGAGCCTTTGGTTAATTCCTCTTCCTGGTGGGAAATGAGAGTTAAATTTGCCCGTCCAGACACCTCCAGCTAGTCTCACATTTGTTCTCACTATTCCTGTTCATCTTCCACAGAAATTGCAAACTGGGCCAAACAGGAAGTTAAAGGCACTGACTCTCCAAGTGGGGAGAGTGTTAGTAAAGCGTCTGGAATGTTGCACCCGAGTACCAGGGGACGAAAACTGAGACACATTTGAACACGTTTCCCGATCACACGGTGGATCATACTCTGGGTACCACATGCATGTTTTAGCTGAAGGAAGAATCCCTTAAACCTGGAGAGTTGAGACCCATGGAATGGGTACCATGCAATATGACTTCAAAGGGGCTGCATTTGCTCACCGAACCTCACCAATCCTATCACTGCTGCGTTTATGCCACTGTATACAAGCTTGATTCTCTTTCGGAGACATATAAATCCATAGGTTTTAAGATTCTTACTAGTCAGGTATATTCTTAGGCGTTTAATATGGGGTGTTGAGTCCACTTCGTTGAGCAAGGAGTAGTTCTTGTCTATTACATATTTGGCTTATGGAACGGTATCTGTGCTAATTTCAATCTCTGGTTTTATGCAGCACCCCAACTCACCTTTCCCCTTAAGTAACCATAAGTTGGTTTTCTACATTTGAGTCCCTGTTCTGTTTTGTAATTCAGTTACTGTGTAGCCAAGTTTACATTCCGTGTAGTATTGATATCTTGTGATGTTTCTTTTTCTGTGTGACTTATTTCACTTAGAATCATCGTACCTGAATCCACTCATTATGCTGCTATGGGTCTGATGACATAGATTTCATTGCTGAGTGATATTGCATTGTACGTAAGTACCACAACTTCTTTATCCGTTTTTCGCTTTCTGTGATATTGAAGTTGTACCGTAAACGAGGTTCTTGTAAACAGAGCCGGCCCAAACTTTGGGGTGGCTGTGTCTTTTTGATTTTAATTTCCCTAAGCTATAGGATCATAAGTGGAAGTGCCCTAGGCTCTGTTGCTTTGTTTTTTAGATGTTTCAGGAAACACCATTCACTTCTCCAGAGTGGCTGTTGGCAATTTACATCCCGCCCATCAGCATAACAAGGCTCCCAGTTCTCCATGGCCTGTCCTGCCTTTCTGGATTTTACACTTTTCTCAGATGGCCCTTTTGACCAGGGGGAAGTGAGACTTCATTGTAGTGCAGATTTCCTTTGCAAGCTTGCTTGGTTGGCCAAAAAGTGCGTATGCGTTTTTTCCTGAATATATTCAGGAAGAAACGCATATGCCCTTTTTGGCCAAGTGCATCATTGTGGACGTTCTGCCTCTTTTCCTATGCTTTACATGCAATTCCAGTCTACCTCCTGAAATCGGTTTCCTGCAATTCTGCCCCGCTTTCAAGTCCTCTTGGCAGCCTTACTTCAATATATTTTTGGACGATAGCTGTCATTTATAACTCTGCAGGTTTGTGAATTAGAGTGCCCCTGAGCTCCTTTCTTCAACTCGCTTTCTTGTGAGCTGGCCGGAACACTGCAGGATTGCTTCAGGCCCTAGTGTGGTTCCGGCATGGCACGCTGAGCCTTTGGTTAATTCCTCTTCCTGGTGGGAAATGAGAGTTAAATTTGCCTGTCCAGACACCTCCAGCTAGTCTCTCATTGGTTCTCCCTATTCCTGTTCATTTTCCGCAGAAATTGCAAACTGGGTCAAACAGGAGGTTAAAGGCACTGACTCTCCAAGTGGGGAGAGTGTTAGTGAAGCCTCTGGAATGTTGCACCCGAGTACCAGGGGACGAAAACTGAGACACATTTGAACACGTTTCCCGATCACATGGTGGATCATACTCTGGGTTCCACATGCATGTTTTAGCTGAAGGAAGAATCCCTTAAACCTGGAGATTTGAGACCCATGGAATGGGTACCATGCAATATGACTTCAAAGGGTCTGCATTTGCTCACCGAACCTCACCAATCCTATCACTGCTGCATTTATACCACTGTACACACGCTTGATTCTCTTTCGGAGACATATAAATCCATAGGTTGTAAGATTCTTACTAGTCAGGTATATTCTTAGGCGTTTAATATGGCGTCTTGGGTGCACTTCGTTGAGCAAGGAGTAGCTCTAGTCTGTTACATATGTGGCTTATAGAGCGGTATCTGTGCTAATTTCAATCTCTGGTTTTATGCAGCACCCCAACTCACCTTTCCCCTTAAGCAAGCATAGGTTGGTTTTCTACATTTCAGACCCTGTTCTGTTTTTTAATTCAGTTCCTGTGTAGCCAAGTTTACATTCCGTGTATTAGTGATATCTAATGATGTTTCTTTTTCTCTGTGACTTATTTCACTTAGAATCATCATACCTGAATCCACTCATTATGCTGCTACGGGCCTGATGACATACATTTCATTGCTGAGTGATATTGCATTGTACGTAAGTACCATAACTTCTTTATCCATTTTTCGCTTTCTGTGATATTGAACGTGTACTGTAAACGAGGTTCTTGTAAACAGAGCCGGCCCAAAATTTGGGGTGGCTGTGTCTTTTTGATTTTAATTTCCCTAAGCTATAGGACCATAAGTGGAAGTGCCCTAGGCTCTCTTGCTTTGTTTCTTAGATGTTTCAGGAAACACCATACACTTCTCCAGAGTGGCTGTTGGCAATTTACATCCCGCCCATCAGCATAACAAGGCTCCCAGTTCTCCATGGCCTGTCCTGCCTTTCTGGATTTTACACTTTTTTCAGATGGCCCTTTTGACCGGGGGAAGTGAGACTTCATTGTAGTGCAGATTTCCTTTGCAAGCTTGCTTGGTTGGCCAAAAACGGCGTATGCGTATTTTCCTGAAAATATTCAGGAAAAAACGCATACGCCCTTTTTGACCAAGTGCATCATTGTGGTCGTTCTGCCTCTTTTCCTATGTTTTACATGCAATTCCTGTCTACCTCCTGCAATCGGTTTCCTGCAATTCTGCCCCGCTTTCAAGTCCTCTTGGCAGCCTTACTTCAATATTTTTTTGGACGATAGCTGTCATTTATAACTCTGCAGTTTTGTGAATGACAGTGCCCCTGAGCTCCTTTCTTCAACTCGCTTTCTGTGAGCTGGCCGCAACACCGCAGGATTGCTTCAGGCCCTAGTGTGGTTCCGGCATGGCATGCTGAGCCTTTGGTTAATTCCACTTCCTGTTGGGAAATGAGAGTTAAATTTGCCCGTCCAGACACCTCCAGCTAGTCTCTCATTGGTTCTCCCTATTCCTGTTCATTTTCCGCAGAAATTGCAAACTGGGCCAAACAGGAGGTTAAAGGCACTGACTCTCCAAGTGGGGAGAGTGTTAGTAAAGCGTCTGGAATGTTGCACCTGAGTACCAGGGGACGAAAACTGAGACACATTTGAACACGTTTCCCAATCATACGGTGGATCATACTCTGGGTTCCACATGCATGTTTTAGCTGAAGGAAGAATCCCTTAAACCTGGAGAGTTGAGACCCATGGAATGGGTACCATGCAATATGACTTCAAAGGGTCTGCATTTGCTCACCGAACCTCACCAATCCTATCACTGCTGCGTTTATGCCGCTGTACACACGCTTGATTCTCTTTCGGAGACATATAAATCCATAGGTTGTAAGATTCTTACTAGTCAGGTATATTCTTAGGCGTTTAATATGGGGTGTTGAGTCCACTTCGTTGAGCAAGGAGTAGCTCTTGTCTATTACATATTTGGCTTATGGAACGGTATCTGTGCTAATTTCAATCTCTGGTTTTATGCAGCACCCCAACTCACCTTTCCCCTTAAGCAAGCATACGTTGGTTCTCGACATTTGAGACCCTGTTCTGTTTTGTAATTCAGTTCCTGTGTAACCAAGTTTACATTCCGTGTAGTAGTGATATCTTGTGATGTTTCTTTTTCTGTGTGACTTATTTCACTTAGAATCATTGTAACTGAATCCACTGATTATGCTGCTACGGGCCTGATGACATAAATTTCATTGCTGAGTCATATTGCTTTGTACGTAAGTACCGCAACGTCTTTATCCATTTTTCGCTTTCTGTGATATTGAACTTGTACCGTAAATGAGGTTCTTGTAAACAGAGCCCTCCCAAACTTTGGGGTGGCTGTGTCTTTTTGATTTTAATTTCCCTAAGCTATAGGACCATAAGTGGAAGTGCCGTAGGCTCTGTTGCTTGGTTTTTTAGATGTTTCAGGAAACACCATACACTTCTCCAGAGTGGCTGTTGGCAATTTACAGCCCGCCCATCAGCATAACAAGGCTCCCAGTTTTCCATGGCCTGTCCTGCCTTTCTGGATTTTACACTTTTTTCAGATTGCCCTTTTGACCGGGGGGCAGTGAGACTTCATTGTAGTGCACATTTCCTTTGCAAGCTTGCTTGGTTGGCCAAAAAGTGCGTATGCGTTTTTTCCTGAATATATTCAGGAAGAAACGCATATGCCCTTTTTGGCCAAGTGCATCATTGTGGACGTTCTGCCTATTTTCCTATGCTTTACATGCAATTCCAGTCTACCTCCTGAAATCGGTTTCCTGCAATTCTGCCCCGATTTCAAGTCCTCTTGGCAGGCTTACATCAACATATATTTGGACGATAGCTGTTATTTATAACTCTGCAGGTTCGTGAATTACAGTGCCCCTGAGCTCCTTTCTTCAACTCGCTTTCTTGTGAGCTGGCCGCAACACCGCAAGATTGCTTCAGGCCCTAGGGTCGTTCCGGCACGGCACGCTGAGCCTTTGGTTAATTCCTCTTCCTGGTGGGAAATGAGAGTTAAATTTGCCCGTCCAGACACCTCCAGCTAGTCTCTCATTGGTTCTCCCTATTCCTGTTCATTTTCCGCAGAAATTACAAACTGGACCAAACAGGAGGTTAAAGGCACTGACTCTCCAAGTGGGGAGAGTGTTAGTAAAGCGCCTGGAATGTTGCACCCGAGTACCAGGGGACGAAAACTAAGACACATTTGAACACGTTTCCCGATTCCACGGTGGATCATACTCTGGGTTCCACATGCATGTTTTAGCTGATGGAAGAATCCCTTAAACCTGGAGAGTTGAGACCCGTGGAATGTGTACCATGCAATATGACTTCAAAGGGTCTGCATTTGCTCACCGGACCTCACCAATCCTATCACTGCTGTGTTTATGCGGCTGTACACACGCTTGATTCTCTTTCAGAGACATATAAATCCATAGGTTTTAAGATTCTTACTAGTCAGGTATATTCTTAGGCGTTTAATATGGGGTGTTGAGTCCACTTCGTTGAGCAAGGAGTAGCTCTTGTCTATTACATATTTGGCTTATGGAACGGTATCTGTGCTAATTTCAATCTCTGGTTTTATGCAGCACCCCAACTCACCTTTCCCCTTAAGCAAGCATAAGTTGGTTTTCTGCATTTGAGACCCTGTTCTGTTTTGTAATTCAGTTCCTGTGTAGCCAAGTTTACATTTCGTGTAGTAGTGACATCTTATGATGTTTCTTTATCTCTGTGATTTATTTCACTTAGAATCATCGTACCTGAATCCACTCATTATGCTGCTATGGGCTTGATGACATAGATTTCATTGCTGAGTGATATTGCATTGTACATAAGGACCACAACTTCTTTATCCATTTTTCACTTTCTGTGATATTGAACTTGTACCGTAAACGAGGTTCTTGTAAACAGAGCCATCCCAAAATTTGAGGTGGCTGTGTCTTTTTGATTTTAATTTCCCTGAGCTATAGGACCATAAATGGAAGTGCCCTAGGCTCTGTTGCTTTGTTTTCTGGATGTTTCAGGAAACACCATACACTTCTCCAGAGTGGCTGTTGGCAATTTACATCCCGCCCATCAGCATAACAAGGCTCCCAGTTCTCCATGGCCTGTCCTGCCTTTCTGGATTTTACACTTTTTTCAGATGGCCCTTTAGACCGGGGGGCAGTGAGACTTCATTTTATTGCAGATTTCCTTTGCAATCTTGCTTGGTTGGTCAAAAAGGGCATATGCGTGTTTTCCTAAATATATTCTAGAAAAAACGCATACGCCCTTTTTGGCCAAGTGCATCATTGTGGACGTTCTGCCTCTTTTCCTATGCTTTACATGCAATTCCAGTCTACCTCCTGAAATCGGTTTCCTGCAATTCTGCCCCGCTTTCAACTCCTTTTAGCAGACTTACTTCAATATATTTTTGGACGATAGCTGTCATTTATAACTCTGCAGGTTTGTGAATGACACTGCCCTTGAGCTCCTTTGTTCAACTCGCTTTCTTGTGAGCTGGCCACAACACCGCAGGATTTCTAAAGGCCCTAGTGTGGTTCCGGCACGGCACGCTGAGCCTTTGGTTAATTCCTCTTCCTGGTGGGAAATGAGAGTTAAATTTGCCCGTCCAGACACCTCCAGCTAGTCTCTCATTGGTTCTCCCTATTCCTGTTCATTTTCTGCAGAAATTGCAAACTGGGCCAAACAGGAGGTTAAAGGCACTGACTCTCCAAGTGGGGAGAGTGTTAGTAAAGCGTCTGGAATGTTGCACCCGAGTACCAGGGGACGAAAACTGATACACATTTGAACACGTTTCCCGATCACACAGTGTATCGTACTCTGGGTTCCACATGCATGTTTTAGCTGAAGGAAGAATCCCTTAAACCTGGAGAGTTGAGACCCATGGAATGGGTACCATGCAATATGACTTCAAAGGGTCTGCATTTGCTCACCGAACCTCACCAATCCTATCACTGCTGCATTAATGCCACTGTACACACGCTTGATTCTCTTTCGGAGACATATAAATCCATAGGTTTTAAGGTTCTTAGTAGTCAGGTATATACTTAGGCATTTAATATGGCGTCTTGAGTCCACTTCGTTGAGCAAGGAGTAGCTCTTTATTATTCCATATTTGGCTTATGGAATGGTATCTGTGTTAATTTCAATCTCTGCTTTTATGCAGCACCCCAACTCACCTTTCCCCTTAAGCAAGCATAAGTTGGTTTTGTACATTTGAGACCCTGTTCTGTTTTGTAATTCAGTTCCTGTGTAGCCAAGTTTACATTCCGTGTAGTAGTGATATCTTATGATATTTCTTTTTCTGTGTGAGTTATTTAACTTAGAATCATCGTGCCTGAATTTACTCATTAAGCTGCTACGGGACTAATTACAGAGATTTCATTGCTGAGTGAAATTGCATTGTATGTAAGTACCACAACGTCTTTATCCATTTTTCGCTTTCTGTGATATAGAACTTGTACCGTCAGCGAGGTTCTTGAAAACAGAGCCATCCCAAACTTTGGGGTGGCTGTGTCTTTTTGATTTTAATTTCCCTAAGCTATAGGACCATAAGTGGAAGTGCCCTAGGCTGTGTTGCTTTGTTTTTTAGATGTTTCAGGAAACACCATACACTTCTCCAGAGTGGCTGTTGGCAATTTACATCCCGCCCATCAGCATAACAAGGCTCCCAGTTCTCCATGGCCTGTCCTGCCTTTCTGGATTTTACACTTTTTTCAGATGGCCCTTTTGACCGGGGGGCAGTGAGCCTTCATTGTAGTGCAGATTTCCTTTGCAAGCTTGCTTGGTTGGCCAAAAAGGGCATATGAGTTTTTTCCTGATTCAGGAAAAAACGTATACGCCCTTTTTGGCCAAGTGCATCATTGTGGACGTTCTGCCTCTTTTCCTATGCTTTACATGCAATTCCATTCTACCTCCTGAAGTCGGTTTCCTGCAATTCTGCCCCGCATTCAAGTCTTCTTGGCAGCCTTACTTCAATATATTTTTGGACGATAGCTGTCATTTATAACTCTGTAGGTTTGTGAATGACAGTGCCCCTGAGCTCCTTTCTTCAACTCGCTTTCTTGTGAGCTGGCCGCATAACTGCAGGATTGCTTCAGGCCCTAGTGTGTTTCGGGCATGGCATGCTGAGCCTTTGGTTAATTCCTGTACCTCGTGGGAAATGAGAGTTAAATTTGCCCGTCCAGACACCTGCAGCTACTCGCTCATGGGTTCTCCCTATTCCTGTTCATTTTCCGCAGAATTTGCAAACTGGGCCAAACAGGAGGTTAAAGGCACTGACTCTCCAAGTGAGGAGAGTGTTAGTAAAGCCTCTGGAATGTTGCACCCGAGTACCAGGGGACGAAAACTGAGACACATTTGAACACATTTCCCGATCACACGGTGGATCATACTCTGGCTTCCACATGCATGTTTTAGCTGAAGGAAGAATCCCTTAAACCTGGAGAGTTGAGACCCATGGAATGGGTACCATGCAATATGACTTCAAAGCGTCTGTATTTGCTCACCGAACCTCACCAATCCTATCACTGCTGCATTTATGCCGCTGTCCATGCGCTTGCTTCTCTTTTGTAGACATATAAATCCATAGGTTTTAAGATTCTTACTAATCAGGTATATTCTTAGGCGTTTAATATGGGGTGTTGAGTCCACTTCGTTGAGCAAGGAATAGTTCTTGTCTATTACATATTTGGCTTATGGAACGGTATCTGTGCTAATTTCAATCTCTGGTTTTATGCAGCACCCCAACTCACCTTTCCCCTTAAGTAACCATAAGTTGGTTTTCTACATTTGAGTCCCTGTTCTGTTTTGTAATTCAGTTCCTGTGTAGCCAAGTTTACATTCCGTGTAGTATTGATATCTTGTGATGTTTCTTTTTCTGTGTGACTTATTTCACTTAGAATCATCGTACCTGAATCCACTCATTATGCTGCTGTGGGTCTGATGACATAGATTTCATTGCTGAGTGATATTGCATTGTACATAAGTACCACAACTTCTTTATCCGTTTTTCGCTTTCTGTGATATTGAACTTGTACCGTACACGAGGTTCTTGTAAACAGAGGCGGCCCAAACTTTGGGGTGGCTGTGTCTTTTTGATTTTAATTTCCCTAAGCTATAGGATCATAAGTGGAAGTGCCCTAGGCTCTGTTGCTTTGTTTTTTAGATGTTTCAGGAAACACCATTCACTTCTCCAGAGTGGCTGTTGGCAATTTACATCCCGCCCATCAGCATAACAAGGCTCCCAGTTCTCCATGGCCTGTCCTGCCTTTCTGGATTTTACACTTTTCTCAGATGGCCCTTTTGACCAGGGGGAAGTGAGACTTCATTGTAGTGCAGATTTCCTTTGCAAGCTTGCTTGGTTGGCCAAAAAGTGCGTATGCGTTTTTTCCTGAATATATTCAGGAAAAAACGCCTACCCCCTGTTTGGCCAAGTGCATCATTGTGGACGTTCTGCCTCTTTTCCTATGCTTTACATGCAATTCCAGTCTACCTCCTGAAATCGGTTTCCTGCAATTCTGCCCCGCTTTCAAGTCCTCTTGGCAGCCTTACTTCAATATATTTTTGGACGATAGCTGTCATTTATAACTCTGCAGGTTTGTGAATTACAGTGCCTCTGAGCTCCTTTCTTCAACTCGCTTTCTTGTGAGCTGGCCGGAACACTGCAGGATTGCTTCAGGCCCTAGTGTGGTTCCGGCATGGCACGCTGAGCCTTTGGTTAATTCCTCTTCCTGGTGGGAAATGAGAGTTAAATTTGCCTGTCCAGACACCTCCAGCTAGTCTCTCATTGGTTCTCCCTATTCCTGTTCATCTTACGCAGAAATTGCAAACTGGGCCAAACAGGAGGTTAAAGGCACTGACTCTCCAAGTGGGGAGAGTGTTAGTAAAGCATCTGGAATGTTGCACCCGAGTACCAGAGGACGAAAACTGAGACACATTTGAACACATTTCCCGATCACACGGTGGATCATACTCTGGGTTCCACATGCATGTTTTAGCTGAAGGAAGAATCCCTTAAACCTGGAGAGTTGAGACCCATGGAATGGGTACCATGCAATATGACTTCAAAGGGTCTGCATTTGCTCACCGAACCTCACCAATCCTATCACTGCTGCGTTTATGCCACTGTACACACGCTTGATTCTCTTTCGGAGACATATCAATCCATAGGTTGTAAGATTCTTACTAGTCAGGTATATTCTTAGGCGTTTAATATGGGGTGTTGAGTCCACTTCGTTGAGCAAGGAGTAGCTCTTGTCTATTACATATTTGGCTTATGGAGCGGTATCTGTGCTAATTTCAATCTCTGGTTGTATGCAGCACCCCAACTCACCTTTCCTCTTAAGCAAGCATAAGTTGGTTTTCTACATTTGAGACCATATTCTGTTTTGTAATTCAGTTCCTGTGTAGCCAAGTTTACATTCCGTGTAGTAGTGATATCTTATGATGTTTCTTTTTCTGTGTGACTTATTTCACTTAGAATCATCGTACCTGAATCCACTCATTATGCCTCTACGGGCCTGATGACATAGATTTCATTGATGAGTGATATTGCATTGTACGTAAGTACCACAACTTTTTTATTCATTTCTTGCTCTCTGTGATATTGAACTTGTACCGTAAACGAGGTTCTTGTAAACAGAGAAGTCCAAAACTTTGGGGTGGCTGTGTCTTTTTGATTTTAATTTCCCTAAGCTATAGGACCATAAGTGGAAGTGCCCTACGCTCTGTTGTTTTGTTTTTTAGATATTTCAGGAAACACTATACACTTCTCCAGAGTTGCTGTTGGCAATTTACATCCCGCCCATCAGCATAACAAGGCTCCCAGTTCTCCATGGCCTGTCCTGCCTTTCTGGATTTTACACTTTCTTCAGATGGCCCTTTTGACCAGGGGGCAGTGAGACTTCATTGTAGTGCAGATTTCCTTTGCAAGCTTGCTTTGTTGGCCAAAAAGTGGGTATGCTTTTTTCCCTGAATATATTCAGGAAAAAACACATATGCCCTTTTTGGCCAAGTGCATCATTGTGGACGTTCTGCCTCTTTTCCTATGCTTTACATGCAATTCCATTCTACCTCCTGAAGTCGGTTTCCTGCAATTCTGCCCCGCATTCAAGTCTTCTTGGCAGCCTTACTTCAATATATTTTTGGACGATAGCTGTCATTTATAACTCTGTAGGTTTGTGAATGACAGTGCCCCTGAGCTCCTTTCTTCAACTCGCTTTCTTGTGAGCTGGCCGCATAACTGCAGGATTGCTTCAGGCCCTAGTGTGTTTCGGGCATGGCATGCTGAGCCTTTGGTTAATTCCTCTACCTCGTGGGAAATGAGAGTTAAATTTGCCCGTCCAGACACCTGCAGCTACTCGCTCATGGGTTCTCCCTATTCCTGTTCATTTTCCGCAGAATTTGCAAACTGGGCCAAACAGGAGGTTAAAGGCACTGACTCTCCAAGTGAGGAGAGTGTTAGTAAAGCCTCTGGAATGTTGCACCCGAGTACCAGGGGACGAAAACTGAGACACATTTGAACACATTTCCCGATCACACGGTGGATCATACTCTGGCTTCCACATGCATGTTTTAGCTGAAGGAAGAATCCCTTAAACCTGGAGAGTTGAGACCCATGGAATGGGTACCATGCAATATGACTTCAAAGCGTCTGTATTTGCTCAGGGAACCTCACCAATCCTATCACTGCTGCATTTATGCCGCTGTCCATGCGCTTGCTTCTCTTTTGGAGACATATAAATCCATAGGTTTTAAGATTCTTACTAATCAGGTATATTCTTAGGCGTTTAATATGGGGTGTTGAGTCCACTTCGTTGAGCAAGGAATAGTTCTTGTCTATTACATATTTGGCTTATGGAACGGTATCTGTGCTAATTTCAATCTCTGGTTTTATGCAGCACCCCAACTCACCTTTCCCCTTAAGTAACCATAAGTTGGTTTTCTACATTTGAGTCCCTGTTCTGTTTTGTAATTCAGTTCCTGTGTAGCCAAGTTTACATTCCGTGTAGTATTGATATCTTGTGATGTTTCTTTTTCTGTGTGACTTATTTCACTTAGAATCATCGTACCTGAATCCACTCATTATGCTGCTATGGGTCTGATGACATAGATTTCATTGCTGAGTGATATTGCATTGTACGTAAGTACCACAACTTCTTTATCCGTTTTTCGCTTTCTGTGATATTGAACTTGTACCGTACACGAGGTTCTTGTAAACAGAGGCGGCCCAAACTTTGGGGTGGCTGTGTCTTTTTGATTTTAATTTCCCTAAGCTATAGGATCATAAGTGGAAGTGCCCTAGGCTTTGTTGCTTTGTTTTTTAGATGTTTCAGGAAACACCATTCACTTCTCCAGAGTGGCTGTTGGCAATTTACATCCCGCCCATCAGCATAACAAGGCTCCCAGTTCTCCATGGCCTGTCCTGCCTTTCTGGATTTTACACTTTTCTCAGATGGCCCTTTTGACCAGGGGGAAGTGAGACTTCATTGTAGTGCAGATTTCCTTTGCAAGCTTCCTTGGTTGGCCAAAAAGTGCGTATGCGTTTTTTCCTGAATATATTCAGGAAAAAACGCCTACCCCCTGTTTGGCCAAGTGCATCATTGTGGACGTTCTACCTCTTTTCCTATGCTTTGCATGCAATTCCAGTCTACCTCCTGAAATCGGTTTCCTGCAATTCTGCCCCGCTTTCAAGTCCTCTTGGCAGCCTTACTTCAATATATTTTTGGACGATAGCTGTCATTTATAACTCTGCAGGTTTGTGATTTACAGTGCCCCTGAGCTCCTTTCTTCAACTCGCTTTCTTGTGAGCTGGCCGGAACACTGCAGGATTGCTTCAGGCCCTAGTGTGGTTCCGGCATGGCACGCTGAGCCTTTGGTTAATTCCTCTTCCTGGTGGGAAATTAGAGTTAAATTTGCCTGTCCAGACACCTCCAGCTAGTCTCTCATTGGTTCTCTCTATTCCTGTTCATTTTCCGCAGAAATTGCAAACTGGGTCAAACAGGAGGTTAAAGGCACTGACTCTCCAAGTGGGGAGAGTGTTAGTGAAGCCTCTGGAATGTTGCACCCGAGTACCAGGGGACGAAAACTGAGACACATTTGAACACGTTTCCCGATCACATGGTGGATCATACTCTGGGTTCCACATGCATGTTTTACCTGAAGGAAGAATCCCTTAAACCTGGAGAGTTGAGACCCATGGAATGGGTACCATGCAATATGACTTCAAAGGGTTTGCATTTGCTCACTGAACCTCACCAATCCTATCACTGCTGTGTTTATGCCGCTCTACACACGCTTGATTCTCTTTCGGAGACATATAAATCCATAGGTTGTAAGATTCTTACTAGTCAGGTATATTCTTAGGCGTTTAATATGGGGTGTTGTGTCCACTTCGTTGAGCAAGGAGTAGCTCTTGTCTATTACATATTTGGCTTATGGAGCGGTATCTGTGCTAATTTCAATCTCTGGTTTTATGCAGCACCCCAACTCACCTTTCCCCTTAAGCAAGCATAAGTTGGTTTTCTACATTTCAGACCCTGTTCTGTTTTTTAATTCAGTTCCTGTGTAGCCAAGTTTACATTCCGTGTATTAGTGATATCTAATGATGTTTCTTTTTCTCTGTGACTTATTTCACTTAGAATCATCATACCTGAATCCACTCATTATGCTGCTACGGGCCTGATGACATACATTTCATTGCTGAGTGATATTGCATTGTACGTAAGTACCATAACTTCTTTATCCATTTTTCGCTTTCTGTGATATTGAACGTGTACTGTAAACGAGGTTCTTGTAAACAGAGCCGTCCCAAAATTTGGGATGGCTGTGTCTTTTTGATTTTAATTTCCCTAAGCTATAGGACCATAAGTGGAAGTGCCCTAGGCTCTCTTGCTTTGTTTCTTAGATGTTTCAGGAAACACCATACACTTCTCCAGAGTGGCTGTTGGCAATTTACATCCCGCCCGTCAGCATAACAAGGCTCCCAGTTCTCCATGGCCTGTCCTGCCTTTCTGGATTTTACACTTTTTTCAGATGGCCCTTTTGACCGGGGGAAGTGAGACTTCATTGTAGTGCAGATTTCCTTTGCAAGATTGCTTGGTTGGCCAAAAAGGGCGTATGCGTATTTTCCTGAAAATATTCAGGAAAAAATGCATACGCCCTTTTTGACCAAGTGCATCATTGTGGTCGTTCTGCCTCTTTTCCTATGTTTTACATGCAATTCCTGTCTACCTCCTGAAATCGGTTTCCTGCAATTCTGCCCCGCTTTCAAGTCCTCTTGGCAGCCTTACTTCAATATATTTTTGGACGATAGCTGTCATTTGTAACTCTGCAGGTTTGTGAATTAGAGTGCCCCTGAGCTCCTTTCTTCAACTCGCTTTCTTGTGAGCTGGCCGGAACACTGCAGGATTGCTTCAGACCCTAGTGTGTTTCCAGCATGGCACACTGAGCCTTTGGTTAATTCCTCTTCCTGGTGGGAAATGAGAGTTAAATTTGCCCGTCCAGACACCTCCAGCTAGTCTCTCATTGGTTCTCCCTATTCCTGTTCATCTTACGCAGAAATTGCAAACTGGGCCAAACAGGAGGTTAAAGGCACTGACTCTCCAAGTGGGGAGAGTGTTAGTAAAGCATCTGGAATGTTGCACCCGAGTACCAGAGGACGAAAACTGAGACACATTTGAACACATTTCCCGATCACACGGTGGATCATACTCTGGGTTCCACATGCATGTTTTAGCTGAAGGAAGAATCCCTTAAACCTGGAGAGTTGAGACCCATGGAATGGGTACCATGCAATATGACTTCAAAGGGTCTGCATTTGCTCACCGAACCTCACCAATCCTATCACTGCTGTGTTTATGCCATTGTACACACGCTTGATTCTCTTTCGGAGACATATCAATCCATAGGTTGTAAGATTCTTACTAGTCAGGTATATTCTTAGGCGTTTAATATGGGGTGTTGAGTCCACTTCGTTGAGCAAGGAGTAGCTCTTGTCTATTACATATTTGGCTTATGGAGCGGTATCTGTGCTAATTTCAATCTCTGGTTGTATGCAGCACCCCAACTCACCTTTCCTCTTAAGCAAGCATAAGTTGGTTTTCTACATTTGAGACCCTATTCTGTTTTGTAATTCAGTTCCTGTGTAGCCAAGTTTACATTCCGTGTAGTAGTGATATCTTATGATGTTTCTTTTTCTGTGTGACTTATTTCACTTAGAATCATCGTACCTGAATCCACTCATTATGCTGCTACGGGCCTGATGACATAGATTTCATTGCTGAGTGATATTGCATTGTACGTAAGTACCACAACTTTTTTATTCATTTTTTGCTCTCTGTGATATTGAACTTGTACCGTAAACGAGGTTCTTGTAAACAGAGCCGTCCAAAACTTTGGGGTGGCTGTGTCTTTTTGATTTTAATTTCCCTAAGCTATAGGACCATAAGTGGAAGTGCCCTACGCTCTGTTGTTTTGTTTTTTAGATATTTCAGGAAACACTATACACTTCTCCAGAGTGGCTGTTGGCAATTTACATCCCGCCCATCAGCATAACAAGGCTCCCAGTTCTCCATGGCCTGTCCTGCGTTTCTGGAGTTTACACTTTTTTCAGATGGCCCTTTTGACTGGGGGGCAGTGAGACTTCATTGTAGTGCAGATTTCCTTTGCAAGCTTGCTTGATTGGCCAAAAAGGGCGTATGCGTTTTTTCCTGAATATATTCAGGAAAAAACGCATACGCCCTTTTTGGCCAAGTGCATCATTGTGGACCTTCTGCCTCTTTTCCTATGCTTTACATGCAATTCCAGTCTACCTCCTGAAATCGGTTTCCTGCAATTCTGCCACGCTTTCAAGTCCTCTTGGCAGCCTTACTTGAATATATTTTTTGACGATAGCTGTCATTTATAACTCTGCAGGTTTGTGAATAACAGTGCCCCTCAGCTCCTTTCTTCAACTCGCTTTCTTGTGAGCTGGCCGCAACACCGCAGTATTGCTTCAGGCCCTAGTGTGATTCCGGCATGGCACGCTGAGCCTTTGGTTAATTCCTCTTCCTGGTGGGAAATGAGAGATAAATTTGCCCGTCCAGACACCTCCAGCTAGTCTCTCATGTGTTCTCCCTATTCCTGTTCATTTTCCGCAGAAATTGCACACTGGGCCAAACAGGAGGTTAAAGGCACTGACTCTCCAAGTGGGGAGGGTGTTAGTAAAGCGTCCGGAATGTTGCACCCGAGTACCAGGGGACAAAAACTGAGACACATTTGAACACGTTTCCCGATAACACGGTGGATCATACTCTGGGTTCCACATGCGTGTTTTAGCTGAAGGAAGAATCCCTTAAACCTGGAGAGTTGAGACCGATGGAATGGGTACCATGCAACATGACTTCAAAGGGTCTGCATTTGCTCACCGATCCTCACCAATCCTATCACTGCTGAGCTTATGCCGCTGTACACACGCTTGATTCTCTTTCGGAGACATATAAATCCATAGGTTTTTAGATTCTTACTAGTCAGGTATATTCTTAGGCGTTTAATATGGGGTGTTGAGTCCACTTCGTTGAGCAAGGAGTAGCTCTTGTCTATTATATATTTGGCTTATGGAACGGTATCTGTGCTAATTTCAATCTCTGGTTTTATGCAGAACACAAACTCACCTTTCCCCTTAAGCAAGCATAAGTTGGTTTTCTACATATGAGACCATGTTCTGTTTTGTAATTCAGTTCCTGTGTAGCCAAGTTTACATTCCGTGTAGTAGTGATATCTTATGATGTTTCTTTTTCTATGTGACTTATTTCACTTAGAATCATCGTACCTGAATCCGCTCATTATGCTGCTACGGGCCTGATGACATAGATTTCATTGCTGAGTGATATTGCATTGTACGTAAGTACCACAACTTCTTTATCCATTTTTCGCTTTCTGTGATATTGAACTTGTACCGTAAACGAGGTTCTTGTAAACAGAGCCGGCCCAATTTTTGGGTGGCTGTGTCTGTTTGATTTTAATTTCCCTAAGCTATAGGACCATAAGTGGAATTGCCCTAGGCTCTGATGCTTTGTTTTTTAGATGTTTCAGGAAACACCATACACTTCTCCAGAGTGGCTGTTGGCAATTTACATTCCGCCCATCAGCATAACAAGGCTCCCAGTTCTCCATGGCCTGTCCTGCCTTTCCGGATTTTACACTTTTTTCAGATGGCCGTTTTGACCAGGGGGCAGTGAGACTTCATTGTAGTGCAGATTTCCTTTGCAAGCTTGCTTGGTTGGCCAAAAAGGGCGTATGCGTTTTTTCCTGAATATATTCAGGAAAAAACGCATACGCCCTTTCTGGCCAAGTGCATCATTGTGGACGTTCTGCCTCTTTTCCTATGCTTTACATGCAATTCCAGTCTACCTCCTGAAATCGGTTTCCTGCAATTCTGCCCCGCATTCAAGTCCTCTTGGCAGACTTACTTCAGTATATTTTTGGACGATAGCTGTCATTTTTAACTCTGCAGTTTTGTGAATTACAGTGCCCCTGAGCTCCTTTCTTCAACTCGTTTTCTTGTGAGCTGGCTGCAACACCGCAGGATTGCTTCAGGCCCTAGTGTGGTCCCGGCATGGCACGCTGAGCCTTTGGTTAATTCCTCTTCCTGGTGGGAAATGAGAGTTAAATTTGCCCGTCCAGACACCTCCTGCTAGGCTCTCATTGGTTCTCCCTATTCCTGTTCATTTTCCGCAGAAATTGCAAACTGGGCCAAACAGGAGGTTAAAGGCACTGACTCTCCAAGTGGGGAGAGTGTTAGTAAAGCGTCTGGAATGTTGCACCCAAGTACCCAGGGACGAAAACTGAGACACATTTGAACACGTTTCCCGATCACACGGTGGATCATACTCTGGGGTCCACATGCATGTTTTAGCTGAAGGAAGAATCCCTTAAACCTGGAAAGTTGAGACCCATGGAATGGGTCCCATGCAATATGACTTCAAAGGGTCTGCATTTGCTCACCGAACCTCACCAATCCTACCACTGCTGCGTTTATGCCGCTGTACACATGCTTCATTCTCTTTCGGAGACATATAAATCCATAGGTTTTAAGATTCTTACTAGTCAGGTATATTCTTAGGCATTTAATATGGGGTGTTGAGTCCACTTCGTTGAGCAAGGAGTAGCTCTTGTCTATTACATATTTGGCTTATGGAAAGATATCTGTGCTAATTTCAATCTCTGGTTTTATGCAGCACCCCAACTCACCTTTCCCCTTAAGCAAGCATAAGTTTTTTTTCTACATTTGAGACCCTGTTCTGTTTTGTAATTCAGTTCCTGTGTAGCCAAGATTACATTCTGTGTAGTAGTGATATCTTACGATATTTCTTTTTCTGTGTGACTTATTTCACTTAGAATCATCGTACCTGAATCCAGTCATTATGCTGCTACGGGCCTGATGACATAGATTTCATTGCTGAGTGATATTGCATTGTACGTAAGTACCACATCTTCTTTATCCATTTATCGCTCTGCCATATTGAACTTGTACCGTAAACGAGGTTCTTGTAAACAGAGCCATCGGAACGTTGGGGTGGCTGTGTCTTTTTTATTTTAATTTCCCTAAGCTATAGGACCATAAGTGGAAGTACCCTAAGCTCTGTTGTGTTGTTTTTTAGATGTTTCAGGAAACACCATACACTTCTCCAGAGTGGCTGTTGACAATTCACATCCAGCCCATCAGCATAACAAGGCTCCCAGTTCTCCATGGCCTGTCCTGCCTTCCTGGATTTTACACTTTTTTCAGATGGCCCTTTTGACCGGGGGGCAGAGAGACTTCATTGTAGTGCAGATTTCCTTTGCAAGCTTGCTTGGTTGGCCAAAAAGGGCGTATGCGTTTTTTCCTGAATATATTCAGGAAGAAACGCATACGCACTTTTTGGCCAAGTGCATCATTGTGGACGTTCTGCCTCTTTTCCTATGCTTTACACGCAATTACAGTCTACCTCGTGAAATGGGTTTCCTGCAATTCTGCCCCACTTTCAAGTCCTCTTGGCAGCCTTACTTCAATATATTTTTGGACGATAGCTGTCATTTATAACTCTGCAGGTTTGTGAATGACAGTGCCCCTGAGCTCCTTTCTTCAACTCGCTTTCTTGTGAGCTGGCAGCAACACCGCAGGATTGCTTCAGGCCCTAAAGTGGTTCTGGCATGGCACGCTGAGCCTTTGGTTAATTCCTCTTCCTGGTGGGAAATGAGAGTTAAATTTGCCCGTCCAGACACCTCCAGCTAGTGTCTCATGGGTTCTCCATATTCCTGTTCATTTTCCACAGAAATTGCAAACTGGGCCAAAGAGGAGGTTAAAGGCACTGACTCTCCAAGTGGGGAGGGTGTTAGTAAAGCGTCTTGAATGTTGCACCCGAGTACCAGGGGACGAAAACTGAGACACATTTGAACACGTTTCCCGATAACACGGTGGATCATACTCTGGTTTCCACATGCGTGTTTTAGCTGAAGGAAGAATCCCTTAAACCTGGAGAGTTGAGACCGATGGAATGGGTACCATGCAACATGATTTCAAAGGGTCTGCATTTGCTCACCGATCTTCACCAATCCTATCAGTGCTGCGTTCATGCCGCTGTACACACGCTTGATTCTCTTTTGGAGACATATAAATCCATAGGTTTTAAGATTCTTACTAGTCAGGTATATTCTTAGGCGTTTAATATGGTGTGTTGAGTCCACTTCGTTGAGCAAGGAGTAGCTCTTGTCTATTACATATTTGGCTTATGGAATGGTATCTGTGCTAATTTCAATCTCTGGTTTTATGCAGCACCCCAACTCACCTTTCCCCTTAAGCAAGCATAAGTTGGTTTTCTACATTTGAGACCCTGTTCTGTTTTGTAATTCAGTTCCTGTGTAGCCAAGTTTACATTCCGTGTAGTAGTGATAACTTATGTTTCTTTTTCTGTGTGACTTATTTCACTTAGAATCATCGTACCTGAATCCACTCATTATGCTGCTATGGGCCTGATGACATAGATTTCATTGCTGAGTGATATTGCACTGTACGTAAGTACCACAAATTTTTTATCCATTTTTCGCTTTCTGCGATATTGAACTTGTACCGTACACGAGGTTCTTGTAAACACAGCCGTCCCAAACTTTGGGGTGGCTGTGTCTTTTTGATTTTAATTTCCCTAATCTATAGGACCATAAGTGGAAGTGCCCTAGGCTCTGTTGCTTTGTTTTTTGGATATTTCGGTAAACACCATACACTTCTCCAGAGTGGCTGTTGGCAATTTACATCACGCCCATCAGCATAACAAGGCTCCCAGTTCTCCATGGCCTTTCCTGCCTTTCTGGATTTTACACTTTTTTCAGATGGCCCTTTTGACCAGGGGGAAGTGAGACGTCATTGTAGTGCAGATTGCCTTTGCAAGCTTGCTTGGTTGGCCAAAAAGGGCGTATGAGTTTTTTCCTGATTCAGGAAAAATCGCATACGCACTTTTTGGCCAAGTGCATCATTGTGGACGTTCTGCCTCTTTTCCTATGCTTTACATGCAATTCCAGTCTACCTCCTGAAATCTGTTTTCTGCAATTCTGTCCCGCTTTCAAGTCCTCTTGGCAGCCTTACTTGAATATATTTTTGGACGATAGCTGTCATTTATAACTCTGCAGGTTTGTGAATTACAGTGCCCCTGAGTTCCTTTCTTCAACTCGCTTTCTTGTGAGCTGGCCGCTCACTGCAGGATTGCTTCAGGCCCTAGTGATTTTCTGGCAAGGCACTCTGAACCTCTGGTTAATTCCTCTTCCTGGTGGGAAATGAGAGTTAAATTTGCCCGTCCAGACACCTCCAGCTAGTTTCTCATTGGTTCTCCCTATTCCTGTTCATTTTCCGCAGAAATTGCAAACTGGGCCAAACAGGAGGTTAAAGGAACTGACTCTCCAAGTGGAGAGAGTGTTAGTAAAGCGTCTGGAATGTTGCACCCGAGTACCAGGGGATGAAATCTGAGACACATTTGAACACGCTTCCCGATCACACGGTGGATCATACTCTGGGTTCCACATGCATGTTTTAGCTGAAGGAAGAATCCCTTAAACCTGGAGAGTTGAGACCCATGGAATGGGTACCATGCAATATGACTTCAAAGGGTCTGCATTTGCTCACCGAACCTCACCAATCCTATCACTGCTGCATTTATGCCGCTGTACACACGCTTGATTCTCTTTCGGAGACATAGAAATCCATAGGTTTTAAGATTCTTACTAGTCAGGTATATTCTTAGGCGTTTAATATGGGGTGTTGAGTCCACTTCGTTGAGCAAGGAGTAGCTCTTGTCTATTACATATTTGGCTTATGGAATGGTATCTGTGCTAATTTCAATCTCTGGTTTTATGCAGCACCCCAACTCACCTTTCCCCTTAAGCAAGCATAAGTTGGTTTTCTACATCTGAGACCCTGTTCTGTTTTGTAATTCAGTTCCTGTGTAGCCAAGTTTACATTCCATGTAGTAGTGATATCTTATGATGTTTCTTTTTCTGTGTGACTTATTTCACTTAGAATCATCGTACCTGAATCCACTCATTATGTTGCTATGGGCCTGATGACATAGATTTCATTGCTGAGTGATATTTCATTGTAGGTAAGTACCACAACTTCATTATCAATTTTTCACTTTCTGTGATATTGAACTTGTACCGTGAACAGGTTCTTGTAAACAGAGCCGGCCCAAACTTTGGGGTGGCTGTGTCTTTTTGATTTTAATTTCCCTATGCTATAGGACCATAAGTGGAAGTGCCCTAGGCTCTGTTGCTTTGTTTTGTAGATGTTTCAGGAAACACCATACACTTCTCCAGAGTGGCTGTTGGCAAATCACATCCCGCCAATCAGCATAACAAGGCTCCCAGTTCTCCATGGCCTGTCCTGCCTTTCTGGATTTTACAGTTTTTTCAGATGGCCCTTCTGACCGGAGGACAGTGAGACTTCATTGTAGTGCAGATGTCCTTTGCAAGCTTGCTTCGTTGGCCAAAAAGTGCGTATGCGTTTTTTCCTGAATATATTCAGGAAAAAACGCATACGCCCTTTTTGGCCAAGTGCATCATTGTGGACGTTCTGCCTCTTTTCCTATGCTTTACATGCAATTCCAGTCTACATCCTGATATCAGTTTCCTGCAATTCTGCCCCGCTTTCAAGTCCTCTTGGCAGCCTTACTTCCATATATTTTTGGACGATAGCTATCATTTATAACTCTGCAGGTTTGTGAATTACAGTGCCCCTGAGCTCGTTTCTTCAACTCGCATTCTTGTGAGCTGGCCACAACATGGCATGATTGCTTCAGGCCCTAGAGTGGTTCTGGCACGGCACGCTGAGCCTTTGGTTAATTCCTCTTCCTGGTGGGAAATGAGAGTTAAATTTGCCCGTCCAGACACCTCCAGCTAGTTTCTCATTGGTTCTCCCTATTCCTGTTCATTTTCCGCAGAAATTGCAAACTGGGCCAAACAGGAGGTTAAAGGCATTGACTCTCCAAGTGGGGAGAGTGTTAGTAAAGCATCTGGAATGTTGCACCCGAGTACCAGGGGACGAAAACTGAGAGACATTTGAACACATTTCCCGATCACACGGTGGATCATACTCTGGGTTCCACATGCATGTTTTAGCTGAAGGAAGAATCCCTTAATCCTGGAGAGTTGAGACCCTTGGAATGGGTACCAGGCAATATGACTTCAAAGGGTCTGCATTTGCTCACCGAACCTCACCAATCCTATCACTGCTGCATTTATGCCGCTGTACACATGCTTGATTCTCTTTCGGAGACATATAAATCCATAGGTTTTAAGATTTTTACTAGTCAGGTATATTCTTAAGCGTTTAATATGGGGTGTTGTGTCCTCTTCGTTGAGCAAGTAGTAGCTCTTGTCTATTACATATTTGGCTTATGGAACGGTATCTGTACTAATTTCAATCTCTTGTTTTTGCAGCACCCCAACTCACGTTTCCCCTTAAGCAAGCATAAGTTGGTTTGCTACATTTGAGACCCTGTTCTATTTTGTAATTCAGTTCCTGTGTAGCCAAGTTTACATTCTGTGTATTAGTGATATCTTATGGTGTTTCTTTTTCTGTGTGACTTATTTCACTTAGAATCATCGTACCTGAATCCACTCATTATGCTGCTACGGGCCTGATGACATAGATTTCATTGCTGAGTGATATTGCATTGTACGTAAGTACCACAACTTCTTTATCCATTTTTCGCTTTCTGCGATATTGAACTTGTACCGTAAACGAGGTTCTTGTAAACAGAGCCGTCCCAAACTTTGGGGTGGCTGTGTCTTTTTGATTTTAATTTCCCTAAGTTATAGGACCATAAGTGGAAGTGCCCTAGGCTCTGTTGCTTTCTTTTTTGGATGTTTCAGGAAACACCATACACTTCTCCAGAGTGGCTGTTGGCAATTTACATCCCGCCCATCAGCATAAAAAGTCTCCCAGTTCTCCATGGCCTGTCCTGCCTTTCTGGATTTTATAGTTTTTTCAGATGGCCCTTTTGACTGGGGGGCAGTGAGACTTCATTGTAGTGCAGATTTCCTTTACAAGCTTGCTTGGTTGGCCAAAAAGTGCGTATGCGTTTTTTCATGAATATATTCAGGAAAAAAGGCATACACCCTTTTTGGCCAAGTGCATCAGTGTGGACGTTCTGCCTCTTTTCCTATGCTTTAATGCAATTCCAGTCTACCTCCTGAAATCGGTTTCCTACAATTCTGCCCCGCTTTCAAGTCCTCTTGGCAGCCTTACTTCAATATATTTTTGGACGATTGCTGTCATTTATAACTCTGCAGGTTTGTGAATTACAGTGCCCCTGAGCTCCTTTCTTCAACTCGCTTTCTTGTGAGCTGGCCGCAACACCGCAGGATTGCTTCAGGCCCTAGTGTGTTTCTGGCATGGCACGCTGAGCCTTTGGTTAATTCCTCTTCCTGGTGGGAAATGAGAGTTAAATTTGCCCGTCCAGACACCTCCAGCTAGTTTCTCATTGGTTCTCCCTTTTCCTGATCATCTTACGCAGAAATTGGAAACTGGGCCAAACAGGAGATTAAAGGCACTGACTCTCCAAGTGGGGAGAGTGTTAGTAAAGCATCTGGAAAGTTTCACCCGAGTACCAGGGGACGAAAACTGAGACACATTTGAACACGTTTCCCGATCACACGGTGGATCATATTCTGGGTTCCACATGCATGTTTTAGCTGAAGGAAGAATCCCTTAAACCTGGAGAGTTGAGACCCATGGAATGGGTACCATGCAATATGACTTCAAAGGGTCTGCATTTGCTCACCGAACCTCACTAATGCTATCGCTGCTGCGTTTATGCCTCTGTACACACGCTTGATTCTCTTTCGGAGACATATCAATCCATAGGTTTTGAGATTTTTACTAGTCAGGTATATTCTTAGGCGTTTAATATGCGGTGTTGAGTCCATTTCGTTTAGCAAGGAGTAGCTCTTGTGTGTTACATATTTGGCTTATGGAACGGTATCTGTGCTAATTTCAATCTCTGGTTTCATGCAGCACCCCAACTCACCATTCCCGTTAAGCAAGAATAAGTTGGTTTTCTACATTTGAGACCTTGTTCTGTTTTGTAATTCAGTTCCTGTGTAGCCAAGTTTACATTCCGTGTAGTAGTGATATCTTATGATGTTTCTTTTTCTCTGAGACCTATTTCACTTAGAATCATCGTACCTGAATCTACTCATTATGCTGCTACGGGCCTGATGACATAGATTTCATTGCTGAGTTTTATTGCATTGTACGTTATTACCCCAACTTCTTTATCCATTTTTCGCTTTCTGCAATATTGAACTTGTCCCATAAACGAGGTTCTCGTAAACAGAGCCATCCCAAACGTTGCAGTGGCTGTGTCTTTTTGATTTTAATTTCCCTAAGCTATAGGACCATAAGTGGAAGTGCCCTAGGCTCTGTTGCTTTGTTTTTTAGATGTTTCAGGAAACACCATACACTTCTCCAGAGTGGCTGTTGGCAATTTACATCCCGCCCATCAGCATAACAAGGCTCCCAGTTCTCCATGGCCTGTCCTGCCTTTCTGGATTTTACACTTTTTTCAGATGGCCCTTTTGACCGGGGGAAGTGAGACTTCATTGTAGTGCAGATTTCCTTTGCAACCTTGCTTGGTTGGCCAAAAAGGGCGTATGCGTTTTTTCCTGAATATATTCAGGAAAAAACGCATATGCCGTTTTTGGCCAAGTGCATCATTGTGGACGTTCTGCCTCATTTCCTATGCTTTACATGCAATTCCAGTCTACCTCCTGAAATCGGTTTCCTGCAATTCTGACCCGCTTTCAAGATCTCTTGGCAGCCTTACTTCAATATATTTTTGGACGATAGCTGTCATTTATAACTCTGCAGGTTTGTGAATTACAGTGCCCCTGAGCTCCTTTCTTCAACTCGCTTTCTTGTGAGCTGGCCGCAACGCCACAGTATTGCTTCACGCCCTAGTGTGGTTCCGGCATGGCACGCTGAGCCTTTGGTTAATTCCTCTTCCTGGTGGGAAATGAGAGTTAAATTTGCCCGTCCAGACACCTCCAGCTAGTCTCTCATTGGTTCTCCCTATTCCTGTTCATCTTCCGCAGAAATTGCAAACTGGGCCAAACAGGAGGTTAAAGGCACTGACTCTCCAAGTGGGGAGAGTGTTAGTAAAGCATCTTGAATGTTGCACCCGAGTACCAGGGGACGAAAACTGAGACACATTTGAACAAGTTTCCCGATCACATGGTGGATCATACTCTGGGTTCCACATGCATGTTTTAGCCAAAGGAAGAATCCCTTAAACCTGGAGAGTTGAGACCCATGGAATGGGTACCATGCAATATGACTTCAAAGGGTCTGCATTTGCTCACCGAACCTCACTAATGCTATCGCTACTGCGTTTATGCCTCTGTACACACGCTTGATTCTCTTTCGGAGACATATCAATCCATAGGTTTTGAGATTTTTACTAGTCAGGTATATTCTTAGGCGTTTAATATGCGGTGTTGAGTCCATTTCGTTTAGCAAGGAGTAGCTCTTGTGTGTTACATATTTGGCTTATGGAACGGTATCTGTGCTAATTTCAATCTCTGGTTTCATGCAGCACCCCAACTCACCATTCCCGTTAAGCAAGAATAAGTTGGTTTTCTACATTTGAGACCTTGTTCTGTTTTGTAACTCAGTTCCTGTGTAGCCAAGTTTACATTCCGTGTAGTAGTGATATCTTATGATGTTTCTTTTTCTCTGAGACCTATTTCACTTAGAATCATCGTACCTGAATCTACTCATTATGCTGCTACGGGCCTGATGACATAGATTTCATTGCTGAGTTTTATTGCATTGTGCGTTATTACCCCAACTTCTTTATCCATTTTTCGCTTTCTGCAATATTGAACTTGTCCCGTAAACGAGGTTCTTGTAAACAGAGCCATCCCAAACTTTTGGGTGGCTGTGTCTTTTTGATTTTAATTTCCCTAAGTTATAGGACCATAAGTGGAAGTGCCCAAGGCTCTGTTGCTTTATTTTTTAGATGTTTCATGAAACACCATACACTTCTCCAGAGTGGCTGTTGGCAATTTACATCTCACCCATCAGCATAAAAAGGCTCCCAGTTCTCCATGGCCTCTTCTGCCTTTCTGGATTTTACACTTTTCTCTTATGGCCCTTTTGACCGGGGGTAGTGAGACTCATTGTAGTGCAGACTTCCTTTGCAAGCTTGCTTGGTTGGCCAAAAAGTGCGTATGACTTTTTTCCTGAATATATTCAGGAAAAAACGCATACGCCCTTTTTGGCCAAGTGCATCATTGTGGACGTTCTGCCTCTTTTCCTATGCTTTAAATGCAATTCCAGTCTACCTCCTGAAAGCGGTTTCCTGCAATTCTGCCCCTCTTTCAAGTCCTCTTGGAAGCCTTACTTCAATATATTTTTGGATGATAGCTGTCATTTATAACTCTGCAGGTTTGTGAATGACAGTGCCCCTGAGCTTCTTTCTTCAACTCGCTTTCTTGTGAGCAGGCCGCAACACCGCAGGATTGCTTCAGGCCCTAGTGTGGCTCCGGCATGGCACGCTGAGCCTTTGGTTAATTCCTCTTCCTGGTTGGAAATGAGAGTTAAATTTGCCCGTCCAGACACCTCCAGCTAGTCTCACATTTGTTCTCCCTATTCCTGTTCATTTTCCGCAGAAATTGCAAACTGGGCCAAACAGGAGGTTAAAGGCACTGACTCTCCAAATGGGGAGAGTGTTAGTAAAGCATCTGGAATGTTGCACCCGAGTACCAGGGGATGAAAACTGAGACACATTTGAACACGATTCCCGATCACACGGTGGATCATACTCTGGGTTCCACATGCATGTTTTAGCCAAAGGAAGAATCCCTTAAACCTGGAGAGTTGAGACCCATGGAATGGGTACCATGCAATATGACTTCAAAGGGTCTGCATTTGCTCACCGAACCTCACCAATCCTATCATTGCTGCGTTTATGCCTCTGTACACACGCTTGATTCTCTTTCGGAGACATATAAATCCATAGGTTTTAAGATTCTTACTAGTCAGGTATATTCTTAGGCATTTAATATGAGGTGTTGTGTCCTCTTCATTGAGAAAGGAGTAGCTCTTGTCTATTACATATTTGGCTTATGGAATGGTATCTGTGCCTATTTTAATCTCTGGTTTCATGCAGCACCCCAACTCACCATTCCCGTTAAGCAAGCATAAGTAGGTTTTCTACATTTGAGACCCTGTTCTGTTTTGTAATTCAGTTCCTGTGTAGCCAAGTTTACATTCCGTGTAGTAGTGATATCTTATGATATTTCTTTTTCTGTGTGAATTATTTCACTTAGAATTATCGTACCTGAATCCACTCATTATGCTGCTATGGGCCTGATGACATAGATTACATTGCTGAGTGATATTGCATTGTACGTAAGTACCACAACATGTTTATCCATTTTTTCCTTTCTGCGATATTAAACTTGTACCATAAATGAGGTTCTTGTAAACAGAGCCGTCACAAATTTTGGGGTGGCTGTGTTTTTTTGATTTTAATTTCAGTAAGCTATAGAACCATAAGTGGAAGTGCCCTAGGCTCTGTTGATTTGTTTTTTAGATGTTTCAGGAAACACCATACACTTCTCCAGAGTGGCTGTTGGCAATTTACACCCCGCCCATCAGCATAACAAGGCTCCCAGTTCTCCATGGCCTGTCCTGCCTTTCTGGATTTTACACTTTTTTCAGATGGCCCTTTTGAACGGGGGGCAGTGCGACTTCATTGTAGTGCAGATTTCCTTTGCAAGCTTGCTTGGTTGGCCAAAAACGGCGTATGCTTTTTTTCCTGAATTTATTCAGGAAAAAAGGCATACGCCCTTTTTGCCCAAGTGCATCATTATGGATGTTCTGCCTCTTTTCGTATGCTTTAAATGCAATTCCAGTCTACCTCCTGAAATCGGTTTCCTGCAATTCTGCCCTGCTTTCAAGTCCTCTTGGCAGCCTTACTTCAATATATTTTTGGACGATAGCTGTCATTTATAACTCTGCAGGTTTGTGAATGACAGTTCCCCTGAGCTCCTTTCTTCAACTCGTTTTCTTTTGAGCTGTCCACAACACCGCATTATTGATTCAGGCCCTAGTGTGGTTCCGGCACGGCACACTGAGCCTTTGGTTAATTCCTCTTCCTGGTGGGAAATGAGAGTTAAATTTGCCCGTCCAGACACCTCCAGCTAGTCTCTCATTGGTTCTCCCTATTCCTGTTCATCTTCCGCAGAAATTGCAAACTGGGCCAAACAGGAGGTTAAAGGCACTGACTCTCCAAGTGGGGAGAGTGTTAGTAAAGCATCTGGAATGTTGCACCCGAGTACCAGGGTTCGAAAACTGAGACACATTTGAACACGTTTCCCGATCACACAGTGGATCATACTCTGGGTTCCACATGCATATTTTAGCTGAAGGAAGAATCCCTTAAACCTGGAGAGTTGAGACCCATGGAATGGGTACCATGCAATATGACTTCAAAGGGTCTGCATTTGCTCACCGAACCTCACCAATCCTATCGCTGCTGCGTTTATGCCTCTATACACACGCTTGATTCTCTTTCGGAGACATATCAATCCATAGGTTTTGAGATTTTTACTAGTCAGGTATATTCTTAGGCGTTTAATATGCGGTGTTAAGTCCATTTCGTTTAGCAAGGAGTAGCTCTTGTGTGTTACATATTTGGCTTATGGAATGGTATCTGTGCTAATTTCAATCTCTGGTTTCATGCAGCACCCCAACTCACCATTCCCGTTAAGAATAAGTTGGTTTTCTAGAGTTGAGACCCTGTTCTGTTTTTTAACTCAGTTCCTGTTTAGCCAAGTTTACATTCCGTGTAGTAGTGATATCTTATGATGTTTCTTTTTCTCTGAGACCTATTTCACTTAGAATCATCGTACCTGAATCCACTCATTATGCTGCTATGGGCCTGATGACATAGATTTCATTGCTGAGTTTTATTGCATTGTACGTTATTACCCCAACTTCTTTATCCATTTTTCGCTTTCTGCAATATTGAACTTGTCCCGTAAACGAGGTTCTTGTAAACAGAGCCATCCCAAACGTTGCGGTGGCTGTGTCTTTTTGATTTTAATTTCCCTAAGTTATAGGACCATAAGTGGAAGTGCCCAAGGCTCTGTTGCTTTATTTTTTAGATGTTTCAGGAAACACCATACACTTCTCCAGAGTGGCTGTTGGCAATTTACATCTCGCCCATCAGCATAAAAAGGCTGCCAGTTCTCCATGACCTCTTCTGCCTTTCTGGATTTTACACTTTTTTCAGATGGCCCTTTTGACCGGGGGAAAGTGAGACTTCATTGTAGTGCAGACTTCCTTTGCAAGCTTGCTTGGTTGGCCAAAAAGTGCGTATGACTTTTTTCCTGAATATATTCAGGAAAAAACGCATACGCCCTTTTTGGCCAAGTGCATCATTGTGGACGTTCTGCCTCTTTTCCTATGCTTTACATGCAATTCCAGTCTACCTCCTGAAATCGGTTTCCTGCAATTCTGCCCCTCTTTCAAGTCCTCTTGGCAGCCTTACTTCAATATATTTTTGGACGATAGCTGTCATTTATAACTCTGCAGGTTTGTGAATGACAGTGCCCCTGAGCTTCTTTCTTCAACTCGCTTTCTTGTGAGCAGGCCGCAACACCGCAGGATTGCTTCAGGCCCTAGTGTGGTTCTGGCACGGCACGCTGAGCCTTTGGTTAATTCCTCTTCCTGGTTGGAAATGAGAGTTAAATTTGCCCGTCCAGACACCTCCAGCTAGTCTCACATTTGTTCACCCTATTCCTGTTCATCTTCCGAAGAAATTGCAAACTGGGCCAAACAGGACGTTAAAGGCACTGACTCTCCAAGAGGGAGAGTGTTAGTAAAGCATCTGGAATGTTGCACCCGAGTACCAGGGGATGAAAACTGAGACACATTTGAACACGATTCCCGATCACACGGTGGATCATACCCTGGGTTCCACATGCATGTTTTAGCTGAAGGAAGAATCCCTTAAACCTGGAGAGTTGAGACCCATGGAATGGGTACCATGCTATATGACTTCAAAGGGTCTGCATTTGCTCACCGAACCTCACCAATCCTATCACTCCTGCAATTATACCGCTGTACACATGCTTGATTCTCTTTCGGAGACATATAAATCCATAGGTTTTAAGATTCTTACTAGTCAGTTATATTCTTAGGCGTTTAATATGGCGTCTTGAGTCCACTTCGTTGAGCAAGGAGTACCTCTGGTCTATTACATATTTGTTTTATGGAACGGTATCTGTGCCTATTTTAATCTCTGGTTTCATGCAGCACCCCAACTCACCATTCCCCTTAAGCAAGCATAAGTTGGTTTTCTACATTTGAGACCCTGTTCTGTTTTGTAATTCAGTTCCTGGGTAGCCAAGTTTACATTCCGTGTAGTAGTGATATCTTATGACGTTTCTTTTTCTGTGTGACTTATTTCACTTAGAATCATCGTACCTGAATCCACTCATTATGCTGCTACGAGCCTGATGACATAGATTTCATTGCTGAGTGATATTGCATTGTACTTAAGTACCACAAATTCTTTATCCATTTTTCGCTCTCTGTCATATTGAACTTGTACTGTAAACGAGGTTCTTCTAAACAGAGCCGTCCCAAACTTTGGGGTGGCTGTGTCTTTTTGATTTTAATTTTCCTAAGTTATAGGACCATAAGTGGAAGTGACCTAGGCTCTGTTGCTTTGTTTTTTAGATGTTTCATGAAACAGCATACACTTCTCCAGAGTGGCTGTTGGCAATTTACATCCCGCCCATCAGCATAACAAGGCTCCCAGTTCTCCATGGCCTGTCCTGTCTTTCTGGATTTTACACTTTTTTCAGGTGGCCCTTTTGACCGGGGGGCAGTGAGAGTTCATTGTAGTGCAGATTTCCTTTGCAAGCTTGCTTGGTTGGCCAACAAGGGCGTATGCGTTTTTTCCTGAATATAGTCAGGAAAAAACTCATAAGCCCTTTTTGGCCAAGTGCATCATTGTGGACGTTCTGCCTCTTTTCCTATGCTTTACATGCAATTGCAGTCTACCTCCTGAAATCGGTTTCTGCAATTCTGCCCCGCTTTCAAGTCCTCTTGGCAGCCTTACTTCAATATATTTTTGGACGATACCTGTCATTTATAACTCTGCAGGTTTGTGAATGACAGTGTCCCTGAGCTCCTTTCTTCAACTCGCTTTCTTGTGAGCTGCCCGCAACACCGCAGGTTTGCTTCAGGCCCTAGTGTGGTTCCGGCACAGCATGCTGAGCCTTTGGTTAATTCCTCTTCCTGGTGGGAAATGAGAGTTAAATTTGCCCGTCCAGACTCCTGCAGCTAGTCTCTCATTGGTTCTCCCTATTCCTGTTAATCTTCCGCAGAAATTGCAAACTCGGCCAAACAGGAGGTTAAAGGCATCGACTCTCCAAGTGGGGAGAGTGTTAGTAAAGCGTCTGGAATGTTGCACCCGAGGACCAGGGTACGAAAACTGATACACATTTGAACACATTTCCCAATCACATGGTGGATCATACTCTGGGTTCCACATGCATGTTTTAGCTGAAGGAAGTATCCCTTAAACCTGGAGAGTTGAGACCCATGGAATGGGTACCATGCAATATGACTTCAAAGGGTCTGCATGTGCTCACCGAACCTCACCAATCCTATTACTGCTGCGTTTATGCCGCTGTACACACACTTGATTCACTTTTGGAGACATATAAATCCGTAGGTTTTAAGAATCTTACTAGTCAGGTATATTCTTAGGCGTTTAATATGGCGTCTTGAGTCCACTTCGTTGAGCAAGGAGTATCTCAGGTCTGTTACATATTTGGCTTATAGAACGGAATCTGTGCCAATTTCAATCTCTGGTTTCATGCAGCACCCCAACTCACCATTCCCCTTAAGCAAGCATAAGTTGGTTTTCTACATTTGAGACCCTGTTCTGTTTTGTAATTCAGTTCCTGGGTAGCCAAGTTTACATTCCGTGTAGTAGTGATATCTTATGATGTTTCTTTTTCTGTGTGACTTATTTCACTTAGAATTATCATACGTGAATCCACTCATTATGCTGCTATGGGCCTGATGACATAGATTTCATTGCTGAGTGATATTGCATTGTACGTAAGTACCACAACTTCTTTATCCATTTTTCCCTTTCTGCAATATTGAACTTGTCCCGTAAACGAGGTTCTTGTAAACAGAGATGCCCAAACTTTTGGGTGGCTGTGTCTTTTTGATTTTAATTTCCCTAAGTTATAAGACCATAAGTGAAAGTGCCCTAGGCTCTGTTGCTTTGTTTTTTAGATGTTTCAGGAAACACCATACACTTCTCCAGAGTGGCTGTTGGCAATTTACATCCCGCCCATCAGCATAACAAGGCTCCCAGTTTCCATGGCCTGTCCTGCCTTTCTGGATTTTACACTTTTTTCAGATGGCCCTTTTGAACGGGGGGCAGTGCGACTTCATTGTAGTGCAGATTTTCTTTGCAAGCTTGCTTGGTTGGCCAAAAACGGCGTATGCGTTTTTTCCTGAATATATTCAGGAAAAAAGGCATACGCATTTTGCCCAAGTGCATCATTATGGATGTTCTGCCTCTTTTCCTATGCTTTACATGCAATTCCAGTCTACCTCCTGAAATCGGTTTCCTGCAATTCTGCCCCACATTCATGTCCTCTTGGCAGCCTTACTTCAAAATATTTTTGGACGATAGCTGTCATTTATAACTCTGCAGGTTTGTGAATTACAGTGCCCCTGAGCTCCTTTCTTCAACTCGCTTTCTTGTGAGCTGGCCGCAACACGGCAGGATTGCTTCAGGCCCAGGTTTGGTTCCGGCATGGCACGCTGAACCTTTGGTTAATTCCTTTTCCTGGTGGGAAATGAGAGTTAAATTTGCCCGTCCAGACACCTCCAGCTAGTCTCTCATTGGTTCTCCCTATTCCTGTTCATTTTCCGCAGAAATTGCAAACTGGGCCAAACAGGAGGTTAAAGGCACTGACTCTCCAAGTGGGGAGAGTGTTAGTAAAGCGTCTGGAATGTTGCACCCGAGTACCAGGGGACGAAAACTGAGAAACATTTGAACACGTTTCCCGATCACACGGTGGATCATACTCTGGGTTCCACATGCATGTTTTAGCTGAAGGAAGAATCCCTTAAACCTGGAGAGTTGAGACCCATGGAATGGGTACCATGCAATATGACTTCAAAGGGTCTGCATTTGCTCACTGAACCTCAACAATCCTATCACTGCTGCGTTTATGCCGCTGTACACACGCTTGATTCTCTTTCAGAGACATATAAATCCATAGGTTTTAAGATTCTTACTAGTCAGGTATATTCTTAGGCGTTTAACATGTGGTGTTGAGCCCACTTTGTTGAGCAAGGAGTAGCTCTGGTCTATTACATATTTGGCTTATGGAACGGTATCTGTGCTAATTTCAATCTCTGGTTTTATGCAGCACCCCAACTCACCTTTCCCCTTAGGCAAGCATAAGTTGGTTTTCTACATTTGAGACCCTGTTCTGTTTTGTAATTCAGTTCCTGTGTAGCCACGTTTACATTCCGTGTAGTAGTGATATCTTACGATGTTTCTTTTTCTGTGTGACTTATTTCACTTAGAATCATCGTACCTGAATCCACTCATTATGCTGCTACGGGCCTGATGACATAGATTTCATCGCTGAGTGATATTGCATTGTACGTATGTACCACAACTTCTTTATCCATTTTTCGCTTTCTGTGATATTGAAGTTGTACCGTAAACGAGGTTCTTGTAAACAGAGCCGTCCCAAACTTTGGGGTGGCTGTGTCTTTTTGATTTTAATTTCCCTAAGCTATAGGACCATAAGTGGAAGTGCCCTAGGCTCTGTTGCTTTGTTTTTTAGATGTTTCAGGAAACACCATACACTTCTCCAGAGTGGCTGTTGGCAATTTACATTCCGCCCGTCAGCATAACAAGGCTCCCAGTTCTCCATGGCCTGTCCTGCCTTTCTGGATTTTATACTTTTTTCAGATGGCCCTTTTGACCGGGGGGCAGTGAGACTTCATTGTAGTGCAGATTTCCTTTGCAAGCTTGCTTGGTTGGCCAAAAAGGGCGTATGCGTTTTTTCCTGAATATATTCAGGAAAAAACACATACGCCCTTTTTGGCCAAGTGCATCATTGTGGACGTTCTGCCTCTTTTCCTCTGCTTTACGTGCAATTCCAGTCTACCTCCTGAAATCGGTTTCATGAATTCTGCCCCGCTTTCAAGTCCTCTTGGCTACCTTACTTCAATATATTTTTGGACGATAGCTGTCATTTATAACTCTGCAGGTTTGTGAATTACAGTGCCCCTGAGCTCCTCTCTTCAACTCGATTTCTTGTGAGCTGGCCACAACACCGCAGGATTGCTTCAGGCCCTAGTGTGGTTCCGGCACGTCATGCTGAGCCTTTGGTTAATTCCTCTTCCTGGTGGGAAATGAGAGTTAAATTTACCCGTCCAGACACCTCCAGCTTGTCTCTCATGGGTTCTCCCTATTCCTGTTCATTTTCCGCAGAAATTGCAAACTGGGCCAAACAGGAGGTTAAAGGCACTGACTCTCCACGTGGGGAGAGTGTTAGTAAAATGTCTGGAATGTTGCACCCGAGTACCAGGGGACGAAAACTGAGATACATTTGAACACGTTTCCCGATCACACGGTGGATCATACTCTGGGTTCCACATGCATGTTTTAGCTGAAGGAAGAATCCCTTAAACCTGGAGAGTTGAGACCCATGGAATGGGTACCATGCAATATGACTTCAAAGGGTCTGCATTTGCTCACCGAACCTCACCAATCCTATCACTGCTACGTTTATGTCGCTGTACACATGCTTGATTCTCTATCAGAGACATATAAATCCATAGGTTTTAAGATTCTTACTAGTCAGGTATATTCTTAGGCGTTTAATATGGGGTGTTGCGTCCACTTCGTTGAGCAAGGAGTACCTCTTGTCTATTACATATTTGGCTTATGGAACGGTATCTGTGCTAATTTCAATCTCTGGTATTATGCAGCACCCCAACTCACCTTTCCCCTTAAGGAAGCATAAGTTGGTTTTCTACATTTGAGACCCTGTTCTGCTTTGTAATTCAGTTCCTGTGTAGCCAAGATTACATTCCGTGTATTAGTGATATCTTATGATGTTTCTTTTTCTGTGTGACTTATTTCACTTAGAATCATCGTACCTGAATCCACTCATTATGCTGCTATGGGCCTGATGACATAGATTTCATTGCTGAGTGATATTGCATTGTACGTAAGTCCCACAACTTGTTTATCCATTTTTCGCTTTCTGCGATATTGAACTTGTACCGTAAACGAGGTTCTTGTAAACAGAGCCGTCCCAAACTTTGGGTTGGCTGTGTCTTTTTGATTTTCATTTCCCTAAGCTAAAGGACCATAAGTGGAAGTGCCCTAGGCTCTGTTGCTTTGTTTCTTAGATGTTTCAGGAAACACCATACACTTCTCCAGAGTGGCTGTTGGCAATTTACATCACGCCCTTCAGCATAACTAGGTTCCCAGTTCTCCATGGCCTGTCCTGCCTTTCTGGATTTTACACTTTTTTCAGATGGCCCTTTTGACCTTGGGGAAGTGAGACTTCATTGTAGTGCAGATTTCCTTTGCGAGCTTGCTTGGTTGGCCGAAATGGGCGTATGCGTTTTTTCCTGAATATATTCAGGAAAAAACGCATACGCCCTTTTTGGCCAAGTGCATCATTGTGGACGTTTTGCCTCTTTTCCTATGCTTTACATGCAATTCCAGTCTACCTCCTGAAATCGGTTTCCTGCAATTCTGCCCCGCTTTCAAGTCCTCTAGGCAGCCTTACTTCAATATATTTTCGGACGATAGCTGTCATTTATAACTCTGCAGGTTTGTGAATTACAGTGCCCCTGAGCTCCTTTCTTCATCTCGCTTTCTTGTGAGCTCGCTGCAACACCGCAGGATTGCTTAAGGCCCTAGTGTGGTTCCGGCACGGCAGGCTGAGCCTTTGGTTAATTCCTCTTCCTGGTGGGAAATGAGAGTTAAATTTGCCCGTTCAGACACCTCCAGCTAGTCTGTCATTGGTTCTCCTTATTCCTGTTCAACTTCCGAAGAAATTGCAAATTGGGCCAAACAGGAGTTTAAAGGCACTGACTCTCCAAGTGGAGAGAGTGTTAGTAAAGTGTCTGGAATGTTGCACCCGAGTACCAGGGGACGAAAACTGAGACACATTTGAACATGTTTCCCGATCACACGATTTATCATACTCTGGGTTCCACATGCATCTTTTAGCTGAAGGAAGAATCCCTTAAACCTGGAGAGTTGAGACCCATGGAATGGGTACCATGCATTATGACTTCAAAGGGTCTGCATTTGCTCACCGAACCTCACCAATCCTATCACTGCTGCGTATATGCCGCTGTACACACGCTTGATTCTCTTTCGGAGACATATAAATCCATAGGTTTTAAGATTCTTACTAGTCAGGTATATTCTTAGACGTTTAATATGGGGTGTTGTGTCTACTTCGTTGAGCAACGAGTAGCTCTTGTATATTACATATTTGGCTTATGGAACGGTATCTGTGCTAATTTCAATCTCTGGTTTTATGCAGCTCCCCAACTCATTTTTCTCCTTAAGCAAGCATAAGTTGGTTTTCTACATTTGAGACCCTGTTCTGTTTTGTAATTCAGTTCCTGTGTAGCCAAGTTTACATTCCGTGTATTAGTGATACCTTATGATGTTTCATTTCCTGTGTGACTTATTTCACTTAGAATCATCGTACCTGAATCCACTCATTATGCTGCTACAGGCCTGATGACATAGATTTCATTGCTGAGTGATATTGCATTGTACGTAAGTACCACAACTTCTTTATCCTTTTTCGCTTTCTGTGATATTGAACTTGTAGTGTAAACGAGGTTCTTGTAAACAGAGCCGTCCCAAACTTTGGGGTGGCTGTGTCTTTTTGATTTTAATTTCCCTAAGCTATAGGACCATAAGTGGAAGTGCCCTAGGCTCTGTTGCTTTGTTTCTTAGATATTTCAGGAAACACCATACACTTCTCCAGAGTGGCTGTTGGCAATTTACATCCCGCCCATCAGCATAACAAGGCTCCCAGTTCTCCATGGCCTGTCCTGCCTTTCTGGATTTTACACTTTTTTCAGATGGCCCTTTTGACCAGGGGGCAGTGAGACTTCATTGTAGTGTAGATTTCCTTTGCAAGCTTGCTTGGTTGGCCAAAAAGGGCTTATGCATTTTTTCCTGAATATATTCAGGAAAAAACGCATACGCCCTTTCTGGCCAAGTGCATCATTGTGGACGTTCTGCCTCTTTTCCTATGCTTTACATGCAATTCCAGTCTACCTCCTGAAATCGGTTTCCTGCAATTCGGCCCCGCTTTCAAGTCCTCTTGGCAGCCTTACTTCAATATATTTTTGGACGATAACTGTCATTTATAACTCTGCAGGTTTGTAAATGACAGTGTCCCTGAGCTCCTTTCTTCAACTCGCTTTCTTGTGAGCTGGCCGCAACACCACAGGATTGCTTCAGGCCCTAGTGTGGTTCGGCATGACACGCTGAGCCTTTGGTTAATTCCTCTTCCTGGTGGGAAATGAGAGTTAAATTTCCCCGTCCAGACACTTCCAGCTAGTCTCTCATTGGTTCTCCCTATTCCTGTTCATCTTCCGCAGAAATTGCAAAGTGGGCCAAACAGGAGGTTAAAGGCACTGACTCTCCAAGTGGGGAGAGTGTTAGTAAAGTGTCTGGAATGTTGCACCCGAGTACCAGGGGACGAAAACTGAGACACATTTGAACACGTTTCCTGATCACACGGTGGATCATACTCTGGGTTCCACATGCATGTTTTAGCTGAAGGAAGAATCCCTTAAACCTGGAGGGTTGAGACCCATGGAATGGGTACCATGCAATATGACTTCAAAGGGTCTGCATTTGCTCACCGAACCTCACCAATCCTATCACTGCTGCGCTTATGCCGCTGTACACACGCTTGATTCTCTTTCGGAGACATATAAATCCATAGGTTTTAAGATTCTTTCTACTCAGGTATATTCTTAGGCGTTTAATATGGGGTGTTGTGTCCTCTTCATTGAGCAAGGAGTAGCTCTTGTCTATTACATATTTGGCTTATGGAACGGTATCTGTGCTAATTTCAATCTTTTGTTTTATGCAGCACCCCAACTCACCTTTCCCCTTAAGGAAGCATAAGTTGGTTTTCTACATTTGAGACCCTGTTCTGCTTTGTAATTCAGTTCCTGTGTAGCCAAGATTACATTCCGTGTATTAGTGATATCTTATGATGTTTCTTTTTCTGTGTGACTTATTTCACTTAGAATCATCGTACCTGAATCCACTCATTATGCTGCTATGGGCCTGATGACATAGATTTCATTGCTGAGTGATATTGCATTGTACGTAAGTCCCACAACTTGTTTATCCATTTTTCGCTTTCTGCGATATTGAACTTGTACCGTAAACGAGGTTCTTGTAAACAGAGCCGTCCCAAACTTTGGGTTGGCTGTGTCTTTTTGATTTTCATTTCCCTAAGCTAAAGGACCATAAGTGGAAGTGCCCTAGGCTCTGTTGCTTTGTTTCTTAGATGTTTCAGGAAACACCATACACTTCTCCAGAGTGGCTGTTGGCAATTTACATCACGCCCTTCAGCATAACTAGGTTCCCAGTTCTCCATGGCCTGTCCTGCCTTTCTGGATTTTACACTTTTTTCAGATGGCCCTTTTGACCTTGGGGAAGTGAGACTTCATTGTAGTGCAGATTTCCTTTGCGAGCTTGCTTGGTTGGCCGAAATGGGCGTATGCGTTTTTTCCTGAATATATTCAGGAAAAAACGCATACGCCCTTTTTGGCCAAGTGCATCATTGTGGACGTTCTGCCTCTTTTCCTATGCTTTACATGCAATTCCAGTCTACCTCCTGAAATCGGTTTCCTGCAATTCTGCCCCTCTTTCAAGTCCTCTTGGCAGCCTTACTTCAATATATTTTTGGACGATAGCTGTCATTTATAACTCTGCAGGTTTGTGAATGACAGTGCCCCTGAGCTTCTTTCTTCAACTCGCTTTCTTGTGAGCAGGCCGCAACACCGCAGGATTGCTTCAGGCCCTAGTGTGGTTCTGGCACGGCACGCTGAGCCTTTGGTTAATTCCTCTTCCTGGTTGGAAATGAGAGTTAAATTTGCCCGTCCAGACACCTCCAGCTAGTCTCACATTTGTTCACCCTATTCCTGTTCATCTTCCGAAGAAATTGCAAACTGGGCCAAACAGGACGTTAAAGGCACTGACTCTCCAAGAGGGAGAGTGTTAGTAAAGCATCTGGAATGTTGCACCCGAGTACCAGGGGATGAAAACTGAGACACATTTGAACACGATTCCCGATCACACGGTGGATCATACCCTGGGTTCCACATGCATGTTTTAGCTGAAGGAAGAATCCCTTAAACCTGGAGAGTTGAGACCCATGGAATGGGTACCATGCTATATGACTTCAAAGGGTCTGCATTTGCTCACCGAACCTCACCAATCCTATCACTCCTGCAATTATACCGCTGTACACATGCTTGATTCTCTTTCGGAGACATATAAATCCATAGGTTTTAAGATTCTTACTAGTCAGTTATATTCTTAGGCGTTTAATATGGCGTCTTGAGTCCACTTCGTTGAGCAAGGAGTACCTCTGGTCTATTACATATTTGTTTTATGGAACGGTATCTGTGCCTATTTTAATCTCTGGTTTCATGCAGCACCCCAACTCACCATTCCCCTTAAGCAAGCATAAGTTGGTTTTCTACATTTGAGACCCTGTTCTGTTTTGTAATTCAGTTCCTGGGTAGCCAAGTTTACATTCCGTGTAGTAGTGATATCTTATGACGTTTCTTTTTCTGTGTGACTTATTTCACTTAGAATCATCGTACCTGAATCCACTCATTATGCTGCTACGAGCCTGATGACATAGATTTCATTGCTGAGTGATATTGCATTGTACTTAAGTACCACAAATTCTTTATCCATTTTTCGCTCTCTGTCATATTGAACTTGTACTGTAAACGAGGTTCTTCTAAACAGAGCCGTCCCAAACTTTGGGGTGGCTGTGTCTTTTTGATTTTAATTTTCCTAAGTTATAGGACCATAAGTGGAAGTGACCTAGGCTCTGTTGCTTTGTTTTTTAGATGTTTCATGAAACAGCATACACTTCTCCAGAGTGGCTGTTGGCAATTTACATCCCGCCCATCAGCATAACAAGGCTCCCAGTTCTCCATGGCCTGTCCTGTCTTTCTGGATTTTACACTTTTTTCAGGTGGCCCTTTTGACCGGGGGGCAGTGAGAGTTCATTGTAGTGCAGATTTCCTTTGCAATCTTGCTTGGTTGGCCAACAAGGGCGTATGCGTTTTTTCCTGAATATAGTCAGGAAAAAACTCATAAGCCCTTTTTGGCCAAGTGCATCATTGTGGACGTTCTGCCTCTTTTCCTATGCTTTACATGCAATTGCAGTCTACCTCCTGAAATCGGTTTCTGCAATTCTGCCCCGCTTTCAAGTCCTCTTGGCAGCCTTACTTCAATATATTTTTGGACGATACCTGTCATTTATAACTCTGCAGGTTTGTGAATGACAGTGTCCCTGAGCTCCTTTCTTCAACTCGCTTTCTTGTGAGCTGCCCGCAACACCGCAGGTTTGCTTCAGGCCCTAGTGTGGTTCCGGCACAGCATGCTGAGCCTTTGGTTAATTCCTCTTCCTGGTGGGAAATGAGAGTTAAATTTGCCCGTCCAGACTCCTGCAGCTAGTCTCTCATTGGTTCTCCCTATTCCTGTTAATCTTCCGCAGAAATTGCAAACTCGGCCAAACAGGAGGTTAAAGGCATCGACTCTCCAAGTGGGGAGAGTGTTAGTAAAGCGTCTGGAATGTTGCACCCGAGGACCAGGGTACGAAAACTGATACACATTTGAACACATTTCCCAATCACATGGTGGATCATACTCTGGGTTCCACATGCATGTTTTAGCTGAAGGAAGTATCCCTTAAACCTGGAGAGTTGAGACCCATGGAATGGGTACCATGCAATATGACTTCAAAGGGTCTGCATGTGCTCACCGAACCTCACCAATCCTATTACTGCTGCGTTTATGCCGCTGTACACACACTTGATTCACTTTTGGAGACATATAAATCCGTAGGTTTTAAGAATCTTACTAGTCAGGTATATTCTTAGGCGTTTAATATGGCGTCTTGAGTCCACTTCGTTGAGCAAGGAGTATCTCAGGTCTGTTACATATTTGGCTTATAGAACGGAATCTGTGCCAATTTCAATCTCTGGTTTCATGCAGCACCCCAACTCACCATTCCCCTTAAGCAAGCATAAGTTGGTTTTCTACATTTGAGACCCTGTTCTGTTTTGTAATTCAGTTCCTGGGTAGCCAAGTTTACATTCCGTGTAGTAGTGATATCTTATGATGTTTCTTTTTCTGTGTGACTTATTTCACTTAGAATTATCATACGTGAATCCACTCATTATGCTGCTATGGGCCTGATGACATAGATTTCATTGCTGAGTGATATTGCATTGTACGTAAGTACCACAACTTCTTTATCCATTTTTCCCTTTCTGCAATATTGAACTTGTCCCGTAAACGAGGTTCTTGTAAACAGAGATGCCCAAACTTTTGGGTGGCTGTGTCTTTTTGATTTTAATTTCCCTAAGTTATAAGACCATAAGTGAAAGTGCCCTAGGCTCTGTTGCTTTGTTTTTTAGATGTTTCAGGAAACACCATACACTTCTCCAGAGTGGCTGTTGGCAATTTACATCCCGCCCATCAGCATAACAAGGCTCCCAGTTTCCATGGCCTGTCCTGCCTTTCTGGATTTTACACTTTTTTCAGATGGCCCTTTTGAACGGGGGGCAGTGCGACTTCATTGTAGTGCAGATTTTCTTTGCAAGCTTGCTTGGTTGGCCAAAAACGGCGTATGCGTTTTTTCCTGAATATATTCAGGAAAAAAGGCATACGCATTTTGCCCAAGTGCATCATTATGGATGTTCTGCCTCTTTTCCTATGCTTTACATGCAATTCCAGTCTACCTCCTGAAATCGGTTTCCTGCAATTCTGCCCCACATTCATGTCCTCTTGGCAGCCTTACTTCAAAATATTTTTGGACGATAGCTGTCATTTATAACTCTGCAGGTTTGTGAATTACAGTGCCCCTGAGCTCCTTTCTTCAACTCGCTTTCTTGTGAGCTGGCCGCAACACGGCAGGATTGCTTCAGGCCCAGGTTTGGTTCCGGCATGGCACGCTGAACCTTTGGTTAATTCCTTTTCCTGGTGGGAAATGAGAGTTAAATTTGCCCGTCCAGACACCTCCAGCTAGTCTCTCATTGGTTCTCCCTATTCCTGTTCATTTTCCGCAGAAATTGCAAACTGGGCCAAACAGGAGGTTAAAGGCACTGACTCTCCAAGTGGGGAGAGTGTTAGTAAAGCGTCTGGAATGTTGCACCCGAGTACCAGGGGACGAAAACTGAGAAACATTTGAACACGTTTCCCGATCACACGGTGGATCATACTCTGGGTTCCACATGCATGTTTTAGCTGAAGGAAGAATCCCTTAAACCTGGAGAGTTGAGACCCATGGAATGGGTACCATGCAATATGACTTCAAAGGGTCTGCATTTGCTCACTGAACCTCAACAATCCTATCACTGCTGCGTTTATGCCGCTGTACACACGCTTGATTCTCTTTCAGAGACATATAAATCCATAGGTTTTAAGATTCTTACTAGTCAGGTATATTCTTAGGCGTTTAACATGTGGTGTTGAGCCCACTTTGTTGAGCAAGGAGTAGCTCTGGTCTATTACATATTTGGCTTATGGAACGGTATCTGTGCTAATTTCAATCTCTGGTTTTATGCAGCACCCCAACTCACCTTTACCCTTAGGCAAGCATAAGTTGGTTTTCTACATTTGAGACCCTGTTCTGTTTTGTAATTCAGTTCCTGTGTAGCCACGTTTACATTCCGTGTAGTAGTGATATCTTACGATGTTTCTTTTTCTGTGTGACTTATTTCACTTAGAATCATCGTACCTGAATCCACTCATTATGCTGCTACGGGCCTGATGACATAGATTTCATCGCTGAGTGATATTGCATTGTACGTATGTACCACAACTTCTTTATCCATTTTTCGCTTTCTGTGATATTGAAGTTGTACCGTAAACGAGGTTCTTGTAAACAGAGCCGTCCCAAACTTTGGGGTGGCTGTGTCTTTTTGATTTTAATTTCCCTAAGCTATAGGACCATAAGTGGAAGTGCCCTAGGCTCTGTTGCTTTGTTTTTTAGATGTTTCAGGAAACACCATACACTTCTCCAGAGTGGCTGTTGGCAATTTACATTCCGCCCGTCAGCATAACAAGGCTCCCAGTTCTCCATGGCCTGTCCTGCCTTTCTGGATTTTATACTTTTTTCAGATGGCCCTTTTGACCGGGGGGCAGTGAGACTTCATTGTAGTGCAGATTTCCTTTGCAAGCTTGCTTGGTTGGCCAAAAAGGGCGTATGCGTTTTTTCCTGAATATATTCAGGAAAAAACACATACGCCCTTTTTGGCCAAGTGCATCATTGTGGACGTTCTGCCTCTTTTCCTCTGCTTTACGTGCAATTCCAGTCTACCTCCTGAAATCGGTTTCATGAATTCTGCCCCGCTTTCAAGTCCTCTTGGCTACCTTACTTCAATATATTTTTGGACGATAGCTGTCATTTATAACTCTGCAGGTTTGTGAATTACAGTGCCCCTGAGCTCCTCTCTTCAACTCGATTTCTTGTGAGCTGGCCACAACACCGCAGGATTGCTTCAGGCCCTAGTGTGGTTCCGGCACGTCATGCTGAGCCTTTGGTTAATTCCTCTTCCTGGTGGGAAATGAGAGTTAAATTTACCCGTCCAGACACCTCCAGCTTGTCTCTCATGGGTTCTCCCTATTCCTGTTCATTTTCCGCAGAAATTGCAAACTGGGCCAAACAGGAGGTTAAAGGCACTGACTCTCCACGTGGGGAGAGTGTTAGTAAAATGTCTGGAATGTTGCACCCGAGTACCAGGGGACGAAAACTGAGATACATTTGAACACGTTTCCCGATCACACGGTGGATCATACTCTGGGTTCCACATGCATGTTTTAGCTGAAGGAAGAATCCCTTAAACCTGGAGAGTTGAGACCCATGGAATGGGTACCATGCAATATGACTTCAAAGGGTCTGCATTTGCTCACCGAACCTCACCAATCCTATCACTGCTACGTTTATGTCGCTGTACACACGCTTGATTCTCTATCAGAGACATATAAATCCATAGGTTTTAAGATTCTTACTAGTCAGGTATATTCTTAGGCGTTTAATATGGGGTGTTGCGTCCACTTCGTTGAGCAAGGAGTACCTCTTGTCTATTACATATTTGGCTTATGGAACGGTATCTGTGCTAATTTCAATCTCTGGTATTATGCAGCACCCCAACTCACCTTTCCCCTTAAGGAAGCATAAGTTGGTTTTCTACATTTGAGACCCTGTTCTGCTTTGTAATTCAGTTCCTGTGTAGCCAAGATTACATTCCGTGTATTAGTGATATCTTATGATGTTTCTTTTTCTGTGTGACTTATTTCACTTAGAATCATCGTACCTGAATCCACTCATTATGCTGCTATGGGCCTGATGACATAGATTTCATTGCTGAGTGATATTGCATTGTACGTAAGTCCCACAACTTGTTTATCCATTTTTCGCTTTCTGCGATATTGAACTTGTACCGTAAACGAGGTTCTTGTAAACAGAGCCGTCCCAAACTTTGGGTTGGCTGTGTCTTTTTGATTTTCATTTCCCTAAGCTAAAGGACCATAAGTGGAAGTGCCCTAGGCTCTGTTGCTTTGTTTCTTAGATGTTTCAGGAAACACCATACACTTCTCCAGAGTGGCTGTTGGCAATTTACATCACGCCCTTCAGCATAACTAGGTTCCCAGTTCTCCATGGCCTGTCCTGCCTTTCTGGATTTTACACTTTTTTCAGATGGCCCTTTTGACCTTGGGGAAGTGAGACTTCATTGTAGTGCAGATTTCCTTTGCGAGCTTGCTTGGTTGGCCGAAATGGGCGTATGCGTTTTTTCCTGAATATATTCAGGAAAAAACGCATACGCCCTTTTTGGCCAAGTGCATCATTGTGGACGTTTTGCCTCTTTTCCTATGCTTTACATGCAATTCCAGTCTACCTCCTGAAATCGGTTTCCTGCAATTCTGCCCCGCTTTCAAGTCCTCTAGGCAGCCTTACTTCAATATATTTTTGGACGATAGCTGTCATTTATAACTCTGCAGTTTTGTGAATTACAGTGCCCCTGAGCTCCTTTCTTCAACTCGCTTTGTTGTGAGCTGGCCGCAACACCGACGGATTGTTTCAGGCCCTAGTGTGATTCCGGCACGGCACGCTGAGCCTATGGTTAATTCCTCTTCCTGGTGGGAAATGAGAGTTAAATTTGCCGGTCCAGACACCTCCAGCTAGTCTCTCATTGGTTCTCCCTATTCCTGTTCATTTTCCGCAGAAATTGCAAACTGGGCCAAACAGGAGGTTAAAGGCACTGACTCTCCAAGTGGGGAGAGTGTTAGTAAAGCGTCTGGAATGTTGCACCCGCGTACCAGGGGACAAAAACTGAGACACATTTCAACACGTTTCCCGATCACACGGTGGATCATACTCTGGGTTCCACATGCATGTTTTAGCTGAAGGAAGAATCCCTTAAACCTGGAGAGTTGAGACCCATGGAATGGGTACCGTGCAATATGACTTCAAAGGGTCTGCATTTGCTCACCGAACCACACCAATCCTATCACAGCGGTGCTTCTGCCGCTGTACACACGCTTGCTTCTCTTTCGGAGACATATAAATCCATAGGTTTTAAGATTCTTACTAGTCAGGTATATTCTTAGGCGTTTAATATGGGGTGTTGAGTCCACTTCGCTGAGCAAGGAGTAGCTCTTGTCTATTACATATTTGGCTTATGGAAGGGTATATGTGCTAATTTCAATCTCTGGTTTTATGCAGCACCCCAACTCACCTTTCCCCTTAAGCAAGCATAAGTTGGTTTTCTACATTTGAGACCCTGTTCTGTTTTGTAATTCAGTTCCTGTGTAGCAAAGTTTACATTCCATGTAGTAGTGATATCTTATGATGTTTCTTTTTCTCTGTGACTTATTTCACTTAGAATCATCGTACCTGAATCCACTCATTATGCTGCTACAGGCCTGATGACATAGATTTCATTGCTGAGTTATATTGCATTGTACGTAAGTACTACAACTTCTTTATCCATTTTTCGCTTTCTGTGATATTGAACTTGTTCCGTAAACGAGGTTCTTGTAAACACAGCTGTGCCAAACTTTGGGGTGGCTGTGTCTTTTTGATTTTAATTTCCCTAAGCTATAGGACCATAAGTGGAAGTGCCCTAGGCAGTGTTGCTTTGTTTTTTAGATGTTTCAGGAAACACCATACACTTCTCCAGAGTGGTTTTTGGCAATTTACATCCCGCCCATCAGCATAACAAGGCTCCCAGTTCTCCATGGCCTGTCCTGCCTTTCTGGACTTTACACGTTTTTCAGATGGCCCTTTTGACCGGGGGGCAGTGAGACTTCATTGTAGTGCAGATTTCCTTTGCAAGCTTGCTTGGTTGGCCAAAAAGTGCGTATGCATTTTTTCCTCAATATATTCAGGAAAAAACGCATACGCCTTTCTTGGCCAAGTGCATCATTGTGGACGTTCTGCCTCTTTTCTTATGCTTTACATGCAATTCCAGTCTACCTCCTAAAATCGGTTTCCTGCAATTCTGCCCCGCTTTCAAGTCCTCTTGGCAGCCTTACTTCAAAATATTTTTGGACAATAGCTGTCATTTTTAACTCTGCAGGTTTGTGAATGACAGTGCCCCTGAGCTCCTTTTTTCAACTCGCTATCTTGTGAGCAGACCGCAACACCGCAGGATTGCTTTAGGCCCTACTGTGGTTCAGGCATGGCACGCTGAGCCTTTGGTTAATTCCTCTTCCTGGTGGGAAATGAGAGTTAAATTGGCCCGTCCAAACACCTCCAGCTAGTCTCTCATTGGTTCTCCCTATTTCTGTTCATTTTCCGCAGAAATTGCAAACTGGGCCAAACAGGAGTTTAAAGGCACTGACTGTCCAAGTGGGTAGAGTGTTAGTAAAGCGTCTGGAATGTTGCACCCGAGTACCAGGGGACAAAAAATGAGACACATTTGAACACGTTTCCCGATCAAACGGTGGATCATGCTCTGGGTTCCACATGCATGTTTTAGCTGAAGGAAGAATCCCTTAAACCTGGAGAGTTGAGACCCATGGAATGGGTACCATGCAATATGACTTCAAAGGGTCTGCATTTGCTCACTGAACCTCACCAATCCTATCACTCCTGCATTTATGCTGCTGTACACACGCTTGATTCTCTTTCGGAGACATATAATTCCATAGGTTTTAAGATTCTTAATAGTCAGCTATATTCTTAGGCATTTAATATGGGGTGTTGAGTCCACTTCGTTGAGCAAGGAGTAGCCCTTGCCTATTACATATTTGGCTTCTGGAACGTTATCTGTGCTAATTTCAATCTCTGGTTTTATGCAACACCCCAACCCACCTTTCCCCTTAAGCAAGTATAAGTTGGTTTTCTACATTTGAGACCCTGTTCTGTTTTGTAATTCAGTTCCTGTGTAGCCAAGTTTACATTCCGTGTATTAGTGATATCTTATGATATTTCTTTTTCTGTGTGACTTATTTCACTTAGAATCATCGTACCTGAATCCACTCATTATGCTGCTACGGGCCTGATGACATAGATTTCATTGCTGAGTGATGTTGCATTTTACGTAAGTACCACATCTTCTTTATCCATTTTTCGCTTTCTGTGATATTGATCTTGTACCATAAACGAGGTTCTTGTAAACAGAGCCAGCCCAAATTTTGGGGTGGCTGTGCCTTTTTGATTTTAATTTCCCTAAGTTATAGGACCATACGTGGAAGTGCCCTAGGCTCTGTTGCTTTGTTTTTTAGATGTTTCAAGAAACACCATACACTTCTCCAGAGCGGCTGTTGGCAATTTACATCCCGCCCATCAGCATAACAAGGCTCCCAGTTCTCCATGGCCTGGCCTGCCTTTCTGGATTTTACACTTTTTTCAGATGGCCATTTTGAAAGTGGGGCAGTGAGACTTCATTGTAGAGCAGATTTCATTTGCAAGCTTGCTTGGTTTGCCAAAAAGAACGTATGCGTTTTTTCCTGAATATATTCAGGGAAAAACGCATACGCCGTTTTTGGCCAAGTGCATCATTGTGGACGTTCTGCCTCTTTTCCTATGCTTTACATGCAATTCCAGTCTACCTCCTGAAATCGGTTTCCTGCAATTCTGCCCCGCTTTCAAGTCCTCTTGGCAGCGTTACTTCAATATATTTTTGGACGATAGCTCTCATTTATAACTCTGCAGGTTTGTGAATTACAGTGCCCCTGAGCTCCTTTCTTCAAGTCGCTTTCTTGTGAGCTTGCCGCAACACCGCAGGATTGCTTCATCCCCTAGAGTGGTTCTGGCACGGCACGCTGAGCCTTTGGTTAATTCCTCTTCCTGGTGGGAAATGAGAGTTAAATTTGCCCGTCCAGACACCTCCCGCTAGTCTCTCATAGGTTCTCCCTATTCCTGTTCATTTTCCGCAGAAATTGGAAACTAGCCCAAACAGGAGTTTAAAGGCACTGACTCTCCAAGTGGGGAGAGTGTTAGTAAAGCGTCTGGAATGTTGCACCCGAGTACCAGGGGATGAAAACTGAGACACATTTGAACACGTTTCCCGATCACATGGTGGATCATACTCTGGGTTCCACATGCATGTTTTAGCTGAATGAAGAATCCCTAAAACCTGGAGAGTTGAGACCCATAGAATGGGTACCATGCAATATGACTTCAAAGGGTCTGCATTTGCTCACTGAAACTCACCAATCCTATCACTGCTGCGTTTATGCCGCTGTACACACGTTTGATTCTCTTTCAGAGACATATAAATCCATAGGTTTTAAGATTCTCACTAGTCTGGTATATTCTTAGGCGTTTAATATGGGATGTTGAGTCCACTTCGTTGAGCAAGGAGTAGCTCTTGTCTATTACATATTTGGCTTATGGAATGGTATCTGTGCTAATTTCAATCTCTGGTTTTATGCAGCACCCCAACTCACCTTTCCCCTTAAGCAAGCATAAGTTGGTTTTCTACATTTGAGACCCTGTTCTGTTTTGTAATTCAGTTCCTGTGTAGCCAAGTATACATTCCTTGTAATAGTGATATCTTACGATGTTTCTTTTTCTGTGTGACTTATTTCACTTAGAATCATCGTACCTGAATCCACTCATTACGCTGCTACAGGCCCGGTGACATAGATTTCATTGCTGAGTGATATTGCATTGTACGTAAGTACCACAACTTCTTTATTCATTTTTCACTTTCTGTGATATTGAACTTGTACAGTAAACGAGGTTCTTGTAAACAGAGCCGTCCCAAACATTGGGGTGGCTGTGTTCTTTTGATTTTAATTTCCCTAAGCTATAGGACCATAAGTGGAAGTGCCCTAGGCTCTGTTGCTTTGTTTTTTAGATGTTTCAGGAAACACCATACACTTCTCCAGAGTGGCTGTTGGCAATTTACATCCCGCCCATCAGCATGACAAGGCTCCCAGTTCTCCATGGCCTGTCCTGCCTTTCTGGATTTTACACATTTTTCAGATGGCCCTTTTGACCGGGGGACAGTGAGACTTCGTTGTACTGCAGATTTCCTTTGCAAGCTTGCTTGGTTGGCCAAAAAGGGCGTATGCGTTTTTTCCTGAATATATTCAGGAAAAAACGCATACGCCCTTTTTGGCCAAGTGCATCATTGTGGACGTTCTGCCTCTTTTCCTATGCTTTACATGCAATTCCAGTCTACCTCCTGAAATCGGTTTCCTGCAATTCTGCCCCGCTTTCAAGTCCTCTTGGCAGCCTTACTTCAATATATTTTTGGACGATAGCTGTCATTTATAACTCTGCAGGTTTGTGAATTACAGTGCCCCTGAGCTCCTTTCTTCAACTCGCTTTCTTGTGAGCTGGCCGCAACACCGCAGGATTGCTTCAGGCCCTAGTGTAGTTCCGGCATGGCACGCTGAGCCTTTGCTTAATTCCTCTTCCTGGTTGGAAATGAGAGTTAAATTTGCCCGTCCAGACACCTCCAGCTAGTCTCTCATTTGTTCTCCATATATCTGTTCATTTTCCGCAGAAATTGCAAACTGGACCAAACAGGAGGTTAAAGGCACTGACTCTCCAAGTGGGGAGAGTGTTAGTAAAGCGTCTGGAATGTTGCACCCGAGTACCAGGGGACGAAAACTGAGACACATTTGAACACGTTTCCCGATCACATGGTGGATCATACTCTGGGTTCCACATGCATGTTTTAGCTGAAGGAAGAATCCCTTAAACCTGGAGAGTTGAGACCCATAGAATGGGTACCATGCAATATGACTTCAAAGGGTCTGCATTTGCTCACCGAACCTCACCAATCCTATCACTGCTGCGTTTATGCCACTGTACACACGCTTGATTCTCTTTCAGAGACATATAAATCCATAGGTTTTAAGATTCTTACTAGTCAGGTATATTCTTAGGCGTTTAATATGGGGTGTTGAGTCCACTTCGTTGAGCAAGGAGTAGCTCTTGTCTATTACATATTTGGCTTATGGAACGGTATCTGTGCTAATTTCAATCTCTGGTTTTATGCAGCACCCCAACTCACCTTTCCCCTTAAGCAAGCATAAGTTGGTTTTCTGCACTTGAGACCCTGTTCTGTTTTGTAATTCAGTTCCTGTGTAGCCAAGTTTACATTCCGTGTATTGGTGATATCTTATGATGTTTCTTTTTCTGTGTGACTTATTTCACTTAGAATCATCGTACCTGAATCCACTCATTTTGCTGCTATGGGCCTGATGACATAGATTTCATTGCTGAGTGATATTGCATTGTACGTAAGTACGAAAACTTCTTTATCCATTTTTTGCTCTCTGTGATATTTAACTTATACCGTAAACGAGATTCTTGTAAACAGAGCCGTCCCAAACTTTGGGGTGGCTGTTTCTTTTTGATTTTAATTTCGCTAAGCTATAGGACCATAAGTGGAAGTGCCCTAGGCTCTGTTGCTTTGTTTTTTAGATGTTTCAGGAAACACAATACACTTCTCCAGAGTGGCTGTTGGCAATTTACATCCCGCCCATCAGCATAACAAGGCTCCCAGTTCTCCATGGCCTGTCCTGCCTTTCTGGATTTTACACTTTTTTCAGATGGCCCTTTTGACCGGGGGGCAGTGAGACTTCATTGTAGTGCAGATTTCCTTTGCAAGCTTGCTTGGTTGGCCAAAAAGTGCGTATGCGTTTTTTCCTGAATATATTCAGGAAAAAACGCATACGCCCTTTTTGGCCAAGTGCATCATTGTGGACCTTCTGCCTCTTTTCCTATGCTTTACATGCAATTCCAGTCTGCCTTCTGAAATCCGTTTCCTGCAATTCTGCCCCGTTTTCAAGTCCTCTTGGCAGCCTTACATATATATATTTTTGGACGATAGCTGTCATTGATAACTCTGCAGGTTTGTGAATTACAGTGCCCCTGAGCTCCTTTCTTCAACTCGCTTTCTTGTGAGCTGACCGCAACACCGCAGGATTGCTTCAGGCCCTAGTGTGGTTCCGGCACGGCACGCTGAGCCTTTGGTTAATTCCTCTTCCTGGTGGGAAATGAGAGTTAAATTTGCCCGTCCAGACACCTCCAGCTAGTCTCTCATTGGTTCTCCCTATTTTTGTTCATCTTACACAGAAATTGCAAACTGGGCCAAACAGGAGGTTAAAGGCACTGACTCTCCAAGTGGGGAGAGTGTTAGTAAAGCATCTGGAATGTTGCACCCGAGTACCAGGGGACGAAAACTGAGACACATTTGAACACGTTTCCCGATCACACGGTGGATCATAATCTGGGTTCCACATGCATGTTTTAGCTGAAGGAAGAATCCCTTAAACCTGGAGAGTTGAGACCCATGGAATGGGTACCATGCAATATGACTTCAAAGGGTCTGCATTTGCTCACCGAACCTCACCAATCCTATCACTGCTGCGTTTATGCCACTGTACACATGCTTGATTCTCTTTCGGAGACATATAAATCCATAGGTTTTAAGATTCTTACTAGTCAGGTATATTCTTAGGCGTTTAATATGGGGTGTTGAGTCCACTTCGTTGAGCAAGGAGTAGCTCTTGTCTATTACATATTTGGCTTATGGAACGGTATCTGTGCTAATTTCAATCTCTGGTTTTATGCAGCACGCCAACTCACCTTTCCCCTTAAGCAAGCATAAGTTGGTTTTCTACATTTGAGACCCTGTTCTGTTTTGTAATACAGTTCCTATGTAGCCAAGTTTACATTCCGTGTAGTAGTGATATCTTATGATGTTTCTTTTTCTGTGTGATTTATTTCACTTAGAATGATCGTACCTGAATCCACTCATTATGCTGCTACGGGCCTGATGACATAGATTTCATTGCTGAGTGATATTGCATTGTACGTAAGTACCACAACTTCTTTATCCATTTTTCGCTTTCTGTGATATTGAACTTGTACCGTAAAAGGGGTTCTTGTAAACAGAGCCGTTCCAAACTTTGGGGTGCCTGTGCCTTTTTGATTTTAATTTTCCTAATCTATAGGACCATAAGTGGAAGTGCCCTGGGCTCTTTTGCTTTGTTTCTTAGATGTTTCAGGAAACACCATACACTTCTCCAGAGTGGCTGTTGGCAATTTACATCCCGCCCGTCAGCATAACAAGGCTCCCAGTTCTCCATGGCCTGTCCTGCCTTTCTGGATTTTACACTTTTTTCAGATGGCCCTTTTGACCGGGGGGCAGTGAGACTTCATTGTAGTGCAGATTTCCTTTGCAAGCTTGCTTGGTTGGCCAAAAAGTGCGTATGCGTTTTTTCATGAATATATTCAGGAAAAAACGCATACGCCCTTTTTGGCCAAGTGCATCATTGTGGACGTTCTGCCTCTTTTCCTATGCTTTACATGCAATTCCAGTCTACCTCCTGAAATCGGTTTCCTGCAATTCTGCCCCGCTTTCAAGTCCTCTTGGCAGCCTTACTTCAATATATTTTTGGACTATAGCTGTCATTTATAACTCTGCAGGTTTGTGAATTACAGTGCCCCTGAGCTCCTTTCTTCAACTCGCTTTCTTGTGAGCAGGCCACAACACCGCAGGATTGCTTCAGGCCTTAGTGTTGTTCCGGCATGGCATGCTGAGCCTTTGGTTAATTCCTCTTCCTGGTGGGAAATGAGAGTTAAATTTGCCCGTCCAGATACCTCCAGCTAGTCTCTCATTGGTTCTCCCTATTCCTGTTCATTTTCCGCAGAAATTGCAAACTAGGCCAAACAGGAGGTTAAAGGCACTGACTCTCCAAGTGGGGAGAGTGTTAGTAAACCGTCTGGAATGTTGCACCCGAGTACCAGGGGACAAAAACTGAGACACATTTGAACATGTTTCCCGATCACATGGTGGATCATACTCTGGGTTCCACATGCATGTTTTAGCTGAAGGAAGAATCCCTTAAACCTGGAGAGTTGAGACCCATGGAATGTGTGCAAATCAATATGACTTCAAAGGGTCTGCATTTGCTCACCGAATCTCATCAATCCTATCACATCGGCGTTTATGCCGCTGTACACATGCTTGATTCTCTTTCGGAGACATATAAATCCATAGGTTTTAATATTCTTACTAGTCAGGTATATTCTTAGGCGTTTAATATGAGGTGTTTAGTCCATTTCGTTGAGCAATGAGTAGCTCTTGTCTATTACATATTTGGCTTATGGAACGGTATCTGTGCTAATTTCAATCTCTGGTTTTATGCAGCACCCCAACTCACCTTTCCCCTTAAGCAAGCATAAGTTGGTTTTCTACCTTTGAGACCCTGTTCTGTTTTGTAATTCAGTTCCTGTGTAGCCAAGTTTACATTCCGTGTAGTAGTGATATCTTATGATGTTTCTTTTTCTGTGTGACTTATTTCACTTAGAATCATCGTACCTGAATCCACTCATTATGCTGCTACGTGCCTGATGACATAGATTTCATTGCTGAGTGATATTGTATTGTACGTAAGTACCACAACTTCTTTATCCATTTTTCGCTTTCTGCGATATTGAACTTGTACCGTAAATGAGGTTCTTGTAAATAGAACCATCCCAAACTTTGGGGTGGCTGTGTCTTTTTGATTTTAATTTCCCTAAGCTATAGGATGATAAGTGGAAGTGCCCTAGGCTCTGTTGCTTTGTTTTGTAGATGTTTCAGGAAACACCATACACTTCTCCAGAGTGGCTGTTGGAAAGTTTCATCCCGCCCATCAGCATAACAAGGCTCCCAGTTCTCCATGCCCTCTCCTGCCTTTCTGGATTGTACACTTTTTTCAGATGGCCCTTTTGACCGGGGGGCAGTGAGACTTCATTGTAGTGCAGATTTCCTTTGCAAGCTTGCTTGGTTGGCCAAAAAGTGCGTATGCGTTTTTTCATGAATATATTCAGGAAAAAACGCATACGCCCTTTTTGGCCAAGTGCATCATTGTGGACGTTCTGCCTCTTTTCCTTTGCTTTACATGCAATTCCGGTCTACCTCCTGAAATCGGTTTCGTGCAATTCTGCCCCGCTTTCAAGTCCTCTTGGCAGCCTTACTTCAATATATTTTTGGGTGATAGCTGTTATTTATAACTCTGCAGGTTTGTGAATTACAGTGCCCCTGAGCTCCTTCCTTCAACTCGCTTTCTTGTGAGCTGGCCGCAACACAACAGTATTGCTTCAGGCCCTAGTGTGGTTCTGGCTTGGCACGCTGAGCCTTTGGTTAATTCCTCTTCCTGGTGGGAAATGAGAGTTAAATTTGCCCGTCCAGACACCTCCAGCTAGTCGCTCATGTGCTCTCCCTATTCATGTTCATCTTCCACAGAAATTGCAAACTGGGCCAAACAGGAGGTTAATGGCACTGACTCTCCAAGTGGGGAGAGTGTTAGTAAAGCGTCTGGAATGTTGCACCCGAGTACAAGGGGATGAAAACTGAGACACATTTGAACACGTTTCCCGATCACATGGTGGATCATACTCTGGGTTCCACATGCATGTTTTAGCTGAAGGAAGAATCCCTTAAACCTGGAGAGTTGAGACCCATGGAATGGGTACCATGCAATATGACTTCAAAGGGTCTGCATTTGCTCACCGACCCTCACCAATCCTATCACTGCTGCATTTATGCCGCTGTACACACGCTTGATTCTCTTTCAGAGACATATAAATCCATCGGTTTCAAGATTCTTACTTGTCAGGTATATACTTAGGCATTTAATATGGGGAGTTGAGTCCACTTCGTTGACCAAGGAGTAGCTCTTTTCTACTACGTATTTGGCTTATGGAACGGTATCTGTGGTAATTTCAATCTCTGGTTTTATGCAGCACCCCAACTCACCTTTCCCCTTAAGCAAGCATAAGTTGGTTTTCTACATTTCAGACCCTGTTCTGTTTTGTAATTCAGTTTCTGTGTAGCCAAGTTTACATTCCATGTAGTAGTGATATCTTATGATGTTTCTTTTTCTGTGTGACTTATTTCACTTAGAATCATCGTACCTGAATCCACTCATTATCCTGCTACGGGCCTGATGACATAGATTTCACTGCTGAGTGATATTGCATTGTACATATGTACCACAACTTCTTTATCCATTTTTCGCTTTCTGCAATATTGAACTTGTACCGTAAACGAGGTTCTTGTAAACAGAGCCGTCCCAAACATTGGGGTGGCTGTGTCTTTTTGATTTTAATTTCCCTAAGCTATAGGACCATAAGTGGAAGTGCCCTATGGTTTGTGGATTTTTTTTTTAGATGATTCAGGAAACACCATACACTTCTCCAGAGTGGCTGTTGGCAATTTACATCCCGCCCATGAGCATAACAAGGCACCCAGTTCTCCATGGCCTGTCCTGCCTTTCTGGATTTTACACTTTTTTCAGATATCCCTTTTGACCGGGGGGCAGTGAGACTTCATTGTAGTGCAGATTTGCTTTAAAAGTTTGCTTGGTTGGCCAGAAAGGGCGTATGCGTTTTTTCCTGAATATATTCAGGAAAAAACGCATACGCCCTTTTTGGCCATGTGCATCATTGTGGACGTTCTGCCTCTTTTCCTATGCTTTACATGCAACTCCAGTCTACCTCCTGAAATCGGTTTCCTGCAATTCTGCCCCGCTTTCAAGTCCTCTTTGCAGCCTTACTTAAATATAGTTTTGGACGATAGCTGTCATTTATAACTCTGCAGGTTTGTGAATTACAGTGCCCCTGAGCTCCTTTCTTCAACTCGCTTTCTTGTGAGCTGGCCGCAAAACCGCAGGATTGCTTAAGGCCCTAGTGTGGTTCCGGCAAGGCACACTGAGCCTTTGGTTAATTCCTCTTCCTGGTGGGAAATGAGAGTTAAATTTGCCCCTCCAGACACCTCCAGCTAGTCTGTCATTGGTTCTCCCTATTCCTGTTCATTTTCCGCAGAAATTGCAAACTGGGCCAAACAGGAGGTTAAAGGCACTGACTCTCCAAGTGGGGAGAGTGTTAGTAAAGCGTCTGGAATGTTGCACCCGAGTACCAGGGGACGAAAACTAAGACACATTTGAACACGTTTCCCGATCACACGGTGGATCATACTCTGGGTTCCACATGCATGTTTTAGCTGAAGGAAGTATCCCTTAAACCTGGAGAGTTGAGACCCATGGAATGGGTACCATGCAATATGACTTCAAAGGGTCTGCATTTGCTCACTGAACTTCACCAATCCTATCACTGTTGCGTTTATGCCGCTGTACACACGTTTGATTCTCTTTCGGAGACATATAAATCCATAGGCTTTAAGATTCTTACTAGTCAGGTATATTCTTAGGCGTTTAATATGGGGTGTTGAGTCCACATCGTTGAGCAAGGAGTAGCTCTTGTCTATTACATACTTGGCTAATGGAATGGTATCTGTGCTAATTTCAATCTCTGGTTTTATGCAGCACCCCAACTCACCTTTCCCCTTAAGCAAGCATAAGTTGGTTTTCTACATTTGAGACCCTGTTCTGTTTTGTAATTCAGTTCCTGTGTAGCCAAGTTTACATTCCGTGTAGTAGTGATATCTTATGATGTTTCTTTTTCTGTGTGACTTATTTCACTTAGAATCATCATACTTGAATCCACTCTTTTTGCTGCTACGGGCCTGATGACATAGATTTCATTGCTGAGTGGTATTGCATTGTACGTAAGTACCACAACTTCTTTATCCATTTTTCGCTTTCTGTGATATTGAACTTGTACCGTAAACGAGGTTCTTGTAAACAGAACAGACCCAAACTTTGGGGTGGCTGTGTCTTTTTGATTTTAATTTCCCTAAACTATAGGACCATAAGTGGAAGTGCCCTAGGCTTTGTTGCTTTGGTTTGTAGATGTTGCAGGAAACACCATACACTTCTCCAGAGTGGCTGTTGGCAACTTACATCCCGCACATCAGCATAACAAGGCTCCCAATTCTCCATGGCCTGTCCTGCCTTTCTGGATTTTACACTTTTTTCAGAAGTCCCTTTTGACTGGGGGGCAGTGAGACTTCTTTGTAGTGCAGATTTCCTTTGCAAGCTTGCTTGGTTGGCCAAAAAGTGCGTATGCGTTTTTTCCTGAATATATTCAGGAAAAAATGCATACGCCCTTTTAGGCCAAGTGCATCATTGTGGACGTTCTGCCTCTTTTCCTATGCTTTACATGCAATTCCAGTCTACCTCCTGAAATCGGTTTCCTGCAATTCTGCTCCGTTTTCAAGTCCTCTTGGCAGCCTTACTTCAATATATTTTTGGACGATAGCTGTCATTTATAACTCTGCAGGTTTGTGAATTACAGTGCCCCTGAGCTCCTTTCTTCAACTCGTTTTTTTGTGAGCTGGCGGCAACACCTCAGGATTGCTTCAGGCCCTAGTGTGGTTCTGGCAAGGCACGCTGAGCCTTTGGTTAATTCCTCTTCCTGGTGGGAAATGAGAGTTAAATTTGCCCGTCCAGACACCTCCAGCTAGTCTCTCATGGGTTCTCCCTTTTGCTGTTCATTTTCCGCAGAAATTGCAAACTGGGCCAAACAGGAGTTTAAAGGCACTGACTCTCCAAGTGGGGAGAGTGTTAGTAAAGCGTCTGGAATGTTGCACCCGTGTAGCAGGGGACGAAAACTGAGACACATTTGAACACGTTTCCCGATCACAGGGTGGATCATATTCTGGGTTCCACATGCATGTTTTAGCTGAAGGAAGAATCCCTTAAACCTGGAGAGTTGAGACCCATGGAATGGGTACCATGCAATATGACATGAAAGGGTCTGCATTTGCTCACCGAACCTCACCAATCCTATCACTGCTGCATTTATGCCACTGTACACACGCTTGATTCTCTTTCGGAGGCATATAAATCCATAGGTTTTAAGATTCTTACTAGTCAGGTATATTCTTAGGTGTTTAATATGGGGTGTTGAGTCCACTTCGTTGAGCAAGGAGTAGCTCTTGTCTATTACATATTTGGCTTATGGAACGGTATCTGTGCTAATTTCAATCTCTGGTTTTATGCAGCACCCCAACTCACCTTTCCCCTTAAGCAAGCATAAGTTGGTTTTCTACATTTGAGACCCTGTTCTGTTTTGTAATTCAGTTCCTGTGTAGACAAGTTTACATTCCGTGTAGTAGTGATATCTTATGATGTTTCTTTTTCTGTGTGACTTATTTCACTTAGAGTCGTCATACCTGAATCCACTCATTATGCTGCTACGGGTCTGATGACATAGATTTCATTGCTGAGTGATATTGCATTGTACGTAAGTACCACAACTTCTTTATCCATTTTTCACTTTCTGTGATATTGAACTTGTACCGTAAACGAGGTTCTTGTAAACAGAGGCGTCCCAAAGTTTGGGGTGGCTGTGTCTTTTTTATTTTAATTTCCCTAAGGCATAGGACCATAAGTCGAAGTGCCCTAGGCTCTGTTGCTTTGTTTTGTATATGTTTCTGGAAACATCATATGCTTCTCCAGAGTGGCTGTTGGCAATTTACATCCCACCCATCAGCATAACAAGGCTCCCAGTTCTCCATGGCCTGTCCTGCCTTTGTGGATTTTACACTTTTTTCAGATGGCCCTTTTGACCGGGGAGCAGTGAGACTTCATTGTAGTGCAGATTGCATTTGCAAGCTTGCTTGGTTGGCCAAAAAGGGCGTATGCGTTTTTTCATGAATATATTCATGAAAAATCGCATACTTACTTTTTGGCCAAGTGCATGATTGTGGACGTTCTGCCTCTTTTCCTATGCTTTACATGCAATTCCAGTCTACCTCCTGAAATCGGTTTCCTGCAATTCTGCCCCGCATTCAAGTCCTCTTGGCAGCCTTACTTCAATATATTTTTGGACGATAGCTGTCATTTATAACTCTGCAGGTTTGTGAATAACAGTGTCCCTGAGCTCCTTTCTTCAACTCGCTTTCTTGTGAGCTGGCCACAATACCGCAGGATTGCTTCAGGCCCTAGTGTGGATCCGGCTCGGCATGCTGAGCCTTTGGTTAATTCCTCTTCCTGGTGGGAAATGAGGGTTAAATTTGCCCGTCCGGACACCTCTAGCTAGTCTCTCATTGGTTCTCCCTATTCCTGTTCATTTTCCGCAGAAATTGCAAACTGGTCCAAACAGGAGGTTAAAGGCACTGACTCTCCAAGTGGGGAGAGTGTTAGTAAAACGTCTGGAATGTTGCACCCGAGAACCAATGGACGAAAACTGAGACACATTTGAACACGTTTCCCGATCACACGGTGCATCATACTCTGGGTTCCACATGCATGTTTTAGCTGAAGGAAGAATCCCTTAAACCTGGAGAGTTGAGACCCATGGAATGGGTACCATGCAATATGACTTCAAAGGGTCTGCATTTGCTCACCGAACCACACCAATCCTATCACTGCTGTGTTTATGCCGCAGTACACACGCTTGATTCTCTTTCGGAGATATATAAATCCATAGGTTTTAAGATTCTTACTAGTCAGGCATATTCTTAGGCGTTTAATATGGGGTGCTGAGTCCATTTCGTTGAGCAAGGAGTAGCTCTTGTCTATTACATATTTGGCTTATGGAACGGTATCTGTGCTAATTTCAATCTCTGGTTTTATGCAGCACCCCAACTCACCTTTCCCCTTAAGAAAGCATAAGTTGGTTTTCTACATTAGAGACCCTGTTCTGTTTTGTAATTCAGTTCCTGTGTAGCCAAGTTTATATTCCGTGTAGTAGTGATGTTTTATGATGTTTCTTTTTCTGTGTTACTTATTTCACTTAAATCATCGTACCTGAATCCACTCATTATGCTGCTATGGGCCTGATGACATAGATTTCATTGCTGAGTGATATTTCATTGTACGTAAGTACCACAACTTCTTTATCCATTTTTCGCTTTCTGTGATATTGAACTTGTACCGTAAATGAGGTTCTTCTAAACAGAGCCGTCCCAAACTTTGGGGTGGCTGTGTCTTTTTGATTTTAATTTCCCTAAGCTATAGGACCATAAGTGGATATGCCCTAGGCTCTGTTGCTTTGTTTTTTAGATGTTTCAGGAAACACCATACACTTCTCCAGAGTGGCTGTTGGCAATTTACATCCCGCCCATCAGCATAACAAGGCTCCCAGTTCTCCATGGCCTGTCCTGCCTTTCTGGATTTTACACTTTTTTCAGATGGCCCTTTTGACCGGGGGGCAGTGAGACTTCATTGTAGTGCAGATTTCCATTGCAAGCTTGCTTGGTTGGCCAAAAAGGGCGTATGCGTTTTTTCCTGAATATATTCAGGAAAAAACGCATACGCCCTTTTTGGCCAAGTGCATCATTGTGGACGTTCTGCCTCTTTTCCTATGCTTTACATGCAATTCCAGTCTACCTCCTGAAATCGGTTTCCTGTAATTCTGTCCCGCTTTCAAGTCCTCTTAGCAGCCTCACTTCAATATATTTTTGGATGATAGCTGTCATTTATAACTGTGCAGGTTTGTGAATTACAGTGCCCCTGAGCTCCTTTCTTCAACTCTCTTTCTTGTGAGCTGGCTGCAACACCGCAGGATTTCTTCAGGGCGTAGAGTAGTTCCGGCACGACAGTCTCTGCTTTGGGTTAATTCCTCTTCCTGGTGGGAAATGAAAGTTAAATTTGCCCGTCCAGACACCTCCAGCTAGTCTCTCATTGGTTCTCCCTATTCCTGTTCATCTTCCGCAGAAATTGCAAAGTGGGCCAAATAGGAGGTTAAAGGCACTGACTCTCCAAATCGGCATAGTGTTAGTAAAGCGTCTGGAATGTTGCACCCAAGTACCAGAGTACGAAAACTGAGACACATTTGAACATGTTTCCCGATCACACGGTGAATCATACTCTGGGTTCCACATGCATGTTTTAGCTGAAGGAAGAATCCCTTAATCCTGAAGAGTTGACATCCATGGAATGGGTAACATGCAATATGACATGAAAGGGTCTGCATTTGCTCACTGAACCTCACAAATCCTATCACTGCTGGGTTTATACCACTTTACACACACTTGATTCTCTTTCGGAGACATATAAATCCATAGGCTTTAAGATTCTTACTAGTCAGGTATATTATTTGGCGATTAATATGGGGTGTTGTGTCCACTTCTTTGAGCAAGGCGAAGCTCTTGTCTATTACATATTTGGCTTATGGAATGGTATCTGTGCTAATTTCAATCTCTGGTTTTATGCAGCACCCAACTCACTTTTCCCCTTAAGCAAGCATATGTTGGTTTTCTTCATTTGAGACCCTGTTCTGTTTTGTAATTCCGTTCCTGTGTAGCCAAGTTTACATTCCGTGTATTAGTGATATCTTATGATGTGTCTTTTTCTGTGTGACTTATTTCACTTAGAATCATCGTACCTGAATCCACTCATTATGCTGCTACGGGCCTGATGACATAGATTTCATTGCTGAGTGATATTGCATTGTACGTAAGTACCACAACTTCTTTACCCATTTTTTGCTTTCTGCGATATTGAACTTGTACCGTAAACGAGGTTCTTGTAAACAGAGCCATCCCAAATTTTGGGCTGGCTGTGTCTTTTTGATTTTAATTTCCCTAAGCTATAGGACCATAAGTGGACTGCCCTAGGCTCTGTTGCTTTGTTTTGTAGTTGTTTCAGGAAACACCATACACTTCTCCAGAGTGGCTGTTGGCAATTTACATCCCGCCCATCAGCATGACAAGGCTCCCAGTTCTCCATGGCCTGTCCTGCCTTTCTGGATTTTACACTTTTTTCGGATGGCCCTTTTTACCAGGGGGAAGTGAGACTTCATTGTAGTGCAGATTTCCTTTGCAAGCTTGCTTGGTTGGCCAAAAAGTGCGTTTGCGTTTTTTCCTGAATATATTCAGGAAAAAACGCAAACGCCCTTTTTGGCCAAGTGCATCATTGTGGACGTTCTGCCTCTTTTCCTATGCTTTACATGCAATTGCAGTCTACCTCCTGAAATCGGTTTCCTGCAATTCTGCCCCGTTTTCAAGTCATCTTGGCAGCCTTACTTCAATATATTTTTGGACGATAGCTGTCATTTATAACTCTGCAGGTTTGTGAATTACAGTGCCCCTGAGCTCCATTCTTCAACTTGCTTTCTTGTGAGCAGGCCGCAACACCACAGGATTGCTTCAGGCCCTTGTGTGGTTCCGGCACGGCATGCTGAGCCTTTGGTTAATTCCTCTTCCTGGTGGGAAATGAGAGTTAAATTTGCCCGTCCAGACACCTCCAGCAGGTCTCTCATTGGTTCTCCCTATTCCTGTTCATATTCCGCAGAAATTGAAAACTGGGCCAAACAGGAGGTTAAAGGCACTGTCTCTCCAAGAGGGAGAGTGTTAGTAAAGCGTCTGGAATGTTGCACCCGAGTACCAGGGGACGAAAACTGAGACACATTTGAACACGTTTCCCGATCACACGGAGGATCATACTCTGGGTTCCACATGAATGTTTTAGCTGAAGGAGGAATCCCTTAAACCTGGAGAGTTGAGACCCATGGAATGGGTACCATGCAATATGACCTCAAAGGGTCTGCATTTGCTCACTGAACCTCACCAATCCTATCACTGCTGTGTTTATGCCACTGTACACACGCTTGATTCTCTTTCGTAGACATATAAATCCATACGTTTTAAGATTCTTACTAGTCAGGTATATTCTTAGGCGTTTAATATGTGGTGTTGAGTCCACTTCATTGAGCTAGGAGTAGCTCTTGTCTATTACATATTTGGCTTATGGAATGGTATCTGTGCTTATTTCAATCTCTGGCTTTATGCAGCACCCCAACTCACCTTTCCCCTTAAGCAAGCATAAGTTGGTTTTCTACATTTGAGACCCTGTTCTGTTTTGTAATTCAGTTCCTGTGTAGCCAAGTTTACATTCCGTGTAGTAGTGATATCTTATGATGTTTCTTTTTCTGTGTGACTTATTTCACTTAGAATCATCGTACCTGAATCCACTCATTATGCTGCTACGGGCCTGATGACATAGTTTTCATTGCTGAGTGATATTGCATTGTACGTAAGTACCACAACTTCTTTATCCATTTTTCGCTTTCTGTGATATTGAACTTGTACCGTAAACGAGGTTCTTGTAAACAGAGCTGGCCCAAAATTTGGGGTGGCTGTGTCTTTTTGATTTTAATTTCCCTATGCTATAGGACCATAAGTGGAAGTGCCCTAGGCTCTGTTGCTTTGTTTCTTAGATGTTTCAGGAAACACCATACACTTCTCCAGAGTGGCTGTTGGCAATTTACATCCCGCCCATCAGCATAACAAGGCTCCCAGTTCTCCATGGCCTGTCCTGCCTTTCTGGATTTTACACTTTTTTCAGATGGCCGTTTTGACCGGGGAGCAGTGAGACTTCATTGTAGTGCAGATTTCCTTTGCAAGCTTGCTTGGTTGGCCAAAAAGTGCGTATGCGTTTTCTCCTGAATATATTCAGGAAAAAACGCATATGCACTTTTTGGCCAAGTGCATGATTGTCAATATTCTGAGTCTTTTCATATGTTTTCAATGCAATTCCAATCTACCTCCTGAAATCGGTTTCCTACAATTCTGCCTTGCTGTCAGTCCCTCTTCATAGCCTTACCTCAATATACTTTTGGAAAATAGTTGGCCTTTATAACTCTGCAGGTTTTTGAATTGCAGTTGCCCTTAGTTCCATTTTTCAGCTCTTATTTTTGTGATCTTGCCTCATATCCACAGGATATCTTCAGGCCCTATTCTCCTTCTGGGGCCCCTTGCTGTGCCTTTGGTTAATTCTTCTTCCTATGTGAAATTAGAGTGACATGTGGCCATTGAAACCGCTACAGCTATTTTCTCACTGGTTCCCCCTATTCCCATTCATCATCCGCACAAACTGCAGACTGTGCGATACCGGAACTTAAAGGCATTGACTCTCCATGTGGGGATGTTGTTAGTAAAGTGGCTGGAATGTTGATCCGGAGCCCCAGGAGAGGAAAATGAGGTGCGTTTTAGAAACCTTTCCCGATCATATGGTATACCATCTGCTGGATTTCCCATGCATGGTTTAGCTGTAGGAAGATTCCCTTCAACCTGGAGTGTTGGGACCCTTGGAATGAGTAGCATGAAGTTTTGCATTAAACTTTCGGCAGTTGCTCACCAAAGCTCACCAATCCTCTCAGCCCCAAGTGTCCAGCCTTATGTCTTATCCAGCTGTGGGTTTATATGTGGTCATTCCAGGTTGCATCACAGCCCCTGAGCGAATTTTGTAAGAATTTTTCTCTCTTTCATTGTTTCTGCGTTTTGGTTTTAAAATTTATTTCTATAATGGGGTTTAGCTCATTTTCACTGCTGTGTTTGTGCCGCTCTGCACACACTTGATTCCCTTATGGAGATATATCAATACATGGGTTTTAAGATTCTTATTACTCAGATATATTTCTCTGCGGTGTATAGGGTGTGTTGAGGCCAGTTCATTGAGCAAGGTGTAGATCTTGTCTAATACCTATTTGGTTTATTGAACGGTATCTGTGCTAATTTCAAACTCTGGTTTTATGCATCACCCCACCTCTCCTTTCCCCTTAAGCTGACATAAGTGTGTTTTCTAAATGTGAGACACTGTTCTGTTTTGTAATTCATTTTTTGTGCAGCCATATTTATCCTCCCTCTATAAGTGATATCTTATGGTATATTTCTTTTTCTGTTTGACTTATTTCAAGTAGTATTATCGGACCTAAATCCACTCTTTATCCTTCTACTAGCCTTATTACATTGATTTCATGGTGAAGAGATATTCCATTGTACATAAGTACCACATTTTCTTTATCCATTGTTCTCTTTCCTGGGATATTTAAGGTGTACTGAAGTTGAGGTTCTTGTAAACAGAGTAGCTCTAAACTGTGGTGTGCTTGTGTCTTGTTGATTTTTAGACTTCCCTATATATACTCCCGTGATTGGAAGTGCCCTATGCTCTGTAGCTCTGTTTTTTAGATGATTTAGGAACCACCATACACTTCTCCAGAGTGGCTCCCGGCAGTTCACACACTGTCCATCAGCGTATAAAGGCTCCCTGTTCTCCATGGCCTGTCCTGCATTTCTGGTTTTTACAATTTTTTCGGATGGCCCTTTTGACCGGTGGGAAATGAGACTTCTTTGTTGTGCACATTTGCATTGCTTGCTTGCTTGGCTGCCCATAAAGTGCGTATGCGTTTTTTCCTGGATATATTCAGGAAAAAACGCATACTCCCTTTTGGGCCAACTGCATCATTGTCGAAATTCTGCCGCTTTTCATGTGCTTTAAAGACGAGTCCAATCTATCTCTTGAAATCTGTTTCTTGCAATTCTGTCTTGCATTCAGATCCTCTTCTTTGCCTTACCTCAACATATTTTTGGACGTTAGTTTTCATTTATAACTCTGCAGGTTTGTGAATTGCAGTGACCCTGAGCTCCATTTTTTAAGTTGCTCTTTTATGAGCTGGCCTCAAAGCCGCAGGATTGCTTCAGGCCCTATTTTGGCTCCAGCGAGGCGGGCTGAGCCTTTTTTTAATTCTTATTCTTAATGGGAAATTAGAGTGACATGTGCCCGTCCACACCCCTACAACTATTCTCTCATTGGTTCCCCCTCTTCCCGTTCATCCTCCTCACAATTTGCAAAATGTGTGAAACAGAAGTTGAAATGTGCTGATTCTCTAAGTGGGGAGATTCTAAGTAACGTGGCTGGAATGATGAACAGGAGCACCAGGAGAGGATAAATGAGGTGCATTTTAGACACATCTCCCGATCACATGGTGTACAGTCCTCTGGGTTTTCCATGCATGTTTTAGCTGTAGGAAGATTCCTTGAACCTGCAGATTTGGGACCCATTGAATGGGTACTAGGTAGTATTACTTTCAAGGGTGTGCATTTCCTCACCCAACCTCACATTTCTCTTAGCGCGAACAGTTTCCAGCCTTATGTCTCATCCTGCTGTGGGTCTAGATGTGTTCAATCCATGTTGCATCACCGTCCCTGAGGAAAAGTTGTAAGAGGTTTTCTCTGTCTCTCTGTCGTTTATGTTTTTCAATTTATTACTATATTGGTTACAGCTGATTTTCAAAGCTCTGTTTCTTGCTGCTGTACATCCACTTGATTCACGTACAGAGAGACATCAATAAATTCTTTTTCAGATTCTTACCAGTCATAGATATTCTTTTCCGGTGACTTGAGTGTGCTGAGTGCAGTTCTTTTAGCTACCGTGTAGGCCTTGTTGATTATCAGTTTGGTATTTGGAATGGTATCTTTGCTAATTTCAACCTCCTGGATGATGCCTCACCCCTCCCCACCTTTCCCGTTTAGCAGCCTTACGCGTGTTTTCTACATATTTGACTATGTTTTTGTTTTGTAATTTATTTCATGTGTAGCCATTTTGGATTCCACCTTTAAGTGATATCTTATGATATGTGTCTTTTTCTTTTTGAATTATGTCACTTAGAATGATCATACATAACTCCTCTGGAGTTGTTACAACTGGCCATATTTCATTGATTTCCAGGCTGAGTAATATTCCACTCTACCTAAGTACCACATCTCTATCCATTTTTTCTCTCCAGAGACATTTAAGTTATATCCTAGTCGAGGATCTTTTAAACAGAGAGGCAGTAAACATTGGGGTGCCTGTGTCCTCTCGATTTTTGTTTTTCCCAAGATATACGCCCATGAGTGCAAGTGCCCTATGCTCTGTAGCTCATTTTTTAGATGCTTTAGCAAACACAATACACTTCTCCAGAATGGCCGTTGGCAATATACATTTCCACTATAAGCCTCACAGGGCTCCCTCTTCTCCTTGCCCTGTCCTGCATTTCTGGTGTTTACACTTTATGAGGATGGCTCTTCTGACTGATGCGAAGTGATATCTTTTGTAGTATTGATTTCCAGTGCCCACCTGTTTGGTTGGCTAAAAAAGTGTATGCCCTTTTCTTGAATATATACAGAAAAAATCGCATACAGCCTTTTTGGCCAACTGCAATGTTGGCAATGTTCAGCCCCTTTTCTTGTGCTTAATGGCGAGTCCTTTCTACCTCCTCAAATCCCTTTCCTGCCATTCTCCCTTGCTTACCAATCCTTTTCTCTGACTTTCCTCAAGACATTTTTCAGTGATAGATATTTTCAACTCTGCAGTTTCGTGAATTTTACTGCCCCTGAGTTCCATTGTTCAACTTGTGTTTATGGGAACTGGCCACAAAGCAGTGGGATTTCCTCAAGCCCTATACTGTTTCCATGGGCAACCCTAGCCTTTGGTCAATTCATCTTCCTGATTGGAAATTAGAGTGACATGTGCCTGTCTGAACACCTAGGACTTGTCTCTCATTGTTCCTCATCCTTCCGCTTCATCCTCTGGACAAATTCCAAACTGTACGCAACAGGATGTTGACAGTGCTGACATCTCCAAGTGGGGAGACTGTTAGTAAAGACGCTGGAGGGGTGAACCCGAGCACCAGGAGATGAGGAGATGAGATGCCTTTTCCAAACTCTTCCCGATCAGACGGTATACCATCCTCTGGATGTGACAGACATGTTTTAGCAGTAGGAAGAGTCCCATTCATGTAAGGAGAACACCAGGGCTTTTTCAAAATCAGTGTCTCCCCGAAACCCAAACTGGGGAGTTTTTTAAGCTACGGCTACACATATGTTCATTAAGGGCCTTGGGAAGTAGGCAGAGTCCAAACTTTAGATGATTGAAGTCTTCAGGGTCAGAAGCACTCACCACCGGCTTCCCTTAGGTTACACTTTAACTGTCATTGATAGATGATGTCAATAAAAATATCTATTCTTTTTCCGATTATTTCCCCTTATAGGTTATTGCAAAATATTGAGTGTAGTTCCCTGTGCTATACAGTAGTTCCTTGTTGATGATCTATTTTATACATAGCAGTGTGTATGTGTTAATCCCAAACTGTTAATTTATCCCTCCTCCCACCTTTCCCCTTTGGTAATAATAAATTATAAGATTTTATACTTCTCAGAAATGGGGGAGCTGAAAGAGAGGTATCATTTTCAATGGAAAAGCATTTAAAACAAGATTGAAGCTTTAACCAAGATTATTAGATGTACATCCTTGGAAAGAAATCACTTCCTTTCTCTAATATTGACCTGACAAATAAGACAAACCTTTTCACTGAACTTGCTTATAATAAAGTGATGGAAATATCAAATGGAATTGTTAGAAACATCTTATTTTACCCGAGCCTTATACACTGTTCTATGTTAACTACAGTTTGGCTCACACATCTGTTCATTGAAGTTACAATAGTCTCAATTTCTGTTACTGATCCTCCAGAGTGGACCCCAACAAGTGTCCCCCTGCCCAGTGTCATTGGGGCCAACAGATCGAGACTGAGTTTGGTTCACAAGCAAAGGAAACTTTATATTTTGATCAGAGAATGGAGAGGTGAGAGCATGCACTACCCCGTGGGCTGTGGGCTGGGCTGCTGTGTAGAGATCCTGTCAGAGTCAGTGGGAGGGAGGGGGTGGAGCTCTCGAGGGCCGGGTTGGCTGCAGCTCAGGCTCTATATCGCGGAGTCTGCACTGGGCCCCAGGAGCTGAGGTGTCGACCCAGCCATTCTGCACTAGGAAATCTGGTCTGAAGTGCCGGGTGTGGAACCTCTGCATGCGGGACCCTAGGAGCACGTGAAATTAGACAAAGCACAAAGGATAAAAAAGGTCAGACTTGACTTTATTGCCCAGATTCTATTTTTATCTCCCAGGGATTTTTAATGGTCTTTGCTGGGGACAAACCCCTCCTCTGCCTTTTGTCCCGTTCCTCATTCTTGGAGTGCTGAGGGTGCAGACCCTTCTTCTGTAACTGCTGAGTGCTGAGTTGGGAGCCCTCATACCAGGGGACGAGGGTCAGAACTTCTCCCCAGCAGCCTCCAGGTGACGTTGATTGGCCCCAGGACCCCTGCCTCCCTGCTCGTCCGCCTGAGCACCAGCATTGGAAGTGTTATAGATTCTAATGACCTTTAAGGGTCCAGGAAAGAGATGTGCAGAGACGCTGTGGGGGCCGGTTTCACCCCGCCCCACATTTGTTCGGCCACCTTAGGCTGACCGTTTCTGCCAGCCTAGATGCTCTGACCAGTAGTCTGCTCTTTCTTCAATTAGGCCCCTGAATTAACATAAAAACAGCACCAGGTGTCAGAGCCCTGCCCGCTCAACTCCCAGACAGTCCAGGGTCAGTGGTGATCAAGGACCATGATGGCCACTGAGTCAACAGCCTTTTGAAGTAAACAGGAGTCCAGCCGGTCTTATTGGCCACCATCATCACGGTGTCTGTAGGCTTTTCTATGGTGACAGTGTGATATACAGTTCCCCCGCCAAGATTATTAGCTCCCCTCCGGGTGCAGTAAGTCCTGCAAGCAGTAGTCTACTCCTTCGGGACACACTATTGTTGTTTTATGAGGGAAACTCCAGGTCAAGTGATGTTCACACGAGTCATCATGGTGCCCTGTTGCCCCCGGTTATCTCTCTGGATGTTGGAGTTGGAGGGCCTCCTCACTCGAGGTCGGTGTGCCCACGGAGCGAACCCTGCAACTTCAGGGCATGGTTGGTGATTGGGATCACCACGTGGGGTCCTTTTCCCTTAGGAGGGAGGTGGCCTTTTGGGCTGCTGATTTCCAGGTTTTTAGATACCGCCAGTATCTTGGCCAGATGTGGCAGTGGGCCAAGCCCCTTGGTGACTGTAGTTTATCCTACCTGGATGGCATTCTTGCGTTGTTCCATTTCAAGTGGTCCCAGTTTTTGCACTAATTCTCCAATGGCGATTCACCTTTCACCGGGAATGTAAAGGTCAAAGGGTTTAGCTCAATTAGGGAGTTCCAGGGCAAGGGTCTGAATTGACTGCTCTTTCCATTCTTGAAAGGCCACTTCTGGATTCTGTTCAAAAGGATCATCATCTTTTCCTTTCAGTGTTTCATACAGAGGCCCAGCTAGTAGACTGTAGTTAGGGATCCAGAAGCAGCAAACCTTGGCCTCCCCAGGAACCCCTAAGCTGTCTTCTAGTTTTAGAAAGGGGTAAGGCTGCAAATGGTTTCTTCCCTTTCCTGGGATGGGCTTCTCTGACCTTGTGTGAGAATGAAGCCCAGGCAGGTCACCACAGTCTGTGATATTTGAGCTTTTTCTTGGACAACTTCTATCCTTTATTGGCTTGGTAGTTCAGAGGCCTCCTTAGTAGGGCTGGCGATCAGAATGTCATCTGCATATTGAAGGAGGGTTTCCTTTTCCAGAGGTAGAACTTTTCGGTCTTCAGCTAAGCTTTCCCCAAAGATGGTGTGGGAATTTTTGAACCCTTGGGGCAAGATGGCCCGGAAGTATTGTTTTAGTTGTATGTTGAGTCCTGCCACTCACAAGCCAAAATTTCTTGTGACTCTGGGACTAATGGAATACAAAAGAAGGCATCATTGAAGACTAATACAGAATACCATGTCCTGGTGGTTGGTAGAATGACCAGCAGGGTGTAGGAATCAGGAGCAACTGGAGGTATATCCTCGGTGGCTTCACTGACTGTCCTGACATCCTTTACCAGGTCCCCAGCAGCCCATGGGGCTCTCGTGGTCAGGCCAATCCCAGGATATGGAGCTCTCCTGGGCAGGTACCCCACCCCCAACCCAGCCCACGGGGCTCTCATGGTCAGGCCCCTCCCAGGATACAGAGCTACCCTTGCAGGTACCGTGGCAGGGCTGGGCACACAGGAACCGTGAACATAGCCCTCATTGAAGAGCACCCCCAGCTCACCTGTCGCTCAGAGCTGACACAGAGCACCTCAGAGCAGGACTTGAACTAACAAACAGCAGCTCCGACAGGTCTGTGACCCTGGGCATCACTCTGTGTGGCCTCCCTCCACCTGGTCTTCCAGAGACTTCCACTGCACCCAGGGCACCAGGGCTCTGTCTCCAACCACCACCCACCCCCTCCCCTCCCTGACTCCTGGGTTCCTCTCATTAGGAGAGGGTTTTCTTGAAGTTGTCTCCCACTCATGGGCCAGATAAAATGATTAGAAAACAAGCCAAAGCTGCAGCCCCTTGTCTATCCTGACTCTCAGGAGCCCACACCTGTTCCTTGGACCTGGCCGGTTCAGCAAGTTCCATTTTCTGCAACTGTGAGCCCCTGAGGGGTGATGATTGGCTGACCTGGGCAGCCTTACCGTGCCGGCCAGCCCTCCCCAGGTGTGCCTGGGTTGAGATCAATATAAATACCACTCCAGGCAGCAAGAGCCCCTGCAGCTGTGCCTGACGCCATTTTCTCTGCCCTGTCAGCAGTCTCGGGGCTGGGCTGGTGGGAGGGAGTGAGAGGTCACGGCTTTGTGGGTGGCCCAGTGTGAGTGGGGCTCTGCTGGACTTTCTGCAGCAGTTGCCAGGCTGCCACCTGCTAAAGAAGAGGATGTGTCACCCATACCTGCTGCTGGAATTTCTCCCTGGGCAGAGGTGAGGAAGGAAAAAAGCAGTGGGGGCAGGGACAGGACGGGTATCTCAGGCAGGGAAATGGAAATCTTCCAGAAGAGCACCCAGGGCCAGGACCATCCTGGCTGGCCTGCAGGCACCAAGTCAGCTGGCATGCTGTCACTCGTGTGGCTCCATGGCCCTTCCTCTAGGCTTTCAAGTCCTTGTATATATTCAGGTGTTTTACCTGGGAAGGGTGGGAACAGTTCAGCAGCAACTGGCCTGGGGCTCGGCTCACGTTTACTCACAGATGCCTCGGCACGGTGCCCCAGCTTTGCAATGAGGACGCTTGTTGTGTGGGGGCTGCTGGCTGAATGGGAGACGATTCCCCACCACTGACCAACTTCAGAATTGTTTACAACTGGAGCAAGTGCCCTGCTACAGTTTTCCTCTGTGTAACTGGTGGGTTCTGTTTTTTTTTCTCTTTTTCATTTTTGGTTCAAGGTAGATTTTATTCCTCTTTTTCATATTTACAGATATAAGCATGGAAATAATTTATTCATATAAATACATGTATGTGAAGGGAATAATTGTTTTTTCTGTTTTATTTTTTAAATTTTATTTCTTTTTAATTTTGAATTTTTTTAATATTTTTATACAGCAGGTTCTTATTGGTTATCTATTTTATACATATAAATGTTTACATGTCAATCCCAATCTCTCAACTCCTCCCACCACCACCCCCCCAAGAGCTTTCCCCCCTTGTTGTCCATACATTTGTTGTCTACATCTGTTGCTCTATTTATGCCTTGCAAAATGGTTAATCTGTACAGTTTTTCTAGGTTCCACATATATGCATGAATATACAAGATTTGTTTTTCTCTTTGTGACTTACTTCACTCTGTATGACAGTCTCTAGATCCATCGACGTCTCTACAAATGACCCAATTTCATTCCTTTCATGGCTGAGTAATATTCCAGTTTATATATGTACCACATCTTTATGCATTCGTCTGTCTGTAGGCATTTAAGTTGCTTCCATTACCTCGATATTGTAAATAGTGATGCGATGAACATTGCGGTGAATGTCTCTTTTTGATTTATGGTTTTGTCTGGGTATATGTCCAGTACTGGGGTTGCTGTATCATATGGTAATTCTATTATTAGTTTCTTAAGAAACTCCATATTGTTCTCCATAGTGACTGTATCAATTTATATTCCCAACAATAGTGGAAGAGGCTTCCTTTTCTCCACACCCTCTCCAGCATTTGTTGTTTGTAGATTTTCAGATGATGCCCATTCTAACAGGTGTGAGGTGATACCTCATTGTTGAGTCCATTTCGTTGAGCAAGGGGTAGGTCTTGTCTATTATATATTTGGCTTATGGAACGGTATCTGTGTTAATTTCAAACTCTGGTTTTATGCAACACCCCAACTCACCTTTCCCCTTAGGCAAGCATAAGTTGGTTTTCTAAACTTGAGACCCTGTTCTGTTTTGTAATTCAGTTCATGTGTAGCCAAGTTTACATTCCATGTATTAGTGATACCTTATGATGTTTCTTTTTCTGTGTGACTTATTTCACTTAGAATCATCGTGCCTCAATCCACTCATTATGCTGGTACAGGCCTTGTGACACAGATTTCATTGCTGAGTGGTATTCTGTTGTACGTAAGTACTGCAACTTCTTTATCAATTATTTGTTCTCTGGGATATTTAACTTGTACTGTAGAAGAGGTTCCTGTAAACAGAGCCGTCCCAAATTTTGGGGTGGCTGTGTCTTTTTGATTTTAATTTCCCTAAGCTATAGGACCATAAGTGGAAATGCCCTAGACTCTGTTGCTTTGTTTTTCAGATGTATCAGGAAACACCATACACTTCTCCAGAGTGGCTGTTGGCAATTTACATCCCGCCCATCAGCATAACAAGGCTCCTTTTTTCCCATGGCCTATCTTGCCTTTCTGGATTTTACACTTTTTTCAGATTGCCCTTTAGACCGGGGGGAAGTGACACTTCATAGTAGTTCGGATTTCCATTGCAAGCTTGCTTGGTTTGCCAAAAAAGGGCGTATGTGTTTTTTCCTGAATATATTCAGGAACAAACTCATACGCCCTTTTTTGCCAAGTGCATCATTGTCGATGTTCTGCCTCTTTTCCTATGCTTTAAATGCAAATCCAGTCTACCTCCTGAAATCGGTTTCCTGAAATTCTGCCCCGTTTTCAAGTCCTCTTCGCAGCCTTACTTCAATATATTTTTGGACATTATCTGTCATTTATAACTCTGCAGGTTTGTGAATTACAGTGCCCCTGAGCTCCTTTCTTCAACTCGCTTTCTTGTGAGCTGGCCGCAAACCCGCAAGACTGCTTCAGGCCCTAATCTGCTTCTGGCAAGGCACGCTGAGCCTTTGGTTAATTCCTCTTCCTGGTGGGAAATGAGTGTTAAATATGCCGGTCCAGACACCTACCTCACTCTCAACCCCTTGGTGATGTGGGTCCTCTGGTTTGTGGCCACCTTTGCTGGGTTCCTCACCTTTCGATGATGTGGCCCCACTAGTGTGAGGACACTCCTTCCTGGTTCTCATCCAGGTGGTTATGTGGACCCCCTGGTGAGAGTCTGTTCCTGGCTGTGTTCCTCACCCACCTGTGAGGGAGACCCTCTGCTGCTAGGTCACTCCTGCATGGCTGGCACACATTGCCTTGGTGAAGTCAGCCGTGTGGTGGCAGTTGGAGCGTGCTGGGAATCTCTCCCCACCGGTGATGAGGGCCCTCTTGGGCCAGGCCATAACTGCTGGGGTCACCAACTTTTCCTAATGAGCCCAATGATGCTTGGGCACTCCTCTTAGGATCCCATCTCCATGGGGATGTGGGCTTTCTGCTCTGAGGTCCCAACGGCTGGGTTGATCACATTTTCATGATGTGGGCTCTCTGGTGTTAGTTCACAGAGGCCTGGATCTCATAGCCTCTGTGCTCTTGGCCACCTGCTGGGAGGTTCCAACTGCTGGATTCCTCACTTTTTTAATTTTTTGGGCCCTTTGTTGTGAGGATCCTCCTGCCTGCCTCACTCCCAGCCCCTTCGTGATGTGTGTCCTCTGGTTTGAGGCCACATGTGCTGGGTTCCTCACCTTTCGATGATGTGGGACCATGGTCTTAGGAGACTCCTGCCTGGTTCACATCCCCTTGGTGATGTGGGCCCTCTGTTGAGACTCTGATCCTGGCTGGGTTCCTCACCCATCTGTGAGGTGGGCCGTCTGCTGTGAGGTCACTCCTGCCTGGCTTGCTCACCTCGCCTTGTGGACATGAGCCCTCTGGTGGCACTTGGAGCCTGCTGGGAGCCTCCTCCCCTCGGTGATGAGGGCCCTCTGGCGTCAGGCCCTAACTGCTGGGCTCCCCACATTTTGTTTTGTGCGCCCAGTGGTGCGAGGACACTCCAGCCAGGTTCACATCCCCATTGGGATGTGGGCCTTCTGCTCTGAGGTCCCAACGCCTGGGTTGCTCACAGTTTCATGATGTGGGCCCTCTGTTTGTAGTTCACTCCTGCCTGCATCCCATAACTTCTGTGCTCTCGGTCGCCTGCTGGGAGGTTCCAACTGCTGGATTCCTCACCTTTCTTATTCTTTGGGCCCTCTGTTTTTAGGCTACTCCTGCCTGCCTCACTCCCATTCCCTTTGTGATATGTGTCCTCTGATTTGAGGCCACATGTGCTGGGTTCCGCACCTTTCGATGATGTGGCCCCACTGGAGAGAAGACAGTCCTGACTGGTTCCCATCCCCTTACTGATGTGGGCCCTCAGGTGAGAGTCTGATCTTGGCTGGGTTCCTCACCCTTCTGTGAGGTGGCCCTCTGCTGTGAGGTCAATCATGTCTGTCTGGCACACGTCACCTTGGCGACGTGGGCCATCTGGTGGCAGTTGGAATGTGCTGGGATCCTCCTCCCCTTGGTGATGAGGGCCCTCTTGCCTTAGGCCATAACTGCTGGGCTCCCCACATTTTCTGATGTGCGCCAAGTGAGTGAGGACACTCTTGCCAGGTTCCCATCCCCATGGGGATATGGACCTTCTGCTCTGAGGTCAAAACGCCTGGCTTGCTCACAGTACCATGATGTGGGCCCTCTGCTGTGAGTTCACTCCGGCAAGGATCCCTTATCATCGGTGCTCTGAGCCGCCTGCTGGGAGGTTCCAACTGCTGGATTCCTCAACATTTTTATTCTATGTGCCCTCTGTTGTGAGGCTCCTCCTGCCTGCCTCACTGCCAGCCCCTTGGTGATGACTGTCCTATGGCTTGAGGCCACATGTGCTGCGTTCCTCACCTTTCGATGATGTGGCCCCACTCGTGTGAGGACACTCCTGCCTGGTTCCCATCCCCTTGGTGAGGTGGGCCCTCTGGCGAGAGTCTAATCCTGGCTGGGTTCCTCAACGTTCTGTGAGGTAGGCCCTCTGCCGTGAGGTCACTCCTGCCTGGCTGGCACACGTCACCTTGGAGACGTGAGCCCTCTGGTGGCATTTGGTGCATGCAGGGTGCCTCCTCCTCTCGGTGATGACAGCCCTCTGGCGTCAGGCCCTAAATGGTGGGCTCCCCACCTTTTTTGATGTGCGCCCAGTGGTGCGAGGACACTCCAGCCAGGTTCCCATTCCCATGGGGATGTGGGCCTTCTGTGCTGAGGTCCCAATGCCTGGGTTGCTCACAGTTTTATGATGTGGGCCCTCTGCTGTGAGTTCACTGTGGCCTGGATCCCATAGCCTCGGTGTTCTGGGCCGCCTGCTGGAAGGTCTAAATGCTGGAATCCTCACGTTTTTTATATTATGTGCCCTGTGTTGTGAGGCTACTCCTGCCTGCCTCACTCCAAGGCCCTTGGTGATGTGGGTCCTCTGGTTTGAGGACACATGTGCTGGGTTCCTCACCTTAAGATGATGAGGCCCCACTGGTGTGAGGATAATCCTGACTGGTTCCCATCCCCTTTGTGATGTGGGTCCTCTGGTGAGAGTCTGATCCTGGCTGGGTTCCTCACCCATCTGTTAGGTGGGCCCTCTACTATCAGGTAACTTTTGCCTGGCTTGCTCACCTCGCCTTGTTGACATGAGCCCTCTGGTGGCACTTGGACCCTGCTGGGAGCCTCCTCACCTCTGTGATGAGGGCTCTCTGACGTCGGGCCCTAACTGCTGAGCTCCCCAAATTTTCTTAGTGAGCCCAGTGATGCTCGGGCACTCCTCTTAGGTTCCCATCTCCATGGGGATGTGAGCCTTCTGCTCTGAGGTTCCAACGGCTGGGTTGATCACAATTTCATGATGTGGGCTCTCTGGTGTTAGTTCACTGTGGCCTGGATCCCATAGCCTCTGTGCTCTTGGCCGCCTGCTGGGAGGTTCCAACTGCTGGATTCCTCACTTTTTTAATTTTTTAGGCCCTCTGTTGTGAGGATCCTCCTGCCTGCCTCACTCCCAGCCCCTTCGTGATGTGTGTCCTCTGGTTTGAGGCCACATGTGCTGGGTTCCTCACCTTTCGATGATGTGGGACCAATGGTCTTAGGAGACTCCTGCCTCGTTCACATCCCCTTGGTGATGTGGGCCCTCTGTTGAGACTCTGATCCTGGCTGGGTTCCTCACCCATCTGTGAGGTGGGCCGTCTGCTGTGAGGTCACTCCTGCCTGGCTTGCTCACCTCGCCTTGTGGACATGAGCCCTCTGGTGGCACTTGGAGCCTGCTGGGAGCCTCCTCCTCTCGGGGATGAGGGCCCTCTGGCGTCAGGTCCTAACTGCTGGGCTCCCCACATTTTGTGATGTGCGCCCAGTGGTGCGAGGACACTCCAGCCAGGTTCACATCCCCATTGGGATGTGGGCCTTCTGCTCTGAGGTCCCAACGGCTGGGTTGTTCACAGTTTCATGATGTGGGCTCTCTGCTGTTAGTTCACTCTGGCCTGGATGCCATAGCCTCTGTGCTCTGGGCCGCCTGCTGGGAGGTTCCAACTGCTCGATTCCTCAACTTTTGTATTCTATGGGTCCTGTGTTGTGATGCTCCTCCTGCCTGCCTCACTCGCAACCCCTTCGTGATGTGGGTCCTCTGGTTTGAGGCCACATGTGCTGGGTTCCGCAACTTTCAATGATGTGGCCCCACTGGTGTGAGGATAATCCTGCCTGGTTCCCATCCCCTTGGTGATATGGGCCTTCTGGTGACAGTCTTATCCTGCCTGGGTTCCTCACTCTTCTGTGAGGTAGGCCCTCTGCTGTGAGGTCAATCCTGCCTGACTTGCACACATCACCTTGGTGACGTGGGCCCTCTGTTGGCACATGGAACCTGCTGGGAGCCTCCTGCCCTCGGTGATGACGGCCCTCTAGCATCAGGCCCTAACTGCTGTGCTCCCCACGTTTTCTGATGTGAGCCCAGTGATGCCAGGACACTCCTGTCAGGTTCCCATCCCCATGGGGATGTGGGGTTTCTGCTCTGAGGTCCCAACGCCTGGGTTGCTCACAGTTTCATGATGTGAGCTCTCTGATGTTAGTTCACTCCTGCCTGCATCCCATAGCTTCTGTGCTCTCGGCCGCCTGCTGGGAGTTTCCAAATGCTGGATTCCTCACCTTTTTTATTCTTTGGGCCCTCTGTTTTTAGGCTACTCCTACCTGCCTCACTCCCATCCCCTTTGTGATGTATATCCTCTGATATGAGGCCGCATGTGCTGGGTTCCTCACCTTTCGATGATGTGGCCCCACTGGTGGGAGGACAGTCCTGACTGGTTCCCATCCCCTTGGTGTTGTGAGCCCTCTGGCGAGAGTCTCATCCTGCCTCGGTTCCTCACCCTTCTGTGAGATAGGCTCTCTGCTGTGAGGTCACTACTGCCTGGCTGGCGCATGCCACCTTGTAGACGTGGGCCCTCTGTTGGCAGTTGGAACCTGCTGGGAGTCTCCTCCCCTCAGTTATGAGGGACCCCTGGCGTCAGGCCCTAACTGCTGGGCTCCTAACATTTTCTGATATGTGCTAAGTGGTGCGAGGCCACTCCTGCCAGGTTCCCATCCCAATAGGGATGTGGGCCTTCTGTTCTGAGGTCCCAATGGCTGGGCTGCTCACAGGTTCATGATGTGGGCCCTCTGCTGTGAGTTCACTGCGGCCTGGATCCCATAGCCTCGGTGCTCTGGGCCGCCTGCTGGGAGGTTCCAACTGCTGGATTCCTCACTTTTTTATTCTATGGGCCCAGTGTTCTGAAGCTACCCCTGCCTGCCTCACTCCGAGGCCCTTGGTGATGTGGGTCCTCTGGTTTGAGGACACATGTGCTGAGTACCTCACCTTTCGATGATGTGGCCCCACTGGTGTGAAGACACTCCTGCCTGGTTCCCATCCCCTTGGTGATGTGGGCCCTCTGGTGAGAGTATGATGTTGGCTGGGTTTCTCACCCTTCTGTGAGTTGGGACCTCTTCTGTGAGGTTGCCTGGGCAACGTGAGCCCTCAGGTGGCAGTTGGAGCCTGCTGGGAATCTCCTCCCCTCAGTTATGAGAGCTCTGGATAAAACACATATGCACTTTTTTGCCAAGTGCATTATTTTCCAAGTTCTGTCTCTTTTCCTATGCTTTAAGAGCAACTCCCGTGTACCTTCTGAAATCGGTTTCCTGCAATTCTGCCCCGCTTTCAAGTCCTCTTGGCAGCTTTACTTCAATATATTTTTGGACTATAACTGTCATTTATAACTGTGCAGGTTTGTGAATGACAGTGACCCTGAGCTGCATTCTTCAACTCGCTTTCTGTGAGCTCTCCGCAACACCGCAGGATTGCTTCAGGCCCTAGTGTGGTTCCGGCATGGCACTGTGAGCCCTTGGTTATTTCCTCTTCCTGGTGGGAAATGAGAGTTAAATTTGCCCGTCCAGACACCTCCAGCTAGTCTCTCATTGGTTCTCCCTATTCCTGTTCATCCTATGAAGAAATTGCAAACTGGGCCAAACAAGATGTTAAAGACACTGATTCTCCAAGTGAGGAGAGTGTTAGTAAAGCGTCTGGAATGTTGCACCCGAGTACCAGGCAACGAAAACTGAGACACATTTGAACACGTTTCCCGATCACACGGTGGATCATATTCTGGGTTCAACATGCATGTTTTAGCTGAAGGAAGAATCCCTTAAACCTGGAGAGTTGAGACCCATGGAATGGGTACCATTCAATATGACTTCAAAGGGTCTGCATTTGCTCACCGAACCTCACCAATCCTATCACTGCTGTGTTCATGCCGCTGTACACACGCTTGATTCTCTTTCGGAGACATATAAATCCATAGGTTTTAAGATTCTTACTAGTCAGGTATATTCTTAGGCATTTAATATGGGGTGTTGAGTCCACTTCGTTGAGCATGGAGTAGCTCTTGTCTATTACATCTTTGGCTTATGGAACGGTATCTGTGCTAATTTCAATCTCTGGTTTTATGCAGCACCCCAACTCACCTTTCCCCTTAAGCAAGCATAAGTTGGTTTTCTACATTTGAGACCGTGTTCTGTTTTGTAATTCAGTTGCTGTGTAGCCAAGTTTACATTCCGTGTAGTAGTGATACCTTATGATGTTTCTTTTTCTGTGTGACTTATTTCAGTTAGAATCATCGTACCTGAATCCACTCGTTATGCTGCTACGGGCCTGATGACATAGATTTCATTGCTGAGTGATATTGCATTGTACGTAAGTACCACAACTTCTTTATCCATTTTTTGCTTTCTGCGATATTGAACTTGTACCGTAAACGAGGTTCTTGTAAACAGAGCTGGCCCAAACTTTGGGGTGGCTGTGTCTTTTTGATTTTAATTTTCCTCAGCTATAGGACCATAAGTGGAAGTGCCCTAGGCACTGTTGCTTTGTTTTTTAGATGTTTCAGGAAACACCATACACTTCTCCAGAGTGGCTGTTGGCAATTTACATCCCGCCCATCAGCATAACAATCTCCCTGTTCTCCATGGCCTGTCCTGCCTTTCTGGATTTTACACTTTTTTCAGATGACCCTTTTGACCTGGGGGCAGTGAGACTTCATTGTAGTGCATATTTCCTTTGAAAGCTTGCTTGTTTGGCCAAAAAGGGCGTATGCGTTTTTTCCTGAATATATTCAGGAAAAAACGCATACGCCCTTTTTGGCCAAGTGCATCATTGTGGACCTTCTGCCTCTTTTCCTATGCTTTACATGCAATTCCAATCTACCTCCTGAAATCGGTTTCCTGCAATTCTGCCCCGCTTTCAACTCCTCTTGGCAGCCTTACTTCAATATATTTTTGGACGATAGCTGTCATTTACAACTCTTCAGGTTTGTGAATTACAGTGCCCCTGAGCTCCTTTCTTCAACTCGCTTTCTTGTGAGATGGCCGCAACACCGCTGGATTGCTTCAGGCCCTAGTGTGGTTCCGGCACGGCACGCTGAGCCTTTGGTTAATTCCTATTCCTGGTGAGAAATGAGAGTTAAATTTGCCCGTCCAGACACCTCCAGCTAGTCTCTCTTTGGTTCTCCCTATTCCTGTTCATTTTCCGCAGAAATTGAAAACTGGGCCAAACAGGAGGTTAAAGGCACTGACTCTCCAAGTTGGGAGAGTGTTAGTAAAGCATCTGGAATGCTGCACCTGAGTACCAGGGGACGAAAACTGAGACACATTTGAACACGTTTCCCGATCACATGGTGGATCATACTGCGGGTTCCACATGCATGTTTTAGCTTAAAGAAGAATCCCTTAAACCTGGAGAGTTGAGACCCATGGAATTGGTACCATGGAATATGACTTCAAAGCGTCTGCATTTGCTCACCGAACCTCACCAATCCTAAAATGCTGCGTTTATGCCTCTGTACACACGCTTGATTCTCTTTTGGAGACATATCAATCCATAGGTTGTAAGATTCTTACTAGTCAGGTATATTCTTAAGCGTTTAATATGGCGTCTTGAGTCCACCTCATTGAGCAAGGAGTACACCTGGTCTATTACATATTTGGCTTATGGAACGGTATCTGTGCCAATTTCAATCTCTGGTTTCATTCAGCACCCCAACTCACCATTCCCCTTTAGCAAGCATATGTTGGTTTTCTACATTTGAGACCCTGTTCTGTTTTGTAATTCAGTTCCTGTGTAGCCAAGTTTACATTCCGTGTAGTAGTGATATCTTATGATGTTTCTTTTTCTTTGTGACTTATTTCACTTAGAATCATCGTACCTGAATCCACTCATTATGCTGCTACGGCTCTGATGACATAGATTTCATTGCTGAGTGATATTGCATTGTACGTAAGTACCACAACTTGTTTATCCGTTTTTTGCATTCTACGATATTGAACTTGTACTGTAAACGAGGTTCTTGTAAACAGAGCCGTCCCAAACTTTGGGGTGGCTGTGTCTTTTTGATTTTAATTTCCCTAAGCTATAGGACCATAAGTAGAAGTGCCCTAGGCTCTGTTGCTTTGTTTTTTAGATGTTTCAGGAAACACCATACACTTCTCCAGAGTGGCTGTTGGCAATTTACATCCCGCCCATCAGCATAACAAGGCTCCCAGTTCTCCATGGCCTGTCTTGCCTTTCTGGATTTTACACTTTTTTCATATGCCCCTTTTACTGCGGGGCAGTGAGACTTCATTGTAGTGCAGATTTCCTTTGCAAGCTTGCTTGGTTGGCCAAAAAGGCCGTATGCATTTTTTCCTGAATATATTCAGGAAAAAACGCATATGCCCTTTTTGGCCAAGTGCATCATTGTGGACGTTCTGCCTCTTTTCCTATGCTTTACATGCAATTCCAGTCTACCTCCTGAAATCAGTTTCCTGCAATTCTGCCCCGCTTCCAAGTCCTCTTGGCAGCCTTACTTCAATATATTTTTGGACGATAGCTGTCATTTATAACTCTGCAGGTTTGTGAATTACAGTGCCCATGAGCTCCTTTCTTCAACTCGCTTTCTTGTGAGCTGGCTGCAACTCCGCAGGATTGCTTCAGGCCCTAGTGTGGTTCCGGTATGGCACGCTGAGCCTTTGGTTAATTCCTCTTCCTGGTGGGAAATGAGAGTTAAATTTGCCCGTCCAGACACCTCCAGCTAGTCTCTCATTGGTTCTCTTTATTCCTGTTCATTTTCCGCAGAAATTGCAAACTGGGCCTAACAGGAGGTTAAAGGCACTGACTCTCCAAGTGGGGAGACTGTTAGTAAAGTGTCTGGAATGGCGAACCCGAGTACCAGCGGACGAATAATGAGATACGTTTTAGAAACCTTGCCCGATCACACTGTGGACCATCCTCTGGGTTTCCCATGCATGTTTTAGCTGTAGGAAGAATTCCTTAAACCAGGAGAGTTGGGACCCATGGAATGGGTAGCATACAGTATTACTTCAAAGGGTCTCCATTTGCTCACCGAACCTCACCAATCCTCTCAGCCCCAAATGTCCTGCCTTATGTCTCACCCAACTGTGGGTGTAGATGTGGTAAATCCAAGTTTCGTCACAAGCCCTGAACGAATTATTTAAGAACTTTCTCTTCTTCACTGTCTTTGTGTTTTGATTTTGAAATTTATTTTAATAATGGGGTTTAGCTGATTTTCACTGCTGTGTTTATGCCGCTCGATGCACACTTGATTCTCTTACAGAGACATATAAATACATATGTTTTAATATTCTTATTGTCAGATATATTCCTCTGCAGTGAATAGGCGGTGTTGAGTCTAATTCGTTGAGCAAGGAGTATGTCTCGTCTATTACTGGCTTATGGAACTGTATCTGTGCTAATTTCAATCTCTGGTTTTACGTAGCACCCCAACTCATCATTCCCCTTAAGAAAGCATAAGTTTGTTTTCTAAATGTGAGACTCTGTTCTGTTTTGTAATTCAGTTCATGTGTAGCCAAGTTTACATTCCCTCTATAAGTGATATCTTATGATAAGTTTCTTTTTCTGTGTGACTTATTTCCTTTGAATCATTGTACCTAAATCCATTCATTATGCTTGTACGGGCCAGACGACATTGATTTCATTGCTGAGTGATGTTCCATTGTACATAAGTATGAAAACTTCTTTATCCATTTCTCTCTTTCAAGGATATATAATTTGTACCATAGTCGAGACTCTTGTAAACAGAGCAGCCCTAAACTTTGGGGTGGTTGTTTCTTTTTATTTTAATTTTCCTGAGTTATAGTGCTATAAGTAGGTTTAGGGTTAGGGTTAAGGTTAGGGTTAGGGAACGGGTATGGTTTAGGATGCGACAATGGTTTAGAGTGAGCGAAAGTGTTAGGGTACAGGTCAGTGTTAGTGTACCGTTTAGGATTAGGGTAAGTGTTAGGGTAATGCTTCAGGTTAGGGTTATGGTTAGGGAATGGGGATGGTTTAGGGTAGAAGTTAGGGTACGACAACAGTTTAGGGATAGCGTACATGTAAGGGTAAGGGTTAGTGTTAGCGTACAGGTTAGGATTAGGGGATGGGTTAGCGTAAGGCTTCGGATAAGGGTTAGGGTTAGCGTTAGGGATAGGGGACGGTGACCGTTTAGGGAACAGGTTAGGGTATGACAATGGTTGAGAGTCAGCATTCGTGTTAGGGTATGAGTTAGAGTTAGCGTATGGGTTAGGATTAGGGGACCGGATAGGGTAAGACTTCGGGTAAGGGTTAAGGATAGGGTTAGGGGATGGGGAAAGTTTAGGGTACAGGTTAGGGTACGACAAGAGTTTAGGGTGAGCGTACGTGTTAGGGTATGGGTTAGTGTTAGAATACGGGTTAGAATTAGGGGACGGGTTATGGTAAGGCTTCAGGTAAAGTTTAAGGTTAGGATTAGGGGACTGGGAAGGTTTAGGGTACAGGTTAGGGAACGACGATGGTTTAGGGTGAGTGTACATGTTAGGGCATGGGTTAGTGTTAGCATACGGGTTAGGATTAGGGGACAGGTTAAGGTAAGGCTTCGGGTAAAGGTTAGGGTTAGGGTTAGGGGACGGGGAAGGTTTAGAGTACAGTTTAGGTTACGACAATGGTTTAGGGTGAGTGTACGTGTTAGGGTATGGGTTAGTTTAGCGTACGGGTTAGGATTAGGGGACGGGTTAGGGTAAGGCTTCAGGTAAGGATTAGGGTTAGGAGAGGGGGGCAGTTTAGGGTACAGGTTAGGGTGTGACTGCGGTTTAGGGTGACCGTACGTGTTAGGGTATGGGTTAGTGTTAGCGTACGGGTTAGGAATAGGTGACGGGTTAGGGTAAGGCTTCAGGTAAGGGTTAGGGTTAGGGTTAAGGGACGGGGACGGTTTAGGGTACAGATTAGGGTACTACAATGGTTTAGGGTGAGTGTACGTGTTAGGATAAGAGTTAGTGTTAGCGTACGGGTTAGGATGAGGGGACAGGATGGGATAAGGCTTCCGGTAAGTGTTAGGGTTAGGCTTATGGGACGGGGACGGTTTAGGGTACATGTTAGGGTACAACAACGGTTTAGGGTGAGCATAGGTATTAGAGTACAGGTTAGTGTTAGGGTATGGCTTAGGATTAGGGGACGAGTTAGGGTAAGGCCTCGGGTAAGTGTTAGGGTTAGGGGACAGTGTCGGATTAGGGTACAGTTTAGGGTACGACAATGGTTAAGGGTGAGCGTACGTGTTAGGGTACAGGATAGTGTCAGCGTACGAGTAAGGATTAGGGGAAAGTTTAGGGTACGGCTTCCAGTAAGGGGTACGGTTAGGGTTAGGGAATGGAGACGGTTTAGGGCACAGGTTAGGGTACAACAACGGTTTAGGGTGAGCATAACTGTTAGGGTATGGGTTAGTGTTAGCGTACGGGTTAGGATTAGGGGATGGGTTAGGGTAAGGCTTCGGGTAAGGGTTAGGGTTACGGTTAGGGGATGGGGATGGTTTATGGTACAGGTTAGGGTACGACAAAGCTTTAGGGTGAGGCGTACGTGTTAGGGTATGGGTTAGTGTTAGCGTACTGGTTAGGATTAGGGGACGGGTTAGGGTAAGGCTTCGGTTAAGGGTTAGGGTTAGGGTTAGGGGACAGGGACAGTTTAGGGGACAGGTAAGTGTACGACAACGGTTTAGGGTGCGCGTAAGTGTGAGGGCACGGGTTAGTGTTATCGTACGGGTTAGGATTAGGGGACGGGTTAGGGTAAGGCCTCGTGTAGGGGTTAGGGTTAGGTAAGGGTTAGGGTTACTGTTAGGGTTAGGTGGACAGGGACGGTTTTGGGTACAGGTTAAGGTACGACAATGGTTTAGGGTAAGCATACGTGTGAGGGCACGGGTTATTGTTAGCGTAAGGGTTAGGATTAGGGGACGGGTTAGGGTTAGGGTTAGGGTTAGGGGCGGGGACGGTTTAGGGGACAGGTTAGGATACGACAACGGTTTAGGGTGAGTGTACGCGTGAGGGCACGGTTTAGTGTTAGTGTACGGGTTAGGATTAGGGGACGGGTTAGGGTAAGGCTTCGGGTAAGGGTTAGGTTTAGGGTTAGGGTTAGGGGACGGGGACGGTTTAGGGGACAGGTTTGGGTACGACAAAGGTTTAGGGTGAGCGTATGTGTGAGGGCACTGGTTAGTGTTAGCGTATGGGTTAGGATTAGGGGACGGGTTAGGGTAAGGCTTCGGGTAAGGGTTAGGGTTAGGGGACGGGGATGGTTTATGGGACAGGTCAGGGTACGACAACAGTTTAGGGTGAGCATACGTGTGAGGGCACGGGTTAGTGTTAGCGTACGGGTTAGGATTAGGGGACGGGTTAGGGTAAGGCTTCGGGTAAGTGTTAGGGTTAGGGTTAGGATTAGGGGACGGGGACGGTTTAGGGGACAGGTTAGGGTACGACAACGGTTTAGGGTGAGCGTACTTGTGAGGGCATGGGTTAGTGTTAGTGTACGGGTTAGGATTAGGGGACAGGTTAGTCTAAGGCTTAGGGTAAGGGTTAGGGTTAGGGTTAGAGTTATGGTTAGGGTTAGGGGACGGGGACGGTTTAGGGGAGAGGTTAGGGTATGACAATGGTTTAGGGTGTGTGTACGTGTAAGGACACGGATTAGTGTTAGCGTACGGGTTAGGATTAGGGGACGGGTTAGGTTAAGGCTTCAGGTTAGGGTTGGTTAGGGGATGGGGACGGTATAGGAGACAGGTTAGGGTACGACAACGGTCTGTGGTGAGCGTACGTGTGAGGGCACAGGTTAGTGTTAGCGTACGGTTTGGGATTAGGGGACGGTTTAGGGTAAGACTTCTGGTAAGGGTTAGGGTTAGGGTTAGGGTTAGGGTTAGGGGATGGGGACGGTTTATGGGACAGGTTAGGGTGCGACAATGGTTTAGTGAGAGCGTACGTGTGAGGGCACGGGTTAGTGTTAGCGTACGGGTTAGGATTAGGGGACGGGTTAGGGTAAGGCTTCGGGTAAGGGTTAGGGTTAGTGTTAGGGGATGGGGATGGTTTAGGGGACAGGTTAGGGTACGACAACGGTTTAGGGTGAGCGTACGTGTGAGGGCATGGGTTAGTGTTAGCGTACGGATTAGTATTAGGGGACGGGTTAGGGTTAGTGTTAGGGTTAGGGGACAGGGACGGTTTAGGGGACAGGTTAGGGTACGACAACGGTTTAGGGTGAGCGTACGTGTGAGGGCAGGGGTTAGTGATAGCGTACGGTTAGGATTAGGCGATGGGTTAGGGTAATGCTTCGGATAAGGTTTAGGGTTAGGTTTAGGGGACGGGGATGGTTTAGGGGACAGGTTTGGGTACGACAACGGTTTAGGGTGAGCGTACGTGTGAGGGCATGGGTTAGTGTTAGCGTACGGGTTAGGATTAATGACGGGTTAGGGTAAGGCTTCGGGTAAGATGTAGGTTTAGGGTTAGGGTTAAGGTTAGGGTTAGGGGACGGGGACGCTTTAGGGGACAGGTTAGGGTATGACAACGGTTTAGGGTGAGCATACGTCTGAGGGCACGGGTTAGTGTTAGCGTATGGTTTAGGATTAGGGGACGGGTTAGGGTAAGGCTTCGGGTAAGGGTTAGGGTTAGGGTTAGGGGAAGGGAAGGTTTAGGGAACAGGTTAGGGTACGACAATGGTTTAGGGTAAGCATAAGTGTGAGGGCACGGGTTAGTCTTAGCGTACGGGTTAGGATTACGGGATGGGTTAGGGTGAGGTTTCGGGTAAGGGTTAGGGTTAGGTTTAGGGTTAGGGTTAGGGTTAGGGGACGGGGATGGTTTAGGGGACTGGTTAGGGTACGACAACGGTTTAGTGTGAGTGTACCTCTGAGGGCATGGGTTAGTGTTAGCGTAGGGATTAGGATTAGTGGACGGGATCGAGTAAGGCTTTGGGTATGGGTTAGGGTTAGGGTTAGGGTTAGGGTTAGGGGACGGGGATGGTTTAGGGTACAGGTTAGGGTATGAAAACGGTTTAGGGTGAGCATACGTGTGAGGGCACGAGTTAGTGTTAGCATATGGGTTAGGATTAGGGAACAAGTTAGGGTTAGGATTAGGGTTAGTGTTAGGGGATGGGGATGGTTTATGGGACAGGTTAGGGTACGACAACGGTTTAGGGTAAGCGTACGTGTGAGGGAACGGGTTAGTCTTAACGTATTGGTTAGGATAAGGGGACGGGTTAGGGTAAGGCTTCGGGTAAGTGTTAGGGTTAGGGTTAGTGTTAGGGTTAGGTTTAGGGTTAGGGCACAGGGATGGTTTAGGGGACAGTTTAGGGCATGACAACGGTTTAGGGTGAGCGTACGTGCGAGGGCACGGGTTAGTGTTACCGTACGGGTTAGGATTAGGGGATGGGTTAGGTTAAGGCTTCAGGTTAGGGTTGGTTAGGGGATGGGTACGGTTTAGGAGACAGGTTAGGGTAAGACAACGGTCTGTGTTGAGCGTACGTGTGAGGGCACAGGTTAGTGTTAGCGTACGGTTTGGGATTAGGGGACGGGTTAGGGTAAGACTTCTGGTAAGAGTTAAGGTTAGGGTTAGGGTTAGGGGATGGGGACGGTTTAGGGGACAGGTTAGGGTACGACAATGTTTTAGGGTGAGCGTACGTGTGAGGGCACGGGTTACTGTTAGCGCACGGGTTAGGATTAGGGAACGGGTTAGGGTAAGGCTTCGGGTAAGTGTGAGGGTTAGGGTTAGGGTTAGGGAACGGGGACGGTTTAGGGGACAGGTTAGGGTACAACAACGGTTTAGGGTGAGCGTACTTGTGAGGGCACTGGTTAGTGTAAGCGTACGGGTTAGGATTTGGTGATGGGTTAGGGTAAGGCTTCGGGTAAGGGTTCGGATTAGGGTTCGGGCTAGGGTTATGGTGAGGGTTAGGGGACAGGGACGGTTTAGGGGACAGGTTAGGGTACACCAACGGTTTAGGGTGAGTGTACGTGTGAGGGCACGGGTTAGTGTTAGCGAACGGGTTAGGATTACGGGATGGGTTAGGGTAAGGCTTCGGGTAAGGGTAAGGGTTAGGGTTAGGGTTAGGGTCAGGGGATGGGGACGGTTTAGGGGACAGGTTAGGTTACGACAATGGTTTAAGGTGAGAGTACGTGTGACGGCACGGGTTAGTGTTAGCGAATGGGTTAGGATTAGGTGATGGGTTAGGGTAAGGCATCGAGTAAGGGTTAGGGTTAGGGTTAGGGTTAGGGGATGGGGACGGTTTAGGGGACAGGTTAGGGTACGACAACGGTTTAGGGTGAGCGTACGTGTGAGGGCACGGATTAGTGTTAGCGTACGGGTTAGTATTAGGGGACGGGTTAGTGTAAGGTTTCGGGTAAGGGTTAGTGTTACGGGAAGGGGACGGTTTAGGGGACATGTTAGGGTACGACAATGGTTTAGGGTGAGCGTACGTGTGAGGGCACGGGTTAGTGTTAGCATACGGGTTAGGATTAGGGGACGGGTTAGGGTAAGGCTTCGGGTAAGGTTTAGGGTTAGGGTTAGGGTTAGGGGACGGGGACGGTTTAGGGGACAGGGTAGGGTACGACAACGATTTAGGGTGAGCGTACGTGTGAGGGCATTGGTTAGTATTAGCGTACGGATTAGTATTAGGGGACGGGTTAGGGTAAGGTTAGGGTTAGTGTTAGGGTTAGGGGACGGGGACGGTTTAGGGGACAGGTTAGGGTACGACAAAATTTTAGGGTGAGCGTACGTGTGAGGGCATGGGTTAGTGTTAGCGTATGGGTTAGGATTAGGGGTTGAGTTAGGGTTAGGATTAGGGTTAGGGTTAGGGGACGGGGACGGTTTAGGGGACAGGTTAGGTTATGACAACGGTTTAAGGTGAGCGTACATCTGAGGGCATGGGTTAGTGTTAGCGTACGGTTTAGGATTAGGGGACGGGTTAGGGTAAGGCTTCGGGTAAGCGTTAGGGTTAGGTTTAGGGTTAGGGTTAGGGGACAGGGACGGTTTAGGGGACAGGTTAGGGTATGACAATGGTTTAGGGTGAGCGTACATCTGAGGGCATGGGTTAATGTTAGCGTACGGGTTAGGATTAGGGGACAGGATAGAGTAAGACTTTGGGTATGGGTTAAGGTTAGGGTTAGGGTTAGGGTTATGGTGAGGGTTAGGGGATGGAGATGGTTTAGGGGACAGGTTAGGGTACGTCAATGGTTTAGGGTGAGTGTGCGTGTGAGGGCACAGGTTAGTGTTAGCGTATGGGTTAGGATTAGGGGACGGGATAGGGTAGGGCTTTGGTTAAGGGTTAGGGTTAGGTTAGGTTTAGTGTTAGGGTTAGGGGATCGGGACGGTTTAGGGGACAGTTTAGGATACGACAACAGTTTAGGTTGTGCGTACGTGTGAGGGCACGGATTAGTGTTAACGTACGGGTTAGGATTAGGGGACAGGTTAGGGTAAGGCTTCGGGTAAGGGTTAGTATTAGGGTTAGGGTTATGGTATCGGGATGGTTTAGGGGAAAGGTTAGGGTACGCCAACGGTTTAGGGTGAGTGTACGTGTGAGGGCACGGGTTAGTGTTAGCGTACGGCTTAGGATTAGGGGACGGGTTAGGGTAAGGCTTCGGATAAAGGTTAGGGTTAAGGTTAGGGGACGGGGACGGTATAGGGGACAGGTTAGGGTACGCCAACGGTTTAGGGTGAGCGTACGTGTGAGGGCACAGGTTAGTGTTAGCGTACGGGTTAGGATTAAGGGACGGGTTAGGGTAAAGCTTCGGGTAAGAGTTAGGATTAGGGTTAGGGTTAGGGTTAGGGGATGGGGACGGTTTGTGGGAGAAGTTAGGGTACACCAACTGCTTAGGGTGAGCGTTCGTGTGAGGGCACGTGTTAGTGTTAGCGTAGGGGTTAGGATTAGGGGACGCTTTAGGGTAAGGCTTCGGGTAAGGTTTAGTGTTAGAGTTAGGGTTAGGGTTAGGGGACGGGGACGGTTTAGCGGACAGCTTAGGGTACCACAGCGGTTTAGGGTGAGCGTACGTGTGAGGGCACGGGTTATCGTTAGAGTACGGGTTAGGATTAGGGGACGGGTTAAGGTATGGCTTTGGGTAGGGTTAGGGTTAGGGTTAGGGGACGGGGACGTTTTACGGGACAGGTTAGGGTACCACAGCGGTTTAGGGTGAGCGTACGTGTGAGGGCACGGGTTAGTGTTAGCGTACGGGTTAGGATTAGGGGACACGTTAGGGTAAGGCTTCGGGTAAGGGTTAGTGTTAGGGGACGGGGACGGGGACGGTTTAGGGGACAGCTTAGGGTACCACAGCGGTTTAGGGTGAGCGTACGTGTGAGGGCATGGGTTATCGTTAGAGTACGGGTTAGGATTAGGGGACGGGTTAGGGTATGGCTTTGGGTAGGGTTAGGGTTAGGGTTAGGGGACGGGGACGTTTTAGGGGACAGGTTAGGGTACCACAGCGGTTTAGGGTGAGCGTACGTGTGAGGGCACGGGTTAGTGTTAGCGTACGGGTTAGGATTAGGGGACGCGTTAGGGTAAGGCTTCGGGTAAGGGTTAGTGTTAGGGGACGGGGACGGGGACGGGGACGGTTTAGGGGACAGGTTAGGGTACGACAACGGTTTAGGGTGAGCGTATGTGTGAGGGCAAGGGTTAGTATTAGCGTACAGGTTAGGATTAGGGGACGGGTTACGGTAAGGCTTCGGGTAAGGTTTAGGGCTAGGGTTTGGGGACGGAGACGGTTTAGGGGACAGGTTAGGGTACGACAACGGTTTAGGTTGAGCGTACGTGTGAGGGAATGGGTTAGTATTAGCGTACGGGTTAGGATTAGGGGACGGGTTAGGGTAAGGCTTCGGTGAAGGGTTAGGGTTAGGGTTAGTGTTAAGGTTATTGTTAGGGTTAGGGTTAGGATTAGGGGACAGGGACGGTTTAGGGGACAGGTTAGGGTACAACAACAGTTTAGGGTGAGCGTACGTTTGAGGGCACGGGTTAGTGTTACCGTACGATTTAGGATTAGGGGACGGGTTAGGGTAAGGCTTCGGGTAAGGGTTATGGTTAGGGTTAGGGTTAGCGTCAGGGGACGAGGATGGTTTAGGGGACAGGTTAGGGTATGACAACGGTTTAGGGTGATCATACGTGTGAGGGCACGGGTTAGTGTTAGTGTACGAGTTAGGATTATGGGACAGGTTAGTGTAAGGCTTCGGGTAAGGGTTAGGGTTAGGTTTAGGGGATGGGGACGGTTTAGGGGACAGGTTAGGGTATGACAAGGTATTAGGGTGAGCGTACATATGTGGTCACGGGTTAGTGTTAGCGCACGAGTTAGGATTAGGGGACGGGTTAGCGTAAGGCTTCGGGTAAGTCTTAGTGTAAGGATTAGGGTAAGGTTTAGGGGATGGGGACGGATTAGGGGACAGTTTAGGGTACGAAAACAGTTTAGAGTGAACGTATGTGTGAGGGCAGGGGTTAGTGTTACGTACGGGTTACGATTAGGGGACGGGTTAGGGTAAGGCTTCGGGTAAGTGTTAGGGTTAGGGTTAGGGTTAGGGTTAGGGGACGGGAACGGTTTAGGGGACAGGTTAGTGTACGCCAACGGTTTAGGGTGAGCATACGTGTGAGGGCATGGGTTAGTGTTAGCGTAAGGGTTAGGATTAGAGGACGGGTTAGGGTAAGGCTTCGGGTAAGTGTTAGGGTTAGGGTTAGGGTTATGGGATGGGGATGTTTTAGGGGACTGGTTCGGGTATGACAATGGTTTAGGGTGAGCGTAAGTTTGAGGGCACATGTTAGTGTTAGCGTACGGGTTAGGTTTAGGGGACGGGTTAAGTTAAGGCTTCGGGTTAGGGTTTTGGTTAGGGGATGGGGACAGTTTAGGGTCCAGGTGAGGGTATGACAACGGTTCATGGCGAGCGTACGTGTGAGGGCACGGGTTAGTGTTAGCGTACGGCTTAGGATTAGGGGACGGTTTAGGGTAAGGCTTCGGATAAGTGCCAGGGTTAGGGTTAGTGTAGGGGACGGGGACAGTTTAGGGTACAGGTGAGGGTACGACAACGGTTTAGGGTGAGCGTACGTGTGAGGGCATGGGTTAGTGTTAGCGTACAGATTAGGATAGGGGACGGGTGAGGGGAAGGGTTCGGGGAAGGTTTAGGGTTAGGGTTCAGGCTAGGGTTAGTGTTAGGTTTAGCGGAACGGGACAGTTTAGGGTCCATGTGAGGGTATGACAACGGTTTAGGGGGAGCGTACGTGTGAGGGCACAGGTTAGTGTTAGGGTACGGGTTAGGATTAGGGGCCGGGTGCGGGGAAGGCTTCGGGGAAGGGTTAGGGTTAGGGTTCGGGGTAGGGTTAGGGTTAGGGGACGGGGACGGTTTAGGGTCCAGGTGAGGGTATGAGAAAGGTTTAGGGTGAGCGTACGTGTGAGGGCCCGAGTTAGTGTTAGCGTACGGGTTAGGATTAGGGGACGGGTGAGGGGAAGGCTTCGGGGAAGGGTTAGGGTTAGGGTTCGGGCTAGGGTTAGGGTTAGGGGACGGGGCCGGTTTAGGGTCCAGGTGAGGGTACGACAACGGTTTCGGGTGAGCGTACATGTGAGGGCATGGGTTAGTGTTAGCGTAAGGTTTAGGATTATTGGATGGGTTAGGGGAAGGCTTCGGGGAAGTGTTAGGGTTAGGGTTCGGGCTAGGGTTAGGGTTAGGGGATGGGGACGGTTTAGGGTCCAGGTGAGGGTACGACAACCGTTTAGGGTGAGCGTACGTGTGAGGGCACGGGTTAGTGTTAGCATACTGGTTAGGATTAGGGAACGGGTGAGGGGAAGGTTTCGTGGAAGGGTTACGGTTAGGGTTCGGGCTAGGGTTAGGGTTAGGGGACGGTGATGGTTTAGGGTCCAGTTGAGTGTACGACAATGGTTTAGGGGAGCGTACGTGTGAGGGCACGGGTTAGTTTTAGCCTACGGGTTAGGATTAGGGGACGGGTGAGTGGAAGGCTTCGGGGAAGGGTTGGGGTTAGGGTTCGGGCTAGGGATAGGGTGAGGGGACGGGGACGGTTTAGGGTCCAGGTGAGAGTACGACAACGGTTTAGGGGGAGCGTACGTGTGAGGGCACGTGTTAGTGTTAGCGTACGGGTTAGGATTAGGGGACTGGTGAGGGGAAGGCTTCGAGGAAGGTTTAGAGTTAGGGTTCGGGCTAGGGTTAGGGTTAGGGGACGGGGACGGTTTAGGGTCCAGGTGAGGGTATGACAACCGTTTTGAGTGAGCGTACGTGTGAGGGCATGGGTTAGTGTTAGCGTACGGGTTAGGATTAGGGGACGGGTGAGGGGAAGGCTTCGGGGAGCTGTTAGGGTTAGGGTTCGGGCTAGGCTTAGGGTTAGGGGATGGGGACGGTTTAGGGTCCAGGTGAGGGTACGACAACCGTTTAGGAGGAGGGTACTTGTGAGGGCACGGGTTAGTGTTAGCGTACGGTTTAGGATTAGGGGATGGGTGAGGGGAAGGCTTCGGGGAAGGTTTAGGGTTAGGGTTCGTGGTAGGGTTACGGTTAGGGGACGGGGACGGTTTAGGGTCCAGGTGAGGGTACGACAACGGTTTAGGGGAGCGTACATGTGAGGGCACGGGTAAGTGTTAGCGTACGGGTTAGGATTAGGGGACGGATGAGGGGAAGGCTTCGCGGAAGGGTTAGGGTTAGGGTTCGGTCTAGGCTTAGGGTTAGGGGACGTTGACGGTTTAGGGTCCAGGTGAGGGTACGACAACCGTTTAGGAGGAGGGTACGTGTGAGGGCAAGGGTTAGTCTTAGCGTATGGGTTAGGATTAGGGGACGGGTGAGGGGAAGGCTTCGGGGAAGTGTTAGGGTTAAGGTTCGGGCTAGGGTTAGGGTTAGGGGACGGGGACGGTTTAGGGTCCAGGTGAGGGTATGACAACCGTTTAGGGTGAGCGTACGTGTGAGGGCATGGGTTAGTGTTAGCGTACGGGTTAGGATTAGGGGACGGGTGAGGGGAAGGCTTCGGGGAAGGGTTAGGTTAAGGGTTCGGGCTAGGGTTAGGGTTAGGCGACGGGGACGGTTTAGCGTCCAGGTGAGGGTACGACAACGGTTTAGGGGAGCGTACGTGTGAGGGCACGGGTTAGTTTTACCGTACGGGTTAGGATTAGGGGACGGGTGAGGGGAAGGCTTCGAGGAAGGGTTAGGGTTAGGGTTCGGGCTAGGGTTAGGGTTAGGGGACGGGGACAGTTTAGAGTCCAGATGACGGTACGACAACGGTTTAGGAGGAGGGTACGTGTGAGGGCAAGGGTTATTGTTAGTGTACGGGTTACAATTAGGGGACTGGTGAGGGGAAGGCTTCGGGGAAGGGTTAGGGTTTGGGTTCAGGCTAGGGTTAGGGTTAGGGGACGGGGAGGTTTTAGGGTCCAGGTGAGGGTACGACAACAGTTTAGAATGAGCGTACGTGTGAGAGCACGGGTTCGTGTTAGCGTACGGGTTAGGATTAGGGGACGGGTGAGGGGAAGGCTTCGAGGAAGGGTTAGGGTTAGGAGACGGGGACGGTTTAGGGTCCAGGTGAGGGTAGGGTTAGGGTTAGTGGAAGCGTACGTGTGAGGGCTCGGGTTAGTGTTAGGGTTAGGGTTAGGATTATTGGATGGGTGAGGGGAAGGCTTCGGGGAAGTGTTAGGGTTAGGGTTCGGGCTAGGGTTAAGGTTAGGGGATGGGGACGGTTTAGGGTCCAGGTGAGGGTACGAAATCGGTTTCGGGGAGGGTACGTGTGAAGGCACGGGTTAGTATTAGCGTACGGCTTAGGATTAGGGGACGGGTGAGGGGAAGGTTTCGGGGAAGGGTTAGGGTTATGGTTCGGGCTAGGGTTAGGGTTAGGGGACGGGGACAGTTATGGTTCCAGGTGAGGGTACGACATCGGTTTAGGAGGAGGGTACGTGTGAGGGCACAGGTTAGTGTTAGCATACGGGTTAGGATTAGGGGTCGGGTGAGGGGAAGGCTTCGGGGAAGGGTTTGGGTTAGGGTTCGTGCTAGAGTTAGGTTTAGGGTACGGGGACGGTTTAGGGTCCAGGTGAGGCTACGACAACGGTTTAGCGGGAACGTACGTGTGAGGGCACGGGTTAGTGTTAGCGTACGGGTTAGGATTAGGGGACGGGTGAGGGGAAGGCTTCGGGGAAAGGTTAGGGTTAGGGTTCGGGCTAGGGTTAGGGTTACGTGACGGGGATGGTTTAGGTTACAGGTGAGTGTACGACAACGGTTTAGGGGGAGGGTACGTATGAGGGCACGGGTTACTGTTAGCGTACGGTTTGGATTAGGGGACGGGTGAGGGGAAGGCTTCGGGGAATGGTTAGGGTTAGGGTTCGGGCTAGGGTTAGGGTTAGGGGACGGGGCCAGTTTAGGGTCCAGGTGAGGGTACGACAATGGTTTCGGGTGAGCGTACATGTGAGGGCACGGGTTAGTGTTAGCATAAGGTTTAGGATTATTGGATGGGTGAGGGGAAGGCTTCGGGGAAGGCTTAGGGTTAGGGTTCGGGCTAGGGTTAGGGTTAGGGGACGGGGCCGGTTTAGGGTCCAGGTGAGTGTACGACAATGGTTTAGGAGAGCATACGTGTGAGGGCAGGGGTTAGTTTTAGCGTACGGGTTAGGATTAGTGGACGGGTGAGTGGAAGGCTTCGGGGAAGAGTTGGGGTTAGGGTTCGGGCTAGGGTTAGGGTTAGGGGACGGGGACGGCTTAGGGTCCAGGTGAGAGTACGACAACGGTTTAGGGGGAGCGTACGTGTGAGGGCACGTGTTAGTGTTAGCGTACGGGTTAGGATTAGGGGACGGGTGAGGGGAAGGCTTCGAGGAAGGGTTAGTGTTAGGATTCGGGCTAGGGTTAGGGTTAGGGGACGGGGATGGTTTAGGTTCCAGGTGAGGGTACGACAACCCTTTTGCGTGAGCGTACGTGTGAGGGTACAGGTTAGTATTAGCGTACGGGTTAGGATTAGGGGACAGGTGAGGGGAAGGCTTCGGGGAAGTGTTAGGGTTAGCTTTCGGGCTAGGCTTCGGGTTAGGGGACGGGGACGGTTTAGGGTCCAGGTGAGGGTACGACAACCGTTTAGGAGGAGGGTACTTGTGAGGGCACGGGTTAGTTTTAACGTACGGGTTAGGATTAGGGGATGGGTGAGGGGAAGGCTTCGGGGAAGGGTTAGGGTTAGGGTTCATGCTAGGGTTAGGGTTAGGGGATGGGGACAGTTTAGGGTCCAGATGAGGTTACGACAACGGTTTAGGAGGAGGTTACGTGTGAGGGCAAGGGTAATTGTTAGCGTACGGGTTACAATTAGGGGACTGGTGAGGGGAAGGCTTCGGGGAAGGGTTAGGGTTAGGGTTCGGGCTAGGGTTAGGGTTAGGGGACGGGGAGGTTTTAGGGTCCAGGTTAAGGTATGACAACAGTTTAGAGTGAGCGTACGTGTGAGAGCACAGGTTCGTGTTAGCGTACGGGTTAGGATTAGGGGACGGGTGAGGGGAAGGCTTCAAGGAAGGGTTAGGGTTAGGGGACGGGGACGGTTTAGGGTCCAGGTGAGTGTAGGGTTAGGGTTAGTGGGAGCGTACGTGTGAGGGCTCGGGTTAGTGTTAGCGTACGCGTTAGGATTAGGGGACGGGTGAGGGGAAGGCTTCGGGGAAGGGTTATGTTTAGGGTTCGGGCTAAGGTTAAGCTTAGGGGACGGGGACGGTTTAGGGTCCAGGTGAGTGTACGAAAACGGTTCACGGGGAGTGTACCTGTGAGGGCACGGGTTAGTGTTAGCATACTGCTTAGGATTAGGGGACGGGTGAGGGGAAGGCTTCGGGGAAATTTTAGGGTTAGGGTTCGGGCTAGTGTTAGGCTTAGGGGACGGGGACGGTTTAGGGTCCAGGTGAGGTTACGACAACGGTTTAGGGGGAGCGTACGTGTGAGGGCACGGTTTAGTGTTAGGATACAGGTTAGGATTAGGGGACGGGTGAGGGGAAGGCTTCGGGGAAGGGTTAGGGTTAGGGTTCGGGTTAGGGTTAGGGGACGGGGACGGTTTAGGGTCCAGGTGAGGGTACGACAACGGTTTAGGGGGAGCGTACGTGTGAGGGCACAGGTTAGTGTTAGGATACAGGTTAGGATTAGGGGACAGGTTATGGGAAGGCTTCTGGGAAGGGTTAGGGTTAGGGTTCGGGCTAGGGTTAGGCTTAGGGGACGGGGACTGTTTAGGGTCCAGGTGAGGGTACGACAACGGTTTAGGGGGAGCTTACGTGTGAGGGCACAGGTTAATTTTAGTGTACGGGATAGGATTAAGGGACGGGTGAGGGGTAGTCTTCAGAGAAGGGTTAGGTTTAGGGTTCGGGCTAGGGTTAGGGTTAGGGGACGGGGAGGGTTTAGGGTCCAGGTGAGGGTACGACAACATTTAAGGGTGAGCGTACGTGTGAGACCATGGGTTAGTGTTAGCGTACGGGTTAGGATTAGGGGACGGGTGAGGGGAAGGCTTCGGGGAAGGGTTAGGGTTAGGGTTCGGGCTAGGGTTAGGGTTAGGAGAAGGGGACGGTTGAGGGTCCAGATGAGGGTACGACAACGGTTTAGAGGGAGCGTACGGGTGAGGGCACGGGTTAGTGTTATCGTACGATTTAGGATTAGGGGACGTGTGAGGGGAAGGCTTCGGGGAAGTGTTTGTGTTAGGGTTCAGGCTAGGGTTAGGGTTAGGGTACGGGGACGGTTTAGGGTTCAGGTGAGAGTACGACAATGGTTTACGGGGAGCGTACGTGTGAGGGTACGGGTTAGTGTTAGCGTACGTGTTAGGATTAGGGGACGGGTGAGGGGAAAGCTTCGAAGAAGGGTTAGGGTTAGGGTTCGGGCTAGGGTTAAGGTTAGGGGACGGGGACGGTTTAGGGTCCAGGTGAGGGTAGGGTTAGGGTTAGTGGGAGCATACGTGTGAGGGCACGGGTTAGTGTTAGCCTACGGTTTAGGATTAGGAGACGGCTGAGGGGAAGGCTTGGGGAAGGTTTAGGGTTAGGGTTCGGGCTAGGGTTAAGTTTAGGGGACGGGGACGATTTAGGGTCCAGGTGAGGGTACGACAACGGTTTAGGGCGACCGTACGTGTGAGGGCATGGGTTAGTGTTAGCATACGAGTTAGGATTAGGGGAAGTGTCAGGGGAAGGCTTCGGGGTATTGTTAGGATTAGGGTTCGGGCTAGGGTTAGGGTTAGAGGTCGGGGAAGGTTTAGAATCCAGGTGAGGGTACGACAACGGTTTACGGAGAGCATACGTGTGAGGGCATGGGTTAGTGTTATCGTACGGGTTAGGATTAGGGGACGGGTGAGGGGAAGTCTTCAGGGAAGGGTTAGGGTTAGGGTTCAGGCTAGGGTTAGGTTTAGGGGACGGGGACGGTTTAGGGTCCAGGTGAGTGTACGACAACCGTTTAGGGTGAGCGTACGTGTGAGGGCCCGGGTTAGTATTAGCGTACGGGTTAGGATTAGGGGACGGGTGAGGGGAAGGCTTCAGGGAAGGGTTAGGGTTAGGGTTCGGGCTATGGTTAGGGTTAGGGGACGGGGATGGTTTAGGGTCCAGGTGAGGGTAAGAAATCGGTTTCGGGGAGCGTACGTGTGAGGGCACGGGTTAGTTTCAGCGTACGGGTTAGGATTAGGAGACGGGTGAGGGGAAGTCTTCAGGGAAGGGTTAGGGTTAGGGTTCGGGCTAGGGTTAGGGTTAGGGGACGGGCACGGTTTAGGGTCCAGGTGAGAGTACGACAAAAGTTTAGGGGGCGCGTACGTGTGAGGGCACGGGTTAGTGTTAGCGTATGGCTTAGGATTAGGGGCGGGTGAGGGGAAGGTTTCGGGGAAGGGTTAGGGTTAGGGTTCTGTCTAGGGTTAGGGTTAGGGGACAGGGACGGTTTAGGGTCCAGGTGAGGGTACGACAACGGTTTAGGGGGAGCGTACGTGTGAGGGCACGGGTTAGTGTTAGCATACGGGTTAGGATTAGGGGACGGGTGAGGGGAAGGCTTCGGGGAAGTGTTAGGGTTAGGGTTCCGGCTAGGGTTAGGGTTAGGGGACGGGGACGGTTTAGGGTACAGGTGAGGGTAGGGTTCGGGTTAGTGGGAGCGTACGTGTGAGGGCACGGGTTAGTGTTAGCGTACGGGTTAGGATTAGGGGACTTGTGATGGGAAGGCTTCGGGGAAGGGTTAAGTTTAGGGTTCAGGCTAAGGTTAGGGTTAGGGGACGGGGACGGTTTAGGGTCCAGGTGATGGTACGACAATGCTTTAGAGGGAGCGTACGTGTGAGGGCACGGGTTAGTGTTAGCGTAAGGGTTAGGATTAGGGGACGGGTGAGGGGAAGGCTTAGGGGAAGGGTTATGGTTAGGGTTTGGGCTAGGGTTAGTGTTAGGGGATGGCGACGGTTTAGGGTCCAGGTGAGGGTACGACAACGGTTTACAGGGAGCGTACGTGTGAGGGCACGGATTAGTGTTAGCGTACAGCTTAGGATTAGGGGACGGGTGAGGGGAAGGCTTCGGGGAAGGGTTAGGGTTAGAGTTCGGGCTAGGGTTAGGGTTAGGGGACGGGGACGGTTTAGGGTCAAGGTGAGGGTACGACAACGGTTTAGGGGGAGTGTACGTGTGAGGGCATGGGTTAGTGTTAGCGTACGGGTTAGGATTAGGGGACGGGTGATGGGAAGGCTTCGGGGAAGGGTTAGATTTAGGGTTCGGGCTAGGGTTAGGATTAGGGGATGGCGACTCTTTAGGGTCCAGCTGAGGGTACGACAACGGTTTAGGGGGAGCGTACGTGTCAGGGCACGGGTTAGTTTTAGCGTACGGGTTAGGATTAGGAGACGGGTGAGGGGAAGTCTTCGGGGAAGGGTTAGGGTTAGGGTTCTGGCTAGGGTTAGGGTTAGGGGACGGGGACGGTTTAGGGTCCAGGTGAGAGTACGACAACGGTTTAGGGGGCGCGTACGTGTGAGGGCACGGGTTAGTGTTAGCGTATGGCTTAGGATTAGGGGCGGGTGAGGGGAAGGTTTCGGGGAAGGGTTAGGGTTAGGGTTCGGGCTAGGGTTAGGGTTAGGGGACGGGGACAGTTTAGTTTCCAGATGAAGGTACGACATCGGTTTAGGAGGAGGGTACGTGTGAGGGCACGGGTTTGTGTTAGCGTACGGGTTAGGATTAGGGGACGGGTGAGGGGAAGGCTTCGGGGAAGGGTTAGTGTTCGGGTTCAGGTTAGGGTTAGGGTTAGGGGACGGGGACGGTTTAGGGTCCAGGTGAGGGTACGACAACGGTTTAGGGGGAGCGTACGTGTGAGGGCACGGTTTAGTGTTAGCGTACGGGTTAGGATTAGGGGACGGGTGAGGGGAAGGCTTCGGGGAAGGGTTAGGGTTAGGGTTCGGGCTATGGTTAGGCTTAGGGTATGGGAACGGTTTAGGGTCCAGGTGAGGGTAAGACAACGGTTTAGGGGGAACGTACGTGTGAGGGCACGGGTTAGTGTTAGCATACGGGTTAGGATTAGGTGACGGGGGAGGGGAAGGCTTCGGGGAAAAGTTAGGGTTAGGGTTAGGGTTAGGGGACGGGGACGGTTAAGGGTCCAGGTGAGGGTACGACAACGGTTTAGGGGGAGCGTACGTGTGAGGGCACGGGTTAGTGTTAACGTACGGGTTAGGATTAGTGGATGGGTAGGGGAAGGCTTCGGGGAAGGGTTTGGTTTAGGGTTCGAGCTAGGGTTAGGGTTAGGGGACGGGGACGGTGTAGGGTACAGATGAGGGTACGACAACGGTTTAGGGTGAGCGTAGGTGTGAGGGCATGGGTTAGTGTTAGCGTACTGGTTAGGATTAGGGGACGGGTGGGGGAAAGTTTCGGGAAAGGGTTAGTGTTAGGGTTTGGGCTAGGGTTAGGCTTAGGGGACGGGGACTGTTTAGGGTCCAGGTGAGGGTACGACAACGGTTTAGGGGGAGCGTACGTGTGAGGGCACGGGTTAATTTTAGTGTACGTGATAGGATTAAGGGACGGGTGAGGGGTAGTCTTCGGAGAAGGGTTAGGTTTAGGGTTCGGGCTACGTTTAGGGTTAGGGGACGGGGAGGGTTTAGGGTCCAGGTGAGGGTACGACAACAGTTTACGGGGAGCGTACGTGTGAGGGCATCGGTTAGTGTTAGCGTACGGGTTAGGATTAGGGGACGGGTGAGGGGAAGGCTTCGGTGAAGAGTTAGAGTTAGGGTTAGGGTTAGGGGACGGGGACGGTTTAGGGTCCAGGTGAGAGTACGACAACGGTTTAGGCGGCCCGTACGTGTGAGGGCACGGGTTAGTGTTAGCGTATGGCTTAGGATTAGGGGCGGGTGAGGGGAAGGTTTCGGGGAAGGGTTAGGGTGAGGGTTCGGGCTAGGGTTAGGGTTAGGGGACGGGGAAGTTTAGGTTCCAGATGAAGGTACGACATCTGTTTTGGAGGAGGGTACGTGTGAGGTCACGGGTTTGTGTTAGCGTACGGGTTAGGATTAGGGGACGTGTGAGGGGAAGGCTTCGGGGAAGGGTTAGTGTTCGGGTTCGGGCTAGGGTTAGGGTTAGGGGACGGGGACGGTTTAGGGTCCAGGTGAGGGTACGACAACGGTTTAGGGGGAGGGTACGTGTGAGGGCACGGGTTAGTGTTACCGTACGGTTTAGGATTAGGGGACGGGTGAGGGGAAGGCTTCGGGGAAGATTTAGGGTTAGGGTTCGGGCTAGGGTTAGGGTTAGGGGACGGGGACGGTTTAGGGTCCAGGTGAGGGTATGACAACGGTTTAGGGAGAGCGTACGTGTGAGAGCACGGGTTAGTGTTAGCGTACGGGTTAGGATTAGCGACGGTTGAGGGTAAGGCTTCGGGGAAGGGTTAGGTTTAGAGTTCGGTCTAGGGTTAGGGTTAGGGGACGGGGACGGTTTAGGGTCCAGGTGAGGGTACAACAGTTTAGGGGGAGCGTACGTGTGAGGGCACGGGTTAGTGTTAACGTACGGGTTAGGATTAGGAGATGGGTGAGTGGAAGGCTTCGGGGAAGGGTTAGGGTTAGGGTTCGGGCTAAGGTTAGTGTTAGGGGACGGGGACGGTTTAGGGTCCAGGTGAGAGTACGACAACGCTTTAGGGGTAGCGTACGTGTGAGGGCATGGTTTAGTGTTAGCGTACGGGTTAGGATTAGGGGACGTGTGAGGGAAAGGCTTCGGGGAAAGGTTAGGGTTAGGGTTAGGCTTAGGGGACGGGGACGGTTTAGGGTCCAGGTGAGGGTACGACAACGGTGTAGGGGGAGCATACGTGTGAGGACACGGGTTAGTGATAGCGTACAGCTTAGTATTAGGGGACGGGAGAGGGGAAGGCTTCATGGAAGTGTTTGGGTTAGGGTTCAGGCTAGGGTTAGGGTTAGGGTACGGGGACGGTTTAGGGTCCAGGTGAGAGTACGACAACGGTTTAGGGGGAGCGTACGTGTGAGGGTACGGGTTAGTGTTAGCGTACGGGTTAGGATTAGGGGACGGGTGAGGGGAAAGCTTCGAAGAAGGGTTAGGGTTAGGGTTCGGGCTAGGGTTAAGGTTAGGGGACGGGGACCGTTTAGGGTCCAGGAGAGGGTAGGGTTAGGGTTAGTGGGAGCGTACGTGTGAGGGCACGGGTTAGTGTTAGCGTACGGGTTAGGATTAGGGGACGGGTGAGGGGAAGGCTTCGGGGAAGTGTTAGGGTTAGGGTTCGGGCTAGGGTTAGGGTTAGGGGACGGGGACGGTTTAGGGTCCAGGTGAGAGTACGACAACGGTTTAGGGGGAGCGTACGTGTGAGGGCACGGGTTAGTGTTAGCGTACGGGTTAGGATTAGGGGACGGGTGAGGGGAAGGCTTCGAGTAAGGATTAGGGTTAGGGTTCGGGCTAGTGTTAGGTTTAGGGGACGGGGACGGTTTACGGTCCAGGTGAGTGTACGACAACGGTTTAGGGGGCGCGTACGTGTGAGGGCACGGGTTAGTGTTAGCGTACGGGTTAGGATTAGGGGACGGGTGAGGGGAAGGCTTCGGGGAAGTGTTAGGGTTAGGGTTCCGGCTAGGGTTAGGTTTAGGGGACGGGGACGGTTTAGGTTCCAGGTGAGGGTACGACATCGGTTTAGGAGGAGGGTACGTGTGAGGGCCCGGGTTAGTGTTAGCGTACGGGTTAGGATTAGGGGACGGGTGAGGGGAAGGCTTCGGGGAAGGGTTAGGTTTAGGGTTCGGGCTAGGGTTAGGGTTAGGGGACGGGACTGTTTAGGGTCCAGGTGAGGGTACGACAACGGTTTAGGGGGAGCGTACGTGTGAGGGCACGGGTTAGTGTTAGCGTACAGGTTAGGATTAGGGGACGGGTGAGGGGAAGGCTTCGGTGAACGGTTAGGGTTAGGGTTCGGGCTAGGGTTAGGCTTAGGGGACGGGGACGGTTTAGGGTCCAGGTGAGGGTACAACAATGGTTTAGGGTGAGCGTACGTGTGAGAGCACGGGTTAGTGTTAACGTACGGGTTAGGATTAGGGGACGGGTGAGGGGAATGCTTGGGGAAGGTTTAGGGTTAGGGTTCGGGCTAGGGTTAAGGTTAGGGGACGGGTACGATTTCGGGTCCAGGTGAGGGTACGACAACGGTTTAGGGGGACCGTACGTGTGAGGGCATGGGTTAGTGTTAGCGTACGAGTTAGGATTAGGGGACGTGTGAGGGGAAGGCTTCGGGGTAGTGTTAGGGTTAGGGTTCGGGCTAGGGTTAGGGTTAGAGGTCGGGGAAGGTTTAGAATCCAGGTGAGGGTACGACAACGGTTTAGGGAGAGCATACGTGTGAGGGCACGGGTTAGTGTCAGTGTACGGATTAGGATTAGGGGACGGGTGAGGGGAAGGTTTCGGGGAAGTGTTAGGGTTAGGATTCGGGCTAGGGTTAGGGTTAGGGGACGGGGACGGTTTAGGGTCCAGATGAGGGTACGACAACGGTTTAGGGTGAGCGTACGTGTGAGACCATGGGTTAGTGTTTGCGTACGGGTTAGGATTAGGGGACGGGTGAGGGGAAGGCTTCGTGGAAGGGTTAGGGTTAGGGTTCGGGCTAGGGTTAGGCTTAGGGCACGGGGATGGTTTAGGGTCCAGGTGAGGGTACAACAACGGTTTAGGGGGAGCGTACGTGTGAGGGCACGGGTTAGTGTCAGTGTACGGGTTAGGATTAGGGGATGGGTAAGGGTAAGGTTTCGGGGAAGTGTTAGGGATAGGATTCGGGCTGGGGTTTGGGTTAGTGGACGGGGACGGTTTAGGGTCCAGGTGAGGGTACGACAACTGTTTACGGTGAGCGTACGTGTGAGACCATGTGTTAGTGTTTGCGTACGGGTTAGGATTAGGGGAGAGGTGAGGGGAAGGCTTCGGGGAAGGGTTAGAGTTAGGGTTAGGGTTAGGGGACGGGGATGGTTTAGGGTCCATGTGAGCATACGACAACGGTTTAGGGGGAGCGTACGTGTGAGGGCACGGGTTAGTGTTAGTGTACGGGTTAGGATTAGGGGACGGGTGAGGGGAAGACTTCGGGGAAAGGTTAAGTTTAGGGTTTGGGTTAGGGTTAGGGTTATGGGACGGGGACGGTTTAGGGTCCAGGTGAGTGTACGACAACGGTTCACGGGGAGCGTACGTGTGAGGTCACGTGTTAGTTTTAGCATACGGGTTAGGATTAGGGGACGGGTGAGAGGAAGGCTTCGGGGAAGGGTTAGTGTTAGTGTTCGGGCTAGGGTTAGGGTTAGGGGACGGGGACGATTTAGGGTCCAGGTGAGGGTACGACAACGATTTAGGGGGAGCGTACGTGTGAGAGCATGGGTTAGTGTTAGCGTACGGGTTAGGATTAGGGGACGTGTGAGGGGAAGGCTTCGGGAAGTGTTAGGGTTAGGTTTCGGGCTAGGGTTAGGATTAGGGGTCAGGGACGGTTTAGAGTCCAGGTGAGGGTACGACATCGGTTTAGGGGGAGCGTACGTGTGAGGGCACGGGTTACTGTTAGCATACGGGTTAGGATTCGCGGACGGGTGAAGGGAAGGCTTCGGGGAAGGGTTAGGGTTAGGGTTCGGGCTAGGGTTAGGGTTAGGGGACGGAGACGGTATAGGGTCCAGGTCAGAGTGCGACAACGGTTTAGGGGGAGCGTACGTGTGAGGGCACGGGTTAGTGTTAGCGTACGTGTTAGGAATAGGTGACGGCTGAGGGGAAGGCTTCGAGGAAGTGTTAGTGTTAGGATTCGGTCTACGGTTAGGGTTAGGGGACGGGGACGGTTTAGGGTCCAGGTGAGTGTGAGACAACTGTTTAGGGGGAGCGTACGTGTGAGGGCACTGGTTAGTGTTAGCGTACGGGTTAGGAGTAGGGGACGGGTGAGGGGAAGGCTTCGGGGAAGGTTTAGGGTTAGGGTTTGGGCTAGGGTTAGGGTTAGGGGACGGGGACGGTTTAGGGTCCAGGTGAGGGTACAACGTTTTAGGGGGAGCGTACGCGTGAGGGCACGGGTTAGTGTTAGTGTACGGGTTAGGATTAGGGGACGGGTGAGGGTAAGGCTTCGGGGAAGGGTTAGGGTTAGGGTATAGCCTAGGGTTAAGGTTACGGGTCGGGAACGATTTAGGGTCCAGGTGAGGGTACGACAACGGTTTAGGGGGAGCGTACATGTGAGGGCACGGGTTAGTGTTAGCGTACGGGTTAGGATTAGGGGACGGGTGAGGGGAAGGCTTCGGGGAAGGGTTAGGGTTAGGGTTCGGGCTAGGGTCAGTGTTAGGGGACGGGGATGGTTTAGGGTCCACGTGAGGTTACGACAACGGTTTAGGGGGAGCGTACGTGTGAGGGCACGGGTTAGTGTTAGCGTACGGGTTAGGATTAGGGTACGGGTGAGGGGAAGGCTTCGGGGAAGGGTTAGGGTTAGTGTTCGGGCTAGGGTTAGGGTTAGGGGACGGTTTACGGTCCAGGTGAGGGTACGACAACGGTTTAGGTGGAGCATACGTGTGAGGGCACGGGTTAGTGTTAACGTACGGGTTAGGATTAGCGGACGGGTGAGGGGAAGGCTTCGGGGAAGTGTTAGGGTTAGGGTTCGGGCTAGGGTTAGGGTTAGGGGAAGGGGACGGTTTATGGTCCAGGTGAGGGTACGACAACGGTTTAGGGGGAGCGTACGTGTGAGGGCAAGGGTTAGTGTTAGTGTACGGGTTAGGATTAGGGGACGGGTGAGGTGAAGGCTTCGGGGAAGGGTTAAGTTTAGGATTCGGGCTAAGGTTAGGGTTAGGGGACGGGGACGGTTTAGGGTCCAGGTGAGGGTACGACAACGGTTCATGGGGAGCGTACGTGTGAGGGCACATGTTAGTTTTAGCATATGGGTTAGGATTAGGGGACGGGTGAGGGGAAGGCTTCGGGGAAGTGTTAGGGTGAGGGTTCGGGCTAGGGTTAGGGTTAGGGGTCAGGGACGGTTTAGAGTCCAGGTGAGTGTACGACAACGGTTTAGGGGGAGCGTACGTGTGAAGGCACGGGTTAGTGTTAGCGTACGGGTTAGGATTAGGGGACGGGTGAGGGGAAGGCTTCGGGGAAGTGTTAGGGTTAGGGTTCGGGGTAGGGTTAGGGTTAGGAGACGGGGACGGTTTAGGGTCCAGGTGAGGGTACGACAACGGTTTAGAGGAAGCGTACATGTGAGGGCACGGGTTAGTGTTAGCGTACGGGTTAGGATTAGGGGACGGGTCAGGGGAAGGCGCTGGGGAAGGGTTAGGGTTAGGGTTCGGTCTAGGGTTAAGGTTAGGGGACGGGGATGGTTTAGGGTCCAGGTGAGCGTACGACAACGGTTTAGGGGGAGCGTACGTGTGAGGGCACGGGTTAGTCTTAGTGTACGGGTTAGGATTAGGGGACGGGTGAGGGGAAGGCTTCAGGGAAGGGTCAAGGTTAGGGTTCGGGCTAGGGTTAGGGTTAGGGGACGGGGACGGTTTAGGGTCCAGGTGAGTGTACGACAACGGTTCACGGGGAGCGTACGTGTGAGGGCACATGTTAGTTTTAGAATACGGGTTAGGATTAGGGGACGGCTGAGGGGAAGGCTTCGGGGAAGGGTTAGTGTTAGTGTTTGGGCTAGGGTTAGGGTTAGGGGACGGGGACGATTTAGGGTCCAGGTGAGGGTATGACAACGGTTTAGGGGGAGCGTACATGTGAGGGCATGGGTTAGTGTTAGCCTACGGGTTAGGATTAGGGGACCTGTGAGGGGAAGGCTTCGGGGAAGTGTTAGGGTTAGGGTTCGGGCTAGGGTTAGGGTTAGGGTTCAGGGACGGTTTAGAGTCCAGGTGAGGGTACGACAACGGTTTAGGGGGAGCGTACGTGTGTGGGCACGGGTTAGTGTTAGCATACAGCTTAGGATTAGCGGACGGGTGAGGGGAAGGCTTCGGGGAAGGGTTAGGGTTAGGGTTCGGGCTAGGGTTAGGTTTACGGGACGGGGACGGTTTAGGGTCCGGGCGAGAGTACGACAACGGTTTAGGGTGAGCGTACGTGTGAGGGCACGGGTTAGTGTTAACGTATGGGTTAGGATTAGGGGAAGGGTGAGGGGAAGGCTTCGGGGAAGGGTTAGGGTTAGGGTTAGGGTTAGGTGACGGGGATGGTTTACAGTCCAGGTGAGGGTACGACAACGTTTTAGGGGGAGCGTACGTGTGAGAGCATGGGTTAGTGTTAGCGTACGGGTTAGGATTAGGGGACGGGTGAGGGGAAGGCTTCGGGGAAGGGTTAGGGTTAGGGTTCGGGCTAGGGTTAGGTTTAGGGGATGGGGACGGTTTAGGGTCCAGGTGAGGGTATGACAACGGTTTAGGGGGAGCGTATGTGTGAGGGCACGGGTTAGTGTTAGCATACGGGTTAGGATTAGGGGACGGGTTGGGGAAGGCTTCGGGGAAGGTTTAGTGTTAGGGTTAGGGCTAGGGTTAGGGTTACGGGACGGGGAGGGTTTAGGGTACAGGTGAGTGTACGACAACGGTTTAGGGGGAGGGTACGTGTGAGAGCACGGGTTACTGTTAGCGTACGGGTTAGGATTAGGGGACGGGGAAGGGGAAGGCTTCGGGGAAGGGTTAGGTTTAGGGTTCGGGCTAGGGTTAGGGTTAGGGGACGGGGACGGTTTAGATTCCAGATGAGGGTACGACAACGGTTTAGGTGGAGCGTACGTGTGAGGGCACGGGTTAGAGTTAGCGTACGGGTTAGGATTAGGGGACGGGTGAGGGGAAGGTTTCGGGGAAGTGTTAGGGATAGGGTTCGGGCTAGGGTTAGGGTTAGGGGACGAGGACTGTTTAGGGTCCAGGTGAGTGTACGACAACGGTTTAGGGGGAGCGTACGTGTGAGGGCACGGGTTAGTGTTAGCGTACAGGTTAGGATTAGGGGACGGGTGAGGGGAAGGCTTCGGGGAAGGGTTAGGGTTAGGGTTCGGGCTACGGTTATGGTTAGGGGACGGGGACGGTTTAGGTTCCAGGTGAGGGTACGACAACGGGTTAGGGGGGCGTACGTGTGAGGGCACGGGTTAGTGTTAGCGTACGGGTTAGGATTAGGGGACGGGTGATGGGAAGGCTTCGGGGAAGGGTTAGGTTTAGGGTTTGGGCTAGGGTGAGGGTTAGGGGATGGGGACGATTCAGGGTCCAGGTGAGGGTACGACAATGGTTTAGAGGGAGCGTACGTGTGAGGGCACGGGTTAGTGTTAGCTTACGGGTTAGAATTAGGGGACGGGTGAGGGGAAGGCTTCGGGGAAGTGTTACGGTTAGGGTACGGGCTAGGGTTAGGGTTACGGCTCGGGGACGGTTTAGGGTCCAGGTGAGGGTACGACAACGGTTTAGGGGGAGCGTACGTGTGAGGGCACGGGTTAGTGTTAGCATACGGGTTACGATTAGGGGACGGGTGAGGGGAAGGCTTCGGGGAACGGTTAAGGTTAGGGTTCAGCCTAGGGTTAGGGTTAGGTGACGGGGACGGTTTAGGGTCCAGGTGAGGGTACGACAACGGTTTAGGGTGAGCGTATGTGTGAGACCATGGGTTAGTGTTTGCGTACGGGTTAGGATTAGGGGACGGGTGAGGGGAAGGCTTCGGGGAAGTGTTAGGGTTAGGGTTCGGGCTAGGGTTAGGGTTAGGAGACGGGGACGTTTTAGGGTCCAGGTGAGGGTACGACAACGGTTTAGAGGAAGCGTACGTGTGAGGGCACGGGTTAGTGTTAGCGTACGGGTTAGGATTAGGGGACGGGTCAGGGGAAGGCGTTGGGGAAGGGTTAGGGTTAGGGTTCGGTCTAGGGTTAGGGTTAGGGGACGGGGATGGTTTAGGGTCCAGGTGAGCGTACGACAACGGTTTAGGGGGAGCGTACGTGTGAGGGCACGGGTTAGTCTTAGTGTACGGGTTAGGATTAGGGGACGGGTGAGGGGAAGGCTTCAGGGAAGGGTCAAGGTTAGGGTTCGGGCTAGGGTTAGGTTTAGGGGATGGGGACGGTTTAGGGTCCAGGTGAGGGTACGACAACGGTTCACGGGGAGCGTACGTGTGAGGGTATGGGTTAGTGTTATAGTAAGGTTTAGGATTAGGGGACGGGTGAGGGGAAGGCTTCAGAGAAGGGTTAGGGTTAGGGTTCGGTCTAGGGTTAGGGTTAGGGGACGGGGACGGTTTAGGGTCCAGGTGAGGGTACGACAACGGTTTAGGGGGAGCGTACGTGTGAGGGCATGGGTTAGTGTTAGCGTACGGGTTAGGATTAGGGGACGTGTGAGGGGAAGGCTTTGGGGAAGTGTTAGGGTTAGGGTTCGGGCTAGGATTAGGGTTAGGGGTCAGGGACGGTTTAGAGTCCAGGTGAGGGTACGACAACGGTTTAGGGGGAGCGTACGTGTGAGGGCACAGGTTAGTGTTAGCATACGGTTTAGGATTAGCGGACGGGTGAGGGGAAGGCTTCGGGGAAGTGTTAGGGTTAGGGTTTGGGCTAGGGTTAGGGTTAGGGGACGAGGACGGTTTAGGGTCCAGGTGAGGGTATGACAACGGTTTAGGGGGAGCGTACGTGTGAGGGCACGGGTTAGTGTTAGTTTATGGGTTAGGATAAGGGGACAGGTGAGGGGAAGGCTTCGGGGAAGGTTTAGGGTTAGGGTTCGGGTTGGGGTAGGGTTAGGGAACGGGGACGGTTTAGGGTCCAGGTGAGGGTACGACAGCAGTTTAGGGGGAACGTACGTGTGAGGGCACGGGTTAGTGTTAGCGTACGGGTTAGGATTAGGGGACGAGTGAGGGGAAGGCTTCGGGGAAGGGTTAGGGTTAGGGTTAGGGGACGGGGACGGTTTAGGGTCCAGGTGAGGGTACGACAACGTTTTAGGGGGAGCGTACGTGTGAGGGCACGGGTTAGTGTTAGCGTACGGGTTAGGATTCGGGGACGGGTGAGGGGAAGGCTTCGGGGAAGTGTTAGGGTTAGGGTTCGGGCTAGCGTTAGGATTAGGGGACGGGGAGGGTTTAGGGTCCAGGTGAGGGTACGACAACGGTTTAGGGTGAGCGTACGTGTGAGACCATGGGTTAGTGTTGGTGTACGGGTTAGGATTAGAGGACGGGTGAGGGGTAGGCTTCGGGGAAGGGTTAGGGTTAGGGTTCGGGCTAGGGTTAGGGTTAGGGGATGGGGACGGTTTAGGGTACAGGTGAGGGTACGACAACGGTTTAGAGGGAGCGTACGTGTGAGGACACGGGTTAGTGTTAGCCTACGGGTTAGGATTAGGGGACGGGTGAGGGGAAGGCTTCGGGGAAGTGTTAGGGTTAGGGTTCGGGCTAGGGTTAAGCTTAGGGGTCAGGGGCGGTTTAGAGTCCAGGTGAGGGTACGAAAACGGTTGAGGGGGAGTGTACGTGTGAGGGCACGGGTTAGTGTTAGCGTACAGGTTAGGATTAGGGGACGGGTGAGGGGAAGGCTTCGGGGCAGTGTTACAGTTAGGGTACGGGCTAGGGTTAGGGTTACGGGTCGGGGATGGTTTAGGGTCCATGTGAGGGTACGACAACGGTTTAGGGGGAGCGTACGTGTGAGGGCACGGGTTAGTGTTAGCATACGGGTTAGGATTAGGGGACGGGTGAGGGGAAGGCTTCGGGGAAGGGTTAAGGTTAGGGTTCAGCCTAGGGTTAGGGTTAGGGGACGGGGACGGTTTAGGGTCCAGGTGAGGGTACGACAACGGGTCATGGGGAGCGTACGTCTGAGGGCACGTGTTAGTTTTAGCATACGGGTTAGGATTAGGGGAAGGGTGAGGGGAAGGCTTCGGGGAAGGGTTAGGGTTAGTGTTCGGGCTGGGGTTAGGGTTAGGGGACGGGGACGATTTAGGGTCCAAGTGAGGGTACGACAACGGTTTAGGGGGAGCGTACGTGTGAGGGCATGGGTTAGTGTTAGCGTACGGGTTAGGATTAGGGGACGTGTGAGGGGAAGGCTTCGGGGAAGTGTTACTGTTAGGGTTCGGGCTAGGGTTAGGGTTAGGGATCAGGGACGGTTTAGAGTCCAGGTGAGTGTACGACAACGGTTTAGGGGGAGTGTACGTGTGAGGGCACGGGTTAGTGTTAGCATACGGGTTAGGATTAGGGGACGGGTGAGGGGAAGGCTTCGGGGAAGTGTTAGGGTTAGGGTTCGGGCTAGGGTTACGGTTAGGGGACGGTGAGGGTTTAGGGTCCAGGTGAGGGTACGACAACGGTTTAGGGTGAACTTACGTGTGAGGGCATCGGTTAGTGTTAGCGTACGGGTTAGGATTAGGGGACGGGTGGGGGAAGGCTTCGGGGAAGGGTTAGTGTTAGGGTTGGAGCTAGGGTTAGGGTTATGGGACGGGGACGGTTTAGGGTCCAGGTGAGGGTACGACAACGGTTTAGGGGGAGAGTACGTGTGAGGGCATGGGTTAGTGTTAGCGTACGGGTTAGGATTAGGGGACGGGTGAGGGGAAGGCTTCGAGGAAGGGTTAGGGTTAGGGTTTGGGCTAGGGTTAGGGTTAGGGGACGGGGACGGTTTAGGGTCCAGGTGAGGGTATGACAACGGTTTAGGGGGAGCGTACGTGTGAGGGCACAGGTTAGTGTTAGCGTACGGGTTAGGATTAGGGGACGGGTGAGGGGAAGGCTTCGGGGAAGGTTTAGGGTTAGGGTTCGGGTTAGGGTAAGGGTTGGGGCGGGGACGGTTTAGGGTCCAGGTGAGGGTACAAAGGTTTAAGGGGAGCGTACGTGTGAGGGCACATGTTAGTGTTAGCGTACGGGTTAGGATTCGGGGACGGGTGGGGGAAGGCTTCGGAGAAGGGTTAGGGTTAGGGTTCGGTCTAAGGTTAGGGTTAGGGGACGGGGATGGTTTACGGTCCAGGTGAGGGTACGACAACTGTTTAGGGGGAGCGTACGTGTGAGGGCACGTGTTAGTGTTAGCGTACGGGTTAGGATTAGGTGACGGGTGAGAGGAAGGCTTCGGGGAAGGGTTAGGGTTAGGGTTAGGGTTAGGGGACGGGGACGGTTTAGGTTCCAGGTGAGGGTACGACAACTGTTTAGGGGGAGCGTACGTGTGAGGGCACGGGTTAGTGTTAGTGTACGGGTTAGGATTAGGGGACGGGTGAGGGGAAGGCTTCGGGGAAGGTTTACGGTTAGGGTTCGGGCTAGGCTTCGGGTTAGGGGACGGGGACGGTTTAGGGTCCAGGTGAGGGTACGACAACCGTTTAGGAGGAGAGTATTTGTGAAGGCACGGGTTAGTGTTAGCGTACGGGTTAGGATTAGGGGACGGGTGAGGGGAAGGCTTCGGGGAAGGGTTAGGTTTAGGGTTCGTGCTAGGGTTAGGGTTAGGGGACGGGGACGGTTTAGGGTCCAGGTGAGGGTACGACAACGGTTTAGGGAAGCGTACGTGTGAGGGCACGGGTTAGTGTTAGCGTACGGGTTAGGATTAGGGGACAGGTGAGGGGAAGGCTTCGGGGAAGGGTTAGGGTTAGGGTTCGGTCTAGGCTTAGGGTTAGGGGACGTTGACGGTTTAGGGTCCAGGTGAGGGTACGACAACCGTTTAGGAGGAGGGTACCTGTGAGGGCACGGGTTAGTGTTAGCGTACGGGTTAGAATTAGGGGACGGGTGAGGGGATGGCTTCGGGGAAGGGTTAGGTTAAGGGTTCGGGGTAAGGTTAGGTTTAGGTGATGGGGACGGTTTAGGGTCCAGGTGAGAGTACGACAACGGTTTAGGGGGAGCGTACGTGTGAGGGAACTGGTTAGTGTTAGCGTACGGGTTAGGATTAGGGGACGGGTGAGGGGAAGGCTTCGAGGAAGAGTTAGGGTTAGGGTTCGGGGTAGGGTTAGGGTTAGGGGACGGGGACAGTTTAGGGTCCAGATGAGGGTACGACAACGGTTTAGGAGGAGGTTACATGTGAGGGCAAGGGTTATTGTTAGCATACGGGTTACAATTAGGGTACTGGTGAGGGGAAGGCTTCGGGCAAGGGTTAGGGTTAGGGTTCGGGCTAGGGTTAGGGTTAGGGGACGGGGAGGTTTTAGGGTCCAGGTTAGGGTACGACAACAGTTTAGAGTGAGCGTACGTGTGAGAGCACGGGTTCGTGTTAGCGTACGGGTTAGGATTAGGGGACGGGTGAGGGGAAGGCTTCGAGGAAGGGTTAGGGTTAGGGGACGGGGACGGTTTAGGGTCCAGGTGAGGGCAGGGTTAGGGTTAGTGGGAGCGTACGGGTGAGGGCTCGGGTTAGTGTTAGCGTACGCGTTAGGATTAGGGGACGGGTGAGGGGAAGGCTTAGGGGAAGGGTTAAGTTTAGAGTTCGGGCTAAGGTTAAGGTTAGGGGACGGGGACGGTTTAGGGTCCAGGTGAGGGTACGACAACGCTTTAGAGGGAGCGTACGTGTGAGGGCACGGGTTAGTGTTAGCGTACGGTTTAGGATTAGGGGACGGGTGAGGGGAAGCCTTAGGGGAAGGGTTATGGTTAGGGTTCGGGCTAGGGTTAGTGTTAGGGGATGGCTACGGTTTAGGGTCCAGGTGAGGTTACGACAACGGTTTAGGGGGAGCGTACGTGTGAGGGCACGGTTTAGTGTTAGGATACAGGTTAGGATTAGGGGACGGGTGAGGGGAAGGCTTCGGGGAAGGGTTAGGGTTAGGGTTCGTGCTAGGATTAGGGTTAGGGGACGGGGACGGTTTAGGGTCCAGGTGAGGGTACGACAACGGTTTAGGGGAACGAACGTGTGAGGGCATGGGTTAGTGTTAGCGTACGGGTTAGGATTAGGGGACGGGTGAGGGGAAGGCTTCGGGGAAGGGTTAGGGTTAGGGTTCGGTCTAGGCTTAGGGTTAGGGGTGGTTGACGGTTTAGGGTCCAGGTTAGGGTACGACAACCGTTTAGGAGGAGGGTACCTGTGAGGGCACGGGTTAGTGTTAGCGTATGGGTTAGGATTAGGGGACGGGTGAGGGGAAGGCTTCGGGGAAGTGTTAGGGTTAGGGTTCGGGCTAGGTTTAGGTTTAGGGAACGGGGACAGTTTAGGGTCCACGTGAGGGTATGACAACGATTTAGGGGGAGCGTACGTGTGAGGGCACGGGTTAGTGTTAGCGTACGGGTTAGGATTAGGGGACGGGTGAGGGGAAGGCGTCGGGGAAGGTTTACGGTTAGGGTTCGGTCTAGGGTTAAGGTTAGGGGACGGGGACTGTTTAGGGTCCACGTGAGGGTATGACAACGATTTAGGGGGAGTGTACGTGTGAGGGCACGGGTTAGTGTTAGCGTACGGGTTAGGATTAGGGGACGGGTGAGGGGAAGGCGTCGGGGAACGTTTACGGTTAGGGTTCGGTCTAGGATTAGGGTTAGGGGACGGGGACTGTTTAGGGTCCAGGTGAGGGTACGACAACGGTTTAGGGGGAGCGTACGTGTGAGGGCAAGGGTTAGTGTTAACGTACGGGTTAGGATTAGGGGACGGGTGAGGGGAAGGCTTCGGGGAAGGGTTAGGGTTAGGGTTCGGGGTAAGGTTAGGGTTAGGGGATGGGGACGGTTTAGGGTACAGGTGAGGGTACGACAACAGTTTAGGGGGAGCGTACGTGTGAGGGCATGGGTTAGTGTTAGCGTACGGGTTAGGATTAGGGGACGGGTGAGGGGAAGGCTTCGGGGAAGGGTTAGGGTTAGGGTTCGGGCTAGGGTTAGGGTTAGGGGACGGGGACGGTTTACGGTCCACGTGAGGTTACTACAAAGGTTTCGGGGGAGTGTACATGTGAGGGCACGGGTTAGTGTTAACGTACGGGTTAGGATTAGGGGACGGGTGAGGGGAAGGCTTCGGGGAAGGGTTAGGTTTAGGGTTCGGGCTACGGTTAGGGTTAGGGGACGGGGATGGTTTAGGGTCCAGGTGAGAGTACGACAACGGTTTAGGAGGAGGGTACCTGTGAGGGCACGGGTTAGTGTTAGCGTACGGGTTAGGATTAGGGGACGGGTGAGGGGAAGGCTTCGGGGAAGGGTTAGGTTAAGGGTTCGGGCTAGGGTTAGGGTTAGGCGACGGGGACGGTTATGGTCCAGGTGAGAGTACAACAACGGTTTAGGGGGAGCGTACGTGTGAGGGAACTGTTTAGTGTTAGCGTACGGGTTAGGATTAGGGGACGGGTGAGGGGAAGGCTTCGAGGAAGGGTTAGGGTTAGGGTTCGGGCTAGGGTTAGAATTAGGGGACGGGGAGGTTTTAGGTTCCAGGTTAGGGTACGAAAACAGTTTAGAGTGAGCGTACGTGTGAGAGCACGGGTTCGTGTTAGCGTACGGGTTAGTATTAGGGGACGGGTGAGGGGAAGGCTTCGAGGAAGGGTTAGGGTTAGGGGACGGGGACGGTTTAGGGTCCAGGTGAGGGTAGGGTTAGGGTTAGTGGGAGCGTACGTGTTAGGGCTCGGGTTAGTGTTAGCGTACGCATTAGGATTAGGGGACGGGTGAGGGGAAGGCTTCGGGGAAGGGTTAAGTTTAGGGTTCGGGCTAAGGTTAAGCTTAGGGTACGGGGACGGTTTAGGGTCCAGGTGAGTGTACGAAAACGGTTCACGGGGAGCGTACATGTGAGGGCACGGGTTAGTGTTAGCATACTGCTTAGGATTAGGGGACGGGTGAGGGGAAGGCTTCGGGGAAGGTTTAGGGTTAGGGTTCGGGCTAGTGTTAGACTTAGGGGACGGGGACGGTTTAGGGTCCAGGTGAGGGTACGACAACGCTTTAGAGGAAGCGTACGTGTGAGGGCACGGGTTAGTGTTAGCGTACGGGATAGGATTAGGGGACGGGTGAGGGGAAGCCTTAGGGGAAGGGTTATGGTTAGGGTTTGGGCTAGGGTTAGTGTTAGGGGATGGCTACGGTTTAGGGTCCAGGTGAGGTTACGACAACGGTTTAGGGGGAGCGTACGTGTGAGGGCACGGTTTAGTGTTAGGATACAGGTTAGGATTAGGGGACGGGTGAGGGGAAGGCTTCGGGGAAGGGTTAGGGTTAGGGTTCGGGCTAGGGTTAGGGTTAGGGGACGGGGACGGTTTAGGGTCCAGGTGAGGGTACGACAACGGTTTAGGGGGAGCGTACCTGTGAGGGCACGGGTTAGTGTTAGCGTACGGGTTAGGATTAGGGGACAGGTGAGGGGAAGGCTTCCCGGAAGGTTTAGTTTTAGGGTTCGGGCTAGGGTTAGGCTTAGGGGACGGGGACAGTTTAGGGTCCAGGTGAGGGTACGACAACCGTTTTGCGTGAGCGTACGTGTGAGGGTACGGGTTAGTGTTAGCGTACGGGTTAGGATTAGGGGACGGGTGAGGGGAAGGCTTCGGGGAAGTGTTAGGGTTAGGGTTCGGGCTAGGCTTCGGGTTAGGGGACGGGGACGGTTTAGGGTCCAGGTGAGGGTACGACAACCGTTTAGGAGGAGGGTATTTGTGAGGGCACGGGTTAGTGTTAGCGTACGGGTTAGGATTAGGGGACGGGTGAGGGGAAGGCTTCGGGGAAGGGTTAGGTTTAGGGTTCGTGCTAGGGTTAGGGTTAGGGGACGGGGACGGTTTAGGGTCCAGGTGAGGGTACGACAACGGTTTAGGGAAGCGTACGTGTGAGGGCACGGGTTAGTGTTAGCGTACGGGTTAGGATTAGGGGACAGGTGAGGGGAAGGCTTCGGGGAAGGGTTAGGGTTAGGGTTCGGTCTAGGCTTAGGGTTAGGGGACGTTGACGGTTTAGGGTCCAGGTGAGGGTACGACAACCGTTTAGGAGGAGGGTACCTGTGAGGGCACGGGTTAGTGTTAGCGTACGGGTTAGAATTAGGGGACGGGTGAGGGGATGGCTTCGGGGAAGGGTTAGGTTAAGGGTTCGGGGTAAGGTTAGGTTTAGGTGACGGGGACGGTTTAGGGTCCAGGTGAGAGTACGACAACGGTTTAGGGGGAGCGTACGTGTGAGGGAACTGGTTAGTGTTAGCGTACGGGTTAGGATTAGGGGACGGGTGAGGGGAAGGCTTCGAGGAAGAGTTAGGGTTAGGGTTCGGGCTAGGGTTAGGGTTAGGGGACGGGGACAGTTTAGGGTCCAGATGAGGGTACGACAACGGTTTAGGAGGAGGTTACATGTGAGGGCAAGGGTTATTGTTAGCATACAGGTTACAATTAGGGTACTGGTGAGGAGAAGGCTTCGGGCAAGGGTTAGGGTTAGGGTTCGGGCTAGGGTTAGGGTTAGGGGACGGGGAGGTTTTAGGGTCCAGGTTAGGGTACGACAACAGTTTAGAGTGAGCGTACGTGTGAGAGCACGGGTTCGTGTTAGCGTACGGGTTAGGATTAGGGGACGGGTGAGGGGAAGGCTTCGAGGAAGGGTTAGGGTTAGGGGACGGGGACGGTTTAGGGTCCAGGTGAGGGTAGGGTTAGGGTTAGTGGGAGCGTACGGTTGAGGGCTCGGGTTAGTGTTAGCGTACGCGTTAGGATTAGGGGACGGGTGAGGGGAAGGCTTAGGGGAAGGGTTAAGTTTAGAGTTCGGGCTAAGGTTAAGGTTAGGGGACGGGGACGGTTTAGGGTCCAGGTGAGGGTACGACAACGCTTTAGAGGGAGCGTACGTGTGAGGGCACGGGTTAGTGTTAGCGTACGGGTTAGGATTAGGGGACGGGTGAGGGGAAGCCTTAGGGGAAGGGTTATGGTTAGGGTTCGGGCTAGGGTTAGTGTTAGGGGATGGCTACGGTTTAGGGTCCAGGTGAGGTTACGACAACGGTTTAGGGGGAGTGTACGTGTGAGGGCACGGTTTAGTGTTAGGATACAGGTTAGGATTAGGGGACGGGTGAGGGGAAGGCTTCGGGGAAGGGTTAGGGTTAGGGTTCGTGCTAGGGTTAGGGTTAGGGGACGGGGACGGTTTAGGGTCCAGGTGAGGGTACGACAACGGTTTAGGGGAGCGAACGTGTGAGGGCCCGGGTTAGTGTTAGCGTACGGGTTAGGATTAGGGGACGGGTGAGGGGAAGGCTTCGGGGAAGGGTTAGGGTTAGGGTTCGGTCTAGGCTTAGGGTTAGGGGTGGTTGACGGTTTAGGGTCCAGGTTAGGGTACGACAACCGTTTAGGAGGAGGGTACCTGTGAGGGCACGGGTTAGTGTTAGCGTATGGGTTAGGATTAGGGGACGGGTGAGGGGAAGGCTTCGGGGAAGTGTTAGGGTTAGGGTTCGGGCTAGGTTTAGGTTTAGGGAACGGGGACAGTTTAGGGTCCACGTGAGGGTATGACAACGATTTAGGGGGAGCGAACGTGTGAGGGCACGGGTTAGTGTTAGCGTACGGGTTAGGATTAGGGGACGGGTGAGGGGAAGGCGTCGGGGAAGGTTTACGGTTAGGGTTCGGTCTAGGGTTAGGGTTAGGGGACGGGGACTGTTTAGGGTCCATGTGAGGGTATGACAACGATTTAGGGGGAGTGTACGTGTGAGGGCACGGGTTAGTGTTAGCGTACGGGTTAGGATTAGGGGACGGGTGAGGGGAAGGCGTCGGGGAACGTTTACGGTTAGGGTTCGGTCTAGGGTTAGGGTTAGGGGACGGGGACTGTTTAGGGTCCAGGTGAGGGTACGACAACGGTTTAGGGGGAGCGTACGTGTGAGGGCAAGGGTTAGTGTTAACGTACGGGTTAGGATTAGGGGACGGGTGAGGGGAAGGCTTCGGGGAAGGGTTAGGGTTAGGGTTCGGGGTAAGGTTAGGGTTAGGGGACGGGGACGGTTTAGGGTCCAGGTGATGGTACAACAATGCTTTAGAGGGAGCGTACGTGTGAGGGCACGGGTTAGTGTTAGCGTATGGGTTAGGATTAGGGGACGGGAGAGGGGAAGGCTTAGGGAAAGGGTTATGGTTAGGGTTCGGGCTAGGGTTAGTGTTAGGGGATGGCGACGGTTTAGGGTCCAGGTGAGGGTACGACAACGGTTTAGGGGGAGCGTACGTGTGAGGGCACGGATTAGTGTTAGCGTACAGCTTAGGATTAGGGGACGGGTGAGGGGAAGGCTTCGGGGAAGGGTTAGGGTTAGGGTTCGGGCTAGGGTTAGGGTTAGGGGACGGGGACGATTTAGGGTCCAGGTGAGGGTACGACAACGGTTTAGGGGGAGTGTACGTGTGAGGGCACGGGTTAGTGTTAGCGTACGGGTTAGGATTAGGGGACGGGTGATGGGAAGGCTTCGGGGAAGGGTTAGATTTAGGGTTCGGGCTAGGGTTAGGATTAGGGGACGGGGACTGTTTAGGGTCCAGGTGAGGGTACGACAATGGTTTAGGGGGAGCGTACGTGTGAGGGCACGGGTTAGTGTTAGCGTACGGGTTAGGATTAGGGGACGGGTGAGGGGAAGGCTTCGGTGAGGGGTTAGGGTTAGGGTTCGGGCTAGGGTTAAGGTTAGGGGACGGGGACGATTTAGGGTCCAGGTGAGGGTACGACAACAGTTTAGGGGGACCGTACGTGTCAGGGCACAGGTTAGTGTTAGCGTACAAGTTAGGATTAGGGGACGTGTGAGGGGAAGGCTTCGGGGTAGTGTTAGGGTTAGGGTTCGGGCTAGGGTTAGGGTTAGAGGTCGGGGAAGGTTTAGAATCCAGGTGAGGGTATGACAACGGTTTAGGGAGAGCATACGTGTGAGGGCATGGATTAGTGTTAGCGTACGTGTTAGGATTAGGGGACGGGTGAGGGGAAGGCTTCGGGGAAGGGTTAGGTTTAGGGTTCGGGCTAGGGTTAGGTTTAGGGGACGGGGACGGTTTAGGGTCCAGGTGAGTGTACGACAACCGTTTATGGTGAGCGTACGTGTGAGGGCACGAGTTAGTATTATCGTACGTGTTAGGATTAGGGGACGGGTGAGGGGAAGGCTTCGAGGAAGGGTTAGGGTTAGGGTGCGGTCTAGGGTTAGGGTTAGGGGACGGGGATGGTTTAGGGTCCAGGTGAGGGTAAGAAATCTGTTTCGGGGAGTGTACGTGTGAGGACACGGGTTAGTTTTAGCGTACGGGTTAGGATTAGGAGACGGGTGAGGGGAAGTCTTCAGGGAAGGATTAGCGTTAGGGTTCGGGCTAGGGTTAGGGTTAGGGGACGGGGACGGTTTAGGGTCCAGGTGAGAGTACGACAACGGTTTAGGGGGCGCGTACGTGTGAGGGCACGGGTTAGTGTTATCGTATGGCTTAGGATTAGGGGCGGGTGAGGGAAAGGTTTCGGGGAAGGGTTAGAGTTAGGGTTCGGGCTAGGGTTAGGGTTAGGGGACGGGGACAGTTTAGGTTCCAGATGAAGGTACGACATCGGTTTAGGAGGAGGGTATGTGTGAGGACACGGGTTTCTGTTAGCGTACGGGTTAGGATTAGGGGACGGGTCAGGGGAAGGCTTCGGGGAAGTGTTAGTGTTAGGGTTCGGGCTAGGGTTAGGCTTAGGGGATGGGGACGGTTTAGGGTCCAGGTGAGGGTATGACAACGGTTTAGGGGGAGTGTACGTGTGAGGGCACGGGTTAGTGTTAGCGTACGGGTTAGGATTAGGGGACGGGTGAGGGGAAGGCTTCAGGGAAGGGTTAGTGTTAGGGTTCGGGCTAGCGTTAGGCTTAGGGGATGGGGACGGTTTAGGGTCCAGGTGAGGGTAAGACAACGGTTTAGGGGGAGCGTACGTGTGAGGGCACGGGTTAGTGTTAGCATACGGGTTAGGATTAGGTGACGGGTGAGGGGTAGGCTTCGGGGAAAGGTTAGGGTTAGGGTTAGAGTTAGGGGAGGGGGACGGTTTAGGGTCCAGGTGAGGGTACGACAATGGTTTAGGGGGAGCGTACGTGTGAGGGCACGGGTTAGTGTTAACGTACGGGTTAGGATTAGTGGATGGGTGGGGGAAGGCTTCGGGGAAGGGTTCGGTTTAGGGTTCGGGCTAGGGTTAGGGTTAGGGGACGGGGACGGTGTAGGGTACAGATGAGGGTACGACAACGGTTTAGGGTGAGCGTAGGTGTGAGGGCACGGGTTAGTGTTAGCGTACTGGTTAGGATTAGGGTACGGGTGGGAGAAAGTTTCGGGAAAGGGTTAGTGTTAGGGTTAGTGCTAGGGTTAGCGTTACGGGACGGGGACGGTTTAGGGTACAGGTGAGTGTACGACAACGGTTCACGGGGAGCGTACGTGTGAGGGCACGTGTTAGTTTTAGCATACGGGTTAGGATTAGGGGACGGGTGAGAGGAAGGCTTCGGGGAAGGGTTAGTGTTAGTGTTTGGGCTAGGGTTAGGGTTAGGGGACGGGGACGATTTAGGTTCCAGGTGAGGGTACAACAACGATTTAGGGGGAGCGTACGTGTGAGGGCATGGGTTAGTGTTAGCGTACGGGTTAGGATTAGGGAACGTGTGAGGGGAAGGCTTCGGGGAAGTGTTAGGGATATGTTTCGGGCTAGGGTTAGGGTTAGGGGTCAGGGACGGTTTAGAGTCCAGGTGAGGGTACGACATCGGTTTAGGGGGAGTGTACGTGTGAGGGCACGGGTTAGTGTTAGCATACGGTTTAGGATTCGCGGACGGGTGAGGGGAAGGCTTCGGGGAAGGGTTAGGGTTAGGGTTCGGGCTAGGGTTAGTGTTAGGGGACGGGGACGGTTTAGGGTCCAGGTGAGAGTACGACAACGGTTTAGGGGGAGCGTACGTTTGAGGGCACGGGTTAGTGTTAGCGTACGTGTTAGGATTAGGTGACGGCTGAGGGGAAGGCTTCGAGGAAGGGTTAGGGTTAGGGTGCGGTCTAGGGTTAGGGTTAGGGGACGGGGACGGTTTAGGGTCCAGGTGAGTGTAAGACAACTGTTTAGGGGGAGCGTACGTGTGAGGGAACTGGTTAGTGTTAGCGTACGGGTTAGGACTAGGGGACAGGTGAGGGGAAAGCTTCGGGGAAGGGTTAGGGTTAGGGTTACGGTTAGGGGACGGGGACGGTTTAGGGTCCAGGTGAGGGTACAACGGTTTAGGGGGAGCGTACGCGTGAGGGCACGGGTTAGTGTTAGCGTACGGGTTAGGATTAGGGGATGGGTGAGGGGAAGGCTTCGGGGAAGGGTTAGGGTTAGGGTTAGGGTTAGGGGATGGGGACGGTTTAGGGTCCAGGTGAGGGTACGACAACGTTTTAGGGGGAACGTACGTGTGAGGGCCCGAGTCAGTGTTAGCGTACGGGTTAGGATTAGGGGACGGGTGAGGGGAAGGCTTCGGGGAAGGGTTATGGTTAGGGTTCGGGCTAGGGTTAGGTTTAGGCGACGGGGACGGTTTAGGGTCCAGGTGAGGGTACGACAACGGTTTACAGGGAGCGTACGTGTGAGGGCACATGTTAGTTTTAGCATACGGGTTAGGATTAGGGGACGGGTGAGGGGAAGGCTTCGGGGAAGGGTTAGGGTTAGGGTTCGGGTTAGGGTTAGGGTTAAGGGACGGGGACGATTTATGGTCCAGGTGAGGGTACGACAACGGTTTAGGGGGAGCGAACGTGTGAGGGCAAGGGTTAGTGTTAGCGTACGGTTAGGATTAGGGGACGTGTGAGGGGAAGGCTTCGGGGAAGTGTTAGGGTTAGGATTCGGGCTAGGGTTAGGGTTAGGGGACGGGGACGGTTTAGGGTCCAGGTGAGGGTACGACAACGGTTTAGAGGGAGCGTACGTGTGAGGGCACGGGTTAGTGTTAGCGTACGGGTTAGGATTAGGGGACGGGTGAGGGGAAGGCATCGGGGAAGGGTTAGGGTTAGGGTTCGGTCTAGGGTTAGGGTTAGGGGACGGGGATGGTTTAGGGTCCAGGTGAGCTTACGACAATGGTTTAGGGGGAGCGTACGTGTGAGGGCACGGGTTAGTGTTAGAGTACCGGTTAGGATTAGGGGATGGGTGAGGGGAAGGCTTCGGGGAAGTGTTAAGGTTAGGGTTCGGGCTAGGGTTAGGGTTAGGGGACGGGGACAGTTTAGGGTCCAGGTGAGGGTACGACAACGGTTCACGGGGAGCGTACGTGTGAGGGTACATGTTAGTTTTAGCATACGGGTTAGGATTAGGGGACGGGTGAGGGGAAGGCTTCGGGGAAGGGTTAGTGTTAGTGTTCGGGCTAGGGTTAGGGGACGGGGACGATTTAGGGTCCAGGTGAGGGTACGAAAACGGTTTAGGGGGAGCGTACATGTGAGGGCATGGGTAAGTGTTAGCCTACGGGTTAGGATTAGGGGACGTGTGAGGGGAAGGCTTCGGGGAACTGTTAGGGTTAGGGTTCGGGCTAGGGTTAGGGTTAGGGGTCAGGGACGGTTTAGAGTCCAGATGAGGGTATGACAACGGTTTAGGGGGAGCGTACGTGTCAGGGCACGGGTTAGTGTTAGCATACGGGTTAGGATTAGCGGACGGGTGAGGGGAAGGCTTCAGGGAAGGGTTAGGGTTAGGGTTCGGGCTAGGGTTAGGTTTATGGGACGAGGACGGTTTAGGGTCCAGGTGAGAGTACGACAACGGTTTATGGGGAGCATACGTGTGAGGGCATGGGTTAGTGTTAGCGTACGGGTTAGGATTAGGGGACGGGTGAGGAGAAGGCTTCGGGGAAGGTTTAGGGTTAGGGTTCGGGCTAGGGTTAGGGTTAGGGGACGGGGACGGTTTAGGGTCCAGGTGAGGGTACAACGGTTTAGGGGGAGCGTACGCGTGAGGGCACGGGTTAGTGTTAGCGTACGGGTTAGGTTTAGGGGACGGGTGAGGGGAAGGCTTCAGGGAAGGGTTAGGGTTAGGTTTCGGGCTAGGGTTAGGGTTAGGGGACGGGGACGGTTTAGGGTCCAGGTGAGGGTACGACAACAGTTTAGGGGGAGCGTACGTGTGAGGGCACGGGTTAGTGTTAACGTACGGGTTAGGATTAGGGGACGGGTGAGGGGAAGGCTTCGGGGAAGGGTTAGGGTTAGGGTTAGGGTTAGGTGACAGGGATGGTTTAGGGTCCAGGTGAGGGTACGACAACGTTTTAGGGGGAGCGTACGTGTGAGAGCATGGGTTAGTGTTAGCGTACGGGTTAGGATTAGGGGACTGGTGAGGGGAAGGCTTCGGGGAAGGGTTAGGTTTAGGGTTAGGGTTAGGGGACGGGGACTGTTTAGGGTCCAGGTGAGGGTACGACAATGATTTAGGAGGAGCGTACGTGTGAGGGCACGGGTTAGTGTTAGCATACGGGTTAGGATTAGCGGACGGGTGAGGGGAAGGCTTCGGGGAAGGGTTAGGGTTAGGGTTCGGGCTAGGGTTAGGGTTAGGTGACGGGGACGGTTTAGGGTCCAGGTGAGGGTATGACAACGGTTTAGGGGGAGGGTACGTGTGAGGGCACGGGTTAGTGTTAGCGTACGGGTTAGGATTAGGGGACGGGTGAGGGGAAAGCTTCGGGGAAGGTTTAGGGTTAGGGTTCGGGCTAGGGTTAGGGTTAGGGGACGGGGACGGTTTAGGGTCCAGGTGAGAGTACAACGGTTTACGGGGAGCATACGTGTGAGGGCAAGGTTTAGTGTTAGCGTATGGGTTAGGATTAGGGGACGGGTGAGGGGAAGGCTTCGGGGAAGGGTTAGGGTTAGGGTTAGGGTTAGGGGACGGGGACGGTTTAGGGTCCAGGTGAGGGTACGACAACGTTTTAGGGGGAGCGTACGTGTGAGGGCACGGGTTAGTGTTAGCGTACGGGTGAGGATTAGGGGACGGGTGAGGGGAAGGCTTCGGGGAAGGGTTAGGGTTAGGGTTCGGGCTAGGGTGAGGGTTAGGGGACGGGGACGGTTTAGGGTCCAGGTGAGGGTACGACAACGGTTTAGGGTTAGCGTACGTGTGAGGGCACGTGTTAGTGTTAGCGTACGGGTTAGGATTAGGGGACGGGTGAGGGGAAGGCTTCGGGGAAGGGTTTGTTTTAGGGTTCTGGCTAGGGTTAGGTTTAGGGGATGGGGACGGTGTAGAGTCCAGGTGAGGGTACGACAACGGTTCACGGGGAGCATACATGTGAGGGCACGGGTTAGTGTTATCGTAAGGGTTAGGATTAGGGGACGGGTGAGGGGAAGGCTTCAGAGAAGGGTTAGAGTTAGGGTTCGGTCTAGGGTTAGGGTTAGGGGAAGGGGACGGTTTAGGGTCCAGGTGAGGGCATTACAACGGTTAAGGGAGAGCGTACGTGTGAGGGCATGGGTTAGTGTTAGCGTACGGGTTAGGATTAGGGGACGGGTGAGGAGAAGGCTTCTGGGAAGGTTTAGGGTTAGGGTTAGGGTTAGGGGACGGGGACGGTTTAGGGTGCAGGTGAGGGTACGAAAACGGTTTAGGGGGAGCGTACGTGTGAGGGCATGGGTTAGTGTTAGCGTACGGGTTAGGATTAGGGGACGTGTGAGGGGAAGGCTTCGGGGAAGTGTTAGGCTTAGGGTTCTGGCTAGGGTTAGGGTTAGGGGTCAGGGACGGTTTAGAGTCCAGGTGAGGGTACGACAACGGTTTAGGGGGAGCGTACGTGTGAGGGCACGGGTTAGTGTTAGCATACGGGTTAGGATTAGCGGACGGGTGAGGGGAAGGCTTCGGGGAAGTGTTAGGGTTAGGGTTTGGGCTAGGGTTAGGGTTAGGGGACGGGGACGGTTTAGGGTCCAGGTGAGGGTATGACAACGGTTTAGGGGGAGGGTACGTGTGAGGGCACGGGTTAGTGTTAGTGTATGGGTTAGGATTAGGGGACGGGTGAGGGGAAGGCTTCGGGGAAGCTTTAGGGTTAGGGTTCGGGTTAGAGGTAGGGTTAGGGAACGGGGACGGTTTAGGGTCCAGGTGAGGGTACAATGGTTTAGGGGGAGCGTAAGTGTGAGGGCACGTGTTAGTGTTAGCGTACGGGTTAGGATTAGGGGACGGGTGAGGGGAAGGCTTCGGGGAAGGGTTAGTGTTAGGGTTAGGGGACGGGAACGGTTTAGGGTCCAGGTGAGGGTACGACAACGTTTTAGGGGGAGCGTACGTGTGAGGGCACGGGTTAGTGTTAGCGTTCGGGTTAGGATTAGGGGACGGGTGAGGGGAAGGCTTCGGGGAAGGGTTAGGGTTAGGGTTCGGGCTAGGGTTAGGGTTAGGGGATGGGGACGGTTTAGGGTCCAGGTTAGGATACGACAACGGTTTAGAGGGAGCGTACGTGTGAGGGCACGGGTTAGTGTTAGCCTACGGGTTAGGATTAGGGGACGGGTGAGGGGAAGGCTTCGGGGAAGGGTTAGGGTTAGTGTTCGGGCTAGGGTTAGGGTTAGGGTTAGGGGACGGTTTAGGGTCCAGGTGAGGGTACGACAACGGTTTAGGGGGAGCATACGTGTGAGGGCACGGGTTAGTGTTAGCGTACGGGTTAGGATTAGGGGATGGGTGAGGTGAAGGCGTCGGGGAAGGGTTAGGGTTAGGGTTTGGTCTAGGGTTAGGGTTAGGGGACGGGCATGGTTTAGGGTCCAGGTGAGGGTACGACAATGGTTTAGGGGGAGCGTACGTGTGAGGGCACGTGTTAGTGTTAACGTACGGGTTAGGATTAGGGGACAGGTGAGGGGAAGGCTTCGGGGAAGTGTTCGGGTTAGGGTTCGGGCTACGGTTAGGGTTAGGGGACGGGGACGGTTTAGGGTACAGGTGAGGGTACGACAACAGTTTAGGGGGAGCATACGTGTGAGGGCACGGGTTAGTGTTAGCGTACGGGTTAGGATTAGGGGACAGGTGAGGGGAAGGCTTCGGGGAAGGTTTAGGGTTAGGGTTCGGCCTAGGGTTAGGGTTAGAGGACGGGGACGGTTTAGGGTCCAGGTGAGGGTACTGCGGTTTAGGGGGAGCGTACGTGTGAGGGCACGGGTTAGTGTTAGCGTACGTGTTAGGATTAGGGGACGGGTGAGGGGAAGGCTTCGGAGAAGGGTTAGGTTTAGTGTTTGGGCTAGGGTTAGGCTTAGGGTACGGGGACGATTTAGGGTCCAGGTGAGGGTACGACAACGGTTTAGGGGGAGCGTATGTGTGATGGCACGGGTTAGTGTTAGCGTACGGGTTAGGATTAGGGAACGGGTGGGGGAAGGCTTCGGGGAAGGTTTAGTGTTAGGGTTAGGGCTAGGGTTAGGGTTACGGGACGGGGAGGGTTTAGGGTACAGGTGACTGTACGACAACGGTTTAGGGGGAGGGTACGTGTGAGAGCACGGGTTACTGTTAGCGTACGGGTTAGGATTAGGGGACGGGTGAGGGGAAGGTTTCGGGGAAGTGTTAGTGTTAGGGTTCGGGCTAGGGTTAGCGTTAGGGGACGGGGACTGTTTAGGGTCCAGGTGAGGGTACGACAACGGTTTATGGGGAGCGTATGTGTGAGGGCACGGGTTAGTGTTAGCGTACAGGTTAGGATTAGGGGACGGGTGAGGGGAAGGCTTCGGGGTAGGGTTAGGGTTAGGGTTCGGGCTAGGGTTATGGTTAGGAGACGGGGACGGTTTAGGTTCCAGGTGAGGGTACGACAATGGTTTAGGGGTAGCGTACGTGTGAGGGCACGGGTTAGTGTTAGCGTACGGGTTAGGATTAGGGGTCGGGTGATGGGAAGGCTTCGGGGAAGGGTTAGGTTTAGGGTTTGGGCTAGGGTTATGGTTAGGGGACGGGGACGGTTTAGGTTCCAGGTGAGGGTACGACAATGGTTTAGAGGGAGCGTACATGTGAGGGCACGGGTTAGTGTTAGCGTACGGGTTAGGATTAGGGGACGGGTGACGGGTAGGCTTCGGGGAAGTGTTAGGGTTACGGTACGGGCTAGGGTTAGGGTTACGGGTCGGGGACGGTTTAGGGTCCATGTGAGGATACGACAACGGTTTAGGGGGAGCGTACATGTGAAGGCACTGGTTAGTGTTAGCGTACGGGTTAGGATTAGGGGAAGGGTGAGGGGAAGGCTTCGGGGAAGGGTTAGGGTTAGGGTTCGGGCTAGGGTGCGGGGTAGGGGACGGGGACGGTTTAGGGTCCAGGTGAGGGTACGACAACGGTTTAGGGTGAGCGTACGTGTTAGGGCATGTGTTAGTGTTAGCGTACGGGTTAGGATTAGGGGACGGGTGAGGGGAAGGCTTCGGGGAAGGTTTAGTGTTATGGTTCGAGATAGGGTTAGGTTTAGGGGATGGGGACTGTTTAGGGTCCAGGTGAGGGTACGACAACGGTTCACGGGGCGCGTATGTGTGAGGGCACGGGTTAGTGTTATCGTAAGGGTTAGGATTAGGGGACGGGTGAGGGGAAGGCTTCAGAGAAGGGTTAGGGTTAGGATTCGGTCTAGGGTTAGGGTTAGGGGACGGGGACGGTTTAGGGTCCAGGTGAGGGTACGACAACGGTTAAGGGAGAGCGTACGTGTGAGGGCATGGGTTAGTGTTAGCGTACGGGTTAGGATTAGGGGACGGGTGAGGAGAAGGCTTCTGGGAAGGGTTAGGGTTAGGGTTAGGGTTAGGGGACGGGGACGGTTTAAGGTCCAGGTGAGGGTACGACAACGGTTTAGGGGGAGCGTACGTGTGAGGGCATGGGTTAGTGTTAGCGTACGGGTTAGGATTAGGGGACGTGTGAGGGGAAGGCTTCGGGGAAGTGTTAGGGTTAGGGTTCGGGCTAGGGTTAGGGTTAGGTGTCAGGGACGGTTTAGAGTCCAGGTGAGGGTACGACAACGGTTTATGGGGAGCGTACGTGTGAGGGCACGGTTTAGTGTTAGCATATGGGTTAGGATTAGGGGACGGGTGAGGGGAAGGCTTCGGGGAAGGGTTAGGGTTAGGGTTCGGTCTAGGGTTAGGGTTAGGGGACGGGGCCAGTTTAGGGTCCAGGTGAGTGTACGACAACGGTTTAGGGGAGCGTACGTGTGAGGGCACGGGTTAGTTTTACCGTACGGGTTAGGTTTAGGGTACGGGTGAGTGGAAGGCTTCGGGGAAGGGTTGGGGTTAGGGTTCGGGCTAGGGTTAGGGTTAGGGGACGGGGACAGTTTAGGGTCCAGGTGAGAGGACGACAACGGTTTAGGGGGAGCGTACGTGTGAGGGAACGGGTTAGTGTTAGCGTACGGGTTAGGATTAGGGGACGGGTGAGGGGAAGGCTTCAGAGAAGGGTTAGGGTTAGGGTTCGGTCTAGGGTTAGGGTTAGGGGACGGGGACGGTTTAGGGTCCAGGTGAGGGTACGACAACGGTTAAGGGAGAGCGTACGTGTGAGGGCATGGGTTAGTGTTAGCGTACGGGTTAGGATTAGGGGACGGGTGAGGAGAAGGCTTCTGGGAAGGGTTAGGGTTAGGGTTAGGGTTAGGGGACGGGGACGGTTTAAGGTCCAGGTGAGGGTACGACAACGGTTTAGGGGGAGCGTACGTGTGAGGGCATGGGTTAGTGTTAGCGTACGGGTTAGGATTAGGGGACGTGTGAGGGGAAGGCTTCGGGGAAGTGTTAGGGTTAGGGTTCGGGCTAGGGTTAGGGTTAGGGGTCAGGGACGGTTTAGAGTCCAGGTGAGGGTACGACAACGGTTTATGGGGAGCGTACGTGTGAGGGCACGGTTTAGTGTTAGCATATGGGTTAGGATTAGGGGACGGGTGAGGGGAAGGCTTCGGGGAAGGGTTAGGGTTAGGGTTCGGTCTAGGGTTAGGGTTAGGGGACGGGGCCAGTTTAGGGTCCAGGTGAGTGTACGACAACGGTTTAGGGGAGCGTACGTGTGAGGGCACGGGTTAGTTTTACCGTACGGGTTAGGTTTAGGGTACGGGTGAGTGGAAGGCTTCGGGGAAGGGTTGGGGTTAGGGTTCGGGCTAGGGTTAGGGTTAGGGGACGGGGACAGTTTAGGGTCCAGGTGAGAGGACGACAACGGTTTAGGGGGAGCGTACGTGTGAGGGCACGTGTTAGTGTTAGCGAACGGGTTAGGATTAGGGGACGTGTGAGGGGAAGGCTTCGAGGAAGTGTTAGTGTTAAGGTTCGGGCTAGGGTTAGGGTTAGGGGACGGGGACGGTTTAGGGTCCAGGTGAGTGTACGACAACCGTTTTGCGTGAGCGTACGTGTGAGGGTACGGGTTAGTGTTAGCGTACGGGTTAGGATTAGGGGACGGGTGAGGGGAAGGCTTCGGGGAAGGGTTAGGTTAAGGGTTCGGGCTAGGGTTAGGGTTAGGCGACGGGGACGGTTTAGGGTCCAGGTGAGAGTACGACAACGGTTTAGGGGGAGCGTACGTGTGAGGGAACGGGTTAGTGTTAGCGTACGGGTTAGGATTAGGGGACGGGTGAGGGGAAGGCTTCGATGAAGGGTTAGGGTTAGGGGACGGGGACGGTTTAGGGTCCAGGTGAGGGTACGACAACGGTTTAGGAGGAGGTTACGTGTGAGGGCAAGGGTTATTGTTAGCGTACGGGTTACAATTAGGGGCCTGGTGAGGGGAAGGCTTCGGGGAAGGGTTAGGGTTAGGGTTCGGGCTAGGGTTAGGGTTAGGGGACGGGGAGGTTTTAGGGTCCAGGTTAGGGTACGACAACAGTTTAGAGTGAGCGTACGTGTGAGAGCACGGGTTCGTGTTAGCGTACGGGTTAGGATTAGGGGACGGGTGAGGGGAAGGCTTCGAGGAAGGGTTAGGGTTAGGGGACGGGGACGGTTTAGGGTCCAGGTGAGGGTACAACAGTTTCGGCGGAGCGTACGTGTGAGGGCTCGGGTTAGTGTTAGCGTACGCATTAGGATTAGGGGACGGGTGAGGGGAAGGCTTCGGGGAAGGGTTAAGTTTAGGGTTCGGGCTAAGGTTAAGGTTAGGGGACGGGGACGGTTTAGGGTCCAGGTGAGTGTACGAAAACGGTTCACGGGGAGCGTACGTGTGAGGGCACGGGTTAGTGTTAGCATACTGCTTAGGATTAGGGGACGGGTGAGGGGAAGGCTTCGGGGAAGGTTTAGGGTTAGGGTTCGGGCTAGTGTTAGGCTTAGGGGACGGGGACGCTTTAGGGTCCACGTGAGGGTACGACAACGCTTTAGAGGGAGCGTACGTGTGAAGGCACGGGTTAGTGTTAGCGTACGGGTTAGGATTAGGGGACGGTTGAGGGGAAGCCTTAGGGGAAGGGTTATGGTTAGGGTTCGGGCTAGGGTTCGTGTTAGGGGATGGCTACGGTTTAGGGTCCAGGTGAGGTTACGACAACGGTTTAGGGGGAGCGTACGTGTGAGGGCACGGTTTAGTGTTAGGATACAGGTTAGGATTAGGGGACGGGTGAGGGGAAGGCTTCGGGGAAGTGTTAGGGTTAGGGTTCGTGCTAGGGTTAGGGTTAGGGGACGGGGACGGTTTAGGGTCCAGGTGAGGGTACGACAACGGTTTAGGGGAGCGTACATGGGAGGGCACTGGTTTGTGTTAGCGTACGGGTTAGGATTAGGGGACGGGTGAGGAGAAGGCTTCGGGGAAGGTTTAGGGTTAGGGTTCGGGCTAGGGTTAGGGTAAGGGGAGAGGGACGGTTTAGGGTAGAGGTGAGGGTACGACAACAGTTTAGGGGGAGCGTACGTGTGAGGGAACGGGTTAGTGTTAACGTACGGGTTAGGATTAGGGGACGGGTGAGGGGAAGGCTTCGGGGAAGGGTTAGGGTTAGGGTTCGGGCTAGGGATAGGTTTAGTGCATGGGGACGGTTTAGGGTCCAAGTGAGGGTACGACAACGGTTTAGGGGGAGGGTACGTGTGAGGGCACGGGTTAGTGTTAGCGTACGGGTTAGGATTAGGTGACGTGTGAGGGGAAAGCTTCGGGGAATGTTTAGGGTTAGGTTTCGGGCTAGGGTTACGGTAAGGGGACGGGGACGGTTTAGGGTCCAGGTGAGGGTATGACAACGGTTTAGGGAGAGCGTACGTGTGAGAGCACGGGTTAGTCTTAGCGTACGGGTTAGGATTACCGACGGTTGAGGGGAAGGCTTCGGGGAAGGGTTAGGTTTAGGGTTCGATCTAGGGTTAGGGTTAGGGGACGGGGACGGTTTAGGGTCCAGGTGAGGGTACAACAGTTTAGGGGGAGCGTACGTGTGAGGGCACGGGTTAGTGTTAACGTACGGGTTAGGATTAGGAGACGGGTGAGTGGAAGGCTTCGGGGAAGGTTTAGGGTTAGGGTTCGGGCTAGGGTTAGGGTTAGGGGACGGGGACGGTTTAGGGTCCAGGTGAGAGTACGACAACGGTTTAGGGGTAGCGTACGTGTGAGGGCACGGGTTAGTGTTAGCGTACGGGTTAGGATTAGGGGACGGGTGAGGGAAAGGCTTCGGGGAAAGGTTAGGGTTAGGGTTAGGGGACGGGGACGGTTTAGGGTCCAGGTGAGGGTACGACAACGGTTTATGGGGAGCGTATGTGTGAGGGCACGGGTTAGTGTTAGCGTACAGGTTAGGATTAGGGGACGGGTGAGGGGAAGGCTTCGGGGTAGGGTTAGGGTTAGGGTTCGGGCTAGGGTTATGGTTAGGGGACGGGGACGGTTTAGGTTCCAGGTGAGGGTACGAGAATGGTTTAGGGGGAGCGTACGTGTGAGGGCACGGGTTAGTGTTAGCGTACGGGTTAGGATTAGGGGTCGGGTGATGGGAAGGCTTCGGGGAAGGGTTAGGGTTACGGTACGGGCTAGGGTTAGGGTTACGGGTCGGGGACGGTTTAGGGTCCATGTGAGGGTACGACAACGGTTTAGGGGGAGCGTACATGTGAAGGCACTGGTTAGTGTTAGCGTACGGGTTAGGATTAGGGGAAGGGTGAAGGGAAGGCTTCGGGGAAGGGTTAGGGTTAGGGTTCGGGCTAGGGTGCGGGGTAGGGGACGGGGACTGTTTCGGGTCCAGGTGAGTGTACGACAACGGTTTAGGGTGAGCGTACGTGTTAGGGCACGTGTTAGTGTTAGCGTACGGGTTAGGATTAGGGGACGGGGGAGGGGAAGGCTTCGGGGAAGGTTTAGTGTTATGGTTCGAGATAGGGTTAGGTTTAGGGGATGGGGACTGTTTAGGGTCCAGGGGAGGGTACGACAACGGTTCACGGGGTGCATACGTGTGAGGGCACGGGTTAGTGTTATCGTAAGTGTTAGGATTAGGGGACGGGTGAGGGGAAGGCTTCAGAGAAGGGTTAGGGTTAGGGTTCGGTCTAGGGTTAGGGTTAGGGGACGGGGACGGTTTAGGGTCCAGGTGAGGGTACGACAACGGTTAAGGGAGAGCGTACGTGTGAGGGCATGGGTTAGTGTTAGCGTACGGGTTAGGATTAGGGGACGGGTGAGGAGAAGGCTTCTGGGAAGGGTTAGGGTTAGGGTTAGGGTTAGGGGACGGGGACGGTTTAGGGTCCAGGTGAGGGTACGACAACGGTTTAGGGGGAGCGTACGTGTGAGGGTATGGGTTAGTGTTAGCGTACGGGTTAGGATTAGGGGACGTGTGAGGGGAAGGCTTCGGGGAAGTGTTAGGGTTAGGGTTCGGGCTAGGGTTAGGGTTAGGGGTCAGGGACGGTTTAGAGTCCAGGTGAGGGTACGACAACGGTTTATGGGGAGCGTACGTGTGAGGGCACGGGTTAGTGTTAGCATATGGGTTAGGATTAGGGGACGGGTGAGGGGAAGGCTTCGGGGAAGGGTTAGGGTTAGGGTTCGGTCTAGGGTTAGGGTTAGGGGACGGGGCCAGTTTAGGGTCCAGGTGAGTGTACGACAACGGTTTAGGGGAGCGTACGTGTGAGGGCACGGGTTAGTTTTAGCGTACGGGTTAGGATTAGGGGACGGGTGAGTGGAAGGCTTCGGGGAAGGGTTGGGGTTAGGGTTCGGGCTAGGGTTAGGGTTAGGGGACGGGGACAGTTTAGGGTCCAGGTGAGAGGACGACAACGGTTTAGGGGGAGCGTACGTGTGAGGGCACGTGTTAGTGTTAGCGAACGGGTTAGGATTAGGGGACGTGTGAGGGGAAGGCTTCGAGAAAGTGTTAGTGTTAGGGTTCGGGCTAGGGTTAGGGTTAGGGGACGGGGACGGTTTAGGGTCCAGGTGAGTGTACGACAACCGTTTTGCGTGAGCGTACGTGTGAGGGTACGGGTTAGTGTTAGCGTACGGGTTAGGATTAGGGGACGGGTGAGGGGAAGGCTTCGAGGAAGGGTTAGGGTTAGGGGACGGGGACGGTTTAGGGTCCAGGTGAGGGTACAACAGTTTAGGCGGAGCGTACGTGTGAGGGCTCGGGTTAGTGTTAGCGTACGCGTTAGGATTAGGAGACGGGTGAGAGGAAGGCTTCGGGGAAGGGTTAAGTTTAGGGTTCGGGCTAAGGTTAAGGTTAGGGGACGGGGACGGTTTAGGGTCCAGGTGAGTGTACGAAAACGGTTCACGGGGAGCGTACGTGTGAGGGCACGGGTTAGTGTTAGCATACTGCTTAGGATTAGGGGACGGGTGAGGGGAAGGCTTCGGGGAATGTTTAGGGTTAGGGTTCGGGCTAGTGTTAGGCTTAGGGGACGGGGACGGTTTAGGGTCCAGGTGAGGGTACGACAACGCTTTAGAGGGAGCGTACGTGTGAGGGCACGGGTTAGTGTTAGCGTACGGGTTAGGATTAGGGGACGGTTGAGGGGAAGCCTTAGGGGAAGGGTTATGGTTAGGGTTCGGGCTAGGGTTAGTGTTAGGGGATGGCTACGGTTTAGGGTCCAGGTGAGGTTACGACAACGGTTTAGGGGGAGCGTACGTGTGAGGGCACGGTTTAGTGTTAGGATACACTTTAGGATTAGGGGACGGGTGAGGGGAAGGCTTCGGGGAAGTGTTAGGGTTAGGGTTCGTGCTAGGGTTAGGGTTAGGGGACGGGGACGGTTTAGGGTCCAGGTGAGGGTACGACAACGGTTTAGGGGAGCGTACATGGGAGGACACTGGTTAGTGTTAGCGTACGGGTTAGGATTAGGGGACGGGTGAGGAGAAGGCTTCGGGGAAGGTTTAGGGTTAGGGTTCGTGCTAGGGTTAGGGTAAGGGGAGAGGGACGGTTTAGGGTAGAGGTGAGGGTACGACAACAGTTTAGGGGGAGCGTACGTGTGAGGGAACGGGTTAGTGTTAACGTACGGGTTAGGATTAGGGGACGGGTGAGGGGAAGGCTTCGGGGAAGGGTTAGGGTTAGGGTTCGGGCTAGGGATAGGTTTAGTGCACGGGGACAGTTTAGGGTCCAAGTGAGGGTACGACAACGGTTTAGGGGGAGGGTACGTGTGAGGGCACGGGTTAGTGTTAGCGTACGGGTTAGGATTAGGTGACGTGTCAGGGGAAAGCTTCGGGGAATGTTTAGGGTTAGGGTTCGGGCTAGGGTTAGGGTAAGGGGACGGGGACGGTTTAGGGTCCAGGTGAGGGTATGACAACGGTTTAGGGAGAGCGTACGTGTGAGGGCCCGGGTTAGTGTTAGCGTACGGGATAGGATTAGGGGACGGGTGAGTGGATTGCTTCGGTGAAGGGTTAGGGTTAGGGTTCGGGCTAGGGTTAGGGTTAGGGGACGGGGACGGTTTAGGGTCCAGGTGAGGGTACGACAACGGTTTAGGGGGAGCGTACGTGTGAGGGCATAGGTTAGTGTTAGCGTACGGGTTAGGAATAGGGGACGGGTGAGGGGAAGGCTTCGGGGAAGGTTTAGGGTTAGGGTTCGGGCTAGGGTTAAGGTTAGGGGATGGGGACGGTTTAGGGTACAGGTGAAGGTAGGGTTCGGGTTAGTGGGAGCGTACGTGTGAGGGCACGGGTTAGTGTTAGCGTACGGGTTAGGATTAGGGGACGGGTGAGGGGAAGGCTTCGGGGAAGGGTTAAGTTTAGGGTTCGGGCTAAGGTTAGGGTTAGGGTACGGGGACGGTTTAGGGTCCAGGTGATGGTATGACAATAATTTAGAGGGAGCGTACGTGTGAGGGCACGGGTTAGTGTTAGCGTATGGGTTAGGATTAGGGGACGGGTGAGGGGAAGGCTTAGGGGAAGGGTTATGGTTAGGGTTCGGGCTAGGGTTAGTGTTAGGGGATGGCGACGGTTTAGGGTCCAGTTGAGGGAACGACAACGGTTTAGGGGGAGCGTACGTTGGAGGGTACGGATTAGTGTTAGCGTACAGCTTAGGATTAGGGGACGTGTGAGGGCAAGGCTTCGGGGATTGGTTAGGGTTAGGGTTCGGGCTAGAGTTAGCGTTAGGGGACGGGGACGGTATATGGTCCAGGTGAGGGTACGACAATGGTTTAGGGTGAGCGTACGTGTGAGAGCACGGGTTAGTGTTAACATACGGGTTAGGATTAGGGGACGGGTGAGGGGAAGGCTTGGGGAAGGTTTAGGGTTAGGGTTCGGGCTAGGGTTAAGGTTAGGGGACGGGGACGATTTAGGGTCCAGGTGAGGGTACGACAACCGTTTAGGGTTAGCGTACGTGTGAGGGCACGGGTTAGTATTATCGTACGGGTTAGGATTAGGGGACGGGTGAGGGGAAGGCTTCGGGGAAGTGTTAGGGTTACGGTACGGGCTAGGGTTAGGGTTACGGGTCGGGGACGGTTTAGGGTCCATGTGAGGGTACGACAACGGTTTAGGGGGAGCGTACGTGTGAAGCCACTGGTTAGTGTTAGCGTACGAGTTAGGATTAGGGGAAGGGTGAGGGGAAGGCTTCGGGGAAGGGTTAGGGTTAGGGTTCGGGCTAGGGTGCGGGGTAGGGGACGGGGACGGTTTAGGGTCCAGGTGAGGGTACGACAACGGTTTAGGGTGAGCGTACGTGTTAGGGCACGTGTTAGTGTTAGCGTACGGGTTAGGATTAGGGGACGGGTGAGGAGAAGGCTTCGGGGAAGGTTTAGTGTTATGGTTCGGGATAGGGTTAGGTTTAGGGGATGGGGACTGTTTAGGGTCCAGGTGAGGGTACGACAACGGTTCACGGGGAGCGTACGTGTGAGGGCACGGGTTAGTGTTATCGTAAGGGTTAGGATTAGGGGACGGGTGAGGGGAAGGCTTCAGAGAAGGGTTAGGGTTAGGGTTCGGTCTAGGGTTAGGGTTAGGGGACGGGGACGGTTTAGGGTCCAGGTGAGGGTACGACAACGGTTAAGGGAGAGCGTACGTGTGAGGGCATGGGTTAGTGTTAGCGTACGGGTTAGGATTAGGGGACGGGTGAGGAGAAGGCTTCTGGGAAGGGTTAGGGTTAGGGTTAGGGGACGGGGACGGGGACGGTTTATGGTCCAGGTGAGGGTACGACAACGGTTTAGGTGGAGCGTACGTGTGAGGGCATGGGTTAGTGTTAGCGTACGGGTTAGCATTAGGGGACGTGTGAGGGGAAGGCTTCGGGGAAGTGTTAGGGTTAGGGTTCGGGCTAGGGTTAGGGTTAGGGGTCAGGGACGGTTTAGAGTCCAGGTGAGGGTACGACAACGGTTTATGGGGAGCGTACGTGTGAAGGCAAGGGTTAGTGTTAGCATATGGGTTAGGATTAGGGGACGGGTGAGGGGAAGGCTTCGGGGAAGGGTTAGGGTTAGGGTTCGGTCTAGGGTTAGGGTTAGGGGACGGGGCCAGTTTAGGGTCCAGGTGAGTGTACGACAACGGTTTAGGGGAGCGTACGTGTGAGGGCACGGGTTAGTTTTAGCGTACGGGTTAGGATTAGGGGACGGGTGAGTGGAAGGCTTCGGGGAAGGGTTGGGGTTAGGGTTCGGGCTAGGGTTAGGGTTAGGGGACGGGGACAGTTTAGGGTCAGGTGAGAGTACGACAACGGTTTAGGGGGAGCGTACGTGTGAGGGCACGTGTTAGTGTTAGCGTACGGGTTAGGATTAGGGGACGGGTGAGGGGAAGGCTTCGAGGAAGGGTTAGTGTTAGGGTTCGGGCTAGGGTTAGGGTTAGGGGACGGGGACGGTTTAGGGTCCAGGTGAGGGTACGACAACCGTTTTGAGTGAGCGTACGTGTGAGGATACGGGTTAGTGTTAGCGTACGGGTTAGGATTAGGGGACGGGTGAGGGGAAGGCTTCGGGGAAGGGTTAGGTTAAGGGTTCGGGCTAGGGTTAGTGTTAGGCGACGGGGAAGGTTTAGGGTCCAGGTGAGAGTACGACAACGGTTTAGGGGGAGCGTACGTGTGAGGGAACGGGTTAGTGTTAGCGTACGGGTTAGGATTAGGGGACGTGTGAGGGGAAGGCTTCGAGGAAGGGTTAGGGTTAGGGTTCGGGCTAGGGTTAGGGTTAGGAGACGGGGCCGGTTTAGTGTCCAGGTGAGTGTACGACAACGGTTTAGGGGAGCGTACGTGTGAGGGCACAGGTTAGTTTTAGCGTACGGGTTAGGATTAGGGGACGGGTGAGTGGAAGGCTTTGGGGAAGGGTTGGGGTTAGGGTTCGGGCTAGGGTTAGGGTTAGGGGACGGGGACAGTTTAGGGTCCAGGTGAGAGTACGACAACGGTTTAGGGGGAGCGTACGTGTGAGGGCACGTGTTAGTGTTAGCGTACGGGTTAGGATTAGGGGACGGGTGAGGGGAAGGCTTCGAGGAAGGGTTAGTGTTAGGGTTCGGGCTAGGGTTAGGGTTAGGGGACGGGGACGGTTTAGGGTCCAGGTGAGGGTACGACAACCGTTTTGAGTGAGCGTACGTGTGAGGGTACGGGTTAGTGTTAGCGTACGGGTTAGGATTAGGGGACGGGTGAGGGGAAGGCTTCGGGGAAGGGTTAGGTTCAGGGTTCGGGCTAGGGTTAGGGTTAGGCGACGGGGACGGTTTAGGGTCCAGGTGAGAGTACGACAACGGTTTAGGGGGAGCGTACGTGTGAGGGAACGGGTTAGTGTTAGCGTACGGGTTAGGATTAGGGGACGGGTGAGGGGAAGGCTTCGAGGAAGGATTAGGGTTAGGGTTCGGGCTAGGGTTAGGGTTAGGGGACGGGGACAGTTTAGGGTCCAGATGAGGGTACGACAACGGTTTAGGAGGAGGTTACGTGTGAGGGCAAGGGTTATTGTTAGCGTACGGGTTACAATTAGGGGACTGGTGAGGGGAAGGCTTCGGGGAAGGGTTAGGGTTAGGGTTCGGGCTAGGGTTAGCGTTAGGGGACGGGGAGGTTTTAGGTTCCAGGTTAGGGTACGACAACAGTTTAGAGGGAGCGTACGTGTGAGAGCACGGGTTCGTGTTAGCGTACGGGTTAGGATTAGGGGACGGGTGAGGGGAAGGCTTCGAGGAAGGGTTAGGGTTAGGGGACGGGGACGGTTTAGGGTCCAGGTGAGGGTACAACAGTTTAGGGGGAGCGTACGTGTGAGGGCTCGGGTTAGTGTTAGCGTACGCGTTAGGATTAGGGGACGGGTGAGGGGAAGGCTTCGGGGAAGGGTTAAGTTTAGGGTTCGGGCTAAGGTTAAGGTTAGGGGACGGGGACGGTTTAGGGTCCAGGTGAGTGTACGAAAACGGTTCACGGGGAGCGTACGTGTGAGGGCACGGGTTAGTGTTAGCATACTGCTTAGGATTAGGGGACGGGTGAGGGGAAGGCTTCGGGGAAGGTTTAGGGTTAGGGTTCGGGCTAGTGTTAGGCTTAGGGGACGGGGACGGTTTAGGGTCCAGGTGAGGTTACGACAACGGTTTAGGGGGAGCGTACGTGTGAGGGCACGGTTTAGTGTTAGGATACAGGTTAGGATTAGGGGACGGGTGAGGGGAAGGCTTCGGGGAAGGGTTAGGGTTAGGCTTCGTGCTAGGGTTAGGGTTAGGGGACGGGGACGGTTTAGGGTCCAGGTGAGGGTACGACAACGGTTTAGGGGAGCGTACATGGGAGGGCACGGGTTAGTGTTAGCGTACGGGTTAGGATTAGGGGACGGGTGAGGAGAAGGCTTCGGGGAAGGTTTAGGGTTAGGGTTCGGGCTAGGGTTAGGGTAAGGGGAGAGGGACGGTTTAGGGTAGAGGTGAGGGTACGACAACAGTTTAGGGGGAGCGTACGTGTGAGGGAACGGGTTAGTGTTAACGTACGGGTTAGGATTAGGTGACGGGTGAGGGGAAAGCTTCGGGGAAGGTTTAGGGTTAGGGTTCGGGCTAGGGTTAGGGTAAGGTGACGGAGACGGTTTAGGGTCCAGGTGAGGGTATGACAACGGTTTAGGGAGAGCGTAAGTGTGAGAGCACGGGTTAGTGTTAGCGTACGGGTTAGGATTAGCGACGGTTGAGGGGAAGGCTTCGGGGAAGTGTTAGGTTTAGGGTTCGGTCTAGGGTTAGGGTTAGGGTACGGGGACGGTTTAGGGTCCAGGTGAGGGTACAACAGTTTAGGGGGAGCGTACGTGTGAGGGCACAGGTTAGTTTTAACGTACGGGTTAGGATTAGGAGACGGGTGGGGGAAGGCTTCAGGGAAGGGTTAGGGTTAGGGTTCGGGCTAGGGTTAGGCTTAGGGGACGGGGACGGTTTAGGGTCCAGGTGAGAGTACGACAACGGTTTAGGGGTAGCGTACGTGTGAGGGCACGGGTTAGTGTTAGTGTACGGGTTAAGATTAGGGGACGGGTGAGGGAAAGGCTTCGGGGAAAGGTTAGGGTTAGGGTTAGGGTTAGGGGACGGGGACGGTTTAGGGTCCAGGTGAGGGTACGACAACGGTGTAGGGGGAGCATACGTGTGAGGGCATGGGTTAGTGATAGCGTACGGCTTAGTATTAGGGGACGGGAGAGGGGAAGGCTTCATGGAAGTGTTTGGGTTAGGGTTCAGGCTACGGTTAGGGTTAGGGTACGGGGACGGTTTAGGGTCCAGGTGAGAGTACGACAACGGTTTAGGGGGAGCGTACTTGTGAGGGTACGGGTTAGTGTTAGCGTACGGGTTAGGATTAGGGGACGGGTGAGGGGAAAGCTTCGAAGAAGGGTTAGGGTTAGGGTTCCGGCTAGGGTTAAGGTTAGGGGACGGGGATGGTTTAGGGTCCAGGTGAGGGTAGGGTTAGGGTTAGTGGGAGCGTACGTGTGAGGGCACGGGTTAGTGTTAGCGTACGGGTTAGGATTAGGGGACGGGTGAGGGGAAGGCTTCGGGGAAGTGTTAGGGTTAGGGTTCGGGCTAGGGTTAGGGTTACGGGACGGGGACTGTTTAGGGTCCAGGTGAGGGTACGACAACGGTTTAGGGTGAGCGTACGTGTTAGGGCACGTGTTAGTGTTAGCGTACGGGTTAGGATTAGGGGACGGGTGAGGGGAGGCTTCGGGGAAGGTTTAGTGTTATGGTTCGGGATAGGGTTAGGTTTAGGGGATGGGGACTGTTTAGGGTCCAGGTGAGGGTACGACAACGGTTCACGGGGAGCGTACGTGTGAGGGCATGGGTTAGTGTTATCGTAAGGGTTAGGTTTAGGGGACGGGTGAGGGGAAGGCTTCAGAGAATGGTTAGGGTTAGGGTTCGGTCTAGGGTTAGGGTTAGGGGACGGGGACGGTTTAGGGTCCAGGTGAGGGTACGACAACGGTTAAGGGAGAGTGTACGTGTGAGGGCATGGGTTAGTGTTAGCGTACGGGTTAGGATTAGGGGACGGGTGAGGAGAAGGCTTCTGGGAAGGGTTAGGGTTAGGGTTAGGGGACGGGGACGGGGACGGTTTACGGTCCAGGTGAGGGTACGACAACGGTTTAGGTGGAGCGTACGTGTGAGGGCATGGGTTAGTGTTAGCGTACGGGTTAGCATTAGGGGACGTGTGAGGGGAAGGCTTCGGGGAAGTGTTAGGGTTAGGGTTCGGGCTAGGGTTAGGGTTAGGGGTCAGGGACGGTTTAGAGTCCAGGTGAGGGTACGACAACGGTTTATGGGGAGCGTACGTGTGAGGGCACGGGTTAGTGTTAGCATATGGGTTAGGATTAGGGGACGGGTGAGTGGAAGGCTTCGGGGAAGGGTTGGGGTTAGGGTTCGGGCTAGGGTTAGGGTTAGGGGACGGGGACAGTTTAGGGTCAGGTGAGAGTACGACAACAGTTTAGGGGGAGCGTACGTGTGAGGGCACGTGTTAGTGTTAGCGTACGGGTTAGGATTAGGGGACGGGTGAGGGGAAGGCTTCGAGGAAGGGTTAGTGTTAGGGTTCGGGCTAGGGTTAGGGTTAGGGGACGGGGACGGTTTAGGGTCCAGGTGAGGGTACGACAACCGTTTTGAGTGAGCGTACGTGTGAGGGTACGGGTTAGTGTTAGCGTACGGGTTAGGATTAGGGGACGGGTGAGGGGAAGGCTTCGGGGAAGGGTTAGGTTAAGGGTTCGGGCTAGGGTTAGGGTTAGGCGACGGGGACGGTTTAGGGTCCAGGTGAGAGTACGACAACGGTTTAGGGGGAGCGTACGTGTGAGGGAACGGGTTAGTGTTAGCGTACGGGTTAGGATTAGGGGACGGGTGAGGGGAAGGCTTCGAGGAAGGGTTAGGGTTAGGGTTCGGGCTAGGGTTAGGGTTAGGGGACGGGGCCGGTTTAGGGTCCAGGTGAGTGTACGACAACGGTTTAGGGGAGCGTACGTGTGAGGGCACGGGTTAGTTTTAGCGTACGGGTTAGGATTAGGGGACGGGTGAGTGGAAGGCTGCGGGGATGGGTTGGGGTTAGGGTTCGGGATAGGGTTAGGTTTAGGGGACGGGGACAGTTTAGGGTCCAGGTGAGAGTACGACAACGGTTTAGGGGGAGCATACGTGTGAGGGCACGTGTTAGTGTTAGCGTACGGGTTAGGATTAGGGGACGGGTGAGGGGAAGGCTTCGAGGAAGGGTTAGTGTTAGGGTTCGGGTTAGGGTTAGGGTTAGGGGACGGGGACGGTTTAGGGTCCAGGTGAGGGTACGACAACCGTTTTGAGTGAGCGTACGTGTGAGAGTACGGGTTAGTGTTAGCGTACGGGTTAGGATTAGGGGATGGGTGAGGGGAAGGCTTCGGGGAAGGGTTAGGTTAAGGGTTCGGGCTAGGGTTAGGGTTAGGCGACGGGGACGGTTTAGGGTCCAGGTGAGAGTACGACAACGGTTTAGGGGGAGCGTACGTGTGAGGGAACGGGTTAGTGTTAGCGTACGGGTTAGGATTAGGGGACGGGTGAGGGGAAGGCTTCGAGGAAGGATTAGGGTTAGGGTTCGGGCTAGGGTTAGGGTTAGGGGACGGGGACAGTTTAGGGTCCAAATGAGGGTACGACAACGGTTTAGGAGGAGGTTATGTGTGAGGGCAAGGGTTATTGTTAGCGTACGGGTTACAATTAGGGGACTGGTGAGGGGAAGGCTTCGGGGAAGGGTTAGGGTTAGGGTTTGGGCTAGGGTTAGGGTTAGGGGACGGGGAGGTTTTAGGGTCCAGGTTAGGGTACGACAACAGTTTAGAGTGAGCGTACGTGTGAGAGCACGGGTTCGTGTTAGCGTACGGGTTAGGATTAGGGGACGGGTGAGGGGAAGGCTTCGAGGAAGGGTTAGGGTTAGGGGACGGGGACGGTTTAGGGTCCAGGTGAGGGTACAACAGTTTAGGGGGAGCGTACGTGTGAGGGCTCAGGTTAGTGTTAGCGTACGCGTTAGGATTAGGGGACGGGTGAGGGGAAGGCTTCGGGGAAGGGTTAAGTTTAGGGTTCGGGCTAAGGTTAAGGTTAGGGGACGGGGACGGTTTAGGGTCCAGGTGAGTGTACGAAAACGGTTCACGGGGAGCGTACGTGTGAGGGCACGGGTTAGTGTTAGCATACTGCTTAGGATTAGGGGACGGGTGAGGGGAAGGCTTCGGGGAAGGTTTAGGGTTATGGTTCGGGCTAGTGTTAGGCTTAGGGGACAGGGACGGTTTAGGGTCCAGGTGAGGGTACGACAACGCTTTAGAGGGAGCGTACGTGTGAGGGCACGGTTAGTGTTAGCGTACGGGTTAGGATTAGGGGACGGTTGAGGGGAAGCCTTAGGGGAAGGGTTATGGTTAGGGTTCGGGCTAGGGTTAGTGTTAGGGGATGGCTACGGTTTAGGGTCCAGGTGAGGTTACGACAACGGTTTAGGGGGAGCGTACGTGTGAGGGCACGGTTTAGTGTTAGGATACAGGTTAGGATTAGGGGACGGGTGAGGGGAAGGCTTCGGGGAAGGGTTAGGGTTAGGGTTCGTGCTAGGGTTAGGGTTAGGGGACGGGGACGGTTTAGGGTCCAGGTGAGGGTACGACAACGGTTTAGGGGAGCGTACATGGGAGGGCACGGGTTAGTGTTAGCGTACGGGTTAGGATTAGGGGACGGGTGAGGAGAAGGCTTCGGGGAAGGTTTAGGGTTAGGGTTCGGGCTAGGGTTAGGGTAAGGGGACGGGGACGGTTTAGGGTAGAGGTGAGGGTACGACAACAGTTTAGGGGGAGCGTACGTGTGAGGGAACAGGTTAGTGTTAACGTACGGGTTAGGATTAGGGGACGGGTGAGGGGAAGGCTTCGGGGAAGGGTTAGGGTTAGGGTTCGGGCTAGGGATAGGTTTAGTGCACGGGGACGGTTTAGGGTCCAGGTGAGGGTACGACAACGGTTTAGGGGGAGGGTACGTGTGAGGGCACGGGTTAGTGTTAGCGTATGGGTTAGGATTAGGTGACGGGTGAGGGGAAAGCTTCGGGGAAGGTTTAGGGTTAGGGTTCGGGCTAGGGTTAGGGTAAGGTGACGGGGACGGTTTAGGGTCCAGGTGAGGGTATGACAACGGTTTAGGGAGAGCGTACGTGTGAGAGCACGGGTTAGTGTTAGCGTACGGGTTAGGATTAGCGACGGTTGAGGGGAAGGCTTCGGGGAAGGGTTAGGTTTAGGGTTCGGTCTAGGGTTAGGTTTAGGGGACGGGGACGGTTTAGGGTCCAGGTGAGGGTACAACAGTTTAAGGGGAGCGTACGTGTGAGGGCACGGGTTAGTGTTAACGTACGGGTTAGGATTAGGAGACGGGTGAGGGGAAGGCTTCGGGGAAGGGTTAGGGTTAGGGTTCGGGCTAGGGTTAGGGTTAGGGGACGGGGACGGTTTAGGGTCCAGGTGAGAGTACGACAACGGTTTAGGGGTAGCGTACGTGTGAGGGCACGGGTTAGTGTTAGTGTACGGGTTAGGATTAGGGGAAGGGTGAGGGAAAGGCTTCGGGGAAAGGTTAGGGTTAGGGTTAGGGTTAGGGGACGGGGACGGTTTAGGGTCCAGGTGAGGGTACGACAACGGTGTAGGGGGAGCATACGTGTGAGGGCATGGGTTAGTGATAGCGTACGGCTTAGTATTAGGGGACGGGAGAGGGGAAGGCTTCATGGAATTGTTTGGGTTAGGGTTCAGGCTTGGGTTAGGGTTAGGGTACGGGGACGGTTTAGGGTCCAGGTGAGAGTACGACAACGGTTTAGGGGTAGCGTACTTGTGAGGGTACGGGTTAGTGTTAGCGTACGGGTTAGGATTAGGGGACGGGTGAGGGGAAAGCTTCGAAGAAGGGTTAGGGTTAGGGTTCGGGCTAGGGTTAAGGTTAGGGGACGGTGATGGTTTAGGGTCCAGGTGAGGGTAGGGTTAGGGTTAGTGGGAGCGTACGTGTGAGGGCACGGGTTAGTGTTAGCGTACGGGTTAGGATTAGGGGACGGGTGAGGGGAAGGCTTCGGGGAATCGTTAGGGTTAGGGTTCGGGCTAGGGTTAGGGTTAGGGGACGGGGACGGTTTAGGGTCCAGGTGAGAGTACGACAACGGTTTAGGGGGAGCGTACGTGTGAGGGAACGGGTTAGTGTTAGCATACGGGTTAGAATTAGGGGACGGGTGAGGGGAAGGCTTCGAGTAAGGATTAGGGTTAGGGTTCGGGCTAGTGTTAGGTTTAGGGGACGGGGAAGGTTTACGGTCCAGGTGAGTGTACGACAACGGTTTAGGGGGCGCGTACGTGTAAGGGCACGGGTTAGTGTTAGCGTACGGGTTAGGATTAGGGGACGGGTGAGGGGAAGGCTTCGGGGTAGTGTTAGGGTTAGGGTTCCGTCTAGGGTTAGGGTTAGGGGACGGGGACGGTTTAGGTTCCAGGTGAGGGTACGACATCGGTTTAGGAGGAGGGTACGTGTGAGGGCCCGGGTTAGTGTTAGCGAACGGGTTAGGATTAGGGGACGGGTGAGGGGATTGCTTCGGTGAAGGGTTAGGGTTAGGGTTCGGGCTAGGGTTAGGGTTAGGGTTAGGGGACGGTTTAGGGTCCAGGTGAGGGTACGACAACGGTTTAGGGGGAGCGTACGTGTGAGGGCCCGGGTTAGTGTTAGCGTACGGCTTAGGAATAGGGGACGGGTGAGAGGAAGGCTTCGAGGAAGGTTTAGGGTTAGGGTTCGGGATAGGGTTAACGTTAGGGGACGGGGACGGTTTAGGGTACAGGTGAGGGTAGGGTTCGGGTTAGTGGGAGCGTACGTGTGAGGGCACGGGTTAGTGTTAGCGTACGGGTTAGGATTAGGGGACGGGTGAGGGGAAGGCTTCGGGGAAGGGTTAAGTTTAGGGTTCGGGCTAAGTTTAGGGTTAGGGGACGGGGACGGTTTAGGGTCCAGGTGATGGTACGACAATGCTTTAGAGGGAGCGTACGTGTGAGGGCACGGGTTAGTGTTAGCGTATGGGTTAGGATTAGGGGACGGGTGAGGGGAAGGCTTAGGGGAAGGGTTATGGTTAGGGTTCGGGCTAGGGTTAGTGTTAGGGGATGGCGACGGTTTAGGGTCCAGTTGAGGGTACGACAACGGTTTAGGGGGAGCGTACATGGGAGGGTACGGATTAGTGTTAGCGTACAGCTTAGGATTAGGGGACGGGTGAGGGGAAGGCTTCGGCAAATGGTTAGGGTTAGGGTTCGGGCTAGAGTTAGCGTTAGGGGACGGGGACGGTTTAGGGTCCAGGTGAGGGTACGACAATGGTTTAGGGTGAGCGTACGTGTGAGAGCACGGGTTAGTGTTAATATACGGGTTAGGATTAGGGGACGGGTGAGGGGAAGGCTTGGGGAAGGTTTAGGGTTAGGGTTCGGGCTAGGGTTAAGGTTAGGGGACGGGGACGATTTAGGGTCCAGGTGAGGGTACGACAACGGTTTAGGGGGACCGTACGTGTGAGGGCATGGGTTAGTGTTAGCGTACGAGTTAGGATTAGGGGACGTGTCAGGGGAAGGCTTCGGGGTAGTGTTAGGGTTAGGGTTCGGGCTAGGGTTAGGGTTAGAGGTCGGGGAAGGTTTAGAATCCAGGTGAGGGTACGACAACGGTTTAGGGAGAGCATACGTGTGACGGCATGGGTTAGTGTTAGCGTACGGGTTAGGATTAGGGGACGGGTGAGGGGAAGGCTTCGGGGAAGTGTTAGGTTTAGGGTTCGGGCTAGGGTTAGGTTTAGGGGACGGGGACGGTTTAGGGTCCAGGTGAGTGTACGACAACCGTTTAGGGTTAGCGTACGTGTGAGGGCACGGGTTAGTATTAGCGTACGGGTTAGGATTAGGGGACGGGTGAGGGGAAGGCTTCAGGAAAGGGTTAGGGTTAGGGTTCGGGCTAGGGTTACGGTTCGGGGACGGGGATGGTTTAGGGTGCAGGTGAGGGTAAGAAATCGGTTTCGGGGAGCGTACGTGTGAGGGCACGGGTTAGTTTTAGCGTACGGGTTAGGATTAGGAGACGGGTGAGGGGAAGTCTTCGGGGAAGGGTTAGGGTTAGGGTTCGGGCTAGGGTTAGGGTTGGGGACGGGGACGGTTTAGGGTCCAGGTGAGAGTACGACAACGGTTTAGGGGGCGCGTTCGTGTGAGGGCACGGGATAGTGTTAGCGTTTGGCGTAGGATTAGGGGCGGGTGAGGGGAAGGTTTCGGGGAAGGGTTAGGGTTAGGGTTCGTGCTAGGGTTAGGGTTAGGGGACGGGGACAGTTTAGGTTCCAGATGAAGGTACGACATCGGTTTAGGAGGAGGGTACGTGTGAGAGCATGGGTTAGTGTTAGCGTATGGGTTAGGATTAGGGGTCGGGTGAGGGGAAGGCTTCGGGGAAGGGTTAGGGTTCGGGTTCGGGCTAGGGTTAGGGTTAGGGGACGGGGACGGTTTAGGGTCCAGGTGAGGGTACGACAACGGTTTAGGGGCAGCGTACGTGTGAGGGCACGGGTTAGTGTTAGCGTACGGGTTAGGATTAGGGGACGGGTGAGGTGAAGGCTTCGGGGAAAGGTTAGGGTTAGGGTTAGGGTTAGGGGACGGGGACGGTGTAGGGTACAGATGAGGGTACGACAACGGTTTAGGGTGAGCGTAGGTGTGAGGGCACGGGTTAGTGTTAGCGTACTGGTTAGGATTAGGGGACGGGTGGGGGAAGGTTTCGGGGAAGGGTTAGTGTTAGGGTTAGGGCTAGGGTTAGGGTTAGGGGACGGGGACGGTTTAGGGTACAGGTGAGTGTACGACAACGGTTTAGGGGGAGGGTACGTGTGAGAGCACGGGTTACTGTTAGCGTACGGGTTAGGATTAGGGGACGGGTGAGGGGAAGGCTTTGGGGAAGGGTTAGGGCTAGGGTTCGTGTTAGGGTTATGGGACGGGGACGGTTTAGGGTCCTGGAGAGTGTACGACAATGGTTTAGGGGGATCGTACGTGTGAGGGCACGGGTTAGTGTTAGCGTACGGGTTAGGATTAGGGGACGTGTGAGGGGAAGGCTTCGGGGAAGTGTTAGGGTTAGGTTTCGGGCTAGGGTTAGGATTAGGGGTCAGGGACGGTTTAGAGTCCAGGTGAGGGTACGACATCGGTTTAGGGGGAGCGTACGTGTGAGGGCACGGGTTAGTGTTAGCATACGGGTTAGGATTCTCGGACGGGTGAAGGGCAGGCTTCAGGGAAGGGTTAGGGTTAGGGTTCGGGCTAGGGTTAGGGTTAGGGGACGGGGACGGTTTAGGGTCCAGGTCAGAGTGCGACAACGGTTTAGGGGGAGCATACGTGTGAGGGCACGGGTTAGTGTTAACGTATGGGTTAGGATTAGGGGACGGGTGAGGGGAAGGCTTCGGGGAAGTGTTAGGGTTAGTGTTCGGGCTAGGGTTAGGGTTAGGGGACGGTTTACGGTCCAGGTGAGGGTACGACAACGGTTTAGCTGGAGCATACGTGTGAGGGCACGGGTTAGTGTTAACGTATGGGTTAGGATTAGCGGACGAGTGAGGGGAAGGCTTCGGGGAAGTGTTAGGGTTAGGGTTCGGTCTAGGGTTAGGGTTAGGGGACGGGGACGGTTTAGGGTCCAGGTGAGGGTACGACAATGGTTTAGGGGGAGCGTACGTGTGAGGGCACGGGTTAGTGTTAGCGTACGGGTTAGGATTAGGGGACGAGTGAGGGGAAGGCTTCGGGGAAGGTTTAGGGTTAGGGTTCGGGCTAGGGTTAGGGTTAGGGGACGGGGACGGTTTAGCTTCCAGGTGAGGGTACAACGGTTTAAGGGGAGCGTACGCGTGAGGGCACGGGTTAGTGTTAGCGTACGGGTTAGGATTAGGGGACGGGTAAGGGGAAGGCTTCAGGGAAGGGTTAGGTTTAGGGTTCGGTCTAGGGTTAGGGTTAGGGGATGGGGACGGTTTAGGGTCCAGGTGAGGGTACGACAACAGTTTAGGGGGAGCGTACGTGTGAGGGCACGGGTTAGTGTTAACGTATGGGTTAGGATTAGGGGACGGGTGAGGGGAAGGCTTCGGGGAAGGGTTAGGATTAGGGTTAGGGTTAGGTGACGGGGATAGTTTAGAGTCCAGGTGAGGGTACGACAACGTTTTAGGGGGATCGTACGTGTGAGAGCATGGGTTAGTGTTAGCGTACGGGTTAGGATTAGGGGACGGGTGAGGGGAAGGCTTCGGGGTAGGGTTAGGTTTAGGGTTAGGGTTAGGGGACGGGGACGGTTTAGGGTGCAGGTGAGGGTACGACAACGGTTTAGGGGTAGCGTACGTGTGAGGGCACGGGTTAGTGTTAGCGTACGGGTTAGGATTAGGGGATGGGTGAGGGGAAGGCTTCGGAGAAGGGTTAGGGTTAGGGTTCGGGCTAGGGTTAGGGTTAGGGGATGGGGACGGTTTAGGCTCCAGGTGAGGGTACGACAACAGTTTAGGGGGAGCGTACGTGTGAGGGCATGGGTTAGTGTTAGCGTACGGGTTAGGATTAGGGAACGGGTGAGGGGAAGGCTTCGGGGAAGGGTTAGGGTTAGGGTTCGGGCTAGGGTTAGGGTTATAGGATGGGGACGGTTTAGGGTCAAGGTGTGGGTACCACGGTTCAGGGGGAGCGTACATGTGAGGGCACGGGTTAGTGTTAGCGTACGGGTTAGGATTAGGGGACGGGTGAGGGGAAGGCTTCGGGGAAGGGTTAGGTTTAGTGTTTGGGCTAGGGTTAGGGTTAGGGTACGGGGACGATTTAGGGTCCAGGTGAGCGTACGACAACGGTTTAGGGGGAGCGTACGTGTGAGGGCATGGGTTAGTGTTAGCGTACGGGTTAGGATTAGGGGACGTGTGAGGGGAAGGCTTCGGGGAAGTGTTAGGGTTAGGGTTCGGGCTAGGGTTAGGGATAGGGGACGGGGACTGTTTAGGGTTCAGGTGAGGGTACGACAACGGTTTAGGGGGAGCGTACGTGTGAGGGCACGGGTTAGTGTTAGCGTACAGGTTAGGATTAGGGGAAGGGTGAGGGGAAGGCTTCGGGGAAGGGTTAGGGTTAGGGTTCGGGCTAGGGTGAGGGTTAGGGGACGGGGACGGTTTAAGGTCCAGGTGAGGGTACGACAACGGTTTAGGGTGAGCGTACGTGTGAGGGCACGTTTTAGTGTTAGCGTACGGGTTAGGATTAGGGGACGGGTGAGGGGAAGGCTTCGGGGAAGGTTTAGTGTTAGGATTCGGGCTAGGGTTAGGTTTAGGGGATGGGGACTGTTTAGGGTCCAGGTGAGGGTACGACAACGGTTCACGGGGAGCGTACGTGTGAGGGCACGGGTTAGTGTTACAGTAAGGTTTAGGATTAGGGGACGGGTGAGGGGAAGGCTTCAGAGAAGGGTTAGTGTTAGGGTTCGGTCTAGGGTTAGGGTTAGGGTACGGGGACGGTTTAGGGTCCAGGTGAGGGTACGAGAACGGTTTAGGGGGAGCGTACGTGTGAGGGCATGGGTTAGTGTTAGCGTACGGGTTACGATTAGGGGATGTGTGAGGGGAAGGCTTCGGGGAAGTGTTAGGGTTAGGGTTCGGGCTAGGGTTAGGGTTAGGGGTCAGGGGCGTTTTAGAGTCCAGGTGAGGGTACGAAAACGGTTTAGGGGGAGCGTATGTGTGAGGGCATGGGTTAGTGTTAGCATACGGGTTAGGATTAGGGGATGGGTGAGGGGAAGGCTTCGGGGAAGGGTTAGGGTTAGGGTTCGGGCTAGGGTTAGGTTTAGGGAACGGGGACGGTTTAGGGTCCAAGTGAGGGTATGACAACGGTTCAGGGGGAGCGTACGTGTGAGGGCATGGGTTAGTGTTAGCGTACGGGTTAGGATTAGGGGACGGGTGAGGGGAAGGCTTCAGAGAAGGGTTAGGGTTAGGGTTCGATCTAGTGTTAGGGTTAGGGGACGGGGACGGTTTAGGGTCCAGGTGAGGGTATGACAACGGTTTAGGGGGAGCGTACGTGTGAGGGCACGGGTTAGTGTTAGCGTACGGGTTAGGATTAGGGGACGGGTGAGGGGAAGGCTTCGGGGAAGGTTTAGGGTTAGGGTTCGGGTTAGAGGACGGGGACGGTTTAGGGTCCAAGTGATTGTACAACGGTTTAGGGGGAGCGTACGTGTGAGGGCACGTGTTAGTGTTAGCGTACGGGTTAGGATTAGGGGACGGGTGAGGGGAAGGCTTCGGGGAAGGGTTAGGGTTAGGGTTCGGTCTAGGGTTAGGGTTAGGGGACGGGGACGGTGTAGGGTCCAGCTGAGGGTATGACAACTGTTTAGGGGGAGTGTACGTGTGAGGGCACGGGTTAGTGTTAGCGTACGGGTTAGGATTAGGGGACGGGTGAGGAGAAGGCTTCTGGGAAGGGTTAGGGTTAGGGTTAGGGTTAGGGGACGGGGACGGTTTAGGGTCCAGGTGAGGGTACGACAACGGTATAGGGGGAGCATACGTTTGAGGGCACGGGTTAGTGTTAGCGTATGAGTTAGGATTAGGGGACGTGTGAGGGGAAGGCTTCGGGGAAGGTTTAGGTTTAGGGTTCGGGTTAGGGGTAGGGTTAGGGAACGGGGACGGTATAGGGTCCATGTGAGGGTACAACGGTTTAGGGGGAGCGTACATGTGAGGGCACGTGTTAGTGTTAGCGTACGGGTTAGGATTAGGGGACGGGTGAGGGTAAGGCTTCGTGGAAGGGTTAGGGTTAGGGTTCGGGCTAGGGTTAGGGTTAGGGGACGGGGAGGGTTTAGGGTCCAGGTGAGGTTACGACAACGGTTTAGGGTGAGCGTACGTGTGAGACCATTGGTTAGTGTTTGTGTACGGGTTAGGATTAGGGGACGGGTGAGGGGTAGGCTTCGGGAAAGGGTTAGGGTTAGTGTTCGGGCTAGGGTTAGGGTTAGGGGACGGGGACGGTTTAAGGTCCAGGTGAGGGTACGATAACGGTTTAGGGGGAGGGTGTGTGTGAGAGCACGGGTTACTGTTAACGTACGGGTTAGGATTAGGGGACGGGTGAGGAGAAGGCTTCGGGGAAGGGTTAGGGTTAGGGTTAGGGTTAGGGAACGGGGAAGGTTTAGGGTCCAGTTGAGGGTACGACAACGGTTTACGGGGAGAGTACGTGTGAGGGCATGGGTTAGTGTTAGCGTACGGGTTAGGATTAGGGGACGTGTGAGGGGAAGGCTTCGGGGAAGTGTTAGGGTTAAAGTTCGGGCTAGGGTTAGGGTTAGGGGTCAGGGACGGTTTAGAGTCCAGGTGATGGTACGACAACGGTTTAGGGGGAGCGTACGTGTGAGGGCACCGGTTAGTGTTAGCGTACGGGTTAGGATTAGGGCACGTGTGAGGGGAAGGCTTCGAGGAAGGGTTAGGGTTAGGGTTCGGGCTAGGGTTAGGGTTAGGGGACGGGGAGGGTTTAGGTTCCAGGTGAGCGTACGACAACGGTTTAGGGTGAGCGTACGTGTGAGACCATGGGTTAGTGTTTGTGTACGGGTTAAGATTAGGGGACGGGTGAGGGGTAGGCTTCAGGGAAGGGTTAGGGTTAGGGTTCGGGCTAGGGTTTGGGTTAGGGGACGGGGACGGTTTAGGGTCCAGGTGAGGGTACGACAACGGTTTAGAGGGAGCGTACGTGTGAGGGCACGGGTTAGTGTTAGCCTACGGGTTAGGATTAGGGGACAGGTGAGGGGAAGGCTTCGTGGAAGGTTTAGGGTTAGGGTTCGGGCTAGGGTTAGTGTTAGGGGACGGGGACGGTTTAGGGTACAGATGAGGGTACGACAACAGTTTAGGGGGAGCGTACGTGTGAGGGCATGGGTTAGTGTTAGCGTACGGGTTAGGATTAGGGGACGGGTGAGGGGAAGGCTTCGGGCAAGGGTTAGGGTTAGGGTTTGGGCTAGGGTTAGGGTTAGGGGACGGGGACGGTTTACGGTCCAGGTGAGGTTACGACAACGGTTTAGGGGGAGTGTACATGTGAGGGCACGGGTTAGTGTTAGTGTACGGGTTAGGATTAGGGGACGGGTGAGGGGAAGGCTTCGGAGAAGTGTTAGGGTTAGTGTTCGGGCTAGGGTTAGCGTTAGGGGATGGGGACGATTTAGGTTCCAGGTGAGGGTACGACAACGGTTTAGGGGGAGCGTACGTGTGAGGGCATGGCTTAGTGTTAGTGTACAGCTTAGGATTAGGGGACGTGTGAGGGTAAGGCTTCGGGGAAGATTTAGGGTTAGGGTTCGGGCTAGGGTTAGGGTTAGGCGTCAGGGACGGTTTAGAGTCCAGGTGAGGGTACGACAACGCTTTAGGGGGAGCGTACGTGTGAGGGCACGGGTTAGTGTTAGCATACGGGTTAGGATTAGCGGACGGGTGAGGGGAAGGCTTCGAGGAAGGGTTAGGGTTAGGTTTCGGGCTAGGGTTAGGGTTAGGGGACGGGGACGGTTTAGGGTCCAGGTGAGTGTACGACAACTGTTCACTGGAAGCGTACGTGTGAGGGCACGTGTTAGTTTTAGCATACGGGTTAGGATTAGGGGACGGGTGAGGGGAAGGCTTCGGGGAAGTGTTAGGGTTAGTGTTTGGGCTAGGGTTAGGGTTAGGGTACGGGGACGATTTAGGGTCCAGGTGAGGGTACGACAACGGTTTAGGGGGAGGGTACGTGTGAGAGCATGGGTTACGCTTCGCGTACGGGTTAGGATTAGGGGACGGGTGAGGGGAAGGCTTCGGGGAAGGGTTAGGGTTAGGGTTCGGGCTAGGGTTAGGGTTATGGGACGGGGACGGTTTAGGGTTCAGATGTGGGTACGATAACGGTTTAGGGGGAGCGTACGTGTGAGGGCACGGGTTAGTGTTAGCGTACGGGTTAGGATTAGGGGTCGGGTGTGGGGAAGGCTTCGTGAAGGGTTAGGGTTAGGGTTCGGGCTAAGGTTAGGGTTAGGGGACGGGGACGGTTTAGGGTCCAGGAGAGGGTACGACAACGGTTTAGGGGGAGTGTACATTTGAGGGCACAGGTTAGTGTTAGCGTATGGGTTAGGATTAAGGGACGGGTGAGGGGAAGGCTTCGGGGAAGTGTTAGGGTTAGGGTTCGTGCTAGGTTTAGGTTTAGGGAACGGGAACGGTTTAGGGTCCACGTGAGGGTATGACAACGATTTAGGGTTATCGTACGTGTGAGGGCACGTGTTAGTGTTAGCGTACGGGTTAGGATTAGGGGACGGGTGAGGGGAAGGTGTCGGGGAAGGTTTACGGTTAGGGTTCGGTCTAGGGTTAGGGTTAGGGGACGGGGACGGTTTACGGTCCAGGTGAGGTTACTACAAAGGTTTAGGGGGAGTGTACATATGAGGGCACGGGTTAGTGTTAACGTATGGTTTAGGATTAGGGGACGGGTGAGGGGAAGGCTTCGGGGAAGGGTTAGGTTTAGGGTTCGGGCTACGGTTAGGGTTAGGGGACTGGGATGGTTTAGGGTCCAGGTGAGGGTACGACAACGGTTTAGGGGGAGCGTACGTGTGAGGGCACGGGTTATTGTTAACGTACGGGTTAGGATTAGGGGACGGGTGAGGGGAAGGCTTCGGGGAAGGGTTAGGGTTAGGGTTCGGGCTAGGGTTAGGGTTAGGGGACGGGGACGGTTTAGGGTCCAGGTGGGGGTACGACAACAGTTTAGGGGGAGCGTACATTTGAGGTCACGGGTTAGTGTTAACGTATGGGTTAGGATTAGGGGACGGGTGAGGGGAAGGCTTCGGGGAAGGGTTAGGGTTAGGGTTCGGGCTAGGGTTAGGTTTAGGGAACGGGGACGGTTTAGGGTCCACGTGAGGGTATGACAACTATTTAGGGGGAGCGTACGTGTGAGGGCACGGGTTAGTGTTAGCATACGGCTTAGGATTAGGGGACGGGTGAGGGGAAGGCTTCGGGGAAGGGTTAGGGTTAGGGTTCGGGCTAGGGTTAGCGTTAGGGGACGGGGACTGTTTAGGGTCCAGGTGAGGGTACGACAACGGTTTAGGGGGAGCGTACGTGTGAGGGCACGGGTTAGTGTTAGCGTACGGCTTAGGATTAGGGGACGTGTGAGGGGAAGGCTTCGGGGAAGGGTTACGGTTACGGTTCGGGCTAAGGTTAGTGTTAGGGACGGGGATGGTTTAGGGTCCAGGTGAGGGTACGACAACGGTTTAGGGGGAGCGTACGTGTGAGGGCAAGTGTTAGTGTTAGCGTACGGGTTAGGATTAGGGGACGGGTGAGGGGAAGGCTTCGGGGAAGGGTTAGGGTTAGGGTTCGGGTAGGGTTAGGGTTAGGGGACGGGGCCGGTTTAGGGTCCAGGTGAGGGTACGTCAACAGTTTCGGGTGAGTGTACATGTGAGGGCACGGGTTAGTGTTAGCATAAGGTTTAGGATTATTGGATGGATGAGGGGAAGGCTTCGGGGAAGGGTTAGGGTTAGGGTTCGGGCTAGGGTTAGGGTTAGGGGACTGGGCCGGTTTAGGGTCCAGGTGAGTGTACGACAACGGTTTAGGGGAGCGTACGTGTGAGGGCACGGGTTAGTTTTAGCGTACGGGTTAGGATTAGGGGACGGGTGAGTGGAAGGCTTCGGGGAAAGTTTGGGCTTAGGGTTCGGGCTAGGGTTAGGGTTAGGGGACGGGGACGGTTTAGGGTCCAGTTGAGGGTACGACAACCGTTTTGCGTGAGCGTACGTGTGAGGGTACGGGTTAGTGTTAGCGTACGGGTTAGGATTAAGGGAAGGGTGAAGGGAAGGCTTCGGGGAAGTGTTAGGGTTAGCGTTCGGGCTAGGCTTCAGGTTAGGGGACGGGGACGGTTTAGGGTCCAGGTGAGGGTACGACAACCGTTTAGGAAGAGGGTACTTGTGAGGGCACGGGTTAGTGTTAGCGTACGGGTTAGGACTAGGGGACGGGTGAGGGGAAGGCTTCGGGGAAGGGTTAGGGTTAGGGTTTGTGCTAGGGTTAGGGTTAGGGGACGGGGAGGGTTTAGGGTCCAGGTGAGGGTACGACAACGGTTTAGGGAAGCGTACGTGTGAGGGCACGGGTTAGTGTTAGCGTACGTGTTAGGATTAGGGGACGGGTGAGGGGAAGGCTTCGGGGAAGGGTTAGGGTTAGGGTTCGGGCTAGGGTTAGGTTTAGGGGATGGGGACGGTTTAGGGTCCAGGTGAGGGTACGACAACGGTTCACGGGGAGCGTATGTGTGAGGGCACGGGTTAGTGTTATCGTAAGGGTTAGGATTAGGGGACGGGTGAGGGGAAGGCTTCAGAGAAGGGTTAGGGTTAGGGTTCGATCTAGGGTTAGGGTTAGGGGACGGGGACGGTTTAGGGTCCAGGTGAGGGTATGACAACGGTTTAGGGGGAGCGTACGTGTGAGGGCACGGGTTAGTGTTAGCGTACGGGTTAGGATTAGGGGACGGGTGAGGGGAAGGCTTCGCGGAAGGTTTAGGGTTAGGGTTCGGGTTAGGGGACGGGGACGGTTTAGGGTCCAAGTGAGGGTACAACGGTTTAGGGGGAGCGTACGTGTGAGGGCACGTGTTAGTGTTAGTGTACGGGTTAGGATTAGGGGACGGGTGAGGGGAAGGCTTCGGGGAAGGGTTAGGGTTAGGGTTCGGTCTAGGGTTAGGTTTAGGGGACGGGGACGGTGTAGGGTCCAGCTGAGGGTACGACAACTGTTTAGGGGGAGTGTACGTGTGAGGGCACGGGTTAGTGTTAGCGTACGGGTTAGGATTAGGGGACGGGTGAGAGGAAGGCTTCTGGGAAGGGTTAGGGTTAGGGTTAGTGTAGGGGACGGGGACGGTTCAGGGTCCAGGTGAGGGTACGACAGCGTTTTAGGGGGAGCGTACATGTGAGGGCACGGGTTAGTGTTAGCGTACTGGTTAGGATTAGGCGACGTGTGAGGAGAAGGCTTCGGGGAAGGGTTAGGGTTAGGGTTCGGGCTAGGGTTAGGGTTAGGGGATGGGGAGGGTTTAGGGTCCAGGTGAGCGTACGACAACGGTTTAGGGTGAGCGTACGTGTGAGACCATGGGTTAGTGTTTGTGTACGGGTTAGGATTAGGGGACGGGTGAGGAGAAGGCTTCGGGGAAGGGTTAGGGTTAGGGTTCGGGCTAGGGTTAGGGTTAGGGCACGGGGACGGTTTAGGGTCCAGGTGAGGGTACGACAACGGTTTAGAGGGAGCGTACGTGTAAGGGCACGGTTTAGTGTTAGCCTACGGGGTAGGATTAGGGGACGGGTGAGGGGAAGGCTTCGGGGAAGGGTTAAGGTTAGGGTTCGGGCTAGGGTTAGGGTTAGTGGATGGGGACGGTTTAGGGTCCAGGTGAGTGTACGACAACTGTTCACGGGAAGCGTACGTGTGAGGGCACGTGTTAGTCTTAGCATACGGGTTAGGATTAGGGGACGGGTGAGAGGAAGGCTTCGGGGAAGGGTTAGGGTTAGTGTTCGGGCTAGGGTTAGGGTTAGGGGATGGGGACGATTTAGGTTCCAGGTGAGGGTACGACAACGGTTTAGGGGGAGCGTACGTATGAGGGCATGGGTTAGTGTTAGCGTACAGGTTAGGATTAGGGGACGTGTGAGGGGAAGGCTTCGGGGAAGTGTTAGGGTTAGGGTTCGGGCTAGCGTTAGGGTTAGGGATCAGGGACGGTTTAGAGTCCAGGTGAGCGTACGACAACGGTTTAGGGGGAGCGTACGTGTGTGGGCACGGGTTAGTGTTAGCATACGGGTTAGGATTAGCGGACGGGTGAGGGGAAGGCTTCGAGGAAGGGTTAGGGTTAGGTTTCGGGCTAGGGTTAGAGTTAGGGGATGGGGACGGTTTAGGGTTCAGGTGAGGGTATGACAACAGTTTAGGGGGAGGGTACGTGTGAGGGCACGGGTTAGTGTTAGCGTATGGGTTAGGATTAGGGGACGGGTGAGGGGAAGGCTTCGGGGAAGGTTTAGGTTTAGGGTTCGGGCTAGGGTTAGGGTTAGGGGACGGGGACGGTTTAGGGTCCAGGTGAGGGTACAACGCTTTAGGGGGAGTGTACGTGTGAGGGCACGGTTTAGTGTTAGCGTACGTGTTAGGATTAGGGGACGGGTGAGGGGAAGGCTTCGGGGAAGGGTTAGGGTTAGTGTTTGGGCTAGGGTTAGGGTTAGGGTACGGGGACGATTTAGGGTCCAGATAAGGGTACGACAACAGTTTAGGGTGAGCGTACGTGTGAGGGCACGTGTTAGTGTTAGCGTACGGGTTAGGATTAGGGGACGGGTGACGGGAAGGCTTCGGGGAAGGTTTAGTGTTAGGGTTCGGGATAGGGTTAGGTTTAGGGGATGGGGACGGTTTAGGGTCCAGGTGAGGGTACGATAACGGTTTACGGGGAGCGTACGTGTGAGGGCACGGGTTAGTGTTATCGTAAGGGTTAGGATTAGGGGATGGGTGAGGGGAAGGCTTCAGAGAAGGGTTAGGGTTAGGGTTCGGTCTAGGGTTAGGGTTAGGGGACGGGGACGGTTTAGGGTCCAGGTGAGGGTACGACAACGGTTAAGGGAGAGCGTACGTTTGAGGGGATGTGTTAGTGTTAGCGTACGGGTTAGGATTAGGGGACGGGTGAGGAGAAGGCTTCTGGGAAGGGTTAGGGTTAGGGTTAAGGTTAGGGGACGGGGACGGTTTAGGGTCCAGGTGAGGGTACGACAACGGTATAGGGGGAGCATACGTGTGAGGGCACGGGTTAGTGTTAGCGTATGAGTTAGGATTAGGGGACGTGTGAGGGGAAGGCTTCGGGGAAGGTTTAGGTTTAGGGTTCGGGTTAGGGGTAGGGTTAGGGAACGGGGACGGTATAGGGTCCATGTGAGGGTACAACGGTTTAGGGGGAGCGTACATGTGAGGGCACGTGTTAGTTTTAGCGTACGGGTTAGGATTAGGGGACGGGTGAGGGTAAGGCTTCGGTGAAGGGTTAGGGTTAGGGTTCGGTCTAGGGTTAGGTTTAGGGGACGGGGACGGTTTAGGGTCCAGGTGAGGGTACGACAACGGTTTAGGGTGAGCGTACGTGTGAGACCATGGGTTAGTGTTTGTGTACGGGTTAGGATTAGGGGACGGGTGAGGGGTAGGCTTCGGGAAAGGGTTAGGGTTAGTGTTCGGGCTAGGGTTAGGGTTAGGGGACGGGGACGGTTTAAGGTCCAGGTGAGGGTACGATAACGGTTTAGGGGGAGGGTGTGTGTGAGAGCACGGGTTACTGTTAACGTACGGGTTAGGATTAGGGGACGGGTGAGGAGAAGGCTTCGGGGAAGGGTTAGGGTTAGGGTTAGGGTTAGGGAACGGGGAAGGTTTAGGGTCCAGTTGAGGGTACGACAACGGTTTACGGGGAGAGTACGTGTGAGGGCATGGCTTAGTGTTAGCGTACGGGTTAGGATTAGGGGACGTGTGAGGGGAAGGCTTCGGGGAAGTGTTAGGTTTAAAGTTCGGGCTAGGGTTAGGGTTAGGGGTCAGGGACGGTTTAGAGTCCAGGTGATGGTACGACAACGGTTTAGGGGGAGCGTACGTGTGAGGGCACCGGTTAGTGTTAGCGTACGGGTTAGGATTAGGGCACGTGTGAGGGGAAGGCTTCGAGGAAGGGTTAGGGTTAGGGTTCGGGCTAGGGTTAGGGTTAGGGGACGGGGAGGGTTTAGGTTCCAGGTGAGCGTACGACAACGGTTTAGGGTGAGCGTACGTGTGAGACCATGGGTTAGTGTTTGTGTACGGGTTAGGATTAGGGGACGGGTGAGGGGTAGGCTTCAGGGAAGGCTTAGGGTTAGGGTTCGGGATAGGGTTCGGGTTAGGGGACGGGGACGGTTTAGGGTCCAGGTGAGGGTACGACAACGGTTTAGAGGGAGCGTACGTGTGAGGGCACGGGTTAGTGTTAGCCTACGGGTTAGGATTAGGGGACAGGTGAGGGGAAGGCTTCGTGGAAGGTTTAGGGTTAGGGTTCGGGCTAGGGTTAGTGTTAGGGGACGGGGACGGTTTAGGGTACAGATGAGGGTACGACAACAGTTTAGGGGGAGCGTACGTGTGAGGGCACGGGTTAGTGTTAGCGTACGGGTTAGGATTAGGGGACGGGTGAGGGGAAGGCTTCGGGGAAGGGTTAGGGTTAGGGTTTGGGCTAGGGTTAGGGTTAGGGGACGGGGACGGTTTACGGTCCAGGTGAGGTTACGACAACGGTTTAGGGGGAGTGTACATGTGAGGGCACGGGTTAGTGTTAGTGTACGGGTTAGGATTAGGGGACGGGTGAGGGGAAGGCTTCGGAGAAGTGTTAGGGTTAGTGTTCGGGCTAGGGTTAGCGTTAGGGGATGGGGACGATTTAGGTTCCAGGTGAGGGTACGACAACGGTTTAGGGGGAGCGTACGTGTGAGGGCATGGCTTAGTGTTAGCGTACAGCTTAGGATTAGGGGACGTGTGAGGGTAAGGCTTCGGGAAAGATTTAGGGTTAGGGTTCGGGCTAGGGTTAGGGTTAGGCGTCAGGGACGGTTTAGAGTCCAGGTGAGGGTACGACAACGCTTTAGGGGGAGCGTACGTGTGAGGGCACGGGTTAGTGTTAGCATACGGGTTAGGATTAGCGGACGGGTGAGGGGAAGGCTTCGAGGAAGGGTTAGGGTTAAGTTTCGGGCTAGGGTTAGGGTTAGGGGACGGGGACGGTTTAGGGTCCAGGTGAGTGTACGACAACTGTTCACTGGAAGCCTACGTGTGAGGGCATGTGTTAGTTTTAGCATACGGGTTAGGATTAGGGGACGGGTGAGGGGAAGGCTTCGGGGAAGGGTTAGGGTTAGTGTTTGGGCTAGGGTTAGGGTTAGGGTACGGGGACGATTTAGGGTCCAGGTGAGGGTACGACAACGGTTTAGGGGGAGGGTACGTGTGAGAGCATGGGTTACTCTTCGCGTACGGGTTAGGATTAGGGGACGGGTGAGGGGAAGGCTTCGCGGAAGGGTTAGGGTTAGGGTTCGGGCTAGGGTTAGGGTTATGGGACGGGGACTGTTTAGGGTTCAGATGTGGGTACGATAACGGTTTAGGGGGAGTGTACGTGTGAGGGCACGGGTTAGAGTTAGCGTACGGGTTAGGATTAGGGGACGGGTGAGGGGAAGGTTTCGGGGAAGTGTTAGGGTTAGGGTTCGGGCTAGGGTTAGGGTTAGGGGACAGGGACTGTTTAGGGTCCAGGTGAGGGTACGACAACGGTTTAGGGGGAGCATACGAGTGAGGGCACGGGTTAGTGTTAGCGTACGGGTTAGGATTAGGGGTCGGGTGTGGGGAAGGCTTCGGTGAAGGGTTAGGGTTAGGGTTCGGGCTAAGGTTAGGGTTAGGGGACGGGGACGGTTTAGGGTCCAGGAGAGGGTACGACAACGGTTTAGGGGGAGTGTACATTTGAGGGCACAGGTTAGTGTTAGCGTATGGGTTAGGATTAAGGGACGGGTGAGGGGAAGGCTTCGGGGTAGTGTTAGGGTTAGGGTTCGTGCTAGGTTTAGGTTTAGGGAACGGGAACGGTTTAGGGTCCACGTGAGGGTATGACAACGATTTAGGGTTATCGTACGTGTGAGGGCACGTGTTAGTGTTAGCGTACGGGTTAGGATTAGGGGACGGGTGAGGGGAAGGTGTCGGGGAAGGTTTACGGTTAGGGTTCGGTCTAGGGTTAGGGTTAGGGGACGGGGACGGTTTACGGTCCAGGTGAGGTTATTACAAAGGTTTAGGGGGAGTGTACATATGAGGGCACGGGTTAGTGTTAACGTATGGTTTAGGATTAGGGGACGGGAGAGGGGAAGGCTTCGGGGAAGGCTTAGGTTTAGGGTTCGGGCTACGGTTAGGGTTAGGGGACTGGGATGGTTTAGGGTCCAGGTGAGGGTACGACAACGGTTTAGGGGGAGCGTACGTGTGAGGGCACGGGTTATTGTTAACGTACGGGTTAGGATTAGGGGACGGGTGAAGGGAAGGCTTCGGGGAAGGGTTAGGGTTAGGGTTCGGGCTAGGGTTAGGGTTAGGGGACGGGGACGGTTTAGGGTCCAGGTGGGGGTACGACAACGGTTTAGGGGGAGCGTACATTTGAGGTCACGGGTTAATGTTAACGTATGGGTTAGGATTAGGGGACGGGTGAGGGGAAGGCTTCGGGGAAGGGTTAGGGTTAGGGTTCGGGCTAGGGTTAGGTTTAGGGAACGGGGACGGTTTAGGGTCCACGTGAGGGTATGACAACGATTTAGGGGGAGCGTACGTGTGAGGGCACGGGTTAGTGTTAGCATACGGCTTAGGATTAGGGGACGGGTGAGGGGAAGGTTTCGGGGAAGGGTTAGGGTTAGGGTTCGGGCTAGGGTTAGCGTTAGGGGACGGGGACTGTTTAGGGTCCAGGTGAGGGTACGACAACGGTTTAGGGGGAGCGTACGTGTGAGGGCACGGGTTAGTGTTAGCGTACGGCTTAGGATTAGGGGACGGGTGAGGGGAAGGCTTCGGGAAAGGGTTACGGTTACGGTTCGGGCTAAGGTTAGGGTTAGGGACGGGGATGGTTTAGGGTCCAGGTGAGGGTACGACAACGGTTAGGGGGAGCGTACGTGTGAGGGCAAGTGTTAGTGTTAGCGTACGGGTTAGGATTAGGGGACGGGTGAGGGGAAGGCTTCGGGGAAGGGTTAGGGTTAGGGTTCGGGTAGGGTTAGGGTTAGTGGACGGGGCCGGTTTAGGGTCCAGGTGAGGGTACGACAACAGTTTCGGGTGAGTGTACATGTGAGGGCACGGGTTAGTGTTAGCATAAGGTTTAGGATTATTGGATGGGTGAGGGGAAGGCTTCGGGGAAGGGTTAGGGTTAGGGTTCGGGCTAAGGTTAGGGTTAGGGGACTGGGCCGGTTTAGGGTCCAGGTGAGTGTACGACAACGGTTTAGGGGAGCGTACGTGTGAGGGCACGGGTTAGTTTTAGCGTACGGGTTAGGATTAGGGGACGGGTGAGTGGAAGGCTTCGGGGAAAGTTTGGGCTTAGGGTTCGGGCTATGGTTAGGGTTAGGGGACGGGGACAGTTTAGGGTCCAGTTGAGGGTACGACAACCGTTTTGCGTGAGCGTACGTGTGAGGGTACGGGTTAGTGTTAGCGTACGGGTTAGGATTAGGGGACGGGTGAAGGGAAGGCTTCGGGGAAGTGTTAGGGTTAGCGTTCGGGCTAGGCTTCAGGTTAGGGGATGGGGACGGTTTAGGGTCCAGGTGAGGGTACGACAACCGTTTAGGAGGAGGGTACTTGTGAGGGCACGGGTTAGTGTTAGCGTACGGGTTAGGACTAGGGGACGGGTGAGGGGAAGGCTTCGGGGAAGGGTTAGGGTTAGGGTTCGTGCTAGGGTTAGGGTTAGGGGACGGGGAGTGTTTAGGGTCCAGGTGAGGGTACGACAACGGTTTAGGGAAGCGTACGTGTGAGGGCACGGGTTAGTGTTAGCGTACGTGTTAGGATTAGGGGACGGGTGAGGGGAAGGCTTCGGGGAAGGGTTAGGGTTAGGGTTCGGTCTAGGCTAAGGGTTAGGGGACGTTGACGGTTTAGGGTCCAGGTGAGGGTACGACAACCGTTTAGGAGGAGGGTACCTGTGAGGGCACGGGTTAGTGTTAGCGTACGGGTTAGGATTAGGGGACGGGTGAGGGGAAGGCTTCGAGGAAGGGTTAGGGTTAGGGTTCAGGCTAGGGTTAGGGTTAGGGGACGGGGACAGTTTAGGGTCCAGATGAGGGTACGACAACGGTTTAGGAGGAGGTTACGTGTGAGGGCAAGGGTTATTGTTAGCGTACGGGTTACAATTAGGGGACTGGTGAGGGTAAGGCTTCGGTGAAGGGTTAGGGTTAGGGTTCGGGCTAGGGTTAGGGTTAGGGGACGGGGAGGTTTTAGGGTCCAGGTTAGGGTACGACAACAGTTTAGAGTGAGCGTACGTGTGAGAGCACGGGTTCGTGTTAGCGTACGGGTTAGGATTAGGGGACGGGTGAGGGGAAGGCTTCGAGGAAGGGTTAGGGTTAGGGGACGGGGACGGTTTAGGGTCCAGGTGAGGGTAGGGTTAGGGTTAGTGGGAGCGTACGTGTGAGGGCTCGGGTTAGTGTTAGCGTACGCGTTAGGATTAGGGGACGGGTGAGGGGAAGGCTTAGGGGAAGTGTTAAGTTTAGAGTTCGGGTTAAGGTTAAGGTTAGGGGACGGGGACGGTTTAGGGTCCAGGTGAGGGTACGACAACGGTTTAGGGGGAGTGTACGTGTGAGGGCACAGGTTAGTGTTAGCTTACGTGTTAGGATTAGGGGACGGGTGAGGGGAAGGCTTCGGGGAAGGGTTAGGGTTAGGGTTCAGACTAGGGTTAGGGTTAGGGAATGGGGACGGTTTAGGGTCCAGGTGAGGTTACGACAGCGGTTTAGGGGGAACTTACGTGTGAGGGCACGGGTTAGTGTTAGCGTACGGCTTAGGATTAGGGGACAGGTGATGGGAAGGCTTCGGGGAAGTGTTAGGGTTAGGGTTCGGGCTAGGGTTAGGGTTAGGGGACGGGGCCGGGTTAGGGTCCAGGTGAGTGTACGACAACGGTTTAGGGGAGCGTACGTGTGAGGGCACGGGTTAGTTTTAGCGTACGGTTTAGGATTAGGGGACGGGTGAGTGGAAGGCTTCGGGGAAGGGTTGGGGTTAGGGTTCGGGCTAGGGTTAGGGTTAGGGGACGGGGACGGTTTAGGGTCCAGGTGAGAGTACGACAACGGTTTAGGGGGAGCGTACGTGTGAGGGCACGTGTTAGTGTTAGCGTACGGGTTAGGATTAGGGGACGGGTGAGTGGAAGGCTTCGGGGAAGTGTTGGGGTTAGGGTTCGGGCTAGGGTTAGGGTTAGGGGACGGGGACGGTTTAGGGTCCAGGTGAGGGTACGACAACCGTTTTGCGTGAGCGTACGTGTGAGGGTACGGGTTAGTGTTAGCGTACGGGACAGGATTGGGGGACGGGTGAGGGGAAAGCTTCGGGGAAGTGTTAGGGTTAGGGTTCGGGCTAGGCTTCGGGTTAGGGGACGGGGACGGTTTAGGGTCCAGGTGAGGGTACGACAACCGTTTAGGCGGAGGGTACTTGTGAGGGCACGGGTTAGTGTTAGCGTACGGGTTAGGATTAGGGGATGGGTGAGGGGAAGGCTTCGGGGAAGGGTTAGTGTTAGGGTTCGTGCTAGGGTTAGGGTTAGGGGACGGGGACGGTTTAGGGTCAAGGTGAGGGTACGACAACGCTTTAGAGGGAGCGTACGTGTGAGGGCACGGGTTAGTGTTAGCGTACGGGTTAGGATTAGGGGATGGGTGAGGGGAAGCCTTAGGGGAAGGGTTATGGTTAGGGTTTGGGCTAGGGTTAGTGTTAGGGGATGTCTACGGTTTAGGGTCCAGGTGAGGTTACGACAACGGTTTAGGGGGAGCGTACGTGTGAGGGCATGGTTTAGTGTTAGGATATAGGTTAGGATTAGGGGACGGGTGAGGGGAAGGCTTCGGGGAAGGGTTAGGGTTAGGGTTCGTGCTAGGGTTAGGGTTAGGGGACGGGGACGGTTTAGGGTCCAGGTGAGGGTACGACAACGGTTTAGGGGAGCGTACGTGTGAGGGCACGGGTTAGTGTTAGCGTACGGGTTAGGATTAGGGGACGGGTGAGGGGAAGGCTTCGGGGAAGGGTTAGGGTTAGGGTTCGGTCTAGGCTTAGGGTTAGGGGACGTTGACGGTTTAGGGTCCAGGTTAGGGTACGACAACCGTTTAGGGGGAGGGTACCTGTGAGGGCACGGGTTAGTGTTAGCGTACGGGTTAGGATTAGGGGACGGGTGAGGGGAAGGCTTCGGGGAAGGGTTAGGTTAAGGGTTCGGGCTAGGGTTAGGGTTAGGCGACGGGGACGGTTATGGTCCAGGTGAGCGTACAACAACGGTTTAGGGGGAGCGTACGTGTGAGGGAACTGGTTAGTGTTAGCGTACGGGTTAGGATTAGGGGACAGGTGAGGGGAAGGCTTCGAGGAAGGGTTAGGGTTAGGGTTCGGGCTAGGGGCAGAATTAGGGGACGGGGAGGATTTAGGGTCCAGGTTAGGGTACGACAACAGTTTACAGTGAGCGTACGTGTGAGAGCATGGGTTCGTGTTAGCGTACGGGTTAGGATTAGGGGACGGGTGAGGGGAAGGCTTCGAGGAAGGGTTAGGGTTAGGGGACGGGGACGGTTTAGGGTCCAGGTGAGGGTAGTGTTAGGGTTAGTGGGAGCGTACGTGTGAGGGCTCGGGTTAGTGTTAGCGTACGTGTTAGGATTAGGGGACGGGTGAGGGGAAGGCTTCGGGGAAGGGTTAAGTTTAGGGTTCGGGCTTAGGTTAAGGTTAGGGGACGGGGACGGTTTAGGGTCCAGGTGAGTGTATGAAAACGGTTCACGGGGAGTGTACGTGTGAGGGCACGGGTTAGTGTTAGCATACTGCTTAGCATTAGGGGACGGGTGAGGGGAAGGCTTCGGGGAAGGTTTAGGGTTAGGGTTCGGGTTGTGTTAGGCTTAGGGGACGGGGAAGGTTTAGGGTCCAGCTGAGGGTACGACAACGCTTTAGAGGGAGCGTACGTGTGAGGGCACGGGTTAGTGTTAGTGTACATGTTAGGATTAGGGGACGGGTGAAGGGAAGCCTTAGGGGAAGGGTTATGGTTAGGGTTCGGGCTTGGGTTAGTGTTAGGGGATGGCTACGGTTTAGGGTCCAGGTGAGGTTACGACAACGGTTTAGGGGGACCGTACGTGTGAGGGCACGGTTTAGTGTTAGGATACAGGTTAGGATTAGGGGACGGGTGAGGGGAAGGCTTCGGGGAAGGGTTAGGGTTAGTGTTCGGGCTAGGGTTAGGGTTAGGGGACGGGGACGGTTTAGGGTCCAGGTGAGGGTACGACAACGGTTTAGGGGGAGCGTACGTGTGAGGGCACGGGTTAGTGTTAGCGTACGGGTTAGGATTAGGGGACGGGTGAGGGTAAGGCTTCGGGAAGGTTTAGGTTTAGGGTTCGGGCTAGGGTTAGTGTTAGGGGACGGGGAGGGTTTAGGGTCCAGAGGAGGGTACGACAACGTTTAAGGGTGAGCGTATGTGTGAGACCATGGGTTAGTGTTAGCGTACGGGTTAGGATTAGGGGACGGGTGAGGGTAAGGCTTCGGGGAAGGGTTAGGGTTAGGGTTCGGGCTAGGGTTAGGGTTAGGGGACGGGGACGGTTTAGGATCCAGGTGAGGGTACGACAACGGTTTAGAGGGAGCGTACGGGTGAGGGCACGGGTTAGTGTTAGCGTACGATTTAGTATTAGGGGACGTGTGAGGGGAAGGCTTCGGGGAAGTGTTAGGGTTAGGGTACGGGCTAGGGTTAGGGTTAGGGGTCGTGGACGGTTTAGGGTCCAGGTGAGGGTACGACAACGGTTTTGGGGGAACGTACGTGTGAGGGCACAGGTTAGTGTTAGCGTACGGGTTAGGATTAGCGGACAGGTGAGGGGAAGGCTTCGGGGAATTGTTAGGGTTAGGGTTCGGGCTAGGGTTAGGGTTAGGGGACGGGGACGGTTTAGGGTCCAGGTGAGGGTACGACAATGGTTTAGGGGGAGCGTACGTGTGAGGGCACGGGTTAGTGTTAGCGTACGGGTTAGGATTAGGGAACGGGTGAGGGGAAGGCTTCGGGGAAGGTTTAGGGTTAGTGTTTGGGCTAGGGTTAGGGTAAGGGGACGGGGACGGTTTAGGGTCCAGGTAAGGGTATGACAACGGTTTAGGTATAGCGTACGTGTAAGAGCACGGGTTAGTGTTAGCGTACGGGTTAGGATTAGGGACGGTTGAGGGGAAGGCTTCGGGGAAGGGTTAGGTTTAAGGTTCGGTCTAGGGTTAGGGTTAGGGGACGGGGACGGTTTAGGGTCCAGGTGAGTGTACGACAACAGTTTAGGGGGAGCGTACATGTGAGGGCACGGGTTAGTGTTAACGTACGGGTTAGGATTAGGGGACGAGTGAGGAGAAGGCTTCGGGGAAGGGTTAGGGTTAGGGTTCGGGCTAGGGTTAGGGTTAGGGGACGGGGACGGTTTAGGGTCCAGGTGAGGTTACGACAATGGTTTAGGGGGAGCGTACGTGTGAGGGCATGGGTTAGTGTTAGCGTACGGGTTAGGATTAGGGGACGGGTGACGGGAAGGCTTCGGGGAAAGGTTAGGGTTAGGGTTAGGGTTAGGGGACGGGGACGGTTTAGGGTCCAGGTGAGGGTACGACAACGGTGTAGGGGGAGCATACGTGTGAGGGCACGGGTTAGTGTTAGCGTACGGGTTAGGATTAGGGGACGGGTGAGGGGAAGGCTTCGGGGAAGTGTTAGGGTTAGGGTTCCGGCTAGGGTTAGGGTTAGGGGACGGGGACGGTTTAGGTTTCAGGTGAGGGTACGACATCGGTTTAGGAGGAGGGTACGTGTGAGGGCACGGGTTAGTGTTAGCGTACGGGTTAGGATTAGGGGACGGGTGAGGGGAAGGCTTCGGGGAAGGTTTAGGGTTAGGGTTCGGGCTAGGGTTAAGGTTAAGAGACGGGGACGGTTTAGGGTACAGGTGAGGGTAGGGTTCGGGTTAGTGGGAGCGTACGTAGGAGGGCACTGGTTAGTCTTAGCGTACGGGTTAGGATTAGGGGACTTGTGAGGGGAAGGCTTCGGGGAAGGGTTAAGTTTAGGGTTCAGGCTAAGGTTAGGGTTAGGGGACGGGGACGGTTTAGGTTCCAGGTGAGGGTACGACAACGGTTTAGGGGGAGCGTACGTGTGAGGGCACGGGTTAGTGTCAGCATACTGGTTAGGATTAGGGGACGGGTGAGTGGAAAGCTTCGGGGAAGTGTTAGGGTTAGGGTTCGGGCTAGTGTTAGTCTTAGGGGACGGGGACGGTTTAGGGTCCAGGTGAGGGTACGACAACGGTTTAGCGGGGGCGTACGTGTGAGGGCACGGATTAGTGTTAGCGTACAGGTTAGGATTAGGGAACGGGTGAGGGTTAGGCTTCGGGGAAGGGTTAGGGTTAGGGTTTGGGCTAGGGTTAGGGTTAGGGGACGGGGACGGTTTAGGGTCCAGGTGAGGGTACGACAACGGTTTAGGGGGAGTGTACGTGTGAGGGCACGGGTTAGTGTTAGCGTACGGGTTAGGATTAGGGGACGGGTGAGGGGAAGGTTTCGGGGAAGGGTTAGGGATAGGGTTCGGGCTAGGGTTAGGGTTAGGGGACGGGGACTATTTAGGGTCCAGGTGAGGGTACGACAACGGTTTAGGGGGAGCGTACGTGTGAGGGCACGGGTTAGTGTTAGCGTACAGGTTAGGATTAGGGGACGGGTGAGGGGAAGGCTTCGGGGAAGGGTTAGGGTTAGGGTTCGGGCTAGGGTTAGGTTTAGGGGACGGGGACGGTTTAGGGTCCAGGTGAGGGTACGACAATGGTTTACGGTGAGCGTACGTGTGAGAGCACAGGTTAGTGTTAACGTACGGGTTAGGATTAGGGGGCGGGTGAGGGGAAGGCTTGGGGAAGGTTTAGGGTTAGGGTTCGGGCTAGGGTTAAGGTTAGGGGACGGGGACGATTTAGGGTCCAGGTGAGGGTACGACAACGGTTTAGGGGGACCGTACGTGTGAGGGCATGGGTTAGTGTTAGCGTACGGGTTAGGATTAGGGGACGGGTGAGGGGAAGGCTTCGGGGAAGGGTTAGGTTTAGGGTTCGGGCTAGGGTTAGGTTTAGGGGACGGGGACGGTTTAGGGTCCAGGTGAGTGTACGACAACCATTTAGGGTGAGCGTACGTGTGAGGGCAAGGGTTAGTATTAGCGTACGGGTTAGGATTAGGGGACGGGTGAGGGGAAGGCTTCAGGGAAGGGTTAGGGTTAGGGTTCGGGCTAGGTTTAGGGTTAGGGGACGGGGATGTTTTAGGGTCCAGGTGAGGGTAAGAAATCGGTTTCGGGGAGTGTACGTGTGAGGGCACTGGTTAGTTTTAGCATACGGGTTAGGATGAGGAGACGGGTGAGGGGAAGTCTTCGGGGAAGGGTTAGGGTTAGGGTTCGGGCTAGGGTTAGGGTTAGGGGACGGGGACAGTTTAGTGTCCAGGTGAGAGTACGACAACGGTTTAGGGGGTGCGTACGTGTGAGGGCACGGGTTAGTGTTAGCGTATGGCTTAGGATTAGGGGATGGGTGAGGGGAAGGTTTCGGGGAAGGGTTAGGGTTAGGGTTCGGGCTAGGGTTAGGGTTAGGGGACGGGGACAGTTTAGGTTCCAGATGAAGGTACGACATCGGTTTAGGAGGAGGGTACGTGTGAGGGCACGGGTTAGTGTTAGCGTACGGGTTAGGATTAGGGGACGGGTGAGGGGAAGGCTTCAGGGAAGGGTTAGGGTTCGGGTTCGGGCTAGGTTTAGGGTTAGGGGACGGGGACGGTTTAGGGTCCAGGTGAGCGTACGACAACGGTTTAGGGTGAGCGTACGTGTGAGACCATGGGTTAGTGTTTGCGTACGGGTTAGGATTAGGGGACGGGTGAGGGGAAGGCTTCGGGGAAGGGTTAGGTTTAGGGTTCGGGCTAGGGTTAGGCTTAGAGGACGGGGACGGTTTAGGTTCCAGGTGAGGGTACGACAATGGTTTAGGGTGAGCGTACGTGTGAGGGCACGGGTTAGTGTTAGCATATGGGTTAGGATTAGGGGACGGGTGAGGGGAAGGCTTCGGGGAAGGGTTAGGGTTAGTGTTCGGGTTAGGGTTAGGGTTAGGGGACCGGGACGGTTTAGGGTCCAGGTGAGGGTACGACAACGGTTTAGGGGGAGCGTACGTGTGAGGGCACGGGTTAGTGTTAACGTATGGGTTACTATTAGTGGATGGGTGTGGGAAGGCTTCTGGGAAGGGTTAGGGTTAGGGTTCGGGCTAGGGTTAGTGTTAGGGGACGGGGATGGTTTAGGGTCCAGGTGAGCATACGACAATGGTTTAGGGGGAGCGTACGTGTGAGGTCACGGGTTAGTGTTAGTGTGCGGGTTAGGATTAGGGGACGGGTGAGGGGAAGGCTTTGGGGAAGGGTTAAGTTTAGGGTTCGGGCTAGGGTTAGGGTGATGGGACGGGGACGGTTTAGGGTCCAGGTGAGTGTACGACAACGGTTCACGGGGAGCGTACGTGTGAGGTCACGTGTTAGTTTTAGCATACGGGTTAGGATTAGGGGACGGGTGAGAGGAAGGCTTCGGGGAAGGGTTAGTGTTAATGTTCGGGCTAGGGTTAGGATTAGGGGACGGGGACGATTTAGGGTCCAGGTGAGGGTACGACAACGATTTAGGTGGCGCGTACGTGTGAGGGCATGGGTTAGTGTTAGCGTACGGGTTAGGATTAGGGGACGTGTGAGGAGAAGGCTTCAAGGAAGTGTGAGGGTTAGGTTTCGGGCTAGTGTTAGGGTTAGGGGTCAGGGACGGTTTAGAGTCCAGGTGAGGGTACGACAACGGTTTAGGGGGAGCGTACGTGTGAGGGCACGGGTTAGTGTTAGCATACGGGTTAGGATTCGTGGACGGGTGAGGGGAAGGCTTCAGGGAAGGGTTAGGGTTAGGGTTCGGTCTAGGGTTAGGGTTAGGGGACGGGGACGGTTTAGGGTCCAGGTGAGGGTACGACAACAGTTTAGGGGGAGCGTACGTGTGAGGGCACGGGTTAGTGTTAACGTACGGGTTAGGATTAGGGGACGGGTGAGGGGAAGGCTTCGGGGAAGGGTTAGGGTTAGGGTTAGGGTTAGGGGACGGGGATGGTTTAGGGTCCAGGTGAGGGTACGACAATGTTTTAGGGGGAGCGTACATGTGAGAGCATGGGTTAGTGTTAGCGTACGGGTTAGGATTAGGGGACGGCTGAGGGGAAGCCTTCGGGGAAGTGTTAGGTTTAGGATAAGGGTTAGGGGACGGGGACGGTTTAGGGTCCAGGTGAGGGTACGACAACGGTTTAGGGGGAGCGTAAGTGTGAGGGCACGGGTTAGTGTTAGCATACGGGTTAGGATTAGCGGACGGGTGAGGGGAAGGCTTCGGGGAAGGGTTAGGGTTAGGGTTCGGGCTAGGGTTAGGGTTAGGAGACGGGGACGGTTTAGGGTCCAGGTGAGGGTATGACAACGGTTTAGGGGGAGCGTACGTGTGAGGGTTAGGGTTAGGGTTAGGGTTAGGGTTAGGGTTAGGGTTAGGGTTAGGGGACGGGGACTGTTTAGGGTCCAGGTGAGGGTACGACAACGGTTTAGGGGGAGCGTACGTGTGAGGGCACGGGTTAGAGTTAGCGTACGGGTTAGGATTAGGGGACGGGTGAGGGGAAGGCTTCGGGGAAGGGTTAGGGTTAGGGGACGGGGACGGTTTAGGGTCCAGGTTAGGGTAGGACAACAGTTTAGAGGGAGCGTACGTGTGAGGGCACGGGTTAGTGTTAGCGTACGGGTTAGGATTAGGGGACGGGTGAGGGGAAGGCTTCGGGGAAGGGTTAGGGTTAGGGTTCGGGCTAGGGTTAGGGTTAGGGGACGGGGACGGTTTAGGGTCCAGGTGAGGGTACGACAACGGTTTAGGGGGAGCGTACGTGTGAGGGCACGGATTAGTGTTAGCGTACGGGTTAGGATTAGGGGACGGATGAGGGGAAGGCTTCGGGGAAGGGTTACGGTTAGGGTTCGGGCTACGGTTATTGTTAGGGGACGGGGACGGTTTAGGGTCCAGGTGAGGGTAGGACAATGGTTTAGGGGGAGCGTACGAGTGAGGGCACGGGTTAGTGTTAGCGTACGGTTTAGGATTAGGGGACGGGTGAGGGGAAGGCTTCGGGAAGTGTTAGTGTTAGGGTTCGGGCTAGGGTTAGGCTTAGGGGACGGGGACGGTTTAGGGTCCAGGTGAGGGTATGACAACGGTTTAGGGGGAGCGTACGTGTGAGGGCAAGGGTTAGTGTTAGCGTACGGGTTAGGATTAGGGGATGGGTGAGGGGAAGGCTTCGGGGAAGGGTTAGGGTTAGGGTTCCGGCTAGGGTTAGGGTTAGGGGACGGGGACGGTTTAGGGTCCAGGTGAGGGTACGACAACGGTTTAGGGGGAGCGTATATGTGAGGGCAGGGGTTAGTGTTAGCGTACGGGTTAGGATTAGGGAAGGGGTGAGGGGAAGGCTTCGGGGAAGGGTTAGGGCTAGGGTTCAGGCTAGGGTTAGGGTTAGGGGACGGGGACGGTTTAGGGTCCAGGTGATGGAACGACAATGGTTTAGGTGGAGCGTACGTGTGAGGGCATGGGTTAGTGTTAGCGTACAGGTAAGGACTAGGGGACGGGTGAGGGGAAGGCTTCGGGGAAGGGTTAGGGTTAGGGTTCAGGCTAGGGTTAGGGTTAGCGGACGGGGACGGTTTAGGTTTCAGTTGAGGGTATGACAACGTTTTAGTGTGAGTGTACGTGTGAGTGCACGGGTTAGTGTTAGCGTATGGGTTAGGATTAGGGGACGGGTGAGGGGAAGGCTTCGGGGAAGGGTTAGGGTTAGGGTTCGGGCTACGGTTAGGGTTAGGGGACGGGGACTGTTTAGGGTCCAGGTGAGTGTACGACAACGGTTTAGGGGGAGCGTACGTGTGAGGGCACGGGTTAGTGTTAGCGTACGGGTTAGGATTAGGGGACGGGTGAGGGGAAGAATTCGGGGATGTGTTAGGGTTAGGGTTCGGGCTACGGTTAGGGTTAGAGGACGGGGACGGTTTAGGGTCCAGGTGAGGGTAGGACAATGGTTTAGGGGGAGCGTACGTGTGAGGGCACGGGTTAGTGTTAGCGTACGGGTTAGGATTAGGGGACGGGTGAGGGGAAGGCTTCGGGGAAGGGTTAGGGTTAGGGTTTGGGCTAGGGTTAGGGTTAGGGGACGGGGACGGTTTAGGGTCCAGGTGAGGGTACGACAACGGTTTAGGGGGAGCCTACGTGTGAGGGCATGGATTAGTGTTAGCGTACGGGTTAGGATTAGGGGACGGGTGAGGGGAAGGCTTCGGGGAAGCATTATGTTTAGGGTTCGGGCTAGGGTTAGGGTTAGGAGACGGGGACGGTTTAGGGTCCAGGTGAGTGTACGACAACATTTTAGGGGGAGCGTATGTGTGAGGGCATGGGTTAATGTTAGCGTACGGGTTAGGACTAGGGGATGGGTTAGGGTAAGGCTTTGGGGAAGTGTTAGCGTGGATCATACTCTGGGTTCCACATGCATGTTTTAGCTGAAGTAAGAATCCCTTAAACCTGGAGAGTTGAGACCCGTGGAATGGGTACCATGCAATATGAGTTCAAAGGATCTTCATTTGCTCACCGAACCTCTCCAATCCCATCACTGCTGCGTTTATGCCGCTGTACACACGCTTGATTCTCTTTCGGAGACATAGCAATCCATAGGTTTTAAGATACTTACTAGTCAGGTACATTCTTAGGCATTTAATATGGGGTGTTGAGTACATTTCGTTGAGCAAGGAGTAGCTCTTGTCTATTACATATTTGGCTTAAGGAACTTTATCTGTGCTCATTTCAATCTCTGATTTTATGCAGCACCCCAACTCACCTTTCCCCTTAAGCAAGCATAAGTTGGTTTTCTAAATTTGAGACCCTGTTCTGTTTTGTAATCCAGTTCCTGTGTAGCCAAGTTTACATTCCATGTATTAGTGATATCTTATGATGTTTCTTTTTCTGTGTGACTTATTTCAGTTAGAATCATCATACCTGAATCCCCTCATTATGCTGCTACGGGCCTGATGACATAGATTTCATTGCTGAGTGATATTGCATTGTACGTAAGTACCACAACTTCTTTATCCATTTTTCGCTTTCTGCGATATTGAACTTGTACCGTAAACGAGGTTCTTGTAAACAGAGCCGTCCCAAACTTTGGGGTGGCTGTGTCTTTTTGATTTTAATTTCCCTAAGCTATAGGACCATAAGTGGAAGTGCCCTAGGCTCTGCTGCTTTGTTTTTTAGATGTTTCAGGAAACACCATACACTTCTCCCGAGTGGCTGTTGGCAATTTACATCCTGCCCTTTGGTATAAGAAGGTTCCCAGTTCTCCATGGCCTGTCCTGCCTTTCTGGATTTTACACTTTTTTCAGATGGCCCTTTTGACCGGGGGGGGAAGTGAGACTTCATTGTAGTGCAGCTTTCCTTTGCAAGCTTGCTTGGTTTGCCAAAAAGTGCGTATGCGTTTTTTCCTGAATATATTCAGGAAAAAACACATACGCCCTTTTTGGCCAAGTGCATCATTGTCGAGGTTCTGACTTTCTTCATATGTTTTCAGTGCATTTCCAGTCTACCTCCTAAAATCGGTTTCCTGCAATTCTGCCTTGCTTTCATTGCCTCTTCATAGCCTTACCTCAATATATTTTTTGAAAATAGTTGGCCTTTATAACTCTGCAGGTTTTTGAATTGCAGTGGCCCTTAGCTCCATTTTTCAGCTCTTATTTTTGTGATCTTGCCTCATAACCACAGGATTCCTTCAGGCCCTATTCTTCTTCTGGGGCACCTTGCTGTGCCTTTGGTTAATTCTTCTTCCTGATGTGAAATTAGAGTGACATGTGCCCATTGAAACTGCTACAGCTAGTTTCTCACTGGTTCCCCCTATTCCCATTCATCCTCCGCACTAACTGCAGACTGTGCGATACCAGAACTTAAAGGCATTGACTCTCCATGAGGGGATGTTTTTAGTAAAGCAACTGGAATGTCGATCCGGAGTCCCAGGTGAGGAAAAATGAGGTGCGTTTTAGAAACCTTTCCCGATCATATGGTATACCAGTCGCTGGGTTTCCCAAGCATGGTTTAGCTGTAGGAAGATTCCCTTCAACCTGGAGTGTTGGGACCCTTGGAATGAGTAGCATGAAGTATTGCATTAAACTTTCGGCAGTTGCTCACCAAAGCTCACCAATCCTCTCAGCCCCAAGTGTCCAGCCTTATGTCTTATCCAGCTGTGGGTTTATATGTGGTCATTCCAGGTTGCATCACAGCCCCTGAGCAAATTTTGTAAGAATTTTTCTCTCTTTCATTGTTTCTGCGTTTTGTTTTTAAAATTTATTTCTATAATGGGGTTTAGCTCATTTTCACTGCTGTGTTTGTGCCGCTCTGCACACACTTGATTCCCTTATGGAGATATATCAATACATGGGTTTTAAGATTCTTATTACTCAGATATATTTCTCTGCGGTGTATAGGGTGTGTTGAGGCCAGTTCATTGAGCAAGGTGTAGATCTTGTCTATTACCTATTTGGTTTATTGAACGGTATCTGTGCTAATTTCAAACTCTGGTTTTATGCATCACCCCACCTCTCCTTTCCCCTTAAGCTGACATAAGTGTGTTTTCTAAATGTGAGACACTGTTCTGTTCTGTAATTCATTTCTTGTGCAGCCATATTTACCCTCCCTCTATAGGTGATATCTTATGATATGTTTCTTTTTCTGTTTGACTTATTTCAAGTAGTATTATCGGACCTAAATCCACTCTTTATCCTTCTACTAGCCTTATTACATTGATTTCATGGTGAAGAGATATTCCATTGTACATAAGTACCACATCTTCTTTATCCATTGTTCTCTTTCCTGGGATATTTAAGGTGTACTGAAGTTGAGGTTCTTGTAAACAGAGTAGCCCTAAACTGTGGTGTGCTTGTGTCTTGTTGATTTTTAGACTTCCCTAGATATACTCCCATGATTGGAAGTGTCCTATGCTCTGTAGCTCTGTTTTTTAGATGATTTAGGAACCACCATACACTTCTCCAGAGTGGCTCTCGGCAGTTCACACACTGCCCATCAGCGTATAAAGGCTCCCTGTTCTCCATGGCCTGTCCTGCATTTCTGGTTTTTACAATTTTTTCGGATGGCCCTTTTGACCGGTGGGAAATGAGACTTCTTTGTTGTGCACATTTGCATTGCTTGCTTGCTTCGTTGCCCATAAAGTGCGTATGCGTTTTTTCCTGGATATAATCAGGAAAAAACGCATATGCCCTTTTGGGCCAACTGCATCATTGTCGAAATTCTGCCGCTTGTCATGTGCTTTAAAGACGAGTCCAATCTATCTCTTGAAATCTGTTTCTTGCAAATCTGTCTTGCATTCAGATCCTCTTCTTTGCCTTACCTCAACATATTTTTGGACGTTAGTTTTCATTTATAACTCTGCAGGTTTGTGAATTGCAGTGACCCTGAGCTCCATTTTTTAAGTTGCTCTTTTGTGAGCTGGCCTCAAAGCCGCAGGATTGCTTCAGGCCCTATTTTGGCTCCGGCAAGGCGGGCTGAGCCTTTTTTCAATTCTTATTCTTAATGGGAAATTAGAGTGCTATGTGCCCGTCCAAACCCCTACAACTATTCTCTCATTGGTTCCCCCTCTTCCCGTTCATCCTCCTCACAATTTGCAAAATGTGTGAAACAGAAGTTGAAATGTGCTGATTCTCCAAGTGGGGAGATTCTAAGTAACGTGGCTGGAATGGTGAACAGGAGCACCAGGAGAGGATAAATGAGCTGCATTTTAGACACATCTCCCGATCACATGGTGTACAGTCCTCTGGGTTTTCCATGCATGTTTTAGCTGTAGGAAGATCCCTTGAACCTGCAGATTTGGGACCCATTGAATGGGTACCAGGTAGTATTACTTTCAAGGGTGTGCATTTCCTCACCCAACCTCACATTTCTCTTAGTGCAAACAGTTTCCAGCCTTATGTCTCATCCTGCTGTGGGTCTAGATGTGTTCAATGCATGTTGCATCACCGTCCCTGAGGAAAAGTTGTAAGAGGTTTTCTCTGTCTCTCTGTCGTTTATTTTTTTCAATTTATTACTATATTGGTTACAGCTGATTTTCAAAGCTCTGTTTCTTGCTGCTGTACATCCACTTGATTCACGTACAGAGAGACATCAGTAAATTCTTTTTCAGATTCTTACCAGTCGTATATATTCTTTTCCGGTGACTTGAGTGTGCTGAGTGCAGTTCTTTTAGCTACCGTGTAGGCCTTGTTGATTATCAGTTTGGTATTTGGAATGGTATCTTTGCTAATTTCAACCTCCTGGATGATGCCTCACCCCTCCCCACCTTTCCCGTTTAGCAGCCTTATGCGTGTTTTCTACATATTTGACTATGTTTTTGTTTTGTAATTTATTTCATGTGTAGCCATTTTGGATTCCACCTTTAAGTGATATCTTATGATATGTGTCTTTTTCTTTTTGAATTATGTCACTTAGAATGATCATACGTAACTCCTCCGGAGTTGTTACAACTGGCCATATTTCATTGATTTCCAGGCTGAATAATATTCCACTCTACCTAAGTACCACATCTCTATCCATTTTTTCCCTCCAGAGACATTTAAGTTATATCCTAGTCGAGGATCTTTTAAACAGAGAGGCAGTAAACATTGGGCTGCCTGTGTCCTCTCGATTTTTGTTTTTCCCAAGATATACGCCCATGAGTGCAAGTGCCCTATGCTCTGTAGCTCATTTTTTAGATGCTTTAGTAAACACAATACACTTCTCCAGAATGGCCGTTGGCAATATACATTTCCACTATAAGTCTCACAGGGCTCCCTCTTCTCCTTGCCCTGTCCTGCATTTCTGTTGTTTACGCTTTATGAGGATGGCTCTTCTGACTGATGCGAAGTGATATCTTTTGTAGTATTGACTTCCAGTGCCCACCTGTTTGGTTGGCTAAAAAAGTGTATGCCCTTTTCTTGAATATATACAGAAAAAAACGCATACAGCCTTTTTGGCCAACTGCAATGTTGGCAATGTTCAGCTCCTTTTCTTGTGCTTAATGGCGAGTCCTTTCTACCTCCTCAAATCCCTTTCCTGCCATTCTCCCTTGCTAACAAGTCCTTTTCTCTGACATTCCTCAAGACATTTTTCAGTGATGGATATTTTCAACTCTGCAGTTTCGTGAATTTTACTGCCCCTGAGTTCCATTGTTCAACTTGTGTTTATGGGAACTGGCCACAAAGCAGTGGGATTTCCTCAAGCCCTATACTGTTTCCATGGGCAACCCTAGCCTTTGGTCAATTCGTCTTCCTGATTGGAAATTAGAGTGACATGTGCCTGTCTGAACACCTAGGACTTGTCTCTCATTGTTCCTCATCCTTCCGCTTCATCCTCTGGACAAATTCCAAACTGTACGCAACAGGATGTTGACAGTGCTGACATCTCCAAGTGGGGAGACTGTTAGTAAAGACGCTGGAGGGGTGAACCCGAGCACCAGGAGATGAGGAGATGAGATGCCTTTTCCAAACTCTTCCCGATCAGACGGTATACCATCCTCTGGGTGTGACAGACATGTTTTAGCAGTAGGAAGAGTCCCATTCATGTAAGGAGAACACCAGGGCTTTTTCAAAATCAGTGTCTCCCCGAAACCCAAACTGGGGAATTTTTTAAGCTACGGCTACACATATGTTCATTAAGGGCCTTGGGAAGTAGGCAGAGTCCAAACTTTAGATGATTGAAGTCTTCAGGGTCAGAAGCACTCACCACCAGCTTCCCTTAGGTTACAGTTTAACTGTCATTGATAGATGATGTCAATAAAAATATCTATTCTTTTTCAGATTATTTCCCCTTATAGGTTATTGCAAAATGTTGAGTGTAGTTCCCTGTGCTATACACTAGTTCCTTGTTGATGATCTATTTTATACATAGCAGTGTGTATGTGTTAATCCCAAACTGTTAATTTATCCCTCCTCCCACCTTTCCCCTTTGGTAATAATAAATTATAAGATTTTATACTTCTCAGAAATGGGGGAGCTGAAAGAGAGGTATCATTTTCAATGGAAAAGCATTTAAAACAAGATTGAAGCTTTAACCAAGATTATTAGATGTACATCCTTGGAAAGAAATCACTTCCTTTCTCTAATATTGACCTGACAAATAAGACAAACCTTTTCACTGAACTTGCTTATAATAAAGTGATGGAAATATCAAATGGAAGTGTTAGAAACATCTTATTTTACCCGAGCCTTATACACTGTTCTATGTTAACTACAGTTTGGCTCACACATCTGTTCATTGAGGTTACAATAGTCTCAATTTCTGTTACTGATCCTCCAGAGTGGACCCCAACAAGTGTCCCCCTGCCCAGTGTCATTGGGGCCAACAGATCGAGACTGAGTTTGGTTCACAAGCAAAGGAAACTTTATATTTTGATCAGAGAATGGAGAGGTGAGAGCATGCACTACCCCGTGGGCTGTGGGCTGGGCTGCTGTGTAGAGATCCTGTCAGAGTCAGTGGGAGGGAGGGGGTGGAGCTCTCGAGGGCCGGGTTGGCTGCAGCTCAGGCTCTATATTGCGGAGTCTGCACTGGGCCCCAGGAGCTGAGGTGTCGACCCAGCCATTCTGCACTAGGAAATCTGGTCTGAAGTGCCAGGTGTGGAACCTCTGCATGCGGGACCCTAGGAGCACATGAAATTAGACAAAGCACAAAGGATAAAAAAGGTTAGACTTGACTTTATTGCCCAGATTCTATTTTTATCTCCCAGGGATTTTTAATGGGCTTTGCTGGGGACAAACCCCTCCTCTGCCTTTTGTCCCGTTCCTCATTCTTGGAGTGCTGAGGGTGCAGACCCTTCTTCTGTAACTGCTGAGTGCTGAGTTGGGAGCCCTCATACCCGGGGGCGAGGGTCAGAGCTTCTCCCCAGCAGCCTCCAGGTGACATTGATTGGCCCCAGGACCCCTGCCTCCCTGCTCGTCCGCCTGAGCACCAGCATTGGAAGTGTTATAGATTCTAATGACCTTTAAGGGTCCAGGAAAGAGATGTGCAGAGACGCTGTGGGGGCCGATTTCACGCCACCCCACATTTGTTCGGCCACCTCAGGCTGACCGTTTCTGCCAGCCTAGATGCTCTGACCAGTAGTCTGCTCTTTCTTCAATTAGGCCCCTGAATTAATGTAAAAACAGCACCAGGTGTCAGAGCCCTGCCCGCTCAACTCCCAGACAGTCCAGGGTCAGTGGTGATCAAGGACCATGATGGCCACTGAGTCAACAGCCTTTTGAAGTAAACAGGAGTCCAGCCGGTCTTATTGGCCACCATCATCACGGTGTCTGTAGGCTTTTCTATGGTGACAGTGTGATATACTCTTCCCCCGCCAAGATTATTAGCTCCCCTCTGGGTACAGTAAGTCCTGCAAGCAGTAGTCTACTCTTTTGGGACACACTCTTGTTGTTTTATGAGAGAAACTCCAGGTCAAGTGATGTTCACACGAGTCGTCATGGTGCCCTGTTGCCCCCGGTTATGTCTCTGGATGTTGGAGTTGGAGGGCCTCCTCACTCGAGGTTGGTGTGCCCACGGAGCGAACCCTTTAACTTCAGGGCATGGTTGGTGGTTAGGATCACCACGTGGGGTCCTTTTCCCTTAGGAGGGAGGTGGCCTTTTGGGCTGCTGATTTCCAGGTTTTTAGATACCGCCAGTATCTTGGCCAGATGTGGCAGTGGGCCAAGCCCCTTGGTGACCGTAGTTTATCCTACCTGGATGGCATTCTTGCATTGTTCCATTTCAAGTGGTCCCAGTTTTTGCACTAATTCTCCAATGGCGATTCACCTTTCACCGGGAATGGAAAGGTCAAAGGGTTTAGCTCAATTAGGGAGTTCCAGGGCAAGGGTCTGAATTGACTGCTCTTTCCATTCTTGAAAGGCCACTTCTGGATTCTATTCAAAAGGATCATCATCTTTTCCTTTCAGTGTTTCATATAGAGGCCCAGCTAGTAGACTGTAGTTAGGGATCCAGAAGCAGCAAACCCTGGCCTCCCCAGGAACCCCTAAGCTGTCTTCTAGTTTTAGAAAGGGGTAAGGCTGCAAATGGTTTCCTCCCTTTCCTGAGATGGGCTTCTCCGACCTTCTGTGAGAATGAAGCCCAGGCAGGTCACCGCAGTCTGTGATATTTGAGCTTTTTCTTGGACAACTTCTATCCTTTATTGGCTTGGTAGTTCAGAGGCCTCCTTAGTAGGGCTGGCGATCAGAATGTCGTCTGCGTACTGAAGGAGGGTTTCCTTTTCCAGAGGTAGAACTTTTAGGTCTTTAGCTAAGCTTTCCCCAAAGATGGTATGGGAATTTTTGCACCCTTGGGGCAAGACGGCCCGGAAGTATTGTTTTAGTTGTATGTTGAGTCCTGCCACTCACAAGCCAAAATTTCTTGTGACTCTGGGACTAATGGAATGCAAAAGAAGGCATCATTGAAGACTAATACAGAATACCATGTCCTGGTGGTTGGTAGAATGACCAGCAGGGTGTAGGAATTAGGAGCAACTGGAGGTATATCCTCGGTGGCTTCACTGACTGTCCTGACATCCTTTACCAGGTCCCCAGCAGCCCATGGGGCTCTCGAGGTCAGACCAATCCCAGAATATGGAGCTCACCTGGGCAGGTACCCCACCCCCACCCCAGCCCACGGGGCTCTCGTGGTCAGGCCCCTCCCAGGATACAGAGCTACCCTTGCAGGTACCGTGGCAGGGCTGGGCACACCGGAACCGTGCACATAGCCCTCATTGCAGAGCACCCCCAGCTCACCTGTCGCTCAGAGCTGACACAGAGCACCTCAGAGCAGGACTTGAACTAACAAACAGCAGCTACGACAGGTCTGTGACCCTGGGCATCACTCTGTGCCGCCTCCCTCCACCTGGTCTTCCAGAGACTTCCACTGCACCCGGGTCACCAGGCCTCTGTCTCCAACCACCACCCACCCCTCCTCTCCCTGACTCCTGGGTTCCTCTCATTAGGAGAGGGTTTTCTTGAAGTTGTCTCCCACTCATGGGCCAGATAAAATGATTAGAAAACAAGCCAAAGCTGCAGCCCCTTGTCTATCCTGAGTCTCAGGAGCCCACACCTGTTCCTTGGACCTGGCCGGTTCAGCAAGTTCCGTTTTCTGCAACTGTGAAACCCTGAGGGGTGATGATTGGCTGACCTGGGCAGCCTTACCTTGTCGGCCAGCCCTCCCCAGGTGTGCCTGGGTTGAGATCAATATAAATACCACTCCAGGCAGCAAGAGCCCCTGCAGCCGTGCCTGACGCCATTTTCTCTGCCCTGTCAGCAGTCTCGGGGCTGGGCTGGTGGGAGGGAGTGAGAGGCCACGGCTTTGTGGGTGGCCCAGTGTGAGTGGGGCTCTGCTGGACTTTCTGCAGCAGTTGCCAGGCTGCCACCTGCTAAAGAAGAGGATGTGTCACCCATACCTGCTGCTGGAATTTCTCCCTGGGCAGAGGTGAGGAAGGAAAAAAGCAGTGGGGGCAGGGACAGGACGGGTATCTCAGGCAGGGAAATGGAAATCTTCCAGAAGAGCACCCAGGGCCAGGACCATCCTGGCTGGCCTGCAGGCACCAAGTCGGCTGGCATGCTGTCACTCATGTGGCTCTATGGCCCTTCCTCTAGGCTTTCAAGTCCTTGTATATATTGAGGTGTTTTACCTGGGACGGGTGGGAATAGTTCAGCAGCAACTTGCCTGGGGCTCAGCTCACGTTTACTCACAGATGCCTCGGCACGGTGCCCCAGCTTTGCAATGAGGACGCTTGTTGCGTGGGGGCTGCTGGCTGAATGGGAGACGATTCCCCACCAGTGACCAACTTCAGAATTGTTTACAACTGGAGCAAGTGCCCTGATACGGTTTTCCTCTGTGTAACTGGTGGGTTCTGTGTTTTTTTTCTCTTTTTCGTTTTTGGTTCAAGGTAGATTTTATTCCTCTTTTTTGTATTTACAGATATAAGCATGGAAATAATTTATTCATATAAATACATGTATGTGAAGGGAATAATTGTTTTTTCTGTTTTATTTTTTAAATTTTATTTCTTTTTAATTTTGAATTTTATTTTATATTTTTATACAGCAGGTTCTTATTGGTTATCTATTTTATACATATAAATGTATACATGCCAATCCCAGTCTATCAACTCCTCCCACCACCACCCCCCCAACAGCTTTCCCCCTTGTTGTCCATACGTTTGTTGTCTACATCTGTTGCTCTATTTATGCCTTGCAAAATGGTTAATCTGTACAGTTTTTCTAGGTTCCACATATATGCATGAATATACAAGATTTGTTTTTCTCTTTCTGACTTACTTCACTCTGTATGATAGTCTCTAGATCCATCAACGTCTCTACAAATGACCCAATTTCATTCCTTTTCATGGCTTAGTAATATTCCATTTTATATATGTACCACAGCTTTATGTATGCGTCTGTGTGTGGGCATTTAGGTTGCTTCCATTACCTCGATATTGTAAATAGTGATGCAATGAACATTGCGGTGAATGTCTCTTTTTGATTTATGGTTTTGTCTGGGTATATGTCCAGTACTGGGATTGCTGTATCATATGGTAATTCTATTGTTAGTTTCTTAAGAAACTCCATATTGTTCTCCATAGTGACTGTATCAATTTATATTCCCAACAACAGTGGAAGAGGGTTCCTTTTCTCCACACCCTTTCCAGGATTTTTTGTTTGTAGATTTTCTGATGATGCCCATTCTATCAGGTGTGAGGTGATACCTCATTGTTGAGTCCATTTTGTTGAGCAACGGGTAGGTCTTGGCTATTACATATTTGGCTTATGGAACGGTATCTGTGCTAATTTCAAACTCTGGTTTTATGCGGCACCCCAACTCACCTTCCCCCTTAAGCAAGCATAAGTTGGTTTTCTAAACTTGAGACCCTGTTCTGTTTTGTAATTCAGTTCATGTGTAGCCAAGTTCACATTCTGTGTATTAGTCATATCTTATGTTGTTTCTTTTTCTGTGTGACTTATTTCAGTTAGAATCATCATACCTGAATCCACTCATTATGCTGCTACGGGCCTGATGACATAGATTTCATTGCTGGGTGACATTGCATTGTACATAAGTATCACAACTTCTTTATCCATTTTTACCTTTCTGCGATATTGAACTTGTACGGTAAACGAGGTTCTTGTAAACAGAGCCGTCCCAAACTTTGGGGTGGCTGTGTCTTTTTGATTTTAATTTCTCTAAGCTATAGGACCATAAGTGGAAATGCCCTAGGCTCTGTTGCTTTGTTTTTTGTATGCTTCAGGAAACACCATACACTTCTCCAGAGTGGCTGTTGGCAATTTACATCCCACCCATCAGCATAACAAGGCTCCCAGTTCTCCATGGCCTGTCCTGCCTTTCTGGGTTTTACACTTTTTACAGATGACCCTTTTGACCGGGGGGCAGTGAGACTTCATTGTAGTGCAGATTTCCTTTGCAAGCTTGCTTGGTTGGCCAAAAAGGGCGTATGCGTTTTTTACTGAATATATTCAGGAAAAAACGCATACGCCCTTTTTGGCCAAGTGCATCATTGTGGACGTTCTGCCTCTTTTCCTATGCTTTACATGCAATTCCAGTCTACCTCCTGAAATCGCTTTCCTGCAATTCTGCCCCGCTTTCAAGTCCTCTTGGCAGCCTTACTTCAATATATTTTTGGATGATAGCTGTCATTTATAACTCTGCAGGTTTGTGAATTACAGTGCCCCTGAGCTCCTTTCTTCAACTCGCTTTCTTGTGAGCTGGCCGCAACACCGCAGGATTGCTTCAGGCCCTAGTGTGGTTCCGGCACGGCACGCTGAGCCTTTGGTTCATTCTTCTTCCTGGTGGGAAATGAGAGTTAAATTCGCCCCTCCAGACACCTCCAGCTAGTCTCTCATTGGTTCTCCCTATTCCTGTTCATCCTCCACAGAAATTGCAAACTGGGCCAAACAGGAGGTTAAAGGCACTGACTCTCCAAGTGGGGAGAGTGTTAATAAAGCCTCTGGAATGGTGCACTAGAGTACCAGGGGACGAAAACTGAGACACATTTGAACACATTTCCCGATCACACGGTGGATCATATTCTGGGTTCCACATGCATGTTTTAGCTGAAGGAAGAATCCCTTAAACCTGGAGAGTTGAGACCCATGGAATGGGTACTATGCAATATGACTTCAAAGGGTCTGCATTTGCTCACCGAACCTCACCAATCCTATCACTGCTGCGTTTATGCCGCTGTACACATGCTTGATTCTCTTTCGGAGACATATCAATCCATAGAGTTTAAGATTCTTTCTAGTCAGGTATATTCTTATGCGTTTAATATGGGGTGTTGAGTCCACTTCGTTGAGCAAGGAGTAGCTCTTGTCTATTACATATTTGGCTTATGGAACGGTATCTGTGCTAATTTCAATCTCTGGTTTTATGCAGCACCCCAACTCACGTTTCCCCTTAAGAAAGCATAAGTTGGTTTTCTACATTTGAGACCCTGTTCTGTTTTGTAATTCAGTTCCTGTGCAGCCAAGTTTACATTCCGTGTATTAGTGATATCTTATGATGTTTCTTTTTCTCTGTGACTTATTTCACTTAGAATCATTGTACCTGAATCTACTCATTATGATGCAACGGGCCTGATGACATAGATTTCATTGCTGAGTGATATTGCATTGTACGTAAGTACCACCACTTCTTTATCCATTTTTCGCTTTTTGTGATATTGAACTTGTACCGTAAACGAGGTTCTTGTAAACAGAGCCATCCCAAACATTGGGGTGGCTGTGTCTTTTTGTTTTTAATTTCCCTAAGCTATAGGACCATAAGTGGAAGTGCCCTAGGCTCTGTTGCTTTGTTTTGTAGATGTTTCAGGAAACACCATACACTTCTCCAGAGTGGCTGTTGGCAATTTACATCCCGCCCATCAGCATAACAAGGCTCCCAGTTCTCCATGGCCTTTCCTGCCTTTCTGGATTTTACACATTTTTCAGCTGGACCTTTGGACTGGGGGGAAGTGAGACTTCATTGTAGTGCAGATTTCCTTTGCAAGCTTGCTTGGTTGGCCAAAAAGAACCTATGCGTTTTTTTCCTGAATATATTCAGAAAAAAGGCATATGCCCTTTTTGTCCAAGTGCATCATTGTGGATGTTCTACCTCTTTTCCTATGCTTTACATGCAATTCCAGTCTACCTCCTGAAATCGGTTTCCTGCAATTCTGCCCCGCTTTCAAGTCCTCTTGGCAGCCTTACTTCAATATATTTTTGGACGATAGCTGTCATTTATAACTCTGCAGGTTTGTGAATTACAGTGCCCCTGAGCTCCTTTCTTCAACTCGCTTTCTTGTGAGCTGGCCGCAACACTGCAGGATTGCTTCAGGCCCTAGTGTGGTTCCGGCACGGTACGCTGAGCCTTTGGTTAATTCTTCTTCCTGGTGGGAAATGAGAGTTAAATTTGCCCCTCTAGACACCTCCAGCTAGTCCCTCATTGGTTCTCCCTATTCCTGTTCATCTTCCGTAGAAATTGCAAACTGGGCCAAACAGGAGGTTAAAGGCACTGACTCTCCATGTGGGGAGAGTGTTAGTAAAGCGTCTGGAATGTTGCACCCGAGTACCAGGGGACGAAAACTGAGACACATTTGAACACATTTCCCGATCACACGGTGGATCATACTCTGGGTTCCACATGCATGTTTTAGCTGAAGGAAGAATCCCTTAAACCTGGAGAGTTGAGACCCATGGAATGGGTACTATGCAATATGACTTCAAAGGGTCTGCATTTGCTCACCGAACCTCACCAATCCTATCACTGCTGCGTTTATGCCGCTGTACACATGCTTGATTCTTTTTCGGAGACATATCAATCCATAGGGTTGAAGATTCTTTCTAGTCAGGTATATTCTTATGCGTTTAATATGGGGTGTTGAGTCCACTTCGTTGAGCAAGGAGTAGCTCTTGTCTATTACATATTTGGCTTATGGAACGGTATCTGTGCTAATTTCAATCTCTGGTTTTATGCAGCACCCCAACTCACCTTTCCCCTTAAGCAAGCATAAGTTGGTTTTCTACATTTGAGAGCCTGTTCTGTTTTGTAATTCAGTTCCTGTGTAGCCAAGTTTACATTCCGTGCATTAGTGATATCTTATGATGTTTCTTTTTCTCTGTGACTTATTTCACTTAGAATCATTGTACGTGAATCTACTCATTATGATACTACGGGCCTGATGACATAGATTTCATTGCTGAGTGATATTGCATTGTACGTAAGTACCACCACTTCTTTATCCATTTTTCGCTTTGTGTGATATTGAACTTGTACCGTAAATGAGGTTCTTGTAAACAGAGCCATCCCAAACATTGGGGTGGCTGTGTCTTTTTGTTTTTAATTTCCCTAAGCTATAGGACCATAAGTGGAAGTGCCCTAGGCTCTGTTGCTTTGTTTTGTAGATGTTTCAGGAAACACCATACACTTCTCCAGAGTGGCTGTTGGCAATTTACATCCCACCCATCAGCATAACAAGGCTCCCAGTTCTCCATGGCCTTTCCTGCCTTTCTGGATTTTACACATTTTTCAGCTGGACCTTTGGACTGGGGGGAAGTGAGACTTCATTGTAGTGCAGATTTCCTTTGCAAGCTTGCTTGGTTTGCCAAAAAGAACCTATGCGTTTTTTTCCTGAATATATTCAGAAAAAAGGCATATGCCCTTTTTGTCCAAGTGCATCATTGTGGACGTTCTACCTCTTTTCCTATGCTTTACATGCAATTCCAGTCTACCTCCTGAAATCGGTTTCCTGCAATTCTGCCCCGCTTTCAAGTCCTCTTGGCAGCCTTACTTTAATATATTTTTGGACGATAGCTGTCATTTATAACTCTGCAGGTTTGTGAATTACAGTGCCCCTGAGCTCCTTTCTTCAACTCGCTTTCTTGTGAGCTGGCCGCAACACCGCAGGATTGCTTCAGGCCCTAGTGTGGTTCCGGCACGGTACGCTGAGCCTTTGGTTAATTCTTCTTCCTGGTGGGAAATGAGAGTTAAATTTGCCCCTCTAGACACCTCCAGCTAGTCTCTCATTGGTTCTCCCTATTCCTGTTCATCTTCCGTAGAAATTGCAAACTGGGCAAAACAGGAGGTTAAAGGCACTGACTCTCCATGTGGGGAGAGTGTTAGTAAAGCGTCTGGAATGTTGCACCCGAGTACCAGGGGACGAAAACTGAGACACATTTGAACACATTTCCCAATCACACGGTGGATCATACTCTGGGTTCCACATGCATGTTTTAGCTGAAGGAAGAATCCCTTAAACCTGGAGAGTTGAGACCCATGGAATGGGTACTATGCAATATGACTTCAAAGGGTCTGCATTTGCTCACTGAACCTCACCAATCCTATCAATGCTGCGTTTATGCCGCTGTACACACGCTTGATTCTCTTTCGGAGACATATCAATCCATAGGGTTTAAGATTCTTACTAGTCAGGTATATTCTTAGGCGTTTAATATGGGGTGTTGAGTCCACTTCGTTGAGCAAGGAGTAGCTCTTGTCTATTACATATTTGGCTTATGGAACGGTATCTGTGCTAATTTCAATCTCTGGTTTTATGCAGCACCCCAACTCACGTTTCCCCTTAAGCAAGCATAAGTTGGTTTTCTACATTTGAGAGCCTGTTCTGTTTTGTAATTCAGTTCCTGTGTAGCCAAGTTTACATTCCGTGCATTAGTGATATCTTATGATGTTTCTTTTTCTCTGTGACTTATTTCACTTAGAATCATTGTACCTGAATCTACTCATTATGATGCTACTGGCCTGATGACATAGATTTCATTGGTGAGTGATATTGCATTGTACGTAAGTACCACAACTTCTTTATCCATTTTTCGCTTTCTGTGATATTGAACTTGTACCGTAAACGAGGTTCTTGTAAACAGAGCGTCCCAAACTTTGGGGTGGCTGTGTCTTTTTGATTTTAATTTCCCTAAGCTATAGGACCATAAGTGGAAATGCCCTAGAGTCTGTTGCTTTGTTTTTCAGATGTATCAGGAAACACCATACACTTCTCCAGAGTGGCTGTTGGCAATTTACATCCCGCCCATCAGCATAACAAGGCTCCTTTTTCCCCATGGCCTGTCTTGCCTTTCTGGATTTTACACTTTTCTCAGATGGCACTTTAGACCGGGGGGAAGTGACACTTCATAGTAGTTCGGATTTCCATTGCAAGCTTGCTTGGTTTGCCAAAAAGGGCGTATGTGTTTTTTCCTGAATATATTCAGGAACAAACTCATACGCCATTTTTTGCCAAGTGCATCATTGTCGATGTTCTGTCTCTTTTCCTATGCTTTACATGCAAATCCAGTCTACCTCCTGAAATCGGTTTCCTGAAATTCTGCCCCGCTTTCAAGTCCTCTTCGCAGCCTTACTTCAATATATTTTTGGACGTTATCTGTCATTTATAACTCTGCAGGTTTGTGAATTACAGGGCCCCTGAGCTCCTTTCTTCAACTCGCTTTCTTGTGAGCTGGCCGCAAACCCGCAAGACTGCTTCAGGCCCTAATCTGCTTCTGGCAGGGCACGCTGAGCCTTTGGTTAATTCCTCTTCCTGGTGGGAAATGAGTGTTAAATATGCCCATCCAGACACCTACCTCACTCTCAAACCCTTGGTGATGTGGGTCCTCTGGTTTGTGGCCACCTTTGCTGGGTTCCTCACCTTTCGATGATGTGGCCCCACTAGTGTGAGGACACTCCTGCCTGGTTCTCATCCGCGTGGTTATGTGGACCCCCTGGTGAGAGTCTCTTCCTGGCTGTGTTCCTCACCCTTCTGTGAGGGAGACCCTCTGCTGATAGGTCACTCCTGCATGGCTGGCACACATTGCCTTGGTGAAGTCAGCCATGTGGTGGCAGTTGGAGCGTGCTGGGAATCTCCTCCCCCCGGTGATGAGGGCCCTCTTGCGTCAGGCCCTAACTGCTGGGCTCACCAACTTTTCTTAGTGAGCCCAGTGATGCTTTGGCACTCCTCTTAGGATCCCATCTCCATGGGGATGTGGGCCTTCTGCTCTGAGGTCCCAACGGCTGGGTTGTTCACATTTTCATGATGTGGGCTCTCTGGTGTTAGTTCACAGAGGCCTGAATCCCATAGCCTCTGTGCTCTTGGCCGCCTGCTGGGAGGTTCCAACTGCTGGATTCCTCACTTTTTTAATTTTTTTGGCCCTCTGTTGTGAGGATCCTCCTGCCTGCCTCACTCCCAGCCCCTTCGTGATGTGTGTCATCTGGTATGAGGCCACATGTGCTGGGTTCCTCACCTTTCGATGATGTGGGACCAATGGTCTTAGGAGACTCCTGCCTCGTTCACATCCCCTTGGTGATGTGGGCCCTCTGTTGAGAGTCTGATCCTGGCTGGGTTCCTCACCCATCTGTGAGGTGGGCCGTCTGCTGTGAGGTCACTCCTGCCTGGCTTGCTCACCTCGCCTTGTGGACATGAGCCCTCTGGTGGCACTTGGAGCCTGCTGGGAGCCTCCTCCCCTCGGTGATGAGGGCCCTCTGGCGTCAGGCCCTAACTGCTGGGCTCCCCACATTTTGTGATGTGCGCCCAGTGGTGCGAGGACACTCCAGCCAGGTTCACATCCCCATTGGGATGTGGGCCTTCTGCTCTGAGGTCCCAACGCCTGGGTTGCTCACAGTTTCATGATGTGGGCTCTCTGCTGTTAGTTCACTCCTGCCTGCATCCCATAGCTTCTGTGCTCTCGGCCGCCTGCTGGGAGGTTCCAACTGCTGGATTCCTCACCTTTCTTATTCTTTGGGCCCTCTGTTTTTAGGCTACTCCTGCCTGCCTCACTCCCATTCCCTTTGTGATATGTGTCCTCTGATTTGAGGCCACATGTGCTGGGTTCCGCACCTTTCGATGATGTGGCCCCACTGGAGGGAAGACAGTCCTGACTGGTTCCCATCCCCTTGCTGATGTGGGCCCTCAGGTGAGAGTCTGATCCTGGCTGGGTTCCTCACCCTTCTGTGAGGTGGGCCCTCTGCTGTGAGGTCAATCATGCCTGTCTGGCACACGTCACCTTGGCGACGTGGGCCCTCTGGTGGCAGTTGGAGTGTGCTGGGATCCTCCTCCCCTTGGTGATGAGGGCCCTCTTGCCTTAGGCCATAACTGCTGGGCTCCCCACATTTTCTGATGTGCGCCAAGTGAGTGAGGACACTCTTGCCAGTTTCCCATCCCCATGGGGATATGGGCCTTCTGCTCTGAGGTCAAAACGGCTGGCTTGCTCACAGTACCATGATGTGGGCCCTCTGCTGTGAGTTCACTCCGGCAAGGATCCCTTATCATCGGTGCTCTGAGCCGCCTGCTGGGAGGTTCCAACTGCTGGATTCCTCAACATTTTTATTCTATGTGCCCTCTGTTGTGAGGCTCCTCCTGCCTGCCTCACTGTCAGCCCCTTGGTGATGACTGTGCTATGGCTTGAGGCCACATGTGCTGGGTTCCTCACCTTTCGATGATGTGGCCCCACTCGTGTGAGGACACTCCTGCCTGGTTCCCATCCCCTTGGTGAAGTGGGCCCTCTGGCGAGAGTCTAATCCTGGCTGGGTTCCTCAACGTTCTGTGAGGTAGGCCCTCTGCTGTGAGGTCACTCCTGCCTGGCTGGCACACGTCACCTTGGAGACGTGAGCCCTCTGGTGGCAGTTGGAGCGTGCAGGGTGCCTCCTCCTCTCGGTGATGACGGCCCTCTGACGTCAGGCCCTAAATGGTGGGCTCCCCACATTTTCTGATGTGTGCCCAGTGGTGCGAGGACACTCCAGCCAGGTTCCCATTCCCATGGGGATGTGGGCCTTCTGCGCTGAGGTCCCAATGCCTGGGTTGCTCACAGTTTTATGATGTGGGCCCTCTGCTGTGAGTTCACTGTGGCCTGGATCCCATAGCCTCGGTGTTCTGGGCTGCCTGCTGGAAGGTCTAAATGCTGGAATCCTCACGTTGTTTATATTATGTGCCCTGTGTTGTGAGGCTACTCCTGCCTGCCTCACTCCAAGGCCCTTGGTGATGTGGGTCCTCTGGTTTGAGGACACATGTGCTGGGTTCCTCACCTTAAGATGATGAGGCCCCACTGGTGTGAGGATAATCCTGACTGGTTCCCATCCCCTTTGTGATGTGGGCCCTCTGGTGAGAGTCTGATCCTGGCTGGCTTCCTCACCCATCTGTGAGGTGGGCCCTGTACTATCAGGTAACTCTTGCTTGGCTTGCTCACCTCGCCTTGTTGACATGAGCCCTCTGGTGGCACTTGGACCCTGCTGGGAGCCTCCTCACCTCTGTGATGAGGGCCCTCTGATGTCAGGCCCTAACTGCTGGGCTCCCCAACTTTTCTTAGTGAGCCCAGTGATGCTCGGGCACTCCTCTTAGGTTCCCATCTCCATGGGGATGTGGGCCTTCTGCTCTGAGGTTCCAACGGCTGGGTTGATCACAATTTCATGATGTGGGCTCTCTGGTGTTAGTTCACTGTGGCCTGGATCCCATAGCCTCTGTGCTCTTGGCCGCCTGCTGGGAGGTTCCAACTGCTCGATTCCTCAACCTTTATATTCTATGGACCCTGTGTTGTGAGGCCGGTCCTGCCAGGCTCATTCCGAACCCCTTGGTGATGTGGTTCCTCTGGTTTGAGGCTACATGTGCTGGGATCCTCACCTTTCGATGATGTTGTCCCACTGGTGTGGGGACACTCCTGCCTGGTTCCCATCCCCTTGGTGATGTGGGCCCTCTGGTGAGAGTCTGATCCTGGCTGTGTTCCTCACCCTTCTGTGAGGTGGGCCCTCTGCTGTGAGGTCACTCCTGCCGGGCTGGCACACATCGCCTTGGTGACGTAGGCCTTCTGGTGGCAGCTGGAACCTGCTGGGAACCTCCTCCTGTCGGTGATGAGTGCCCTCTAGCGTCAGGCCATAACTTCTGAGCACCCCACGTTTTCTGATGTGAGCCCAGTGATGCCAGGACACTCCTGTCATGTTCCCATCACCATGGGGATGTGGGCCTTCTGCTCTGTGGTCCCAATGTCTGGGTTGCTCACAGTTTCATGATGGGGGCTGTCTGGTATTAGTTCACTCTGGCCTGGATCCCCTAGCCTCTGTGCTCTGGGCCGCCTGCTGGGAGGTTCCAACTGCTGGATTCCTCACCTTTCTTATATTTGGGCCCTCTGTTGTGAGGCTCCTCCTGCCTGCCTCACTCCCAGCCCCTTGCTGATGGGTGTCCTATGGTTTGAAGCCACATGTTCTGGGTTCCTCACCTTTAGATGATGTGGCCCTACTCATGTGAGGACACTCCTGCCTGGTTCCCATCCCCTTGGTGATGTGGGCCCTCTGGTGCAAGTCTGATCCTGACTGGGTTCGTCACACTTCTCTGAGGTGGGCCCTCTGCTGTGCGGTCATTCGTGCCTGGTTGGCACACGTCGCCTTGGTGACGTCAGCCCTCTGGTGACAGTTGGAGCCTGCTGGGAGCCTCCTTCCCTTGGTGATGAGGGTCCTCTGGCGTCAGGCCCTAACTGCTGGTCGCCCAAAATTTTCTGATACGTTCTCAGTGGTGCGAGGACACTCCTACCAGATTTCCATCCCCATGGGGATGTGGGCCTCCTGCTCTGAGGTCCCAATAGCTGGGTTGCTCAATTTCATGACATGGGCCCTCTTCTGTGAGTTCACTGTGGCCTGGATCCCATAGCCTCGGTGCTCTGGGCCGCCTGCTGGGAGGTTCCAACTGCTGGATTCCTCACTTTTTTATTCTATGGGCCCAGTGTTGTGAGGCTACTCCTGCCTGCCTCACTCCGAGGCCCTTGTTGATGTGGGTCCTCTGGTTTGAGGACACATGTGCTGAGTACCTCACCTTTCAATGATGTGGCCCCACTGGTGTGAAGACACTCCTGCCTGGTTCCCAACCCCTTGGTGATGTGGGCCCTCTGGTGAGAGTCTGATGTTGGCTGGGTTTCTCACCCTTCTGTGAGGTGGGACCTCTGCTGTGAGGTAAATCCTACCTGGCTTGCTCACGTTGCCTTGGCAATGTGAGCACTCAGGTGGCAGTTGGAGCTTGCTGGGAATCTCCTCCCCTCGGTTATGAGAGCTCTGGATAAAACACATATGCACTTTTTTGCCAAGTGCATTATTTTCCAAGTTCTGTCTCTTTTCCTATGCTTTAAGAGCGACTACCGTGTACCTTCTGAAATTGGTTTCCTGCAATTCTGCCCCGCTTTCAAGTCCTCTTGGCAGCCATACTTCAATATATTTTTGGACGATAGCTGTCATGTATAACTCTGCAGGTTTGTGAATTACAGTGCCCCTGAGCTACTTTCTTCAACTCGATTTCTTGTGAGGTGGTCGCAACACCGCAGGATTGCTTCAGGCCCTAGTGTGGTTCCGGCACGGCATGCTGAGCCTTTGGTTAATTCCTCTTCCTGGTGGGAAATGAGAGTTACATTTGCCCGTCCAGACACCTCCAGCTAGTCTCTCATTGGTTCTCCCTATTCCTGTTCATCTTACGCAGAAATTGCAAACTGGGCCAAACAGGAGGTTAAAGGCACTGACTCTCCAAGTGGGGAGAGTGTTAGTAAAGTGTCTGGAATGTTGCACCCGAGTACCAGGGGAGGAAAACTGAGACACATTTGAACACGTTTCCCGATCACACGGTGGATCATACTCTGGGTTCCACATGCATGTTTTAGCTGAAGGAAGAATCCCTTAAACCTGGAGAGTTGAGACCCATGGAATGGGTACCATGCAATATGACTTCAAAGGGTCTGCATTTGCTCAGCAAACCTCACCAATCCTATTACTGCTGTGCTTGTGCTGCTGTACATATGCTTGATTCTCTTTCGGAGACATATAAATCCATAGGTTTTAAGATTCTTACTAGTCAGGTATATTCTTAGGTATTTAATATGGGGTGTTGTGTCCACTTCGTTGAGCAAGGAGTAGCTCTTGTCTATTACATATTTGGCTTATGGAACGGTATCTGTGCTCATTTCAATCTCTGGTTTTATGCAGCACCCCAACTCACCTTTCCCCTTAAGCAAGCATAAGTTGGTTTTCTAAACTTGAGACCCTGTTCTGTTTTGTAATTCAGTTCATGTGTAGCCAAGTTCACATTCTGTGTATTAGTCATATCTTATGTTGTTTCTTTTTCTGTGTGACTTATTTCACTGAGAATCATCGTACCTGAATCCACTCATTATGCTGCTACGGGCCTGATGACATAGATTTCATTGCTGGGTGACATTGCATTGTACATAAGTACCACAACTTCTTTATCCATTTTTACCTTTCTGCGATATTGAACTTGTACGGTAAACGAGGTTCTTGTAAACAGAGCCGTCCCAAACTTTGGGGTGGCTGTGTCTTTTTGATTTTAATTTCTCTAAGCTATAGGACCATAAGTGGAAATGCCCTAGGCTCTGTTGCTTTGTTTTTTGGATGCTTCAGGAAACACCATACACTTCTCCAGAGTGGCTGTTGGCAATTTACATCCCACCCATCAGCATAACAAGGCTCCCAGTTCTCCATGGCCTGTCCTGCCTTTCTGGGTTTTACACTTTTTACAGATGACCCTTTTGACCGGGGGGCAGTGAGACTTCATTGTAGTGCAGATTTCCTTTGCAAGCTTGCTTGGTTGGCCAAAAAGGGCGTATGCGTTTTTTACTGAATATATTCAGGAAAAAACGCATACGCCCTTTTTGGCCAAGTGCATCATTGTGGACGTTCTGCCTCTTTTCCTATGCTTTACATGCAATTCCAGTCTACCTCCTGAAATCGCTTTCCTGCAATTCTGCCCCGCTTTCAAGTCCTCTTGGCAGCCTTACTTCAATATATTTTTGGATGATAGCTGTCATTTATAACTCTGCAGGTTTGTGAATTACAGTGCCCCTGAGCTCCTTTCTTCAACTCGCTTTCTTGTGAGCTGGCCGCAACACCGCAGGATTGCTTCAGGCCCTAGTGTGGTTCCGGCACGGCACGCTGAGCCTTTGGTTCATTCTTCTTCCTGGTGGGAAATGAGAGTTAAATTCGCCCCTCCAGACACCTCCAGCTAGTCTCTCATTGGTTCTCCCTATTCCTGTTCATCCTCCACAGAAATTGCAAACTGGGCCAAACAGGAGGTTAAAGGCACTGACTCTCCAAGTGGGGAGAGTGTTAATAAAGCCTCTGGAATGGTGCACTAGAGTACCAGGGGACGAAAACTGAGACACATTTGAACACATTTCCCGATCACACGGTGGATCATATTCTGGGTTCCACATGCATGTTTTAGCTGAAGGAAGAATCCCTTAAACCTGGAGAGTTGAGACCCATGGAATGGGTACTATGCAATATGACTTCAAAGGGTCTGCATTTGCTCACCGAACCTCACCAATCCTATCACTGCTGCGTTTATGCCGCTGTACACATGCTTGATTCTCTTTCGGAGACATATCAATCCATAGAGTTTAAGATTCTTTCTAGTCAGGTATATTCTTATGCGTTTAATATGGGGTGTTGAGTCCACTTCGTTGAGCAAGGAGTAGCTCTTGTCTATTACATATTTGGCTTATGGAACGGTATCTGTGCTAATTTCAATCTCTGGTTTTATGCAGCACCCCAACTCACGTTTCCACTTAAGCAAGCATAAGTTGGTTTTCTACATTTGAGACCCTGTTCTGTTTTGTAATTCAGTTCCTGTGCAGCCAAGTTTACATTCCGTGTATTAGTGATATCTTATGATGTTTCTTTTTCTCTGTGACTTATTTCACTTAGAATCATTGTACCTGAATCTACTCATTATGATGCAACGGGCCTGATGACATAGATTTCATTGCTGAGTGATATTGCATTGTACGTAAGTACCACCACTTCTTTATCCATTTTTCGCTTTTTGTGATATTGAACTTGTACCGTAAACGAGGTTCTTGTAAACAGAGCCATCCCAAACATTGGGGTGGCTGTGTCTTTTTGTTTTTAATTTCCCTAAGCTATAGGACCATAAGTGGAAGTGCCCTAGGCTCTGTTGCTTTGTTTTGTAGATGTTTCAGGAAACACCATACACTTCTCCAGAGTGGCTGTTGGCAATTTACATCCCGCCCATCAGCATAACAAGGCTCCCAGTTCTCCATGGCCTTTCCTGCCTTTCTGGATTTTACACATTTTTCAGCTGGACCTTTGGACTGGGGGGAAGTGAGACTTCATTGTAGTGCAGATTTCCTTTGCAAGCTTGCTTGGTTGGCCAAAAAGAACCTATGCGTTTTTTTCCTGAATATATTCAGAAAAAAGGCATATGCCCTTTTTGTCCAAGTGCATCATTGTGGATGTTCTACCTCTTTTCCTATGCTTTACATGCAATTCCAGTCTACCTCCTGAAATCGGTTTCCTGCAATTCTGCCCCGCTTTCAAGTCCTCTTGGCAGCCTTACTTCAATATATTTTTGGACGATAGCTGTCATTTATAACTCTGCAGGTTTGTGAATTACAGTGCCCCTGAGCTCCTTTCTTCAACTCGCTTTCTTGTGAGCTGGCCGCAACACTGCAGGATTGCTTCAGGCCCTAGTGTGGTTCCGGCACGGTACGCTGAGCCTTTGGTTAATTCTTCTTCCTGGTGGGAAATGAGAGTTAAATTTGCCCCTCTAGACACCTCCAGCTAGTCCCTCATTGGTTCTCCCTATTCCTGTTCATCTTCCGTAGAAATTGCAAACTGGGCCAAACAGGAGGTTAAAGGCACTGACTCTCCATGTGGGGAGAGTGTTAGTAAAGCGTCTGGAATGTTGCACCCGAGTACCAGGGGACGAAAACTGAGACACATTTGAACACATTTCCCGATCACACGGTGGATCATACTCTGGGGTCCACATGCATGTTTTAGCTGAAGGAAGAATCCCTTAAACCTGGAGAGTTGAGACCCATGGAATGGGTACTATGCAATATGACTTCAAAGGGTCTGCATTTGCTCACCGAACCTCACCAATCCTATCACTGCTGCGTTTATGCCGCTGTACACATGCTTGATTCTTTTTCGGAGACATATCAATCCATAGGGTTGAAGATTCTTTCTAGTCAGGTATATTCTTATGCGTTTAATATGGGGTGTTGAGTCCACTTCGTTGAGCAAGGAGTAGCTCTTGTCTATTACATATTTGGCTTATGGAACGGTATCTGTGCTAATTTCAATCTCTGGTTTTATGCAGCACCCCAACTCACCTTTCCCCTTAAGCAAGCATAAGTTGGTTTTCTACATTTGAGAGCCTGTTCTGTTTTGTAATTCAGTTCCTGTGTAGCCAAGTTTACATTCCGTGCATTAGTGATATCTTATGATGTTTCTTTTTCTCTGTGACTTATTTCACTTAGAATCATTGTACGTGAATCTACTCATTATGATACTACGGGCCTTATGACATAGATTTCATTGCTGAGTGATATTGCATTGTACGTAAGTACCACCACTTCTTTATCCATTTTTCGCTTTGTGTGATATTGAACTTGTACCGTAAATGAGGTTCTTGTAAACAGAGCCATCCCAAACATTGGGGTGGCTGTGTCTTTTTGTTTTTAATTTCCCTAAGCTATAGGACCATAAGTGGAAGTGCCCTAGGCTCTGTTGCTTTGTTTTGTAGATGTTTCAGGAAACACCATACACTTCTCCAGAGTGGCTGTTGGCAATTTACATCCCACCCATCAGCATAACAAGGCTCCCAGTTCTCCATGGCCTTTCCTGCCTTTCTGGATTTTACACATTTTTCAGCTGGACCTTTGGACTGGGGGGAAGTGAGACTTCATTGTAGTGCAGATTTCCTTTGCAAGCTTGCTTGGTTTGCCAAAAAGAACCTATGCGTTTTTTTCCTGAATATATTCAGAAAAAAGGCATATGCCCTTTTTGTCCAAGTGCATCATTGTGGACGTTCTACCTCTTTTCCTATGCTTTACATGCAATTCCAGTCTACCTCCTGAAATCGGTTTCCTGCAATTCTGCCCCGCTTTCAAGTCCTCTTGGCAGCCTTACTTTAATATATTTTTGGACGATAGCTGTCATTTATAACTCTGCAGGTTTGTGAATTACAGTGCCCCTGAGCTCCTTTCTTCAACTCGCTTTCTTGTGAGCTGGCCGCAACACCGCAGGATTGCTTCAGGCCCTAGTGTGGTTCCGGCACGGTACGCTGAGCCTTTGGTTAATTCTTCTTCCTGGTGGGAAATGAGAGTTAAATTTGCCCCTCTAGACACCTCCAGCTAGTCTCTCATTGGTTCTCCCTATTCCTGTTCATCTTCCGTAGAAATTGCAAACTGGGCAAAACAGGAAGTTAAAGGCACTGACTCTCCATGTGGGGAGAGTGTTAGTAAAGCGTCTGGAATGTTGCACCCGAGTACCAGGGGACGAAAACTGAGACACATTTGAACACATTTCCCAATCACACGGTGGATCATACTCTGGGTTCCACATGCATGTTTTAGCTGAAGGAAGAATCCCTTAAACCTGGAGAGTTGAGACCCATGGAATGGGTACTATGCAATATGACTTCAAAGGGTCTGCATTTGCTCACTGAACCTCACCAATCCTATCAATGCTGCGTTTATGCCGCTGTACACACGCTTGATTCTCTTTCGGAGACATATCAATCCATAGGGTTTAAGATTCTTACTAGTCAGGTATATTCTTAGGCGTTTAATATGGGGTGTTGAGTCCACTTCGTTGAGCAAGGAGTAGCTCTTGTCTATTACATATTTGGCTTATGGAACGGTATCTGTGCTAATTTCAATCTCTGGTTTTATGCAGCAGCCCAACTCACGTTTCCCCTTAAGCAAGCATAAGTTGGTTTTCTACATTTGAGAGCCTGTTCTGTTTTGTAATTCAGTTCCTGTGTAGCCAAGTTTACATTCCGTGCATTAGTGATATCTTATGATGTTTCTTTTTCTCTGTGACTTATTTCACTTAGAATCATTGTACCTGAATCTACTCATTATGATGCTACTGGCCTGATGACATAGATTTCATTGGTGAGTGATATTGCATTGTACGTAAGTACCACAACTTCTTTATCCATTTTTCGCTTTCTGTGATATTGAACTTGTACCGTAAACGAGGTTCTTGTAAACAGAGCGTCCCAAACTTTGGGGTGGCTGTGTCTTTTTGATTTTAATTTCCCTAAGCTATAGGACCATAAGTGGAAATGCCCTAGAGTCTGTTGCTTTGTTTTTCAGATGTATCAGGAAACACCATACACTTCTCCAGAGTGGCTGTTGGCAATTTACATCCCGCCCATCAGCATAACAAGGCTCCTTTTTCCCCATGGCCTGTCTTGCCTTTCTGGATTTTACACTTTTCTCAGATGGCACTTTAGACCGGGGGGAAGTGACACTTCATAGTAGTTCGGATTTCCATTGCAAGCTTGCTTGGTTTGCCAAAAAGGGCGTATGTGTTTTTTCCTGAATATATTCAGGAACAAACTCATACGCCATTTTTTGCCAAGTGCATCATTGTCGATGTTCTGTCTCTTTTCCTATGCTTTACATGCAAATCCAGTCTACCTCCTGAAATCGGTTTCCTGAAATTCTGCCCCGCTTTCAAGTCCTCTTCGCAGCCTTACTTCAATATATTTTTGGACGTTATCTGTCATTTATAACTCTGCAGGTTTGTGAATTACAGGGCCCCTGAGCTCCTTTCTTCAACTCGCTTTCTTGTGAGCTGGCCGCAAACCCGCAAGACTGCTTCAGGCCCTAATCTGCTTCTGGCAGGGCACGCTGAGCCTTTGGTTAATTCCTCTTCCTGGTGGGAAATGAGTGTTAAATATGCCCATCCAGACACCTACCTCACTCTCAAACCCTTGGTGATGTGGGTCCTCTGGTTTGTGGCCACCTTTGCTGGGTTCCTCACCTTTCGATGATGTGGCCCCACTAGTGTGAGGACACTCCTGCCTGGTTCTCATCCGCGTGGTTATGTGGACCCCCTGGTGAGAGTCTCTTCCTGGCTGTGTTCCTCACCCTTCTGTGAGGGAGACCCTCTGCTGATAGGTCACTCCTGCATGGCTGGCACACATTGCCTTGGTGAAGTCAGCCATGTGGTGGCAGTTGGAGCGTGCTGGGAATCTCCTCCCCCCGGTGATGAGGGCCCTCTTGCGTCAGGCCCTAACTGCTGGGCTCACCAACTTTTCTTAGTGAGCCCAGTGATGCTTTGGCACTCCTCTTAGGATCCCATCTCCATGGGGATGTGGGCCTTCTGCTCTGAGGTCCCAACGGCTGGGTTGTTCACATTTTCATGATGTGGGCTCTCTGGTGTTAGTTCACAGAGGCCTGAATCCCATAGCCTCTGTGCTCTTGGCCGCCTGCTGGGAGGTTCCAACTGCTGGATTCCTCACTTTTTTAATTTTTTTGGCCCTCTGTTGTGAGGATCCTCCTGCCTGCCTCACTCCCAGCCCCTTCGTGATGTGTGTCATCTGGTATGAGGCCACATGTGCTGGGTTCCTCACCTTTCGATGATGTGGGACCAATGGTCTTAGGAGACTCCTGCCTCGTTCACATCCCCTTGGTGATGTGGGCCCTCTGTTGAGAGTCTGATCCTGGCTGGGTTCCTCACCCATCTGTGAGGTGGGCCGTCTGCTGTGAGGTCACTCCTGCCTGGCTTGCTCACCTCGCCTTGTGGACATGAGCCCTCTGGTGGCACTTGGAGCCTGCTGGGAGCCTCCTCCCCTCGGTGATGAGGGCCCTCTGGCGTCAGGCCCTAACTGCTGGGCTCCCCACATTTTGTGATGTGCGCCCAGTGGTGCGAGGACACTCCAGCCAGGTTCACATCCCCATTGGGATGTGGGCCTTCTGCTCTGAGGTCCCAACGCCTGGGTTGCTCACAGTTTCATGATGTGGGCTCTCTGCTGTTAGTTCACTCCTGCCTGCATCCCATAGCTTCTGTGCTCTCGGCCGCCTGCTGGGAGGTTCCAAATGCTGGATTCCTCACCTTTCTTATTCTTTGGGCCCTCTGTTTTTAGGCTACTCCTGCCTGCCTCACTCCCATTCCCTTTGTGATATGTGTCCTCTGATTTGAGGCCACATGTGCTGGGTTCCGCACCTTTCGATGATGTGGCCCCACTGGAGGGAAGACAGTCCTGACTGGTTCCCATCCCCTTGCTGATGTGGGCCCTCAGGTGAGAGTCTGATCCTGGCTGGGTTCCTCACCCTTCTGTGAGGTGGGCCCTCTGCTGTGAGGTCAATCATGCCTGTCTGGCACACGTCACCTTGGCGACGTGGGCCCTCTGGTGGCAGTTGGAGTGTGCTGGGATCCTCCTCCCCTTGGTGATGAGGGCCCTCTTGCCTTAGGCCATAACTGCTGGGCTCCCCACATTTTCTGATGTGCGCCAAGTGAGTGAGGACACTCTTGCCAGTTTCCCATCCCCATGGGGATATGGGCCTTCTGCTCTGAGGTCAAAACGGCTGGCTTGCTCACAGTACCATGATGTGGGCCCTCTGCTGTGAGTTCACTCCGGCAAGGATCCCTTATCATCGGTGCTCTGAGCCGCCTGCTGGGAGGTTCCAACTGCTGGATTCCTCAACATTTTTATTCTATGTGCCCTCTGTTGTGAGGCTCCTCCTGCCTGCCTCACTGTCAGCCCCTTGGTGATGACTGTGCTATGGCTTGAGGCCACATGTGCTGGGTTCCTCACCTTTCGATGATGTGGCCCCACTCGTGTGAGGACACTCCTGCCTGGTTCCCATCCCCTTGGTGAAGTGGGCCCTCTGGCGAGAGTCTAATCCTGGCTGGGTTCCTCAACGTTCTGTGAGGTAGGCCCTCTGCTGTGAGGTCACTCCTGCCTGGCTGGCACACGTCACCTTGGAGACGTGAGCCCTCTGGTGGCAGTTGGAGCGTGCAGGGTGCCTCCTCCTCTCGGTGATGACGGCCCTCTGACGTCAGGCCCTAAATGGTGGGCTCCCCACATTTTCTGATGTGTGCCCAGTGGTGCGAGGACACTCCAGCCAGGTTCCCATTCCCATGGGGATGTGGGCCTTCTGCGCTGAGGTCCCAATGCCTGGGTTGCTCACAGTTTTATGATGTGGGCCCTCTGCTGTGAGTTCACTGTGGCCTGGATCCCATAGCCTCGGTGTTCTGGGCTGCCTGCTGGAAGGTCTAAATGCTGGAATCCTCACGTTGTTTATATTATGTGCCCTGTGTTGTGAGGCTACTCCTGCCTGCCTCACTCCAAGGCCCTTGGTGATGTGGGTCCTCTGGTTTGAGGACACATGTGCTGGGTTCCTCACCTTAAGATGATGAGGCCCCACTGGTGTGAGGATAATCCTGACTGGTTCCCATCCCCTTTGTGATGTGGGCCCTCTGGTGAGAGTCTGATCCTGGCTGGCTTCCTCACCCATCTGTGAGGTGGGCCCTGTACTATCAGGTAACTCTTGCTTGGCTTGCTCACCTCGCCTTGTTGACATGAGCCCTCTGGTGGCACTTGGACCCTGCTGGGAGCCTCCTCACCTCTGTGATGAGGGCCCTCTGATGTCAGGCCCTAACTGCTGGGCTCCCCAACTTTTCTTAGTGAGCCCAGTGATGCTCGGGCACTCCTCTTAGGTTCCCATCTCCATGGGGATGTGGGCCTTCTGCTCTGAGGTTCCAACGGCTGGGTTGATCACAATTTCATGATGTGGGCTCTCTGGTGTTAGTTCACTGTGGCCTGGATCCCATAGCCTCTGTGCTCTTGGCCGCCTGCTGGGAGGTTCCAACTGCTCGATTCCTCAACCTTTATATTCTATGGACCCTGTGTTGTGAGGCCGGTCCTGCCAGGCTCATTCCGAACCCCTTGGTGATGTGGTTCCTCTGGTTTGAGGCTACATGTGCTGGGATCCTCACCTTTCGATGATGTTGTCCCACTGGTGTGGGGACACTCCTGCCTGGTTCCCATCCCCTTGGTGATGTGGGCCCTCTGGTGAGAGTCTGATCCTGGCTGTGTTCCTCACCCTTCTGTGAGGTGGGCCCTCTGCTGTGAGGTCACTCCTGCCGGGCTGGCACACATCGCCTTGGTGACGTAGGCCTTCTGGTGGCAGCTGGAACCTGCTGGGAACCTCCTCCTGTCGGTGATGAGTGCCCTCTAGCGTCAGGCCATAACTTCTGAGCACCCCACGTTTTCTGATGTGAGCCCAGTGATGCCAGGACACTCCTGTCATGTTCCCATCACCATGGGGATGTGGGCCTTCTGCTCTGTGGTCCCAATGTCTGGGTTGCTCACAGTTTCATGATGGGGGCTGTCTGGTATTAGTTCACTCTGGCCTGGATCCCCTAGCCTCTGTGCTCTGGGCCGCCTGCTGGGAGGTTCCAACTGCTGGATTCCTCACCTTTCTTATATTTGGGCCCTCTGTTGTGAGGCTCCTCCTGCCTGCCTCACTCCCAGCCCCTTGCTGATGGGTGTCCTATGGTTTGAAGCCACATGTTCTGGGTTCCTCACCTTTAGATGATGTGGCCCTACTCATGTGAGGACACTCCTGCCTGGTTCCCATCCCCTTGGTGATGTGGGCCCTCTGGTGCAAGTCTGATCCTGACTGGGTTCGTCACACTTCTCTGAGGTGGGCCCTCTGCTGTGCGGTCATTCGTGCCTGGTTGGCACACGTCGCCTTGGTGACGTCAGCCCTCTGGTGACAGTTGGAGCCTGCTGGGAGCCTCCTTCCCTTGGTGATGAGGGTCCTCTGGCGTCAGGCCCTAACTGCTGGTCGCCCAAAATTTTCTGATACGTTCTCAGTGGTGCGAGGACACTCCTACCAGATTTCCATCCCCATGGGGATGTGGGCCTCCTGCTCTGAGGTCCCAATAGCTGGGTTGCTCAATTTCATGACATGGGCCCTCTTCTGTGAGTTCACTGTGGCCTGGATCCCATAGCCTCGGTGCTCTGGGCCGCCTGCTGGGAGGTTCCAACTGCTGGATTCCTCACTTTTTTATTCTATGGGCCCAGTGTTGTGAGGCTACTCCTGCCTGCCTCACTCCGAGGCCCTTGTTGATGTGGGTCCTCTGGTTTGAGGACACATGTGCTGAGTACCTCACCTTTCAATGATGTGGCCCCACTGGTGTGAAGACACTCCTGCCTGGTTCCCAACCCCTTGGTGATGTGGGCCCTCTGGTGAGAGTCTGATGTTGGCTGGGTTTCTCACCCTTCTGTGAGGTGGGACCTCTGCTGTGAGGTAAATCCTACCTGGCTTGCTCACGTTGCCTTGGCAATGTGAGCACTCAGGTGGCAGTTGGAGCTTGCTGGGAATCTCCTCCCCTCGGTTATGAGAGCTCTGGATAAAACACATATGCACTTTTTTGCCAAGTGCATTATTTTCCAAGTTCTGTCTCTTTTCCTATGCTTTAAGAGCGACTACCGTGTACCTTCTGAAATTGGTTTCCTGCAATTCTGCCCCGCTTTCAAGTCCTCTTGGCAGCCATACTTCAATATATTTTTGGACGATAGCTGTCATGTATAACTCTGCAGGTTTGTGAATTACAGTGCCCCTGAGCTACTTTCTTCAACTCGATTTCTTGTGAGGTGGTCGCAACACCGCAGGATTGCTTCAGGCCCTAGTGTGGTTCCGGCACGGCATGCTGAGCCTTTGGTTAATTCCTCTTCCTGGTGGGAAATGAGAGTTACATTTGCCCGTCCAGACACCTCCAGCTAGTCTCTCATTGGTTCTCCCTATTCCTGTTCATCTTACGCAGAAATTGCAAACTGGGCCAAACAGGAGGTTAAAGGCACTGACTCTCCAAGTGGGGAGAGTGTTAGTAAAGTGTCTGGAATGTTGCACCCGAGTACCAGGGGATGAAAACTGAGACACATTTGAACACGTTTCCCGATCACACGGTGGATCATACTCTGGGTTCCACATGCATGTTTTAGCTGAAGGAAGAATCCCTTAAACCTGGAGAGTTGAGACCCATGGAATGGGTACCATGCAATATGACTTCAAAGGGTCTGCATTTGCTCAGCAAACCTCACCAATCCTATTACTGCTGTGCTTGTGCTGCTGTACATATGCTTGATTCTCTTTCGGAGACATATAAATCCATAGGTTTTAAGATTCTTACTAGTCAGGTATATTCTTAGGTATTTAATATGGGGTGTTGTGTCCACTTCGTTGAGCAAGGAGTAGCTCTTGTCTATTACATATTTGGCTTATGGAACGGTATCTGTGCTCATTTCAATCTCTGGTTTTATGCAGCACCCCAACTCACCTTTCCCCTTAAGCAAGCATAAGTTGGTTTTCTACATTTGAGACCCTGTTCTGTTTTGTAATTCAGGTCCTGTGTAGCCAAGTTTACATTCCGTATAGTAGTGATATCTTATGATGTTTCATTTTCTGTGTGACTTATTTCACTGAGAATCATCGTACCTGAATCCACTCATCATGCTGCTACCGGCCTGATGACATAGATTTCATTGCTGAGTGATATTGCATTGTACGTAAGTACCACAACTTCTTTATCCATTTTTTGCTTTCTGCGATATTGAACTTGTACCGTAAACGAGGTTCTTGTAAACAGAGCCATCCCAAACTTTGGGGTGGCCGTGTCTTTTTGATTTTAATTTCCCTAAACTATAGGACCATAAGTGGAAGTGCCCTAGGCTCTGTTGGTTTGTTTTTTAGATGTTTCAGGAAACACCATACACTTCTCCTGAGTGGCTGTTGGCAATTTACATCCCGCCCATCAGCATAAGAAGACTCCCAGTTCTCCATGGCCTGTCCTGCCTTTCTGGATTTTATACATTTTTCAGATTGCCCTTTTGACCGGGGGGAAGTGAGACTTCATTGTAGTGCAGATTTCCTTTGCAAGCTTGCTTGGTTGGCCAAAAAGGGCATATGAGTTTTTTCCTGAATATATTCAGGAAAAAACGCATACGCCCTTTTTGGCCAAGTGCATCATTGTGGACGTTCGGCCTCTTTTCCTATGCTTTAAATGCAATTCCAGTCTACCTCGTGAAATCGGGTTCCTGCAATTCTGCCCCGCATTCAAGTCATCTTGGCAGCCTTACTTCAATATATTTTTGGACGATAGCTGTGATTTATAACTCTGCAGGTTTGTGAATTACAGTGCCCCTGAGGTCCTTTCTTCAACTCACTTTCTTGTGAGCTGGCCGCAACACCGCAGGATTGTTTCAGGCCCTAGTGTGGTTCCGGCATGGCACGCTGAGCCTTTGGTTAATTCCTCTTCCTGGTGGGAAATGAGAGTTAAATTTGCCCGTCCAGACACCTCCAGCTAGTCTCTCATTGGTTCTCCCTATTCCTGTTCATCTTCCGCACAAATTGCAAACTGGGCCAAACACGATGTAAAAGGCGCTGAGTCTCCAAGTGGGGAGAGCGTTAGTAAAGTGTCTGGAACGTTGCACCCGAGTACCAGGGGACAAAAATGAGACACATTTGAACACTTTTCCCGATCACACGGTGGATCAAACCCTGGGTTCCACATGCATGTTTTAGCTGAAGGAAGAATCCCTTAAACCTGGAGAGTTGAGACCCATGGAATGGGTACCATGCAATATGACTTCAAAGGGTCTGCATTTGCTCACCGAACCTCACCAATCCTATCACTGCTGCATTTATAACGCTGTACACACACTTGATTCTCTTTCGGAGACCTATAAATCCATAGGTTTTAAGATTCTTACTAGTCAGGTATATTCTTAGGCGTTTAATATGGGGTGTTGTGTCCACTTCGTTGAGCAAGGAGTAGCTCTTGTCTATTACATATTTGGCTTATGGAACGGTATCTGTGCTCATTTCAATCTCTGGTTTTATGCAGCACCCCAACTCACCTTTCCCCTTAAGCAGGCATAAGTTGGTTTTCTACATTTGAGACCCTGTTCTGTTTTGTAATTCAGTTCCTGTGTAGCCAAGTTTACATTCCGTGTAGTAGTGATATCTTATGATGTTTCTTTTTCTGTGTGACTTATTTCACTGAGAATCATCGTACCTGAATCCACTCATTATGCTGGTACGGGCCTGATGACATAGATTTCATTGCTGAGTGATATTGCATTGTACGTCAGTACCACAACTTCTTTATCCATTTTTTGCTTTCTGCGTTATCGAACTTGTACCGTAAACGAGGTTCTTGTAAACAGAGCCGTCCTAAACTTTGGGGTGGCTGTTTCTTTTTGATTTTATTTCCCTAAGCTATAGGACCATAAGTGGAAGTGCCCTAGGCTCTGTTGCTTTGTTTTTTAGATGTTTCAGGAAACACCATACACTTCTCCAGAGTGGCTGTTGGCAATTTACATCCCGCTCATCAGCACAACAAGGCTCCCAGTTCTCCATGGCCTGTCCTGCCTTTCTGGATTTTACACTTTTTTCAGATAGCCCTTTTGACCGGGGGGCAGTGAGACTTCATTGTAGTGCAGATTTCCTTTGCAAGCTTGCTTGCTTGGCCAAAAAGCGCATATGCGTTTTTTTCCTGCATATATTCAGGAAAAAATGCATACACGCTTTTTGGCCAAGTGCATCATTGTGGATGTTCTGCCTCTTTTCCTATGCTTTAAATGCAATTCCAGTCTACCTCCTGAAATCGGTTTCCTGCAATTCTGCCCCATATTCAAGTCCTCTTGGCAGCCTTACTTCAATATATTTTTGGACGATAGCTGTCATTTATAACTGTGCAGGTTTGTGAATGACTGTGCCCCTGAGATCCTTTCTTCAACTCGATTTCTTGTGAGCTGGCCGCAACACCGCAGGATTGCTTCAGGCCCTAGTGTGGTTCCGGCACGGCACGCTCAGCCTTTGGTTAATTCCTCTTCTTGGTGGGAAATGAGAGTTAAATTTGCCCGTCCAGACACCTCCAGCTAGTCTCTCATTAGTTCTCCCTATTCCTGTTCATCTTCCGCAGAAATTGCAAAGTGGGCCAAACAGGAGGTTAAAGGCACTGACTCTCCAAGTGGGGAGAGTGTTAATAAAGTGTCTGGAATGTTGCACCCGAGTACCAGGGGACGAAAACTGAGACACATTTGAACACATTTCCCAATCACACGGTGGATCATACTCTGGGTTCCACATGCATGTTTTAGCTAAAGGAAGAATCCCTTGAACCTGGAGAGTTGAGACCCATGGAATGGGTACCATGCAATATGACTTCAAAGGGTCTGCATTTGCTCACCGAACCTCACCAATCCTATCACTCCTGCCTTTATGCTGCTATACACACGCTTGATTCTCTTTCGGAGACATATACGTCCAAAGGTTTTAAGATTCTTACTAGTCAGGTATATTCTTAGGCGTTTAATATGGGGTGTTGTATCCATTTCGTTGAGCAAGAAGTAGCTCTAGTCTATTACATATTTGGCTTATGGAACGGTATCTGAGCTAACTTCAATCTCTGGTTTTATGCAGCACCCCAACTCACCTTTCCCCTTAAGCAAGCATAAGGTGGTTTTCTACATTTGAGACCGTGTTCTGTTTTGTAATTCAGTTCCTGTGTAGCCAAGTTTACATTCCGTGTATTAGTGATATCTTATGATGTTTCTTTTTCTGTGTGACTTATTTCACTTAGAATCATCGTACCTGAATCCACTCATTATGCTGCTACGTGCCTGATGACATAGATTTCATTGCTGAGTGATATTGCATTGTACGTAAGTACCACAACGTCTTTATCCATTTTTCGCTTTCTGCAATATTGAACTTGTACCATAAACGAGGTTCTTGTAAACAGAGCCATTCCAAACTTTGGGATGGCTGTGTCTTTTTGATTTTAATTTCCGTAAGCTATAGGACCATAAGTGGAAGTGCCGTAGGCTCTGTTGCTTTGTTTTTTAGATGTTTCAGGAAACACCATACACTTCTCCAGAGTGGCTGTCGGCAATTTACATCCCGCCCATCAGCATAACAAGGCTCCCAGTTCTCCATGGCCTGTCCTGCCTTTCTGGATTTTACACTTTTTACAAATGGCCCTTTTGACCGGGGGCAGTGAGACTTCATTGTAGTGCAGATTTCCTTAGCAAGCTTGCTTGGTTGGCCAAAAAGTGCGTATGCGTTTTTTCCTGAATATATTCAGGAAAAAACGCATACGCACTTTTTGGCCAAGTGCATCATTGTGGACGTTCTGCCTCTTTTCCTATGCTTTACATGCAATTCCAGTCTACCTCCTGAAATCGGTTTCCTGCAATTCTGCCCCGCTTTCAAGTCCTCTTGGCAGCCTTACTTCAATATATTTTTGGACGATAGCTGTCATTTATAACTCTGCAGGTTTGTGAATTACAGTGCCCCTGAGCTCCTTTATTCAACTCGCTTTCTTGTGAGCTGGCCGCAACACTGCAAGATTGTTTCAGGCCCTAGTGTGTTCCGGCACGGCACTCTGAGCCTTTGGTTAATTCCTCTTCCTGGTGGGAAATGAGAGTTAAATTTGCCCGTCCAGACACCTCCAGCTAGTCTCTCATTGGTTCTCCCTATTCCTGTTCATCTTACGCAGAAATTTCAAAGTGGGCTAAACAGGAGGTTAAAGGCACTGACTCTCCTAGTGGGGATAGTGTTAGTAAAGCGTCTGGAATGTTGCACCCAAGTACCAGGGGATGAAAACTGAGACACATTTGAACACGTTTCCTAATCACACGGTGGATCATACTCTGAGTTCCACATGCATGTTTCAGCTGAAGGAAGAATCCCTTAAACCTGGAGAGTTGAGACCCATGGAATGGGTACCATGCAATATGACTTCAAAGGGTCTGCATTTGCTCACCGAACCTCACCAATCCTATCACTGCTGCTTTTATGCCGCTGTACACAGACTTGAGTCTCTTTCGGAGACATAGAAATCCATAGGTTTTAAGATTCTTACTAGTCAGGTATATTCTGAGGCGTTTAATATGGGGTGTTGTGTCCACTTCGTTGAGCAAGGAGTAGCTCTTGTCTATTACATATTTGGCTTATGGAACGGTATCTGTGCTAATTTCAATCTCTGGATTTATGCAGCACCCCAACTCACCTTTCCCCTTAAGCAGGCATAAGTTGGTTTTCTATATTTGAGACCCTGTTCTGTTTTGTAATTCAGTTCCTGTGTAGCCAAGTTTACATTCCGTGTAGTAGTGATATCTTATGATGTTTCTTTTTCTGTGTGACTTATTTCACTGAGAATCATCGTACCTGAATCCACTCATTATGCTGCTACGGCCCTGATGACATAGATTTCATTGCTGAGTGATATTGCATTGTATGTCATTACCACAACTTCTTTATCTATTTTTCGCTTTCTGCGATATTGAACTTGTACCGTAAACGAGGTTCTTGTAAACAGAGCCGTCCCAAACTTTAGGGTGGCTGTTTCTTTTAGATTTTATTTCCCTAAGCTATAGGACCATAAGTGGAAGTGCCCTAGGCTCTGTTGCTTTGTTTTTTAGATGTTTCAGGAAACACCATACACTTCTCCAGAGTGGCTGTTGGCAATTTACATCCCGCTCATCAGCATAACAAGGCTCCCAGTTCTCCATGGCCTGTCCTGCCTTTCTGGATTTTACACTTTTTTCAGATGGCCCTTTTGACTGGGGGGAAGTGAGACTCATTGTAGTGCAGATTTCCTTTGCAAGCTTGCTTGGTTGGCCAAAAAGCGCATATGTGTTTTTTCCTGCATATATTCAGGAAAAAATGCATACACTCTTTTTGGCCAAGTGCATCATTGTGGATGTTCTGCCTCTTTTCCTATGCTTTAAATGCAATTCCAGTCTACCTCCTGAAATCGGTTTCCTGCAATTCTGCCCCATATTCAAGTCCTCTTGGCAGCCTTACTTCAATATATTTTTGAACGATAGCTGTCATTTATAACTCTGCAGGTTTGTGAATGACAGTGCCCCTGAGCTTCTTTCTTCAACTCGCTTTCTTGTGAGCTGGCCGCAACACCGCAGGATTGCTTCAGGCCCTAGTGTGGTTCCGGCATGGCACGCTGAGCCTTTGGTTAATTCCTCTTCCTGGTGGGAAAAGAGAGTTAAATTTGCCCGTCCAGACACCTCCAGCTAGTCTCTCATAGGTTCTCCCTATTCCTGTTCATCTTACGCAGAAATTGCAAAGTGGGCCAAACAGGAGGTTAAAGGCACTGACTCTCCAAGTGGGGAGAGTGTTAGTAAAGCATCTGGAATGTTGCACCCGAGTACCAGGGGACAAAAACTGAGACACATTTGAACACGTTTCCCGATTACATGGTGGATCATACTCTGGGTTCCACATGCATGTTTTAGCTAAAGGGAGAATCCCTGAAACCTGTAGAGTTGAGACCCATGGAATGGGTACCATGCAATACGACTTCAAAGGGTCTGCATTTGCTCACCGAACTTCACCAATCCTATCACTGCTGCGTTTATGCCGCTGTACACACGCTTGATTCTGTTTCGGAGACCTATAAATCCATAGGTTTTAAGATTCTTACTAGTCAGGTGTATTCTTAGGCGTTTAATATGGGGTGTTGTGTCCACTTCGTTGAGCAAGGAGTAGCTCTTGTCTATTACATATTTGGCTTATGGAACGGTATCTGTGCTCATTTCAATCTCTGGATTTATGCAACACCCCAACTCACCTTTCCCCTTAAGCAGGCATAAGCTGGTTTTCTAAATTTGAGACCCTGTTCTGTTTTGTAATTCAGTTCCTGTGTAGCCAAATTTACATTCCGTGTATTAGTGATATCTTATGATGTTTCTTTTTCTGTGTGACTTATTTCACTTAGAATCCTCATACCTGAACCCACTCATTTTCTGCTACAAGCCTGTTGACATAGATTTCATTGTTGAGTGATATTGCATTGTACGTAAGTACCACAAATTCTTTATCCATTTTTCACTTTCTGCGATATTGAACTTGTACCATAAACGAGGTTCTTGTAAACAGAGCTGTCCCAAATTTGGGGTGGCTGTGTCTTTTTGATTTTAATTTCCCTAAGCTATAGGACCATAAGTGGAAGTGCCCTAGGCTCTGTTGCTTTGTTTTTTAGATGTTTCAGGAAACACCATACACTTCTCCCGAGGGGTTGTTGGCAATTTACATCCCGCCCATCAGCATAACAAGGCTCCCAGTTCTCCATGGCCTGTCCTGCCTTTCTGGATTTTACACTTTTTTCAGATGGCCCTTTTGACCGGGGGGAAGTGAGACTTCATTGTAGTGCAGATTTCCTTTGCAAGCTTGCTTGGTTGGCCAAAAAGGGCTTATGCGTTTTTCCCTGAATATATTCAGGAAGAAACGCATAAGCCCTTTTTGGCCAAGTGCATCATTGTGGACGTTCTGCCTCTTTTCCTATGCTTTAAATGCAATTCCAGTCTATCTCCCGATATCGGTTTCCTGCAATACTGCCCCACTTTCAAGTCCTCTTGGCAGCCTTACTTCAGTATATTTTTGGACGATGGCTGTCATTTATAACTCTACAGGTTTGTGAATTACAGTGCCCCTGAGCTCCTTTCTTCAACTCGTTTTCTTGTGAGCTGCCCGCAACACCGCAGGATTGCTTCAGGCCATAATCTGGTTCTGGCACGGCACGCTGATCCTTTGGTTAATTCCTCTTCCTGGTGGGAAATGAGAGTTAAATTTGCCCGTCCAGACACCTCCAGCTAGTCTCTCATTGGTCCTCCCTATCCCTGTCCATCTTCCGCAGAAAGTGCAAACTGGGCCAAACAGGAGGTTAAAGGCACTGACTCTCCAAGTCGGGAGAGTGTTAGTAAAGCGTCTGGAATGTTGCACCCGAGTACCAGGGGACGGGAACTGAGACATATTGGAACACGTCTCCCGATCACACGGTTGATCATACTCTGGGTTCCACATGCATGTTTCAGCTGAAGGAAGAATCCCTTAAACCTGCAGAGTTGAGACCCGTGGAATGGGTACCATGCAATACGACATCAAATGGTCTTCATTTGCTCACCAAACCTCTCCAATCCTATCACTGCTGCGTTTACGCCCCTGTACACACGCTTGGTTCTTTTTCAGAGACATAGCAATCCATAGGTTTTAAGATACTTACTAGTCAGGTACATTCTTAGGCGTTTAATATGGGGTGTTGAGTCCATTTCGTTGAGCAAGGAGTAGCTCTTGTCTATTCCATATTTGGCTTAAGGAAATTTATCTGTTCTCATTTCAATCTCTGGTTTTATGCAGCACCCCAACTCACCATTCCCCTTAAGCAAGCATAAGTTGGTTTTCTAAATTTGAGAACTTATTCTCTTTTGTAATTCAGTTCCTGTGTAGCAAGTTTACATTCCATGTATTAGTGATATCTTATGATGTTTCTTTTTCTGTGTGACTTATTTCAGTTAGAATCATCATACCTGAATCCACTCATTATGCTGCTACGGGCCTGATGACATAGATGTCATTGCTGAGTGATATTGTATTGTACGTAAGTACCACAACTTCTTTATCCATTTTTCACTTTCTGCGATATTGAACTTGTACCTTGAACGAGGTTCTTGTAAACAGAGCCATCCCAAATTTTGGGGTGGCTGTGTCTTTTTGATTTTAATTTCCCTAAGCTATAGGACCATAAGTGGAAGTGCCCTAGGCTCTGTTGCTTTCTTTTTTAGATGTTTCAGGAAACACCATACACTTCCCCAGAGTTGCTGTTGGCAATTTACATCCCGCCCATCAGCATAACAATGCTCCCAGTTCTCCATGGCCTGTGCTGCCTTTCTGGATTTTACACTTTTTTCAGATGGCCCTTTTGACCTGGGGGAAGTGAGACTTCATTGTAGTGCAGATTTCCTTTGCAAACTTCCTTGGTTGGCCAAAAAGGGCGTATGCGTTTTTTTCCTGAATATATTCAGGAAAAAACGCTTACACCCTTTTTGTCCAAGTGCATCACTGTCGACGTTCTGCCTCTTTTCCTATGCTTTAAAAGCAATTCCAGTCTACTTCCTGAAATCAGTTTCCTGCAATTCTGCCCCGCTTTCAAGTCCTCTTGGCAGCCTTACTTCAGTATATTTTTGGACGATAGCTGTCATTTATAACTCTGCAGGTTTGTGAATGACAGTGCCCCTGAGCTACTTTCTTCAACTCGCTTTCTTGTGAGCTGGCTGCAACACCACAGGATTGCTTCAGGCCCTAATCTGGTCCGGTACGGCATGCTGAGCCTTTGGTTAATTCCTCTTCCTGGTGGGAAATGAGAGTTAAATTTGCCCGTCCAGACACCTCCAGCTAGTCTCTCATCGGTTCTCCCTATACCTGTTCATCTTCTGCAGAAATTGCAAACTGGGCCAAACAGGAGGTTAAAGGCACTGACTCTCCAAGTCGGGAGAGTGTTAGTAAAGCGTCTGGAATGTTGCAGCGGAGTATCAGGGGTCGAGAATTGAGACATATTTGAACACGTCTCCCGATCACACGGTTGATCATACTCTGGGTTCCACATGCATGTTTTAGCTGAAGGAAGAATCCCTTAAACATGGAGAGTTGAGACCCGTGGAATGGGTACCATGCAATATGACTTCAAAGGGTCTTCATTTGCTCACCGAACCTCTCCAATCCTATCACTACTGCGTTTATGCCCCTGTACACACTCTTGATTCTCTTTCAGACTCATAGCAATACATAGGTTTTAAGATACTTACTAGTCAGGTACATTCTTAGGCGTTTAATATGGGGTGTTGAGTCCATTTCGTTGAGCCAAGGAGTAGCTCTTGTCTATTTCATATTTGGCTTAAGGAACTTTGTCTGTGCTCATTTCAATCTCTGGTTTTATGCAGCACCCCAACTCACCATTCCCCTTAAGCAAGCATAAGTTAGTTTTCTAAATTTGAGAACCTCTTCTGTTTTGTAATCCAGTTCCTGTGTAGCCAAGTTTACATTCCGTGTATTAGTGATATCTTATGATGTTTCTTTTTCTGTGTGACTTATTTCAGTTACAATCATCATACCTGAATCCACTCATTATGCTGCTACGGGCCTGATGACATAGATGTCATTGCTGAGTTATATTGCATTGTACGTAAGTACCACAACTTCTTTATCCATTTTTCACTTTCTGCGATATTGAACTTGTACCGTAAACGAGGTTCTTGTAAACAGAGCCGTCCCAAATTTGGGGTGGCTGTGTCTTTTTGATTTTAATTTCCCTAAGCTATAGGACCATAAGTGGAAGTGCCCTAGGCTCTGTTGCTTTGTTTTTTAGATGTTTCAGGAAACACCATACACTTCTCCCCAGTGCCTGTTGGCAATTTACATCCCACCCATCAGCATAACAAGGGTCCCAGTTCTCCATGGCCTGTCCTGCCTTTCTGGATTTTACACTTTTTTCAGATGGCCCTTTTGACTGGGGGGAAGTGAGACTTCATTGTAGTGCAGATTTCCTTTGCAAGCTTGCTTGGTTGGCCAAAAAGGGCGTATCCGTTTTTTCATGAATATATTCAGGAAAAAACGCATACGCCCTTTTTGGCCAAGTGCATCATTGTCGACGTTCTGCTCTTTTCCTATGCTTTAAATGCAATTCCAGTCTACCTCCTGAAATCGGTTTCCTGCAATTCTGCCCCGCTTTCAAGTCCTCTTGGCAGCCTTACTTCAGTATATTTTTGGACGATAGCTGTCATTTATAACTCTGCAGGTTTGTGAATTACAGTGCCCCTGAGCTCCTTTCTTCAACTCGCTTTCTTGTGAGCTGGCCGCAACACCGCAGGATTGCTTCAGGCCCTAATCTGGTTCCGGCACGGCATGCTGAGCCGTTGGTTAATTCTTCTTCCTGGTGGGAAATGAGAGTTAAATTTGCCCGTCCAGACACCTCCAGCTAGTCTCTCATTGGTTCTCCCTATTCCTGTTCATCTTCCGCAGAAATTGCAAACTGGGCCAAACAGGAGGTTAAAGGCACTGACTCTCCAAGTCGGGAGAGTGTTAGTAAAGTGTCTGGAATGTTGCACCCGAGTACCAGGGGACGAGAACTGAGACATATTTGAACACGTCTCCCGATCACACGGTTGATCATACTCTGGGTTCCACATGCATGTTTAAGCTGAGGGAAGAATCCCTTAAACCTGGGGAGTTGAGATCCGTAGAATGGGTACCATGCAATATGACTTCAAAGGGTCTTCATTTGCTCACCGAACCTCTCCAATCCTATCACTGCTGCGTTTATGCCCCTGTACTCACACTTGATTCTCTTTCGGAGACATAGCAATCCATAGGTTTTAGACACTTACTAGTCAGGTACATTCTTAGGCGTTTAATATGGGGTGTTGAGTACATTTCGTTGAGCAAGGAGTAGCTCTTGTCTATTACATATTTGGCTTAAGGAACTTTATCTGTGCTCATTTCAATCTCTGGTTTTATGCAGCACCCCAACTCACCTTTCCCCTTAAGCAAGCATAAGTTGGTTTTCTAAATTTGAGACCCTGTTTTGTTTTGTAATCCAGTTCCTGTGTAGCCAAGTTTACATTCCGTGTATTAGTGATATCTTATGATGTTTCTTTTTCTGTGTGACTTATTTCAGTTAGAATCATCGTACCTGAATCCACTCATTATGCTGCTACGGGCCTGATGACATAGATTTCATTGCTAAGTGATATTGCATTGTACGTAAGTACCACAACTTCTTTATCCATTTTTCACTTTCTGCGATATTGAACTTGTACCTTAAAAGAGGTTCTTGTAAACAGAGCTGTCCCAAAATTTGTGGTTGCTGTGTCTTTTTTATTTTAATTTCCCTAAGCTATAGGACCATAAGTGGAAGTGCCCTAGGCTTTGTTGCTTTGTTTTTTAGATGTTTCAGGAAACACCATACACTTCTCCAGAGGGGCGGTTGTCAATTTACATCCCGCCCATCAGCATAACAAGGCTCCCAGTTCTCCATGGCCTGTCCTGCCTTTCTGGATTGTACACTTTCTTCAGATGGCCCTTTTGACCGGGGGAAGTGAGACTTCATTGTAGTGCAGATTTCCTTTGCAAGCTTACTTGGTTGGCCAAAAAGGGCGTATGCGTTTTTTCCTGAATATATTCAGGAAAAAACGCAAACGTCCTTTTTGGCCAAGTGCATCATTGTGGACGTTCTGCCTCTTTTCCTATGCTTTAAATGCAATTCCAGTCTACCTCCTGAAATCGGTTTCCTGCAATTCTGCCCCAATTTCAAGTCCTCTTGGCAGCCTTACTTCAGTATATTTTTGGACGATAGCTGTCATTTATAACTCTGCAGGTTTGTGAATTACAGAGTCCCTGAGCTCCTTTCTTGAACTCACTTTCTTGTGAGCTGGCCGCAACACCGCAGGATTGCTTCAGGCCCTAATATGGTTCCAGCATGGCACGCTGAACCTTTGGTTAATTCCTCTTCCTGGTGGGAAATGAGAGTTAAATTTGCCCGTCCAGACACCTCCAGCTAGTCTCTCATTGGTTCTCCCTATTCCTGTTCATCTTCCGCAGAAATTGCAAACTGGGCCAAACAGGAGGTTAAAGGCACTGACTCTCCAAGTCGGGAGAGTGTTAGTAAAGCGTCTGGAATGTTGCACCCGAGTACCAGGGGACGAGAACTGAGACATATTGGAACACGTCTCCCGATCACATGGTGGATCATACTCTGGGTTCCACATGCATGTTTTAGCTGAAGGAAGAATTCGTTAAACCTGGAGAGTTGAGACCCATGGAATGGGTACCATGCAATATGACTTCAAAGGGTCTTCATTTGCTCACCGAACTTCTCCAATCCTGTGACTGCTGCGTTTATGCCCCTGTACACACGCTTGATTCTCTTTCGGAGACATAGCAATCCATAGGTTTTAAGATACTTACTAGTCAGGTACATTCTTAGGCGTTTAATATGGGGTGTTGAGTCCATTTCGTTGAGCAAGGAGTAGCTCTTGTCTATTCCATATTTGGCTTAAGGAAGTTTATCTGTGCTCATTTCAATCTCCGGTTTTATGCAGCACCCCAACTCACCTTTCCCCTTAAGCAAGCATATGTTGGTTTTCTACATTTGAGACCCTGTTCTGTTTCGTAATTCAGTTCCTGTGTAGCCAAGTTTACATTCTGTGTATTAGTGATATCTTAGGATGTTTCTTTTTCTGTGTGACTTATTTCAGTTAGACTCATCATACCTGAATCCACTCATTATGCTGCTATGGGCCTGATGACATAGATTTCATTGCCGAGTGATATTGCATTGTACGTAAGTACCACAAATTCTTTATCCATTTTTCACTTTCTGCGATATTGAACTTGTATCGTAAACGAGGTTCTTGTAAACAGAGTCGTCCCAAACTTTGGGGTGGCTGTGTCTTTTTGATTTTAATTTCCCTAAGCTATAGGACCATAAGTCGAAGTGCCCTAGGCTCTGTTGCTTTGTTTTTTAGATGTTTCAGGAAACACCATACACTTCTCCCGAGTGGCTGTTGGCAATTTACATCCCACCCCTCAGCATAACAAGGCTCCCAGTTCTCCATGGCCTGTCCTGCCTTTCTGGATTTTACACTTTTTTCAGATGGCCCTTTTGACCGGGGGGAAGTGAGACTTCATTGTAGTGCCGATTTCCTTTCCAAGCTTGCTTGGTTGGCCAAAAAGGACGTATGCGTTTTTTCATGAATATATTCAGGAAAAAACGCATACGCACTTTTTGGCCAAGTGCATCATTGTGGACGTTCTGCCTCTTTTCCTATGCTTTAAACGCAATTCCAGTCTACCTCCTGAAATCGGTTTCCTGCAATTCTGCCCCGCTTTCAAGTCCTCTTGGCAGCCTTACTTCAATATATTTTTGGACGATAGCTGTCATTTATAACTCTGCAGGTTTGTGAATTACAGTGCCCCTGAGCTCCTTTCTTCACCTCGCTTTCTTGTGAGCTGGCCGCAACACCGCAGGATTGCTTCAGGCCCTAATCTGGTTCCGGCACGGCACGCTGAGCCTTTGGTTAATTCCTCTTCCTGGTGGGAAATGAGAGTTAAATTTGCCCGTCCAGACACCTCCAGCTAGTCTCTCATTGCTTCTCCCTATTCCTGTTCATCTTCCGCAGAAATTGCAAACTGGGCCAAACAGGAGGTTAAAGGCACTGACTCTCCAAGTCGGAAGAGTGTTAGTAAAGCGTCTGGAATGTTGCACCCGAGTACCAGGGCACGAGAACTGAGACATATTGGAACACGTCTCCCGATCACATGGTTGATCATACTCTGGGTTCCACATGCATGTTTTAGCTGAAGGAAGAATCCCTTAAACATGGAGAGTTGAGACCCGTGGAATGGGTACCATGCAATGTGAGTTCAAAGGGTGTTCATTTGTTCTCCGAACCTCTCGAATCCTATCACTGCTGCGTTTATGCCCCTGTACACACGCTTGATTCTCTTTCGGAGACATAGCGATCCATAGGTTTTAAGATACTTACTAGTCAGGTACATTCTTAGGCGTTTAATATGGGGTGTTGAGTCCATTTCGTTGAGCAAGCAGTAGCTCTTCTCTATTCCATATTTGGCTTAAGGAACTTTATCTGTGCTCATTTCAATCTCTGGTTTTATGCAGCACCCCAACTCACCTTTCCCCTTAAGCAAGCATAAGTTGGTTTTCTAAATTTGAGACCCTGTTCTGTTTTGTAATCCAGTTCCTGTGTAGCCAAGTTTACATTCCGTGTATTAGTGATATCTTATGATGTTTCTTTTTCTGTGTGACTTATTTCAGTTAGAATCATCATACCTGAATCCACTCATTATGCTGCTACAGGCCTGATGACATAGCTTTCATTGCTGAGTGATATTGCATTGTACATAAGTACCACAACTTCTTTATCCATTTTTCGCTTTCTGCAATATTGAACTTGTACCGTGAACGAGGTTCTTGTAAACAGAGCCGTCCCAAACTTTGGGGTGGCTGTGTCTTTTTGATTTTAATTTCCCTAAGCTATAGGACCATAAGTGGAAGTGCCCTAGGCTGTGCTGCTTTGTTTTTTAGATATTTCAGGAAACACCATACACTTCTCCCTAGTGGCTGTTGGCAATTTACATCCCGCCCATCAGCATAACAAGGCTCCCAGTTCTCCATGGTCTGTCCTGCCTTTCTGGATTTTACACTTTTATCAGATGGCCCTTTTGACCGCGGGGAAGTGAGACTTCATTGTAGTGCAGATTTCCTTTGCAAGCTTGCTTGCTTGGCCAAAAAGGGCGTATGCGTTTTTTCCTGAATATATTCAGGAAAAAACGCATACGCCCTTTTTGGCCAAGTGCATCATTGTGGACGTTCTGCCTCTTTTCCTATGCTTTAAATGCAATTCCAGTCTACCTCCTGAAATCGGTTTCCTGCAATTCTGCCCCGCTTTCAAGTCCTCTTGGCAGCCTTACTTCAGTATATTTTTAGATGATAGCTGTCATTTATAACTCTGCAGGTTTGTGAATTACAGTGCCCCTGAGCTCCTTTCTTCAACTCGCTTTCTTGTGAGCTGGCCGCAACACCGCAGGATTGCTTCAGGCCCTAATCTGGTTCCGGCACGGCATGCTGAGCCTTTGGTTAATTCCTCTTCCTGGTGGGAAATGAGAGTTAAATTTGCCCGGCCAGACACCTCCAGCTAGTCTCTCATTGGTCCTCCCTATTCCTGTTCATCTTCCGCAGAAATTGCAAACAGGGCCAAACTGGAGGTTAAAGGCACTGACTCTCCAAGTCGGGAGAGTGTTAATAAAGCATCTGGAATGTTGCACCCGAGTACCAGGGCACGAGAACTGAGACATATTGGAACACGTCTCCCAGTCACACCGTTGATCATACTCTGGGTTCCACATGCATGTTTTAGCTGAAGGAAGAATCCCTTAAACCTGGAGAGGTGAGACCCGTGGAATGAGTACCATGCAATATGTCTCAAAGGGTCTTCATTTGCTCACTGAACCTCTCCAATCCTAACACTGCTGCGTTTATGCCCCTGTACACACGCTTGATTCTCTTTCGGAGACACAGCAATCCATAGGTTTTAAGATACTTACTAGTCAGGTACATACTTAGGCATTTAATATGGGGTGTTGAGTCCATTTCTTTGAGCAAGGAGTAGCTCTTGTCTATTCCATATTTGGCTTAAGGAAGTTTATCTGTGCTCATTTCAATCTCCGGTTTTATGCAGCACCCCAACTCACCTTTCCCCTTAAGCAAGCATATGTTGGTTTTCTACATTTGAGACCCTGTTCTGTTTCGTAATTCAGTTCCTGTGTAGCCAAGTTTACATTCTGTGTATTAGTGATATCTTAGGATGTTTCTTTTTCTGTGTGACTTATTTCAGTTAGACTCATCATACCTGAATCCACTCATTATGCTGCTATGGGCCTGATGACATAGATTTCATTGCCGAGTGATATTGCATTGTACGTAAGTACCACAAATTCTTTATCCATTTTTCACTTTCTGCGATATTGAACTTGTATCGTAAACGAGGTTCTTGTAAACAGAGTCGTCCCAAACTTTGGGGTGGCTGTGTCTTTTTGATTTTAATTTCCCTAAGCTATAGGACCATAAGTCGAAGTGCCCTAGGCTCTGTTGCTTTGTTTTTTAGATGTTTCAGGAAACACCATACACTTCTCCCGAGTGGCTGTTGGCAATTTACATCCCACCCCTCAGCATAACAAGGCTCCCAGTTCTCCATGGCCTGTCCTGCCTTTCTGGATTTTACACTTTTTTCAGATGGCCCTTTTGACCGGGGGGAAGTGAGACTTCATTGTAGTGCCGATTTCCTTTCCAAGCTTGCTTGGTTGGCCAAAAAGGACGTATGCGTTTTTTCATGAATATATTCAGGAAAAAACGCATACGCACTTTTTGGCCAAGTGCATCATTGTGGACGTTCTGCCTCTTTTCCTATGCTTTAAACGCAATTCCAGTCTACCTCCTGAAATCGGTTTCCTGCAATTCTGCCCCGCTTTCAAGTCCTCTTGGCAGCCTTACTTCAATATATTTTTGGACGATAGCTGTCATTTATAACTCTGCAGGTTTGTGAATTACAGTGCCCCTGAGCTCCTTTCTTCACCTCGCTTTCTTGTGAGCTGGCCGCAACACCGCAGGATTGCTTCAGGCCCTAATCTGGTTCCGGCACGGCACGCTGAGCCTTTGGTTAATTCCTCTTCCTGGTGGGAAATGAGAGTTAAATTTGCCCGTCCAGACACCTCCAGCTAGTCTCTCATTGCTTCTCCCTATTCCTGTTCATCTTCCGCAGAAATTGCAAACTGGGCCAAACAGGAGGTTAAAGGCACTGACTCTCCAAGTCGGAAGAGTGTTAGTAAAGCGTCTGGAATGTTGCACCCGAGTACCAGGGCACGAGAACTGAGACATATTGGAACACGTCTCCCGATCACATGGTTGATCATACTCTGGGTTCCACATGCATGTTTTAGCTGAAGGAAGAATCCCTTAAACATGGAGAGTTGAGACCCGTGGAATGGGTACCATGCAATGTGAGTTCAAAGGGTGTTCATTTGTTCTCCGAACCTCTCGAATCCTATCACTGCTGCGTTTATGCCCCTGTACACACGCTTGATTCTCTTTCGGAGACATAGCGATCCATAGGTTTTAAGATACTTACTAGTCAGGTACATTCTTAGGCGTTTAATATGGGGTGTTGAGTCCATTTCGTTGAGCAAGCAGTAGCTCTTCTCTATTCCATATTTGGCTTAAGGAACTTTATCTGTGCTCATTTCAATCTCTGGTTTTATGCAGCACCCCAACTCACCTTTCCCCTTAAGCAAGCATAAGTTGGTTTTCTAAATTTGAGACCCTGTTCTGTTTTGTAATCCAGTTCCTGTGTAGCCAAGTTTACATTCCGTGTATTAGTGATATCTTATGATGTTTCTTTTTCTGTGTGACTTATTTCAGTTAGAATCATCATACCTGAATCCACTCATTATGCTGCTACAGGCCTGATGACATAGCTTTCATTGCTGAGTGATATTGCATTGTACATAAGTACCACAACTTCTTTATCCATTTTTCGCTTTCTGCAATATTGAACTTGTACCGTGAACGAGGTTCTTGTAAACAGAGCCGTCCCAAACTTTGGGGTGGCTGTGTCTTTTTGATTTTAATTTCCCTAAGCTATAGGACCATAAGTGGAAGTGCCCTAGGCTGTGCTGCTTTGTTTTTTAGATATTTCAGGAAACACCATACACTTCTCCCTAGTGGCTGTTGGCAATTTACATCCCGCCCATCAGCATAACAAGGCTCCCAGTTCTCCATGGTCTGTCCTGCCTTTCTGGATTTTACACTTTTATCAGATGGCCCTTTTGACCGCGGGGAAGTGAGACTTCATTGTAGTGCAGATTTCCTTTGCAAGCTTGCTTGCTTGGCCAAAAAGGGCGTATGCGTTTTTTCCTGAATATATTCAGGAAAAAACGCATACGCCCTTTTTGGCCAAGTGCATCATTGTGGACGTTCTGCCTCTTTTCCTATGCTTTAAATGCAATTCCAGTCTACCTCCTGAAATCGGTTTCCTGCAATTCTGCCCCGCTTTCAAGTCCTCTTGGCAGCCTTACTTCAGTATATTTTTAGATGATAGCTGTCATTTATAACTCTGCAGGTTTGTGAATTACAGTGCCCCTGAGCTCCTTTCTTCAACTCGCTTTCTTGTGAGCTGGCCGCAACACCGCAGGATTGCTTCAGGCCCTAATCTGGTTCCGGCACGGCATGCTGAGCCTTTGGTTAATTCCTCTTCCTGGTGGGAAATGAGAGTTAAATTTGCCCGGCCAGACACCTCCAGCTAGTCTCTCATTGGTCCTCCCTATTCCTGTTCATCTTCCGCAGAAATTGCAAACAGGGCCAAACTGGAGGTTAAAGGCACTGACTCTCCAAGTCGGGAGAGTGTTAATAAAGCATCTGGAATGTTGCACCCGAGTACCAGGGCACGAGAACTGAGACATATTGGAACACGTCTCCCAGTCACACCGTTGATCATACTCTGGGTTCCACATGCATGTTTTAGCTGAAGGAAGAATCCCTTAAACCTGGAGAGGTGAGACCCGTGGAATGAGTACCATGCAATATGTCTCAAAGGGTCTTCATTTGCTCACTGAACCTCTCCAATCCTAACACTGCTGCGTTTATGCCCCTGTACACACGCTTGATTCTCTTTCGGAGACACAGCAATCCATAGGTTTTAAGATACTTACTAGTCAGGTACATACTTAGGCATTTAATATGGGGTGTTGAGTCCATTTCTTTGAGCAAGGAGTAGCTCTTGTCTATTCCATAAGTGGCTTAAGGAACTTTATCTGTGCTCATTTCAATCTCTGGTTTTATGCAGCACCCCAACTCACCTTTCCCCTTAAGCAAGCGTGAGTTGGTTTTCTACATTTGAGACACTGTTCTGTTTTGCAATCCAGTTCCTGTGTAGCCAAGTTTACATTCCGTGTATTAGTGATGTCTTATGATGTTTCTTTTTATGTGTGACTTATTTCAGTTACAATCATCATACCTGAATCCACTCATTATGCTGCTACGTGCCTGATGACATAGATGTCATTGCTGAGTGATATTGCATTGTACGTAAGTACCGCAACTTCTTTGTCCATTTTTCACTTTCTGTGATATTGAACTTGTACCGTAAACGAGGTTCTTGTAAACAGAGCCGTCCCAAACTTTGGGGTGGCTGTGTCTTTTTGATTTTAATTTCCCTAAGCTATAGGACCATAAGTGGAAGTGCCCTAGGCTTTGTTGCTTTGTTTTTTAGATGTTTCAGGAAACACCATACACTTCTCCCGAGTGGCTGTTGGCAATTTACATCCCGCCCATCAGCATAACAAGGCTCCCAGTTCTCCATGGCCTGTCCTGCCTTTCTGGATTTTACAGTTTTTTCAGATGGCCCTTTTGACCAGGGGGAAGTGAGACTTCATTGTAGTGCAGATTTCCTTTGCAAGCTTGCTTGGTTGTCCAAAAAGGGCGTATGAGTTTTTTCCTGTATATATTCAGGAAAAAACGCATACGCCCTTTTTGGCCAAGTGCATCATTGTGGACGTTCTGCCTCTTTTCCTATGCTTTAAATGCAATTCCAGTCTACCTCCTGAAATAGGTTTCCTGCAATTCTGCCCCGCTTTCAAGTCCTCTTGGCAGCCTTACTTCAGTATATTTTTGGACGATAGCTGTCATTTATAACTCTGCAGGTTTGTGAATTACAGTGCCCCTGAGCTCCTTTCTTCAACTCGCTTTCTTGTGAGCTGGCCACAACACCGCAGGATTGCTTCAGGCCCTAATCTGGTTCCGGCACGGCACGCTGAGCCTTTGGTTAATTCCTCTTCCTGGTGGGAAATGAGAGTTAAATTTGCCCGTCCAGACACCTCCAGGTAGTCTCTCATTGGTTCTCCCTATTCCTGTTCATCTTCCGCAGAAATTGCAAACTGGGCCAAAAAGGAGTTTAAAGGCACTGACTCTCCAAGTCGGGAGAGTGTTAGTAAAGCGTCTGCAAAGTTGCACCCGAGTACCAGAGGACTAGAACGGAGACATATTGGAACACGTCTCCCGATCACATGGTTGATAATACTCTGGGTTCCACATGCATGTTTTAGCTGAAGGAAGAATCCCTTAAACCTGGAGAGTTGAGACCCGTGGAATGGGTACCATGCAATATGAATTCAAAGGGTCTTCATTTGCTCACCAAACCTGTCCAATCCTATCACTGCTGCGTTTATGTCTCTGTACACATGCTTGATTTTCTTTCAGAGACATAGCAATCCATAGGTTTTAAGATACTTACTAGTCAGGTACATTCTTAGGCGTTTAATATGGGGTTGTGAGTCCATCTCCTTGAGCAAGGAGTAGCTCTTGTCTATTCCATATTTGGCTTAAGGAACTTTATCTGTGCTCATTTCAATCTCCGGTTTTATGCAGCACTCCAACTCACCTTTCCCCTTAAGCAAGCATATGTTGGTTTTCTAAATTTGAGACCCTGTTCTGTTTTGTAATCCAGTTCCTGTGTAGCCAAGTTTACATTCCGTGTATTAGTGATATCTTATGATGTTTCTTTTTCTGTGTGACTTATTTCAGTTACAATCATCATACCTGAATCCACTCATTATGCTGCTACGGGCCTGATGACATAGCTTTCATTGCTGAGTGATATTGCATTGTACATAAGTACCACAACTTCTTTATCCATTTTTCGCTTTCTGCAATATTGAACTTGTACCGTGAACGAGGTTCTTGTAAACAGAGCCGTCCCAAACTTTGGGGTGGCTGTGTCTTTTTGATTTTAATTTCCCTAAGCTATAGGACCATAAGTGGAAGTGCCCTAGGCTGTGCTGCTTTGTTTTTTAGATATTTCAGGAAACATCATACACTTCTCCCTAGTGGCTGTTGGCAATTTACATCCCGCCCATCAGCATAACAAGGCTCCCAGTTCTCCATGGCCTGTCCTGCCTTTCTGGATTTTACACTTTTATCTGATGGCCCTTTTGACCTGGGGGAAGTGAGACTTCATTGTAGTGCAGATTTCCTTTGCAAGCTTGCTTGGTTGGCCAAAAAGTGTGTATGCGTTTTTTCCTGAATATATTCAGGAAAAAACGCATACGCACTTTTAGGCCAAGTGCATCACTGTCGAGGTTCTGCCTCTTTTCCTATGCTTTAAATGCAATTCCAGTCTACCTCCTGAAATCGGTTTCCTGCAATTCTGCCCCGCTTTCAAGTCCTCTTGGCAGCCTTACTTCAGTATATTTTTGGACGATAGCTGTCATTTATAACTCTGCAGGTTTGTGAATTACAGTGCCCCTGAGCTCCTTTCTTCAACTCGCTTTCTTATGAGCTGCCTGCGAAACCGCATGATTGCTTCAGGCCCTAATCTGGTTCCAGCACGGCACGCTGAGCCTTTGGTTAATTCCTCTTCCTGGTGGGAAATGAGAGTTACATTTGCCCGTCCATACACCTCCAGCTAGTCTCTCATTGGTTCTCCCTATTCCTGTTCATCTTCCGCAGAAATTGCAAACTGGGCCAAACAGTAGTTTAAAGGCACTGACTCTCCAAGTCGGGAGAGTGTTAATAAAGCATCTGGAATGTTGCACCCGAGTACCAGGGGACGAGAACTGAGACATATTGGAACACGTCTCCCAGTCACACGGTTGATCATACTCTGGGTTACACATGCATGTTTTAGCTGAAGGAAGAATCCCTTAAACCTGGAGAGGTGAGACCCGTGGAATGAGTACCATGCAATATGACTTCAAAGGGTCTTCATTTGCTCACCGAACCTCTCCAATCCTATCCCTGCTGCGTTTATGCCCCTGTACACACGCTTGATTCTCTTTCGGAGACATAGCAATCCATAATTTTAAGATAGTTACTAGTCAGGTACATACTTAGGCGTTTAATATGGGGTGTTGAGTCCATTTCATTGAGCACGGAGTAGCTCTTGTCTATTACATAAGTGGCTTAAGGAACTTTATCTGTGCTCATTTCAATCTCTGGTTTTGTGCAGCACCCCAACTCACCTTTCCCCTTAAGCAAGCATAGGTTGGTTTTCTAAATTTGAGACCCTGTTGTGTTTTGTGATTCAGTTCCTGTGTAGCCAAGTTTACATTCCGTGTATTAGTGATATCTCATGATGTTTCTTTTTCTGTGTGTCTTATTTCAGTTACAATCATCATACCTGAATCCACTCATTATGCTGCTACGGGCCTGATGACATAGATTTCATTGCTGAGTGATATTGCATTGTACGTAAGTACCACAACTTCTTTATCCATTTTTCGCTTTCTGCGATATTGAACTTGTACGGTAAACGAGGTTCTTGTAAACAGAGCCATCCCAAACTTTGGGGTGGCTGTGTCTTTTTGATTTTAATTTCCCTAAGCTACAGGACCATAAGTGGAAGTGCCCTAGGCTCTGTTGCTTTGTTTTTTAGATGTTTCAGGAAACACCATACACTTCTCCCCAGTGCCTGTTGGCAATTTACATCCCGCCCATCAGCATAACAAGGCTCCCAGTTCTCCATGGCCTGTCCTGCCTTTCTGGATTTTACACTTTTTTCAGATGGCCCTTTTGACCGGGGGGCAGTGAGACTTCATTGTAGTGCAAATTTCCTTTGCAAGCTTGCTTCGTTGGCCAAAAAGTGCGTATGCGTTTTTTCCTGAATATTTTCAGGAAAAAACACATACGCCCTTTTTGGCCAAGTGCATCATTGTGGACGTTCTGCCTCTTTTCCTATGCTTTACATGCAATTCCAGTCTACCTCCTGACATTGGTTTCCTGCAATTCTGCCCCGCTTTCAAGTCCTCTTGGCAGCCTTACTTCAATATATTTTTGGACGATAGCTGTCATTTATAACTCTGCAGGTTTGTGAATGACAGTGCCCCTGAGCTCCTTTCTTCAACTCGCTTTCTTGTGAGCTGCCCGCAACACTGCAGGTTTGCTTCAGGCCCTTGTGTGGTTCTGGCACGGCATGCTGAGCCTTTGGTTAATTCCTCTTCCTGGTGGGAAATGAGAGTTAAATTTGCCCGTCCAGACACCTTCAGCTAGTCTCTCATTGTTTCTCCCTATTCCGTTCATCTTCCATAGAAATTGCAAACTGGGCCAAACAGGAGGTTAAAGGCACTGACTCTCCAAGTGGGGAGAGTGTTAGTAAAGCGTCTGGAATGTTGCACCCGAGTACCAGGGGACGAAAACTGAGACACATTTGAACACGTTTCCCGATCACACGGTGGATCATACTCTGGGTTCCACATGCATGTTTTAGCTGAAGGAAGAATCCCTTAAACCTGGAGATTTGAGACCCATGGAATGGGTACCATGCAATAAGACTTCAAAGGGTCTGCATTTGCTCACCGATCCTCACCAATCCTATCACTGCTGCGTTTATGCTGCTGTACACACTCTTGATTCTCTTTCGGAGACATATAAATCCATAGGTTTTAAGATTCTTACTAGTCAGGTATATTCTTAGGCGTTTAATATGGGGTGTTGAGTCCACTTCGTTGAGCAAGGAGTAGCTCTTGTCTATTACATATTTGGCTTATGGAACGGTATCCGTGCTAATTTCAATCTCTGGTTTTATGCAGCACCCCAACTCACCTTTCCCCTTAAGCAAGCATAAGTTGGTTTTCTACATTTGAGACCCTGTTCTGTTTTGGAATTCAGTTCCTGTGTAGCCAAGTTTACATTCCCTGTATTAGTGATATCTTATGATGTTTCTTTTTCTGTGTGACTTATTTCACTTAGAATCATCATACCTAAATCCACTCATTATTCTGCTACGGGCCTGATGACATAGATTTCATTGCTGAGTGATATTGCATTGTACGTAAGTACCACAACTTCTTTATCCATTTTTCGCTTTCTGTGATATTGAACTTGTACCGGAAATGAGGTTCTTGTAAACAGAGCCGTCCCAAACTTTAGGGTGGCTGTGACTTCTTGACTTTAATTTCCCTAAGCTATAGGATCATAAGTGGATATGCCCTAGCCTCTGTTGCTTTGTTTTTTAGATGTTTCTGGAAACACCATACACTTCTCCAGAGTGGCTATTGGCAATTTACATCCCGCCCATCAGCATAACAAGGCTCCCAGTTCTCCATGGCCTGTCCTGCTTTTCTGGATTTTACACATTTTCAGATGGCCCTTTTGACCGGGGGGCAGTGAGACTTCATTGTTGTGCAGATTTCTTTTGCAAACTTGCTTGGTTGGCCAAAAAGTGCGTATGCGTTTTTTCCTGAATATATTCAGGAAAAAAAGCATACACACTTTTTGGCCAAGTGCATCATTGTGGACGTTCTGCCTCTTTTCCTATGCTTTACATGCAATTCCAGTCTACCTCCTGAAATCGGTTTCCTGCAATTCTGCCCCACTTTCAAGTCCTCTTGGCAGCCTTACTTCAATATATTTTTGGACGATAGCTGTCATTTATAACTCTGCAGGTTTGTGAATTACAGTGCCCCTGAGCTCCTTTCTTCAACTCGCTTTCTTGTGAGCTGGTCGCAACACCACAGGATTGCTTCAGGCCCTAGTGTGGTTCTGGCATGGCACGCTGAGCCTTTGGTTAATTGCTCTTCCTGGTGGGAAATGAGAGTTAAATTTGCCCTTCCAGACACCTCCAGCTAGTCTCTCATTGGTTCTCCCTTTTCCTGTTCATTTTCCGCAGAAATGGCAAACTGGGCCAAACAGGAGTTTAAAGGCACTGACTCTCCAAGTGGGGAGAGTGTTAGTAAAGCGTCTGGAATGTTGCACCCGAGTACCAGGGGACGAAAACTGAGACACATTTGAACACGTTTCCTAATCACACGATGGATCATACTCTGGGTTCCACATGCATGTTTTAGCTGAAGGAAGAAACACTTAAACCTGGAGAGTTGAGACCCATGGAATGGGTACCATGCAATATGATTTCAAAGGGTCTGCATTTGCTCACCGAACCTCACCAATCCTATCACTGCTGCGCTTATGCCACTGTACATACGCTTGATTCTCTTTCGGAGACATATAAATCCATAGGTTTTAAGATTCTTACTAGTCAGGTATATTCTTAGGCGTTTAATATGGGGTGTTGAGTCCACTTCGTTGAGCAAGGAGTAGCTCTTGCCTATTACATATTTGGCTTCTGGAATGTTATCTGTGCTAATTTCAATCTCTGGTTTTATGCAACACCCCAACTCACCTTTCCCCTTAAGCAAGCAAAAGTTGTTTTTCTACATTTGAGACCCTGTTCTGTTTTGTAATTCAGTTCCTGTGTAGCCAAGTTTACATTCCGTGTAGTAGTGATATCTTATGATGTTTCCTTTTCTGTGTGACTTATTTTACTTAGAATCATCGTACCTGAATCTACTCATTATGCTGCTGCGGGCCTGATGATATAGATTTCATAGCTGAGTGATATTGCATTGTACGTAAGTACCACAACTTCTTTATCCATTTTTCGCTTTCTGTGATATTGAACTTGTACCGTAAACGAGGTTCTTGTAAACAGAGCCGTCCCAAACTTTGGGGTGGCTGTGTCTTTTTTATTTTAATTTCCCTAAGCTATAGGACCATAAGTGGAAGTGCCCTAGGCTCTGTTGCTTTGTTTTTTAGATGTTCCAGGAAACACCATACACTTCTCCAGAGTGGCTCTTGGCAATTTACATCCCACCAATCAGCATAACCAGGCGCCCAGTTCTCCATGGTCTGTCCTGCCTTTCTGGATTTTACACTTTTTTCAGATGACCCTTTTGACCGGGGAGCAGTGAGACTTCATTGTAGTGCAGATTTCCTTTGCAAGCTTGCTTGGTTGGCCAAAAAGGACGTATGCGTTTTTTCCTGAATATATTCAGGAAAAAACGCATACGCACTTTTTGGCCAAGTGCATCATTGTGGACGTTCTGCCTCTTTTCCTATGCTTTACATGCAATTCCAGTCTACATCCTGAAATCGGTTTTCTGCAATTCTGCCCCACTTTCAAGTCCTCTTGGCAGCCTTACTTCAATATATTTTTGGACGATAGCTGTCATTTATAACTCTGCAGGTTTGTGAATGACAGTGCCCCTGAGCTCCTTTCTTCAACTTGCTTTCTTGTGAGCTGGCCATGATTGCTTCAGGTCCTAGTTCTGTTCCATCTCGGCACGCTGAGCCTTTGGTTAATTCCTCATCCTGTTGGGAAATGGAGTTAATTTTGCCCTTCCAGACACCTCCTACTAATCTCTCATTGGTTCTCCGTATTCCTTTTCATCTTCCTCAGAAATTGCAAACTGGGCCAAACAGGAGGTTAAAGGCACTGACTCTCCAAGTGGGGATAGAGTTAGTAAAGCGTCTGGAAAGTTGCACCCAAGTACCAGGGTACGAAAACTGAGACAAATTTGAACATGTTTCCCGATCACATGGTGGATCATACTCTGGATTCCACATGCATGTTTTAGCTGAAGGAAGAATCCCTTAAACCTGGAGAGTTGAGACCCATGGAATGGGTACCATGCAATATGACTTCAAAGGGTCTGCATTTGCTCACCGAACCTCACCAATCCTATCACTGCTGCGTTTATGCCACCGTACACATGCATCATTCTTTTTCGGAGACATATATATACATAGGTTTTAAGATTCTTACTAGTCAGGTATATTCTTAGGCATTTAATATCGGGTGTTGAGTCCACTTCGTTGAGCAAGGAGTAGCTCTTGTCTATTACATATTTGGCTTATGGAACGGTATCTGTGCTAATTTCAATCTCTGGTTTTATGCAGCGCCCCAACTCACCTTTCCCCTTAAGCAAGCATAAGTTGGTTTTCTACCTTTGAGACCCTGTTCTGTTTTGTAATTCAGTTCCTGTGTAACCAAGTTTACATTCCGTGTAGTAGTGATATCTTATGATGTTTCTTTTTCTGTGTGACTTATTTCACTTAGAATCATCGAACTTTAATCCACTCATTATGCTGCTACGGGCCTGATGACATAGATTTCATTGCTGAATGATATTGCATTCTACGTAAGTACCACAACTTCTTTATCCATTTTCGTTTTTTGTGATATTGAACTTGTAGCATAAACGAGGTTCTTGTAAACAGAGCTGGCCTGAAATTTGGGGTGGCTGTGTCTTTTTTATTTTACTTTCCCTAAGCTATAGGACCATAAGTGGAAGTGCCCGAGGCTCTGTTACTTTGTTTTTTAGATGTTTCAGGAAACACCATACACTTCTCCAGAGTGGCTGTTGGCAATTTACATCCCGCCCATCAGCATAACAAGGCTCCCAGTTCTCCATTGTCTGTCCTGCCTTTCTGGACTTTACACTTTTTTCAGATGGCCCTTTTGACGGGGGGAAGTGAGACTTCATTGTAGTGCAGATTTCCTTTGCAAGCTTGCTTGTTTGGCCAAAAAGGGTGTATGCTTTTTTCCTGAATATATTCAAGAAAAAACGCATACGCCCTTTTTGGCCAAGTGCATCATTGGGGACGTTCTGCCTCTTTTCCTATGCTTTAAATGCAATTCCTGTCTACCTACTGAAATCGGTTTCCTGCAATTCTGCCCTGCTTTCAAGTCCTCTTGGAAGCCTTACTTCAATATATTTTTGGACGATAACTGTCATTTATAACTCTGCAGGTTTGTGAATTACAGTGCCCCTGAGCTCCTTTCTTGAACTCACTTTCTTGTGAGCTGGCGGCAACACCGCAGGATTGCTTCAGGCCCTAGTGTGGTTCTGGCATGGCACGCTGAGCCTTTGGTTAATTCCTCTTCCTGGTGGGAAATGAGAGTTAAATTTGCCCGTCCAGACACCTCCAGCTAGTCTCTCATTGGTTCTCCCTATTCCTGTTCATCTTCCGCAGAAATTGCAAATGGGCCCAACAGGAGGTTAAAGGCACTGACTCTCCAAGTGGGGAGAGTGTTAGTAAAGCGTCTGGAATGTTGCTCCCGAGTACCAGGGGACGAAAACTGAGACACATTTGCACACGTTTCCTGATCACACGATGGATCATACTCTGGGTTCCACATGCATGTTTTAGCTGAAGGAAGAATCCCTTAAACCTGGAGAGTTGAGACCCATGGAATGGGTACCATGCAATATGACTTCAAAGGGTCTGCATTTGCTCACCGAACCTTACCAATCCTATCACTGCTGCGCTTATGCCGCTGTACATACGCTTGATTCTCTTTCAGAGACATATAAATCCATAGGTTTTAAGATTGTTACTAGTCAGGTATATTATTAGGCGTTTAATATGGGGTGTTGAGTCCACTTCGTTGAGCAAGGAGTAGCTCTTGTCTATTACATATTTGGCTTATGTCACAGTATCTGTGCTAATTTCAATCTCTGGTTTTATGCAGTACCCCAACTCACCTTTCCCCTTAAGCAAGCATAAGTTGGTTTTCTACATTTGAGACCCTGTTCTGTTTTGTAATTCAGTTCCTGTGTAGCCAAGTTTACATTCCGTGTATTAATGATATCTTATGATGTTTCTTTTTCTGTGTGGCTTATTTCACTTATGATCATCGTACCTGAATCCACTCGTTATGCTGCTACGGGCCTGATGACATAGATTTCATTGCTGAGTGATATTGCCTTGTACATAAGTACCACAACATCTTTATCCATTTTTCGCTTTCTGCGTTATTGAACTTGTACCGTAAATGAGGTTCCTGTAAACAGAGCCGTCACAAACTTTAGGGTGGCTGTGTGTTTTTGATTTTAATTTCCCTAAGCTATAGGACCATAAGTGGAAGTGCCCTTGGCTCTGTTGCTTTGTTTTTTAGATGTTTCAGGAAACACCAGACACTTCTCCAGAGTGGCTATTGGCAATTTACATCCCGCCCATCAGCATAACAAGGCTCCCAGTTCTCCATGGCCTGTCCTGCCTTTCTGGATTTTACACTTTTTTCAGATGTCCCTTTTCACAGGGGGGAAGCGAGAGTTCATTGTAGTGCAGATTTCCTTTGCAAGCTTGCTTAGTTGGCCAAAAGGGCGTAAGCGTTTTTTCCTGAATATATTCAGGAAAAAATGCATACGCCCTTTTTGGCCAAGTGCATCATTGTGGACGTTCTGCCTCTTTTCCTATGCTTTAAATGCAATTCTAGTCAACCTCCTGAAATCGGTTTCTTGCAATTCTGCCCCACTTTCAAGTCCTCTTGGCAGCCTTACTTCAATATATTTTTGGACGATAGCTGTCATTTATAACTCTGCAGGTTTTTGAATTATAGTGCCCCTGAGCACCTTTCTTCAAGTCACTTTCTTGTGAGCTGGCCGTAGCACCGCAGGATTGCTTCAAGGCCTAATCTGGTTCAGGCACGGCACGCTGTGCCTTTGGTTAATTCCTCTTCCTAGTGGGAAGTGAGAGATAAATTTGCCCGTCCAGACAACTCCAGCTAGTCTCTCATTGGTTCTCCCTATTCCTGTTCATCTTCTGCAGAAATTGCAAACTTGGCCAAACAGGAGCTTAAAGGCACTGACACTCCAAGTGGGGAGAGTGTTAGTAAAGCGTCTGGAATGTTGCACCCGAGTACCAGGGGACGAAAACTGAGACACATTTGAACACGTTTCGGGATCACACGGTGGATCATACTCTGGGTTCCACATGCATGTTTTAGCTGAAGGAAGAATCCCTTAAACCTGGAGAGTTGAGACCCATGGAATGGGCACCATGCAATATGATTTCAAAGGGTCTGCATTTGCTCTCGAACCTCACTAATCCTATCACTGCTGCGTTTTTGCCACTGTACACACTCTTGATTCTCTTTCAGAGACATATAAATCCATAGGTTTTAAGATTCTTACTAGTCAGTTATATTCTTAGGCATTTAATATGAGGTGTAGTGTCCACTTCGTTGAGCAAGGAGTAGCTCTTGTCTATTATATATTTGGCTTATGGAATGGTATCTGTGCTAATTTCAATCTCTGGTTTTATGCAGCACCTCAACTCAGCTTTCCCCTTAAGCAAGCATAAGTTGGTTTTCTAAATTTGAGACCATGTTCTGTTTTGTAATTCAGTTCCTGTGTAGCCAAGTTTACATTCCGTGTATTAGTGATATCTTATGATGTTTCTTTTTCTGTGTGACTTATTTCACTTAGAATCATCGTACCTGAATCCACTCATTATGCTGCTACGGGCCTGATGACATAGATTTCATTGCTGACTGATATTGCATTGTACGTAAGTACCACAACTTCTTTATCCATTTTTCGCTTTCTGCGTTATTGAACTTGTATGGTAAACGAGGTTCTTGTAAACAGAGCCGTCCCAAACTTTGGGGTGGCTGTGTGTTTTTGATTTTAATTTCCCTAAGCTATAGGACCATAAGTGGAAGTGCCCCATGCTCTGTTGCTTTGTTTTTTAGATGTTTCAGGAAATACCATACACTTCTCCAGAGTGGCTGTTGGCAATTTACATCCCGCCCACCAGCATAACCAGGCTCCCAGTTCTCCATGGCCTGTCCTGCCTTTCTGGATTTTACACTTTTTTCAGATATCCCTTTTGACAAGGGGGAAGTGAGAGTTCATTGTAGTGCAGATTTCCTTTGCAAGCTTGCTTGGTTGGCCAAAAGGGCGTATGCGTTTTTTCCTGAATATATTGAGGAAAAAACGCATATGCCCTTTTTGGGCAAGTGCATCATTGTGGACGTTCTGCATCTTTTCCTATGCTTTAAATGCAATTCCAGTCAACCTCCTGAAATCAGTTTCCTGCAATTCTGCCCCACTTTAAAGTTCTCTTGGCAGCTTTACTTCAATATATTTTTGGACGATAGCTGTCATTTATAACTCTGCAGGTTTGTGAGTTATAGTGCCCCTGAGCAGCTTTCTTCAACTCACTTTCTTGTGAGCTGGCCGCAACACTGCAGGGTTGCTTCATGGCATAATCTGGTTCCGGCATGGCACGCTGAGCCTTTGGTTAATTCCTCTTCCTAGTGGGAAGTGAGAGATAAATTTGCCCGTCCAGACACCTCCAGCTAGTCTCTCATTGGTTCTCCCTATTCCTGTTCATCTTCCGCAGAAACTGCAAACTGCGCCAAACAGGAGCTTAAAGGCACTGACTCTCCAAGTGGGGAGAGTGTTAGTTAAGCGACTGGAATGTTGCACCCGAGTACCACGGGACAAAAACTGAGACAGATTTGAACACGTTTCCCGATCACACGGTGGATCATAGTCTTGGTTTCACATGCATGTTTTAGCTGAAGGAAGAATCCCTTCAACCTGGAGAGTTGAGACCAATGGAATGGGTACCATGCAGTAAGAATTCAAAGGGTCTACATTTGCTCACCGAACCTCACCAATCCTATCACTGCTGCGCTTATGCCGCTGTACACACGCTTGTTTCTCTTTCGCAGACATATCAATCCATAGGTTTTAAGATTCTTACTAGTCAGGTATATTCTTAGGCGTTTAATATGGGGTGTTGAGTCCATTTCGTTGAGCAAAGAGTAGCTCTTGTCTGTTACATATTTGGCTTATGGAATGGTATCTGTGCTAATTTCAATCTCTGGTTTTATGCAGCACCCCAACTCACCTTCCCTTTAAGCAAGCATAAGTTGGTTTTCTACATTTGAGGCCATGTTCTGTTTTGTAATTCAGTTCCTGTGTAGCCAAGTTTACATTCTGTGTAGTAGTGATATCTTAAGATGTTTCTTTTTCTATGTGACTTATTTCACTTAGAATCATCGTACCTAAATCCACTCATTATGCTGCTACGGGCCTGGTGATATAGATTTCATTGCTGAGTGATATTGCATTGTACGTAAGTACCACAACTTCTTTATCCATTTTTCGCTTTCTGCGATATTGAACTTGTACCGTAAACGAGTTTCTTGTAAACAGAGCCGTCCCAAACTTTGGAGTGACTGTGTCTTTTTGATTTTAATTTCCCTAAGCTATAGGACCATAAGTGGAAGTGCGCTAGGCTCTGTTGCTTTGTTTTTTAGATGTTTCAGGAAACACCATACACTTCTCCAGAGTGGCTGTTGGCAATTTACATCCTGCCCATCAGCATAACAAGGCTCCCATTTCTCCATGGCCTGTCCTGCTTTCTGGATTTTACACTTTTTTCAGATGGCCCTTTTGCCTGGGGGGAAGTTAGACTGCATTGTAGTGCAGCTTTCCTTTGGAAGCTTGCTTGGTTGGCCAAAAAGGGCCTATGCGTTTTTTCCTGAATATATTCAGGAAAAAACGCGTACGCCCTTTTTGGACAAGTGCATCATTGTGGACGTTCTGCCTCTTTTCCTATGCTTTAAATGCAATTCCAGTCTACCTCCTGAAGTCGGTTTCCTGCAATTCTGCCCGCTTTCAAGTCCTCTTGGCAGACTTACTTCAATATATTTTTGGATGATAGCTGTCCTTTATAACTCTGCAGGTTTGTGAAATACAGTGCCCCTGAGCTCCTTTCTTCAACTCGCTTTCTTGTGAGCTGGCCGCAACACCACAGGATTGCTTCAGGCTCTAATCTGGTTCCGGCACGTCCCGCTGAGCCTTTGGTTAATTCCTCTCCCTTTTGGTAAATGAGAGTTAAATTTGTCCGTCCAGACACCTCCAGGTAGTCTCTCATTGATTCTCCCTATTGCTGTTCATCTTCCAGAGAAATTGCAAACTGGGCCAAAAAGCAGGTTCAAGGCACTGACTCTCCAAGTGCGGAGAGTGTTAGTAAATCGTCTAGAATGTTGCACCCGAGTACCACTGGACAAAAACTGAGACACATTTTAACACGTTTCCTGATCACATGGTGGATAATACTCTGGGTTCCACATGCATGTTTTAGCTGAAGGAAGAATCCCTTAAACCTGGAGAGTTGAGACCCATGGGATGGGTACCATGCAATATGACTTCAAAGGATCTGTATTTCTCACTGAACCTCACCAATCCTATCACTGCTGCGTTTATGCCACTGTACACACGCTTGATTCTCTTTCAGAGACATATAAATCCATAGGTTTAACATTCTTACTAGTCAGGTATATTCTTAGGCGTTTAATATGAGGTGTTGAGTACATTTCGTTGAGCAAGGAGTAGCTCTTGTCTGTTACATATTTGGCTTAAGGAAAGGTATCTGTGCTAATTTAAATCTCTGGTTTTATGAAGCTCCCCAACTCACCTTTCCCCTTAAGCAAGCATAAGTTGGTATTCTAAGTTTGAGACACTGTTCTGTTGTGTAATTCAGTTCCTGTGTAGCCAAGTTTACATTCCGTGTATTAGTGATATCTTATGATATTTCTTTTTCTGTGTGACTTATTTCACTTAGAATCATCGCTCCTGAATCCACTCATTATGCTGCTACGGGCCTGATGACATAGATTTCACTGCTGAGTGATATTGCATTGTACGTAAGTACCACAACGTCTTTATCCATTTTTCTCTTTCTGCGATATTAAACTTGTACCGTAAACGAGGTTCTTGTAAACAGAGCCATCCCAAAATTTGGGGTGGCTGTGTCTTTTTGATTTTAATTTCCCTAAGGTCTAGGACCATAAGTGGAAGTGCCCTAGGCTCTGTTGCTTTGTTTTTTACATGTTTCAGGAAACACCGTACACTTCTCCAGAGTGGCTGTTGGCAAGTTACATCCCGCCCATCAGCATAACAAGGCTCCCAATTCTCCATGGCCTGTCCTGCCTTTCTGGATTTTACAGTTTTTTCAGATAGCCCTTTTGACCTAGGGGAAGTGAGACTTCATTGTACTGCAGATTTCCTTTGCAAGCTTGCTTGGTTGTCCAGAAAGGGCGTATGCGTTTTTTCCTGAATATATTCAGTGAAAAACTCATACGCCCTTTTTGGACAAGTGCATCATTGTGGACGTTCTGCCTCTTTTCCTATGCTTTACATGCAATTCCAGTCTACCTCCTGAAATCGGTTTCGTGCAATTCTGCCCCGCTTTCGAGTCCTCTTGGCAGCCTTAACCCAATATATTTTTGGACGATAGCTGTCATTTATAACTCTGCAGGTTTGTGAATTACAGTACCCCTGAGCAACTTTCTTCAACTCGCTTTCTTCTGAGCTGGCCGCAATGCTGCAAGATTGCTTCAGGCCCTAGTGTGGTTCCGGGACGGCACGCTGAGCCTTTGGTTAATTCCTCTTCCTGGTGGGAAATGAGAGTTAAATTTGCCCGTCAAGACACCTCCAGCTAGTCTCTCATTGGTTCTCCCTATTCCTGTTCATTTTCCGCAGGAATTGCAAACTGGGCCAAACAGGAGGTTAAAGGCACTGACTCCCCAAGTGGGGAGAGTGTTAATAAAGCATCTGGTATGTTGCACCCGAGTACCAGGGGATGAAAACTGAGACACATTTGAACACGTTTCCCGAACACACGGTGGATCATACTCTGGGTTCCACATGCAAGTTTTAGCTGAAGGAAGAATCCCTTAAACCTGGAGAGTTGAGACCCATGGAATTGGTACCATGCAATATGACTTCAAAGGGTCTGCATTTGCTCACAGAAACTCACCAATCCCATCACTGCTGCGTTTATGCCACTGTACACACGCTTGATTCTCTTTCGGAGACATATCATTCCATAGGTTTTAAGATTCTTACTAGTCAGGTATATTTTTAGGCATTTAATATGGGGTGTTGAGTCCACTTCGTTGAGCAAGGAGTAGCTCTTGTCTATTACATATTTGGCTTATGGAACGGTATCTGTGCTAATTTCAATCTCTGGTTTTATGCAGCACCCCAACTCACCTTTCCCCTTAAGCAGGCATAAGTTGGTTTTCTACATTTGAGACCCTGTTCTCTTTTGTAATTCAGTTCCTGTGTAGCCAAGTTTACATTCCGTGTATTAGTGATATCTTATGATGTTTCTTTTTCTGTGTGACTTATTTCACTTAGAATCATCGTACCTGAATCCACTCATTATGCTGCTACGGGCCTGATGACATAGATTTCATTGCTGAATGATACTGCATTGTATGTAACTACCACAACTTCTTTATCCATTTTTCGCTTTCTGTGATATTGAACTTGTACCGTAAATGAGGTTCTTGTAAACAGAGCCGTCCCAAACTTTGGGGTGGCTGTGTCTTTCTTATTTTAATTTCCCTAAGCTATAAGACTATAAGTGGAAGTGCCCTAGGCTCTGTTGCTCTGTTTTTTAGATGTTTCAGGAAACACCATACACTTCTCCAGAGTGGCTGTTGGCAATTTACATCCCACCCATCAGCATAACAAGGCTCCCAGTTCTCCATGGCCTGTCCTGCCTTTCTGGATTTTACACTTTTTTCAGATGGCCCTTTTGACCGGGGGCAGTGAGACTTCATTGTAGTGCAGATTTCCTTTGCAAGCTTGCTTGGTTGGCCAAAAAGGGCATATGTGTTTTTCCTGAATATATTCAGGAAAAAACGCATATGACCTTTTTGGCCAAGTGCATCATTGTGGACGTTCTGCCTGTTTTCCTATGCTTTACATGCAATTCCAGTGTACCTCCTGAAATCGGTTTCCTGCAATTCTGCCCCGCTTTCAAGTCCTCTTGGCAGCCTTACTTCAATATATTTTTGGACGATAGCTGTCATTTATAACTCTGCAGGTTTGTGAATGACAGTGTCCCTGAGCTGCTTTCTTCAACTCGCTTTCTTGTGAGCTGGCCACAACACCGCAGGATTGCTTCAGGCCCTAGTGTGGTTCCTGAACGGCACGCTGAGCCTTTGGTTAATTCCTCTTCCTGGTGGGAAATGAGAGTTAAATTTGCCCGTCCAGACACCTCCAGCTAGTCTCTCATTGGTTCTCTCTATTCCCGTTCATTTTCCGCAGAAATTGCAAACTGGGCAAACAGGAGGTTAAAGGCACTGACTCTCCAAGTGGGGAGAGTGTTAGTAAAGCGTCTGGAATGTTGCACCCGAGTACCAGGGGCCAAAAACTGAGACACATTTGAACACGTTTCCCAATCACACAGTGGATCATACTCTGGATTCCACATGCATGATTTAGCTGAAGGAAGAATCCCTTAAACCTGGAGAGTTGAGACCCATGGAATGGGTACCATGCAATATGACTTCAAAGGGTCTGCATTTGCTCACGAACCTCACCAGTCGTATCAAGGCTGCATTTATGCCGCTGTACACACACTTGATTCTCTTTCGGAGACATATAAATCCATAGGTTTTAAGATTCTTACTAGTCAGGTATATTCTTAGGCGTTTAATATGTGGTGTTGAGTCGACTTCGTTGAGCAAGAAGTAGCTCTTGTCTATTACATAGTTGGCTTATGAAACGGTATCTATGCTAATTTCAATCTCTGGTTTTATGCAGCACCCCAACTCACCTTTCCCCTTAAGCAAGCATAAGTTGGTTTTCTACATTTGAGACCCTGTTTTGTTTTGTAATTCAGTTCCGGTGTAGCCAAGTTTCCATTCGGTGTATTAGTGATACCTTATGATGTTTCTTTTTCTGTGAGACTTATTTCACTTAGAATCATCGTACCTGAATCCACTCATTATGCTGCTATGGGCCTGATGACATAGATTTCCTTGCTGAGTGATATTGCATTGTACGTAAGTACCACAACGTCTTTATCCATTTTTTGCTTTCTGTGATATTGAACTTGTACCGTAAATGAGGTTCTTGTAAACAGAGCCATTCCAAACTTTTGGGTGGCTGTGTCTTTTTGATTTTAATTTCCCTAAGCTATAGGACCATAAGTGGAAGTGCCCTAGGCTCTGTTGCTTTGTTTTAGATGTTCCAGGAAACACCATAGACTTCTCCTGAGTGGCTGTTGGCAATTTACATCCCACCCATCAGCATAACAAGGTTCCCAATTCTCCATGGCCTGTCCTGCATTTCTGGATTTTACACTTTTTTCAGATGGCCCTTTTCACTGCGGGGAAGTGAGACTTCCTTGTAGTGCAGATTTCCTTTGCAAGATTGCTTGGTTGGCCAAAGAGGGCGTATGCCTTTTTTCCTGAATATATTCAGGAAAAAACGCATACGCCCTTTTTGGCCAAGTGCATCATTGTCGACGTTCTGCCTCTTTTCCTATGCTTTAAATGCAATTCCAGTCTACCTCGTGAAATCGGTTTCCTGCAATTCTGGCCCGCTTTCAAGTCCTCTTGGCAGCCTTACTTCAGTATATTTTTGGATGATAGCTGTCATTTATAACTCTGCAGGTTTGTGAATTACAGTGCCCCTGAGCTCCTTTCTTCAACTCGCTTTCTTGTGAGCTGGCCGCAACGCCGCAGGATTGCTTCAGGCCCTAATCTGTTTCCGGCACAGCACGCTGAGCCTTTGGTTAATTCCTCTTCCTGGTGGGAAATGAGAGATAAATTTGCTCGTCCAGACACCTCCAGCTAGTCTCTCATTGGTTCTCCCTATTCCTGTTCATCTTCCGCGGAATTTGCAAACTGGGCCAAACAAGAGGTTAAAGGAACTGACTCTCCAAGTCAGGAGAGTGTTAGTAAAGCGTCTGGAATGTTGCACACGAGTACCAGGGGATGAGAACTGAGACATACTGGAACACGTCTCCCGATCACACGGTTGATCATACTCTGGGTTTCACATGCATGTTTAGCTGAAGGAAGAATCCCTTAAACCTGGAGAGTTGAGACCCGTGGAATGGGTACCATGCAATATGACTTCAAAGGGTCTTCATTTGCTCACCGAACCTCTCCAATCCTATCACTGCTGCGTTTATGCCCCTGTACACACGCTTGATTCTCTTTCGGAGACATAGCGATTCATAGGTTTTAAGATACTTACTAGTCGGATACATTCTTAGGCGTTTAATATGGGGTGTTGAATCCATCTCGTTCAGCAAGGAGTAGCTCTTGTCTATTACACATTTGGCTTAAGGAACTTTATCTGTGATCATTTCAATCTCTGGTTTTATGCACCACCCCAACTCATCTTTCCCCTTAAGCAAGCATAAGTTGGTTTTCTAAATTTGAGACCCTCTTCTGTTTTGTAATTCAGTTAGTGTGTAGCCAAGTTTACATTCCGTGTAGTAGTGATATCTTATGATGTTTCTTTTTCTGTGTGACTTATTTCAGTTAGAATCATCATACCTGAATCCACTCATTATGCTGCTACGGGCCTGATGACATAGATGTCATTGCTGAGGGATATTGCATTGTACGTAAATACCACAACATCTTTATCCATTTTTCGCTTTCTGTGATATTGAACTTGTACCGTAAACGAGGTTCTTGTAAACAGAGCCATCCGAAACTTTGGGGTGGCTGTGTCTTTTTGATTTTAATTTCCCTAAGCTATAGGACCATAAGTGGAAGTGCCCTAGGCTCTGTTGCTTTGTTTTTTAGATGTTTCAGGAAACACCATACACTTCTCCCTAGTGGCTGTTGGCAATTTACATCCGGCCCATCAGCATAACAAGGCTCTCAGTTCTCCATGGCCAGTCCTGCCTTTCTGGATTTTACACTTTTTTCAGATGGCCCTTTTGACCGGGGGGAAGTGAGACCACATTGAAGTGCAGATTTCCTTTGCAAGCTTGCTTGGTTGGCCAAAAAGTGCGTATGTGTTTTTTCCTGAATATATTCAGGAAAAAACGCATACGCACTTTTTGGCCAAGTGCATCATTGTCGACGTTCTGCCTCTTTTCCTATGCTTTAAATGCAATTCCAGTCTACCTCCTGAAATCGGTTTCCTGCAATTCTGGCCCGCTTTCAAGTCCTCTTGGCAGCCTTACTTCAGTATATTTTTGGACGATAGCTGTCATTTATAACTCTGCAGGTTTGTGAATTAGAGTGCCCCTGAGCTCCTTTCTTCAACTCGCTTTCTTGTGAGCTGGCCGCAACACCGCAGGATTGCTTCAGGCCGTAATCTGGTTCCGGTACGGCCCGCTGAGCCTTTGGTTAATTCCTCTTCCTGGTGGGAAATGAGAGTTAAATTTGCCCGTCCAGACACCTCCAGCTAGTCTCTCATTGGTTCTCCCTATTCCTGTTCATCTTCTGCAGAAATTTCAAACTGGGCCAAACAGGAAGTTAAAGGCACTGACTCTCCAAGTCGGGAGAGGGTTAGTAAAGTATCTGGAATGTTGCACCCGAGTACCAGGGGACGAAAACTGAGATATATTGGCACACGTCTCCCGATCACACGGTTGATCATACTCTGGGTTTCACATGCATGTTTTAGCTGAAGGAAGAATCCCTTAAACCTGGAGAGTTGAGACCCGTGGAATGGGTACCATGCAATATGACTTCAAAGGGTCTTCGTTTGCTCACCGAACCTCTCCAATCTTATCACTGCTGCGTTTATGCCCCTGTACACATGCTTGATTCTCTTTCGGAGACATAGCAATCCATAGGTTTTAAGATACTTACTAGTCAGGGACATTCTTAGTCTTTTAATATGGGGTGTTGAGTCCATTTCGTTGAGCAAGGAGTAGCTCTTGTCTATTCCATATTTGGCTTAAGGAACTTTATCTGTGCTCATTTCAATGTCTGGTTTTATGCAGCACCCCAACTCACCTTTCCCCTTAAGCAAGCATAAGTTGGTTTTCTAAATTTGAGACCCTGTTCTCTTTTGTAATCCAGTTCCTGTGTATCCAAGTTTAAACTCCGTGTATTAGTGTTATCTTATGATGTTTCTTTTTCTGTGTGACTTATTTCAGTTAGAATCATCATACCTGAATCCAGTCTATGCTTTACAGGCCTGATGACATAGATTTCATTGCTGAGTGATATTGCATTGTACGTAAGTACCACAAATTCTTTATCCATTTTTCACTTTCTGCGATATTGAACTTGTACCGTGAATGAGGTTCTTGTAAACAGAGCTGTCCCAAACTTTGGGGTGGCTGTGTCTTTTTGATTTTAATTTCCCTAAGTTATAGGACCATAAGTGGAAGTGCCCTAGGCTCTGTTGCTTTGTTTTTTAGATGTTTCAGGAAACACCATACACTTCTCCAGAGTGGCTGTTGGCAATTTACATCCCGCCCTTCAGCATAACAAAGCTCCCAGTTCTCCATAGCCTGTCCTGCCTTTCTGGATTTTACACTTTTTTCAGATGGCCCTCTTGACCGGGGGGAAGTGAGACTTCATTGTAGTGCGATTTCCTTTGCAAGCTTGCTTGGTTGGCCAAGAAGTGTGTATGCGTTTTTTCCTGAATATATTCAGGAAAAAACGCATACGCCCTTTTTGGCCAAGTGCATCATTGTGGACGTTCTGCCTCTTTTCCTATGCTTTAAATGCAATTCCAGTCCACCTCCTGAAATTGGTTTCCTGCAATTCTGCCCCGCTTTCAAGTTCTCTTGGCAGGCTTACTTCAGTATATTTTTGGACGATAGCTGTCATTTATAACTCTGCAGGTTTGTGAATTACAGTGCCCCTGAGCTCCTTTCTTCAACTCGCTTTCTTGTGAGCTGGCCGCAACACCACAGGATTGCTTCAGGCCCTAATCTGGTTCTGGCACGGCACGCTGAGCCTTTGGTTAATTCCTCTTCCTGGTGGGAAATGAGAGTTAAATTTGCCCGTCCAGACACCTCCAGCTAGTCTCTCATTGGTTCTCCCTATTCCTGTTCATCTTCCGCAGAAATTGCAAACTGGGCCAAACAGGAGGTTAAAGGCACAGACTCTCCAAGTCGGGAGAGTGTTAGTTAAGCGTCTGGAATGTTGCACCCGAGTACCAGGGGACGAGAACTGAGACATATTGGAACATGTCTCCCGATCTCACGGTTAATCATACTCTGAGTTCCACATGCATGTTTTAGCTGAAGGAAGAATCCCTTAAACCTGGAGAGTTGAGACCCGTGGAATATGTACCATGCAATATGACTTCAAAGGGTCTTCATTTGCTCACCGAACCTCTCCAATCCTATCACTGCTGCGTTTATGCCCCTGTACACATGCTTGATTCTCTTTCGGAGACATAGCGATTGATAGGTTTTAAGATACTTACTAGTCAGCTACATTGTTAGGCGTTTAATATGGGGTTTTGAGTCCATTTCGTTGAGCAAGGAGTAGCTCTTGTCTATTACATATTTGGCTTATGGAACGGTATCTGTGCTAATTTCAATCTCTGGTTTCATGCAGCACCCCAACTCACCATTCCCCTTAAGCAAGCATAAGTTGGTTTTCTACATTTGAGACCCTGTTCTGTTTTGTAATTCAGTTCCTGTGTAGCCAAGTTTACATTCCGTGTCGCAGTGATATCTTATGATGTTTCTTTTTCTCTGTGACTTATTTCACTTAGAATCATCGTACCTGAATCCACTCATTATGCTGCTACGGGCCTGATGACATAGATTTCATTGCTGAGTGATATTGCATTGTACGTAAGTACCACAACTTCTTTATCCATTTTTCGCTTTCTGTGATATTGAACTTGTACCGTAAACGAGGTTCTTGTAAACACAGCCGTCCCAAACTTTGGGGTGGCTGTGTCTTTTTGATTTTAATTTCCCTAAACTATAGGACCATAAGTGCAAGTGCCCTAGGTTCTGTTGCTTTGTTTCTTAGATGTTTCAGGAAACACCATACACTTCTCCAGCGTGGCTGTTGGCAATTTACATCCCGCCCATCAGCATAACAAGGCTCCCAGTTCTCCATGGCCTGTCCTGCCTTTCTGGATTTTACACTTTTTTCAGATGGCCCTTTTGACTGGGGGAAAGTGAGACTTCATTGTAGTGCAGATTCCCTTTGCAAGCTTGTTTGGTTGGCCAAAAAGGGCGTATGCGTTTTTTCCTGAATATATTCAGGAAAAAATGCATACGCACTTTTTGGCCAAGTGCATCATTGTGGACGTTCTGCCTCTTTTCCTATGCTTTACCTGCAATTCCAGTCTACCTCCTGAAATCGGTTTCCTGCAATTCTGCCCCGCTTTCAAGTCCTCTTGGCAGCCTTACTTCAATATATTTTTGGACGATAGCTGTCATTTATAACTCTGCAGGTTTGTGAATTACAGTACCCCTGAGCTCCTTTCTTCAACTCGCTTTCTTGTGAGCTGGCCGCAACACTGCAGGATTGCTGCAGGCCCTAGTGTGGTTCCAGCATGGCACGTTGAGCCTTTGGTTAATTCCTCTTCCTGGTGGGAAATGAGAGTTAAATTTGCCCGTCCAGACACCTCCAGCTAGTCTCTCATTGGTTATCCCTATTCCTGTTCTTCTTCCGCAGAAATTGCAAATTGGGCCAAACAGGAGGTTAAAGGCACTGACTCTCCAAGTGGGGAGAGTGTTAGTAAAGCATCTGGAATGTTGCGCCCGTGTACCAGGGGACGAAAACTGAGACACATTTGAACACATTTCCCGAACACACGGTGGTTCATACTCTTTGTTCCACATGCATGTTTTAGCTGAAGGAAGAATCCCTTAAACCTGGAGAGTTGAGACCCATGGAATGGGTACCATGCAATATGACTTCAAAGGGTCTGCATTTGCTCACCGAACCTCACCAATCCTCTCACTGCTGCGTTTATGCCGCTGTACACACGCTTGATTCTCTTTCGGAGACATATAAATCCATAGGTTTTAAGATTCTTACTAGTCAGGTATATTCTTAGGCGTTTAATATGGCGTCTTGAGTCCACCTCGTTGAGCAAGGAGTAGCTCTTGTCTATTACATATTTGGCTTATGGAACGGTATCTGTGCTAATTTCAATCTCTGGTTTTATGCAGCACCCCAACTCACCTTTCCCCTTAAGCAAGCATAAGTTGGTTTTCTACATTTGAGACCCTGTTCTGGTTTGTAATTCGGTTCCTGTATAGCCAAGTTTACATTCCGTGTAGTAGTGATATCTTATGATGTTTCTTTTTCTCTGTGACTTATTTCACTTAGAATCATCATACCTGAATCCACTCATTATGCTGCTACGGGCCTGAGGACATAGATTTCATTGCTGAGGGATATTGCATTGTACGTAACTACCACAACTTCTTTATCCATTTTTCGCTTTCTGTGATATTGAACTTGCACCGTAAACGAGGTTCTTGTAAACACAGCCGTCCCAAACTTTGGGGTGGCTGTGTCTTTTTGATTTTAATTTCCCTAAGCTATAGGACCATAAGTGGAAGTGCCCTAGGTTCTGTTGCTTTGTTTCTTAGATGTTTCAGGAAACACCATACACTTCTCCAGCGTGGCTGTTGGCAATTTACATCCTGCCCATCAGCATAACAAGGCTCCCAGTTCTCCATGGCCTGTCCTGCCTTTCTGGATTTTACACTTTTTTTAGATGGCCCTTTTGACTGGGGGAAAGTGAGACTTCATTGTAGTGCAGATTTCCTTTGCAAGCTTGCTTGGTTGGCCAAAAAGGGCGTATGCGTTTTTTCCTGAATATATTCAGGAAAAAACGCATACGCCCTTTTTGGCCAAGTGCATCATTGTGGACGTTCTGCCTCTTTTCCTATGCTTTACCTGCAATTCCAGTCTACCTCCTGAAATCGGTTTCCTGCAATTCTGCCCCGCTTTCAAGTCCTCTTGGCAGCCTTACTTCAATATATTTTTGGTCGATAGCTGTCATTTATAACTCTGCAGGTTTGTGAATTACAGTACCACTGAGCTCCTTTCTTCAACTCGCTTTCTTGTGAGCTGGCCGCAACACGGCAGGATTGCTTCAGGCTCTAGTGTGGTTCCGGCATGGCACGCTGAGCCTTTGGTTAATTCCTCTTCCTGGTGGGAAATGACAGTTTAATTTGCCCGTGCAGACACCTCCAGTTAGTCTCTCATTGGTTCTCCCTATTCCTGTTCATTTTCCGGAGAAATTGCAAACTGGGCCAAACAGGAGGTTAAAGGCACTGACTCTCCAAGTGGGGATAGTGTTAGTAAAGCGTCTGTAATGTTGCACCCGAGTACCAGGGGACGAAAACTGAGACACATTTGGACACGTTTCCAGATCACACGGTGGATCACACTCTGGGTTCCATATGCATGTTTTAGCTGAAGGAAGAATACTTAAACCTGGAGAGTTGAGACCCATGGAATGGGTACCATGCAATATGACTTCAAAGGGTCTGCATTTGCTCACCGAACCTCACCAATCCTTTCACTGCTGCGTTTATGCCGCTGTACACACGCTTGATTCTCTTTCGGAGACATATAAATCCATAGGTTTTAAGATTCTTACTAGTCAGGTATATTCTTAGGCGTTTAATATGGCGCCTTGAGTCCACCTCGGTGAGCAAGGAGTAGCTCTTGTCTATTACATATTTGGCTTATGGAACGGTATCTGTGCTAATTTCAATCTCTGGTTTTATGCAGCACCCCAACTCACCTTTCCCCTTAAGCAAGCATAAGTTGGTGTTCTACATTTGAGACCCTGTTCTGTTTTGTAATTCAGTTCCTGTGTAGCCAAGTTTACATTCCGTGTATTAGTGATATCTTATGATGTTTCTTTTTCTCTGTGACTTATTTCACTTAGAATCATCGTACCTGAATCCACTCATTATGCTGCTATGGGCCTGATGACATAGATTTCATTGCTGAGGGATATTGCATTGTATGTAAGTACCACAACTTCTTTATCCATTTTTCGCTTTCTGTGATATTGAACTTGTACCATAAACGAGGTTCTTGTAAACAGAGCCGTCCCAAACCTTGGGGTGGCTGTGTGTTTTTGATTTTAATTTCCCTAAGCTATAGGAGCATAAGTGGAAGTGCCCTAGGTTCTGTTGCTTTGTTTCTTAGATGTCTCAGGAAACACCATACACTTCTCCAGAGTGGCTGTTGGCAATTTACATCCCGCCCATCAGCATAACAAGGCTCCCAGTTCTCCATGGCCTGTCCTGACTTTCTGGATTTTACACTTTTTTCAGATGGCCCTTTTGACCGGGGGCAGTGAGACTTCATTGTAGTGCAGATTTCCTTTGCAAGGTTGCTTGGTTGGCCAAAAAGGGCGTATGCGTTTTTTCCTGAATATATTCAGGAAAAAACGCATATGCCCTTTGTGGCCAAGTGCATCATTGTGGACGTTCTGCCTCTTTTCCTATGCTTTACATGCAATTCCAGTCTACCTCCTGAAATCGGTTTCCTGCAATTCTGCCCTGCTTTCAAGTCCTCTTGGCAGCCTTACTTCAATATATTTTTGGACGATAGCTGTCATTTATAACTCTGCAGGTTTGTGAATGACAGTGTCCCTGAGCTCCTTTCTTCAACTCGCTTTCTTGTGAGCTGGCCGCAACACCGCAGGATTGCTTCAGGCCCTATTGTGGTTCTGGCACGGCACGATGAGCCTTTGGTTAATTCCTCTTCCTGGTGGGAAATGAGAGTTAAATTTGCCCGTCCAGACACCTCCAGCTAGTCTCTCATTGGTTCTCTCTATTCCCGTTCATTTTCCGCAGAAATTGCAAACTGGGCAAACAGGAGGTTAAAGGCACTGACTCTCCAAGTGGGGAGAGTGATAGTAAAGCGTCTGGAATGTTGCGCCCGAGTACCAGGGGAAGAAAACTGAGACACATTTGAACACGTTTCCCGATCACACGGTAGATCATATTCTGGGTTCCACATGCATGTTTTAGCTGAAGGAAGAATCCCTTAAACCTGGAGAGTTGAGACCCATGGAATGGGTCCCATGCAATATGACTTCAAAGGGTTTGCATTTGCTCACCGAACCTCAACAATCCTATCACTGCTGCGTTTATGCTGCTGTACACACGCTTGATTCTCTTTCGGAGACATATAAATCCATAGGTTTTAAGATTCTTACTAGTCAGGTATATTCTTAGGCTTTTAATATGGCATCTTGAGTCCACCTCGTTGAGCAAGGTGTAGCTCTTGTCTATTACATATTTGGCTTATGGAACGGTATCTGTGCTAATTTCAATCTCTGGTTTTATGCAGCATCCCAACTCACCTTTCCCCTTAAGCAAGCATAAGTTGGTTTTCTACATTTGAGACCCTGTTCTGTTTTGTAATTCAGTTCCTGTGTAGCCAAGTTTACATTCGGTGTAGTAGTGATATCTTATGATGTTTCTTTTTCTGTGTGACTTATTTCTCTTAGAATCATCGTACCTGAATCCACTCATTATGCTGCTATGGGCCTGATGACATAGATTTCATTGCTGAGTGATATTGCATTGTACGTAAGTACCACAACTTCTTTATCCATTTTTCGCTTTCTGTGATATTGAAATTGTACCGTAAACGAGGTTCTTGTAAACAGATCCGTCCCAAACTTTGGGGTGGCTGTGTCTTTTTGATTTTAATTTCCCGAAGCTATAGGACCATAAGTGGAAGTGCCCTAGCCTCTGTTGCTTTGTTTTTTAGATGTTTCAGGAAACACCATACACTTCTCCAGAGTGGCTGTTGGCAATTTACATCCCGCCGATAAGCATAACAAGGCTCCCAGTTCTCCATGGCCTGTCCTGCCTTTCTGGATTTGACACTTTTCTCAGATGACCCTTTTGACCGGGGGGCAGTGAGACTTCATTGTAGTGCAGATTTCCTTTGCAAGCTTGCTTGGTTGGCCAAAAAGGGCGTATGCATTTTTTCCTGAATATATTCAGGAAAAAACGCATACGCCCTTTTTGGCCAAGTGCATCATTGTGGACGTTCTACCTCTTTTCCTATGCTTTACATGCAATTCCTGTCTACCTCTTGAAATCGGTTTCCTGCAATTCTGCCCCACATTCAAGTCCTCTTGGCAGCCTTACTTCAATATATTTTTGGACGATAGCTGTCATTTATAACTCTGCAGGTTTGTGAATGACAGTGCCCCTGAGCTCCTTTCTTCAACTCGCTTTCTTGTGAGCTGGCCTCAACACTGCAGGATTGCTTCAGGCCCTAATCTGGTTCCGGCATGGCATGCTGAGCCTTTGGTTAATTCCTCTTCCTGGTGGGAAATGAGAGTTAAATTTGCCCGTCTAGACACCTCCAGCTAGTCTCTCATTGGTTCTCCCTATTCCTGTTCATTTTCCACAGAAATTGCAAACTGGGCCAAACAGGAGGTTAAAGGCACTGACTCTCCAAGTGGGGAGAGTGTTAGTAAAGCATCTGGAATGTTGCACCCGAGTACCAGGGGACGAAAACTGAGACACATTTGAACACATTTCCCGATCACACGGTGGATCATACTCTGGGTTCCACATGCATGTTTTAGCTGAAGGAAGAATCCCTTAAACCTGGAGAGTTGAGACCCATGGAATGGGTACCATGCAATATGACTTCAAAGGGTCTGCATTTGCTCACCCAACCTCATCAATCCTATCACTGCTGCGTTTATGCCACTGTACACACGCTTGATTCTCCTTTGGAGACATATAAATGCATAGGTGTTAAGATTCTTACTAGTCAGGTATATTCTTAGGCGTTTAATATGGGGTGTTGTGTCCACTTCGTTGAGCAAGGAGTAGCTCTTGTCTATTACACATTTGGCTTATGGCACGGTATCTGTGCTCATTTCAATCTCTGTTTTTATGCAGCACCCCAACTCACCTTTCCTGTTAAGCAAGCATAGGTTGGTTTTCTACGTTTGAGACAGTGTTCTGTTCTGTAATTCAGTTCCTGTGTAGCCAAGTTTACATTCCGTGTAGTAGTGATATCTTATGATGTTTCTTTTTCTGTGTGACTTATTTCACTTAGAATCATCGTACCTGAATTCACTCATTATGCTGCTACGGGCCTGATGACATAGATTTCACTGCTGAGTGATATTGCATTGTACGTAAGTACCACAACTTCTTTATCCATTTTTCGCTTTCTGTGATATTGAACTTGTACCATAAACGAGGTTCTTGTAAACAGAGCCGTCCCAAACTTTGGGGTGGCTGTGTCTTTTTGATTTTAATTTCCCTAAGCTATAGGACCATAAGTGGAAGTGCCCTAGGCTCTGTTGCTTTGTTTTTTTGATGTTTCAGGAAACACCATACACTTCTCCAGAGTGGCTGTTGGCAATTTACATCCCGCCCATAGCATAACAAGTCTCCCAGTTCTCCATGGCCTGTCCTGCCTTTCTGGATTTTACAATTACTTCAGATGGCCCTTTTGACCGGGGGGCAGTGAGACTTCATTGTAGTGCGGATTTCCTTTGCGAGCTTGCTTGGTTGGCCAAAAAGGGCGTATGAGTTTTTTCCTGAATATATTCAGGAAAAAACGCATACGCCCTTTTTGGCCAAGTGCACCATTGTGGACGTTCTGCCTGTTTTTCTATGCTTTAAATACAATTCCAGTCTACCTCCTGAAATCGGTTTCCTGCAATTCTGCCCCACTTTCAAGTCCTCTTGGCAGCCTTACTTCAATATATTTTTGGACGATAGCTGTCATTTATAACTCTGCAGGTTTGTGAATGACAGTGCCCCTGAGCTCCTTTCTTCAACTCGATTTCTTGTGAGCTGGCCGCAACACCGCAGGATTGCTTCAGGCCCTAGTGTGGTTCCGGCACGGCACGCTGAGCCTTTGGTTAATTCCTCTTCCTGGTGGGAAATGAGAGTTAAATTTGCCCACTCAGACACCTCCAGCTAGTCTCTCATTGGTTCTCCCTATTCCTGTTCGTTTTTCACAGAAATTGAAAACTGGGCCAAACAGGAGTTTAAAGGCACTGACTCTCCAAGTGGGGAGAGTGTTAGTAAAGCATCTGGAATGTTGCACCCGAGTACCAGGGGACGAAAACTGAGACACATTTGAACACGTTTCCCGATCACATGGTGGATCATACTCTGGGTTCCACATGCATGTTTTAGCTGAAGGAAGAATCCCTTAAACCTGGAGAGTTGAGACCCATGGAATGGGTACCATGCAATATGACTTCAAAAGGTCTGCATTTGCTCACCGAACCTCAGCAATCCTATCACTGCTGCGTTTATGCCGCTGTACATACGCTTGATTCTCTTTCTGAGACATATAAATCCATAGGTTTTAAGATTCTTACTAGTCAGGTATATTCTTAGGCGTTTAATATGGGGTGTTGATTCCACTTCGTTGAGCAAGGAGTAGCTGTTGTCTATTTCATATTTGGCTTATGGAACGGTATCTGTGCTAATTTCAATCTCTGGTTTTATGCAGCACCCCAACTCACCCTTCCCCTTAAGCAAGCATAAGTTGGTTTTCTACATTTGAGACCCTGTTCTGTTTTGTAATTCAGTTCCTGTGTAGCCAAGTTTACATTCCGTGTAGTAGTGATATCTTATGATGTTTCTTTTTCTGTGTGACTTATTTCACTTAGAATCATCGTACCTGAATCCACTCATTATGCTGCTATGGGCCTGATGACATAGATTTCACTGCTGAGTGATATTGCATTGGACGTAAGTACCAAAACTTTTTTATCCATTTTTCGCTTTCTGTGATATTGAACTTGTACCATAAACGAGGTTTTTGTAAACAGAGCCGTCCCAAACTTTGGGGTGGCTATGTCTTTTTGATTTTAATTTCCCTAAGCTATAGGACCATAAGTGGAAGTGCCCTAGGCTCTGCTGCTGTGTTTTTTAGATGTTTCAGGAAACACCATACAATTCTCCAGAGTGGCTGTTGGCAATTTACAACCTGCCCATCAGCATAACAAAGCTCCCAGTTCTCCATGGCCTGTACTGCCTTTCTGGATTTTACACTTTTTTCAGATGGCCCTTTTGACCGGGGCGCAGTGAGATTTCATTGTAGTGCAGATTTCCTTTGCAGGCTTTCTTTGTGGCCAAAAAAGGCGTATGCGTTTTTTCCTGAATATATTCAGGAAAAAACGCATACAGCCTTTTTGGCCAAGTGCATCATTTTGGACGTTCTGCCTCTTTTCCTATGCTTTACATGCAATTGCAGTCTACCTCCTGAAATCGGTTTCCTGCAATTCTGCCCCGCTTTCAAGTCCTCTTGGCAGCCTTACTTCAATATATTTTTGGACGATAGCTGTCATTTATAACTCTGCAGTTTTGTGAATTACAGTGCCCCTGAGCTCCTTTCTTCAACTCGCTTTGTTGTGAGCTGGCCGCAACACCGACGGATTGTTTCAGGCCGTAGTGTGGTTCCGGCATGGCACGCTGAGCCTATGGTTAATTCCTCTTCCTGGTGGGAAATGAGAGTTAAATTTGCCCGTCCAGACACCTCCAGCTAGTCTCTCATTGGTTCTCACTATTCCTGTTCATCTTCCGCAGAAATTGCAAACTGGGCCAAACAGGAGGTTAAAGGCACTGACTCTCCAAGTGGGGGGAGTGTTAGTAAAGCATCTGGAAAGTTGCACCCGAGTACCAGGGGACGAAAACTGAGACACATTTGAACACGTTTCCCGATCACATGGTGGATCATACTCTGGGTTCCACATGCATGCTTTAGCTGAAGGAAGAATCCCTTAAACCTGGAGAGTTGAGACCCATGGAATGGGTACCGTGCAATATGACTTCAAAGGGTCTGCATTTGCTAACCGAACGACACCAATCCTATCACAGCTGTGCTTATGCCGCTGTACACACGCTTGCTTCTCTTTCGGAGACATATAAATCCATAGGTTTTAAGATTCTTACTAGTCAGGTATATTCTTAGGCATTTATTATGGGGTGTTGAATCCAATTTGTTGAGCAAGGACCAGCTCTTGTCTATTACATATTTGGCTTATGGAACAGTATCTGTGCTAATTTCAATCTCTGGTTTTATGCAGCACCCCAACTCACCTTTCCCCTTAAGCAAGGATAAGTTGGTTTTCTACATTTGAGACCCTGTTCTGTTTTGTAATTCAGTTCCTGTGTAGCCAAGTTTTCATTCCGTGTATTAGTGATATCTTATGATGTTTCTTTTTCTTTGTGACTTATTTCACTTAGAATCATCGTAGCTGAATCCACTCATTATGCTGCTACGGGCCTGATGACATAGAGTTCATTGCTGAGTAATATTGCATTGTACGTAAGTATCACAACATCTTTATCCATTTTTCGCTTTCTGTGATAATGAGCTTGTACCGTAAACGAGGTGCTTGTAAACAGAGCTGTCCCAAACTTTGGGGTGGCTGGGTCTTTTTGATTTTAATTTCCCTAAGCTATAGGACCATAAGTGGAAGTGCCCTAGGCTCTGTTGCTTTGTTTTTTAGATGTTTCAGGAAACACCATACACTTCTCCAGAGTGGCTGTTGGCAATTTACATCCCACCCATCAGCATAACAGGGCTCCCAGTTCTCCATGGCCTGTCCTGCCTTTCTGGATTTTACACTTTTTTCAGATGGCCCTTTTGACCGGGGGGCAGTGAGACTTCATTGTAGTGCAGATTTCCTTTGCAAGCTTGCTTGGTTGGCCAAAAAGAGTATATGAGTTTTTTCCTGAATATATTCAGGCAAAAATGCATACACCCTTTTTGGCCAAGTGCATCATTGTGGACGTTCTGCCTCTTTTCCTATGCTTTACATGCAATTCCAGTCTACCTCCTGAAATCGGTTTCCTGCAATTCTGCCCCGCTTTCAAGTCCTCTTGGCATCCTTACTTCAATATATTTTTGGACGATAGCTGTCATTTATTACTCTGCAGTTTTGTGAATGAGAGTGCCCCTGAGCTCCTTTCTTCAACTCGCTTTCCTGTCAGCTGGCCGCAACACCGCAGGACTCCTTCAGGCCCCAGTGTGGTTCTGGAACGGCATGCTGAGCCTTTGGTTAATTCCTCTTCCTGGTGGGAAATGAGAGATAAATTTGCCCGTCCAGACACCTCCAGCTAGTCTCTCATGGGTTCTCCCTATTCCTGTTCATCTTATGCAGAAATTGCAAACTGGGCCAAACAGGAGGTTAAAGGCACTGACTCTCCAAGTGGGTAGAGTGTTAGGAAAGCGTCTGGAAAGTTGAACCCGAGTACCAGGGGACGAAAACTGACACACATTTGAACACGTTTCCCGATCACACGGTGGATCATACTCTGGGTTCCACATGCATGTTTTAGCTGAAGGAAGAATCCCTTCAACCTGGAGAGTTGAGACCCATGGAATGGGTACCATGCAATATGATTTCAAAGGTTCTGCATTTGCTCACCGAACCTCACCAATCCTATCACTGCTGTGTTTTTGCCGCTGTACGCACGCTTGATTCTCTTTCAGAGACATATAAATCCATAGATTTTAAGATTCTTACTAGTCAGGTATATTCTTAGGCGTTTAATATGGGGTGTTGAGTTCACTTCGTTGAGCAAGGAGTAGCTCTTGTCTATTACATATTTGGCTTATGGAACGGTATCTGTGCTCATTTCAATCTCTGGTTTTATGCAGCACCCCAACTCACCTTTCCCCTTAAGCAAGCATAAGTTGGTTTTCTACATTTGAGACCCTGTTCTGTTTTGTAATTCAGTTCCTGTGTAGACAAGTTTACATTCTGTGCAGTAGTGATATCTTATGATGTTTCTTTTTCTGTGTGACTTATTTCACTTAGAATCATCGTACCTGAATCCACTCGTTATGCTGCTACGGGCCTGATGACATAGATTTCATTGCTGAGTGATATTGCATTTTACGTAAGTACCACAACTTTTTTATCCATTTTTCGCTTTCTGTGATATTGAACTTGTACCGTAAACGAGGTTTTTGTAAACAGAGCCGTCCCAAACTTTGGGGTGGCTGTGTCTTTTTGATTTTAATTTCCCGAAGCTATAGGACCATAAGTGGAAGTGCCCTAGGCTCTGTTGCTTTGTTTTTTAGATGTTTCAGGAAACACCATACACTTCTCCAGAGTGGCTGTTGGCAATTTACATCCCGCCCATCAGCTAAACAAGGCTCCCAGTTCTCCATGGCCTGTCCTGCCTTTCTGGATTTTACACGTTTTTCAGATGGCCCTTTTGACGGGGGGAAGTGAGACTTCATTTTAGTGCAGATATCTTTGCAAGCTTGCTTGGTTGGCCAAAAAGGGCGTATGCTTTTTTCCTGAATATATTCAGGAAAAAACGCATACGCCCTTTTTGGCCAAGTGCATCATTGTGGACGTTCTGCCTCTTTTCCTATGGTTTACATGCAATTCCAGTCTACCTCCTGAAATCGGTTTCCTGCAATTCTGCCCCGCTTTCAAGTCCTCTTGGCAACCTTACTTCAATATATTTTTGGACGATAGCTGTCATTTATAACTCTGCAGGTTTGTGAATTACAGTGCCCCTGAGCTCCTTTCTTCAACTCGCTTTCTTGCGAGCAGGCCGCAACACCGCATGATTGCTTCAGGCCCTAGTGTGGTTCCGGCATGGCACGCTGAGCCTTTGGTTAATTCCTCTTCCTGGTGGGAAATGAGAGTTAAATTTGCCCGTCCAGACACCTCCAGCTAGTCTCTCATTGGTTCTCCCTATTCCTGTTCATTTTCCGCAGAAATTGCAAACTGGGCCAAACAGGAGGTTAAAGGCACTGACTCTCCAGGTGGGGAGAGTGTTAGTAAAGCATCTGGAATGTTGCACCCGAGTACCAGGGGACGAAAACTGAGACACATTTGAACATGTTTCCCGATCACTTGGTGGATCATACTCTGGGTTCCACATGCATGTTTTAGCTGAAGGAAGAATCCCTTAAACCTGGAGAGTTGAGGCCCATGGAATGGATACCATGCAATATGACTTCAAAGGGTTTGCATTTGCTCACCGAACCTCAACAATCCTATCACTGCTGCGTTTATGCTGCCGTACACACGCTTGATTCTCTTTCGGAGACATATAAATCCATAGGTTTTAAGATTCTTACTAGTCAGGTATATTCTTAGGCGTTTAATATGGCATCTTGAGTCCACCTCGTTGAGCAAGGTGTAGCTCTTGTCTATTACATATTTGGCTTATGGAACGGTATCTGTGCTAATTTCAATCTCTGGTTTTATGCAGCATCCCAACTCACCTTTCCCCTTAAGCAAGCATAAGTTGGTTTTCTACATTTGAGACCCTGTTCTGTTTTGTAATTCAGTTCCTGTATAGCCAAGTTTACATTCCGTGTAGTAGTGATATCTTATGATGTTTCTTTTTCTGTGTGACTTATTTCACTTAGAATCATCGTACCTGAATCCATTTATTATGCTGCTATGGGCCTGATGACAAAGATTTCATTGCTGAGTGATATTGCATTGTACGTAAGTACCACAAATTCTTTATCCATTTTTCGCTTTCTGTGATATTGAAATTGTACCGTAAACGAGGTTCTTGTAAATAGATCCGTCCCAAACTTTGGGGTGGCTGTGTCTTTTTGATTTTAATTTCCCTAAGCTATAGGACCGTAAGTGGAAGTGCCCTAGCCTCTGTTGCTTTGTTTTTTAGATGTTTCAGGAAACACCATACACTTCTCCAGAGTGGCTGTTGGCAATTTACATCCCGCCGATAAGCATAACAAGGCTCCCAGTTCTCCATGGCCTGTCCTGCCTTTCTGGGTTTTACACTTTTTTCAGATGGCCCTTGTGACAGGGGGGCAGTTAGACTTAACTGTATTGCAGATTTCCTTTGCAAGCTTGCTTTGTTGGCCAAAAAGGGCGTATGCGTTTTTTCATGAATATATTCAGGAAAAAACGCGTACACCCTTTTTGGCCAAGTGCATGATTGTGGACGTTCTGCCTCTTTTCCTATGCTTTACATGCAATTCCAGTCTACCTCCTGAAATCGGTTTCCTGCAATTCTACCCCGCATTCAAGTCCTCTTGGCAGCCTTACTTCAATATATTTTTGGACGATAGCTGTCATTTATAACTCTGCAGGTTTGTGAATTACAGTGCCCCTGAGCTCCTTACTTCAACTCGCTTTCTTGTGAGCTGGCCGCAACACCGCAGGATTGCTTCAGGCCCTATTGTGGTTCTGGCACGGCACGATGAGACTTTGGTTAATTCCTCTTCCTGGTGGGAAATGAGAGTTAAATTTGCCCCTCCAGACACCTCCAGCTAGTCTCTCATTGGTTCTCTCTATTCCCATTCATTTTCCGCAGAAATTGCAAACTGGGCAAACAGGAGGTTAAAGGCACTGACTCTCCAAGTGGGGAGAGTGATAGTAAAGCGTCTGGAATGTTGCGCCCGAGTACCAGGGGAAGAAAACTGAGACACATTTGAACACGTTTCCCGATCACACGGTAGACCATATTCTGGGTTCCACATGCATGTTTTAGCTGAAGGAAGAATCCCTTAAACCTGGAGAGTTGAGACCCATGGAATGGGTACCATGCAATATGACTGCAAAGGGTCTACATTTGCTCACCGAACCTCACCAATCCTATCACTGCTACGTTTATGCCGCTGTACACACGCTTGATTCTCTTTCGCAGACATATCAATCCATAGGTTTTAAGATTCTTACTAGTCATGTATATTCTTAGGCGTTTAATATGGGGTGTTGAGTCCACTTCGTTGAGCAAGGAGTAGCTCTTGTCTATTACATATTTCGCTTATGGAATGGTATCTGTGCTAATTTCAATCTCTGGTTTTATGCAGCACCCCAACTCACCTTTCCCCTTAAGCAAGCATAAGTTGGTTTTCTACATTTGAGACCCTGTTCTGTTTTGTTATTCAGTTCCTGTGTAGCCAAGTTTACATTCTGTGTAGTAGTGATATCTTATGATGTTTCTTTTTCTGTGTGACTTATTTCACTTAGAATCATCATATCTGAATCCACTCATTATGCTGCTATGGGCGTGATGACATAGATTTCATTGCTGAGTGATATTGCATTGTACGTAAGTACCACAACTTCTTTATCCATTTTTAGCTTTCTGTGACATTGAACTTGTACTGTAAAAGAGGTTCTTGTAAACACAGCCATCCCAAACTTTGGGTTGGCTGTGTCTTTTTGATTTTAATTTCCCTAAGCTATAGGACCATATGTGGAAGTGCCCTAGGCTCTGTTGCTTTGTTTTTTAGATGTTTCAGGAAACACCATACACTTCTCCAGAGTGGCTGTGGTCAGTTTACATCCTGTACATCAGCATAACAAGGCTCCCAGTTCTCCATGGCCTGTCCTGCCTTTCTGGATTTTACACTTTTTTCAGATGGCCCTTTTGACCGGGGGCAGTGAGACTTCATTGTAGTGCAGATTTCCTTTACAAGCTTGCTTGGTTTGCCAAAAAGGGCGTATGCGTTTTTTCCTGAATATATTCAGGAAAAAACGCATACGCCCTTTTTGGCTAAGTGCATCATTGTGGACGTTCTGCCTCTTTTCCTATGCTTTACATGCAATTCCAGTCTACCTCCTGAAATCGGTTTCCTGCAATTCTGCCCCGCTTTCAAGTCCTCTTGGCAACCTTACTTCAATATATTTTTGGACGATAACTGTCATTTATAACTGTGCAGGTTTGTGAATAACAGTGCCCCTGAGCTCCTTTCTTCAACTTGCTTTCTTGTGAGCTGGTCGCAACACCACAGGATTGCTTCAGGCCCTAGAGTGTTTCCCACATGGCACGCTGAGCCTTTGGTTAATTCCTTTTCCTGGTGCGAAATGAGAGTTAAATTTGCCTGTTCAGACACCTCCAGCTAGTCTCTCATTGGTTGTCCCTATTCCTGTTCATCTTCCGCAGAAATTGCAAACTGGGCCAAACAGGAGGTTAAAGGCCCTGACTCTCCAAGTGGGGAGAGTGTTAGTAGAGTATCTGGAATGTTGCACCCGAGTACCAGGGGACAAAAACTGAGACACGTTTGAACACGTTTCCCGATCACACGGTGGATCATACTCTGGGTTCCACATGCATGTTTTAGCTGAAGGAAGAATCCCTTCAACCTGGAGAGTTGAGACCCATGGAATGGGTACCATGCAATATGACTTCAAAGGGTCTGCATTTGCTCACCGAACCTCACCAATCCTATCACTGCTGTGTTTATGCCGCTGTACAAACGCCTGATTCTCTTTTGGAGACATATAAATCCATAGGTTTTAAGATTCTTACTAATCAGGTATATTCTTAGGCGTTTAATATGGGGTGTGGAGTCCACTTCGTTGAGGAAGGAGTAGCTCTTGTCTATTACATATTTGGCTTATGGAACGGTATCTGTGCTCATTTCAATCTCTGGTTTTATGCAGCACCCCAACTCACCTTTCCCCTTAAGCAAGCATAAGTTGGTTTTCTACATTTAAGACACTGTTCTGTTTTGTAATTCAGTTCCTGTGTAGCCAAGTTTACATTCCGTGTAGTAGTGATATCTTATGATGTTTCTATTTCTGTGTGACTTATTTCACTTAGAATCATCGTACCTGAATCCACTCATTATGCTGCTACGGGCCTGATGACATAGATTTGATTGCTGAGTGATATTGCATTGTACGTAACTACCACAACTTCTTTATCCATTTTTTGCTTTCTGTGATATTGAACTTGTACCGTAAAAGAGGTTCTTGTAAACAGAGCCGTCCCAAACTTTGGGTTGGCTGTGTCTTTTTGATTTTAATTTCCCTAAGCTATAGGACCATAAGTGGAAGTGCCCTAGGCTCTGTTGCTTTGTTTTTTAGATGTTTCAGGAAACACCATACACTTCTCCAGAGTGGCTGTGGTCAGTTTACATCCTGTACATCAGCATAACAAGGCTCCCAGTTCTCCATGGCCTGTCCTGCCTTTCTGGATTTTACACTTTTTTCAGATGGCCCTTTTGACCGGGGGCAGTGAGACTTCATTGTAGTGCAGATTTCCTTTACAAGCTTGCTTGGTTTGCCAAAAAGGGCGTATGCGTTTTTTCCTGAATATATTCAGGAAAAAACGCATACGCCCTTTTTGGCTAAGTGCATCATTGTGGACGTTCTGCCTCTTTTCCTATGCTTTACATGCAATTCCAGTCTACCTCCTGAAATCGGTTTCCTGCAATTCTGCCCCGCTTTCAAGTCCTCTTGGCAACCTTACTTCAATATATTTTTGGACGATAACTGTCATTTATAACTGTGCAGGTTTGTGAATAACAGTGCCCCTGAGCTCCTTTCTTCAACTCGCTTTCTTGTGAGCTGGTCGCAACACCACAGGATTGCTTCAGGCCCTAGAGTGTTTCCCACACGGCACGCTGAGCCTTTGGTTAATTCCTTTTCCTGGTGCGAAATGAGAGTTAAATTTGCCTGTTCAGACACCTCCAGCTAGTCTCTCATTGGTTGTCCCTATTCCTGTTCATCTTCCGCAGAAATTGCAAACTGGGCCAAACAGGAGGTTAAAGGCCCTGACTCTCCAAGTGGGGAGAGTGTTAGTAGAGTATCTGGAATGTTGCACCCGAGTACCAGGGGACAAAAACTGAGACACGTTTGAACACGTTTCCCGATCACACGGTGGATCATACTCTGGGTTCCACATGCATGTTTTAGCTGAAGGAAGAATCCCTTCAACCTGGAGAGTTGAGACCCATGGAATGGGTACCATGCAATATGACTTCAAAGGGTCTGCATTTGCTCACCGAACCTCACCAATCCTATCACTGCTGTTTTTATGCTGCTGTACAAACGCCTGATTCTCTTTCGGAGACATATAAATCCATAGGTTTTAAGATTCTTACTAATCAGGTATATTCTTAGGCGTTTAATATGGGGTGTGGAGTCCACTTCGTTGAGGAAGGAGTAGCTCTTGTCTATTACATATTTGGCTTATGGAACGGTATCTGTGCTCATTTCAATCTCTGGTTTTATGCAGCACCCCAACTGACCTTTCCCCTTAAGCAAGCATAAGTTGGTTTTCTACATTTAAGACACTGTTCTGTTTTGTAATTCAGTTCCTGTGTAGCCAAGTTTACATTCCGTGTAGTAGTGATATCTTATGATGTTTCTATTTCTGTGTGACTTATTTCACTTAGAATCATCGTACCTGAATCCACTCATTATGCTGCTACGGGCCTGATGACATAGATTTGATTGCTGAGTGATATTGCATTGTACGTAAGTACCACAACTTCTTTATCCATTTTTTGCTTTCTGTGATATTGAACTTGTACCGTAAAAGAGGTTCTTGTAAACAGAGCCGTCCCAAACTTTGGGTTGGCTGTGTCTTTTTGATTTTAATTTCCCTAAGCTATAGGACCATAAGTGGAAGTGCCCTAGGCTCTGTTGCTTTGTTTTTTAGATGTTTCAGGAAACACCATACACTTCTCCAGAGTGCATGTGGTCAATTTACATCCTGTACATCAGCATAACAAGGCTTCCAGTTCTCCATGGCCTGTCCTGCATTTCTCTATTTTACACTGTTTGCAAATGGCCCTTTTGACCGGGGGGCAGTGAGACTTCATTGTAGTGCAGATTTCCTTTGCAAGCTTGCTTGGTTGGCCAAAAAGGGCGTATGCGTTTTTTCCTGAATATATTCAGGAAAAAACGGATACGCCCTTTTTGGACAAGTGCATCATTGTGGACGTTCTGCCTCTTTTCCTATGCTTTAAATGCAATTACTCTCTACCTCCTGAAGTCGGTTTCCTGCAATTCTGCCCCGCTTTCAAGTCCTCTTGGCAGCCTTACTTCAATATATTTTTGGACGATAGCTGGCATTTATAACTCTGCACGTTTGTGAATGACAGTGCCCCTGAGCTCCTTTCTTCAACTCGCGTTCTTGTGAGCTGGCCGAAACACCGCAGTATTGCTTCAGGCCCTAGTGTGGTTCCGGCATGGCATGCTGAGCCTTTGGTTAATTCCTCTTCCTGGTGGGAAATGAGAGTTAAATTTGCCCTTCCAGACACCTCCAGCTAGTCTCTCATTGGTTCTCCCTATTCCTGTTCATTTTCGGCAGAAAGTGCAAACCGGGCCAAACAGGAAGTTAAAGGCACTGACTCTCCAAGTGGGGAGAGTGTTAGTAAAGCCTCTGGAATGTTGCACCCGAGTACCAGGGGACGAAAACTGAAACACATTTGAACACGTTTCCCGATCACACGGTGGATCATACTCTGGATTCCACATGCATGTTTTAGCTGAAGGAAGAATCCCTTAAACCTGGAGAGTTGAGACCCATGGAATGGGTACCATGCAATATGACTTCAAAGGGTCTGCATTTGCTCACCGAACCTCACCAATCCTATCACTGCTGCGTTTATGCCGCTGTACACACGCTTGATTCTCTTTCGGAGACATATAAATCCATAGGTTTTAAGATTCTTACTACTCTGGTATATTCTTAGGCGTTTAATATGGGGTGTTGAGTCCATTTCGTTGAGCAAGGTGTAGCTCTTGTCTATTACATATTTCGCTTATGGAACGGTATCTTTGCTAATTTCAATCTCTGGTTTTATGAAGCACCCCAACTCACCTTTCCCCTTAAGCAAGCATAAGTTGGTTTTTTACATTTGAGACCCTGTTCTGTTTTGTAATTCAGTTCCTGTGTAGCCAAGTTTACATTCCGTGTAGTAGTGATATCTTATGATGTTTCTTTTTCTGTGTGACTTATTTCACATAGAATCATCGTACCTGAATCCACTCATTATGCTGCTATGTGCCTGATGACATAGATTTCATTGCTGAGTGATATTGCATTGTACGTAAGTACCACAACTTCTTTATCCATTTTTTGCTTTCTGTGATATTGAACTTGTATTGTAAACGAGGTTCTTGTAAACAGAGCCGTCCCAAACTTCGGGGTGGCTGTGTCTTTTTGATTTTAATTTTCCTAAGCTATAGGACCATAAGGGGAAGTGCCCTAGGCTCTGTTGCTTTGTTTCTTAGATGTTTCAGGAAACACCATACACTTCTCCAGAGTGGCTGTTGGCAATTTACATCCCACCCATCAGCATAACAGTGATCCCAGTTCTCCATGGCCTGTCCTGTCTCTGGATTTTACACATTTTTCAGATGGCCCTTTTGACCGGGGGGCAGTGAGACTTCATTGTAGTGCAGATTTCCTTTGCAAGCTTGCTTGGTTGGCCAAAAAGGGCGTATGCGTTTTTTCCTGAATATATTCAGGAAAAAACGCATACGCCCTTTTTGGCCAAGTGCATCATTGTGGACGTTCTGCCTCGTTTCCTATGCTTTACATGCAATTCCAGTCTACCTCCTGAAATCGGTTTCCTGCAATTCTGCCCCGCTTTCAAGTCCTGTTGGCAGCCTTACTTCAATATATTTTTGGACGATAGCTGTCATTTATAACTCTGCAGTTTGTGAATGACAGTGCCCCTGAGCTCCTTTCTTCATCTCGCTTTCTTGTGAGCTGGCCGCAACACCGCTGGATTGCTTCAGGCCCTAGTGTGGTTCCGGCATTGCACGCTGAGCCTTTGTTCAATTCCTCTTCCTGGTTGGAAATCAGAGTTAAATTTGCCCATCCAGACACCTCCAGCTAGTCTCTCATTGGTTCTCCCTATTCCTGTTCATTTTCCGCAGAAATTGCAAACTGGGCCAAACAGGAGGTTAAAGGTACTGACTCTCCAAGTGGGGAGAGTGTTAGTAAAGCGTCTGGAATGTTGCACCCCAGTACCAGGGGAGGAAAAGTGAGACACATTTGAACACGTTTCCCGATCACACGGTGGATCATACTCTGTGTTCCACATGCATGTTTTAGCTGAAGGAAGGATCCCTTAAACCTGGAAAGTTGAGACCCATGGAATGGGTACCATGCAATATGACTTCAAAGGGTCTGCATTTGCTCAGCGAACCTCACCAATCCTATCACTGCTGCGTTTATGCCGCTCTACACACGCTTGATTCTCCTTCGGAGACATATAAATTCATAGGTTTCAAGATTCTTACTAGTCAGGTATATTCTTAGGCATTTAATATAGCGTCTTGTGTCCACTTCGTTGAGCAAGGAGTAGCTCTTATCTATTACATATTTGGCTTATGGAAAGGTATCTGTGCTAATTTCAATCTCTGGTTTTATGCAGCACCCCAACTCACCTTTCGCCTTAAGCAAGCATAAGTTGGTTTTCTACATTTGAGACCCTGTTCTGTTTTGTAATTCAGTTCCTGTGTAGCCAAGTTTACATTCCGTGTATTAGTGATATCTTATGATGTTTCTTTTTCTGTGTGACTTATTTCACTTAGAATCATCGTACCTGAATCCACTCATTATGCTGCTACGGGCCTGATGACATAGATTTCATTGCTGAGTGATATTGCATTGTACGTAAGTACCACAACTTCTGTATCCATTTTTCGCTTTCTGTGATATGGAACTTGAACCGTAAACAAGGTTCTTGTAAACAGAGCTGTCCCAAACATTGGGGTGGCTGTGTCTTTTTTATTTTAATTTCCCTAAGCTACAGGACCGTAAGTGGAATTGCACTAGGCTCTGTTGCTTTGTTTTTAGATGTTTCAGGAAACACCATACACTTCTCCAGAGTGGCTGTTGGCAATTTACATCCCGCCCATCAGCGTAACAAGGCTCCCAGTTCTCCATGGCCTGTCCTGCCTTTCTGGATTTTACAATTTTGTCAGATGGCTTTTTTGACAGGGGGGCAGTGAGACTTCTTTGTAGTGCAGATTTCCTTTGCCAGCTTGCTTGGTTGGCCAAAAAGGGCGTATGCGTTTTTTCCTGAATATATTCAGGAAAAAACACATACGCCTCTTTTGGCCAAGTGCATCATTGTGGACGTTCTGCCTCTTTTCCTATGCTTTACATGCAATATCAGCCTACCTCCTGAAATTGGTTTCCTGTAATTCTGCCCCGCTTTCAAGTCCTCTTGGCAGCCTTACTTCAATATATTTTTGGATGATAGCTGTCATTTATAACTCTGCAGGTTTGTGAATTACAGTGCCTATGAGTTCCTTTCTTCATCTCGCTTTCTTGTGACCTGGCCACAACACCGCAGGACTGCTTCAGGCCCTAGTGTGGTTCCGGTATGGCACGTTGAGCCTTTGGTTAATTCCTCTTCCTGGTGGGAAATGAGAGTTAAATTTGCCCGTCCAGACAGCTTTAGGTAGGCTCTCATGGGTTCTCCCTATTCCTGTTCATTTTCCGCAGAAATTGCAAACTGGGCCAAACAGGAGTTTAAAGGCACTGACTCTCCTAGTGGGGAGAGTGTTAGTAAAGCGTCTGGAATGTTGCACCGGAGTACCAGGGGATGAAAACTGACACACATTTGAACACGTTTCCTGATCAAACGGTGGATCATACTCTGGGTTCCACATGCATGTTTTAGCTGAAGGAAGAATCCCTTCAACCTGGAGAGTTGAGACCCATGGAATGGGTAATGTGCAGTATGACTTCAAAGGGTCTACATTTGCTCACTGAACCTCACCAATCCTATCACTGCTGCGTTTATGCCACTGTACACACGTTTGATTCTCCTTCAAAGACATATAAATCCATAGGTTTTAAGAATCTTACTAGTCAGGTATATTCTTAGGCATTTAATATGGGGTGTTGAGTCCACTTCGTTGAGCAAGGAGTAGCTCTTGTCTATTACATATATGGCTTATGGAACCGTATCTGTGCTTATTTCAATCTCTGGTTTTATGCAGCACCCCAACTCACCTTTCCCCTTAAGCAAGCATAAGTTGGTTTTCTACATTTGAGACCCTGTTCTGTTTTGTAATTCAGTTCCTGTGTAGCCAAGATTACATTCCATGTATTAGTGATATCTTATGATGTTTCTTTTTCTGTGTGACTTATTTCACTTAGAATCATCGTACCTGAATCCACTCATTATCCTGCTACGGCCCTGATGACATCTGTTTCATTGCTGAGTGATATTGCATTGTACGTAAGTACCACAACTTCTTTATCCATTTTTCGATTTCTGTGATATTGAACCTGTACCATAAATGAGGTTCTTGTAAACAGAGCCTTCCCAAACTTTGGGGTTGCTGTGTCGTTTTGATTTTAATATCCCTAAGCTATAGGACCATAAGTGGAAGTGCCCTAGGCTCTGTTGCTTTGTTTTTTGGATGTTTCAGGAAACACCATACACTTCTCCAGAGTGGCTGTTGGCAATTTACATCCCACCCATCAGCATAACAAGGCTCCCAGTTCTCCATGGCCTGTCCTGCCTTTCTGGATTTTACACTTTTATCAGATGGCCCTTTTGACCGGGGGGCAGTGAGACTTCATTGTAGTGCAGATTTCCTTTGCAAGCTTGCTTGGTTGGCCAAAAAGTGCGTATGCGTTTTTTCCTGAATATATTCAGGAAAAAACGCATACGCTCTTTTTGGCCAAGTGCATCATTGTGGACGTTCTGCCTCTTTTCCTATGCTTTACATGCAATTCCAGTCTAGCTCCTGAAATCAGTTTCCTGCAATTCTGCCCCGCTTTCAAGTCCTCTTGGCAGCCTTACTTCAATATATTTTTGGACGATAGCTGGCATTTATAACTCAGCAGGTTTGTGAATTACAGTGACCCTGAGCTCCTTTCTTCATCTCGCTTTCATGTGAGCTGGCCACAACACCGCAGGATTGCTTCAGGCCCTAGTGTGGTTCCGGTACGGCAAGCTGAGCCTTTGTTTAATTCCTCTTCCTGGTGGGAAATGAGAGTTAAATTTGCCCGTCCAGACACCTCCAGCTAGTCTCTCATTGGTTCTCCCTATTACTGTGCATCTTCCTCAGATATTGCAAACTGGGCCAAACAGGAGGTTAAAGGCACTGACTCTCCAAGTGGGGAGAGTGTTAGTAAAGCATCTGGAATGTTGCACCTGAGTACCAGGGGACGAAAACTGAGACACATTTGAACACGTTTCCCGATCACACGGTGGATCATACACTGGGTTCCTCATGCATGTTTTAGCTGAAGGAAGAATCCCTTAAACCAGGAGAGTTGAGACCCATGGAATGGGTACCATGCAATATGACTTCAAAGGGTCTGCATTTGCTCACCGATCCTCACCAATCTTATCACTGCTGCATTTATGCCACTGTTCACACGCTTGATCCTCTTTCGGACACATAGAAATCCATAGGTTTTAAGATCCTTACTAGTCAGGTGTATTCTTAGGAGTTTAATATGGGGTGTTGAGTCCACTTCGTTGAGCAAGGAGTAGCTCTTGTCTATTACATATTTCGCTTATGGAACGGTATCTGTGCTAATTTCAATCTCTGGTTTTATGCAGCACTCCAACTCACCTTTCCCCTTAAGCAAGCATAAGTTGGTTTTCTACATTTGAGACCCTGTTCTGTTTTGTAATTCAGTTCCTGTGTAGCCAAGTTTACATTCCGTGTAGTAGTGATATCTTATGATGTTTCTTTTTCTGTGTGACTTATTTCACTTAGAATCATCGTACCTGAATCCACTCATTATGCTGCTACGGGCCTGATGACATAGATTTCATTGCTGAGTGATATTGCATTGTACGTAAGTACCACAACTTCTTTATCCATTTTTCGCTTTCTGTGATATTGAACTTGTACTGTAAACGAGGTTCTTGTAAACAGAGCCGTCCCAAACTTTGGGGTGGCTGTGTCTTTTTGATTTTAATTTCCCTAAACTATAGGACCATAATTGGAAGTGCCCTAGGCTCTGTTGCTTTGTTTTTTGTATGTTTCAGGAAACACCATACACCTCTCCAGAGTGGCTGTTGGCAATTTACATCCCACCCATCAGCATAAGAAGCCTCCCAGTTCTCCATGGCCTGTCCTGCCTTTCTGGATTTTACACTTTTTTCAGATGGCCCTTTTGACCGGGGGCAGTGAGACTTCATTGTAGTGCAGATTTCCTTTACACGCTTGCTTGGTTGGCCAAAAAGGGCGTATGCGTTTTTTCCTGAATATATTCAGGAAAAAACGCATACGCCCTTTTTGGCTAAGTGCATCATTGTGGACGTTCTGCCTCTTTTCCTATGCTTTACGTGCAATTCCAGTCTACCTCCTGAAATCGGTTTCCTGCAATTCTGCCCCGCTTTCAAGTCCTCTTGGCAACCTTACTTCAATATATTTTTGGACGATAACTGTCATTTATAACTGTGCAGGTTTGTGAATAACAGTGCCCCTGAGCTCCTTTCTTCAACTTGCTTTCTTGTGAGCTGACCGCAACGCCACAGGATTGCTTCAGGCCCTAGTGTGGTTCTGGCATGGCACGCTGAGCCTTTGGTTAATTCCTCTTCCTGGTGGGAAATGAGAGTTAAATTTGCCCGTCCAGACACCTCCATCTAGTCTCTCATTGGTTCTCACTATTCCTGTTCATTTTCCGCAGAAATTGCAAACTGGGTCAAACAGGAGGTTAAAGGCCCTGACTCTCCAAGTGGAGAGAGTGTTAGTAAAGCGTCTGGAATGTTGCACCCGAGTACCAGGGGACGAAAACTGAGACACATTTGAACACGTTTCCCGATCACATGGTGGATCATACTCTGGGTTCCACATGCATGTTTTAGCTGAAGGAAGAATCCCTTAAACCTGGAGAGTTGAGACCCATGGAATGGGTACCATGCAATATGACTTCAAAGGGTTTACATTTGCTCACCGATCCTCACCAATCCTATCACTGCTGCGCTTATGCCGCTGTACACATGCTTGATTCTCTTTCGGAGACATATAAATCCATAGGTTTTAAGATTCGTACTAGTCAGGTATATTTTTAGGCGTTTAATATGGAGTGTTGAGTCCACTCGTTGAGCAAGGAGTAGCTCCTGTCTATTACATATGTGGCTTATGGAACGGTATCTGTGCTAATTTCAATCTCTGGTTTTATGCAGCACCCCAACTCACCTTTCCCCTTAAGCAAGCATAAGTTGGTTTTCTACATTTGAGACCCTGTTCTGTTTTGTAATTCAGTTCCTGTGTAGCCAAGTTTACATTCCGTGTATTAGTGATATCTTATGATGTTTCTTTTTCTGTGTGACTTATTTCATGTAGAATCATCGTACCTGAATCCACTTAGTATGCTGCTATGGGCCTGATGACATAGATTTCATTGCTGAGTGATATTGCATTGGACGTAAGTACTACAACGTCTTTATCCATTTTTCGCTTTCTGCGATATTGAACTTGTACAGTAAACGAGGTTCTTGTAAACAGAGCCGTCCTAAACTTTGGGGTGGCTGTGTCTTTTTGATTTTAATTTCCCTAAGCTATAGGACCATAAGTGGAAGTGCCCTAGGCTCTGTTGCTTTGTTTTTTAGATGTTTCAGGAAACACCATACACTTCTCCAGAGTGGCTGTTGGCAATTTACATCCCGCCCATCAGCATAACAAGGCTCCCAGTTCTCCATGGCCTGTTCTGCGTTTCTGGATTTTACACATTTTTCAGATGGCCCTTTAGACTGGGGGGAAGTGAGACTACACTGTAGTGCAGATTTCCTTTGCAAGCTTGCTTGGTTGGCCAAAAAACGCGTATGCGTTTTTTCCTGAATATATTCCTGGAATATATTCAGGAAAAAACGCATACGCCCTTTTTGTCCAAGTGCATCATTGTGGACGTTCTGCCTCTTTTCCTATGCTTTACATGCAATTCCAGTCTACATCCTGAAATCGGTTTCCTGCAATTCTACCCCGCTTTCAAGTCCTCTTGGCAGCCTTACTTCAATATATTTTTGATCGATAGTTGTTATTTTTAACTCTGCAGGTTTGTGAATGACAGTGCCCCTGAGCTCCTTTCTTCAACTCGCTTTCTTGTGAGCTGGTCGCAACACCGCAGGATTGCTTCAGGCCCTAGAGTGGTTCCGGCACGGCACGCTGAGCCTTTGGTTAATTCCTTTTCCTGGTGCGAAATGAGAGTTAAATTTGCCTGTTCAGACACCTCCAGCTAGTCTCTCATTGGTTGTCCCTATTCCTGATCATCTTCCGCAGAAATTGCAAACTGGGCCAAACAGGAGGTTAAAGGCCCTGACTCTCCAAGTGGGGAGAGTGTTAGTAGAGCGTCTGGAATGTTGCACCCGAGTACCAGGGGACAAAAACTGAGACACATTTGAACACGTTTCCCGATCACACGGTGGATCATACTCTGGGTTCCACATGCATGTTTTAGCTGAAGGAAGAATCCCTTAAACCTGGAGAGTTGAGACCCATGGAATGGGTACCATGCAATATGACTTCAAAGGGTCTGCATTTGCTCACCGAACATCACCAATCCTATCACTGCTGCGTTTATGCCGCTGTACAAACGCCTGATTCTCTTTCGGAGACATATAAATCCATAGGTTTTAAGATTCTTACTAATCAGGTATATTCTTAGGTGTTTAATATGGGGTGTGGAGTCCACTTCGTTGAGGAAGGAGTAGCTCTTGTCTATTACATATTTGGCTAATGGAACGGTATCTGTGCTCATTTCAATCTCTGGTTTTATGCAGCACCCCAACTGACCTTTCCCCTTAAGCAAGCATAAGTTGGTTTTCTACATTTAAGACAGTGTTCTGTTTTGTAATTCAGTTCCTGTGTAGCCAAGTTTACATTCCGTGTAGTAGTGATATCTTATGATGTTTCTATTTCTGTGTGACTTATTTCACTTAGAATCATCGTACCTGAATACACTCATTATGCTGCTACGGGCCTCATGACATAGATTTGATTGCTGAGTGATATTGCATTGTACGTAAGTACCACAACTTCTTTATCCATTTTTTGCTTTCTGTGATATTGAACTTGTACCGTAAAAGAGGTTCTTGTAAACAGAGCCGTCCCAAACTTTGGGTTGGCTGTGTCTTTTTGATTTTAATTTCCCTAAGCTATAGGACCATAAGTGGAAGTGACCTAGGCTCTGTTGCTTTGTTTTTTAGATGTTTCAGGAAACACTATACACTTCTCCAGAGTGGCTGTGGTCAATTTACATCCTGTACATCAGCATAACAAGGCTCCCAGTTCTCCATGGCCTGTCCTGCCTTTCTGGATTTTACACTGTTTGCAAATGGCCCTTTTGACCGGGGGGCAGTGAGACTTCATTGTAGTGCAGATTTCCTTTGCAAGCTTGCTTGGTTGGCCAAAAAGGGCGTATCCGTTTTTTCCTGGATATATTCAGGAAAAAACACATACGCCCTTTTTGGACAAGTGCATCATTGTGGACGTTCTGCCTCTTTTCCTATGCTTTAAATGCAATTACTCTCTACCTCCTGAAATCGGTTTCCTGCAATTCTGCCCCGCTTTCCAGTCCTCTTGGCAGCCTTACTTCAATATATTTTTGGACGATAGCTGTCATTTATAACTCTGCAGGTTTGTGAATAACAGTGCCCCTGAGTTCCTTTCTTCAACTCGCTTTCTTGTGAGCTGGCCGCAACACCGCAGGATTGCTTCAGGCCCTAGTGTGGTTCTGGCACGGCAAGCTGAGCCTTTGGTTAATTCCTCTTCCTGGAGGGAAATGAGAGTTTAATTTGCCCGTCCAGACACCTCCAGCTAGTCTCTGATTGGTTCTCCCTATTCCTGTTCATTTTCCGCAGAAATTGCAAACTGGGACAAACAGGAGGTTAAAGGCACTGACTCTCCAAGTGGGGAGAGTGTTAGTAAAGCGTCTGGAATGTTGCACCCGAGTACCAGGGGAGGAAAACTGAGACACATTTGAACACGTTTCCCGATCACACAGTGGATCATACTCTGGGTTCCACATGCATATTTTAGCTGAAGGAAGAATCCCTTAAACCTGGAGAGTTGAGACCCATGGATTGGGTACCATGCAATATGACTTCAAAGGGTCTGCATTTGCTCACCGAACCTCACCAATCCTATCACTGCTGCGTTTATGCCGCTGTACACACACTTGATTCAGTTTCGGAGACATATAAATCCATAGGTTTTAAGATTCTTACTAGTCAGGTATATTCTTAGGCGTTTAATATGGGGTGTTGAGTCCACTTCGTTGAGCAAGGAATAGCTCTTGTCTATTACATATTTGGCTTATGGAACGATATCTGTGCTAATTTCAATCTCTGGTTTTATGCAGCACCCGAACTCACCTTTCCCCTTAAGCAAGCATAAGTTGGTTTTCTACATGTGAGACCCTGTTCTGTTTTGTAATTCAGTTCCTGTGTAGCCAAGTTTACATTCCGTGTAGTAGTGATAACTTATGATGTTTCTTTTTCTGTGTGACTTATTTCACTTTGAATCATCGTACCTGAATCCACTCATTATGCTGCTACGGGCCTGATGACATAGATTTCATTGTTGACTGATATTGCATTGTACGTAAATACCACAACTTCTTTATCCATTTTTTGCTTTCTGTGATATTGAACTTGTACTGTAAACGAGGTTCTTGTAAACAGAGCTGTCCCAAATTTTGGGGTGGCTGTGTCTTTTTGATTTTAATTTCCCTAACTATAGGACCATAACTGGAAGTGCCCTAGGCTCTGTTGCTTTGTTTTTTGTATGTTTCAGGAAACACCGTAGACTTCTCCAGAGTAGCTGTTGGCAATTCACATCCCGCCCATCAGCATAACAAGGCTGCCAGTTCTCCATGGCCTGTCCTGCCTTTCTGGATTTTACACTTTTTTCAGATGGCCCTTTTGACCGGGGGGCAGTGAGACTTCATTGTAGTGCAGATATCCTTTGCAAGCTTGCTTGGTTGGCCAAAAAGGGCGTATGTGTTTTTTCCTGAATATATTCAGGAAAAAACGCATACGCCCTTTTTGGCCAAGTGCATCATTGTGGACGTTCTGCCTCTTTTCCTATGCTTTACATGCAATTCCAGTCTACCTCCTGAAATCGGTTTCCTGCAATTCTGCCCCGCATTCAAGTCCTCTTGGCAGCCTTACTTCAATATATTTTTGGACGATAGCTGTCATTTATAACTCTGCAGGTTTGTGAATGACAGTGCCCCTGAGCTCCTTTCTTCAACTCGCTTTCTTGTGAGCTGGCCGTCACACCGCAGGATTGCTTCAGGCCCTAGTGTGGTTACGACATGGCACGCTGAGACTTTGGTTAATTCCTCTTCCTGGTGGGAAATGAGAGTTAAATTTGCCCGTCCAGACACCTCCAGCTAGTCTCTCATTGGTTCTCCCTATTCCTGTTCATCTTCCGCAGAAATTGCAAACTGGGCCAAACAGGAGGTTAAAGGCACTGACTCTCCAAGTGGGGAGAGTGTTAGTAAAGCGTCTGGAATGTTGCTCCTGAGTACCAGGGGAGGAAAACTGAGATACATTTGAACACGTTTGCGGATCACATGGTGGATCATACTCTGGGTTCCACATGCACGTTTTTGCTGAAGGAAGAATCCCTTAAACCTGGAGAGTTGAGACCCATGGAATGGGAACCATGCAATATGACTTCAAAGGGTCTGCATTTGCTCACCGAACCTCACCAATCCTATCACTGCTGCGTTTATGCCGCTGTACACATGTATGATTCTCTTTCGGAGACATATCAATCCATAGGTTTTAAGATTCTTACTAGTCAGGTATATTCTTAGGCGTTTAATATGGGGTGTTGAGTCCACTTCATTGAGCAAGGAGTAGCTCTTGTCTATTACATATTTGGCTTATGGAATGGTATCTGTGCTAATTTCAATCTCTGGTTTTATGCAGCACCCCAACTCACCTTTCCCCTTAAGGAAGCATAAGTTGGTTTTCTACATTTGAGACCCTGTTCTGTTTTGTAATTCAGTTCCTGTGTAGCCAAGTTTACATTCCGTGTAGTAGTGATATCTTATGATGTTTCTTTTTCTGTGTGACTTATTTCACTTAGAATCATCGTACCTAAATCCACTCATTATGCTGCTATGGGCGTGATGACATAGATTTCATTGTTGAGTGATATTGCATTGTACGTAAGTACCACAACTTCTTTATCCATTTTTAGCTTTCTGCGATATTGAACTTGTACCGTAAAAGAGGTTCTTGTAAACACAGCCATCCCAAACTTTGGGTTGGCTGTGTCTTTTTGATTTTAATTTCCCTAAGCTATAAGACCATATGTGGAAGTGCCCTAGGCTCTGTTGCTTTGTTTTTTAGATGTTTCAGGAAACACCATACACTTCTCCAGAGTGGCTGTGGTCAATTTACATGCCGTACATCAGCATAACAAGGCTCCCAGTTCTCCATGGCCTGTCCTGCCTTTCTGGATTTTACACTTTTTTCAGATGGCCCTTTTGACCGGTGGCAGTGAGGCTTCATTGTAGTGCAGATTTCCTTTACAAGCTTGCTTGGTTGGCCAAAAAGGGCGTATGCGTTTTTTCCTGAATATATTCAGGAAAAAACGCATACGCCCTTTTTGGCCAAGTGCATCATTGTGGACGTTCTGCCTCTTTTCCTATGCTTTAAGTGCAATTCCAGTCTACCACCTGAAATCGGTTTCGTGCAATTCTGCCCCGCTTTCAAGTCCTCTTGGCAGCCTTACTTCAATATATTTTGGGACGATAGCTGTCATTTATAACTCTGCAGGTTTGTGAATTACAGTGTCCCTGAGCTCCTTTCTTCAACTCGCTTTCTTGTGAGCTGGCCGCAACACCGCAGGATTGCTTCAGGCCCTAGTGTGGTTCCGGCATGGCACGCTGAGCCTTTGGTTAATTCCTCTTCCTGGTGGGAAATGAGAGTTAAATTTGCCCGTCCAGACACCTCCAGCTAGTCTCTCATTGGTTCTCCCTATTCCTGTTCATCTTCCACAGAAATTGCAAACTGTGCCAAACAGGAGGTTAAAGGCACTGACTCTCCAAGTGGGGAGAGTGTTAGTAAAGCGTCTGGAATGTTGCACCCGAGTACCAGGGGACGAAAACTGAGACACATTTGAACACGTTTCCCGATCACAAGGTGGATCATACTCTGGGTTCCACATGCATGTTTTAGCTGAAGGAAGAATCCCTTAAACCTGAAGAGTTGAGACCCATGGAATGGGTACCATGCAATATGACTTCAAAGGGTCTACATTTGCTCACCGAACCTCAGCAATCCTATCACTGCTCCGTTTATGCCACTGTACACACGCTTGATTCTCTTTCGGAGACATAAATCCATAGGTTTTAAGATTTTACTAGTCAGGTATATTCTTAGGCGTTTAATATGCGGTGTTGTGTCCACTTCGTTGAGCAAGGTGTAGCTCTTGTCTATTACATATTTGGCTTATGGAACGGTATCTGTGCTAATTTCAATCTCTGGTTTTATGCAGCACCCCAACTCACCTTTCCCCTTAAGCAAGCATAAGTTGGTTTTCTACATTTGAGACCCTGTTCTGTTTTGTATTTCAGTTCCTGTGTAGCCAAGTTTACATTCCGTGTATTAGTGATATCTTATGATGTTTCTTTTTTTGTATGACTTATTTCACTTAGGATCATTGTACCTGAATCCACTCATTATGCTGCTATGGGCCTGATGACATAGATTTCATTACTGAGTGATATTGCATTGTACGTAAGTACCACAACTTCTTTATCCATTTTTTGCTTTCTGTGATATTGAACTTGTACCGTAAACGAGGTTCTTGTAAACAGAGCCGTCCCAAACTTTGGGGTGGCTGTGTCTTTTTCATTTTAATTTCCCTAAGCTATAGGACCATAAGTGGAAGTGCCCTAGGTTCTGTTGCTTTGTTTTTTAGATGGTTGAGGAAACACCATACCCTTCTCCAGAGTGGCTGTTGGCAATTTACACCCTGCCCATCAGCAAAACAAGGCTGCCAGTTCTCCATGGCCTGTCCTGCCTTTCTGGATTTTACACATTTTTCAGATGGCCCTTTTGACCCGGGGGCTGTGAGACTTCATTGTAGTGCGGATTTCCTTTGCAAGCTTGCTTGGTTGGCCAAAAAGGGCGTATGCGTTTTTTCCTGAATATATTCAGGAAAAAACGCATATTCTCTTTTAGGCCAAGTGCATCATTGTGGACGTTCTGCCTCTTTTCCTATGCTTTAAATGCAATTCTAGTCTACCACCTGAAATCGGTTTCCTGAAATTCTGCCCCGCTTTCAAGTCCTCTTAGAAGCCTTACTTCAATATATTTTTGGACGATAGCTGTCATTTATAACTCTGCAGTTTTGTGAATGACAGTGCCCCTGAGCTCCTTTCTTCAACTTGTTTCTTGTGAGCTGGCCGCAACACCGCAAGATTGTTTCATCCCCCAGTGTGGTTCCGGCATGGCACGCTGAACCTTTGGTTAATTCCTCTTCCTGGGGGGAAATGAGAGTTAAATTTGCCCGTCCAGACACCTCCAGCTAGTCTCTCATTGGTTCTCCCTATTCCTGTTTATTTTCCACAGAAATTGCCAACTGGGCCAAACAGGAGGTTAACGGCAGTGACTCTCCAAGTGAGGAGAGGGTTAGTAAAGCGTCTGGAATGTTGCACCCGAGTACCAGGGGACGAAAACTGAGACACATTTCAACACGTTTCCCGATCACATGGTGGATCATACTCTGGGTTCCACATGCATGTTTTAGCTGAAGGAAGAATCCCTTAAACCTGGAGAGTTGAGACCCATTGAATGAGTACCATGCAATATGACATCAAAGGGTCTGCATTTGCTCACCGAACCTCACCAATCCTATCACTGCTGCGTTTATGCCTCTGTACACACGATTGATTCTCTTTTGGAGACATATAAATCCATAGGTTTTAAGATTCTTACTAGTCAGGTATATTCTTAGGCGTTTAATATGGGGTGTTGAGTCCACTTCGTTGAGCAAGGAGTAGCTCTTGTCTATTACATATTTGGCTTATGGAACAGTATCTGTGCTAATTTCAGTCTCTGGTTTTATGCAGCACCCCAACTCACCTTTCCCCTTAAGCAAGCATAAGTTGGTTTTCTACATTTGAGACCCTGTTCTGTTTTGTTATTCAGTTCCTGTGTAGCCAAGTTTACATTCCGTGTAGTAGTGATATCTTATGATGTTTCTTTTTCTGTGTGACTTATTTCACTTAGAATCATTGTACCTGAATCCACTCATTATGCTGCTATGGGCCTGATGACATAGATTTCATTGCTGAGTGATATTGCATTGTACATAAGTACCACAACTTCTTTATCCATTTTTTGCTTTCTGTGATATTGAACTTGTACCGTAAACGAGTTTCTTGTAAACAGAGCCGTCCCAAACTTTGGGGTGGCTGTGTCTTTTTGATTTTAATTTCCCTAAGCTATAGGACCATATGTGGAAGTGCCCTAGGCTCTGTTGCTTTGTTTTTTAGATGTTTCAGGAAACACCATACACTTCTCCAGAGTGGCTGTTGGCAATTTACATCCCGCCCATCAGCATAACAAGGCTCCCAGTTCTCCATGGCCTGTCCTGCCTTTCTGGATTTTACACTTTTTTCAGATGGTCCTTTTGACTGGGGGGCAGTGGGACTTCATTGTAGTGCAGATTTCCTTTGCAAGCTTGCTTGGTTGGCCAAAAAGGGCATATGCGTTTTTTCCAGAATATATTCAGGAAAAAACACATACGCCGTTTTTGGCCAAGTGCATTACTGTGGACGTTCTGCCTCTTTTCCTATGCTCTAAGTGCAATTCCAGTCTACCACCTTAAATCACTTTCCTGCAATTCTGCCCTGCTTTCAAGTCCTCTTGGCAGCCTCATTTCAATATATTTTTGGACGATAGCTGTCATTTATAACTCTGCAGGTTTGTGAATTACAGTGCCCCTGAGCTCCTTTTTCATCTCGCTTTCTTGTGAGCTGGCCGCAACACCGCAGGATTGCTTCAGGCCCTAGTGTGGTTCCGACAGGGCACGCTAAGCCTTTGGTTAATTCCTCTTCCTGGTGGGAAATGAGAGTTAAATTTGCCCGTCCAGACACCTCCAGCTAGTCTCTCATTGGTTCTCCCTATTCCTGTTCATCTTCCGCAGAAATTGCAAACTGGGCCAAACAGGTTAAAGGCACTGACTCTCCAAGTGGGGAGAGTGTTAGTAAAGCGTCTGGAATGTTGCACCCGAGTACCAGGGGATGAAAACTCAGATACATTTCAACACGTTTCCCGATCACACGGTGGATCGTACTCTGGGTTCCACATGCATGTTTTAGCTGAAGGAAGAATCCCTTAAACCTGGAGAGTTGAGACCCATGGTATGGGTACCATGCAATATGACTTCAAAGGGTCTGCATTTGCTCACTGAACCTCACCAATCCTATCACTGCTGCGTTTATGCCACTGTAAACACTCTTGATTCTCTTTCGGAGACATATAAATCCATAGGATTTAAGATTCTTAGTAGTCAGGTATATTCTTAGGTGTTTAATATGCGGTGTTGTGTCCACTTCGTTGAGCAAGGTGTAGCTCTTGTCTATTACATATTTGGCTTATGGAACGGTATCTGTGCTAATTTCAATCTCTGGTTTTATGCAGCACCCCAACTCACCTTTCCCCTTAAGCAAGCATAAGTTTGTTTTGTACATTTGAGCCACTGTTCTGTTTTGTAATTCAGTTCCTGTGTAGCCAAGTTTACATTCCATGTATTAGTGATATGTTATGATGTTTCTTTTTCTGTTTGACTTATTTCACTTAGAATCATCGTACCTGAATCCACTCATTATGCTGCTACGGGCCTGATGACATAGGTTTCATTGCTGAGTGATATTGCATTGTACGTAAGTACCACAACTTCTTTATCCATTTTTTGCTTTCTGCGATATTGAACTTGTACCGTAAACGAGGTTCTTGTAAACAGAGCCTTCCCAAAATTTGGGGTGGCTGTGTCTTTTTTATTTTAATTTCCCTACGCTGTAGGACTATAAGTGGAAGTGCCCTAGGCTCTGTTCCTTTGTTTATTAGATGTTTCAGGAAACACCATACACTTCTCCAGAGTGGCTCTTGGCAATTTACAACCCGCCCATCAGCATAACGAGGCTCCCAGTTCTCCATGGCCTGTCCTGCCTTTCTGGATTTTACACTTTTTTCAGATGGCCCTTTTGACCGGGGGGCAGTGAGACTTCATTGTAGTGCAGATTTCCTTTGCAAGCTTGCTTGGTTGGCCAAATAGTGCGTATGCGTTTTTTCTGAATATATTCAGTAAAAAACGCATACGCCCTTTTGGGGCAAGTGCAACATTGTGGACGTTCTGCCTCTTTTCCTATGCTTTACATGCAATTCCCGTCTACCTCCTGAAATCGGTTTCCTGCAATTCTGCCCCACTTTCAAGTCCTCTTGGCAGCCTTACTTCAATATATTTTTGGATGATAGCTGTCATTTATAACTCTGCAAGTTTGTGAATAACAGTGCCCCTGAGCTCCTTTCTTCAACTCGCTTTCTTGTGAGGTGGCCGCAACACCGCAGGATTGCTTCAGGCCCTAGTGTGGCTCCGGCACGGCACGCTGAGCCTTTGGTTAATTCCTCTTCCTGGTGGGAAATGAGAGTTAAATTTGCCCGTCCGGACACCTCCAGCTAGTCTCTCATTGGTTCTCCCTATTCCTGTTCACCTTCCACAGAAATTGCATAGTGGGCCAAACAGGAAGTTAAAGGCCCTGACTCTCCAAGTGAGGAGAGTGTTAGTAAAGCTTCTGGGACGTTGCACCCGAGTACCAGGGGACGAAAACTGAGACACATTTGAACATGTTTCCCAATCACGCGATGGATCAGACTCTGGGTTTCACATGCATGTTTTAGCTGAAGGAAGAATCCCTTAAACATGGAGAGTTGAGACCCATGGAATGGGTACCATGCAATATGACTTCAAAGGGTCTGCATTTGCTCACCGAACCTCACCAATCCTATCAATGCTGCGTTTATGCCACTGTACACATGCCTTGATTCTCTTTCGGAGACATATCAATCCATAGGTTTTAAGATTCTTACTAGTCATGTATATTCTTAGGCGTTTAATATGGGGTGTTGAGTCCATTTCGTTGAGCAAGGAGTAGCTCTTGTCTATTACATATTTGGTTTATGGAATGGTGTCTGTGCTCATTTCAATCTATGGTTTTACGCAGCGCCCCAACTCACCTTTCCCCTTAAGCAAGCATAAGTTGGTTTTCTACATTTGAGACCCTGTTCTGTTTTGTAATTCAGTTCCTGTGTAGCCAAGTTTACATTCCGTGTAGTAGTGATAACTTAGGATGTTTCTTTTTCTGTGTGACTTATTTCACTTAGAATCATCGTACCTAAATCCACTAGTTATGCTGCTACGGGCCTGATAACATATATTTCATTCCTGAGTGATACTGCATTGTATGTAAGTACCACAACTTCTTTATCCATTTTTTCCTTTCTGCGATATTGAACTTGTACCGTAAACGAGGTTCTTTTAAGCAGAGCCGTCCCAAACTTTGGGGTGGCTGTGTCTTTTTGATTTTAATTTCCCTAAGCTATAGGACCATAAGCGGAAGTGCCCTAGGCTCTGTTGCTTTGTTTTTTAGATGTTTCAGGAAACACCATACACTTCTCCAGAGTGGCTGTTGGAAATTTACATCCCGCCCATCAGCATAACAAGTCTCCAGTTCTCCATGGCCTGTCCTGCCTTTCTGGATTTTACACTTTTTTCAGATGTCCCTTTTGACCGGGGGGCAGTGAGACTTCATTGTAGTGCAGATTTCTTTGCAAGCTTGCTTGGTTGGCCAAAAAGGGTGTATGCCTTTTTTCCTGAATATATTCAGGAAAAAACGCATACGCCCTTTTTGGCCAAGTGCCTCATTGTAGACGTTCTGCCTCTTTTCCTATGCTTTACATGCAATTCCAGTCTACCTCCTGAAATCAGTTTCCTGCAATTCTGCCCTGCTTTCAAGTCGTCTTGGCAGCCTTACTTCAATATATTTTTGGACAATAGCTGTCATTTATAACTCTGCAGGTTTGTGAATTACAGTGCCCCTGAGCTCCTTTCTTCAACTCGCTTTCTTGTGAGCTGGCCGCAACACCGCAGGATTGCTTCAGTCCGTAGTGTGGTTCCGGGATGGCACGCTGAGCCTTTGGTTAATTCCTCTTCCTGGTGGGAAATGAGAGTTAAATTTGCCCGTCCAGACACCTCCAGCTAGTCTCTCATTGGTTCTCCCTTTTCCTGTTCATCTTTCGCAGAAATTGCAAACTGGGCCAAACAGGAGGTTAAAGGCACTGACTCTCCAACTAGGGAGAGTGTTAGTAAAGCATCTGGAATTTTGCACCCGAGTACCAGGAGACGAAAACTGAGACACATTTAAACATGTTTCCCGATCACACGGTGGATCATACTCTGGGTTCCACATGCATGTTTTAGCTGAAGGAAGAATCCCTTAAACCTGGAGAGTTGAGACCCATGGAATGGGTAATATGCAATATGACTTCAAAGGGTCTGCATTTCCTCACCGAAACTCACCAATCCTATCACTGCTGCGTTTATGCCACTGTACACATGCTTGATTCTCTTTCGGAGACATATAAATCCATACGTTTTAAGATTCTTACTAGTCAGGTATATTCTTAGGCGTTTAATATGGGGTGTTGAGTCCACTTCGTTGAGCAAGGAGTAGCTCTTGTCTATTACATATTTGGCTTATGGAACGGTATCTGTGCTAATTTCAATCTCTGGTTTTATGCAGCACCCCAGCTCACCTTTCACTTTAAGCAAGCATAAGTTGGTTTTCTACATTTGAGACCCTGTTCTGTTTTGTAATTCAGTTCCTGGGTAGCCAAGTTTACATTCCGTGTAGTAGTGATATCTTAGGATGTTTCTTTTTCTGTGTGAATTATTTCACTTAGAATCATCGTACCTGAATCCACTCAGTATGCTGCTATGGGCCTGTTGACTTAGATTTCATTGCTGAGTGATATTGCATTGTACGTAAGTACCACAACTTCTTTATCCATTTTTCGCTTTCTGCGATATTGAACTTGTACTGTAAACCATGTTCTTCTAAACAGAGCTGTCCCAAACTTTGGGGCGGCTGTGTCTTTTTTATTTTAATTTCCCTAAGCTATAGAACCATAAGTGGAAGGGCCCTAGGCTGTGTTGCTTTGTTTTTTAGATATTTCTGGAAACACCATACACTTCTCCAGAGTGGCTGTTGGCAATTTACATCCTGCCCATCAGCAGAGCAAGGCTCCCAGTTCTCCATGGCCTGTCCTGCCTTTCTGGATTTTACACTTCTTTCAGATGGCGCTTTTGACCGGGGGACAGTGAGACTTCATTGTAGTGCAGATTTCCTTTGCAAGCTTGCTTGGTTGGCCAAAAAGTGCATATGCGTTTTTTCCTGAATATATTCAGGAAAAAACGCAAACGCCCTTTTTGGCCATGTGCATCATTGTGGACGTTCTGCCTCTTTTCCTATGCTTTACATGCAATTCCAGTCTACCTCCTGAAATCCGTTTCCTGCAATTCTGCCCCGCTTTCAAATCCTCTTGGCAGGCTTACTTCAATATATTTTTGGATGATAGCTGTCATTTATAACTCTGCAGGTTTGTGAATTACGGTGCCCCTGAGCTCCTTTCTTCAACTCGCTTTCTTGTGAGCTGGCCGCAACACCGCATGATTGCTTCAGTCCCTAGTGTGGTTCCGGCATGGTATGATGAGCCTTTGGTTAATTCCTCTTCCTTGTTGGGAAATGAGAGTTAAATTTGCCCGACGAGACACCTCCAGCTAGTCTCTCATTAGTTCTCCCTATTCCTGTTCATTTTCCGCAGAAATTGCAAACTGGGCCAAACAGGAGGTTAAACGCCCTGACTCTCCAAGTGGGGAGAGTGTTAGTAAAGCGTCTCGAATGTTGCACCCGAGTACCAGGGGATGAAAACTGAGACACATTTGAACACGTTTCCCGATCACACGGTGGATCATACTCTGGGTTCCACATGCATGTTTTAGCTGAAGGAAGAATCCCTTAAACCTGGAGAGTTGAGACCCATGGAATGGGTACCATGCAATATGACTTCAAAGGGTCTGCATTTGCTCACTGAAGCTCACCAATCCTATCACTGCTGCGTTTATGCCACTGTACACACGCTTGATTCTCTTTCAGAAACATATAAATCCATACGTTTTAAGATTCTTACTACTCAGGTATACTCTTAGGCGTTTAATATGGGGTGTTGAGTCCACTTCGTTGAGCAAGGAGTAGCTCTTGTCTATTACATATTTGGCTTATGGAATGGTATCTGTGCTAATTTCAATCTCTGGTTTTATGCAGCACCCCAGCTCACCTTTCCCCTTAAGCAAGCATAAGTTGGTTTTCTACATTTGAGACCCTGTTCTGTTTTGTAATTCAGTTCCTGTGTAGCCAAGTTTACATTCCGTGTAGTAGTGATATCTTATGATGTTTCTTTTTCTGTGTGACTTATTTCACTTAGAATCATCATATCTGCATCCACTCATTATGCTGCTACGGGCCTGATGACATAGATTTCATTGCTGAGTGATATTGCATTGTACGTAAGTACCACAACTTCTTTATCCATTTTTCGCTGTCTGTGATATTGAACTTGTACCGGAAACGAGGTTCTTGTAAACAGAGCCCTCCCAAACTTTGGGGTGGCTGTGTCTTTTTGATTTTAATTTCCCTAAGCTATAGGACCATAAGTGGAAGTGCCCTAGGCTCTGTTGCTTTGTTTTTTAGATGTTTCAGGAAACACCATACACTTCTGCAGAGTGGCTGTTGGCAATTTACATCCTGCCCATCAGCATAACAAGGCTCCCAGTTCTCCATAGTCTGTCCTGCATTTTTGGATTTTACACATTTTTCAGATGGCCCTTTTGACCGCGGGGCAGTAAGACTTCATTGTAGTGCAGATTTCCTTTGCAAGCTTGCTTGGTTGGCCAAAAAGTGCGTATGCGTTTTTTCCTGAATATATTCAGCAAAAAAACGCATATGCCCTTTTTGACCAAGTGCATCATTGTGGACGTTCTGCCTCTTTTCCTATGCTTTACATGCAATTCCAGTCTACCTCCTGAAATCGGTTTCCTGCAATTCTGCCCCGCTTTCAAGTCCTCTTGGCAGCCTTACTTCAATAAATTTTTGGACGATAGCTGTCATTTATAACTCTGCAGGTTTGTGAATGACAGTGCCCCTGAGCTCCTTTCTTCAACTCGCTTTCTTGTGAGCTGGCCGCAACACCGCAGGATTGCTTCAGGCCCTAGTGTGGTTCCGGCATGGCACGCTGAGCCTTTGGTTAATTCCTCTTCCTGGTGGGAAATGAGAGTTAAATTTGCCCGTCCAGACACCTCCAGCTAGTCTCTCATTGGTTCTCCCTATTCCTGTTCGTGTTCCGCAGAAATTGCAAACTGGGCCACACAGGAGGTTACAGGCAGTGACTCTCCAAGTGGAGAGAGTGTTAGTAAAGTGTCTGGAATGTTGCACCCGAGTACCAGGGGATGAAAACTGAGACACATTTGAAGACGTTTTCCGATCACACGGTGGATCATACTCTGGGTTCCACATGCATGTTTTAGCTGAAGGAATAATCCCTTAAACCTGGAGAGTTGAGACCCATGGAATGGGTAATGTGCAATATGACTTCAAAGGGTCTGCATTTGCTCACCGAACCTCAACAATCCTATCATTGCTGCGTTTATGCCGCTGTACACATGCTTGATTCTCTTTCGGAGACATATAAATCCATAGGTTTTAAGATTCTTAATAGTCAGGTATTTCTTAGGCGTTTAATATGGAGTGTTGAGTCCACTTCGTTGAGCAAGGAGTAGCTCTTGTCTATTACATATTTGTAATATGGAACAGTATATGTGCTAATTTCAATCTCTGGTTTTATGCAGCACCCCAACTCACCTTTCCCCTTAAGCAAGCTTAAGTTGGTTTTCTACATTTGAGACCCTGTTCTGTTTTGTAATTCAGTTCCTGTGTAGCCAAGTTTACATTCCGTGTAGTAGTGATATCTTATGATGTTTCTTTTTCTGTGTGACTTATTTCACTTAGAATCATCGTACCTGAATCCACTCACTATGCTGCTACGGGCCTGATGAAATAGATTTCATTGCTGAGTGATATTGCATTGTACGTAAGTACCACAACTTCTTTATGAATTTTTCGCTTTCTGTGATATTGAACTTGTACCGGAAACGAGGTTCTTGTAAACAGAGCTGTCCCAAACTTTGGGGTGGCTGTGTCTTTTTGATTTTAATTTCCCTATGCTATAGGACCATAAGTGTAAGTGCCCTAGGCTCTGTTCCTTTGTTTTTTAGATGTTTCAGGAAACGCCATACACTTCTCCAGAGTGGCTGTTGGCAATTTACATCCCGCCCATCAGCATAACAAGGCTCCCAGTTCTCCATGGCCTGTCCTGCCTTTCTGGATTTTACACATTTTTCAGATGGCCCTTTTGATCTCGGGGCAGTGAGACTTCATTGTAGTGCAGATTTCCTTTGCAAGCTTGCTTGGTTGGCCAAAAAGGGCGTATGCGTTTTATCCTGAATATATTTAGGAAAAAACGCATACGCCCGTTTTGGCCAAGTACATCATTGTGGACGTTCTGCCTCTTTTCCTATGCTTTACATGCAATTCCCGTCTACCTCCTGAAATCGGTTTCCTGCAATTCTGCCCCGCTTTCAAGTCCTCTTGGCAGCCTTACTTCAATATATTTTTGGACGATAGCTGTCATTTATAAATCTGCAGGTTTGTGAATGACAGTGCCCCTGAGCTCCTTTCTTCAACTCGCTTTCTTGTGAGCTGGCCGCAACACCGCAGGATTGCTTCAGGCCCTAGTGTGGTTCCGGTACGGCACGCTGAGCCTTTGGTTAATTCCTCTTCCTGGTGGGAAATGAGAGTTAAATTTGCCCGTCCAGACACCTCCAGCTAGTCTCTCATTGGTTCTCCCTATTCCTGATCATTTTCCGCAGAAATTGCAAACTCGGCCAAACAGGAGGTTAAAGGCTCTGACTCTCCAAGTGGGGAGAGTGTTATTAAAGCGTCTGGAATGTTGCACCCGAGTACCAGGGGACGATAACTGAGATACATTTGAACACGTTTCCCGATCACACGGTGGATCATACTCTGGGTTCCTCATGCATGTTTTAGCTGAAGGAAGAATCCCTTAAACCTGGAGAGTTGAGACCCATGGAAAGGGTAACATGCAATATAACTTCAAAGTGTCTGCATGTGCTCACCGAACCTCACCAATCCTATCACTGCTGCGTTTATGCTGCTGTACCCACGCTTGATTCTCTTTCGGAGACATAAAAATCCATAGGTTTTAAGATTCTTACTAGTCAGGTATATTCTTAGGCGTTTAATATGGGGTGTTGAGTCCACTTCGTTGAGCAAGGAGTAGCTCTTGTCTATTACATATTTGGCTTATGGAACGGTATCTGTGCTAATTTCAATCTCTGGTTTTATGCAGCACCCCAACTCACCTTTCCCCTTAAGCAAGCATATGTTGGCTTTCTACATTTGAGACCCTGTTCTGTTTTGTAATTCAGTTCCTGTGTAGCCAGGTTTACATTCCTTGTATTAGTGATATCTTATGATGTTTCTTTTTCTGTGTGACTTATTTCACTTAGAATCATCGTAGCTGAATCCACTCATTATGCTCCTACGGGCCTGATGACATAGATTTCATTGCTGAGTGATATTGCATTGTACGTAAGTACCACAACTTCTTTATCCATTTTTCACTTTCTGTGATATTGAACTTGTACCGTAAATGAGGTTCTTGTAAACAGAGCCATCCCAAACTTTCGGGTGGCTGTGTCTTTTTGATTTTAATTTCCCTAAGCTATAGGACCATAAGTGGAAGTGCCCTAGGCTCTGTTGCTTTGTTTTTTAGATGTTTCAGGAAACACCATACACTTCTCCAGAGTGGCTGTTGGCAATTTACATCCCGCCCATCAGCATAACAAGGCTCCCAGTTCTCCATGGCCTGTCCTGCCTTTCTGGATTTTACACTTTTTTCAGTTGGCCCTTTTGACCGGGGGGCAGTGAAACTTCATTGTAGTTCAGATTTCCTTTGCAAGATTGCTTGGTTGGCCAAAAAGGGCGTATGCGTTTTTTCCTGAATATATTCAGGAAAAAACGCATACGCCCTTTTTGGCCAAGTGCATCATTGTGGACGTTCTGCCTCTTTTCCTATGCTTTACATGCAATTCCAGTCTACCTCCTGCAGTCGGTTTCCTGCAATTCTGCCCCGCTTTCAAGTCCTGTTGGCAGCCTTACTTCAATATATTTTTGGACGATAGCTGTCATTTATAACTCTGCAGGTTTGTGAATGACAGTGCCCCTGAGCTCCTTTCTTCAAGTCGCTTTCTTGTGAGCTGGCCGCATCACCACAGGATTGCTTCAGGCCCTAGTGTGGTTCTGGCACGTCACGCTGAGCCTTTGGTTAATTCGTCTTCCTGGTGGGAAATGAGAGTTGAATTTGCCCGTCCAGACACCTCCAGCTAGTCTCTCATTGGTTCTCCCTATTCCTGTTCATCTTCCGCAGAAATTGCAAACTGGGCCAAACAGGAGGTTAAAGGCACTGACTCTCCAAGTGGGGAGAGTGTTAGGAAAGCGTCTGAAATGTTGCACCCGAGTACCAGGGGATGAAAACTCAGACACATTTGAACACGTTTCCCGATCACACAGTGGATCATGCTCTGGGTTCCAGATGCATGATTTAGCTGAAAGAAGAATCCCTTAAACCTGGAGAGTTGAGACCCATGGAATGGGTACTATGAAATATGACTTCAAAGGGTCTGCATTTGCTCACCGAACCTCACCAATCCTATCACTGCTGCATTTATGCCGCTGTACACAGGCTTGATTCTCTTTCAGAGACATATAAATCCATAGGTTTTAAGATTCTTACTAGTCAGGTATATTCTTAGGTGTTTAATATGGGGTGTTGAGTCCAGTTCGTTGAGCAAGAAGTAGCTTTTGTATATTACATATTTGGCTTATGGAACGGTATCTTTGCTCATTTCAATCTCTGGTTTTATGCAGCACCTCAACTCACCTTTCCCCTTAAGCAAGCATAAGTTGGTTTTCTACATTTGAGACCCTGTTCTGTTTTGTAATTCAGTTCCTGTGTAGCCAAGTTTACATTCCGTGTAGTAGTGATATCTTATGATGTTTCTTTTTCTGTGTGACTTATTTCACTTAGAATCATCGTACCTGAATCCACTCATGCTCCTACGGGCCTGATGACATAGATTTCATTGCTGAGTGATATTGCATTGTACGTAAGTACCACAAGTTCTTTATCCATTTTTCGCTTTCTGTGATATTGAGCTTGTACCGTAAACGAGGTTCTTGTAAACAGAGCCCTCCCAAACTTTCGGGTGGCTGTGTCTTTTTGATTTTAATTTCCCTAAACTATAGGACCATAATTGGAAGTGCCCTAGGCTCTGCTGCTTTGTTTTTTGGATGATTCAGGAAACACCATACACTTCTCCAGAGTGGCTGTTGGCAATTTACATCCCGCCCATCAGCATAACAAGGCTCCCAGTTCTCCATGGCCTGTCCTGCCTTTCTGGATTTTACACTTTTTTCAGATGGCCCTTTTGACCGGGGGGCAGTGAGACTTCATTGTAGTGCAGATTTCCTTTGCAAGCTTGCTTGGTTGACCAAAAAGTATGTATGCATTTTTTCCTGAATATATTCAGCAAAAAAACGCATATGCCCTTTTTGGCCAAGTGCATCATTGTGGACGTTCTGCCTCTTTTCCTATGCTTTACATGCAATTCCAGTCTACCTCCTGAAATCGGTTTACTGCAATTCTGCCCCGCTTTCAAGTCCTCTTGGCAGCCTTACTTGAATATATTTTTGGACGATAGCTGTCATTTATAACTCTGCAGGTTTGTGAATTACAGTGTCCCTGAGCTCCTTTCTTCAACTCGCTTTCTTGTGAGCTGGCCGCAACACTGCAGGATTGCTTCAGGCCCTAGTGTGGTTCCGGCATGGCACGCTGAGCCTTTGGTTAATTCCTCTTCTTGGTGGGAAATGGGAGTTAAATTTGCCTGTCCAGACACCTCCAGCTAGTCTCTCATTGGTTCTCCCTATTCCTGTTCATTTTCCGCAGAAATTGCAAACTGGGCCAAACAGTAGGTTAAAGGCACTGACTCTCCAAGTGGGCAGAGTGTTAGTAAAGCGTCTGGAATGTTGCACCCGAGTACCAGGGGACGAAAACTGAGAGACATTTGAACACGTTTCCCGATCACACGGTGGATCATACTCTGGGTTCCACATGCATGATTTAGCTGAAGGAAGAATCCCTTAAACCTGGAGAGTTGAGACCCATGGAATGGGTACCATGCAATATGACTTCAAAGGGTCTGCATTTGCTCACCGAACCTCACCAATCCTATCACTGCTGCATTTATGCCACTGTACACATGCTTGATTCTCTTTCGGAGACATATAAATCCATAGGTTTTAAGATTCTTACTAGTCAGGTATATTCTTAGGCGTTTAATATGGGGTGTTGTGTCCTCTTCGTTGAGCAAGGAGTAGATCTTGTCTATTACATATTTGGCTTATGGAACGGTATCTGTGCTAATTTCAATCTCTGGTTTTATGCAGCACCCCAACTCACCTTTCCCCTTAAGCAAGCATAAGTTGGTTTTCTACATTTGAGACCCTGTTCTGTTTTGTAATTCAGTTCCTGTGTAGCCAAGTTTACATTCCATGTATGAGTGATATCTTATGATGTTTCTTTTTCTGTGTGACTTATTTCACTTAGAATCATCGTACCTGAATCCACTCATTATGCTGCTACGGGCCTGATGACATAGATTTCATTGCTGAGTGATATTGCATTGTACGTAAGTACCACAACTTCTTTATCCATTTTTCGCTTTCTGCGATATTGAACTTGTACCGGAAACGAGGTTCTTGTAAACAGAGCCCTCCCAAACTTTGGGGTGGCTGTGTCTTTTTGATTTTAATTTCCCTAAGCTATAGGACCATAAGTGGAAGTGCCCTAGGCACTGTTGTTTTGTTTTATATATGTTTCAGGAAACACCATACACTTCTCCAGAGTGGCTGTTGGCAATTTACATCGCGCCCATCAGCATAACAAGGCTCCCAGTTCTCCACAGCCTGTCCTGCCTTTCTGGATTTTACACTTTTTTCAGATAGACTTTTTGACCGGGGGGCAGTGAGATTTCATTGTAGTGCAGATTTCCTTTGCAAGCTTGCTTCGTTGGCCAAAAAGGGCGTACGTGCTTTTTCCTGAATATATTCAGGAAAAAACACGTACGCCCTTTTTGGCCAAGTGCATCATTGTGGACGTTCTGCCTCTTTTCCTATGCTTTACATGCAATTCCAGTCTACCTCCTGCAGTCGGTTTCCTGCAATTCTGCCCCGCTTTCAAGTCCTCTTGGCAGCCTTACTTCAATATATTTTTGGACGATAGCTGTCATTTATAACTCTGCAGGTTTGTGCATTACAGTGCCCCTGAGCTCCTTTCTTCAACTCGTTTTCTTGTGAGCTGGCCGCAACACCGCAGGATTGCTTCAGGCCCTAGTGTGGTTCCGATGTGGCACGCTGAGCCTTTGGTTAATTCCTCTTCCTGGTGGGAAATGAGAGTTAAATTTGCCTGTCCAGACACCTCCAGCTAGTCTCTCATTAGTTGTCCCTATTTCTGTTCATTTTCTGCAGAAATTGCAAACTGGGCCAAACAGGAGGTTAAAGGCACTGACTCTCCAAGTGGGGAGAGTGTTAGTAAAGCATCTGGAATGTTGCACCCGAGTACCAGGGGACGAAAACTGAGACACATTTGAACACGTTTCCCGATCACACGGTGGATCATACTCTGGGTTCCACATGCATGTTTTAGCTGAAGGAAGAATCCCTTAAACCTGGAGAGTTGAGACCCATGGAAAGGGTAACATGCAATATAACTTCAAAGTGTCTGCATGTGCTCACCGAACCTCACCAATCCTATCACTGCTGCGTTTATGCTGCTGTACCCACGCTTGATTCTCTTTCGGAGACATAAAAATCCATTGGTTTTAAGATTCTTACTAGTCAGGTATATTCTTAGGCGTTTAATATGGGGTGTTGAGTCCACTTCGTTGAGCAAAGAGTAGCTCTTGTCTATTACATATTTGGCAAATGGAACGGTATCTGTGCTAATTTCAATCTCTGGTTTTATGCAGCACCCCAACTCACCTTTCCCCTTAAGCAAGCATAAGTTGGTTTTCTACATTTGAGACCCTGTTCTGTTTTGTAATTCAGTTCCTGTGTAGCCAAGTTTACATTCCGTGTAGTAGTGATATCTTATGATGTTTCTTCTTCTGTGTGACTTATTTCACTTAGAATCATCGTACCTGAATCCACTCATTATCGTGCTATGGGCCTGATGACATAGATTTCATTGCTGAGTGATATTGCATTGTACGTAAGTACCACAACTTCTTTATCCATTTTTCGCTTTCTGTGATATTGAACTTGTACCGTAAACGAGGTTCTTGTAAACAGGGCCATCCCAAACTTTGGGGTGGCTGTGTCTTTTTGATTTCAATTTCCCTAAGCTATAGGACCATAAGTGGAAGTGCCCTAGGCTCTGTTGCTTTGTTTTTTAGATGTTTCAGGAAACACCATACACTTCTCCAGAGTGGCTGTTGGCAATTTACATCCCGCCCATCAGCATAACAAGGCTCCCAGTTCTCCATGGCCTGTCCTGCCTTTCTGGATTTTACACTTTTTTCTGATGGCCCTTTTGACAGGGGGTAGTGAGACTTCATTGTAGTGCAGATTTCCTTTGCAAGCTTGCTTGGTTGGCCAAAAAGGGCGTACGTGTATTTTCCTGAATATATTCAGGAAAAAACACGTACGCCCTTTTTGGCCAAGTGCATCATTGTGGACGTTCTGCCTCTTTTCCTATGCTTTACATGCAATTCCAGTCTACCTCCTGAAATCGGTTTCCTGCAATTCTGCCCCGCTTTCAACTCCTGTTGGCACCCTTACTTCAATATATTTTTGGACGATAGCTGTCATTTATATTCTGCAGGTTTGTAAATTACAGTGCCCCTGAGCTCCTTTCTTCAACTCGCTTTCTTGTGAGCTGGACGCAACACTGCAGGATTGCTTCAGGCCCTAGTGTGGTTCCGGCACGGCACGCTGAGCCTTTGGTTAATTCCTCTTCCTGGTGGGAAATGAGAGTTAAATTTGCCCGTCCAGACACCTCCAGCTAGTCTATCATTGGTTCTCCCTATTCCTGTTCATCTTCCGCAGAAATTGCAAACTGGGCCAAACAGGAGGTTAAAGGCACTGACTCTCCAAGTGCGGAGAGTGTTAGTAAAGCATCTGGAATATTGCACCGAGTACCAGGGGACAAAAACTGAGACACATTTGAACACGTTTCCCGATCACACAGTGGATCATACTCTGGTTTCCACATGCATGTTTTAGCTGAAGGAAGAATCCCTTAAACCTGGAGAGTTGAGACCCATGGAATGGGTAATATGCAATATGACTTCAAAGGGTCTGCATTTGCTCACCGAACCTCACCAATCCTATCACTGCTGCGTTTATGCCGCTGTACACACGCTTGATTCTCTTTCGGAGACATATAAATCCATACGTTTTAAGTTTCTTACTAGTCAGGTATATTCTTAGGCGTTTAATATGGGGTGTTGAGTCCACTTCGTTGAGCAAGAAGTAGCTCTTGTATATTACATATTTGGCTTATGGAACGTTATCTGTGCTAATTTCAATCTCTGGTTTTATGCAGCACCCCAACTCACCTTTCCCCTTCAGCAAGCATAAGTTGGTTTTCTACATTTGAGACCCTGTTCTGTTTTGTAATTCAGTTCCTGTGTAGCCAAGTTTACATTCCATGTATTACTGATACCTTATGATGTTTCTTTTTCTGTGTGACTTATTTCACTTAGAATCATCGTACCTGAATCCACTCATTATGCTGCTACGGGCCTGATTACATAGATTTCATTGCTGAGTGATATTGCATTGTACGTAAGTACCACAACTTCTTTATCCATTTTTCACTTTCTGTGATATTGAACTTGTTCCGTAAACGAGGTTCTTGTAAACAGAGCCATCCCAAACTTTGGGGTGGCTGTGTCTTTTTGATTTTAATTTCCCTAAGCTATAGGACCATAAGTGGAAGTGCCCTAGGCTCTCTTGTTTTGTTTTTTGGATGTTTCAGGAAACACCATACACTTCTCCAGAGTAGCTGTTGGCAAATTACATAACGCCCATCAGAATAAAAATGCACCCAGTTCTCCATGGCCTGTCCCGCCTTTCTGGATTTTACACATTTTTTTTGATGGCCCTTTTGACCGGGGGGCAGTGAGACTTCATTGTAGTGGCGCTTTCCTTTGCAAGCTTGCTTGATTGACCAAAAAGTACGTATGCGTTTTTTCCTGAATACGCCCTTTTTGGCCAAGTGCATCATTGTGGACGTTCTGCCTCTTTTCCTATACTTTACATGCAATTCCAGTCTACCTCCTGAAATCGGTTTCCTGCAATTCTGCCCCACTTTCAAGTCCTCTTGGCAGCTGTTTCAATATATTTTTGGACGATAGCTGTCATTGATAACTCTGCAGGTTTGTGAATTACAGTGCCCCTGAGCTCCTTTCTTCAACTCGCTTTCTTGTGAGCTGGCCGCAACACCCCAGGATTGCTTCAGGCCCTAGTGTGGTTCCGGCATGGCACGCTGAGCCTTTGGTTAATTCCTCTTCCTGGTGGGAAATGAGAGTTAAATTTGCCCGTCCAGACACCTCCAGCTAGTCTCTCATTGGTTGTCCCTATTTCTGTTCATTTTCTGCAGAAATTGCAAACTGGGCCAAACAGGAGGTTAAAGGCACTGACTCTCCAAGTGGGGAGAGTGTTAGTAAAGCGTCTGGAATGTTGCACCCGAGTACCAGGGCACGAAAACTGAGACACATTTGAACACGTTTCCCGATCACACGGTGGATCATACTCTGGGTTCCACATGCATGTTTTAGCTGAAGGAAGAATCCCTTAAACCTGGAGAGTTGAGACCCATGTTATGGGTACCATGCAGTATGACTTCAAAGGGTCTGCATTTGCTCACCGAACTTCACCAATGCTATCACTGCTGCGCTTACGCCACTGTACACACGCTTGATTCTCTTTCGGAGACATATAAATCCATAGGTTTTAAGATTCTTACTAGTCAGGTATATTCTTAGGCGTTTAATATGGAGTGTTGAGTCCACTAGTTCAGCAAGGTGTAGCTCTGGTCTATTACATATTTGGCTTATGGAACGGTATCTGTGCTAATTTCAATCTCTGGTTTTATGCAGCACCCCAACTCACCTTTCCCCTTAAGCAAGCATAAGTTGGTTTTCTACATTTGAGACCCCGTTCTGTTTTGTAATTCAGTTCCTGTGTAGCCAAGTTTACATTCCATGTAGTAATGATATCTTATGATGTTTCTTCTTCTGTGTGACTTATTTCACTTAGAATCATCGTACCTGAATCCACTCATTATGGTGCTATGGGCCTGATGACATAGATTTCATTGCTGAGTGATATTGCATTGTACGTAAGTACCACAACTTCTTTATCCATTTTTCGCTTTCTGTGATATTGAACTTGTACCGTAAACGAGGTTCTTGTAAACAGATACCTCCCAAACTTTGGGGTGGCTGTGTCTTTTTGATTTCAATTTCCCTAAGCTATAGGACCATAAGTGGAAGTTACCTAGGCTCTGTTGCTTTGTTTTTTAGAGGTTTCCGGAAACACCATACACTTCTCCAGAGTGGCTGTTGGCAATTTACATCCTGCCCATCAGCATAACAAGGCTCCCAGTTCTCCATGGCCTGTCCTGCCTTTCTGGATTTTACACTTTTTTCTGATGGCCCTTTTGACCGGGGGGCAGTGAGACTTCATTGTAGTGCAGATTTCCTTTGCAAGCTTGCTTGGTTGGCCAAAAAGGGCGTACGTGTTTTTTCCTGAATATATTCAGGAAAAAACGCATACGCCCTTTTTGGCCAAGTGCATCATTGTGGACGTTCTGCCTCTTTTCCTATGCTTTACATGCAATTCCAGTCTACCTCCTGAAATCGGTTTCCTGCAATTCTGCCCCGCTTTCAACTCCTGTTGGCACCCTTACTTCAATATATTTTTGGACGATAGCTGTCATTTATAACTGTGCAGGTTTGTAAATTACAGTGCCCCTGAGCTCCTTTCTTCAACTCGCTTTCTTGTGAGCTGGACGCAACACCGCAGGATTGCTTTAGGCCCTAGTGTGGTTCGAGCACGGCACGCTGAGCCTTTGGTTAAATCCTCTTCCTGGTGGGAAATGAGAGTTAAATTTGCCCGTCCAGACACCTCCAGCTAGTCTCTCATTGGTTCTCCCTATTCCTGTTCATCTTCCGCAGAATTTGCAAACTGGGCCAAACAGGAGGTTAAAGGCACTGACTCTCCAAGTGCGGAGAGTGTTAGTAAAGCATCTGGAATATTGCACCGAGTACCAGGGGACGAAAACTGAGACACATTTGAACACGTTTCCCGATCACACGGTGGATCATACTCTGGTTTCCACATGCATGTTTTAGCTGAAGGAAGAATACCTTAAACCTGGAGAGTTGAGACCCATGGAATGGGTAATATGCAATATGACTTCAAAGGGTCTGCATTTGCTCACCGAACCTCACCAATCCTATCACTGCTGCGTTTATGCCGCTGTACACACGCTTGATTCTCTTTCGGAGACATATAAATCCATAGGTTTTAAGTTTCTTACTAGTCAGGTATATTCTTAGGCGTTTAATATGGGGTGTTGAGTCCACTTCGTTGAGCAAGAAGTAGCTCTTGTATATTACATATTTGGCTTATGGAACGTTATCTGTGCTAATTTCAATCTCTGGTTTTATGCAGCACCCCAACTCACCTTTCCCCTTCAGCAAGCATAAGTTGGTTTTCTACATTTGAGACCCTGTTCTGTTTTGTAATTCAGTTCCTGTGTAGCCAAGTTTACATTCCGTGTAGTAGTGATACCTTATAATGTTTCTTTTTCTGTGTGACTTATTTCACTTAGAATCATCGTACCTGAATCCACTCATTATGGTGCTATGGGCCTGATGACATAGATTTCATTGCTGAGTGATATTGCATTGTACGTAAGTACCACAACTTCTTTATCCATTTTTCGCTTTCTGTGATATTGAACTTGTACCGGAAACGAGGTTCTTGTAAACAGGGCCATCCCAAACTTTGGGGTGGCTGTGTCTTTTTGATTTCAATTTCCCTAAGCTATAGAACCATAAGTGGAAGTGCCCTAGGCTCTGTTGCTTTGTTTTTAGATGTTTCAGGAAACACCATACACTTCTCCAGAGTGGCTGTTGGCAATTTACATCCTGCCCATTAGCATAACAAGGCTCCCAGTTCTCCATGGCCTGTCCTGCCTTTCTGGATTTTACACTTTTTTCTGATGGCCCTTTTGACCGGGGGGCAGTGAGACTTCATTGTAGTGCAGATTTCTTTGCAAGCTTGCTTGGTTGGCCAAAAAGGGCATACGTGTTTTTTCCTGAATATATTCAGGAAAAAACACGTACGCCCTTTTTGGCCAAGTGCATCATTGTGGACGTTCTGCCTCTTTTCCTATGCTTTACATGCAATTCCAGTCTACCTCCTGAAATCGGTTTCCTGCAATTCTGCCCCACTTTCAACTCCTGTTGGCACTCTTACTTCAATATATTTTTGGACGATAGCTGTCATTTATAACTCTGCAGGTTTGTAAATGACAGTGCACCTGAGCTCCTTTCTTCAACTCGCTTTCTTGTGAGCTGGACGCAGCACCGCAGGATTGCTTCAGGCCCTAGTGTGGTTCCGGCACGGCACGCTGAGCCTTTGGTTAATTCCTCTTCCTGGTGGGAAATGAGAGTTAAATTTGCCCGTCCAGACACCTCCAGCTAGTCTCTCATTGGTTCTCCCTATTCCTGTTCATCTTCCGCAGAATTTGCAAACTGGGCCAAAAAGGAGGTTAAAGGCACTGACTGTCCAAGTGGGGAGAGTGTTAGTAAAGCGTCTGGAATGTTGCACCCGAGTACCAGGGGACGAAAACTGAGACACATTTGAACACGTTTCCCGATCACACGGTGGATCATACTCTGGGTTCCTCATGCATGTTTTAGCTGAAGGAAGAATCCCTTAAACAAGGAGAGTTGAGACCCATGGAATGGGTACCATGCAATATGCCTTCAAAGGGTCTGCATTTGCTCACCGAACCTCACCAATCCTATCACTGCTGCGTTTGTGCTGCTGTACACATGCTTCATTCTCTTTCAGAGACATATAAATCCATAGGTTTTAAGATTCTTACTAGTCAGGTATAATCTTAGGTGTTTAATATGGGGTGTTGAGTCCACTTCGTTGAGCAAGGAGTAGCTCTTGTCTATTACATATTTGGCTTATGGAACGGGTCTGTGCTAATTTCAATCTCTGGTTTTATGCAGCACCCCAACTCACCTTTCCCCTTAAGCAAGCATAAGTTGGTTTTCTACATTTGAGACCTTGTTCTGTTTTGTAATTCAGTTCCTGTGTAGCCAAGTTTACTTTCCGTGTATTAGTGATATCTTATAATGTTTCTTTTTATGTGTGACTTATTTCACTTAGAATCATCGTACCTGAATCCACTCATTATGCTCCTACGGGCCTGATGACATAGATTTCATTGCTGAGTGATATTGCATTGTACGTAAGTACCACAACTTCTTTATCCATTTTTCGCTTGCTGTGATATTGAACTTGTAACGTAAACGAGGTTCTTGTAAACAGAGCCCTCCCAAACTTTGGGGTGGCTGTGTCTTTTTGATTTTAATTTCCCTAAACTATAGGACCATAATTGGAAGTGCCCTAGGCTCTGCTGCTTTGTTTTTTGGATGATTCAGGAAACACCATACACTTCTCCAGAGTGGCTGTTGGCAATTTACATCCCGCCCATCAGCATAACAAGGCTCCCAGTTCTCCATGGCCTGTCCGGCCTTTCTGGATTTTACACTTTTTTCAGATGGCCCTTTTGACCGGGGGGCAGTGAGACTTCATTGTAGTGCAGATTTCCTTTGCAAGCTTGCTTGGTTGACCAAAAAGTACGTATGCATTTTTTCCTGAATATATTCAGCAAAATCGCATATGCACTTTTTGGCCAAGTGCATCATTGTGGACGTTCTGCCTCTTTTCCTATGCTTTACATGCAATTCCAGTCTACCTCCTGAAATCGGTTTCCTGCAATTCTGCCCCGCTTTCAAGTCCTCTTGGCAGCCTTACTTGAATATCTTTTTGGACGATAGCTGTCATTTATAACTCTGCAGGTTTGTGAATTACAGTGTCCCTGAGCTCCTTTCTTCAACTCGCTTTCTTTTGAGCTGGCCGCAACACTGCAGGATTGCTTCAGGCCCTAGAGTGGTTCCGGCATGGCACGCTGAGCCTTTGGTTAATTCCTCTTCTTGGTGGGAAATGGGAGTTAAATTTGCCTGTCCAGACACCTCCAGCTAGTCTCTCATTGGTTCTCCCTATTCCTGTTCATTTTCCGCAGAAATTGCAAACTGGGCCAAACAGGAGGTTAAAGGCACTGACTCTCCAAGTGGGGAGAGTGTTAGTAAAGCGTCTGGAATGTTGCACCCGAGTACCAGGGGACGAAAACTGAGAGACATTTGAACACATTTCGCGATCACACGGTGGATCATACTCTGGGTTCCACATGCATGTTTTAGCTGAAGGAAGAATCCCTTAAACCTGGAGAGTTGAGACCCATGGAATGGGTACCATGCAATATGACTTCAAAGGGTCTGCATTTGCTCACCGAACCTCACCAATCCTATCACTGCTGCGTTTATGCCGCTGTACACACGCTTGATTCTCTTTCGGAGACATATAAATCCATAGGTTTTAAGATTCTTACTAGTCAGGTATATTCTTAGGTGTTTAATATGGGGTGTTGAGTCCACCTCGTTGAGCAAGGAGTAGCTCTTGTCTATTACATATTTGGCTTATGGAACTGTATCTGTGCTAATTTCAATCTCTGGTTTTATGCAGCACCCCAACTCACCTTTCCCCTTAAGCAAGCATAAGTTGGTTTTCTACATTTGAGACCCTGTTCTGTTTTGTAATTCAGTTCCTGTGTAGCCAAGTTTACATTCCGTGTAGTAGTGATATCTTATGATGTTTCTTTTTCTGTGTGACTTATTTCACTTAGAATCATCGTACCTGAATCCACTCATTATGCTGCTACGGGCCTGATGACATAGATTTCATTGCTGAGTGATATTGCATTGTACGTAAGTACCACAACTTCTTTATCCATTTTTCACTTTCTGTGATATTGAACTTGTACCGGAAACGAGGTTCTTGTAAACAGAGCTGTCCCAAACTTTGGGGTGGCTGTGTCTTTTTGATTTTAATTTCCCTAATCTATAGGACCATAAGAAGAAGTGCCCTAGGCTCTGTTGCTTTTTTTTTTGGATATTTCAGGAAACACCATACACTTCTCCGGAGTGGCTGTTGGCAATTTACATCCTGCCCTTCAGCATAACAAGGCTCCCAGTTCTCCATGGCCTGTCCTGCATTTCTAGATTTTGCACTTTTTTCAGATGGCCCTTTTGACCGCGGGGCAGTGAGACTTCATTGTAGTGCAGATTTCCTTTGCAAGCTTGCTTGGTTGTCCAAAAAGAGTGTATGCGTTTTTTACTGAATATATTCAGCAAAAAAACGCATATGCCCTTTTTGGCCAAGTGCATCATTGTGGACGTTCTGCCTCTTTTCCTATGCTTTACATGCATTTCCAGTCTACCTCCTGAAATCGGTTTCCTGCAATTCTGCCCCGCTTTCAAGTCCTCTTGGCAGCCTTACTTCAATATATTTTTGGATGATAGCTGTCATTTATAACTCTGCAGGTTTGTGAATGACAGTGCCCCTGAGCTCCTTTCTTCAACTCGCTTTCTTGTGAGCTGGCCGCAACACCGCAGGATTGCTTCAGGCCCTAGTGTGGTTCCGGCACGGCACGCTGAGCCTTTGGTTAATTCGTCTTCCGGGTGAGAAATGAGAGATAAATTTGCCTGTCCAGACACCTCCAGCTAGTCTCTCATTGGTTCTCCCTATTCCTGTTCATTTTCCGCAGAAATTGCAAACTGGGCCAAAAAGGTGGTTAAAGGCAGTGACTCTCCAAGTTGGGAGAGTGTTAGTAAAGCGTCTGGAATGTTGCACCCAAGTACCAGGGGTTGAAAACTGAGACACATTTGAAGACGTTTTCCGATAACACGGTGTATCATACTCTGGGTTCCACATGCATGTTTTAGCTGAAGGAAGAATCCCTTAAACCTGGAGAGTTGAGACCCATGGAATGGGTACCATGCAATATGACTTCAAAGGGTCTGCATTTGCTCACCGAACCTCACCAATCCTATCACTGCTGCGTTTATGCCACTGTACACATGCTTGATTCTCTTTCGGACACATATAAATCCATAGGTTTTAAGATTCTTACTAGTGAAGTATATTCTTAGGCGTTTAATATGGGGTGTTGAGTCCACTTCGTTGAGCAAGGAGTAGCTTTTGTCTATTACATATTTGGCTTATGGAACGTTATCTGTGCTAATTTCCATCTCTGATTTTATGCAGCACCCCAACTCACCTTTCCCCTTAAGCAAGCATAAGTTGGTTTTCTACATTTGAGACCCTGTTCTGTTTTGTAATTCAGTTCCTGTGTAGCCAAGTTTACATTCCATGTATTAGTGATATCTTATGATGTTTCTTTTTCTGTGTGACTTATTTCACTTAGAATCATCGTACCTGAATCCACTCATTATGCTGCTACGGGCATGATGACATAGATTTCATTGCTGAGTGATATTGCATTGTACGTAAGTACCACAACTTCTTTATCCATTGTTCGCTTTCTGTGATATTGAACTTGTACCGGAAATGAGGTTCTTGTAAACAGAGCCCTCCCAAATTTTGGGGTGGCTGTGTCTTTTTGATTTTAATTTCTCTAAGCTATAGGACCATAAGTGGAAGTGCCCTAGGCTCTGTTGTTTTGTTTTTTAGATGTTTCAGGAAACACCATACACTTCTCCCCAGTGGCTGTTGGCAATTTACATCCCGCCCATCAGCATAACAAGGCTCCCAGTTCTCCACGGCCTGTCCTGCCTTTCTGGATTTTACACTTTTTTCAGATGGCCCTTTTGACCGGGGGGCAGTGAGACTTCATTGTAGTGCAGATTTCCTTTGCAAGCTTGCTTGGTTGGCCAAAAAGTGCGTATGCGTTTTTTCCTGAATAAGCCCTTTTTGGCCAAGTGCATCATTGTGGACGTTCTGCCTCTTTTCCTATGCTTTACATGCAATTCCAGTCTACCTCCTGAAATCGGTTTCTTGCAATTCTGCCCCGCTTTCAAGTCCTCTTGGCAGCTGTACTTCAATATATTTTTGGACGATAGCTGTCATTTATAACTCTGCAGGTTTGTGAATTACAGTGCCCCTGAGCTCCTTTCTTCAACTCGCTTTCTTGTGAGCTGGCCGCAACACCGCAGGATTGCTTCAGGCCCTAGTGTGGTTCCGATATGGCACGCTGAGCCTTTGGTTAATTCCTCTTCCTGGTGGGAAATGAGAGTTAAATTTGCCTGTCCAGACACCTCCAGCTAGTCTCTCATTGGTTGTCCCAGTTTCTGTTCATTTTCTGCAGAAATTGCAAACTGGGCCAAACAGGAGTTTAAAGGCACTGACTGTCCAAGTGGGGAGAGTGTTAGTAAAGCGTCTGGAAAGTTGCACCCGAGTACCAGGTGTTGAAAACTGAGACACATTTGAACACGTTTCCCGATCACACGGTGGATCATACTCTGGGTTCCACATGCATGTTTTAGCTGAAGGAAGAATCCCTTAAACCTGGAGAGTTGAGACCCATGGAATGGGTACCATGCAATATGACTTCAAAAGGTCTGCATTTGCTCACCGAACCTCACCAATCCTATCACTGCTGCATTTATGCCGCTGTACACACGCTTGATTCTCTTTCGGAGACATATAAATCCATAGGTTTTAAGATTCTTACTAGTCAGGTATATTCTTAGGCGTTTAATAAAGGGTGTTGAGTCCACTTCGTTGAACAAGGAGTAGCTCTTGTCTATTACATATTTGGCTTATGGAACGGTATCTGTGCTAATTTCAATCTCTGGTTTTATGCAGCACCCCAACTCACCTTTCCCCTTAAGCAAGCGTAAGTTGGTTTTCTACATTTGAGACCCTGTTCTGTTTTGTAATTCAGTTCCTGTGTAGTCAAGTTTACATTCCGTGTAGTAGTGATATCTTATGATGTTTCTTCTTCTCTGTGACTTATTTCACTTAGAATCATCGTACCTGAATCCACTCATTATGGTGCTATGGGCCTGATGACATAGATTTCATTGCTGAGTGATATTGCATTGTACGTAAGTACCACAACTTCTTTATCCATTTTTCGCTTTCTGTGATATTGAACTTGTACCGTAAACGAGGTTCTTGTAAACAGATACCTCCCAAACTTTGGGGTGGCTGTGTCTTTTTGATTTCAATTTCCCTAAGCTATAGGACCATAAGTGGAAGTTACCTAGGCTCTGTTGCTTTGTTTTTTAGAGGTTTCCGGAAACACCATACACTTCTCCAGAGTGGCTGTTGGCAATTTACATCCTGCCCATCAGCATAACAAGGCTCCCAGTTCTCCATGGCCTGTCCTGCCTTTCTGGATTTTACACTTTTTTCTGATGGCCCTTTTGACCGGGGGGCAGTGAGACTTCATTGTAGTGCAGATTTCCTTTGCAAGCTTGCTTGGTTGGCCAAAAAGGGCGTACGTGTTTTTTCCTGAATATATTCAGGAAAAAACGCATACGCCCTTTTTGGCCAAGTGCATCATTGTGGACGTTCTGCCTCTTTTCCTATGCTTTACATGCAATTCCAGTCTACCTCCTGAAATCGGTTTCCTGCAATTCTGCCCCGCTTTCAACTCCTGTTGGCACCCTTACTTCAATATATTTTTGGACGATAGCTGTCATTTATACCTGTGCAGGTTTGTAAATTACAGTGCCCCTGAGCTCCTTTCTTCAACTCGCTTTCTTGTGAGCTGGACGCAACACCGCAGGATTGCTTTAGGCCCTAGTGTGGTTCGAGCACGGCACGCTGAGCCTTTGGTTAAATCCTCTTCCTGGTGGGAAATGAGAGTTAAATTTGCCCGTCCAGACACCTCCAGCTAGTCTCTCATTGGTTCTCCCTATTCCTGTTCATCTTCCGCAGAATTTGCAAACTGGGCCAAACAGGAGGTTAAAGGCACTGACTCTCCAAGTGCGGAGAGTGTTAGTAAAGCATCTGGAATATTGCACCGAGTACCAGGGGACGAAAACTGAGACACATTTGAACACGTTTCCCGATCACACGGTGGATCATACTCTGGTTTCCACATGCATGTTTTAGCTGAAGGAAGAATACCTTAAACCTGGAGAGTTGAGACCCATGGAATGGGTAATATGCAATATGACTTCAAAGGGTCTGCATTTGCTCACCGAACCTCACCAATCCTATCACTGCTGCGTTTATGCCGCTGTACACACGCTTGATTCTCTTTCGGAGACATATAAATCCATAGGTTTTAAGTTTCTTACTAGTCAGGTATATTCTTAGGCGTTTAATATGGGGTGTTGAGTCCACTTCGTTGAGCAAGAAGTAGCTCTTGTATATTACATATTTGGCTTATGGAACGTTATCTGTGCTAATTTCAATCTCTGGTTTTATGCAGCACCCCAACTCACCTTTCCCCTTCAGCAAGCATAAGTTGGTTTTCTACATTTGAGACCCTGTTCTGTTTTGTAATTCAGTTCCTGTGTAGCCAAGTTTACATTCCGTGTAGTAGTGATACCTTATAATGTTTCTTTTTCTGTGTGACTTATTTCACTTAGAATCATCGTACCTGAATCCACTCATTATGGTGCTATGGGCCTGATGACATAGATTTCATTGCTGAGTGATATTGCATTGTACGTAAGTACCACAACTTCTTTATCCATTTTTCGCTTTCTGTGATATTGAACTTGTACCGGAAACGAGGTTCTTGTAAACAGGGCCATCCCAAACTTTGGGGTGGCTGTGTCTTTTTGATTTCAATTTCCCTAAGCTATAGAACCATAAGTGGAAGTGCCCTAGGCTCTGTTGCTTTGTTTTTAGATGTTTCAGGAAACACCATACACTTCTCCAGAGTGGCTGTTGGCAATTTACATCCTGCCCATTAGCATAACAAGGCTCCCAGTTCTCCATGGCCTGTCCTGCCTTTCTGGATTTTACACTTTTTTCTGATGGCCCTTTTGACCGGGGGGCAGTGAGACTTCATTGTAGTGCAGATTTCTTTGCAAGCTTGCTTGGTTGGCCAAAAAGGGCATACGTGTTTTTTCCTGAATATATTCAGGAAAAAACACGTACGCCCTTTTTGGCCAAGTGCATCATTGTGGACGTTCTGCCTCTTTTCCTATGCTTTACATGCAATTCCAGTCTACCTCCTGAAATCGGTTTCCTGCAATTCTGCCCCACTTTCAACTCCTGTTGGCACTCTTACTTCAATATATTTTTGGACGATAGCTGTCATTTATAACTCTGCAGGTTTGTAAATGACAGTGCACCTGAGCTCCTTTCTTCAACTCGCTTTCTTGTGAGCTGGACGCAGCACCGCAGGATTGCTTCAGGCCCTAGTGTGGTTCCGGCACGGCACGCTGAGCCTTTGGTTAATTCCTCTTCCTGGTGGGAAATGAGAGTTAAATTTGCCCGTCCAGACACCTCCAGCTAGTCTCTCATTGGTTCTCCCTATTCCTGTTCATCTTCCGCAGAATTTGCAAACTGGGCCAAAAAGGAGGTTAAAGGCACTGACTGTCCAAGTGGGGAGAGTGTTAGTAAAGCGTCTGGAATGTTGCACCCGAGTACCAGGGGACGAAAACTGAGACACATTTGAACACGTTTCCCGATCACACGGTGGATCATACTCTGGGTTCCTCATGCATGTTTTAGCTGAAGGAAGAATCCCTTAAACAAGGAGAGTTGAGACCCATGGAATGGGTACCATGCAATATGCCTTCAAAGGGTCTGCATTTGCTCACCGAACCTCACCAATCCTATCACTGCTGCGTTTGTGCTGCTGTACACATGCTTCATTCTCTTTCAGAGACATATAAATCCATAGGTTTTAAGATTCTTACTAGTCAGGTATAATCTTAGGTGTTTAATATGGGGTGTTGAGTCCACTTCGTTGAGCAAGGAGTAGCTCTTGTCTATTACATATTTGGCTTATGGAACGGGTCTGTGCTAATTTCAATCTCTGGTTTTATGCAGCACCCCAACTCACCTTTCCCCTTAAGCAAGCATAAGTTGGTTTTCTACATTTGAGACCTTGTTCTGTTTTGTAATTCAGTTCCTGTGTAGCCAAGTTTACTTTCCGTGTATTAGTGATATCTTATAATGTTTCTTTTTATGTGTGACTTATTTCACTTAGAATCATCGTACCTGAATCCACTCATTATGCTCCTACGGGCCTGATGACATAGATTTCATTGCTGAGTGATATTGCATTGTACGTAAGTACCACAACTTCTTTATCCATTTTTCGCTTGCTGTGATATTGAACTTGTAACGTAAACGAGGTTCTTGTAAACAGAGCCCTCCCAAACTTTGGGGTGGCTGTGTCTTTTTGATTTTAATTTCCCTAAACTATAGGACCATAATTGGAAGTGCCCTAGGCTCTGCTGCTTTGTTTTTTGGATGATTCAGGAAACACCATACACTTCTCCAGAGTGGCTGTTGGCAATTTACATCCCGCCCATCAGCATAACAAGGCTCCCAGTTCTCCATGGCCTGTCCGGCCTTTCTGGATTTTACACTTTTTTCAGATGGCCCTTTTGACCGGGGGGCAGTGAGACTTCATTGTAGTGCAGATTTCCTTTGCAAGCTTGCTTGGTTGACCAAAAAGTACGTATGCATTTTTTCCTGAATATATTCAGCAAAATCGCATATGCACTTTTTGGCCAAGTGCATCATTGTGGACGTTCTGCCTCTTTTCCTATGCTTTACATGCAATTCCAGTCTACCTCCTGAAATCGGTTTCCTGCAATTCTGCCCCGCTTTCAAGTCCTCTTGGCAGCCTTACTTGAATATCTTTTTGGACGATAGCTGTCATTTATAACTCTGCAGGTTTGTGAATTACAGTGTCCCTGAGCTCCTTTCTTCAACTCGCTTTCTTTTGAGCTGGCCGCAACACTGCAGGATTGCTTCAGGCCCTAGAGTGGTTCCGGCATGGCACGCTGAGCCTTTGGTTAATTCCTCTTCTTGGTGGGAAATGGGAGTTAAATTTGCCTGTCCAGACACCTCCAGCTAGTCTCTCATTGGTTCTCCCTATTCCTGTTCATTTTCCGCAGAAATTGCAAACTGGGCCAAACAGGAGGTTAAAGGCACTGACTCTCCAAGTGGGGAGAGTGTTAGTAAAGCGTCTGGAATGTTGCACCCGAGTACCAGGGGACGAAAACTGAGAGACATTTGAACACATTTCGCGATCACACGGTGGATCATACTCTGGGTTCCACATGCATGTTTTAGCTGAAGGAAGAATCCCTTAAACCTGGAGAGTTGAGACCCATGGAATGGGTACCATGCAATATGACTTCAAAGGGTCTGCATTTGCTCACCGAACCTCACCAATCCTATCACTGCTGCGTTTATGCCGCTGTACACACGCTTGATTCTCTTTCGGAGACATATAAATCCATAGGTTTTAAGATTCTTACTAGTCAGGTATATTCTTAGGTGTTTAATATGGGGTGTTGAGTCCACCTCGTTGAGCAAGGAGTAGCTCTTGTCTATTACATATTTGGCTTATGGAACTGTATCTGTGCTAATTTCAATCTCTGGTTTTATGCAGCACCCCAACTCACCTTTCCCCTTAAGCAAGCATAAGTTGGTTTTCTACATTTGAGACCCTGTTCTGTTTTGTAATTCAGTTCCTGTGTAGCCAAGTTTACATTCCGTGTAGTAGTGATATCTTATGATGTTTCTTTTTCTGTGTGACTTATTTCACTTAGAATCATCGTACCTGAATCCACTCATTATGCTGCTACGGGCCTGATGACATAGATTTCATTGCTGAGTGATATTGCATTGTACGTAAGTACCACAACTTCTTTATCCATTTTTCACTTTCTGTGATATTGAACTTGTACCGGAAACGAGGTTCTTGTAAACAGAGCTGTCCCAAACTTTGGGGTGGCTGTGTCTTTTTGATTTTAATTTCCCTAATCTATAGGACCATAAGAAGAAGTGCCCTAGGCTCTGTTGCTTTTTTTTTTGGATATTTCAGGAAACACCATACACTTCTCCGGAGTGGCTGTTGGCAATTTACATCCTGCCCTTCAGCATAACAAGGCTCCCAGTTCTCCATGGCCTGTCCTGCATTTCTAGATTTTGCACTTTTTTCAGATGGCCCTTTTGACCGCGGGGCAGTGAGACTTCATTGTAGTGCAGATTTCCTTTGCAAGCTTGCTTGGTTGTCCAAAAAGAGTGTATGCGTTTTTTACTGAATATATTCAGCAAAAAAACGCATATGCCCTTTTTGGCCAAGTGCATCATTGTGGACGTTCTGCCTCTTTTCCTATGCTTTACATGCATTTCCAGTCTACCTCCTGAAATCGGTTTCCTGCAATTCTGCCCCGCTTTCAAGTCCTCTTGGCAGCCTTACTTCAATATATTTTTGGATGATAGCTGTCATTTATAACTCTGCAGGTTTGTGAATGACAGTGCCCCTGAGCTCCTTTCTTCAACTCGCTTTCTTGTGAGCTGGCCGCAACACCGCAGGATTGCTTCAGGCCCTAGTGTGGTTCCGGCACGGCACGCTGAGCCTTTGGTTAATTCGTCTTCCGGGTGAGAAATGAGAGATAAATTTGCCTGTCCAGACACCTCCAGCTAGTCTCTCATTGGTTCTCCCTATTCCTGTTCATTTTCCGCAGAAATTGCAAACTGGGCCAAAAAGGTGGTTAAAGGCAGTGACTCTCCAAGTTGGGAGAGTGTTAGTAAAGCGTCTGGAATGTTGCACCCAAGTACCAGGGGTTGAAAACTGAGACACATTTGAAGACGTTTTCCGATAACACGGTGTATCATACTCTGGGTTCCACATGCATGTTTTAGCTGAAGGAAGAATCCCTTAAACCTGGAGAGTTGAGACCCATGGAATGGGTACCATGCAATATGACTTCAAAGGGTCTGCATTTGCTCACCGAACCTCACCAATCCTATCACTGCTGCGTTTATGCCACTGTACACATGCTTGATTCTCTTTCGGACACATATAAATCCATAGGTTTTAAGATTCTTACTAGTGAAGTATATTCTTAGGCGTTTAATATGGGGTGTTGAGTCCACTTCGTTGAGCAAGGAGTAGCTTTTGTCTATTACATATTTGGCTTATGGAACGTTATCTGTGCTAATTTCCATCTCTGATTTTATGCAGCACCCCAACTCACCTTTCCCCTTAAGCAAGCATAAGTTGGTTTTCTACATTTGAGACCCTGTTCTGTTTTGTAATTCAGTTCCTGTGTAGCCAAGTTTACATTCCATGTATTAGTGATATCTTATGATGTTTCTTTTTCTGTGTGACTTATTTCACTTAGAATCATCGTACCTGAATCCACTCATTATGCTGCTACGGGCATGATGACATAGATTTCATTGCTGAGTGATATTGCATTGTACGTAAGTACCACAACTTCTTTATCCATTGTTCGCTTTCTGTGATATTGAACTTGTACCGGAAATGAGGTTCTTGTAAACAGAGCCCTCCCAAATTTTGGGGTGGCTGTGTCTTTTTGATTTTAATTTCTCTAAGCTATAGGACCATAAGTGGAAGTGCCCTAGGCTCTGTTGTTTTGTTTTTTAGATGTTTCAGGAAACACCATACACTTCTCCCCAGTGGCTGTTGGCAATTTACATCCCGCCCATCAGCATAACAAGGCTCCCAGTTCTCCACGGCCTGTCCTGCCTTTCTGGATTTTACACTTTTTTCAGATGGCCCTTTTGACCGGGGGGCAGTGAGACTTCATTGTAGTGCAGATTTCCTTTGCAAGCTTGCTTGGTTGGCCAAAAAGTGCGTATGCGTTTTTTCCTGAATAAGCCCTTTTTGGCCAAGTGCATCATTGTGGACGTTCTGCCTCTTTTCCTATGCTTTACATGCAATTCCAGTCTACCTCCTGAAATCGGTTTCTTGCAATTCTGCCCCGCTTTCAAGTCCTCTTGGCAGCTGTACTTCAATATATTTTTGGACGATAGCTGTCATTTATAACTCTGCAGGTTTGTGAATTACAGTGCCCCTGAGCTCCTTTCTTCAACTCGCTTTCTTGTGAGCTGGCCGCAACACCGCAGGATTGCTTCAGGCCCTAGTGTGGTTCCGATATGGCACGCTGAGCCTTTGGTTAATTCCTCTTCCTGGTGGGAAATGAGAGTTAAATTTGCCTGTCCAGACACCTCCAGCTAGTCTCTCATTGGTTGTCCCAGTTTCTGTTCATTTTCTGCAGAAATTGCAAACTGGGCCAAACAGGAGTTTAAAGGCACTGACTGTCCAAGTGGGGAGAGTGTTAGTAAAGCGTCTGGAAAGTTGCACCCGAGTACCAGGTGTTGAAAACTGAGACACATTTGAACACGTTTCCCGATCACACGGTGGATCATACTCTGGGTTCCACATGCATGTTTTAGCTGAAGGAAGAATCCCTTAAACCTGGAGAGTTGAGACCCATGGAATGGGTACCATGCAATATGACTTCAAAAGGTCTGCATTTGCTCACCGAACCTCACCAATCCTATCACTGCTGCATTTATGCCGCTGTACACACGCTTGATTCTCTTTCGGAGACATATAAATCCATAGGTTTTAAGATTCTTACTAGTCAGGTATATTCTTAGGCGTTTAATAAAGGGTGTTGAGTCCACTTCGTTGAACAAGGAGTAGCTCTTGTCTATTACATATTTGGCTTATGGAACGGTATCTGTGCTAATTTCAATCTCTGGTTTTATGCAGCACCCCAACTCACCTTTCCCCTTAAGCAAGCGTAAGTTGGTTTTCTACATTTGAGACCCTGTTCTGTTTTGTAATTCAGTTCCTGTGTAGTCAAGTTTACATTCCGTGTAGTAGTGATATCTTATGATGTTTCTTCTTCTCTGTGACTTATTTCACTTAGAATCATCGTACCTGAATCCACTCATTATGGTGCTATGGGCCTGATGACATAGATTTCATTGCTGAGTGATATTGCATTGTACGTAAGTACCACAACTTCTTTATCCATTTTTCGCTTTCTGTGATATTGAACTTGTACCGTAAACGAGGTTCTTGTAAACAGATACCTCCCAAACTTTGGGGTGGCTGTGTCTTTTTGATTTCAATTTCCCTAAGCTATAGGACCATAAGTGGAAGTTACCTAGGCTCTGTTGCTTTGTTTTTTAGAGGTTTCCGGAAACACCATACACTTCTCCAGAGTGGCTGTTGGCAATTTACATCCTGCCCATCAGCATAACAAGGCTCCCAGTTCTCCATGGCCTGTCCTGCCTTTCTGGATTTTACACTTTTTTCTGATGGCCCTTTTGACCGGGGGGCAGTGAGACTTCATTGTAGTGCAGATTTCCTTTGCAAGCTTGCTTGGTTGGCCAAAAAGGGCGTACGTGTTTTTTCCTGAATATATTCAGGAAAAAACGCATACGCCCTTTTTGGCCAAGTGCATCATTGTGGACGTTCTGCCTCTTTTCCTATGCTTTACATGCAATTCCAGTCTACCTCCTGAAATCGGTTTCCTGCAATTCTGCCCCGCTTTCAACTCCTGTTGGCACCCTTACTTCAATATATTTTTGGACGATAGCTGTCATTTATACCTGTGCAGGTTTGTAAATTACAGTGCCCCTGAGCTCCTTTCTTCAACTCGCTTTCTTGTGAGCTGGACGCAACACCGCAGGATTGCTTTAGGCCCTAGTGTGGTTCGAGCACGGCACGCTGAGCCTTTGGTTAAATCCTCTTCCTGGTGGGAAATGAGAGTTAAATTTGCCCGTCCAGACACCTCCAGCTAGTCTCTCATTGGTTCTCCCTATTCCTGTTCATCTTCCGCAGAATTTGCAAACTGGGCCAAACAGGAGGTTAAAGGCACTGACTCTCCAAGTGCGGAGAGTGTTAGTAAAGCATCTGGAATATTGCACCGAGTACCAGGGGACGAAAACTGAGACACATTTGAACACGTTTCCCGATCACACGGTGGATCATACTCTGGTTTCCACATGCATGTTTTAGCTGAAGGAAGAATACCTTAAACCTGGAGAGTTGAGACCCATGGAATGGGTAATATGCAATATGACTTCAAAGGGTCTGCATTTGCTCACCGAACCTCACCAATCCTATCACTGCTGCGTTTATGCCGCTGTACACACGCTTGATTCTCTTTCGGAGACATATAAATCCATAGGTTTTAAGTTTCTTACTAGTCAGGTATATTCTTAGGCGTTTAATATGGGGTGTTGAGTCCACTTCGTTGAGCAAGAAGTAGCTCTTGTATATTACATATTTGGCTTATGGAACGTTATCTGTGCTAATTTCAATCTCTGGTTTTATGCAGCACCCCAACTCACCTTTCCCCTTCAGCAAGCATAAGTTGGTTTTCTACATTTGAGACCCTGTTCTGTTTTGTAATTCAGTTCCTGTGTAGCCAAGTTTACATTCCGTGTAGTAGTGATACCTTATAATGTTTCTTTTTCTGTGTGACTTATTTCACTTAGAATCATCGTACCTGAATCCACTCATTATGGTGCTATGGGCCTGATGACATAGATTTCATTGCTGAGTGATATTGCATTGTACGTAAGTACCACAACTTCTTTATCCATTTTTCGCTTTCTGTGATATTGAACTTGTACCGGAAACGAGGTTCTTGTAAACAGGGCCATCCCAAACTTTGGGGTGGCTGTGTCTTTTTGATTTCAATTTCCCTAAGCTATAGAACCATAAGTGGAAGTGCCCTAGGCTCTGTTGCTTTGTTTTTAGATGTTTCAGGAAACACCATACACTTCTCCAGAGTGGCTGTTGGCAATTTACATCCTGCCCATTAGCATAACAAGGCTCCCAGTTCTCCATGGCCTGTCCTGCCTTTCTGGATTTTACACTTTTTTCTGATGGCCCTTTTGACCGGGGGGCAGTGAGACTTCATTGTAGTGCAGATTTCTTTGCAAGCTTGCTTGGTTGGCCAAAAAGGGCATACGTGTTTTTTCCTGAATATATTCAGGAAAAAACACGTACGCCCTTTTTGGCCAAGTGCATCATTGTGGACGTTCTGCCTCTTTTCCTATGCTTTACATGCAATTCCAGTCTACCTCCTGAAATCGGTTTCCTGCAATTCTGCCCCACTTTCAACTCCTGTTGGCACTCTTACTTCAATATATTTTTGGACGATAGCTGTCATTTATAACTCTGCAGGTTTGTAAATGACAGTGCACCTGAGCTCCTTTCTTCAACTCGCTTTCTTGTGAGCTGGACGCAGCACCGCAGGATTGCTTCAGGCCCTAGTGTGGTTCCGGCACGGCACGCTGAGCCTTTGGTTAATTCCTCTTCCTGGTGGGAAATGAGAGTTAAATTTGCCCGTCCAGACACCTCCAGCTAGTCTCTCATTGGTTCTCCCTATTCCTGTTCATCTTCCGCAGAATTTGCAAACTGGGCCAAAAAGGAGGTTAAAGGCACTGACTGTCCAAGTGGGGAGAGTGTTAGTAAAGCGTCTGGAATGTTGCACCCGAGTACCAGGGGACGAAAACTGAGACACATTTGAACACGTTTCCCGATCACACGGTGGATCATACTCTGGGTTCCTCATGCATGTTTTAGCTGAAGGAAGAATCCCTTAAACAAGGAGAGTTGAGACCCATGGAATGGGTACCATGCAATATGCCTTCAAAGGGTCTGCATTTGCTCACCGAACCTCACCAATCCTATCACTGCTGCGTTTGTGCTGCTGTACACATGCTTCATTCTCTTTCAGAGACATATAAATCCATAGGTTTTAAGATTCTTACTAGTCAGGTATAATCTTAGGTGTTTAATATGGGGTGTTGAGTCCACTTCGTTGAGCAAGGAGTAGCTCTTGTCTATTACATATTTGGCTTATGGAACGGGTCTGTGCTAATTTCAATCTCTGGTTTTATGCAGCACCCCAACTCACCTTTCCCCTTAAGCAAGCATAAGTTGGTTTTCTACATTTGAGACCTTGTTCTGTTTTGTAATTCAGTTCCTGTGTAGCCAAGTTTACTTTCCGTGTATTAGTGATATCTTATAATGTTTCTTTTTATGTGTGACTTATTTCACTTAGAATCATCGTACCTGAATCCACTCATTATGCTCCTACGGGCCTGATGACATAGATTTCATTGCTGAGTGATATTGCATTGTACGTAAGTACCACAACTTCTTTATCCATTTTTCGCTTGCTGTGATATTGAACTTGTAACGTAAACGAGGTTCTTGTAAACAGAGCCCTCCCAAACTTTGGGGTGGCTGTGTCTTTTTGATTTTAATTTCCCTAAACTATAGGACCATAATTGGAAGTGCCCTAGGCTCTGCTGCTTTGTTTTTTGGATGATTCAGGAAACACCATACACTTCTCCAGAGTGGCTGTTGGCAATTTACATCCCGCCCATCAGCATAACAAGGCTCCCAGTTCTCCATGGCCTGTCCGGCCTTTCTGGATTTTACACTTTTTTCAGATGGCCCTTTTGACCGGGGGGCAGTGAGACTTCATTGTAGTGCAGATTTCCTTTGCAAGCTTGCTTGGTTGACCAAAAAGTACGTATGCATTTTTTCCTGAATATATTCAGCAAAATCGCATATGCACTTTTTGGCCAAGTGCATCATTGTGGACGTTCTGCCTCTTTTCCTATGCTTTACATGCAATTCCAGTCTACCTCCTGAAATCGGTTTCCTGCAATTCTGCCCCGCTTTCAAGTCCTCTTGGCAGCCTTACTTGAATATCTTTTTGGACGATAGCTGTCATTTATAACTCTGCAGGTTTGTGAATTACAGTGTCCCTGAGCTCCTTTCTTCAACTCGCTTTCTTTTGAGCTGGCCGCAACACTGCAGGATTGCTTCAGGCCCTAGAGTGGTTCCGGCATGGCACGCTGAGCCTTTGGTTAATTCCTCTTCTTGGTGGGAAATGGGAGTTAAATTTGCCTGTCCAGACACCTCCAGCTAGTCTCTCATTGGTTCTCCCTATTCCTGTTCATTTTCCGCAGAAATTGCAAACTGGGCCAAACAGGAGGTTAAAGGCACTGACTCTCCAAGTGGGGAGAGTGTTAGTAAAGCGTCTGGAATGTTGCACCCGAGTACCAGGGGACGAAAACTGAGAGACATTTGAACACATTTCGCGATCACACGGTGGATCATACTCTGGGTTCCACATGCATGTTTTAGCTGAAGGAAGAATCCCTTAAACCTGGAGAGTTGAGACCCATGGAATGGGTACCATGCAATATGACTTCAAAGGGTCTGCATTTGCTCACCGAACCTCACCAATCCTATCACTGCTGCGTTTATGCCGCTGTACACACGCTTGATTCTCTTTCGGAGACATATAAATCCATAGGTTTTAAGATTCTTACTAGTCAGGTATATTCTTAGGTGTTTAATATGGGGTGTTGAGTCCACCTCGTTGAGCAAGGAGTAGCTCTTGTCTATTACATATTTGGCTTATGGAACTGTATCTGTGCTAATTTCAATCTCTGGTTTTATGCAGCACCCCAACTCACCTTTCCCCTTAAGCAAGCATAAGTTGGTTTTCTACATTTGAGACCCTGTTCTGTTTTGTAATTCAGTTCCTGTGTAGCCAAGTTTACATTCCGTGTAGTAGTGATATCTTATGATGTTTCTTTTTCTGTGTGACTTATTTCACTTAGAATCATCGTACCTGAATCCACTCATTATGCTGCTACGGGCCTGATGACATAGATTTCATTGCTGAGTGATATTGCATTGTACGTAAGTACCACAACTTCTTTATCCATTTTTCACTTTCTGTGATATTGAACTTGTACCGGAAACGAGGTTCTTGTAAACAGAGCTGTCCCAAACTTTGGGGTGGCTGTGTCTTTTTGATTTTAATTTCCCTAATCTATAGGACCATAAGAAGAAGTGCCCTAGGCTCTGTTGCTTTTTTTTTTGGATATTTCAGGAAACACCATACACTTCTCCGGAGTGGCTGTTGGCAATTTACATCCTGCCCTTCAGCATAACAAGGCTCCCAGTTCTCCATGGCCTGTCCTGCATTTCTAGATTTTGCACTTTTTTCAGATGGCCCTTTTGACCGCGGGGCAGTGAGACTTCATTGTAGTGCAGATTTCCTTTGCAAGCTTGCTTGGTTGTCCAAAAAGAGTGTATGCGTTTTTTACTGAATATATTCAGCAAAAAAACGCATATGCCCTTTTTGGCCAAGTGCATCATTGTGGACGTTCTGCCTCTTTTCCTATGCTTTACATGCATTTCCAGTCTACCTCCTGAAATCGGTTTCCTGCAATTCTGCCCCGCTTTCAAGTCCTCTTGGCAGCCTTACTTCAATATATTTTTGGATGATAGCTGTCATTTATAACTCTGCAGGTTTGTGAATGACAGTGCCCCTGAGCTCCTTTCTTCAACTCGCTTTCTTGTGAGCTGGCCGCAACACCGCAGGATTGCTTCAGGCCCTAGTGTGGTTCCGGCACGGCACGCTGAGCCTTTGGTTAATTCGTCTTCCGGGTGAGAAATGAGAGATAAATTTGCCTGTCCAGACACCTCCAGCTAGTCTCTCATTGGTTCTCCCTATTCCTGTTCATTTTCCGCAGAAATTGCAAACTGGGCCAAAAAGGTGGTTAAAGGCAGTGACTCTCCAAGTTGGGAGAGTGTTAGTAAAGCGTCTGGAATGTTGCACCCAAGTACCAGGGGTTGAAAACTGAGACACATTTGAAGACGTTTTCCGATAACACGGTGTATCATACTCTGGGTTCCACATGCATGTTTTAGCTGAAGGAAGAATCCCTTAAACCTGGAGAGTTGAGACCCATGGAATGGGTACCATGCAATATGACTTCAAAGGGTCTGCATTTGCTCACCGAACCTCACCAATCCTATCACTGCTGCGTTTATGCCACTGTACACATGCTTGATTCTCTTTCGGACACATATAAATCCATAGGTTTTAAGATTCTTACTAGTGAAGTATATTCTTAGGCGTTTAATATGGGGTGTTGAGTCCACTTCGTTGAGCAAGGAGTAGCTTTTGTCTATTACATATTTGGCTTATGGAACGTTATCTGTGCTAATTTCCATCTCTGATTTTATGCAGCACCCCAACTCACCTTTCCCCTTAAGCAAGCATAAGTTGGTTTTCTACATTTGAGACCCTGTTCTGTTTTGTAATTCAGTTCCTGTGTAGCCAAGTTTACATTCCATGTATTAGTGATATCTTATGATGTTTCTTTTTCTGTGTGACTTATTTCACTTAGAATCATCGTACCTGAATCCACTCATTATGCTGCTACGGGCATGATGACATAGATTTCATTGCTGAGTGATATTGCATTGTACGTAAGTACCACAACTTCTTTATCCATTGTTCGCTTTCTGTGATATTGAACTTGTACCGGAAATGAGGTTCTTGTAAACAGAGCCCTCCCAAATTTTGGGGTGGCTGTGTCTTTTTGATTTTAATTTCTCTAAGCTATAGGACCATAAGTGGAAGTGCCCTAGGCTCTGTTGTTTTGTTTTTTAGATGTTTCAGGAAACACCATACACTTCTCCCCAGTGGCTGTTGGCAATTTACATCCCGCCCATCAGCATAACAAGGCTCCCAGTTCTCCACGGCCTGTCCTGCCTTTCTGGATTTTACACTTTTTTCAGATGGCCCTTTTGACCGGGGGGCAGTGAGACTTCATTGTAGTGCAGATTTCCTTTGCAAGCTTGCTTGGTTGGCCAAAAAGGGCGTATGCGTTTTTTCCTGAATAAGCCCTTTTTGGCCAAGTGCATCATTGTGGACGTTCTGCCTCTTTTCCTATGCTTTACATGCAATTCCAGTCTACCTCCTGAAATCGGTTTCTTGCAATTCTGCCCCGCTTTCAAGTCCTCTTGGCAGCTGTACTTCAATATATTTTTGGACGATAGCTGTCATTTATAACTCTGCAGGTTTGTGAATTACAGTGCCCCTGAGCTCCTTTCTTCAACTCGCTTTCTTGTGAGCTGGCCGCAACACCGCAGGATTGCTTCAGGCCCTAGTGTGGTTCCGATATGGCACGCTGAGCCTTTGGTTAATTCCTCTTCCTGGTGGGAAATGAGAGTTAAATTTGCCTGTCCAGACACCTCCAGCTAGTCTCTCATTGGTTGTCCCAGTTTCTGTTCATTTTCTGCAGAAATTGCAAACTGGGCCAAACAGGAGTTTAAAGGCACTGACTGTCCAAGTGGGGAGAGTGTTAGTAAAGCGTCTGGAAAGTTGCACCCGAGTACCAGGTGTTGAAAACTGAGACACATTTGAACACGTTTCCCGATCACACGGTGGATCATACTCTGGGTTCCACATGCATGTTTTAGCTGAAGGAAGAATCCCTTAAACCTGGAGAGTTGAGACCCATGGAATGGGTACCATGCAATATGACTTCAAAAGGTCTGCATTTGCTCACCGAACCTCACCAATCCTATCACTGCTGCATTTATGCCGCTGTACACACGCTTGATTCTCTTTCGGAGACATATAAATCCATAGGTTTTAAGATTCTTACTAGTCAGGTATATTCTTAGGCGTTTAATAAAGGGTGTTGAGTCCACTTCGTTGAACAAGGAGTAGCTCTTGTCTATTACATATTTGGCTTATGGAACGGTATCTGTGCTAATTTCAATCTCTGGTTTTATGCAGCACCCCAACTCACCTTTCCCCTTAAGCAAGCGTAAGTTGGTTTTCTACATTTGAGACCCTGTTCTGTTTTGTAATTCAGTTCCTGTGTAGTCAAGTTTACATTCCGTGTAGTAGTGATATCTTATGATGTTTCTTCTTCTCTGTGACTTATTTCACTTAGAATCATCGTACCTGAATCCACTCATTATGGTGCTATGGGCCTGATGACATAGATTTCATTGCTGAGTGATATTGCATTGTACGTAAGTACCACAATTTCTTTATCCATTTTTCGCTTTCTGTGATATTGAACTTCTACTGTAAACGAGGTTCTTGTAAACAGGGCCATCCCAAACATTGGGGTGGCTGTGTCTTTTTGATTTCAATTTCCCTAAGCTATAGGACTATAAGTGGAAGTGCCCTAGGCTCTGTTGCTTTGTTTTTTAGATGTTTCAGGAAACACCATACACTTCTCCAGAGTGGCTGTTGGCAATTTACATCCTGCCCATCAGCATAACAAGGCTCCCAGTTCTCCATGGCCTGTCCTGCCTTTCTGGATTTTACACTTTTTTCTGATGTCCCTTTTGACAGGGGAGCAGTGAGACTTCATTGTAGTGCAGATTTCATTTGCAAGCTTGCTTGTTTGGCCAAAAAGGGCGTACGTGTTTTTTCCTGAATATATTCAGGAAAAAACACGTACGCCCTTTTTGGCCAAGTGCATCATTCTGGACGTTCTGCCTCTTTTCCTGTGCTTTACATGCAATTCCAGTCTACCTCCTGAAATCGGTTTCCTGCAATTCTGCCCCGCTTTCACGTCCTCTTGGCAGCTGTACTTCAATATATTTTTGGACGATAGCTGTCATTTATAACTCTGCAGGTTTGTGAATTACAGTGCCCCTGTGCTCCTTTCTTCAACTCGCTTTCTTGTGAGCTGGCCGCAACACCGCAGGATTGCTTCAGACCCTAGTGTGGTTTCGGCATGGCACGCTGAGCCTTTGGTTAATTCCTCTTCCTGGTGAGAAATGAGAGTTAAATTTGCCTGTCCAGACACCTCCAGCTAGTCTCTCATTGGTTGTCCCTATTTCTGTTCATTTTCTGCAGAAATTGCAAACTGGGCCAAACAGGAGGTTAAAGGCACTGACTCTCCAAGTGGGGAGAGTGTTAGTAAAGTGTCTGGAATGTTGCACCCGAGTACCAGGGGACGAAAAGTGAGACACATTTGAACACGTTTCCCGATCACATGGTGGCTCATACTCTGGGTTCCACATGCATGTTTTAGGTGAAGGAAGAATCCCTTAAACCTGGAGAGTTGAGACCCATGGAATGGGTACCATGCAATATGACTTCAAAGGGTCTGCATTTGCTCACCGAACCTCACCAATCCTATCACTGCTGCGTTTATGCCGCTGTACACACGCTTGATTCTCTTTCGGACACATATAAATCCATAGGTTTTAAGATTCTTACTAGTCAGGTATATTCTTAGGCGTTTAATATGGGGTGTTGAGTCCACTTCGTTGAGCAAGGAGTAGCTCTTGTCTATTACATATTTGGCTTATGGAACGGTATCTGTGCTAATTTCAATCTCTGATTTTATGCAGCACCCCAACTCACCTTTCCCCTTAAGCAAGCATAAGTTGGTTTTCTACATTTGAGACCCTGGTCTGTTTGTAATTCAGTTCTTGTGTAGCCAAGTTTACATTCCGTGTATTAGTGATATGTTATCATGTTTCTTTTTCTGTGTGATTTATTTCACTTAGAATCATCGTACCTGAATCCACTCATTATGCTGCTACGGGCCTGATGACATAGATTTCATTGCTGAGTGATATTGCATTGTACATAAGTACCACAACTTCTTTATCCATTTTTTGCTTTCTGTGATATTGAACTTGTACCGTAAACGAGGTTCTTGTAAACAGAGCCGTCCCAAATTTTGGGGTGGCTCAGTCTTTTTGATTTTAATTTCCCTAAGCTATAGGACCATAAGTGGAAGTGCCCTAGGCTTTGTTGCATTCTTTTTTGGATGTTTCAGCAAACACCATACACTTCTCCCGAGTGGCTGTTGGCAATTTACATCCCGCCCATCAGCATTACAAGGCTCCCAGTTCTCCATGGCCTGTCCTGCCTTTCTGGATTTTACACTTTTTTCAGATGGCCCTTTTGACCGGGGGGCAGTGAGACTTCATTGTAGTGCAGATTTCCTTTGCAAGCTTGCTTGGTTGGCCAAAAAGTGCGTATGGGTTTTTTCCTGAATACGCACTTTTTGGCCAAGTGCATCATTGTGGACGTTCTGCCTCTTTTCCTATGCTTTACATGCAATTCCAGTCTACCTCCTGCAATCGGTTTCCTGCAATTCTGCCCCGCTTTCAAGTCCTCTTGGCAGCTGTACTTCAATATATTTTTGGACGATAGCTGTCATTTATAACTCTGCAGGTTTGTGAATTACAGTGTCCCTGTGCTCCTTTCTTCAACTCGCTTTCTTGTGAGCTGGCCGCAACACCGCAGGATTGCTTCAGACCCTAGTGTGGTTTCGGCATGGCACGCTGAGCCTTTGGTTAATTCCTCTTCCTGGTGGGAAATGAGAGTTAAATTTGCCTGTCCAGACACCTGCAGCTAGTCTCTCATTGGTTGTCCCTATTCCTGTTCATATTCCGCAGAAATTGCAAACTGGGCCAAACAGGAGGTTAAAGGCACTGACTCTCCAAGTGGGCAGAGTGTTAGTAAAGCGTCTGGAATGTTGCACCCGAGTACCAGGGGACGAAAACTGAGACACATTTGAACACGTTTCGTGATCACATGGTGGATCATACTCTGGTTTCCACATGCGTGTTTTAGCTGAAGGAAGATTCCCTTAAACCTGGAGAGTTGAGACCCATGGAATGGGTACCATGCAATATGACTTCAAAGGGTCTGCATTTGCTCACCGAACCTCACCAATCCTATCACTGCTGCGTTTATGCCGCTGTACACACACTTGATTCACATTCGGACACATATAAATCCATAGGTTTTAAGATTCTTACTAGTTAGGTATATTCTTAGGCGTTTAATATGGGGTGTTGAGTCCACTTCGTTGAGCAAGGAGTAGCTCTTGTCTATTACATATTTGGCTTATGGAACGGTATCTGTGCTAATTTCAATCTCTGGTTTTATGCAGCACCCCATCTCACCTTTTCCCTTAAGAAAGCATAAGTTGGTTTTCTACATTTGAGACCCTGTTCTGTTTGTAATTCTGTTCTTGTGTAGCCAAGTTTACATTCCGTGTATTAGTGATATGTTATCATGTTTCTTTTTCTGTGTGACTTATTTCACTTAGAATCATCGTACCTGAATCCACTCATTATGCTGCTACGGGCCTGATGACATAGATTTCATTGCTGAGTGATATTGCATTGTACGTAAGTACCACATCTTCTTTATCCATTTTTCGCTTTCTGTGATATTGAACTTGTATCGTAAATGAGGTTCTTGTAAACAGAGCCGGCCCAAACTTTGGGGTGGCTGTGACTTTTTGATTTTAATTTCCCTAATCTATAGGACCATAAGTAGAAGTGCCCTAGGCTCTGTTGCTTTGTTTTTTGGATATTTCAGGAAAAACCTTACACTTCTCCAGAGTGGCTGTAGGAAATTTACATCCTGCCCATCAGCATAACAAGGCTCCCAGTTCTCCATGGCCTGTCCTGCCTTTCTGGATTTTACACTTTTTTCAGATGTCCCTTTTGACCGGGGGGCAGTGAGACTTCATTGTAGTGCAGATTTCCTTTGCAAGCTTGCTTGGTTGGCCAAAAAGGGCGTATGCGTTTTTTCCTGAATATGTTCAGGAAAAATCGCATATGCACTTTTTGGCCAAGTGCATCATTGTGGACGTTCTGCCTCTTTTCCTATGCTTTACATGCAATTCCAGTCTACCTCCTGAAATCGGTTTCCTGCAATTCTGCCCCGCTTTCAAGTCCTCTTGGCAGCCTTACATCAATATATTATTGGACGATAGCTGTCATTGATAACTCTGCAGGTTTGTGAATTACAGTGCCCCTGAGCTCCTTTATTCAACTCGCTTTCTTGTGAGCTGGCCGCAACAGTGCAGGATTGCTTCAGGCCCTAGTGTGGTTCCGGCACGGCACGCTGAGCCTTTGGTTAATTCGTCTTCCGGGTGGGAAATGAGAGATAAATTTGCCTGTCCAGACACCTCCAGCTAGTCTCTCATTGGTTCTCCCTATTCCTGTTCATTTTCCGCAGAAATTGCAAACTGGGCCAAAAAGGTGGTTAAAGGCAGTGACTCTCCAAGTTGGGAGAGTGTTAGTAAAGCGTCTGGAATGTTGCACCCGAGTACCAGGGGTTGAAAACTGAGACACATTTCAAGACGTTTTCCGATCACACGGTGGATCATACTCTGGGTTCCACATGCATGTTTTAGCTGAAGGAAGAATCCCTTAAACCTGGAGAGTTGAGACCCATGGAATGGGTACCATGCAATATGACTTCAAAGGGTCTGCATTTGCTCACCGAACCTCACCAATCCTATCACTGCTGCGTTTATGCCACTGTACACATGCTTGATTCTCTTTCGGACACATATAAATCCATAGGTTTTAAGATTCTTACTAGTGAGGTATATTCTTAGGCGTTTAATATGGGGTGTTGAGTCCACTTCGTTGAGCAAGGAGTAGCTTTTGTCTATTACATATTTGGCTTATGGAACGTTATCTGTGCTAATTTCCATCTCTGATTTTATGCAGCACCCCAACTCACCTTTCCCCTTAAGCAAGCATAAGTTGGTTTTCTACATTTGAGACCCTGTTCTGTTTTGTAATTCAGTTCCTGTGTAGCCAAGTTTACATTCCATGTATTAGTGATATCTTATGATGTTTCTTTTTCTGTGTGACTTATTTCACTTAGAATCATCGTACCTGAATCCACTCATTATGCTGCTACGGGCCTGATGACATAGATTTCATTGCTGAGTGATATTGCATTGTACGTAAGTACCACAACTTCTTTATCCATTTTTCGCTTTCTGTGATATTGAACTTGTACCGGAAACGAGGTTCTTGTAAACAGAGCCCTCCCAAATTTTGGGGTGGCTGTGTCTTTTTGATTTTAATTTCCCTAAGCTATAGGACCATAAGTGGAAGTGCCCTAGGCTCTGTTGTTTTGTTTTTTAGATGTTTCAGGAAACACCATACACTTCTCCCCAGTGGCTGTTGGCAATTTACATCCCGCCCATCAGCATAACAAGGCTCCCAGTTCTCCACGGCCTGTCCTGCCTTTCTGGATATTACACTTTTTTCAGGTGGCCCTTTTGACCGGGGGGCAGTGAGACTTCATTGTAGTGCAGATTTCCTTTGCAAGCTTGCTTGGTTGGCCAAAAAGTGCGTATGCGTTTTTTCCTGAATAAGCCCTTTTTGGCCAAGTGCATCATTGTGGACGTTCTGCCTCTTTTCCTATGCTTTACATGCAATTCCAATCTACCTCCTGAAATCGGTTTCTTGCAATTCTGCCCCGCTTTCAAGTCCTCTTGGCAGCTGTACTTCAATATATTTTTGGACGATAGCTGTCATTTATAACTCTGCAAGTTTGTGAATTACAGTGCCCCTGAGCTCCTTTCTTCAACTCGCTTTCTTGTGAGCTGGCCGCAACACCCCAGGATTGCTTCAGGCCCTAGTGTGGTTCCGGTATGGCACGCTGAGCCTTTGGTTAATTCCTCTTCCTGGTGGGAAGTGAGAGTTAAATTTGCCTGTCCAGACACCTCCAGCTAGTCTCTCATTGGTTGTCCCTATTTCTGTTCATTTTCTGCAGAAATTGCAAACTGGGCCAAACAGGAGGTTAAAGGCACTGACTCTCCAAGTGGGGAGAGTGTTAGTAAAGCGTCTGGAATGTTGCACCCGAGTACCAGGGGACGAAAACTGAGACACATTTGAACACGTTTCCCGATCACATGGTGGATCATACTCTGGGTTCCACATGCATGTTTTAGCTGAAGGAAGAATCCCTTAAACCTGGAGAGTTGAGACCCATGGAATGGGTACCATGCAATATGACTTCAAAGGGTCTGCATTTGCTCACCGAACCTCACCAATCCTATCACTGCTGCGTTTATGCCGCTGTACACACGCTTGATTCTCTTTTGGAGACATATAAATCCATAGGTTTTAAGATTCTTACTAGTCAGGTATATTCTTAGGCGTTTAATATGGGGTGTTGAGTCCACTTCGTTGAGCAAGGAGTAGCTCTTGTCTATTACATATTTGGCTTATGGAACGGTATCTGTGCTAATTTCAATCTCTGATTTTATGCAGCACCCCAACTCACCTTTCCCCTTAAGCAAGCATAAGTTGGTTTTCTACATTTGAGACCCTGTTCTGTTTTGTAATTCAGTTCCTGTGTAGCCAAGTTTACATTCCGTGTAGTAGTGATGTCTTATGATGTTTCTTTTTCTGTGTGACTTATTTCACTGAGAATCATCGTACCTGAATCCACTCATTATGCTGGTACAGGCCTGATGACATAGTTTTCATTGCTGAGTGATATTGCATTGTACGTAAGTACCACAACTTCCTTATCCATTTTTTGCTTTCTGTGATATTGAACTTGTACCGTAAACGAGGTTCTTGTAAACAGAGCCGTCCCAAACTTTGGGGTGGCTGTGTCTTTTAGAGTTTAATTTCCCTAAGCTATAGGACCGTAAGTGGAAGTGCCCTAGGCTCTGTTGCTTTGTTTTTTAGATGTTTCAGGAAACACCATACACTTCTCCAGAGTGGCTGTTGGCAATTTACATCACGCCCATCAGCATAACAAGGCTCCCAGTTCTCCATGGCCTGTCCTGCCTTTCTGGATTTTACACTTTTTTCAGATGGCCCTTTTGACCGGGGGGCAGTGAGACTTCATTGTAGTGCAGATTTCCTTTGCAAGCTTGCTTGGTTGGCCAAAAAGGGCGTATGCGCTTTTTCCTGAATATATTCAGGAAAAAACGCATACGCCCTTTTTGGCCAAGTGCATCATTGTGGACGTTCTGCCTGTTTTCCAATGCTTTAAATGGAATTCCAGTCTACCTCCTGATATCGGTTTCCCGCAATTCTGCCCCGCTTTCAAGTTCTCTTGGCAGCCTTACTTCAATATATTTTTGGACGATAGCTGTCATTTATAACTCTGCAGGTTTGTGAATTACAGTGCCCCTGAGCTCCTTTCTTCAACTCGCTTTCTTGTGAGCTGGCCGCAACACCGCAGGATTGCTTCTGGCCCTAGTGTGGTTCCGGCACGGCACGCTGATCCTTTGGTTAATTCCTCTTCCTGGTGGGAAATGAGAGTTAAATTTGCCCGTCCAGACATCTCCAGCTAGTCTCTCATTGGTTCTCCCTATTCCTGTTCATCTTCCACAGAAATTGCAAACTGGGCCAAACAGGAGGTTAAAGGCACTGACTCTCCAAGTGGGCAGAGTGCTAGTAAAGCGTCTGGAATGTGGCACCCGAGTACCAGGGGACGAAAACTGAGACACATTTAAACACGTTTCCCGGTCACACGGTGGATCATACTCTCGGTTCCTCATGCATGTTTTAGCTTAAGGTAGATTCCGTTAAACCTGGAGAGTTGAGACCCATGGAATGGGTACCATGCAATATGACTTCAAAGGGTCTGCATTTGCTCACCGAACCTCACCAATCCTATCACTGCTGCGTTTATGTCGCTGTACACACGCTTGATTGTCTTTTGGAGACATATCAATCCATAGGTTTTAAGATTCTTCCTAGTCAGGTATATACTTAGGTGTTTAATATGGGGTGTTGTGTCCACTTCGTTGAGCAAGGGGTAGCTATTGTCTATTACATATTTGGCTTATGGAACGGTATCTGTGCTAATTTCAATCTCTGGTTTTATGCAGCACCCCAACTCACCTTTCCCCTTAAGCAAGCATAAGTTGGTTTTCTACATTTGAGACCCTGTTCTGTTTTGTAATTCAGTTCCTGTGTAGCCAAGTTTACATTCTGTGTATTAGTGATATCTTATGATGTTTCTTTTTCTGTGTGACTTATTTCATTTAGAATCATCGTACCTGAATACACTCATTATGCTGCTACGGGCCTGATGACATAGATTTCATTGCTGAGTGATATTGCATTATATGTAAGTACCACAACTTGTTTATCCATTTTTCGCTTTCTGCGATATTGAACTTGTACCGTAAACCAGGTTCCTGTAAACAGAGCCATCCCAAACTTTGGGGTGGCTGTGTCTTTTTGAGTTTAATTTCCCTAAGCTATAGGACCATAAGTGGAAGTGCCCTAGGCTCTGTTGCTTTGTTTTTTAGATGTTTCAGGAAACACCATACTCTTCTCCAGAGTGGCTGTTGGCAATTTACATCCCGCCCATCAGCATAACAAGGCTCCCAGTTCTCCATGGCCTGTCCTGCCTTTCTGGATTTTACACTTTTATCAGATGGCCCTTTTGACTGGGGGGAAGTGAGACTTCATTGTAGTGCAGATTTCCTTTGCAAGCTTGCTTGGTTGGCCTGAAAGGGCGTATGCGTTTTTTCCTGAATATATTCAGGAAAAAACGCATACGCCCTTTTTGGCCAAGTGCATGATTGTCGATGTTCTGAGTCTTTTCATATGTTTTCAATGCAATTCCAGTCTACCTCCTGAAATCTGTTTCCTGCAATTCTGCCTTGCTGTCATTGCCTCTTCATAGCCTTACCTCAATATACTTCTGGAAAATAGTTGGCCTTTATAACTCTGCAGGTTTTTGAATTGCAGTTGCCCTTAGTTCCATTTTTCAGCTCTTATTTTTGTGATCTTGCCTCATATCCACAGGATTTCTTCAGGCCCTATTCTTCTTCTGCGGCGCCTTGCTCTGCCTTCGGTTAATTCTTCTTCCTATGTGAAATTAGAGAGACATGTGGCCATTGAAACCGCTACAGCTATTTTCTCACTGGTTCCCCCTATTCCCATTCATCCTCCGCACTAACTGCAGACTGTGCGATACCGGAACTTAAAGGCATTGACTCTCCATGTGGGGATGTTGTTAGTAAAGTGGCTGGAATGTTGATCTGGAGCCCAAGGAGAGGAAAATGAGGTGCGTTTTAGAAACCTTTCCCGATCATATGGTATACCATCTGCTGGATTTCCCATGCATGGTTTAGCTGTAGGAAGATTCCCTTCAACCTGCAGTGTTGGGACCCTTGGCATGAGTAGCATGAAGTATTGCATTAAACTTTCGGCAGTTGCTCACCAAAGCTCACCAATCTTCTCAGCTCCAAGTGTCCAGCCTTATGTCTTATCCAGCTGTGGGTTTATATGTGGTCATTCCAGGTTGCATCACAGCCCCTGAGCGAATTTTGTAAGAATTTTTCTCTCTTTCATTGTTTCTGCGTTTTGGTTTTAAAATTTATTTCTATAATGGGGTTTAGCTCATTTTCACTCCTGTGTTTGTGCCGCTCTGCACACACTTGATTCCCTTATGGAGATATATCAATACATGGGTTTTAAGATTCTTATTACTCAGATATATTTCTCTGCAGCCATATTTATCCTCCCTCTATAAGTGATATCTTATGATATGTTTCTTTTTCTGTTTGACTTATTTCAAGTAGTATTATCGGACCTAAATCCACTCTTTATCCTTCTACTAGCCTTATTACATTGATTTCATGGTGAAGAGATATTCCATTGTACATAAGTACCACATTTTCTTTTTCCATTGTTCTCTTTCCTGGGATATTTAAGGTGTACTGAAGTTGAGGTTCTTGTAAACAGAGTAGCCCTAAACTGTGGTGTGCTTGTGTCTTGTTGGTTTTTAGACTTCCCTAGATATACTCCCGTGATTGGAAGTGTCCTATGCTCTGTAGCTCTGTTTTTTAGATGATTTAGGAACCACCATACACTTCTCCAGAGTGGCTCTCGGCAGTTGACACACTGTCCATCAGCGTATAAAGGCTCCCTGTTCTCCATGGCCTGTCCTGCATTTCTGGTTTTTACAATTTTTTCGGATGGCCCTTTTGACCGGTGGGAAATGAGACTTCTTTGTTGTGCACATTTGCATTGCTTGCTTGCTTGGTTGCCCATAAAGTGCGTATGCGTTTTTTCCTGGATATATTCAGGAAAAAACGCATACTCCCTTTTGGGCCAACTGCATCATTGTCGAAATTCTGCCGCTTTTCATGTGCTTTAAAGACGAGTCCAATCTATCTCTTGAAATCTGTTTCTTGCATTCTGTCTTGCATTCAGATCCTCTTCTTTGCCTTACCTCAACATATTTTTGGACGTTAGTTTTCATTTATAACTCTGCAGGTTTGTGAATTGCAGTGACCCTGAGCTCCATTTTTTAAGTTGCTCTTTTGTGAGCTGGCCTCAAAGCCACAGGATTGCTTCAGGCCCTATTTTGGCTCCGGCGAGGCGGGCTGAGCCTTTTTTTAATTCTTATTCTTAATGGGAAATTAGAGTGACATGTGCCCGTCCAAACCCCTACAACTATTCTCTCATTGGTTCCCGCTCTTCCCGTTCATCCTCCTAACAATTTGCAAAATGTGTGAAACAGAAGTTTAAATGTGCTGATTCTCTAAGTGGGGAGATTCTAAGTAACGTGGCTGGAATGATGAACAGGAGCACCAGGAGAGGATAAATGAGGTGCATTTTAGACACATCTCCCGATCACATGGTGTACAGTCCTCTGGGTTTTCCATGCATGTTTTAGCTGTAGGAAGATGCCTTGAACCTGCAGATTTGGGACCCATTGAATGGGTACCAGGTAGTATTACTTTAAAGGGTGTGCATTTCCTCACCCAACCTCACATTTCTCTTAGCGCGAACAGTTTCCTGCCTTATGTCTCATCCTGCTGTGGGTCTAGATGTGTTCAATCCATGTTGCATCACCGTCCCTGAGGAAAAGTTGTAAGAGGTTTTCTCTGTCTCTCTGTCGTTTATTTTTTTCAATTTATTACTATAGTGGTTACAGCTGATTTTCAAAGCTCTGTTTCTTGCTGCTGTACATCCACTTGATTCACGTACAGAGAGACATCAATAAATTCTTTTTCAGATTCTTACCAGTCATAGATATTCTTTTCCGGTGACTTGAGTGTGCTGAGTGCAGTTCTTTTAGCTACCGTGTAGGCCTTGTTGATTATCAGTTTGGTATTTGGAATGGTATCTTTGCTAATTTCAACCTCCTGGATGATGCCTCACCCCTCCCCGCCTTTCCCGTTTAGCAGCCTTACGCGTGTTTTCTACATATTTGACTATGTTTTTGTTTTGTAATTTATTGCATGTGTAGCCATTTTGGATTCCACCTTTAAGTGATATCTTATGATATGTGTCTTTTTCTTTTTGAATTATGTCACTTAGAATGATCATACGTAACTCCTCCGGAGTTGTTACAACTGGCCATATTTCATTGATTTCCAGGCTGAGTAATATTCCGCTCTACATAAGTACCACATCTCTATCCACTTTTTCCCTCCAGAGACATTTAAGTTATATCCTAGTCGAGGATCTTTTAAACAGAGAGGCAGTAAACATTGGGGTGCCTGTGTCCCCTCGATTTTTGTTTTTCCCAAGATATACGCCCATGAGTGCAAGTGCCCTATGCTCTGTAGCTCATTTTTTAGATGCTTTAGTAAACACAATACACTTCTCCAGAATGGCCGTTGGCAATATACATTTCCACTATAAGCCTCACAGGGCTCCCTCTTCTCCTTGCCCTGTCCTGCATTTCTGGTGTTTACACTTTATGACGATGGCTCTTCTGACTGATGCAAAGTGATATCTTTTGTAGTATTGATTTCCAGTGCCCACCTGTTTGGTTGGCTAAAAAAGTGTATGCCCTTTTCTTGAATATATACAGAAAAAAACGCATACAGCTTTTTTGGCCAACTGCAATGTTGGCAATGTTCAGCCCCTTTTCTTGTGCTTAATGGCGAGTCCTTTCTACCTCCTCAAATCCCTTTCCTGCCATTCTCCCTTGCTTACCAATCCTTTTCTCTGACTTTCCTCAAGACATTTTTCAGTGATAGATATTTTCAACTCTGCAGTTTCATGAATTTTACTGCCCCTGAGTTCCATTGTTCAACTTGTGTTTATGGGAACTGGCCACAAAGCAGTGGGATTTCCTCAAGCCCTATACTGTTTCCATGGGCAACCCTAGCCTTTGGTCAATTCGTCTTCCTGATTGGAAATTAGAGTGACATGTGCCTGTCTGAACACCTAGGACTTGTCTCTCATTGTTCCTCATCCTTCCGCTTCATCCTCTGGACAAATTCCAAACTGTACGCAACAGGATGTTGACAGTGCTGACATCTCCAAGTGGGAAGCAGTTAGTAAAGACGCTGGAGGGGTGAACCCGAGCACCAGGAGATGAGGAGATGAGATGCCTTTTCCAAACTCTTCCCGATCAGACGGTATACCATCCTCTGGGTGTGACAGACATGTTTTAGCAGTAGGAAGAGTCCCATTCATGTAAGGAGAACACCAGGGCTTTTTCAAAATCAGTGTCTCCCCGAAACCCAAACTGGGGAATTTTTTAAGCTATGGCTACACATATGTTCATTAAGGGCCTTGGGAAGTAGGCAGAGTCCAAACTTTAGATGATTGAAGTCTTCAGGGTCAGAAGCACTCACCACCAGCTTCCCTTAGGTTACACTTTAACTGTCATTGATAGATGATGTCAATAAAAATATCTATTCTTTTTCCGATTATTTCCCCTTATAGGTTATTGCAAAATATTGAGTGTAGTTCCCTGTGCTATCCAGTAGTTCCTTGTTGATGATCTATTTTATACATAGCAGTGTGTATGTGTTAATTCCAAACTGTTAATTTATCCCTCCTCCCACCTTTCCCCTTTGGTAATAATAAATTATAAGATTTTATACTTCTCAGAAATGGGGGAGCTGAAAGAGAGGTATCATTTTCAATGGAAAAGCATTTAAAACAAGATTGAAGCTTTAACCAAGATTATTAGATGTACATCCTTGGAAAGAAATCACTTCATTTCTCTAATATTGACCTGACAAATAAGACAAACCTTTTCACTGAACTTGCTTATAATAAAGTGATAGAAATATCAAATGGAAGTGTTAGAAACATCTTATTTTACCCGAGCCTTATAAACTGTTCTATGTTAACTACAGTTTGGCTCACACATCTGTTCATTGAAGTTACAATAGTCTCAATTTCTGTTACTGATCCTCCAGAGTGGACCCCAACAAGTGTCCCCCTGCCCAGTGTCATTGGGGCCAACAGATCGAGACTGAGTTTGGTTCACAAGCAAAGGAAACTTTATATTTTGATCAGAGAATGGAGAGGTGAGAGCATGCACTACCCTGTGGGCTGTGGGCTGTGGGCTGGGCTGCTGTGTAGAGATCCTTTCAGAGTCAGTGGGAGGGAGGGGGCGGAGCTCTCGAGGGCTGGGTTGGCTGCAGCTCAGGCTCTATATCTCGGAGTCTGCACTGGGTCCCAGGAGCTGAGGTGTTGAACCAGCCATTCTGCACTAGGAAATCTGGTCTGAAGTGCCGGGTGTGGAACCTCTGCATGCGGGACCCTAGGAGCACGTGAAATTAGACAAAGCACAAAGGATAAAAAAGGTCAGACTTGACTTTATTGCCCAGATTCTATTTTTATCTCCCAGGGATTTTTAATGGGCTTTGCTGGGGACAAACCCCTCCTCTGCCTTTTGTCCCGTTCCTCATTCTTGGAGTGCTGAGGGTGCAGACCCTTCTTCTGTAACTGCTGAGTGCTGAGTTGGGAGCCCTCATACCAGGGGACGAGGGTTAGAACTTCTCCCCAGCAGCCTCCAGGTGACGTTGATTGGCCCCAGGACCCCTGCCTCCCTGCTCGTCTGCCTGAGCACCAGCATTGGAAGTGTTATAGATTCTAATGACCTTTAAGGGTCCAGGAAAGAGATGTGCAGAGACGCTGTGGGGGCCGGTTTCACCCCGCCCCACATTTGTTCGGCCACCTTAGGCTGACCGTTTCTGCCAGCCTAGATGCTCTGACCAGTAGTCTGCTCTTTCTTCAATTAGGCCCCTGAATTAACGTAAAAACAGCACCAGGTGTCAGAGCCCTGCCCGCTCAACTCCCAGACAGTCCAGGGTCAGTGGTGATCAAGGACCATGATGGCCACTGAGTCAACAGCCTTTTGAAGTAAACAGGAGTCCAGCCAGTCTTATTGGCCACCATCATCACGGTGTCTGTAGGCTTTTCTATGGTGACAGTGTGATATACGGTTCCCCCGCCAAGATTATTAGCTCCCCTCCGGGTGCAGTAAGTCCTGCAAGCAGTAGTCTACTCCTTCCGGACACACTATTGTTGTTTTATGAGAGAAACTCCAGGTCAAGTGATGTTCACACGAGTCGTCATGGTACCCTGTTGCCCCCGGTTATCTCTCTGGATGTGGGAGTTGGAGGGCCTCCTCACTCGAGGTCGGTGTGCCCACGGAGCGAACCCTGCAACTTCAGGGCATGGTTGGTGATTAGGATCACCACGTGGGGTCCTTTCCCCTTAGGAGGGAGGTGGCCTTTTGGGCTGCTGATTTCCAGGTTTTTAGATACCGCCAGTATCTTGGCCAGATGTGACAGTGGGCCAAGCCCCTTGGTGACTGTAGTTTATCCTACCTGGATGGCATTCTTGCGTTGTTCCATTTCAAGTGGTCCCAGTTTTTGCACTAATTCTCCAATGGCGATTCACCTTTCACCGGGAATGGAAAGGTCAAAGGGTTTAGCTCAATGAGGGAGTTCCAGGGCAAGGGTCTGAATTGACTGCTCTTTCCATTCTTGAAAGGCCACTTCTGGATTCTGTTCAAAAGGATCATCATCTTTTCCTTTCAGTGTTTCATATAGAGGCCCAGCTAGTAGACTGTAGTTAGGGATCCAGAAGCAGCAAACCCTGGCCTCCCCAGGAACCCCTAAGCTGTCTTCTAGTTTTAGAAAGGGGTAAGGCTACAAATGGTTTCTTCCCTTTCCTGGGATGGGCTTCTCTGACCTTGTGTGAGAATAAAGCCCAGGCAGGTCACCGCAGTCTGTGATATTTGAGCTTTTTCTTGGACAACTTCTATCCTTTATTGGCTTGGTAGTTCAGAGGCCTCCTTAGTAGGGCTGGTGATCAGAATGTCATCTGCATATTGAAGGAGGGTTTCCTTTTCCAGAGAAACAAAGAACTTTTCGGTCTTTAGCTAAGCTTTCCCCAAAGATGGTGTGGGAATTTTTGAACCCTTGGGGCAAGACGGCCCGGAAGTATTGTTTTAGTTGTATGTTGAGTCCTGCCACTCACAAGCCAAAATTTCTTGTGACTCTGGGACTAATGGAATACAAACGAAGGCATCATTGAAGACTGATAGAGAATACCATGTCCTGCTGGTTGGTAGAATGACCAGCAGGGTGTAGGAATCAGGAGCACCTGGAGGTATATCCTCGGTGGCTTCACTGACTGTCCTGACATCCTTTACCAGGTCCCCAGCAGCCCACGGGGCTCTCGTGGTCAGGCCAATCCCAGGATATGGAGCTCTCCTGGGCAGGTACCCCACCCCCAACCCAGCCCACGGGGCTCTCATGGTCAGGCCCCTCCCAGGATACAGAGCTACCCTTGCAGGTACCGTGGCAGGGCTGGGCACACAGGAACCGTGCACATAGCCCTCATTGAAGAGCACCCCCAGCTCACCTGTCGCTCAGAGCTGACACAGAGCACCTCAGAGCAGGACTTGAACTAACAAACAGCAGCTCCGACAGGTCTGTGACCCTGGGCATCACTCTGTGTGGCCTCCCTCCACCTGGTCTTCCAGAGACTTCCACTGCACCCAGGGCACCAGGCCTCTGTCTGCAACCACCACCCACCCCTCCTCTCCCTGACTCCTGGGTTCCTCTCATTAGGAGAGGGTTTTCTTGAAGTTGTCTCCCACTCATGGGCCAGATAAAATGATTAGAAAACAAGCCAAAGCTGCAGCCCCTTGTCTATCCTGACTCTCAGGAGCCCACACCTGTTCCTTGGACCTGGCCGGTTCAGCAAGTTCCATTTTCTGCAACTGTGAGCCCCTGAGGGGTGATGATTGGCTGACCTGGGCAGCCTTACCGTGCCGGCCAGCCCTCCCCAGGTGTGCCTGGGTTGAGATCAATATAAATACCACTCCAGGCAGCAAGAGCCCCTGCAGCTGTGCCTGACGCCATTTTCTCTGCCCTGTCAGCAGTCTCGGGGCTGGGCTGGTGGGAGGGAGTGAGAGGCCACGGCTTTGTGGGTGGCCCAGTGTGAGTGGGGCTCTGCTGGACTTTCTGCAGCAGTTGCCAGGCTGCCACCTGCTAAAGAAGAGGATGTGTCACCCATACCTGCTGCTGGAATTTCTCCCTGGGCAGAGGTGAGGAAGGAAAAAAGCAGTGGGGGCAGGGACAGGACGGGTATCTCAGGCAGGGAAATGGAAATCTTCCAGAAGAGCACCCAGGGCCAGGACCATCCTGGCTGGCCTGCAGGCACCAAGTCAGCTGGCATGCTGTCACTCGTGTGGCTCCATGGCCCTTCCTCTAGGCTTTCAAGACCTTGTATATATTCAGGTGTTTTACCTGGGAAGGGTGGGAACAGTTCAGCAGCAACTGGCCTGGGGCTCAGCTCACGTTTACTCACAGATGTCTCGGCACGGTGCCCCAGCTTTGCAATGAGGACGCTTGTTGTGTGGGTGCTGCTGGCTGAATGGGAGACGATTCCCCACCACTGACCAACTTCAGAATTGTTTACAACTGGAGCAAGTGCCCTGATACGGTTTTCCTCTGAGTAACTGGTGGGTTCTGTTTTTTTAATCTCTTTTTCATTTTTGGTTCAAGGTAGATTTTATTCCTCTTTTTTGTATTTACAGATATAAGCATGGAAATAATTTATTCATATAAATATATGTATGTGAAGGGAATAATTGTTTTTTCTGTTTTATCTTTTAAATTTTATTTCTTTTGAATTTTATTTTATATTTTTATACAGCAGGTTCTTATTGGTTATCTATTTTATACATATAAATGTTTACATGCCAATCCCAATCTCTCAACTCCTCCCACCACCACCCCCCCAAGAGCTTTCCCCCCTTGTTGTCCATACGATTGTTGTCTACATCTGTTGCTCTATTTATGCCTTGCAAAACGGTTAATCTGTACAGTTTTTCTAGGTTCCACATATATGCATGAATATACAAGATTTGTTTTTCTCTTTCTGGCTTACTTCACTCTGTATGACAGTCTCTAGATCCATCGACGTCTCTACAAATGACCCAATTTCATTCCTTTCATGGCTTAGTAATATTCCATTTTATATATGTACCACATCTTTATGCATTCGTCTGTCTGTGTGCATTTAGGTTGCTTCCATTACCTCGATATTGTAAATAGTGATGCAATGAACATTGCGTTGAATGTCTCTTTTTGATTTATGGTTTTGTCTGGGTATATGTCCAGTACTGGGATTGCTGTATCATATGGTAATTCTATTATTAGTTTCTTAAGAAACTCCATATTGTTCTCCATAGTGATTGTATCAATTTATATTCCCAACAATAGTGGAAGAGGCTTCCTTTTCTCCACACCCTTTCCAGCATTTGTTGTTTGTAGATTTTCAGATGATGCCCATTCTAACAGGTGTGAGGTGATACCTCATTGTTGAGTCCATTTCGTTGAGCAAGGGGTAGGTCTTGTCTATTACATATTTGGCTTATGGAACGGTCTCTGTGCTAATTTCAAACTCTGGTTTTATGCAGCACCCCAACTCACCTTTCCCCTTAAGCAAGCATAAGTTGGTTTTCTAAACTTGAGACACTGTTCTGTTTTGTAATTCAGTTCATGTGTAGCCAAGTTTACATTCCGTGCATTAGTGATACCTTATGATGTTTCTTTTTCTGTGTGACTTATTTCACTTAGAATCATCGTGCCTCAATCCACTCATTATGCTGGTACAGGTCTGGTGACACAGATTTCATTGCTGAGTGGTATTCTGTTGTACGTAAGTACCGCAACTTCTTTATCAATTATTTGTTCTCTGGGATATTTAACTTGTACTGTAGAAGAGGTTCCTGTAAACAGAGCCGTCCCAAATTTCGGGGTGGCTGTGTCTTTTTGATTTTAATTTGCCTAAGCTATAGGACCATAAGTGGAAATGCCCTAGACTCTGTTGCTTTGTTTTTCAGATGTATCAGGAAACACCATACACTTCTCCAGAGTGGCTGTTGGCAATTTACATCCCACCCATCAGCATAACAAGGCTCCGTTTTCCCCATAGCCTGTCTTGCCTTTCTGGATTTTACACTTTCTTCAGATGGCCCTTTTGACCGGGGGGACGTGACACTTCATAGTAGTTCGGATTTTCATTGCAAGCTTGCTTGGTTTGCCAAAAAGGGCGTATGTGTTTTTTCCTGAATATATTCAGGAAAAAATGCATACGCCCTTTTTGGCCAAGTGCATCATTGTGGATGTTCTGCCTCTTTTCCTATGCTTTACATGCCATTCCTGTCTACCTCCTGAAATCGGTTTCCTGCAATTCTGCCCCGCTTTGAAGTCCTCTTGGCAGCCTTATTTCAATATATTTTTGGACGATAGCTGTCAGTTATAACTCTGCAGGTTTGTGAATGACAGTGCCCCTGAGCTCCTTTCTTCAACTCGCTTTCTTGTGAGCTAGCCGCAACACCGCAGGATTGCTTCAGGCCCTAGTGTGGTTCCGGCATGGCATGCTGAGCCTTTGGTTAATTCCTCTTCCTGGTGGGAAATGAGAGTTAAATTTGCCTGTCCAAACACCTCCAGCTAGTCTCTCATTGGTTCTCCCTATTCCAGTTCATTTTCCGCAGAAATTGCAAACGGGGCCAAACAGGAGGTGAAAGGCGCTGACTCTCCAAGTGGGGAGAGTGTTAGTAAAGCGTCTGGAATGTTGCACCCGAGTACCAGGGGACAAAAACTGAGACACATTTGAACACGTTTCCCGATCACACGGTGGATCATACTCTGGGTTCCACATGCATGTTTTAGCTGAAGGAAGAATCCCTTAAACCTGGAGAGTTGAGACCCTTGGAATGGGTACCATGCAATATGACTTCAAAGGGGCTGCATTTGCTCACCGAACCTCACCAATCCTATCACTGCTGCTTTTATGCTGCTGTACACATGCTTGATTCTCTTTTGGAGACTTATCAATGCATAGGTTTTAATATTCTTACTAGTCAGGTATAATTCTTAGGCGTTTAATATGGGATGTTGAGTCCACTTCGTTGAGCAAGCAGTAGCTCTTGTCTATTACATATTTGGCTTATGGAACGGTATCTGTGCTAATTTCAATCTCTGATTTTATGCAGCACCCCAACTCACCTTTCCCCTTAAGCAGGCATAAGTTGGTTTTCTACATTTGAGACCCTGTTCTGTTTTGTAATTCAGTTCCTGTGTAGCTGAGTTTACATTCCGTGTATTAGTGATATCTTATGATGTTTCTTTTTCTGTGTGACTTATTTCACTTAGAATCATCGTACCTGAATCCACTCATTATGCTGCTATGGGCCTGATGACATAGATTTAATTGCTGAGTGATATTGCATTGGACGTAAGTACCACAACTTCTTTATCCATTTTTCACTTTCTGTGATATTGAACTTGTACCGTAAACGAGGTTCTTGTAAACAGAGCCGTCCCAAACTTTGGGGTGGCTGTGTCTTTTTGATTTTAATTTCCCTAAGCTATAGGACCATAAGTGGAAGTGCCCTAGGCTCTGTTGCTTTGTTTTTTAGATGTTTCAGGAAACACCATACACTTCTCCAGAGTGGCTGTTGGCAATTTACATCCCGCCCATCAATATAACAAGGCTCCCAGTTCTCCATGGCCTGTCCTGCCTTTCTGGATTTTACACTTTTTTCAGATGGCTCTTTTGACCGGGGGGCAGTGAGACTCCATTGTAGTGCAGATTTCCTTTGCAAGCTTGCTTGGTTGGCCAAAAAGGGCGTATGCGTTTTACTCTGAATATATTCAGGAAAACACGCATACGCCCTTTTTGGCCAAGTGCATCATTGTGGACGTTCTGCCTCTTTTCCTATGCTTTACATGCAATTCCAGTCTACCTCCTGAAATCGGTTTCCTGCAATTCTGCCCCGCTTTCAAGTCCTCTTGGCAGCCTTACTTCAATATATTTTTGGACGATAGCTGTCATTTATAACTCTGCAGGTTTGTGAATTACAGTGCCTCTGAGCTCCTTTCTTCAACTCGCTTTCTTGTGAGCTGGCCGCAACACCGCAGGATTGCTTCAGGCCCTAGTGTGGTTCCGGCACGGCACGCTGAGCCATTGGTTAATTCCTCTTCCTGGTGGGAAATGAGAGTTAAATTTGCCCGTCCAGACACCTCCAGCTAGTCTCTCCTGGGTTCTCCCTATTCCTGTTCATCTTCGGCAGAAATTGCAAACTGGGCCATCGGGAGGTTAAAGGCACTGACTCTCCTAGTGGGGAGAGTGTTAGTAAAGCGTCTGGAATGTTGCACCCGAGTACCAGGGGACGAAAACTGAGACACATTTGAACACGTTTCCCGATCACACGGTGGATCATACTCTGGGTTCCACATGCATGTTTTAGCTGAAGGAAGAATCCCTTAAACCTGGAGAGTTGATACCCATGGAATGGGTACCATGCAATATGACTTCAAAGGGTCTGCATTTGCTCACCGAACCTCACCAATCCTATCACTGCTGCGTTTATGCCGCTGTACACACGCTTGATTCTCTTTTGGAGACATATAAATCCATAGGTTTTAAGATTGTTACTAGTCAGGTATATTCTTAGGCGTTTAATATGGGGTGTTGAGTCCACTTCATTGAGCAAGGTGTAGCTCTTGTCTATTACATATTTGGCTTATGGAATGGTATCTGTGCTAATTTCAATCTCTTCTTTTATGCAGCACCCCAACTCACCTTTCCCCTTAAGCAAGCATAAGTTGGTTTTCTACATTTGAGACCCTGTTCTGTTTTGTAATTCTGTTCCTGTGTAGCCAAGTATACATTTCGTGTATTAGTGATATCTTATGATGTTTCTTTTTCTGTGTGACTTATTTCACTTAGAATCATCGTACCTGAATCCACTCGTTATGCTGCTACGGGCCTTATGACATAGATTTCATTGCTGAGTGATATTGCATTGTAGGTAAGTACCACAACTTCTTTATCCATTTTTCGCTTTCTGTGATATTGAACTTGTACCGTAAACGAGGTTCTTGTAAACAGAGCCGTCCCAAACTTTGGGGTGGCTGTGTCTTTTTGATTTTAATTTCCCTAAGCTATAGGACCATAAGTGGAAGTGCCCTAGGCTCTGTTGCTTTGTTTTTTAGATGTTTCAGGAAACACCATACACTTCTCCAGAGTGGCTGTTGGCAATTTATATCCCGCCCATCAGCATAACAAGGCTCCCAGTTCTCAATGGCCAGTCCTGCATTTCTGGCTTTTACACTGTTTTCAGATGGCCCTTTTGACCAGGGGGCAGTGAGCCTTCATTGTAGTGCAGATTTCCTTTGCAAGCTTGCTTGGTTGGCCAAAAGGTGCGTATGCGTTTTTTCCTGAATATATTCAGGAAAAAATGCATACGCCCTTTTTAGCCAAGTGCATCATTGTGGACTTTTCTGCCTCTTTTCCTATGCTTTACATGCAATTCCAGTCTACCTCCTGAAATCGGTTTCCTGCAATTCTGCTCCGCTTTCAAGTCCTCTTGGCAGCCTTACTTCAATATATTTTTGGACGATAGCTGTCATTTATAACTCTGCAGGTTTGTGTATTACTGTGCCCCTGAGCTCCTTTCTTCAACTCGCTTTCTTGTGAGCTGGCCGCAACACCGCAGGATTGCTTCAGGCCCTAGTGTGGTTCCGGCACGGCACGCTGAGCCTTTGGTTCATTCCTCTTCCTGGTGGGAAATGAGAGTTAAATTTGCCCGTCCAGACACCTCCAGCTATTCTCTCATTGGTTCTCCCTGTTCCTGTTCATTTTCCGCAGAAATTGCAAACTGGGCCAAACGGGAAGTTAAAGGCACTGACTCTCCAAGTGGGGAGAGTGTTAGTAAAGCGTCTGGAATGTTGCACCCGAGTACCAGGGGACGAAAACTGAGACACATTTGAACACGTTTCCCGATCACACTGCAGACCATACTCTGGGTTCCCTATGCATGTTTTAGCTGAAGGAAGAATCCCTTAAACCTGGAGAGTTGAGACCGATGGAATGGGTACCATTCAATATGACTTCAAAGGGTCTGCATTAGCTCACCGAACCTCACCAATCCTATCACTGCTGTGTTCATGCCACTGTACACACGATTGATTCTCTTTCGGAGACATAGAAATCCCTAGGTTTTAAGATTCTTACTAGTCAGGTATATTCTTAGGCGTTTAATATGGGGTGTTGAGTCCACTTCGTTGAGCAAGGAGTAGCTCTAGTCTATTACAAATTTGCTTTATGGAACGGTATATGTGCTAATTTCAATCTCTGGTTTTATGCAGCAGCCCAACTCACCTTTCCCCTTAAGCAAGCATAAGTTGGTTTTCTACATTTGAGACCCTGTTCTGTTTTGTAATTCAGTTCCTGTGTAGCCAAGTTTACATTCCGTGTATTAGTGATATCTTATGATGTTTCTTTTTCTGTGTGACTTATTTCACTTAGAATCATCGTACCTGAATCCACTCATTATGCTGCTACGGGCCTGATGACATAGATTTCATTGCTGAGTGATATTGCATTGTACGAAGGTACCACAACTTCTTTATCCATTTTTCGCTTTCTTCAATATTGAACTTGTACCGTAAACGAGGTTCTTGTAAACAGAGCTATCCCAAACTTTGGGGTGGCTGTGTCTTTTTGAATTTAATTATCCTAAGCTATAGGACCATAAGTGGAAGTGCCCTAGGCTCTGTTACATTGTTTTGTAGATGTTTCAAGAAACACCATACACTTCTCCAGAGTGGCTGTTGGCAATTTACATCCTGCCCATCAGCATAACGAGGCTCCCAGTTCTCCATGGCCTGTCCTGCCTTTCTGGATTTTACACTTTTTTCAGATGGCCCTTTTGACCGGGGGGCAGTGAGACTTCATTGTAGTGCAGATTTCCTTTGCAAGCTTGCTTGGTTGGCCAGAAACGGCTTATGCGTTTTCTCCTGAATATATTCAGGAAAAAACGCATACGCCCTTTTTGGCCAAGTGCATCATTGTGGACGTTCTGCCTCTTTTCCTATGCTTTAAATGCAATTCCAGTCTACCTCCTGAAATCGGTTTCCTGCAATTCTGCCCCGCTTTGAAGACCTCTTGGCAGCCTTAGTTCAATATATTTTTGGACGATTGCTCTCATTTATAACTCTGCAGGTTTGTGAATGACAGTGTCCCTGAACTCCTTTCTTCAACTCGCTTTCTTGTGAGCTGGCCACAACACCGCATGATTGCTTCAGGCCCTAGTGTGGTTCCGGCACGGCACGCTGAGCCATTGGTTAATTCCTCTTCCTGGTGGGAAATGAGAGTTAAATTTGCCCGTCCAGACACCTCCAGCTAGTCTCTCATTGGTTCTCCCTATTCCTGTTCATTTTCCGCAGAAATTGCAAACTGGGCCAAACAGGAGGTTAAAGGCACTGACTCTCCAAGTTGGGAGAGTGTTAGTAAAGCGCCTGGAATGTTGCATCCGAGTACCAGGGGACGAAAACTGAGACATATTTGAACAAGTTTCCCGATCACACGGTGGATTATACTCTGGGTTCCACATGCATGTTTTAGCTGAAGGAAGAATTCCTTAAACCTGGAGAGTTGAGACCCATGGAATGGGTACCATGCAATATGACTTCAAAGGGTCTGCATTTGCTCACCGAACATCACCAATCCTATCACTGCTGTGTTTATGCCGCTGTACACACGCTAGATTCTGTTTTGGAGACATATAAATCCATAGGTTTTAAGATTCTTACTAGTCAGGTATATTGGTAGGCGTTTAATATGGGGTGTTGAGTCCACTTCGTTGAGCAAGGAGTAGCTCTTGTGTATTATATATTTGGCTTATGAAACGGTATCTGTCCTAATTTCAATCTCTGGTTTTATGCAGCACCCCAACTCGCCTTTCCCCTTAAGCAAGCATAAGTTGGTTTTCTACATTTGAGACCCTGTTCTGTTTTGTAATTCAGATCCTGTGTAGCCAAGTTTACATTCCATGTATTAGTGATATCTTATAATGTTTCTTTTTCTGTGTGACTTATTTCACTTAGAATCATCATACCTGAATGCACTCATTATGCTGCTACGGGCCTCGTGACATAGATTTCATTGCTGAGTGATATTGCATTGTACGTAAGTACCACAACTTCTTTATCCATTTTTCGCTTTCTGTGATATTGAACTTGTACCGTAAACGAGGTTCTTGTAAACAGAGCCGTCCCAAACATTGGGGTGGCTGTGTCTTTTTGATTTTAATTTCCCTAAGCTATAGGACCATAAGTGGAAGTGCCCTAGGCTCTGTTGCTTTGTTTTTTGGATATTTCAGGAAACACCTTACACTTCTCCAGAGTGGCTGTTGGAAATTTACATCCTGCCCATCAGCATAACAAGGCTCCCAGTTCTCCATGGCCTGTCCTGCCTTTCTGGATTTTACACTTTTTTCAGATGGCCCTTTTGACCGGGGGGCAGTGAGACTTCATTGTAGTGCAGATTTCCTTTGCAATCTTGCTTGGTTGGCCAAAAAGGGCGTATGTGTTTTTTCCTGAATATATTCAGGAAAAAACGCATACGCCCTTTTTGGCCAAGTGCATCATTGTGGACGTTCTGCCTTTTTCCTATGCTTTAAATGCAATTCCAGTCTACCTCCTGAAATCGGTTTCCTGCAATTCTGTCCCGATTTCAAGTCTTGGCAGCCTTACTTCAATATATTTTTGGACGATAGCTGTCATTTATAACTCTGCAGGTTTGTGAATCACAGTGCCCCTGAGCTCCTTTCTTCAACTCACTTTCTTGTGAGCTGGCCGCAACACGGTAGGATTGCTTCAGGCCCTAGTGTGGTTCTGGCACTGCACGCTGAGCCTTTGGTTAATTCCTCTTCCTGGTGGGAAATGAGAGTTAAATTTGCCCGTCCAGACATCTCCAGCTAGTCACTCATTGGTTCTCCCTATTCCTTTTCATCTTACGCAGAAATTGCAAACTGAGCCAAACAGGAGGTTAAAGGCACTGACTCTCCAAGTGGGGAGAGTGTTAGTAAAGCGCCTGGAATGTTGCAACCGAGTACCAGGGGATGAAAACTGAGACACATTTGAACACGTTTCCCGATCACACGGTGGATCATACTCTGGTTTCCACATGCATGTTTTAGCTGAAGGAAGAATCCCTTAAACCTGGAGAGTTGAGACCCATGGAATGGGTACCATGCAATATGACTTCAAAGGGTCGCATTTGCTCACCGAACCTCACCAGTCCTATCACTGCTGTGCTTATGCCGCTGTACACACGCTTGATTCTCTTTCGGAGACATATAAATCCATAGGTTTTAAGATTCTTACTAGTCAGGTATATTCTTAGGCGTTTAATATGGGGTGTTGAGTCCACTTCGTTGAGCAAGGAGTAGTTCTTGTCTATTACATATTTGGCTTATGGAACGGTATCTGTGCTAATTTCAATCTATGGTTTTATGCAGCACCCCAACTCACCTTTCCCCTTAAGCAAGCATAAGTTGGTTTTCTACATTTGAGACCCTGTTCTGTTTTGTAATTCAGTTCCTGTGTAACCAAGTTTACATTCCGTGTAGTAGTGATATCTTATGATGTTTCTTTTTCTGTGTGACTTATTTCACTTAGAATCATCATACCTGAATCCATTCATTATGCTGCTATGGGCCTGATGACATAGATTTCATTGCTGAGTGATATTGCGTTGTACGTAAGTACCACAACTTCTTTATCCATTTTTCGCTTTCTGTGATATTGAACTTGTACCGTAAACGAGGTTCTTGTAAACAGAGCCGTCCCAAAATTTGGGGTGGCTGTGTCTTTTTGATTTTAATTTCCCTAAGCTATAGGACCATAAGTGGAAGTGCCCTAGGCTCTGTTGCTTTGTTTTTTAGATGTTTCAGGAAACACCATACACTTCTCCAGAGTGGCTGTTGGCAATTTACATCCCGCCCGTCAGCATAACAAGGCTCCCAGTTCTCCATGGCCTGTCCTGCCTTTCTGGATTTTACACTTTGTTCAGATGGCCCTTTTGACCGGGGGGCAGTGAGACTTCATTGTAGTGCAGATTTCCTTTGCAAGCTTGCTTGGTTGGCCAAAAAGGGCGTATGCGTTTTTTCCTGAATATATTCAGGAAAAAACGCATACGCCCTTTTTGGCCAAGTGCATCATTGTGGACGTTCTGCCTCTTTTCCTATGCTTTACATGTAATTCCAGTCTACCTCCTGAAATCGGTTTCCTGCAATTCTGCCCCGCTTTCAAGTCCTCTTGGCAGCCTTACTTCAATATATTTTTGGACGATAGCTGTCATTTATAACTCTGCAGGTTTGTGAATTACAGTGCCCCTGAGCTCCTTTCTTCAACTCACTTTCTTGTGAGCTGGCCGCAACACCGCAGCATTGCTTCAGGCCCTAGTGTGGTTCCGGCACGGCACGCTGAGCCTTTGGTTAATTCCTCTTCCTGGTGGGAAATGAGAGTGAAATTTGCCTGTCCAGACACATCCAGCTAGTGTGTCATTTGTTGTCCCTATTCCTGTTTATCTTATGCAGAAATTGCAAACTGGGCCAAACAGGAGGTTAAAGGCACTGACTCTCCAAGTGGGGAGAGTGTTAGTAAACCGTCTGGAATGTTGCACCCGAGTACCAGGGGATGAAAACTGAGACACATTTGAACACGTTTCCCGATCACACGGTGGATCATACTCTGGGTTCCACATGCATGATTAAGCTGAAGGAAGAATCCCTTAAACCTGGAGAGTTGAGACCCATGGAATGGGTACCATGCAATATGACTTCAAAGGGTCTGCATTTGCTCACCGAACCTCACCAATCCTATCGCTGCTGCATTCATGAGACTGTACACACGCTTGATTCTCTTTTGGAGACATATAAATCCATAGGTTTTAAGATTCTTACTAGTCAGGTATATACTTAGGCGTTTAATATGGGGTGTTGAGTCCACTTCGTTGAGCAAGGAGTAGCTCTTGTCTATTACATATTTGGCTTATGGAATGGTATCTGTGCTAATTTCAATCTCTGGTTTTATGCAGCACCCCAACTCACCTTTCCCCTTAAGCAAGCATAAGTTGGTTTTCTACATTTGAGACCCTGATCTGTTTTGTAATTCAGTTCCTGTGTAGCCAAGTTTACATTCCGCGTAGTAGTGATATCAAATGATGTTTCTTTTTCTGTGTGACTTATTTCACTTAGAATCATCGTACCTGAATCCACTCATTATGCTGCTACGGGCCTGATGACATAGATTTCATTGCTGAGTGATATTGCATTGTACGTAAGTACCACAACTTCTTTATCCATTTTTCGCTTTTTGTGATATTGAACTTGTACCATAAACGACGTTCTTGTAAACAGAGCCGTCCCAAACTGTGGGGTTGCTGTGTCTTTTTTATTTTAGTTTCCCTACGTTATAGGACCATAAGTGGAAGTGCCCTAGGCTCTGTTGCTTTGTTTCTAGATGTTTCAGGAAACACCATACACTTCTCCAGAGTGGCTGTTGGTAATTTACATCCCGCCCATCAGCATAACAAGGCTCCCAGTTCTCCATGGCCTGTCCTGCCTTTCTGGACTTTACACTTTTTTCAGATGGCCCTTTTGACCAGGGGGCAGTGAGACTTCATTGTAGTGCACATTTCCTTTGCAAGCTTGCTTGGTTTGCCAAAAAGTGCGTATGCGTTTTTTACTAAATATATTCAGGAAAAAACGCATACGCACATTTTGGCCAAGTGCATCATTGTGGACGTTCTGCCTCTTTTCCTATTCTTTAAATGCAATTCCAGTCTACCTCCTGAAATCGGTTTCCTGCAATTCTGCGCCGCTTTCAAGTCCTCTTGGCAGCCTTACTTCAATATATTTTTGGGGGATAGCTGTCATTTATAACTCTGCAGGTGTGTGAATGACAGTGACCCTGAGTTCCTTTCTTCAACTCGCTTTCTTGTGAGCTGGCCGCAATATCGCAAGATTGCTACAGGTCTTAGGGTGTTTCCGGCACGGCACGCTGAGCCTTTGGTTAATTCCTCTTCCTCGTGGGAAATGAGAGTTAAATTTGCCCATCCAGACACCTCCAGCTAGTCTCTCATTGGTTCTCCCTATTCCTGTTCATTTTCCGCAGAAATTGCAAACTGGGCCAAACAGGAGGTTAAAGGCACTGACTCCCCAAGTGGGGAGAGTGTTAGTAAAGCGTCTGGAATGTTGCACCCGAGTACCAGGGGACGAAAACTGAGACACATTTGAACATGTTTCCCGATCACATGATGGATCATACTCTGTGTTCCACATGCATGTTTTAGCTGAAGGAAGAATCCCTTAAACCTGGAGAGTTGAGACCCATGGAATGGGTACCATGCAATATGACTTCAAAGGGTCTGCATTTGCTCACCGAACCTCACCAGTCCTATCACTGCTGCGTTTATGCCGCTGTACACACGCTTGATTCTCTTTCGGAGACATATAAATCCATAGGTTTTAAGATTCTTACTAGTCAAGTATATTCTTAGGCGTTTAATATGGGGTGTTGAGTCCACTTCGTTGAGCAAGGAGTAGCTCTTGTCTATTACATATTTGGCTTATGGAACGGTATCTGTGCTAATTTCAATCTCTGGTTTTATGCAACACCCCAACTCACCTTTCCCCTTAAGCAAGCGTAAGTTGGTTTTCTACATTTGAGACCCTGTTCTGTTTTGTAAGTCAGTTCCTGTGTAGCCAAGTTTACATTCCGTGTAGTAGTGATATCTTATGATGTTTCTTTTTCTGTGTGACTTATTTCACTTAGAATCATTGTACCTGAATCCACTCATTATGCTGCTACGTGCCTGCTGACATAGATTTCATTGCTGAGTGATATTGCATTGTAGGTAAGTACCACAACTTCTTTATCCATTTTTCGCTTTCTGTGATATTGAACTTGTACCGTAAACGAGGTTCTTGTAAACAGAGCCGTCCCAAACTTTGGGGTGGCTGTGTCTTTTTGATTTTAATTTCCCTAAGCTATAGGACCATAAGTGGAAGTGCCCTAGGCTCTGTTGCTTTATTTTTCAGATGTTTCAGGAAACACCATACACTTCTCCAGAGTGGCTGTTGGCAATATACATGCCGCCCATCAGCAAAACAAGGCTCCCAGTTCTCCATGGCCTGTCCTGCCATTCTGGATTTTACACTTTTTTCAGATGGCCCTTTTGACCGGGGGACAGTGAGACTTCATTGTAGTGCAGATTTCCTTTGCAAGCTTGCTTGGTTGTCCAAAAAGGGCGTATGCGGTTTTTTTCTGAATATATTCAGGAAAAAACGCATACGCCCTTTTTGGCCAAGTGCATCATTGGGGACGTTCTGCCTCTTTTCCTATACTTTACATGCAATTCCAGTCTACCTCCTGAAATCGGTTTCCTGCAATTCTGCCCCGCATTCAAGTCCTCTTGGCAGCCTTACTTCAATATATTTTTGGAAGATAGCTGTTAGTTATAACTCTGCAGGTTTGTGAATGACAGTGCCCCTGAGCTCCTTTCTTCAACTCGCTTTCTTGTGAGCTGGCCGCAACACCGCAGTATTGCTTCAGGCCCTAGTGTGGTTCCGGCATGGCACGCTGAGCCTTTGGTTAATTCCTCTTCCTGGTGGGAAATGGGAGTTAAATTTGCCCGTCCAGACACCTCCAGCTAGTCTCTCATTGGTTCTCCCTATTCCTGTTCATCTTACACAGAAATTGCAAACTGGGCCAAATAGGAGGTTAAAGGCCCTGACTCTCCAAGTGGGGAGAGTGTTAGTTAAGCGTCTGGAATGTTGCACCCGAGTACCAGGGGACGAAAACTGAGACACATTTGAACACGTTTCCCGATCACACGGTGGATCATACTCTGGGTTCCACATGCATGTTTTAGCTGAAGGAAGAATCCCTTAAACCTGGAGAGTTGAGACCCATGGAATGGGTACTATGCAATATGACTTCAAAGGGTCTGCATTTGCTCACCGAACCTCACCAATCCTATGACTGCTGCATTTATGCCGCTGTCCACACGCTTGATTCTCTTTCGGAGACATATAAATCCATAGGTTTTAATATTCTTACTAGTCAGGTATATTCTTAGGCGTTTAAAATGGGGTGTTGAGTCCACTTCGTTGAGCAAGGAGTACCTCTTGTGTTTTACATATTTGGCTTATGGAACGGTATCTGTGCTAATTTCAATCTCTGGTTTTATGCAGCACCCCAACTCACCTTTCCCCTTAAGGAAGCATAAGTTGGTTTTCTACATTTGAGACCCTGTTCTGTTTTGTAATTCAGTTCCTGTGTAGCCAAGTTTACATTCCGTGTAGTAGTGATATCTTATGATGTTTCTTTTTCTGTGTGACTTATTTCACTTAGAATCATCGTACCTGAATCCACTCATTATGCTGCTACGGGCCTGATGACATAGATTTCATTGCTGAGTGATATTGCATTGTACGTAAGTACCACAACTTCTTTATCCATTTTTCGCTTTCTGTGATATTGAACTTGTACCGTAAACGAGGTTCTTGTAAACAGAGCCGTCCCAAAATTTGGGGTGGCTGTGTCTTTTTGATTTTAATTTTCCTATGCTATAGGACCATAAGTGGAAGTGCCCTAGGCTCTGTTGCTTTGTTTTTTAGATGTTTCAGGAAACACCATACACTTCTCCAGAGTGTCTATTGGCAATTTACATCCCGCCCATCAGCATAACAAGGCTCCCTGTTCTCCATGGCCTGTCCTGCCTTTCTGGATTTTACACTTCTTTCAGATGGCCCTTTTGACTGGGGGACAGTGAGACTTCATTGTAGTGCAGATTTCCTTTGCAAGCTTGCTTGGTTGGCCAGAAAGGGCGTATGCGTTTTTTCCTGAATATATTCAGGAAAAAACGCATACGCCCTTTTTGGCCAAGTGCATCATTGTGGACGTTCTGCCTCTTTTCCTATGCTTTACATGCAATTCCAGTCGACCTCCTGAAATCAGTTTCCTGCAATTCTGCCCCGCTTTCAAGTCCTCTTGGCAGCCTTACTTCAATATATTTTTGGACGATAGCTGTCATTTATAACTCTGCAGGTTTGTGAATTACAGTGCCCCTGAGCTCCTTACTTCAACTCGCTTTCTTGTGAGCTCGCCGCAACACCGCAGGATTGCTTCATGCCGTAGTGTGGTTCTGTCACGGCACGCTGAGCCTTTCGTTAATTCCTCTTCCTGGTGGGAAATGAGAGTTAAATTTGCCCGTCCAGACACCTCCAGCTAGTCTCTCATTGGTTCTTCCTATTCCTGTTCATCTTCTGCAGAAATTGCAAACTGGGCCAAACAGGAGGTTAAACGCCCTGACTCTCCAAGTGGGGAGAGTGTTAGTAAAGTGTCTGGAATGTTGCACCCGAGTACCAGGGGATGAAAACTGAGACACATTTGAACACGTTTCCCGATCACACGGTGGATCATACTCTGGGTTCCACATGCATGTTTTAGCTGAAGGAAGAATCCCTTAAACCTGGAGAGTTGAGACCCATGGAATGGGTACCATGCAATATGACTTCAAAGGGTCTGCATTTGCTCACCGAACCTCACCAATCCTATCACTGCTGCGTTTATGTCGCTGTACACACGCTTGATTCTCTTTCGGAGACATATAAATCCATAGGTTTTAAGATTCTTATTAGTCAGGTATATGCTTAGGCGTTTAATATGTGGTGTTGAGTCCACTTCGTTGAGCAAGGAGTAGCTCTTGTCTATTACATATTTGGCTTATGGAACGGTATCTGTGCTAATTTCAATCTCTGGTTTTATGCAGCACCCCAACTCACCTTTCCCCTTAAGCAAGCATAAGTTGGTTTTCTACATTTGAGACCCTGTTCTGTTTTGTAATTCAGTTCCTGTGTAGCCAAGTTTCCATTCCGTGTATTATTGATATCTTACAATGTTTCTTTTTCTCTGTGACTTATTTTCCTTAGAATCATCGTACCTGAATCCACTCATTATGCTGCTACGGGCCTGATGACGTAGATTTCATTGCTAAGTGATATTGCATTGTACGTAAGTACCACAACTTCTTTATCCATTCTTCGCTTTCTGTGATATTGAACTTGTACCGTAAATGAGGTTCTTGTAAACAGAGCCGTCCCAAACTTTGGGGTGGCTGTGTCTTTTTGATTTTAATTTCCCTAAGCTATAGGACCATAAGTGGAAGTTTCCTAGGCTCTGTTGCTTTGTTTTTTAGATGTTTCAGGAAACACCATACACTTCTCCAGAGTGGCTGTTGGCAATTTACATCCCGCCCATCAGCATAACAAGGCTCCCAGTTCTCCATGGCCTGTCCTGCCTTTCTGGATTTTACACTTTTTTCAGATGGCCCTTTTGACCGGGGGGCAGTGAGACTTCATTGTAGTGCAGATTTCCTTTGCAAGCTTGCTTGGTTGGCCAAAAAGGGCGTATGCGTTTTTTCCTGAATATATTCAGGAAAAAACGCATACGCCCTTTTTGGCCAAGTGCATCATTGTGGACGTTCTGGCTCTTTTCCTATGCTTTAAATGCAACTCCAGTCTACCTCCTGAAATCGGTTTCCTGCAATTCTGCCCCGCTTTCAAGTCCTCTTCGCACCCATACATCAATATATTTTTGGACGATAGCTGTCATTTATAACTCTGCAGTTTTGTGAATTACAGGGCCCCTGAGCTCCTTTCTTCAACTCGCTTTCTTGTGAGCTGGCCGCAAACCCGCAAGACTGCTTCAGGCCCTAATCTGCTTCTGGCAGGGCACGCTGAGCCTTTGGTTAATTCCTCTTCCTGGTGGGAAACGAGTGTTAAATATGCCCGTCCAGACACCTACCTCACTCTCAACCCCTTGGTGATGTGGGTCGTCTGGTTTGTGGCCACCTTTGCTGGGTTCCTCACCTTTCGATGATGTGGCCCCACTAGTGTGAGGACACTCCTGCCTGGTTCTCATCCACGTGGTTATGTGGACCCCCTGGTGAGAGTCTGTTCCTGGCTGTGTTCCTCACCCTTCTGTGAGGGAGACCCTCTGCTGATAGGTCACTCCTGCCTGGCTGGCACACGTCACCTTGGAGACGTGAGACCTCTGGTGGCAGTTGGAGCATGCAGTGTGCCTCCTCCTCTCGGTGATGACGGCCCTCTGGCCTCAGGCCCTAAATGGTGGGCTCCCCACATTTTCTGATTTGCGCCCAGTGGTGCGAGGACACTCCAGCCAGGTTCCCATTCCCATGGGGATGTGGGCCTTCTGCGCTGAGGTCCCAACTCCTGGGTTGCTCACAGTTTTATGATGTGAGCCCTCTGCTGTGAGTTCACTGCGGCCTGGATCCCATAGCCTCGGTGTTCTGAGCCGCCTGCTGGAGGTCTAAATGCTGGAATCCTCATGTTTTTTATATTATGTGCCCTGTGTTGTGAGGCTACTCCTGCCTGCCTCACTCCAAGGCCCTTGGTGATGTGGGTCCTCTGGTTTGAGGACACATGTGCTGGGTTCCTCACCTTAAGATGATGAGGCCCCACTGGTGTGAGGATAAACCTGACTGGTTCCCATCCCCTTTGTGATGTGGGTCCTCTGGTGAGAGTCTGATCCTGGCTGGGTTCCTCACCCATCTGTGAGGTGGGCCCTGTACTATCAGGTAACTCTTGCCTGGCTTGCTCACCTCGCCTTGTTGACATTAGCCCTCTGGTGGCACTTGGACCCTGCTGGGAGCCTCCTCACCTCTGTGATGAGGGCCCTCTGACGTCAGGTCCTAACTGCTGGGCTCCCCAACTTTTCTTAGTGATCCCAGTGATGCTCGGGCACTCCTCTTAGGTTCCCATCTCCATGGGGATGTGGGCCTTCTGCTCTGAGGTTCCAACGGCTGGGTTGATCACAATTTCATGATGTGGGCTCTCTGGTGTTAGTTCACTCTGGCCTGGATCCCATAGCCTCTGTGCTCTTGGCCGCCTGCTGGGAGGTTCCAACTGCTGGATTCCTCACTTTTTAAATTTTTTAGGCCCTCTGTTGTAAGGATCCTGCTGCCTGCCTCACTCCCAGCCCCTTCGTGATGTGTGTCCTCTGGTTTGAGGCCACATGTGCTGGGTTCCTCACCTTTCGATGATGTGGGACCAATGGTCTTAGGAGACTCCTGCCTGGTTCACATCCCCTTGGTGATGTGGGCCCTCTGTTGAGAGTCTGATCCTGGCTGGGTTCCTCACCCTTCTGTGAGGTGGGCCGTCTGCTGTGAGGTCACTCCTGCCTGGCTTGCTCACCTCGCCTTGTGGACATGAGCCCTCTGGTGGCACTTGGAGCCTGCCTGGAGCCTCCTCCCCTCGGTAATGAGGGCCCTCTGGCATCAGGCCCTAACTGCTGGGCTCCCCACATTTTGTGATGTGCGCCCAGTGGTTCGAGGACACTCCATCCAGGTTCACATCCCCATTGGGATGTGGGCCTTCTGCTCTGAGGTCCCAACGGCTGGGTTGTTCACAGTTTCATGATGTGGGCTCTCTGCTTTTAGTTCACTCTGGCCTGGATGCCATAGCCTCTGTGCTCTGGGCCGCCTGCTGGGATGTTCCAACTGCTCGATTCCTCAACTTTTGTATTCTATGGGTCCTGTGTTGCGATGCTTCTCCTGCTTGCCTCACTCACAACCCCTTCGTTATGTGGGTCCTCTGGTTTGAGGCCACATGTGCTGGGTTCCACAACTTTCAATGATGTGGCCCCACTGGTGTGAGGACACTCCTGCCTGGTTCCCATCCCCTTGGTGATGTGGGCCTTCTGGTGACAGTCTTATCTTGGCTGGGTTCCTCACTCTTCTGTGAGGTAGGCCCTCTGCTGTGAGGTCAATCCTGCCTGACTTGCACACATCACCTTGGCGACGTGGGCCCTCTGTTGGCACATGGAACCTGCTGGGAGCCTCCTGCCCTCGGTGATGATGGCCCTCTAGCATCAGGCCCTAACTGCTGGGCTCCCCACGTTTTCTGATGTGAGCCCAGTGATGCCAGGACACTCCTGTCAGGTTCCCATCCCCATGGGGATGTGGGCTTTCTGCTCTGAGGTCCCAACGCCTGGGTTGCTCACAATTTCATGATGTGGGCTCTCTGCTGTTAGTTCACTCCTGCCTGCATCCCATAGCTTCTGTGCTCTCGGCCGCCTGCTGGGAGGTTCTAAATGCTGGATTCCTCACCTTTTTTATTCTTTGGGCCCTCTGTTTTTAGGCTACTCCTACCTGCCTCACTCCCATCCCCTTTGTGATGTATGTCTTCTGATATGAGGCCGCATGTGCTGGGTTCCTCACCTTTCGATGATGTGGCCCCACTGGTGGGAGGACAGTCCTGACTGGTTCCCATCCCCTTGGTGTTGTGAGCCCTCTGGCGAGAGTCTCATCCTGCCTCGGTTCCTCACCCTTCTGTGAGATAGGCCCTCTGCTGTGTGGTCACTACTGCCTGGCTGGCGCATGCCACCTTGTAGACGTGGGCCGTCTGTTGGCAGTTGGAACCTGCTGGGAGTCTCCTCCCCTCAGTTATGAGGGCCCCCTGGCGTCAGGCCCTAACTGCTGGGCTCCTAACATTTTCTGATATGTGCTAAGTGGTGCGAGGCCACTCCTGCCAGGTTCCCATCCCAATGGGGATGTGGGCCTTCTGTTCTGAGGTCCCAACGGCTGGGCTGCTCACAGGTTCATGATGTGGGCCCTCTGCTGTGAGTTCACTGCGGCCTGGATCCCATAGCCTCGGTGTTGTGGGCCACTTGCTGGGAGGTTCCAACTGCTGGATTCCTCAACTTTTATATTCTGTGGACCCTGTGTTGGGAGGAGGGTTCTGCCAGCCTAATTCTGAACCCCTTGGTGATGTGGTTCCTCTGGTTTGAGGCTACATGTGCTGGGATCCTCACCTTTCGATGATGTTGTCCCACTGGTGTGGGGACACTCCTGCCTGGTTCCCATCCCCTTGGTGATGTGGGCCCACTGGTGCGAGTCTGATCCTGACTGGGTTCGTCACACTTCTCTGAGGTGGGCCCTCTGCTGTGAGGTCATTCGTGCCTGGTTGGCACACATCACCTTGGCGACGTCAGCCCTCTGGTGGCAGTTGGAGCCTGCTGGGAGCCTCCTTCCCTTGGTGATGAGGGTCCTCTGGCGTCAGGCCCTAACTGCTGGTCTCCCAAAATTTTCTGATACGTTCTCAGTGGTGCGAGGACACTCCTACCAGATTTCCATCCCCATGGGGATGTGGGCCTCCTGCTCTGAGGTCCCAATGGCTGGGTTGCTCAGTTTCATGACATGGGTCCTCTTCTGTGAGTTCACTTTGGCCTGGATCCCATAGCCTCGGTGCTCTGGGCCGCCTGCTGGGAGGTTCCAACTGCTGGATTCCTCACTTTTTTATTCTATGGGTCCTGTGTTGTGAGGCTACTCCTGCCTGCCTCACTCCGAGGCCCTTGGTGATGTGGGTCCTCTGGTTTGAGGACACATTTGCTGAGTACCTCACCTGTCAATGACGTGGCCCCGCTGGTGTGAAGACACTCCTGCCTGGTTCCCATCCCCTTGGTGATGTGGGCCCTCTGGTGAGAGTCTGATGTTGGCTGGGTTTCTCACCCTTCTGTGAGGTGGGCCCTCTGCTGTGAGGTAACTCCTGCCTGGCTTGCTCACGTTGCCTTGGCAACGTGAGCCCTCAGGTGGCAGTTGGAGCCTGCTGGGAATCTCCTCCCCCTCAGTTATGAGAGCTCTGTATAAAACACATATGCAATTTTTTGCCAAGTGCATTATTTTCCAAGTTCTGTCTCTTTCTCTTGCTTTAAGAGCGACTCCCGTATACCTTCTGAAATCGGTTTCCTGCAATTCTGCCCCGCTTTCAAGTCCTCTTGGCAGCCTTACTTCAATATATTTTTGGACGATAGCTGTCATTTATAACTCTGCAGGTTTGTGAATGACAGTGCCCCTGAGCTCCTTTCTTCAACTCGCTTTCTTGTCAGGTGGCCGCAACACCACAGGATTGCTTCAAGCCCTAGTGTGGTTCCGGCATGGCACGCTGAGCCTTTGGTTAATTCCTCTTCCTGGTGGGAAATGAGAGTTAAATTTGCCCGTCCAGACACCTCCAGCTAGTCTCTCATTGGTTCTCCCTATTCCTGTTCATTTTCCGCAGAAATTGCAAACTGGGCCAAACAGGAGGTTAAAGGCACCAACTCTCCAAGTGGGGAGAGTGTTAGTAAAGCATCTGGAATGTTGCACCCGAGTACCAGGGGATGAAAACTGAGACACATTTGAACACGTTTCCCTATCACACGGTGGATCATACTTTGGGTTCCACATGCATGTTTTAGCTGAAGGAAGAATCCCTTAAACCTGGAGAGTTGAGACCCATGGAATGGGTACCATGCAATATGACTTCAAAGGGTCTGCATTTGCTCACCGAACCTCACCAATCCTATCACTGCTGCGTTTATGCCGCTGTACACACGCTTGATTCTCTTTTGGAGACATATAAATCCATAGGTTTAAAGATTCTTACAAGTCAGATATATTTTTAGGCGTTTAATATGGGGTGTTGTGTCCAATTCGTTGAGCAAGGAGTAGCTCTTGTCTATTACATATTTGGCTTATGGAACGGTATCTGTGCTAATTTCAATCTCTGGTTTTACGCAGCAACCCAACTCACCTTTCCACTCTAGCAAGCATAAGTTGGTTTTCTACATTTGAGACCCTGTTCTGTTTTGTAATTCAGTTCCTGTGTAGCCAAGTTTACATTCCGTGTATTAGTGATATCTTATGATGTTTCTTTTCTGTGTGACTTATTTCACTTAGAATCATTGTACCTGAATCCACTCATTATGCTGCTATGGGCCTAATGACATAGATTTCATTGCTGAGTGATATTGCATTGTACGTAAGTACCACAACTTCTTTATCCATTTTTCCCTTTCTGCGATATTGAATTTGTACCATAATCGAGGTTCTTGTAAACAGAGCCATCCCAAACTTTGGGGTGGCTGTGCCTTTTTGATTTTAATTTCCCTAAGCTATAGGACCATAAGTGGAAGTGCCCTAGGCTCTGTTGCTTTGTTTCTTAGATGTTTCAGGAAACACCATACACTTCTCCAGAGTGGCTGTTGGCAATTTACATCCCACCCATCAGCATAACAAGGCATCGAGTTCTCCATGGCCTGTCCTGCGTTTCTGGATTTTACACTTTTTTCAGATGGCCGTTTTGACCGGGGGGCAGTGAGACTTCATTGTAGTGCAGATTTGTATGCAAGCTTGCTTGGTTGGCCAAAAGGGAGTATGCGTTTTTTCCTGAATATATTCAGGAAAAAACGCATACACACTTTTTGGCCAAGTGCATCATTGTGGACGTTCTGCCTCTTTTCCTATGCTTTAAATGCAATTCCAGTCTACCTCCTGAAATCAGTTTCCTGCATTTCTGCCCCACTTTCATGTCCTCTTGGCAGCCTTACTTCAATATATTTTTGGACGATAGCTGTCATTTATAACTCTGCACGTTTGTGAAAGACAGTGCCATAAGCTCCTTTCTTCAACTCACTTTCTTGTGAGGTGGCCGCAACACCGCATGATTGCTTCAGGCCCTAATGTGGTTTCGGCATGGCATGCTGAGCCTTTGGTTAATTCCTCTTCCTGGTGGGAAATGAGAGTTAAATTTACCCGTCCAGACACCTCCAGCTAGTCTCTCATGGGTTCTCCCTATTCCTGTTCATTTCCCGCAGAAATTGCAAACTGGGCCAAACAGGAGGTTTAAGGCACTGACTCTCCAAGTGGGGAGAGTGTTAATAAACGTCTGGAATGTTGCACCCGAGTACTAGGGGACGACAACTGAGACACATTTGAACACGTTTCCCGATCACACGGTGGATCATACGCTGGGTTCCACATGCATGTTTCAGCTGAAGGAAGAATCCCTTAAACCTGGAGAGTTGAGACCCATGGAATGGGTACCATGCAATATGACAACAAAGGGTCTGCATTTGCTTACTGAACCTCACCATTCCTATCACTGCTGCGCTTATGCTGCTGTACACATGCTTGATTCTCTTTCGGAGACCTATAAATCCATAGGTTTTAAGATTCTTACTAGTCACGTATATCCTTAGGCGTTTAATATGGCGTGTTGAGTCCACTTCGTTGAGCAAGGATTAGCTCTGGTCTATTATATATTTGGCTTATGGAACGGTATCTGTGCTAATTTCAATCTCTTGTTTTATGCAGCACCCCAACTCACCTTTCCCCTTAAGCAAGTATAAGTTGGTTTTCTACATTTGAGACCCTGTTCTGTTTTGTAATTCAGTTCCTGTGTAGCCAAGTTTATATCCTGTGTAGTAGAGATATCTTATGATGTTTCTTTTTCTGTGTGACTTATTTCACTTAGAATCATCGTACCTGAATCCACTCATTATGCTGCTACGGGCCTGATGACATAGATTTCATTGCTGCGTGATATTGCATTGTACGCAAATACCACAACTTCTTTATCCATATTTCGCTTTCTGCGATATTGAACTTGTACCGTAAACGAGGTTCTTGTAAACAGAGCCGTCCCAAACTTTGGGGTGGCTGTGTCTTTTTGATTTCAATTTCCCTAAGCTATAGGACAATAAGTGGAAGTTCCTTAGGCTCTGTTACTTTGTTTTGTAGATGTTACAGGAAACACCATACACTTCTCCAGAGTGGCTGTTGGCAATTTATATCCGGCCCATCAGCATAACAAGGCTCCAGTTCTCCATGGCCTGTCCTGCCTTTCTGGATTTTACACTTTTTTCAGATGGCCCTTTTGACCTGGGGGCAGTGAGACTTCATTGTTGTGCAGATTTCCTTTGCAAGCTTGCTTGGTTGGCCAAAAAGTGCGTATGCGTTTTTTCCAGAATATATTCAGGAAAAAACGCATACGCCCTTTTTGGCCAAGTGCATCACTGTGGACGTTCTGCCTCTTTTCCTATGCTTTAAGTGCAATTCCAGTCTACCACCTGAAATCGCTTTCCTGCAATTCTGCCCCATATTCAAGTCCTCTTGGCAGCCTTACTTCAATATATATTTGCACGATAGCTGTCATTTATAACTCTGCAGGTTTGTGAATTACAGTGCCCATGAGCTCCTTTCTTCAACTCCCTTTCTTGTGAGCTGGCTACAACACCGCAGGATTGCTTCAGGCCCTAGAGTTGTTCTGGCATGGCACGCTGAGCCTTTGGTTAATTCCTCTTCCTGGTGGGAAATGAGACTTAAATTTGCCCGTCCAGACACCTTCAGCTAGTTTCTCATTGGCTCTCCCTATTCCTGTTCATTTTCCGCAGAAATTGCAAACTGGGCCAAAAAGGAGGTTAAAGGCACTGACTCTCCAAGTGGGGATAGTGTTAGGAAAGCGTCTGGAATGTTGCACCCGAGTACCAGGGGACGAAAACTGAGACACATTTGAACACATTTCCCGATCACACGGTGGATCATACTCTGGGTTCCACATGCATGTTTTACCTGAAGGAAGAATCCCTTAAACCTGGAGAGTTGAGACCCATGGAATGGGTACCATGCAATATGACTTCAAAGGGTCTGCATTTGCTCACCAAACCTCACCAATCCTATCACTGCTGCGTTTATGCCGTTGTACACACGCTTGATTCTCTTTCGGAGACATATAAATCCATAGGTTTTAAGATTCTTACTAGTCAGATATATTCTTAGGCGTTTAATATGGGGTGTTGAGTCCACTTCGTTGAGCAAGGAGTAGCTCTTGTCTATTACATATTTGGCTTATGGAATGGTGTCTGTGGTAATTTCAATCTCTGGTTTTATGCAGCACCCCAACTCACCTTTCCCCTTAAGCAAGCATAAGTTGGTTTTCTACATTTGAGACCCTGTTCTGTTTTGTAATTCAGTTCTTGTGTAGCCAAGTTTATATTCTGTGTAGTAGTGAAAACTTTTGATGTTTCTTTTTCTGTGTGACTTATTTCACTTAGAATCATCGTACGTGAATCCACTCATTATGCTGCTACGGGCCTGATGACATAGATTTCATTGCTGAGTGATATTGCATTGTACCCAAATACCACAACTTCTTTATCCATATTTCGCTTTCTGCGATATTGAACTTGTACCGTAAACGAGGTTCTTGTAAACAGAGCCGTCCCAAACTTTGGGGTGGCTGTGTCTTTTTGATTTCAATTTCCCTAAGCTATAGGACAATAAGTGGAAGTTCCCTAGGCTCTGTTACTTTGTTTTTTAGATGTTACAGGAAACACCATACACTTCTCCAGAGTGGCTGTTGGCAATTTATATCCCGCCCATCAGCATAACAAGGCTCTAGATCTCCATGGCCTGTCCTGCCTTTCTGGATTTTACACTTTTTTCAGATGGCCCTTTTAACCGGGGGGAAGTGAGACTTCATTGTAGTGCAAATTTACTTTTCAACATTGCTTAGTTGGCCAAAAAGTGCGTATGTGTTTTTTCCTGAATATATTCAGGAAAAAACGCATACGCCCTTTTTGACCAAGTGCATCATTGTGGACGTTCTGCCTCTTTTCCTATGCTTTACATGCAATTCCAGTCTACCTCCTGAAATAGGTTTCCTGCAATTCTGCCCCGCTTTCAAGTCCTCTTGGCAGCCTTACTTCAATATATTTTTGGACGATAGCTGTCATTTATATCTCTGCAGGTTTGTGAATGACAGGGCCCCTGAGCTCCTTTCTTCAACTCGCTTTCTTGAGAGCTGGCTACAACACCGCAGGATTGCTTCAGGCCCTAGTGTGGTTCTGGCATGGCACGCTGAGCCTTTGGTTAATTCCTCTTCCTGGTGGGAAATGAGAGATAAATTTGCCCGTCCAGACACCTCCAGCTAGTCGCTCATTGGTTATCCCTATTCCTGTTCATTTTCCACAGAATTTGCAAACTGGGCCAAACAGGAGGTTAAAGGCACTGACTCTGCAAGTGGGGAGAGTGTTAGTAAAGCGTCTGGAAAGTTGCACCCGAGTACCAGGGGACGAAAACTGAGACACATTTGAACACGTTTCCCGATCACACGGTGGATCATACTCTGGGTTCCACATGCATGTTTTAGCTGAAGGAAGTATCCCTTAAACCTGGAGAGTTGATACCCATGGAATGGGTAATATGCAATATGACTTCAAAGGCTCTGCATTTGCTCACCGATCCTCAACAATCCTATCACTGCTGCGTTTATGCCGCTGTACACACGCTTCATTCTCTTTCCGAGACATATAAATCCATAGGTTTTAAGATTCTTACAAGTCAGGTATATTCTTAGGCGTTTAATATGGGGTGTTGAGTCCACTTCGTTGAGCAAGGAGTAGCTCTTGGCTATTACATATTTGGCTTATGGAACGGTATCTGTGCTAATTTCAATCTCTGATTTTATGCAGCACCCCAACTCACCTTTCCCCTTAAGCAAGCATAAGTTGGTTTTCTACATTAGAGACCCTGTTCTGTTTTGTAATTCAGTTCCTGTGTAGCCAAGATTACATTCCGTGTATTAGTGATATCTTATGATGTTTCTTTTTCTGTGTGACTTATTTCACTTAGAATCATCGTACCTGAATCCACTCATTATGCTGCTACGGGCCTGATGACATAGATTTCATTGCTCAGTGACATTGCTTTGTACGAAAGTACGACAACTTCTTTATCCATTTTTCGCTTTCTGTGATATTGAACTTGTACCGAAAACGAGGTTCTTGTAAACAGAGTGGTCCCAAATTTTGGGGTGGCTGTGTCTTTTTGATTTTAATTTCTCTAAGCTATAGGACCATAAGTGGAAGTGCCCTAGGCTCTGTTGCTTTGTTTTGTAGATGTTTCATAAAACACCATACACTTCTCCAGAGTGGCTGTTGGCAAATTACATCCCACCCATCAGCATAACAAGGCTCCCAGTTCTCCACGGCCTGTCCTGCCTGTCTGGATTTTACCCTTTTTTCAGATGGCCCTTTTGACCGGGGGGCAGTGAGACTTCATTGTAGTGCAGATTTCTTTGCAAGCTTGCTTGGTTGACCAAAAACGGCGTATGTGTTTTTTCCTGAATATATTCAAGAAAAAACGCATACTCCCTTTTTGGCCAAGTGCATCATTGTGGACGTTCTGCCTCTTTTCCTATGCTTTACATGCAATTCCAGTCTACCTCCTGAAATCGGTTTCCTGCAATTCTGCCCCGCTTTCAAGTCCTCTTGGCAGCCTTACTTCAATATATTTTTGGACGATAGCTGTCATTTATAACTCTTCAGGTTTGTGAATGACAGTGCCCCTGAGCTCCTTCCTTCAGCTCGCTTTCTTGTGAGCTGGCCGCAACACCACATTATTGCTTCAGCCCCTAATGTGGTTCTGGCATGCCACAATGAGCCTTTGGTTAATTCCTCTTCCTGGTGGGAAATGAGAGTTAAATTTGCTGGTCCAGACACCTCCAGCTAGTCGCTCATGGGTTCTCCCTATTCCTGTTCATCTTCCACAGAAATTGCAAACTGGGCCAAACAGGAGGTTAAAGGCACTGACTCTCCAAGTGGGGAGAGTGTTAGTAAAGCATCTGGAATGTTGCACCCGAGTACCAGGGGACGAAAACTGAGACACATTTGAACAGGTTTCCCGATCACACGGTGGATCATACTCTGGGTTCCACATGCATGTTTTAGCTGAAGGAAGAATCCCTTAAACCTGGAGAGTTGAGACCCATGGAATGGGTACCATGCAATATGACTTCAAAGGGTCTGCATTTGCTCACCGAACCTCACCAATCCTATCACTGCTGCATTTATGCCGCTGTACACACGCTTGATTCTCTTTCGGAGACATATAAATCCATAGGTTTTAAGTTTCTTACTAGTCAGGTATATTCTTAGGCGTTTAATATGGGGTGTTGAGTCCACTTCGTTGAGCAAGGAGTAGCTCTTGTCTATTACATATTTGGCTTATGGAACGGTATCTGTGCTAATTTCAATCTCTAGTTTTATGCAGCACCCCAACTCACCTTTCCCCTTAAGCAAGCATAAGTTGGTTTTCTACATTTGAGACCCTGTTCTGTTTTGTAATTCAGTTCCTGTGTAGCCAAGTTTACATTCCGTGTATTAGTGATATCTTATGATGTTTCTTTTTCTGTGTGACTTATTTCACTTAGAATCATCGTACCTGAATCCACTCATTATGTTGCTATGGGCCTGATTACATAGATTTCATTGCTGAGTGATATTGCATTGTACGTAAGTACCACAACTTCTTTATCCATTTTTCACTTTCTGCGATATTGAACTTGTACCGTAAACGAGGTTCTTGTAAACAGAGCTGTCCCAAACTTTGGGGTGGCTGTGTCTTTTTGATTTTAATTTCCCTAAGTTATAGGACCATAAGTGGAATTGCCCTAGGCTCTGTTGCTTTGTTTTGTAGATGTTTCAGGAAACACCATACACTTCTCCAGAGTGGCTGTTGGCAATTTACATCCCGCCCATCAGCATAACAAGGCTCCCAGTTCTCCATGGCCTGTCCTGCCTTTCTGGATTTTACACTTTTTTCAGAAGGCCCTTTTGACCGGGGGGGGCAGTGAGACTTCATTGTAGTGCAGATTTCCTTTGCAAGCTTGCTTGGTTGGCCAAAAAGAGCGTATGGGTTTTTTCCTGAATATATTCAGGAAAAAACGCATACGCCTTTTTGGCCAAGTGCATCATTGTGGACGTTCTGCCTCTTTTCCTATGCTTTACATGCAATTCCAGTCTACCTCCTGAAATCGGTTTCCTGCAATTCTGCCCCACTTTCAAGTCCTCTTGGCAGCCTTACTTCAATATATTTTTGGACGATAGCTGTCATTTATAACTCTGCAGGTTTGTGAATTACAGTGCCCCTGAGCTCCTTTCTTCAACTCGCTTTCTTGTGAGCTGGCTGCAACACTGCAGGATTGCTTCAGGCCCTAGTGTGGTTCCGGCATGGCACGCTGAGCCTTTGGTTAATTCCTCTTCCTGGTGGGAAATGAGAGTTAAATTTGCCCGTCCAGACACCTCCAGCTAGTCTCTCATGGGTTCTCCCTATTCCTGTTTATTTTCCGCAGAATTTGCAAACTGGGCCAAACAGGAGGTTAAAGGCACTGACTCTCCAAGTGGGGAGAGTGTTAGTAAAGCGTCTGGAAAGTTGCACCCGAGTACCAGGGGACGAAAACTGAGACACATTTGAACACGTTTCCCGATCACACGGTGGATCATACTCTGGGTTCCACATGCATGATTTAGCTGAAGGAAGAATCCCTTAAACGTGGAGAGTTGAGACCCATGGAATGGATACCATGCAATATAACTTCAAAGTGTCTGCATTTGCTCACCGATCCTCAGCAATCCTATCACTGCTGCATTTATGCCGCTGTCCACACGCTTGATTCTCTTTCGGAGACATATAAATCCATAGGTTTTTTAGATTCTTACTAGTCAGGTATATTCTTAGGCGTTTAATATGGGGTGTTGAGTCCACTTCGTTGAGCAAGGAGTAGCTCTTGTCTATTACATATTTGGCTTATGGAATGGTGTCTGTGGTAATTTCAATCTCTGGTTTTATGCAGCACCCCAACTCACCTTTCCCCTTAAGCAAACATAAGTTGGTTTTCTACATTTGAGACCCTGTTCTGTTTTGGAATTCAGTTGATGTGTAGCCAAGTTTACATTCCGTGCAGTAGTGATATCTTATGATGTTTCTTTTTCTGTGTGACTTATTTCACTTAGAATCATCGTACCTGAATCCACTCATTATGCTGCTACGGGCCTGATGACATAGATTTCATTGCTGAGTGATATTGTATTGTACGTAAATACCACAACTTCTTTATCTATTTTTCACTTTCTGTGATATTGAACTTGTACCGTAAACGAGGTTCTTGTAAACAGAGCCAACCCAAACTTTGGGGTGGCTGTGTCTTTTTGATTTTAATTTCCCTAAGCTATAGGACCATAAGTGGAAGTGCCCTAGGCTTTGTTGCTTTGTTTCTTAGATGTTTCAGGAAACACCATTCACTTCTCCAGAGTGGCTGTTGGCAATTTACATCCCGCCCATCAGCATATCAAGGCTCCCAGTTCTCCATGGCCTGTTCTGCCTTTCTGGATTGTACACTTTTTTCAGATGGCCCTTTTGACCGGGGGGCACTGAGACTTCATTGTAGTGCAGATTTCCTTTGCAAGCTTGCTTGGTTGGCCAAAAAGTGCGTATGCGTTTTTTCCTGAATATATTCAGGAAAAAACGCATACGCCCTTTTTGGCCAAGTGCATCATTGTGCACGTTCTGCCTCTTTTCCTATGCTTTACATGCAATTCCAGTCTACCTCCTGAAATCGGTTTCCTGTAATTCTGGCCCGCTTTCAAGTCCTCTTGGCAGCCTTACTTCAATATACTTTTGGACAATAGCTGTCATTTATAACTCTGCAGGTTTGTGAATTTCAGTGCCCCTGAGCTCCTTTCTTCAACACGCTTTCTTGTGAGCTGGCCGAAACACCGCAGGATTGCTTCAGGCCCTAGTGTGGTTCCGGCATGGCACGCTGAGCCTTTGGATAATTCCTCTTCCTGGTGGGAAATGAGAGTTAAATTTGCCCGTCCAGACACCTCCAGCTAGTCTCTCATTGGTTCTCCCTATTCCTGTTCATCTTACGCAGAAATTGCAAACTGGGCCAAACAGGAGGTTAAAGGCAGTGACTCTCCAAGTGGGGAGAGTGTTAGTAAAGCGTCTGGAATGTTGCACCCGAGTACCAGAGGACGAAAACTGAGACACATTGCAACACGTTTCCCGATCACATGTGGATCATACTCTGGGTTCCTCATGCATGTTTTAGCTGAAGAAAGAATCCCTTAAACCTGGAGAGTTGAGACCCATGGAATGGGTACCATGCAGTATGACTTCAAAGGGTCTGCATTTGCTCACCGAACCTCACCAATCCTATCACTGCTGCGTTTATGCCACTGTACACATGCTTGATTCTCTTTCGGAGACATATAAATCCATAGGTTTTAAGATTCTTACTAGTCAGGTATATTCTTAGGCGTTAAATATGACGTCTTGAGTCCACTACGTTGAGCAAGGAGTAGCTCTTGTCTCTTACATATTTGGCTTATGGAACGGTATCTGTGCTAATTTCAATCTCTGGTTTTATGCAGCACCCCAACTCACCTTTCCCCTTAAGCAAGCATAAGTTGGTTTTGTACATTTGAGCCACTGTTCTGTTTTTTAATTCAGTTCCTGTGTAGCCAAGTTTACATTCCGTGTATTACTGATATGTTATGATGTTTCTTTTTCTGTGCGACTTATTTCACTTAGGATCATCGTACCTGAATCCACTCATTATGCTGCTATGTGCCTGATGACATAGATTTCATTGCTGAGTGATATTGCATTGTACGTAAGTACCACAACTTCTTTATCCATTTTTTGCTTTCTGTGATATTGAACTTGTACCGTAAACGAGGTTCTTGTGAACAGAGCTGTCCCAAACATTGGGGTGGCTGTGTCTTTTTGATTTTAATTTCCCTAAGCTATAGGACCATAAGTGGAAGTGCCCTAGGCTCTGTTGCTTTGTTTTTTAGGTGTTTCAGGAAACACCATACACTTCTCCAGAGTGGCTGTTGGCAATTTACATCCTGCCCATCACCAAAACAAGGCTGCCAGTTCTCCATGGCCTGTCCTGACTTTCTGAATTTTACACATTTTTCAGATGGCCCTTTTGACCCGGGGGCAGTGAGACTTCTTTGTAGTGCAGATATCCTTTGCAAGCTTGCTTGGTTGGCCAAAAAGTTCGTATGCGTTTTTTCCTGAATATATTCCTGAATATATTCAGGAAAAAACGCATACGCCCTTTTTGGCCAAGTGCATCATTGTGGACGTTCTGCCTCTTTTCCTATGCTTCACATGCAATTCCAGTCTACCTCCTGAAATCGGTTTCCTGCAATTCTGCCCCGCATTCAAGTCCTCTTGCCAGCCTTACTTCAATATATTTTTGGACGATAGCTGTCATTTATAACTCTGCAGGTTTGTGAATTACAGTGCCCCTGAGCTCCTTTCTTCAACTCGCTTTCTTGTGAGCTGGCCGCAACACCGCAGGATTGCTTTAGGCCCTAGTGTGGTTCCAGCATGGCACGCTGAGCCTTTGGTTAATTCTTCTTCCTGGTGGGAAATGGGAGTTAAATTTGCCCGTCCAGACACCTCCAGCTAGTCTCTCATTGGTTCTCCGTATTCCTGTTCATTTTCCGCAGAAATTGCAAACTGGGCCAAACAGGAGGTTAAAGGCACTGACTCTCCAAGTAGGGAGAGTGTTAGTAAAGCGTCTGGAATGTTGAACCCGAGTACCAGGGGACGAAAACTGAGACACATTTGAACACGTTTCCCGATCACACGGTGGATCATACTCTGGGTTCCACATGCATGTTTTAGCTGAAGGAAGAATCCCTTAAACAGGGAGAGTTGAGAGCCATGGAATGGGTACCATGCAATATGACTTCAAAGGGTCTGCATTAGCTCACCGAACCTCACCAATCCTATTACTGCTGCGTTTATGCCGCTGTACACATACTTGATTCTCTTTCGGAGACATATAAATCCATAGGTTTTAAGATTCTTACTAGTCAGGTATATTCTTAGGCGTTTAATATGGCGTCTTCAGTCCACTTCGTTGAGCAAGGAGTAGCTCCTGTCTATTACACATTTGGCTTATAGAACGGTATCTGTGCCAATTTCAATCTCTGGTTTCATTCAGCACCCCAACTCACCATTCCCCTTAAGCAAGCATAAGTTGGTTTTCTACATTGGAGACCCTGTTCTGTTTTGTAATTCAGTTCCTGTGTAGCCAAGTTTACATTCCGTGTAGTAGTGATATCTTATGATGTTTCTTTTTCTGTGTGACTTATTTCACTTAGAATCATCGTACCTGAATCCACTCATTATGCTGCTACCGGCCTGATGACATAGATTTCATTGCTGAGTGATATTGCATTCTACGTAAGTACCACAACTTCTTTATCCATTTTTCGCTTTCTGCGATATTGAACTTGTACCGTAAACGAGGTTCTTGTAAACAGATCCATCCCAAACTTTGGGGTGGCCATGTCTTTTTGATTTTAATTTCCCTAAGCTATAGGACCATAAGTGGAAGTGCCCTAGGCTCTGTTGCTTTGTTTTTTAGATGTTTCAGGAAACACCATACACTTCTCCAGAGTGGCTGTTGGCAATTGACATCCCGCCCATCAGCATAACAAGGCTCCCAGTTCTCCATGGCCTGTCCTGCCTTTCTGGAATTTAACCTTTTTTCAGATGGCCCTTTTGTCTGGGGGGCAGTGAGACTTCATTGTAGTGCAGATTTCCTTTGCAAGCTTGCTTGGTTGGCCAAAAAGTGCGTATGCGTTTTTTCCTGAAAAAACGCATACGCCCTTTTTGGCCAAGTGCATCATTGTGAACGTTCTGCCTCTTTTCCTATGCTTTACATGCAATTCCAGTCTACCTCCTGAAATCGGTTTCCTGCAATTCTGACCCGCTTTCAAGTCCTCTTGGCAGCCTTACTTCAATATATTTTTGGACGATAGCTGTCATTTATAACTCTGCAGGTTTGTGAATGACAGTGCCCCTGAGCTCCTTTCTTCAACTCGCTTTCTTGTGAGCTGGCCGCAACACCGCAGGATTGCTTCACGCCCTAGTGTGGTTCCGGGACGGCACGGTGAGCCTTTGGTTAATTCCTCTACCTGGTGGGAAATTAGAGTTAAATTTGCCCGTCCAGACACCTCCAGCTAGTCTCTCATGGGTTCTCCCTATTCCTGTTCATTTTCCGCAGAAATTGCAAACTGGGCCAAACAGGAGGTTAAAGGAACTGACTCTCCAAGTGGGGAGAGTGTTAGAAAAGCTTCTGGAATGTTGCACCCGAGTACCAGGGGACGAAAACTGAAACACATTTGAACACGTTTCCCGATCACACGGTGGATCATACTCTGGGTTCCACATGCATGTTTTAGCTGAAGGAAGAATCCCTTAAACCTGGAGAGTTGAGACCCATGGAATGGGTACCATGCAATATGACTTCAAAGGGTCTGCATTTGCTCACCAATCCTCACCAATCCTATCACTGCTGCGTTTATGCCACTGTACACATGCTTGATTCTCTTTCGGAGACATATAAATCCATAGGTTTTAAGATTCTTACTAGTCAGGTATATTCTTAGGCGTTTAATATGGCGTCTTGAGTCCACTTCGTTGAGCAAGGAGTAGCTCTTGTCTATTACATATTTGGCGTATGGAACGGTATCTGTGCTAATTTCAATCTCTGGTTTTATGCAGCACCCCAGCTAACCTTTCCCCTTAAGCAAGCATAAGTTGGTTTTCTACATTTGAGACCCTATTCTGTTTTGTAATTCAGTTCCTGTGTAGCCACGTTTACATTCCGTGTATTAGTGATATCTTATGATATTTCTTTTTCTCTGTGACTTATTTCACTTAGAATCATCGTACCTGAATCCACTGATTATGCTGCTATGGGCCTGATGACATAGATTTCATTGCTGAGTGATATTGCATTGTACGTAAGTACCACAACGTCTTTATCCATTTTTCGCTTTCTGCGATATTGAACTTGTACGGTAAACGAGGTTCTTGTAAACAGAGCCGTCGCAAACTTTGGGGTGGCTGTGTATTTTTGATTTTAATTTCCCTAAGCTATAGGACCATAAGTGCAAGTGCCCTAGGCTCTGTTGCTTTGTTTTTTGGATGTTTCAGGAAACACCATACACTTCTCCAGAGTGGCTGTTGGCAATTTACATCCCGCCCATCAGCGTAACAAGGCTCCCAGTTCTCCATGGCCTGTCTTACCTTTCTGGATTATACACTTTTTTCAGATGGCCCTTTTGACTGTGAGGCAGTGAGACTTCATTGTAGTGCAGATTTCCTTTGCAATCTTGCTTCGTTGGCATAAAAGTGCATATGCGTTTTTACATGAATATATTCAGGTAAAACCGCATACGCCCTTTTAGGCCAAGTGCATCATTGTAGACGTTCTGCCTCTTTTCCTATGCTTTACATGCAGTTCCAGTCTATCTCCTGAAATCCGTATCCTGCAATTCTGCCCACTTTCAAGTCCTCTTGGCAGCCATACTTCAATATATTTTTGGACAATAGCTGTCATTTATAACTCTGCAGTTTTGTGAATGACAGTGCCCCTGAGCTCCTTTCTTCAACTCGCTTTCTTGTGACCTGGCCGCAACACCGCATGATTGCTTCAGGCCCTAGTGTGGTTCCTGCATAGCACGGTGGTGAACCTTTGGTTAATTCGTCTTCCTGGTGGGAAATGAGAGTTAAATTTGCCTGTCCAGACACCTCCAGCTAGTGTCTCATTGGTTCTCCCTATTCCTGTTCATTTTCCGCAGAAATTGCAAACAGGGCCAAACAGGAGGTTAAAGGCACTGACTCACCATGTGGGGAGAGTGTTAGTAAAGCGTCTGGAATGTTGCACCCGAGTACCAGGGGACGAAAACTGAGACACATTTGAACACGTTTCCCGATCACACGGTGGATCATACTCTGGGTTCCACATGCATGTTTTAGCTGAAGGAAGAATCCCTTAAACCTGGAGAGTTGAGACCCATGGAATGGGTAGCATTCAATATGACATCAAAGGGTCTGCATTTGCTCACCGAACCTCACCAATCCTATCACTCCTGCGTTTATGCTGCTGTACACACGCTTGATTCTCTTTCGGAGACATATAAATCCATACGTTTATGATTCTTACTAGTCAGGTATATTCTTAGGCGTTTAATATGTGGTGTTGAGTCCACTTCGTTGAGCAAGGAGTAGCTCTTGTCTATTACATATTTGGCTTATGGAATGGTATCTGTGCTAATTTCAATCTCTGGTTTTATGCAGCACCCCAACTCACCTTTCCCCTTAAGCAAGCATAAGTTGGTTTTCTACATTTGAGACCCTGTTCTGTTTTGTAATTCAGTTCCCGTGTAGCCAAGTTTACATTCCGTGTAGTAGTGATATCTTATGATGTTTCTTTGTCTGTGTGACTTATTTCACTTAGAATCATCGTAGCTGAATCCACTCATTATGCTGCTACGGGCCTGATGACATAGATTTCATTGCTGAGTGATATTGCATTGTACGTAAGTACCACAACTTCTTTATCCATTTTTCGCTTTCTGCGATATTGAACTTGTACCGTAAACGAGGTTCTTGTAAACAGAGCCATCCCAAACTTTGGGGTGGCTGTGTCTTTTTGATTTTAATTTCCCTAAGCTATAGGACCATAAGTGGAAGTGCCCTAGGCTCTGTTGCTTTGTTTTTTAGATGTTTCAGGAAACACCATACACTTCTCCAGCATGGCTGTTGGCAATTTACATCCCGCCCATCAGCATAACAAGGCTCCCAGTTCTCCATGGCCTGTCTTGCCTTTCTGGATTTTACACTTTTTTCAGATGGCCCATTTGACCGGGGGGCAGTAAGACTTCATTGTAGTGCAGATTTCCTTTGCAAGCTTGCTTGGTTGGCCAAAAAGGGCGTATGCGTTTTTTCCTGAATATATTCAGGAAAAAACGCATACGCCCTTTTTGGCCAAGTGCATCATTGTGGACGTTCTGCCTCTTTTCCTATGCTTTACATGCAATTCCAGTCTACCTCCTGAAATCGGTTTCCTGCAATTCTGCCCCGCTTGCAAGTCCTCTTGGCAGCCTTACTTCAATATATTTTTGGACGATAGCTGTCATTTATAACTCTGCAGGTTTGTGAATGACAGTGCCCCTGAGCTCCTTTCTTCAACTCGCTTTCTTGTGAGCTGGCCGCAACACCGCAGGATTGCTTCAGGCCCTCGTGTGGTTCCGGCACGGCACACTGAGCCTTTCATTAATTCCACTTCTCGGTGGGAAATGAGAGTTAAATTTGCCCGTCCAGACACCTCCAGCTAGTCTCTCATTCGTTCTCCCTATTTCTGTTTATTTTCTGCATTAATTGCAAACTGGGCCAAACAGGAGGTTAAAGGCACTGACTCTCCAAGTGGGGAGAGTGTTAGTAAAGCGTCTGGAATGTTGCACCCAAGTACCAGGGGACGAAAACTGAGACACTTTTGAACACGTTTCCCGATCACACGGTAGATCATACTCTGGGTTCCACATGCATGTTTTAGCTGAAGGAAGAATCCCTTAAACCTGGAGAGTTGAGACCCATGGAATGGGTACCATGTAATATGACTTCAAAGGGTCTGCATTTGCTCACCGAACCTCACCAATCCTATCACTGCTGCGTTTATGCCGCTGTACACACGCTTGATTCTCTTTCGGAGACATATAAATCCATAGGTTTTCAGATTCTTACTAGTCAGATATATTCTTAGGCGTTTAATATGGGGTGTTGAGTCCACTTCGTTGAGCAAAGAGTAGCTCTTGTCTAGTACATATTTGGCTTATGGAACGGTATCTGTGCAAATTTCAATCTCTGGTTTTATGCCGCACCCCAACTCACCTTTCCCCTTAAGCAAGCATAAGTTGGTTTTCTACATTTGAGACCCTATTCTGTTTTGTAATTCAGTTCCTGTGTAGCCACGTTTACATTCCGTGTATTAGTGATATCTTATGATATTTCTTTTTCTCTGTGACTTATTTCACTTAGAATCATCGTACCTGAATCCACTGATTATGCTGCTATGGGCCTGATGACATAGATTTCATTGCTGAGTGATATTGCATTGTACGTAAGTACCACAACGTCTTTATCCATTTTTCGCTTTCTGCGATATTGAACTTGTACGGTAAACGAGGTTCTTGTAAACAGAGCCGTCGCAAACTTTGGGGTGGCTGTGTATTTTTGATTTTAATTTCCCTAAGCTATAGGACCATAAGTGCAAGTGCCCTAGGCTCTGTTGCTTTGTTTTTTGGATGTTTCAGGAAACACCATACACTTCTCCAGAGTGGCTGTTGGCAATTTACATCCCGCCCATCAGCGTAACAAGGCTCCCAGTTCTCCATGGCCTGTCTTACCTTTCTGGATTTTACACTTTTTTCAGATGGCCCTTTTGACTGTGAGGCAGTGAGACTTCATTGTAGTGCAGATTTCCTTTGCAATCTTGCTTCGTTGGCATAAAAGTGCATATGCGTTTTTACATGAATATATTCAGGTAAAACCGCATACGCCCTTTTAGGCCAAGTGCATCATTGTAGACGTTCTGCCTCTTTTCCTATGCTTTACATGCAGTTCCAGTCTATCTCCTGAAATCCGTATCCTGCAATTCTGCCCACTTTCAAGTCCTCTTGGCAGCCATACTTCAATATATTTTTGGACGATAGCTGTCATTTATAACTCTGCAGTTTTGTGAATGACAGTGCCCCTGAGCTCCTTTCTTCAACTCGCTTTCTTGTGACCTGGCCGCAACACCGCATGATTGCTTCAGGCCCTAGTGTGGTTCCTGCATAGCACGGTGGTGAACCTTTGGTTAATTCGTCTTCCTGGTGGGAAATGAGAGTTAAATTTGCCTGTCCAGACACCTCCAGCTAGTGTCTCATTGGTTCTCCCTATTCCTGTTCATTTTCCGCAGAAATTGCAAACAGGGCCAAACAGGAGGTTAAAGGCACTGACTCACCATGTGGGGAGAGTGTTAGTAAAGCGTCTGGAATGTTGCACCCGAGTACCAGGGGACGAAAACTGAGACACATTTGAACACGTTTCCCGATCACACGGTGGATCATACTCTGGGTTCCACATGCATGTTTTAGCTGAAGGAAGAATCCCTTAAACCTGGAGAGTTGAGACCCATGGAATGGGTACCATTCAATATGACATCAAAGGGTCTGCATTTGCTCACCGAACCTCACCTATCCTATCACTCCTGCGTTTATGCTGCTGTACACACGCTTGATTCTCTTTCGGAGACATATAAATCCATACGTTTATGATTCTTACTAGTCAGGTATATTCTTAGGCGTTTAATATGTGGTGTTGAGTCCACTTCGTTGAGCAAGGAGTAGCTCTTGTCTATTACATATTTGGCTTATGGAATGGTATCTGTGCTAATTTCAATCTCTGGTTTTATGCAGCACCCCAACTCACCTTTCCCCTTAAGCAAGCATAAGTTGGTTTTCTACATTTGAGAACCTGTTCTGTTTTGTAATTCAGTTCCCGTGTAGCCAAGTTTACATTCCGTGTAGTAGTGATATCTTATGATGTTTCTTTTTCTGTGTGACTTATTTCACTTAGAATCATCGTACCTGAATCCACTCATTATGCTGCTACGGGCCTGATGACATAGATTTCATTGCTGAGTGATATTGCATTGTACGTAAGTACCGCAACTTCTTTATCCATTTTTCGCTTTCTGCAATATTGAACTTGTACCGTAAACGAGGTTCTTGTAAACAGAGCCGTCCCAAACTTTGGGGTGGCTGTGTCTTTTTGATTTTAATTTCCCTAAGCTATAGGACCATAAGTGGAAGTGCCCTAGGCTCTGTTGCTTTGTTTTTTAGATGTTTCAGGAAACACCATACACTTCTCCAGCATGGCTGTTGGCAATTTACATCCCGCCCATCAGCATAACAAGGCTCCCAGTTCTCCATGGCCTGTCTTGCCTTTCTGGATTTTACACTTTTTTCAGATGGCCCTTTTGACCGGGGGGCAGTAAGACTTCATTGTAGTGCAGATTTCCTTTGCAAGCTTGCTTGGTTGGCCAAAAAGGGCGTATAAGTTTTTTCCTGAATATATTCAGGAAAAAATGCATACGCCCTTTTTGGCCAAGTGCATCATTGTGGACGTTCTGCCTCTTTTCCTATGCTTTACATGCAATTCCAGTCTACTTCCTGAAATCGGATTCCTGTAATTCTACCCCGCTTTCAAGTCCTCTTGGCAGCCTTACTTCAATATATTTTTGGACGATAGCTGTCATTTATAACTCTACAGGTTTGTGAATTACAGTGACCCTCAGCTCCTTTCTTCAACTCGCTTTCTTGTGAGCTGGCCGCAACAACGCAGGATTGCTTCAGGCCCTAGTGTGGTTCCGGCATGGCACGCTGAGCCTTTGGTTAATTCCTCTTCCTGGTGGGAAATGAGAATTAAATTTGCCCGTCCAGACACTCCAGCTAGTCTCTCATTGGTTCTCCCTATTCCTGTTCATCTTCCGCTGAAATTGCAAACTGGGCCAAAAAGGAGGTTAAAGGCACTGACTCTCCAAGTGGGGAGAGTGTAAGTAAAGCGTCTGGAATGTTGCACCCGAGTACCAGGGGACGAAAACTGAGACACATTTGAACACGTTTCCTGATCACACGGTGGATCATACTCTGGGTTCCACATGCATATTTTAGCTGAAGGAAGAATCCCTTAAACCTGGAGAGTTGAGACCCATGGAATGGGTACCATGCAATATGACTTCAAAGGGTCTGCATATGCTCACCAAACCTCACCAATCCTATCACTGCTGCGCTTATGCCGCTGTACACACCCTTGATTCTCTTTCGGAGACATATAAATCCATAGGTTTTAAGATTCTTACTACTCAGGTATATTCTTAGGCGTTTAATATGTTGTGTTGAGTCCACTTCTTTGAGCAAGGAGTAGCTCTTGTCTATTACATATTTGGCTTATGGAACGGTATCTGTGCTAATTTCAATCTCTGGTTTTATGCAGCACCCCAACTCACCTTTCCCCTTAAGCAAGCATAAGTTGGTTTTCTACATTTGAGAACCTGTTCTGTTTTGTAATTCCGTTCCTGTGTAGCCAAGATTACATTCCGTGTAGTAGAGATATCTTATGATGTTTCTTTTTCTGTGTGACTTATTTCACTTAGAATCATCGTACCTGAATCCACTCATTATGCTGCTATGGGCCTGATGACATAGATTTCATTGCTGAGTGATATTGCATTGTATGTAAGTACCACAACTTCTTTATCCATTTTTCGCTTTCTGCAATATTGAACTTGTACCATAAACGAGGTTCTTGTAAACAGAGCCGTCCCAAATTTTGGGGTGGGTGTGTCTTTTGGATTTTAATTTCCCTAAGCTATAGGTCCATAAGTGGAAGTGCCCTAGGCTCTGTTGCTTTGTTTCTTAGATGTTTCAGGAAACACCATACACTTCTCCAGACTGGCTTTTGGGAATTTACATCCCGCCCATCAGCATAACAAGGCTACCAGTTCTCCATGGCCTCTCCTGCCTTTCTGGATTTTACACTTTTTTCAGATGGCCCATTTGACCGGGGGGCAGTGAGACTTCTTTGTAGTGCAGATTTCCTTTGCAAGCTTGCTTGGTTGGCCAAAAAGTGCGTATGCGTTTATTCCTGAATATATTCAGGAAAAAACGCATACGCCCTTTTTGGCCAAGTGCATCATTGTGGACGTTCTGCCTCTTTTCCTATGCTTTACATGCAATTCCAGTCTACCTCCTGAAATCGGTTTCCTGCAATTCTGCCCCGCTTGCAAGTCCTCTTGGCAGCCTTACTTCAATATATTTTTGGACGATAGCTGTCATTTATAACTCTGCAGGTTTGTGAATGACAGTGCCCCTGAGCTCCTTTCTTCAACTCGCTTTCTTGTGAGCTGGCCGCAACACCGCAGGATTGCTTCTGGCCCTCGTTTGGTTCCGGCACGGCACACTGAGCCTTTCATTAATTCCACTTCCCGGTGGGAAATGAGAGTTAAATTTGCCCGTCCAGACACCTCCAGCTAGTCTCTCATTCGTTCTCCCTATTTCTGTTTATTTTCTGCAGAAATTGCAAACTGGGCCAAACAGGAGGTTAAAGGCACTGACTCTCCAAGTGGGGAGAGTGTTAGTAAAGCGTCTGGAATGTTGCACCCAAGTACCAGGGGACGAAAACTGAGACACTTTTGAACACGTTTCCCGATCACACGGTAGATCATACTCTGGGTTCCACATGCATGTTTTAGCTGAAGGAAGAATCCCTTAAACCTGGAGAGTTGAGACCCATGGAATGGGTACCATGTAATATGACTTCAAAGGGTCTGCATTTGCTCACCGAACCTCACCAATCCTATCACTGCTGCGTTTATGCCGCTGTACACACGCTTGATTCTCTTTCGGAGACATATAAATCCATAGGTTTTCAGATTCTTACTAGTCAGATATATTCTTAGGCGTATAATATGGGGTGTTGAGTCCACTTCGTTGAGCAAAGAGTAGCTCTTGTCTAGTACATATTTGGCTTATGGAACGGTATCTGTGCAAATTTCAATCTCTGGTTTTATGCCGCACCCCAACTCACCTTTCCCCTTAAGCAAGCATAAGTTGGTTTTCTACATTTGAGACCCTATTCTGTTTTGTAATTCAGTTCCTGTGTAGCCACGTTTACATTCCGTGTATTAGTGATATCTTATGATATTTCTTTTTCTCTGTGACTTATTTCACTTAGAATCATCGTACCTGAATCCACTGATTATGCTGCTATGGGCCTGATGACATAGATTTCATTGCTGAGTGATATTGCATTGTACGTAAGTACCACAACGTCTTTATCCATTTTTCGCTTTCTGCGATATTGAACTTGTACGGTAAACGAGGTTCTTGTAAACAGAGCCGTCGCAAACTTTGGGGTGGCTGTGTATTTTTGATTTTAATTTCCCTAAGCTATAGGACCATAAGTGCAAGTGCCCTAGGCTCTGTTGCTTTGTTTTTTGGATGTTTCAGGAAACACCATACACTTCTCCAGAGTGGCTGTTGGCAATTTACATCCCGCCCATCAGCGTAACAAGGCTCCCAGTTCTCCATGGCCTGTCTTACCTTTCTGGATTTTACACTTTTTTCAGATGGCCCTTTTGACTGTGAGGCAGTGAGACTTCATTGTAGTGCAGATTTCCTTTGCAAGCTTGCTTGGTTGGCCAAAAAGTGCGTATGCGTTTATTCCTGAATATATTCAGGAAAAAACGCATACGCCCTTTTTGGCCAAGTACATCATTGTGGACGTTCTGCCTCTTTTCCTATGCTTTACATGCAATTCCAGTCTACCTCCTGAAATCGGTTTCCTGCAATTCTGCCCCGCTTGCAAGTCCTCTTGGCAGCCTTACTTCAATATATTTTTGGACGATAGCTGTCATTTATAACTCTGCAGGTTTGTGAATGACAGTGCCCCTGAGCTCCTTTCCTCAACTCGCTTTCTTGTGAGCTGGCCGCAACACCGCAGGATTGCTTCAGGCCCTAGTATGGTTCCGTCACGGCACGCTGAGCCTTTGGTTAATTCCTGTTCCTGGTGGAAAATGAGAGTTAAATTTGCCCGTCCAGACACCTCCAGCTGGTCTCTCATTGGTTCTCCCTATTCCTGTTCATTTTCCGCAGAAATTGCAAACTGGGCCAAACAGGAGGTTAAAGGCACTGACTCTCCAAGTGGGGAGAGTGTTAGTAAAGCGTCTGGAATGTTGCACCCGAGTACCAGGGGACGAAAACTGAGACACATTTGAACACGTTTCCCGATCACACGGTGGATCATACTCTGGGTTCCACATGCATGTTTTAGCTGAAGGAAGAATCCCTTAAACCTGGAGAGTTGATACCCATGGAATGGGTACCATGCAATATGTCTTCAAAGGGTCTGCATTTGCTCACCGAACCTCACCAATCCTATCACTGCTGCGTTTATGCCGCTGTACACACGCTTGATTCTCTTTCGGAGACATATAAATCCATAGGTTTTAAGACTCTTACTAGTCAGGTATATTCTTAGGCGTTTAATATGGGGTGTTGAGTCCACTTCGTTGAGCAAGGAGTAGCTCTTGTGTATTACATTTTGGCTTATGGAACGGTATCTGTGCTAATTTCAATCTCTGGTTTTATGCAGCACCCCAACTCACCTTTCCCCTTAAGCAAGCATAAGTTGGTTTTCTACATTTGAGACCCTGTTCTGTTTTGTAATTCAGTTTCTGTGTAGCCAAGTTTACGTTCCGTGTATTAGTGATATCTTGTGATGTTTCTTTTTCTGTGTGACTTATTTCACTTAGAATCATCGTACCTGAATCCACTCATTATGCTGCTATGGGCCTGATGACATAGATTTCATTGCTGAGTGATATTGCATTGTACGTAAGTACCACAACTTCTTTATCCATTTTTCGCTTTCTGTGATATTGAACTTGTACCGTAAACGAGGTTCTTGTAAACAGAACCGTCCCAAACTTTGGGGTGGCTGTGTCTTTTTGATTTTAATTTCCCTAAGCTATAGGACCATAAGAGGAAGTGCCCTAGGCTCTCTTTCTTTGTTTTTTAGATGTTTCAGGAAACACCATACACTTCTCCAGAGTGGCTGTTGGCAATTTACATCCCGCCCATCAGCATAACAAGGCTCCCAGTTCTCCATGGCCTGTCCTGCCTTTCTGGATTTTACACTTTTTTCAGATGGCCCTTTTGACCGGCAAGCAGTGAGACTTCATTGTAGTGCAGATTTCCTTTGCAAGCTTGCTTGGTTGGCCAAAAAGTGCATACGCGTTTTTTCCTGAATATATTCAGGAAAAAAACGAATACGCACTTTTTGGCTAAGTGCATCACTGTGGACGTTCTGCCTCTTTTCCTATGCTTTACATGCAATTCCAGTCTACCTTCTGAAATCTCTTTCCTGCAATTCTGCCCCGCTTTCAAGTCCTCTTGGCAGCCTTACTTCAACATATTTTTGGACGATAGCTGTCATTTATAACTCTGAAGGTTTGTGAATTACAGTGCCCCTGAGCTCCTTTCTTCAACTCGCTTTCTTGTGAGCTGGCCGCAACACCGCAGGATTGCTTCAGGCCCTAGTATGGTTCCGTCACGGCACGCTGAGCCTTTGGTTAATTCCTGTTCCTGGTGGAAAATGAGAGTTAAATTTGCCCGTCCAGACACCTCCAGCTGGTGTCTCATTGGCTCTCCCTATTCCTGTTCATTTTCCGCAGAAATTGCAAACTGGGCCAAACAGGAGGTTAAAGGCACTGACTCTCCAAGTGGGGAGAGTGTTAGTAAAGCGTCTGGAATGTTGCACCCGAGTACCAGGGGATGAAAACAGAAACATTTGAACACGTTTCCCGATCACACGGTGGATCATACTCTGGGTTCCACATGCATGTTTTAGCTGAAGGAAGAATCCCTTAAACCTGGAGAGTTGAGACCCATGGAATGGGTACCATTCAATATGACATCAAAGGGTCTGCATTTGCTCACCGAACCTCACCAATCCTATCACTGCTGCGTTTATGCCGCTGTACACACGCTTGATTCTCTTTCGGAGACATATAAATCCATAGGTTTTAAGATTCTTACTAGTCAGGTATATTCTTAGGCGTTTAATATGGGGTGTTGAGTCCACTTCGTTGAGCAAGGAGTAGCTCTTGTGTATTACATTTTGGCTTATGGAACGGTATCTGTGCTAATTTCAATCTCTGGTTTTATGCAGCACCCCAACTCACCTTTCCCCTTAAGCAAGCATAAGTTGGTTTTCTACATTTGAGACCCTGTTCTGTTTTGTAATTCAGTTCCCGTGTAGCCAAGTTTACATTCCGTGTAGTAGTGATATCTTATGATGTTTCTTTTTCTGTGTGACTTATTTCACTTAGAATCATCGTACCTGAATCCACTCATTATGCTGCTACGGGCCTGATGACATAGATTTCATTGCTGAGTGATATTGCATTGTACGTAAGTACCGCAACTTCTTTATCCATTTTTCGCTTTCTGCAATATTGAACTTGTACCGTAAACGAGGTTCTTGTAAACAGAGCCGTCCCAAACTTTGGGGTGGCTGTGTCTTTTTGATTTTAATTTCCCTAAGCTATAGGACCATAAGTGGAAGTGCCCTAGGCTCTGTTGCTTTGTTTTTTAGATGTTTCAGGAAACACCATACACTTCTCCAGCATGGCTGTTGGCAATTTACATCCCGCCCATCAGCATAACAAGGCTCCCAGTTCTCCATGGCCTGTCTTGCCTTTCTGGATTTTACACTTTTTTCAGATGGCCCTTTTGACCGGGGGGCAGTAAGACTTCATTGTAGTGCAGATTTCCTTTGCAAGCTTGCTTGGTTGGCCAAAAAGGGCGTATGCGTTTTTTCCTGAATATATTCAGGAAAAAATGCATACGCCCTTTTTGGCCAAGTGCATCATTGTGGACGTTCTGCCTCTTTTCCTATGCTTTACATGCAATTCCAGTCTACTTCCTGAAATCGGATTCCTGTAATTCTACCCCGCTTTCAAGTCCTCTTGGCAGCCTTACTTCAATATATTTTTGGACGATAGCTGTCATTTATAACTCTACAGGTTTGTGAATTACAGTGACCCTCAGCTCCTTTCTTCAACTCGCTTTCTTGTGAGCTGGCCGCAACAACGCAGGATTGCTTCAGGCCCTAGTGTGGTTCCGGCATGGCACGCTGAGCCTTTGGTTAATTCCTCTTCCTGGTGGGAAATGAGAATTAAATTTGCCCGTCCAGACACTCCAGCTAGTCTCTCATTGGTTCTCCCTATTCCTGTTCATCTTCCGCTGAAATTGCAAACTGGGCCAAAAAGGAGGTTAAAGGCACTGACTCTCCAAGTGGGGAGAGTGTAAGTAAAGCGTCTGGAATGTTGCACCCGAGTACCAGGGGACGAAAACTGAGACACATTTGAACACGTTTCCTGATCACACGGTGGATCATACTCTGGGTTCCACATGCATATTTTAGCTGAAGGAAGAATCCCTTAAACCTGGAGAGTTGAGACCCATGGAATGGGTACCATGCAATATGACTTCAAAGGGTCTGCATATGCTCACCAAACCTCACCAATCCTATCACTGCTGCGCTTATGCCGCTGTACACACCCTTGATTCTCTTTCGGAGACATATAAATCCATAGGTTTTAAGATTCTTACTACTCAGGTATATTCTTAGGCGTTTAATATGTTGTGTTGAGTCCACTTCTTTGAGCAAGGAGTAGCTCTTGTCTATTACATATTTGGCTTATGGAACGGTATCTGTGCTAATTTCAATCTCTGGTTTTATGCAGCACCCCAACTCACCTTTCCCCTTAAGCAAGCATAAGTTGGTTTTCTACATTTGAGAACCTGTTCTGTTTTGTAATTCCGTTCCTGTGTAGCCAAGATTACATTCCGTGTAGTAGAGATATCTTATGATGTTTCTTTTTCTGTGTGACTTATTTCACTTAGAATCATCGTACCTGAATCCACTCATTATGCTGCTATGGGCCTGATGACATAGATTTCATTGCTGAGTGATATTGCATTGTATGTAAGTACCACAACTTCTTTATCCATTTTTCGCTTTCTGCAATATTGAACTTGTACCATAAACGAGGTTCTTGTAAACAGAGCCGTCCCAAATTTTGGGGTGGGTGTGTCTTTTGGATTTTAATTTCCCTAAGCTATAGGTCCATAAGTGGAAGTGCCCTAGGCTCTGTTGCTTTGTTTCTTAGATGTTTCAGGAAACACCATACACTTCTCCAGACTGGCTTTTGGGAATTTACATCCCACCCATCAGCATAACAAGGCTACCAGTTCTCCATGGCCTCTCCTGCCTTTCTGGATTTTACACTTTTTTAAGATGGCCCATTTGACCGGGGGGCAGTGAGACTTCATTGTAGTGCAGATTTCCTTTGCAAGCTTGCTTGGTTGGCCAAAAAGTGCGTATGCGTTTATTCCTGAATATATTCAGGAAAAAACGCATACGCCCTTTTTGGCCAAGTGCATCATTGTGGACGTTCTGCCTCTTTTCCTATGCTTTACATGCAATTCCAGTCTACCTCCTGAAATCGGTTTCCTGCAATTCTGCCCCGCTTGCAAGTCCTCTTGGCAGCCTTACTTCAATATATTTTTGGACGATAGCTGTCATTTATAACTCTGCAGGTTTGTGAATGACAGTGCCCCTGAGCTCCTTTCTTCAACTCGCTTTCTTGTGAGCTGGCCGCAACACCGCAGGATTGCTTCTGGCCCTCGTTTGGTTCCGGCACGGCACACTGAGCCTTTCATTAATTCCACTTCCCGGTGGGAAATGAGAGTTAAATTTGCCCGTCCAGACACCTCCAGCTAGTCTCTCATTCGTTCTCCCTATTTCTGTTTATTTTCTGCAGAAATTGCAAACTGGGCCAAACAGGAGGTTAAAGGCACTGACTCTCCAAGTGGGGAGAGTGTTAGTAAAGCGTCTGGAATGTTGCACCCAAGTACCAGGGGACGAAAACTGAGACACTTTTGAACACGTTTCCCGATCACACGGTAGATCATACTCTGGGTTCCACATGCATGTTTTAGCTGAAGGAAAAATCCCTTAAACCTGGAGAGTTGAGACCCATGGAATGGGTACCATGTAATATGACTTCAAAGGGTCTGCATTTGCTCACCGAACCTCACCAATCCTATCACTGCTGCGTTTATGCCGCTGTACACACGCTTGATTCTCTTTCGGAGACATATAAATCCATAGGTTTTCAGATTCTTACTAGTCAGATATATTCTTAGGCGTTTAATATGGGGTGTTGAGTCCACTTCGTTGAGCAAAGAGTAGCTCTTGTCTAGTACATATTTGGCTTATGGAACGGTATCTGTGCAAATTTCAATCTCTGGTTTTATGCCGCACCCCAACTCTCCTTTCCCCTTAAGCAAGCATAAGTTGGTTTTCTACATTTGAGACCCTATTCTGTTTTGTAATTCAGTTCCTGTGTAGCCACGTTTACATTCCGTGTATTAGTGATATCTTATGATATTTCTTTTTCTCTGTGACTTATTTCACTTAGAATCATCGTACCTGAATCCACTGATTATGCTGCTATGGGCCTGATGACATAGATTTCATTGCTGAGTGATATTGCATTGTACGTAAGTACCACAACGTCTTTATCCATTTTTCGCTTTCTGCGATATTGAACTTGTACGGTAAACGAGGTTCTTGTAAACAGAGCCGTCGCAAACTTTGGGGTGGCTGTGTATTTTTGATTTTAATTTCCCTAAGCTATAGGACCATAAGTGCAAGTGCCCTAGGCTCTGTTGCTTTGTTTTTTGGATGTTTCAGGAAACACCATACACTTCTCCAGAGTGGCTGTTGGCAATTTACATCCCGCCCATCAGCGTAACAAGGCTCCCAGTTCTCCATGGCCTGTCTTACCTTTCTGGATTTTACACTTTTTTCAGATGGCCCTTTTGACTGTGAGGCAGTGAGACTTCATTGTAGTGCAGATTTCCTTTGCAATCTTGCTTCGTTGGCATAAAAGTGCATATGCGTTTTTACATGAATATATTCAGGTAAAACCGCATACGCCCTTTTAGGCCAAGTGCATCATTGTAGACGTTCTGCCTCTTTTCCTATGCTTTACATGCAGTTCCAGTCTATCTCCTGAAATCCGTATCCTGCAATTCTGCCCACTTTCAAGTCCTCTTGGCAGCCATACTTCAATATATTTTTGGACGATAGCTGTCATTTATAACTCTGCAGTTTTGTGAATGACAGTGCCCCTGAGCTCCTTTCTTCAACTCGCTTTCTTGTGACCTGGCCGCAACACCGCATGATTGCTTCAGGCCCTAGTGTGGTTCCTGCATAGCACGGTGGTGAACCTTTGGTTAATTCGTCTTCCTGGTGGGAAATGAGAGTTAAATTTGCCTGTCCAGACACCTCCAGCTAGTCTCTCATTGGTTCTCCCTATTCCTGTTCATTTTCCGCAGAAATTGCAAACAGGGCCAAACAGGAGGTTAAAGGCACTGACTCACCATGTGGGGAGAGTGTTAGTAAAGCGTCTGGAATGTTGCACCCGAGTACCAGGTGACGAAAACTGAGACACATTTGAACACGTTTCCCGATCACACGGTGGATCATACTCTGGGTTCCACATGCATGTTTTAGCTGAAGGAAGAATCCCTTAAACCTGGAGAGTTGAGACCCATGGAATGGGTACCATTCAATATGACATCAAAGGGTCTGCATTTGCTCACCGAACCTCACCAATCCTATCACTCCTGCGTTTATGCTGCTGTACACACGCTTGATTCTCTTTCGGAGACATATAAATCCATACGTTTATGATTCTTACTAGTCAGGTATATTCTTAGGCGTTTAATATGTGGTGTTGAGTCCACTTCGTTGAGCAAGGAGTAGCTCTTGTCTATTACATATTTGGCTTATGGAATGGTATCTGTGCTAATTTCAATCTCTGGTTTTATGCAGCACCCCAACTCACCTTTCCCCTTAAGCAAGCATAAGTTGGTTTTCTACATTTTAGACCCTGTTCTGTTTTGTAATTTAGTTCCCGTGTAGCCAAGTTTACATTCCGTGTAGTAGTGATATCTTATGATGTTTCTTTTTCTGTGTGACTTATTTCACTTAGAATCATCGTACCTGAATCCACTCATTATGCTGCTACGGGCCTGATGACATAGATTTCATTGCTGAGTGATATTGCATTGTACGTAAGTACCACAACTTCTTTATCCATTTTTCGCTTTCTGCAATATTGAACTTGTACCGTAAACGAGGTTCTTGTAAACAGAGCCGTCCCAAACTTTGGGGTGGCTGTGTCTTTTTGATTTTAATTTCCCTAAGCTATAGGACCATAAGTGGAAGTGCCCTAGGCTCTGTTGCTTTGTTTTTTAGATGTTTCAGGAAACACCATACACTTCTCCAGCATGGCTGTTGGCAATTTACATCCCGCCCATCAGCATAACAAGGCTCCCAGTTCTCCATGGCCTGTCTTGCCTTTCTGGATTTTACACTTTTTTCAGATGGCCCTTTTGACCGGGGGGCAGTAAGCCTTCATTGTAGTGCAGATTTCCTTTGCAAGCTTGCTTGGTTGGCCAAAAAGGGCGTATGCGTTTTTTCCTGAATATATTCAGGAAAAAATGCATACGCCCTTTTTGGCCAAGTGCATCATTGTGGACGTTCTGCCTCTTTTCCTATGCTTTACATGCAATTCCAGTCTACTTCCTGAAATCAGATTCCTGTAATTCTACCCCGCTTTCAAGTCCTCTTGGCAGCCTTACTTCAATATATTTTTGGACGATAGCTGTCATTTATAACTCTACAGGTTTGTGAATTACAGTGACCCTCAGCTCCTTTCTTCAACTCGCTTTCTTGTGAGCTGGCCGCAACAACGCAGGATTGCTTCAGGCCCTAGTGTGGTTCCGGCATGGCACGCTGAGCCTTTGGTTAATTCCTCTTCCTGGTGGGAAATGAGAATTAAATTTGCCCGTCCAGACACTCCAGCTAGTCTCTCATTGGTTCTCCCTATTCCTGTTCATCTTCCGCTGAAATTGCAAACTGGGCCAAAAAGGAGGTTAAAGGCACTGACTCTCCAAGTGGGGAGAGTGTAAGTAAAGCGTCTGGAATGTTGCACCCGAGTACCAGGGGACGAAAACTGAGACACATTTGAACACGTTTCCTGATCACACGGTGGATCATACTCTGGGTTCCACATGCATATTTTAGCTGAAGGAAGAATCCCTTAAACCTGGAGAGTTGAGACCCATGGAATGGGTACCATGCAATATGACTTCAAAGGGTCTGCATATGCTCACCAAACCTCACCAATCCTATCACTGCTGCGCTTATGCCGCTGTACACACCCTTGATTCTCTTTCGGAGACATATAAATCCATAGGTTTTAAGATTCTTACTACTCAGGTATATTCTTAGGCGTTTAATATGTTGTGTTGAGTCCACTTCTTTGAGCAAGGAGTAGCTCTTGTCTATTACATATTTGGCTTATGGAACGGTATCTGTGCTAATTTCAATCTCTGGTTTTATGCAGCACCCCAACTCACCTTTCCCCTTAAGCAAGCATAAGTTGGTTTTCTACATTTGAGAACCTGTTCTGTTTTGTAATTCCGTTCCTGTGTAGCCAAGATTACATTCCGTGTAGTAGAGATATCTTATGATGTTTCTTTTTCTGTGTGACTTATTTCACTTAGAATCATCGTACCTGAATCCACTCATTATGCTGCTATGGGCCTGATGACATAGATTTCATTGCTGAGTGATATTGCATTGTATGTAAGTACCACAACTTCTTTATCCATTTTTCGCTTTCTGCAATATTGAACTTGTACCATAAACGAGGTTCTTGTAAACAGAGCCGTCCCAAATTTTGGGGTGGGTGTGTCTTTTGGATTTTAATTTCCCTAAGCTATAGGTCCATAAGTGGAAGTGCCCTAGGCTCTGTTGCTTTGTTTCTTAGATGTTTCAGGAAACACCATACACTTCTCCAGACTGGCTTTTGGGAATTTACATCCCACCCATCAGCATAACAAGGCTACCAGTTCTCCATGGCCTCTCCTGCCTTTCTGGATTTTACACTTTTTTAAGATGGCCCATTTGACCGGGGGGCAGTGAGACTTCATTGTAGTGCAGATTTCCTTTGCAAGCTTGCTTGGTTGGCCAAAAAGTGCGTATGCGTTTATTCCTGAATATATTCAGGAAAAAACGCATACGCCCTTTTTGGCCAAGTGCATCATTGTGGACGTTCTGCCTCTTTTCCTATGCTTTACATGCAATTCCAGTCTACCTCCTGAAATCGGTTTCCTGCAATTCTGCCCCGCTTGCAAGTCCTCTTGGCAGCCTTACTTCAATATATTTTTGGACGATAGCTGTCATTTATAACTCTGCAGGTTTGTGAATGACAGTGCCCCTGAGCTCCTTTCTTCAACTCGCTTTCTTGTGAGCTGGCCGCAACACCGCAGGATTGCTTCTGGCCCTCGTTTGGTTCCGGCACGGCACACTGAGCCTTTCATTAATTCCACTTCCCGGTGGGAAATGAGAGTTAAATTTGCCCGTCCAGACACCTCCAGCTAGTCTCTCATTCGTTCTCCCTATTTCTGTTTATTTTCTGCAGAAATTGCAAACTGGGCCAAACAGGAGGTTAAAGGCACTGACTCTCCAAGTGGGGAGAGTGTTAGTAAAGCGTCTGGAATGTTGCACCCAAGTACCAGGGGACGAAAACTGAGACACTTTTGAACACGTTTCCCGATCACACGGTAGATCATACTCTGGGTTCCACATGCATGTTTTAGCTGAAGGAAAAATCCCTTAAACCTGGAGAGTTGAGACCCATGGAATGGGTACCATGTAATATGACTTCAAAGGGTCTGCATTTGCTCACCGAACCTCACCAATCCTATCACTGCTGCGTTTATGCCGCTGTACACACGCTTGATTCTCTTTCGGAGACATATAAATCCATAGGTTTTCAGATTCTTACTAGTCAGATATATTCTTAGGCGTTTAATATGGGGTGTTGAGTCCACTTCGTTGAGCAAAGAGTAGCTCTTGTCTAGTACATATTTGGCTTATGGAACGGTATCTGTGCAAATTTCAATCTCTGGTTTTATGCCGCACCCCAACTCTCCTTTCCCCTTAAGCAAGCATAAGTTGGTTTTCTACATTTGAGACCCTATTCTGTTTTGTAATTCAGTTCCTGTGTAGCCACGTTTACATTCCGTGTATTAGTGATATCTTATGATATTTCTTTTTCTCTGTGACTTATTTCACTTAGAATCATCGTACCTGAATCCACTGATTATGCTGCTATGGGCCTGATGACATAGATTTCATTGCTGAGTGATATTGCATTGTACGTAAGTACCACAACGTCTTTATCCATTTTTCGCTTTCTGCGATATTGAACTTGTACGGTAAACGAGGTTCTTGTAAACAGAGCCGTCGCAAACTTTGGGGTGGCTGTGTATTTTTGATTTTAATTTCCCTAAGCTATAGGACCATAAGTGCAAGTGCCCTAGGCTCTGTTGCTTTGTTTTTTGGATGTTTCAGGAAACACCATACACTTCTCCAGAGTGGCTGTTGGCAATTTACATCCCGCCCATCAGCGTAACAAGGCTCCCAGTTCTCCATGGCCTGTCTTACCTTTCTGGATTTTACACTTTTTTCAGATGGCCCTTTTGACTGTGAGGCAGTGAGACTTCATTGTAGTGCAGATTTCCTTTGCAATCTTGCTTCGTTGGCATAAAAGTGCATATGCGTTTTTACATGAATATATTCAGGTAAAACCGCATACGCCCTTTTAGGCCAAGTGCATCATTGTAGACGTTCTGCCTCTTTTCCTATGCTTTACATGCAGTTCCAGTCTATCTCCTGAAATCCGTATCCTGCAATTCTGCCCACTTTCAAGTCCTCTTGGCAGCCATACTTCAATATATTTTTGGACGATAGCTGTCATTTATAACTCTGCAGTTTTGTGAATGACAGTGCCCCTGAGCTCCTTTCTTCAACTCGCTTTCTTGTGACCTGGCCGCAACACCGCATGATTGCTTCAGGCCCTAGTGTGGTTCCTGCATAGCACGGTGGTGAACCTTTGGTTAATTCGTCTTCCTGGTGGGAAATGAGAGTTAAATTTGCCTGTCCAGACACCTCCAGCTAGTCTCTCATTGGTTCTCCCTATTCCTGTTCATTTTCCGCAGAAATTGCAAACAGGGCCAAACAGGAGGTTAAAGGCACTGACTCACCATGTGGGGAGAGTGTTAGTAAAGCGTCTGGAATGTTGCACCCGAGTACCAGGTGACGAAAACTGAGACACATTTGAACACGTTTCCCGATCACACGGTGGATCATACTCTGGGTTCCACATGCATGTTTTAGCTGAAGGAAGAATCCCTTAAACCTGGAGAGTTGAGACCCATGGAATGGGTACCATTCAATATGACATCAAAGGGTCTGCATTTGCTCACCGAACCTCACCAATCCTATCACTCCTGCGTTTATGCTGCTGTACACACGCTTGATTCTCTTTCGGAGACATATAAATCCATACGTTTATGATTCTTACTAGTCAGGTATATTCTTAGGCGTTTAATATGTGGTGTTGAGTCCACTTCGTTGAGCAAGGAGTAGCTCTTGTCTATTACATATTTGGCTTATGGAATGGTATCTGTGCTAATTTCAATCTCTGGTTTTATGCAGCACCCCAACTCACCTTTCCCCTTAAGCAAGCATAAGTTGGTTTTCTACATTTTAGACCCTGTTCTGTTTTGTAATTTAGTTCCCGTGTAGCCAAGTTTACATTCCGTGTAGTAGTGATATCTTATGATGTTTCTTTTTCTGTGTGACTTATTTCACTTAGAATCATCGTACCTGAATCCACTCATTATGCTGCTACGGGCCTGATGACATAGATTTCATTGCTGAGTGATATTGCATTGTACGTAAGTACCACAACTTCTTTATCCATTTTTCGCTTTCTGCAATATTGAACTTGTACCGTAAACGAGGTTCTTGTAAACAGAGCCGTCCCAAACTTTGGGGTGGCTGTGTCTTTTTGATTTTAATTTCCCTAAGCTATAGGACCATAAGTGGAAGTGCCCTAGGCTCTGTTGCTTTGTTTTTTAGATGTTTCAGGAAACACCATACACTTCTCCAGCATGGCTGTTGGCAATTTACATCCCGCCCATCAGCATAACAAGGCTCCCAGTTCTCCATGGCCTGTCTTGCCTTTCTGGATTTTACACTTTTTTCAGATGGCCCTTTTGACCGGGGGGCAGTAAGCCTTCATTGTAGTGCAGATTTCCTTTGCAAGCTTGCTTGGTTGGCCAAAAAGGGCGTATGCGTTTTTTCCTGAATATATTCAGGAAAAAATGCATACGCCCTTTTTGGCCAAGTGCATCATTGTGGACGTTCTGCCTCTTTTCCTATGCTTTACATGCAATTCCAGTCTACTTCCTGAAATCAGATTCCTGTAATTCTACCCCGCTTTCAAGTCCTCTTGGCAGCCTTACTTCAATATATTTTTGGACGATAGCTGTCATTTATAACTCTACAGGTTTGTGAATTACAGTGACCCTCAGCTCCTTTCTTCAACTCGCTTTCTTGTGAGCTGGCCGCAACAACGCAGGATTGCTTCAGGCCCTAGTGTGGTTCCGGCATGGCACGCTGAGCCTTTGGTTAATTCCTCTTCCTGGTGGGAAATGAGAATTAAATTTGCCCGTCCAGACACTCCAGCTAGTCTCTCATTGGTTCTCCCTATTCCTGTTCATCTTCCGCTGAAATTGCAAACTGGGCCAAAAAGGAGGTTAAAGGCACTGACTCTCCAAGTGGGGAGAGTGTAAGTAAAGCGTCTGGAATGTTGCACCCGAGTACCAGGGGACGAAAACTGAGACACATTTGAACACATTTCCTGATCACACGGTGGATCATACTCTGGGTTCCACATGCATATTTTAGCTGAAGGAAGAATCCCTTAAACCTGGAGAGTTGAGACCCATGGAATGGGTACCATGCAATATGACTTCAAAGGGTCTGCATATGCTCACCAAACCTCACCAATCCTATCACTGCTGCGCTTATGCCGCTGTACACACCCTTGATTCTCTTTCGGAGACATATAAATCCATAGGTTTTAAGATTCTTACTACTCAGGTATATTCTTAGGCGTTTAATATGTTGTGTTGAGTCCACTTCTTTGAGCAAGGAGTAGCTCTTGTCTATTACATATTTGGCTTATGGAACGGTATCTGTGCTAATTTCAATCTCTGGTTTTATGCAGCACCCCAACTCACCTTTCCCCTTAAGCAAGCATAAGTTGGTTTTCTACATTTGAGAACCTGTTCTGTTTTGTAATTCCGTTCCTGTGTAGCCAAGATTACATTCCGTGTAGTAGAGATATCTTATGATGTTTCTTTTTCTGTGTGACTTATTTCACTTAGAATCATCGTACCTGAATCCACTCATTATGCTGCTATGGGCCTGATGACATAGATTTCATTGCTGAGTGATATTGCATTGTATGTAAGTACCACAACTTCTTTATCCATTTTTCGCTTTCTGCAATATTGAACTTGTACCATAAACGAGGTTCTTGTAAACAGAGCCGTCCCAAATTTTGGGGTGGGTGTGTCTTTTGGATTTTAATTTCCCTAAGCTATAGGTCCATAAGTGGAAGTGCCCTAGGCTCTGTTGCTTTGTTTCTTAGATGTTTCAGGAAACACCATACACTTCTCCAGACTGGCTTTTGGGAATTTACATCCCGCCCATCAGCATAACAAGGCTACCAGTTCTCCATGGCCTCTCCTGCCTTTCTGGATTTTACACTTTTTTCAGATGGCCCATTTGACCGGGGGGCAGTGAGACTTCTTTGTAGTGCAGATTTCCTTTGCAAGCTTGCTTGGTTGGCCAAAAAGTGCGTATGCGTTTATTCCTGAATATATTCAGGAAAAAACGCATACGCCCTTTTTGGCCAAGTGCATCATTGTGGACGTTCTGCCTCTTTTCCTATGCTTTACATGCAATTCCAGTCTACCTCCTGAAATCGGTTTCCTGCAATTCTGCCCCGCTTGCAAGTCCTCTTGGCAGCCTTACTTCAATATATTTTTGGACGATAGCTGTCATTTATAACTCTGCAGGTTTGTGAATGACAGTGCCCCTGAGCTCCTTTCTTCAACTCGCTTTCTTGTGAGCTGGCCGCAACACTGCAGGATTGCTTCAGGCCCTAGTGTAGTTCTGGCATGGCACGCTGAGCCTTTGGTTAATTCCACTTGCTGGTGGGAAATGAGTTTCATTTGCTCGTCCAGACACCTCCAGCTAGTCTCTCATTGGTTCTCCCTATTCCTGTTCATTTTCCGCAGAAATTGCAAACTGGGCCAAACAGGAGGTTAAAGGCACTGACTCTCCAAGTGGGGAGAGTGTTAGTAAAGCGTCTGGAATGTTGTACCCAAGTACCAGGGGACGAAAACTGAGACACTTTTGAACACGTTTCCCGATCACACGGTAGATCATACTCTGGGTTCCACATGCATGTTTTAGCTTAAGGAAGAATCTCTTAAACCTGGAGAGTTGAGACCCATGGAATGGGTACCATGCAATATGACTTCAAAGGGTCTGCATTTGCTCACCGAACCTCACCAATCCTATCACTGCTGCGTTTATGCCGCTGTACACACGCTTGATTCTCTTTCGGAGACATATAAATCCATAGGTTTTCAGATTCTTACTAGTCAGATATATTCTTAGGCGTTTAATATGGGGTGTTGAGTCCACTTCGTTGAGCAAAGAGTAGCTCTTGTCTAGTACATATTTGGCTTATGGAACGGTATCTGTGCAAATTTCAATCTCTGGTTTTATGCCGCACCCCAACTCTCCTTTCCCCTTAAGCAAGCATAAGTTGGTTTTCTACATTTGAGACCCTATTCTGTTTTGTAATTCAGTTCCTGTGTAGCCACGTTTACATTCCGTGTATTAGTGATATCTTATGATATTTCTTTTTCTCTGTGACTTATTTCACTTAGAATCATCGTACCTGAATCCACTGATTATGCTGCTATGGGCCTGATGACATAGATTTCATTGCTGAGTGATATTGCATTGTACGTAAGTACCACAACGTCTTTATCCATTTTTCGCTTTCTGCGATATTGAACTTGTACGGTAAACGAGGTTCTTGTAAACAGAGCTGTCGCAAACTTTGGGGTGGCTGTGTATTTTTGATTTTAATTTCCCTAAGCTATAGGACCATAAGTGCAAGTGCCCTAGGCTCTGTTGCTTTGTTTTTTGGATGTTTCAGGAAACACCATACACTTCTCCAGAGTGGCTGTTGGCAATTTACATCCCGCCCATCAGCGTAACAAGGCTCCCAGTTCTCCATGGCCTGTCTTACCTTTCTGGATTTTACACTTTTTTCAGATGGCCCTTTTGACTGTGAGGCAGTGAGACTTCATTGTAGTGCAGATTTCCTTTGCAATCTTGCTTCGTTGGCATAAAAGTGCATATGCGTTTTTACATGAATATATTCAGGTAAAACCGCATACGCCCTTTTAGGCCAAGTGCATCATTGTAGACGTTCTGCCTCTTTTCCTATGCTTTACATGCAGTTCCAGTCTATCTCCTGAAATCCGTATCCTGCAATTCTGCCCACTTTCAAGTCCTCTTGGCAGCCATACTTCAATATATTTTTGGACGATAGCTGTCATTTATAACTCTGCAGTTTTGTGAATGACAGTGCCCCTGAGCTCCTTTCTTCAACTCGCTTTCTTGTGACCTGGCCGCAACACCGCATGATTGCTTCAGGCCCTAGTGTGGTTCCTGCATAGCACGGTGGTGAACCTTTGGTTAATTCGTCTTCCTGGTGGGAAATGAGAGTTAAATTTGCCTGTCCAGACACCTCCAGCTAGTCTCTCATTGGTTCTCCCTATTCCTGTTCATTTTCCGCAGAAATTGCAAACAGGGCCAAACAGGAGGTTAAAGGCACTGACTCACCATGTGGGGAGAGTGTTAGTAAAGCGTCTGGAATGTTGCACCCGAGTACCAGGGGACGAAAACTGAGACACATTTGAACACGTTTCCCGATCACACGGTGGATCATACTCTGGGTTCCACATGCATGTTTTAGCTGAAGGAAGAATCCCTTAAACCTGGAGAGTTGAGACCCATGGAATGGGTACCATTCAATATGACATCAAAGGGTCTGCATTTGCTCACCGAACCTCACCAATCCTATCACTCCTGCGTTTATGCTGCTGTACACACGCTTGATTCTCTTTCGGAGACATATAAATCCATACGTTTATGATTCTTACTAGTCAGGTATATTCTTAGGCGTTTAATATGTGGTGTTGAGTCCACTTCGTTGAGCAAGGAGTAGCTCTTGTCTATTACATATTTGGCTTATGGAATGGTATCTGTGCTAATTTCAATCTCTGGTTTTATGCAGCACCCCAACTCACCTTTCCCCTTAAGCAAGCATAAGTTGGTTTTCTACATTTTAGACCCTGTTCTGTTTTGTAATTCAGTTCCCGTGTAGCCAAGTTTACATTCCGTGTAGTAGTGATATCTTATGATGTTTCTTTTTCTGTGTGACTTATTTCACTTAGAATCATCGTACCTGAATCCACTCATTATGCTGCTACGGGCCTGATGACATAGATTTCATTGCTGAGTGATATTGCATTGTACGTAAGTACCACAACTTCTTTATCCATTTTTCGCTTTCTGCAATATTGAACTTGTACCGTAAACGAGGTTCTTGTAAACAGAGCCGTCCCAAACTTTGGGGTGGCTGTGTCTTTTTGATTTTAATTTCCCTAAGCTATAGGACCATAAGTGGAAGTGCCCTAGGCTCTGTTGCTTTGTTTTTTAGATGTTTCAGGAAACACCATACACTTCTCCAGCATGGCTGTTGGCAATTTACATCCCGCCCATCAGCATAACAAGGCTCCCAGTTCTCCATGGCCTGTCTTGCCTTTCTGGATTTTACACTTTTTTCAGATGGCCCTTTTGACCGGGGGGCAGTAAGACTTCATTGTAGTGCAGATTTCCTTTGCAAGCTTGCTTGGTTGGCCAAAAAGGGCGTATGCGTTTTTTCCTGAATATATTCAGGAAAAAATGCATACGCCCTTTTTGGCCAAGTGCATCATTGTGGACGTTCTGCCTCTTTTCCTATGCTTTACATGCAATTCCAGTCTACCTCCTGAAATCGGATTCCTGTAATTCTACCCCGCTTTCAAGTCCTCTTGGCAGCTGTACTTCAATATATTTTTGGACGATAGCTGTCATTTATAACTCTGCAGGTTTGTGAATTACAGTGACCCTCAGCTCCTTTCTTCAACTCGCTTTCTTGTGAGCTGGCCGCAACAACGCAGGATTGCTTCTGGCCCTAGTGTGGTTCCGGCATGGCACGCTGAGCCTTTGGTTAATTCCTCTTCCTGGTGGGAAATGAGAATTAAATTTGCCCGTCCAGACACTCCAGCTAGTCTCTCATTGGTTCTCCCTATTCCTGTTCATCTTCCGCAGAAATTGCAAACTGGGCCAAAAAGGAGGTTAAAGGCACTGACTCTCCAAGTGGGGAGAGTGTAAGTAAAGCGTCTGGAATGTTGCACCCGAGTACCAGGGGACGAAAACTGAGACACATTTGAACACGTTTCCTGATCACACGGTGGATCATACTCTGGGTTCCACATGCATATTTTAGCTGAAGGAAGAATCCCTTAAACCTGGAGAGTTGAGACCCATGGAATGGGTACCATGCAATATGACTTCAAAGGGTCTGCATATGCTCACCAAACCTCACCAATCCTATCACTGCTGCGCTTATGCCGCTGTACACACCCTTGATTCTCTTTCGGAGACATATAAATCCATAGGTTTTAAGATTCTTTCTACTCAGGTATATTCTTAGGCGTTTAATATGTTGTGTTGAGTCCACTTCTTTGAGCAAGGAGTAGCTCTTGTCTATTACATATTTGGCTTATGGAACGGTATCTGTGCTAATTTCAATCTCTGGTTTTATGCAGCACCCCAACTCACCTTTCCCCTTAAGCAAGCATAAGTTGGTTTTCTACATTTGAGAACCTGTTCTGTTTTGTAATTCCGTTCCTGTGTAGCCAAGATTACATTCCGTGTAGTAGAGATATCTTATGATGTTTCTTTTTCTGTGTGACTTATTTCACTTAGAATCATCGTACCTGAATCCACTCATTATGCTGCTATGGGCCTGATGACATAGATTTCATTGCTGAGTGATATTGCATTGTACGTAAGTACCACAACTTCTTTATCCATTTTTTGCTTTCTGCAATATTGAACTTGTACCATAAATGAGGTTCTTGTAAACAGAGCCGTCCCAAACTTTGGGGTGGGTGTGTCTTTTGGATTTTAATTTCCCTAAGCTATAGGTCCATAAGTGGAAGTGTCCTAGGCTCTGTTGCTTTGTTTCTTAGATGTTTCAGGAAGCACCATACACTTCTCCAGAGTGGCTGTTGGCAATTTACATCCCGCCCATCAGCATAACAAGGCTACCAGTTCTCCATGGCCTGTCCTGCCTTTCTGGATTTTACACTTTTTTCAGATGGCCCATTTGACCGGGGGGCAGTGAGACTTCATTGTAGTGCAGATTTCCTTTGCAAGCTTGCTTGGTTGGCCAAAAAGTGCGTATGCATTTATTCCTGAATATATTCAGGAAAAAACGCATACGCCCTTTTTGGCCAAGTACATCATTGTGGACGTTCTGCCTCTTTTCCTATGCTTTACATGCAATTCCAGTCTACCTCCTGAAATCGGTTTCCTGCAATTCTGCCCCGCTTGCAAGTCCTCTTGGCAGCCTTACTTCAATATATTTTTGGACGATAGCTGTCATTTATAACTCTGCAGGTTTGTGAATGACAGTGCCCCTGAGCTCCTTTCTTCAACTCGCTTTCTTGTGAGCTGGCCGCAACACCGCAGGATTGCTTCAGGCCCTCGTGTGGTTCCGGCACGGCACACTGAGCCTTTCATTAATTCCACTTCCCGGTGGGAAATGAGAGTTAAATTTGCCCGTCCAGACACCTCCAGCTAGTCTCTCATTCGTTCTCCCTATTTCTGTTTATTTTCTGCAGAAATTGCAAACTGGACCAAACAGGAGGTTAAAGGCACTGACTCTCCAAGTGGGGAGAGTGTTAGTAAAGCGTCTGGAATGTTGCACCCAAGTACCAGGGGACGAAAACTGAGACACATTTGAACACGTTTCCCGAACACACGGTGGATCATACTCTGGGTTCCACATGCATGTTTTAGCTTAAGGAAGAATCTCTTAAACCTGGAGAGTTGAGACCCATGGAATGGGTACCATGCAATATGACTTCAAAGGGTCTGCATTTGCTCACCGAACCTCACCAATCCTATCACTGCTGCGTTTATGCCGCTGTACACACGCTTGATTCTCTTTCGGAGACATATAAATCCATAGGTTTTAAGATTCTTACTAGTCATGTATATTCTTAGTCGTTTAATATGGCGTCTTGAGTCCACTTCATTGAGCAAGGAGTAGCTCTTGTCCATTACATATTTGGCTTATGGAACGGTATCTGTGCTAATTTCAATCTCTGGTTTTATGCAGCACCCCAACTCACCTTTCCCCTTAAGCAAGCATAACTTGGTTTTCTACATTTGAGACCCTGTTCAGTTTTGTAATTCAGTTCCTGTGTAGCCACGTTTACATTCCGTGTATTAGTGATATCTTATGATGTTTCTTTTTCTGTGTGACTTATTTCACTTAGAATCATCGTACGTGAATCCACTCATTATGCTGCTATGGGCCTGATGATATAGATTTCATTGCTGAGTGATATTGCATTGTACGTAAGTACCACAACTTCTTTATCCATTTTTCGCTTTCTCTGATATTGAACTTGTACCGTAAATGAGGTTCTTGTAAACAGAGCCATCCCAAACTTTGGGGTGGCTGTGTCTTTTTGATTTTAATTTCCCTAAGCTATAGGACCATAAGTGGAAGTGCCCTAGGCTCTGTTGCTTTGTTTTTTAGATGTTTCAGGAAACACCATACACCTCTCCAGAGTGGCTGTTGGCAATTTACATCCCGCCTATCAGCATAACAAGGCTCCCAGTTCTCCATGGCCTGTCCTGCCTTTCTGGATTTTACACTTTTTTCAGATGTCCCTTTTGACCTGGGGGCAGTGAGACTTCATTGTAGTGCAGATTTCCTTTGCAAGCTTGCTTGGTTGGCCAAAAAGCACGTATGCGTTTTTTCCTGAATATATTCAGGAAAAAACGCATACGCCCTTTTTGGCCAAGTGCATTACTGTGGACTTTCTGCCTCTTTTCCTAAGCTTTACATGCAATTCCAGTCTACCTTCTGAAATCTCTTTCCTGCAATTCTGCCCCGCTTTCAAGTCCTCTTGGCAGCCTTACTTCAACATATTTTTGGACGATAGCTCTCATTTATAACTCTGAAGGTTTGTGAATTACAGTGCCCCTGAGCTCCTTTCCTCAACTCGCTTTCTTGTGAGCTGGCCGCAACACCGCAGGATTGCTTCAGGCCCTAGTATGGTTCCGTCACGGCACGCTGAGCCTTTGGTTAATTCCTGTTCCTGGTGGAAAATGAGAGTTAAATTTGCCCGTCCAGACACCTCCAGCTGGTCTCTCATTGGTTCTCCCTATTCCTGTTCATTTTCCGCAGAAATTGCAAACTGGGCCAAACAGGAAGTTAAAGGCACTGACTCTCCAAGTGGGGAGAGTGTTAGTAAAGCGTCTGGAATGTTGCACCCGAGTACCAGGGGACGAAAACTGAGACACATTTGAACACGTTTCCCGATCACACGGTGGATCATACTCTGGGTTCCACATGCATGTTTTAGCTGAAGGAAGAATCCCTTAAACCTGGAGAGTTGAGACCCATGGAATGGGTACCATGCAATATGTCTTCAAAGGGTCTGCATTTGCTCACCGAACCTCACCAATCCTATCACTGCTGCGTTTATGCCGCTGTACACACGCTTGATTCTCTTTCGGAGACATATAAATCCATAGGTTTTAAGATTCTTACTAGTCAGGTATATTCTTAGGCGTTTAATATGGGGTGTTGAGTCCACTTCGTTGAGCAAGGAGTAGCTCTTGTGTATTACATTTTGGCTTATGGAACGGTATCTGTGCTAATTTCAATCTCTGGTTTTATGCAGCACCCCAACTCACCTTTCCCCTTAAGCAAGCATAAGTTGGTTTTCTACATTTGAGACCCTGTTCTGTTTTGTAATTCAGTTTCTGTGTAGCCAAGTTTACGTTCCGTGTATTAGTGATATCTTATGATGTTTCTATTTGTGTGTGACTTATTTCACTTAGAATCATCGTACCTGAATCCACTCATTATGCTGCTACGGGCCTGATGACATAGATTTCATTGCTGAGTGATATTGCATTGTACGTAAGTACCACAACTTCTTTATCCATTTTTCGCTTTCTGTGATATTGAACTTGTACCGTAAACGAGGTTCTTGTAAACAGAACCGTCCCAAACTTTGGGGTGGCTGTGTCTTTTTGATTTTAATTTCCCTAAGCTATAGGACCATAAGAAGAAGTGCCCTAGGCTCTCTTTCTTTGTTTTTTAGATGTTTCAGGAAACACCATACACTTCTCCAGAGTGGCTGTTGGCAATTTACATCCCGCCCATCAGCATAACAAGGCTCCCAGTTCTCCATGGCCTGTCCTGCCTTTCTGGATTTTACACTTTTTTCAGATGGCCCTTTTGACCGGCAAGCAGTGAGACTTCATTGTAGTGCAGATTTCCTTTGTGAGCTTTCTTGGTTGGCCAAAAAGTGCATACGCGTTTTTTCCTGAATATATTCAGGAAAAAAACGAATACGCACTTTTTGGCTAAGTGCATCACTGTGGACGTTCTGACTCTTTTCCTGTGCTTTACATGCAATTCCAGTCTACCTCCTGAAATCAGTTTCCTGCAATTCTGCCCCGCTTTCAACTCCTCTTGGCAGCCTTACTTCAATATATTTTTGGACGATAGCTGTCATTTATAACTCTGCAGGTTTGTGAATGACAGTGTCCCTGAGCTCCTTTCTTCAACTCGCTTTCTTGTGAGCTGGCCGCAACACCACAGGATTGCTTCAGGCCCTAGTGTGGTTCCGGCATGGAATGCTGATATTTTGCTTAATTCCTGTTCCTGGTGGAAAATGAGAGTTAGATTTGCCCGTCCAGACACCTCCACTAGTCTCTCATTGGTTCTCCCTATTCCTGTTCATTTTCCGCAGAAATTGCAAACTGGGCCAAACAGGAGGTTAAGGGCACTGACTCTCCAAGTGGGGAGAGTGTTAATAAAGCGTCTGGAATGTTGCACCCGAGTACCAGGGGACGAAAGCTGAGACACATTTGAACACGTTTCCCGAACACACGGTGGATTATACTCTGGGTTCCACATGCATGTTTTAGCTGAAGGAAGAATCCCTTAAACAAGGAGAGTTGAGACCCATGGAATGGGTACCATGCAATATGACTTCAAAGGGTCTGCATTTGCTCACCGAACCTCACCAATCCTATCACTGCTGCATTTATGCCGCTGTACACATGCTTGATTCTCTTTCGGAGACATATAAATCCATAGGTTTTAAGTTTCTTACTAGTCAGGTATATTCTTAGGCGTTTAATATGGCGTCTTGAGTCCACTTCGTTGAGCAAGGAGTAGCTCTTGTCTATTACATATTTGGCTTATGGAACGGTATCTGTGCTAATTTCAATCTCTGGTTTTATGCAGCACCCCAACTCACCTTTCCCCTTAAGCAAGCATAACTTGGTTTTCTACATTTGAGACCCTGTTCAGTTTTGTAATTCAGTTCCTGTGTAACCAAGTTTACATTCCGTGTAGTAGTGATATCTTATGATGTTTCTTTTTCTGTGTGACTTATTTCACTTAGAATCATCGTACGTGAATCCACTCATTATGCTGCTATGGGCCTGATGATATAGATTTCATTGCTGAGTGATATTGCATTGTACGTAAGTACCACAACTTCTTTATCCATTTTTCGCTTTCTCTGATATTGAACTTGTACCGTAAATGAGGTTCTTGTAAACAGAGCCATCCCAAACTTTGGGGTGGCTGTGTCTTTTTGATTTTAATTTCCCTAAGCTATAGGACCATATGTGGAAGTGCCCTAGGCTCTGTTGCTTTGTTTTTTAGATGTTTCAGGAAACACCATACACCTCTCCAGAGTGGCTGTTGGCAATTTACATCTCACCCAACAGCATAACAAGGCTACCAGTTCTCCATGGCCTGTCCTGCCTTTCTGGATTTTACACTTTTTTCAGATGGCCCATTTGACCGGGGGGCAGTGAGACTTCATTGTAGTGCAGATTTCCTTTGCAAGCTTGCTTGGTTGGCCAAAAATCGCGTATGCGTTTTTTCCTGAATATATTCACGAAAAAACGCATATGCCCTTTTTGGCCAAGTGCATCACTTTGGACGTTCTGCCTCTTTTCCTATGCTTTACATGCAATTCCAGTCTACCTTCTGAAATCTCTTTCCTGCAATTCTGCCCCGCTTTCAAGTCCTCTTGGCAGCCTTACTTCAACATATTTTTGGACGATAGCTGTCATTTATAACTCTGAAGGTTTGTGAATTACAGTGCCCCTGAGCTCCTTTCTTCAACTCACTTTCTTGTGAGCTGGCCGCAACACCGCAGGATTGCTTCAGGCCCTAGTATGGTTCCGTCACGGCACGCTGAGCCTTTGGTTAATTCCTGTTCCTGGTGGAAAATGAGAGTTAAATTTGCCCGTCCAGACACCTCCAGCTGGTGTCTCGTTGGCTTTCCCTATTCCTGTTCATTTTCCGCAGAAATTGCAAACTGGGCCAAACAGGAGGTTAAAGGCACTGACTCTCCAAGTGGGGAGAGTGTTAGTAAAGCGTCTGGAATGTTGCACCCGAGTACCAGGGGATGAAAACAGAAACATTTGAACATGTTTCCCGATCACACGGTGGATCATACTCTGGGTTCCACATGCATGTTTTAGCTGAAGGAAGAATCCCTTAAACCTGGAGAGTTGAGACCCATGGAATGGGTACCATGCAATATGTCTTCAAAGGGTCTGCATTTGCTCACCGAACCTCACCAATCCTATCACTGCTGCATTTATGCCGCTGTACACACGCTTGATTCTCTTTCGGAGACATATAAATCCATAGGTTTTAAGATTCTTACTAGTCAGGTATATTCTTAGGCGTTTAATATGGGGTGTTGAGTCCACTTCGTTGAGCAAGGAGTAGCTCTTGTGTATTACATTTTGGCTTATGGAACGGTATCTGTGCTAATTTCAATCTCTGGTTTTATGCAGCACCCCAACTCACCTTTCCCCTTAAGCAAGCATAAGTTGGTTTTCTACATTTGAGACCTTGTTCTGTTTTGTAATTCAGTTCCTGTGTAGCCAAGTTTACATTCCATTTATTAGTGATATCTTATGATGTTTCTTTTTCTGTGTGACTTATTTCACTTAGAATCATCGTACCTGAATCCACTCATTATGCTGCTATGGGCCTGATGACATAGATTTCATTGCTGAGTGATACTGCATTGTACGTAAGTACCACAACTTCTTTATCCATTTTTCGCTTTCTGTGATATTGAACTTGTACCGTAAACGATTTTCTTGTAAACAGAGCCATCCCAAACTTTGGGGTGGCTGTGTCTTTTTGATTTTAATTTCCCTAAGCTATAGGACCATAAGTGGAAGTGCCCTAGGCTCTGTTGCTCTGTTTTATAGATGTTTCAAGAAACACCATACATTTCTCCAGAGTGGCTGTTGGCAATTTACATCCCGCCCATCAGCATAACAAGGCTCCCAGTTCTCCATGGCTTGTCCTGCCTTTCTGGATTTTACACTTTTTTCAGATGTCCCTTTTGACCTGGGGGCAGTGAGACTTCATTGTAGTGCAGATTTCCTTTGCAAGCTTGCTTTGTTGGCCAAAAAGGGCGTATGCGTTTTTTCTTGAATATATTCAGGAAAAAACGCATACGCCCTTTTTGGCCAAGTGCATCATTGTGGACGTTCTGCCTCTTTTCCTATGCTTTACATGCAATTCCAGTCTACCTCCTGAAATTGGTTTCCTGCAATTTTGCCCCACTTTCAAGTCCTCTTGGTAGCCTTACTTCAATATATTTTTGGACGATAGCTGTCATTTATAACTGTGCAGGTTTGTGAATGACAGTGCCCCTTAGCTCCTTTCTTCAACTCGCTTTCTTGTGAGCTGGCCGCAACACCGAAGGATTGCTTCAGGCCCTAGTGTGGTTCCGGCACAGCACGCTGAGCCTTTGGTTAATTCCTCCTCCTGGTGGGAAATGAGAGTTAAATTTGCCCGTCCAGACACCTCCAGCTAGTCACTCATTGGTCCTCCCTATTCCTGTTCATTTTCCGCAGAAATTGCAAACTGGGCCACACAGGAGGTTAAAGGCACTGACTCTCCAAGTGGGGAGAGTGTTAGTAAAGCGTCTGGAATGTTGCACCCGAGTATCAGGGGCCGAAAACTGAGACACATTTGAACACGTTTCCCGATCACACGGTGGATCATACTCTGGGTTCCACATGCATGTTTTAGCTGAAGGAAGAATCCCTTAAACCTGGAGAGTTGAGACCCATGGAATGGGTACCATGCAATATGTCTTCAAAGGGTCTGCATTTGCTCACCGAACCTCACCAATCCTATCACTGCTGCGTTTATGATGCTGTACACACTCTTGATTCTCTTTCGGAGACATATAAATCCATAGGTTTTAAGATTCTTACTAGTCAGGTATATTCTTAGGCGTTTAATATGGGGTGTTGAGTCCACTTCGTTGAGCAAGGAGTAGCTCTAGTGTATTACATTTTGGCTTATGGAACGGTATCTGTGCTAATTTCAATCTCTGGTTTTATGCAGCACCCCAACTCACCTTTCCCCTTAAGCAAGCATAAGTTGGTTTTCTACATTTGAGACCGTGTTCTGTTTTGTAATTCAATTTCTGTGTAGCCAAGTTTACGTTCCGTGTATTAGTGATATCTTGTGATGTTTCTTTTTCTGTGTGACTTATTTCACTTAGAATCATCGTACCTGAATCCACTCATTATGCTGCTATGGGCCTGATGACATAGATTTCATTGCTGAGTGATATTGCATTGTACGTAAGTACCACAACTTCTTTATCCATTTTTCACTTTCTGTGATATTGAACTTGTACCGTAAACGAGGTTCTTGTAAACAGAACCGTCCCAAACTTTGGGGTGGCTGTGTCTTTTTGATTTTAATTTCCCTAAGCTATAGGACCATAAGAGGAAGTGCCCTAGGCTCTCTTTCTTTGTTTTTTAGATGTTTCAGGAAACACCATACACTTCTCCAGAGTGGCTGTTGGCAATTTACATCCCGCCCATCAGCATAACAAGGCTCCCAGTTCTCCATGGCCTGTCCTGCCTTTCTGGATTTTACACTTTTTTCAGATGGCCCTTTTGACCGGCAAGCAGTGAGACTTCATTGTAGTGCAGATTTCCTTTGCGAGCTTTCTTGGTTGGCCAAAAAGTGCATACGCGTTTTTTCCTGAATATATTCAGGAAAAAAACGAATACGCACTTTTTGGCTAAGTGCATCACTGTGGACGTTCTGACTCTTTTCCTGTGCTTTACATGCAATTCCAGTCTACCTTCTGAAATCAGTTTCCTGCAATTCTGCCCCGCTTTCAACTCCTCTTGGCAGCCTTACTTCAATATATTTTTGGACGATAGCTGTCATTTATAACTCTGAAGGTTTGTGAATTACAGTGCCCCTGAGCTCCTTTCTTCAACTCGCTTTCTTGTGAGCTGGCCGCAACACCACAGGATTGCTTCAGGCCCTAGTGTGGTTCCGGCACGGAATGCTGATACTTTGCTTAATTCCTGTTCCTGGTGGAAAATGAGAGTTAGATTTGCCCGTCCAGACACCTCCACTAGTCTCTCATTGGTTCTCCCTATTCCTGTTCATTTTCCGCAGAAATTGCAAACTGGGCCAAACAGGAGGTTAAGGGCACTGACTCTCCAAGTGGGGAGAGTGTTAATAAAGCGTCTGGAATGTTGCACCCGAGTACCAGGGGACGAAAGCTGAGACACATTTGAACACGTTTCCCGAACACACGGTGGATTATACTCTGGGTTCCACATGCATGTTTTAGCTGAAGGAAGAATCCCTTAAACAAGGAGAGTTGAGACCCATGGAATGGGTACCATGCAATATGACTTCAAAGGGTCTGCATTTGCTCACCGAACCTCACCAATCCTATCACTGCTGCATTTATGCCGCTGTACACATGCTTGATTCTCTTTCGGAGACATATAAATCCATAGGTTTTAAGTTTCTTACTAGTCAGGTATATTCTTAGGCGTTTAATATGGCGTCTTGAGTCCACTTCGTTGAGCAAGGAGTAGCTCTTGTCTATTACATATTTGGCTTATGGAACGGTATCTGTGCTAATTTCAATCTCTGGTTTTATGCAGCACCCCAACTCACCTTTCCCCTTAAGCAAGCATAACTTGGTTTTCTACATTTGAGACCCTGTTCAGTTTTGTAATTCAGTTCCTGTGTAACCAAGTTTACATTCCGTGTAGTAGTGATATCTTATGATGTTTCTTTTTCTGTGTGACTTATTTCACTTAGAATCATCGTACGTGAATCCACTCATTATGCTGCTATGGGCCTGATGATATAGATTTCATTGCTGAGTGATATTGCATTGTACGTAAGTACCACAACTTCTTTATCCATTTTTCGCTTTCTCTGATATTGAACTTGTACCGTAAATGAGGTTCTTGTAAACAGAGCCATCCCAAACTTTGGGGTGGCTGTGTCTTTTTGATTTTAATTTCCCTAAGCTATAGGACCATATGTGGAAGTGCCCTAGGCTCTGTTGCTTTGTTTTTTAGATGTTTCAGGAAACACCATACACCTCTCCAGAGTGGCTGTTGGCAATTTACATCTCACCCAACAGCATAACAAGGCTACCAGTTCTCCATGGCCTCTCCTGCCTTTCTGGATTTTACACTTTTTTAAGATGGCCCATTTGACCGGGGGGCAGTGAGACTTCATTGTAGTGCAGATTTCCTTTGCAAGCTTGCTTGGTTGGCCAAAAATCGCGTATGCGTTTTTTCCTGAATATATTCACGAAAAAACGCATATGCCCTTTTTGGCCAAGTGCATCACTTTGGACGTTCTGCCTCTTTTCCTATGCTTTACATGCAATTCCAGTCTACCTTCTGAAATCTCTTTCCTGCAATTCTGCCCCGCTTTCAAGTCCTCTTGGCAGCCTTACTTCAACATATTTTTGGACGATAGCTGTCATTTATAACTCTGAAGGTTTGTGAATTACAGTGCCCCTGAGCTCCTTTCTTCAACTCACTTTCTTGTGAGCTGGCCGCAACACCGCAGGATTGCTTCAGGCCCTAGTATGGTTCCGTCACGGCACGCTGAGCCTTTGGTTAATTCCTGTTCCTGGTGGAAAATGAGAGTTAAATTTGCCCGTCCAGACACCTCCAGCTGGTGTCTCGTTGGCTTTCCCTATTCCTGTTCATTTTCCGCAGAAATTGCAAACTGGGCCAAACAGGAGGTTAAAGGCACTGACTCTCCAAGTGGGGAGAGTGTTAGTAAAGCGTCTGGAATGTTGCACCCGAGTACCAGGGGATGAAAACAGAAACATTTGAACATGTTTCCCGATCACACGGTGGATCATACTCTGGGTTCCACATGCATGTTTTAGCTGAAGGAAGAATCCCTTAAACCTGGAGAGTTGAGACCCATGGAATGGGTACCATGCAATATGTCTTCAAAGGGTCTGCATTTGCTCACCGAACCTCACCAATCCTATCACTGCTGCATTTATGCCGCTGTACACACGCTTGATTCTCTTTCGGAGACATATAAATCCATAGGTTTTAAGATTCTTACTAGTCAGGTATATTCTTAGGCGTTTAATATGGGGTGTTGAGTCCACTTCGTTGAGCAAGGAGTAGCTCTTGTGTATTACATTTTGGCTTATGGAACGGTATCTGTGCTAATTTCAATCTCTGGTTTTATGCAGCACCCCAACTCACCTTTCCCCTTAAGCAAGCATAAGTTGGTTTTCTACATTTGAGACCTTGTTCTGTTTTGTAATTCAGTTCCTGTGTAGCCAAGTTTACATTCCATTTATTAGTGATATCTTATGATGTTTCTTTTTCTGTGTGACTTATTTCACTTAGAATCATCGTACCTGAATCCACTCATTATGCTGCTATGGGCCTGATGACATAGATTTCATTGCTGAGTGATACTGCATTGTACGTAAGTACCACAACTTCTTTATCCATTTTTCGCTTTCTGTGATATTGAACTTGTACCGTAAACGATTTTCTTGTAAACAGAGCCATCCCAAACTTTGGGGTGGCTGTGTCTTTTTGATTTTAATTTCCCTAAGCTATAGGACCATAAGTGGAAGTGCCCTAGGCTCTGTTGCTCTGTTTTATAGATGTTTCAAGAAACACCATACATTTCTCCAGAGTGGCTGTTGGCAATTTACATCCCGCCCATCAGCATAACAAGGCTCCCAGTTCTCCATGGCTTGTCCTGCCTTTCTGGATTTTACACTTTTTTCAGATGTCCCTTTTGACCTGGGGGCAGTGAGACTTCATTGTAGTGCAGATTTCCTTTGCAAGCTTGCTTTGTTGGCCAAAAAGGGCGTATGCGTTTTTTCTTGAATATATTCAGGAAAAAACGCATACGCCCTTTTTGGCCAAGTGCATCATTGTGGACGTTCTGCCTCTTTTCCTATGCTTTACATGCAATTCCAGTCTACCTCCTGAAATTGGTTTCCTGCAATTTTGCCCCACTTTCAAGTCCTCTTGGTAGCCTTACTTCAATATATTTTTGGACGATAGCTGTCATTTATAACTGTGCAGGTTTGTGAATGACAGTGCCCCTTAGCTCCTTTCTTCAACTCGCTTTCTTGTGAGCTGGCCGCAACACCGAAGGATTGCTTCAGGCCCTAGTGTGGTTCCGGCACAGCACGCTGAGCCTTTGGTTAATTCCTCCTCCTGGTGGGAAATGAGAGTTAAATTTGCCCGTCCAGACACCTCCAGCTAGTCACTCATTGGTCCTCCCTATTCCTGTTCATTTTCCGCAGAAATTGCAAACTGGGCCACACAGGAGGTTAAAGGCACTGACTCTCCAAGTGGGGAGAGTGTTAGTAAAGCGTCTGGAATGTTGCACCCGAGTATCAGGGGCCGAAAACTGAGACACATTTGAACACGTTTCCCGATCACACGGTGGATCATACTCTGGGTTCCACATGCATGTTTTAGCTGAAGGAAGAATCCCTTAAACCTGGAGAGTTGAGACCCATGGAATGGGTACCATGCAATATGTCTTCAAAGGGTCTGCATTTGCTCACCGAACCTCACCAATCCTATCACTGCTGCGTTTATGACGCTGTACACACTCTTGATTCTCTTTCGGAGACATATAAATCCATAGGTTTTAAGATTCTTACTAGTCAGGTATATTCTTAGGCGTTTAATATGGGGTGTTGAGTCCACTTCGTTGAGCAAGGAGTAGCTCTAGTGTATTACATTTTGGCTTATGGAACGGTATCTGTGCTAATTTCAATCTCTGGTTTTATGCAGCACCCCAACTCACCTTTCCCCTTAAGCAAGCATAAGTTGGTTTTCTACATTTGAGACCGTGTTCTGTTTTGTAATTCAATTTCTGTGTAGCCAAGTTTACGTTCCGTGTATTAGTGATATCTTGTGATGTTTCTTTTTCTGTGTGACTTATTTCACTTAGAATCATCGTACCTGAATCCACTCATTATGCTGCTATGGGCCTGATGACATAGATTTCATTGCTGAGTGATATTGCATTGTACGTAAGTACCACAACTTCTTTATCCATTTTTCGCTTTCTGTGATATTGAACTTGTACCGTAAACGAGGTTCTTGTAAACAGAACCGTCCCAAACTTTGGGGTGGCTGTGTCTTTTTGATTTTAATTTCCCTAAGCTATAGGACCATAAGAGGAAGTGCCCTAGGCTCTCTTTCTTTGTTTTTTAGATGTTTCAGGAAACACCATACACTTCTCCAGAGTGGCTGTTGGCAATTTACATCCCGCCCATCAGCATAACAAGGCTCCCAGTTCTCCATGGCCTGTCCTGCCTTTCTGGATTTTACACTTTTTTCAGATGGCCCTTTTGACCGGCAAGCAGTGAGACTTCATTGTAGTGCAGATTTCCTTTGCGAGCTTTCTTGGTTGGCCAAAAAGTGCATACGCGTTTTTTCCTGAATATATTCAGGAAAAAAACGAATACGCACTTTTTGGCTAAGTGCATCACTGTGGACGTTCTGACTCTTTTCCTGTGCTTTACATGCAATTCCAGTCTACCTTCTGAAATCAGTTTCCTGCAATTCTGCCCCGCTTTCAACTCCTCTTGGCAGCCTTACTTCAATATATTTTTGGACGATAGCTGTCATTTATAACTCTGAAGGTTTGTGAATTACAGTGCCCCTGAGCTCCTTTCTTCAACTCGCTTTCTTGTGAGCTGGCCGCAACACCACAGGATTGCTTCAGGCCCTAGTGTGGTTCCGGCACGGAATGCTGATACTTTGCTTAATTCCTGTTCCTGGTGGAAAATGAGAGTTAGATTTGCCCGTCCAGACACCTCCACTAGTCTCTCATTGGTTCTCCCTATTCCTGTTCATTTTCCGCAGAAATTGCAAACTGGGCCAAACAGGAGGTTAAGGGCACTGACTCTCCAAGTGGGGAGAGTGTTAATAAAGCGTCTGGAATGTTGCACCCGAGTACCAGGGGACGAAAGCTGAGACACATTTGAACACGTTTCCCGAACACACGGTGGATTATACTCTGGGTTCCACATGCATGTTTTAGCTGAAGGAAGAATCCCTTAAACAAGGAGAGTTGAGACCCATGGAATGGGTACCATGCAATATGACTTCAAAGGGTCTGCATTTGCTCACCGAACCTCACCAATCCTATCACTGCTGCATTTATGCCGCTGTACACATGCTTGATTCTCTTTCGGAGACATATAAATCCATAGGTTTTAAGTTTCTTACTAGTCAGGTATATTCTTAGGCGTTTAATATGGCGTCTTGAGTCCACTTCGTTGAGCAAGGAGTAGCTCTTGTCTATTACATATTTGGCTTATGGAACGGTATCTGTGCTAATTTCAATCTCTGGTTTTATGCAGCACCCCAACTCACCTTTCCCCTTAAGCAAGCATAACTTGGTTTTCTACATTTGAGACCCTGTTCAGTTTTGTAATTCAGTTCCTGTGTAACCAAGTTTACATTCCGTGTAGTAGTGATATCTTATGATGTTTCTTTTTCTGTGTGACTTATTTCACTTAGAATCATCGTATGTGAATCCACTCATTATGCTGCTATGGGCCTGATGATATAGATTTCATTGCTGAGTGATATTGCATTGTACGTAAGTACCACAACTTCTTTATCCATTTTTCGCTTTCTCTGATATTGAACTTGTACCGTAAATGAGGTTCTTGTAAACAGAGCCATCCCAAACTTTGGGGTGGCTGTGTCTTTTTGATTTTAATTTCCCTAAGCTATAGGACAATATGTGGAAGTGCCCTAGGCTCTGTTGCTTTGTTTTTTAGATGTTTCAGGAAACACCATACACCTCTCCAGAGTGGCTGTTGGCAATTTACATCTCACCCAACAGCATAACAAGGCTCCCAGTTCTCCATGGCCTGTCCTGCCTTTCTGGATTTTACACTTTTTTCAGATGTCCCTTTTGACCTGGGGGCAGTGAGACTTCATTGTAGTGCAGATTTCCTTTGCAAGCTTGCTTGGTTGGCCAAAAATCGCGTATGCGTTTTTTCCTGAATATATTCACGAAAAAACGCATATGCCCTTTTTGGCCAAGTGCATCACTTTGGACGTTCTGCTTCTTTTCCTATGCTTTACATGCAATTCCAGTCTACCTTCTGAAATCTCTTTCCTGCAATTCTGCCCCGCTTTCAAGTCCTCTTGGCAGCCTTACTTCAACATATTTTTGGACGATAGCTGTCATTTATAACTCTGAAGGTTTGTGAATTACAGTGCCCCTGAGCTCCTTTCTTCAACTCGCTTTCTTGTGAGCTGGCCGCAACACCGCAGGATTGCTTCAGGCCCTAGTATGGTTCCGTCACGGCACGCTGAGCCTTTGGTTAATTCCTGTTCCTGGTGGAAAATGAGAGTTAAATTTGCCCGTCCAGACACCTCCAGCTGGTGTCTCATTGACTCTCCCTATTCCTGTTCATTTTCCGCAGAAATTGCAAACTGGGCCAAACAGGAGGTTAAAGGCACTGACTCTCCAAGTGGGGAGAGTGTTAGTAAAGCGTCTGGAATGTTGCACCCGAGTACCAGGGGATGAAAACAGAAACATTTGAACACGTTTCCCGATCACACGGTGGATCATACTCTGGGTTCCACATGCATGTTTTAGCTGAAGGAAGAATCCCTTAAACCTGGAGAGTTGAGACCCATGGAATGGGTACCATGCAATATGTCTTCAAAGGGTCTGCATTTGCTCACCGAACCTCACCAATCCTATCACTGCTGCGTTTATGCCGCTGTACACACGCTTGATTCTCTTTCGGAGACATATAAATCCATAGGTTTTAAGATTCTTACTAGTCAGGTATATTCTTAGGCGTTTAATATGGGGTGTTGAGTCCACTTCGTTGAGCAAGGAGTAGCTCTTGTGTATTACATTTTGGCTTATGGAACGGTATCTGTGCTAATTTCAATCTCTGGTTTTATGCAGCACCCCAACTCACCTTTCCCCTTAAGCAAGCATAAGTTGGTTTTCTACATTTGAGACCCTGTTCTGTTTTGTAATTCAGTTCCTGTGTAGCCAAGTTTACATTCCATTTATTAGTGATATCTTATGATGTTTCTTTTTCTGTGTGACTTATTTCACTTAGAATCATCGTACCTGAATCCACTCATTATGCTGCTATGGGCCTGATGACATAGATTTCATTGCTGAGTGATACTGCATTGTACGTAAGTACCACAACTTCTTTATCCATTTTTCGCTTTCTGTGATATTGAACTTGTACCGTTAACGAGGTTCTTGTAAACAGAGCCGTCCCAAACTTTGGGGTGGCTGTGTCTTTTTGATTTTAATTTCCCTAAGCTATAGGACCATAAGTGGAAGTGCCCTAGGCTCTGTTGCTCTGTTTTATAGATGTTTCAAGAAACACCATACATTTCTCCAGAGTGGCTGTTGGCAATTTACATCCCGCCCATCAGCATAACAAGGCTCCCAGTTCTCCATGGCCTGTCCTACCTTTCTGGATTTTACACTTTTTTCAGATGGCCCTTTTGACTACCGGGAAGTGAGACTTCATTGTAGTGCAGATTTCCTTTGCAAGGTTGCTTTGTTGGCCAAAAAGGGCGTATGCGTTTTTTCTTGAATATATTCAGGAAAAAACGCATACGCCCTTTTTGGCCAAGTGCATCATTGTGGACGTTCTGCCTCTTTTCCTATGCTTTACATGCAATTCCAGTCTACCTCCTGAAATCGGTTTCCTGCAATTCTGCCTTGCTCTCCGTGCCTCTTCATAGCCTTATCTCAATATACTTTTGGAAAATAGTTGGCCTTTATAGCTCTGCAGGTTTTTGAATTGCGGTTGCCCTTAGTTCCATTTTTCAGCTCTTATTTTTGTGATCTTGCCTCATATCCACAGGATTTCTTCTGGCCCTATTCTTCTTCTGGGGCGCCTTGCTGTGCCTTTGGTTAATTCTTCTTCCTATGTGAAATTAGAGTGACATGTGGCCATTGAAACCACTACAGCTATTTTCTCACTGGTTCCCCCTATTCCCATTCATCCTCCGCACTAACTGCAGACTGTGCGATACCGGAACTTAAAGGCATTGACTCTCCATGTGGGGATGTTGTTAGTAAAGTGGCTGGAATGTTGATCCAGAGCCCCAGGAGAGGAAAATGAGGTGCGTTTTAGAAACCTTTCCCGATCATATGGTATACCATCTGCTGGATTTCCCATGCATGGTTTAGCTGTAGGAAGATTCCTTTCAACCTGGAGTGTTGGGACCCTTGGAATGAGTAGCATGAAGTGTTGCATTAAACTTTCGGCAGTTGCTCACCAAAGCTCACCAATCCTCTCAGCCCCAAGTGTCCAGCCTTATGTCTTATCCAGCTGTGGGTTTATATGTGGTCATTCCAGGTTGCATCACAGCCCCTGAGCGAATTTTGTAAGAATTTTTCTCTCTTTCATTGTTTCTGCGTTTTGGTTTTAAAATTTATTTCTATAATGGGGTTTAGCTCTTTTTCACTGCTGTGTTTGTGCCGCTCTGCACACACTTGATTCCCTTATGGAGATATATCAATACATGGGTTTTAAGATTCTTATTACTCAGATATATTTCTCTGCGATGTATAGGGTGTGTTGAGGCCAGTTCATTGAGCAAGGTGTAGATCTTGTCTAATACCTATTTGGTTTATTGAACGGTATCTGTGCTAATTTCAAACTCTGGTTTTATGCATCACCCCACCTCTCCTTTCCCCTTAAGCTGACATAAGTATGTTTTCTAAATGTGAGACACTGTTCTGTTTTGTAATTCATTTTTTGTGCAGTCATATTTATCCTCCCTCTATAAGTGATATCTTATGATATGTTTCTTTTTCTGTTTGACTTATTTCAAGTAGTATTATCGGACCTAAATCCACTCTTTATCGTTCTACTAGCCTTATTACCTTGATTTCATGGTGAAGAGATATTCCATTGTACATAAGTACCACATTTTCTTTATCCATTGTTCTCTTTCCTGGGATATTTAAGGTGTACTGAAGTTGAGGTTCTTGTAAACAGAGTAGCCCTAAACTGTGGTGTGCTTGTGTCTTGTTGATTTTTAGACTTCCCTAGATATACTCCCGTGATTGGAAGTGCCCTATGCTCTGTAGCTCTGTTTTTTAGATGATTTAGGAACCACCATACACTTCTCCAGAGTGGCTCTCGGCAGTTCACACACTGTCCATCAGCGTATAAAGGCTCCCTGTTCTCCATGGCCTGTCCTGCATTTCTGGTTTTTACAATTTTTTCGGATGGCCCTTTTGACCGGTGGGAAATGAGACTTCTTTGTTGTGCACATTTGCATTGCTTGCTTGCTTGGTTGCCCATAAAGTGCGTATGCGTTTTTTCCTGGATATATTCAGGAAAAAACGCATACTCCCTTTTGGGCCAACTGCATCATTGTCGAAATTCTGCCGCTTTTCATGTGCTTTAAAGACGAGTCCAATCTATCTCTTGAAATCTGTTTCTTGCAATTCTGTCTTGCATTCAGATCCTCTTCTTTGCCTTACCTCAACATATTTTTGGACGTTAGTTTTCATTTATAACTCTGCAGGTTTGTGAATTGCAGTGACCCTGAGCTCCATTTTTTAAGTTGCTCTTTTGTGAGCTGGCCTCAAAGCCGCAGGATTGCTTCAGGCCCTATTTTGGCTCTGGCGAGGCAGGCTGAGCCTTTTTTTAATTCTTATTCTTAATGGGAAATTAGAGTGACATGTGCCCGTCCAAACCCCTACAACTATTCTCTCATTGGTTCCCCCTCTTCCCGTTCATCCTCCTCACAATTTGCAAAATGTGTGAAACAGAAGTTTAAATGTGCTGATTCTCTAAGTGGGGAGATTCTAAGTAACGTGGCTGGAATGATGAACAGGAGCACCAGGAGAGGATAAATGAGGTGCATTTTAGACACATCTCCCGATCACATGGTGTACAGTCCTCTGGGTTTTCCATGCATGTTTTAGCTGTAGGAAGATGCCTTGAACCTGCAGATTTGGGACCCATTGAATGGGTACCAGGTAGTATTACTTTAAAGGGTGTGCATTTCCTCACCCAACCTCACATTTCTCTTAGCGCAAACAGTTTCCAGCCTTATGTCTCATCCTGCTGTGGGTCTAGATGTGTTCAATCCATGTTGCATCACCGTCCCTGAGGAAAAGTTGTAAGAGGTTTTCTCTGTCTCTCTGTCGTTTATTTTTTTCAATTTATTACTATATTGGTTACAGCTGATTTTCAAAGCTCTGTTTCTTGCTGCTGTACATCCACTTGATTCACGTACAGAGAGACATCAATAAATTCTTCTTCAGATTCTTACCAGTCATAGATATTCTTTTCCGGTGACTTGAGTGTGCTGCGTGCAGTTCTTTTAGCTACCGTGTAGGCCTTGTTGATTATCAGTTTGGTATTTGGAATGGTATCTTTGCTAATTTCAACCTCCTGGATGATGCCTCACCCCTCCCCACCTTTCCCGTTTAGCAGCCTTACGCGTGTTTTCTACATATTTGACTATGTTTTTGTTTTGTAAATTATTGCATGTGTAGCCATTTTGGATTCCACCTTTAAGTGATATCTTATGATATGTGTCTTTTTCTTTTTGAATTATGTCACTTAGAATGATCATACGTAACTCCTCCGGAGTTGTTACAACTGGCCATATTTCATTGATTTCCAGGCTGAGTAATATTCCACTCTACATAAGTACCACATCTCTATCCATTTTTTCCCTCCAGAGACATTTAAGTTATATCCTAGTCGAGGATCTTTTAAACAGAGAGGCAGTAAACATTGGGGTGCCTGTGTCCTCTCGATTTTTGTTTTTCCCAAGATATACGCCCATGAGTGCAAGTGCCCTATGCTCTGTGGCTCATTTTTTAGATGCTTTAGTAAACACAATACACTTATCCAGAATGGCCGTTGGCAATATACATTTCCACTATAAGCCTCACAGGGCTCCCTCTTCTCCTTGCCCTGTCCTGCATTTCTGGTGTTTACACTTTATGAGGATGGCTCTTCTGACTGATGCGAAGTGATATCTTTTGTAGTATTGATTTCCAGTGCCCACCTGTTTGGTTGGCTAAAAAAGTGTATGCCCTTTTCTTGAATATATACAGAAAAAAACGCATACAGCCTTTTTGGCCAACTGCAATGTTGGCAATGTTCAGCCCCTTTTCTTGTGCTTAATGGCGAGTCCTTTCTACCTCCTCAAATCCCTTTCCTGCCATTCTCCCTTGCTTACCAATCCTTTTCTCTGACTTTCCTCAAGACATTTTTCAGTGATAGATATTTTCAACTCTGCAGTTTCGTGAATTTTACTGCCCCTGAGTTCCATTGTTCAACTTGTGTTTATGGGAACTGGCCACAAAGCAGTGGGATTTCCTCAAGCCCTATACTGTTTCCATGGGCAACCCTAGCCTTTGGTCAATTCATCTTCCTGATAGGAAATTAGAGTGACATGTGCCTGTCTGAACACCTAGGACTTGTCTCTCATTGTTCCTCATCCTTCCGCTTCATCCTCTGGACAAATTCCAAACTGTATGCAACAGGATGTTGACAGTGCTGACATCTCCAAGTGGGGAGACTGTTAGTAAAGACGCTGGAGGGGTGAACCCGAGCACCAGGAGATGAGGAGATGAGATGCCTTTTCCAAACTCTTCCCGATCAGACGGTATACCATCCTCTGGATGTGACAGACATGTTTTAGCAGTAGGAAGAGTCCCATTCATGTAAGGAGAACACCAGGGCTTTTTCAAAATCAGTGTCTCCCCGAAACCCAAACTGGGGAGTTTTTTAAGCTACGGCTACACATATGTTCATTAAGGGCCTTGGGAAGTAGGCAGAGTCCAAACTTTAGATGATTGAAGTCTTCAGGGTCAGAAGCACTCACCACCGGCTTCCCTTAGGTTACACTTTAACTGTCATTGATAGATGATGTCAATAAAAATATCTATTCTTTTTCCGATTATTTCCCCTTATAGGTTATTGCAAAATATTGAGTGTAGTTCCCTGTGCTATACAGTAGTTCCTTGTTGATGATCTATTTTATACATAGCAGTGTGTATGTGTTAATTCCAAACTGTTAATTTATCCCTCCTCCCACCTTTCCCCTTTGGTAATAATAAATTATAAGATTTTATACTTCTCAGAAATGGGGGAGCTGAAAGAAAGGTATCATTTTCAATGGAAAAGCATTTAAAACAAGATTGAAGCTTTAACCAAGATTATTAGATGTACATCCTTGGAAAGAAATCACTTCATTTCTCTAATATTGACCTGACAAATAAGACAAACCTTTTCACTGAACTTGCTTATAATAAAGTGATGGAAATATCAAACGGAAGTGTTAGAAACATCTTATTTTACCCGAGCCTTCTAAACTGTTCTATGTTAACTACAGTTTGGCTCACACATCTGTTCATTGAAGTTACAATAGTCTCAATTTCTGTTACTGATCCTCCAGAGTGGACCCCAACAAGTGTCCCCCTGCCCAGTGTCATTGGGGCCAACAGATCGAGACTGAGTTTGGTTCCCAAGCAAAGGAAACTTTATATTTTGATCAGAGAACGGAGAGGTGAGAGCATGCACTACCCCGTGGGCTGTGGGCTGGGCTGCTGTGTAGAGATCCTGTCAGAGTCAGTGGGAGGGAGGGGGCGGAGCTCTCGAGGGCCGGGTTGGCTGCAGCTCAGGCTCTATATCTCGGAGTCTGCACTGGGCCCCAGGAGCTGAGTTGTCGACCCAGCCATTCTGCACTAGGAAATCTGGTCTGAAGTGCCGGGTGTGGAACCTCTGCATGCGGGACCCTAGGAGCACGTGAAATTAGACAAAGCACAAAGGATAAAAAAGGTCAGACTTGACTTTATTGCCCAGATTCTATTTTTATCTCCCAGGGATTTTTAATGGGCTTTGCTGGGGACAAACCCCTCCTCTGCCTTTTGTCCCGTTCCTCATTCTTGGAGTGCTGAGGGTGCAGACCCTTCTTCTGTAACTGCTGAGTGCTGAGTTGGGAGCCCTCATACCAGGGGACGAGGGTCAGAACTTCTCCCCAGCAGCCTCCAGGTGACGTTGATTGGCCCCAGGACCCCTGCCTCCCTGCTCGTCCACCTGAGCACCAGCATTGGAAGTGTTATAGATTCTAATGACCTTTAAGGATCCAGGAAAGAGATGTGCAGAGACGCTGTGGGGGCCGATTTCACCCCGCCCCACATTTGTTCGGCCACCTTAGGCTGACCGTTTCTGCCAGCCTAGATGCTCTGACCAGTAGTCTGCTCTTTCTTCAATTAGGCCCCTGAATTAACGTAAAAACAGCACCAGGTGTCAGAGCCCTGCCCGCTCAACTCCCAGACAGTCCAGGGTCAGTGGTGATCAAGGACCATGATGGCCACTGAGTCAACAGCCTTTTGAAGTAAACAGGAGTCCAGCCGGTCTTATTGGCCACCATCATCACGGTGTCTGTAGGCTTTTCTATGGTGACAGTGTGATATACTGTTCCCCCGCCAAGATTATTAGCTCCCCTCCGGGTGCAGTAAGTCCTGCAAGCAGTAGTCTACTCCTTCGGGACACACTATTGTTGTTTTATGAGAGAAACTCCAGGTCAAGTGATGTTCACACGAGTCGTCATGGTGCCCTGTTGCCCCCGGTTATCTCTCTGGATGATGGAGTTGGAGGGCCTCCTCACTCGAGGTCAGTGTGCCCACGGAGCGAACCCTGCAACTTCAGGGCATGGTTGGTGATTAGGATCACCACGTGGGGTCCTTTTCCCTTAGGAAGGAGGTGGCCTTTTGGGCTGCTGATTTCCAGGTTTTTAGATACCGCCAGTATCTTGGCCAGATGTGGCAGTGGGCCAAGCCCCTTGGTGACTGTAGTTTATCCTACCTGGATAGCATTCTTGCATTGTTCCATTTCAAGTGGTCCCAGTTTTTGCACTAATTCTCCAATGGCGATTCACCTTTCACCGGGAATGGAAAGGTCAAAGGGTTTAGCTCAATTAGGGAGTTCCAGGGCAAGGGTCTGAATTGACTGCTCTTTCCATTCTTGAAAGGCCACTTCTGGATTCTGTTCAAAAGGATCATCATCTTTTCCTTTCAGTGTTTCATATAGAGGCCCAGCTAGTAGACTGTAGTTAGGGATCCAGAAGCAGCAAACCCTGGCCTCCCCAGGATCCCCTAAGCTGTCTTCTAGTTTTAGAAAGGGGTAAGGCTGCAAATGGTTTCTTCCCTTTCCTGGGATGGGCTTCTCTGACCTTGTGTGAGAATGAAGCCCAGGCAGGTCACCGCAGTCTGTGATATTTGAGCTTTTTCTTGGACAACTTCTATCCTTTATTGGCTTGGTAGTTCAGAGGCCTCCTTAGTAGGGCTGGCGATCAGAATGTCATCTGCATATTGAAGGAGGGTTTCCTTTTCCAGAGGTAGAACATTTCGGTCTTTAGCTAAGCTTTCCCCAAAGATGGTGTGGGAATTTTTGAACCCTTGGGGCAAGACGGCCCGGAAGTATTGTTTTAGTTGTATGTTGAGTCCTGCCACTCACAAGCCAAAATTTCTTGTGACTCTGGGACTAATGGAATACAAAAGAAGGCATCATTGAAGACTAATACAGAATACCATGTCCTGGTGGTTGGTAGAATGACCAGCAGGGTGTAGGAATCAGGAGCACCTGGAGGTATATCCTCGGTGGCTTCACTGACTGTCCTGACATCCTTTACCAGGTCCCCAGCAGCCCATGGGGCTCTCGTGGTCAGGCCAATCCCAGGATATGGAGCTCTCCTGGGCAGGTACCCCACCCCCAACCCAGCCCACGGGGCTCTCATGGTCAGGCCTCTCCCAGGATACAGAGCTACCCTTGCAGGTACCGTGGCAGGGCTGGGCACACAGGAACCGTGCACATAGCCCTCATTGAAGAGCACCCCCAGCTCACCTGTCGCTCAGAGCTGACACAGAGCACCTCAGAGCAGGACTTGAACTAACAAACAGCAGCTCCGACAGGTCTGTGACCCTGGGCATCACTCTGTGTGGCCTCCCTCCACCTGGTCTTCCAGAGACTTCCACTGCACCCAGGGCACCAGGCCTCTGTCTCCAACCACCACCCACCCCTCCTCTCCCTGACTCCTGGGTTCCTCTCATTAGGAGAGGGTTTTCTTGAAGTTGTCTCCCACTCATGGGCCAGATAAAATGATCAGAAAACAAGCCAAAGCTGCATCCCCTTGTCTATCCTGACTCTCAAGAGCCCACACCTGTTCCTTGGACCTGGCCGGTTCAGCAAGTTCCATTTTCTGCAACTGTGAGCCCCTGAGGGGTGATGATTGGCTGACCTGGGCAGCCTTACCGTGCCGGCCAGCCCTCTCCAGGTGTGCCTGGGTTGAGATCAATATAAATACCACTCCAGGCAGCAAGAGCCCCTGCAGCTGTGCCTGACGCCATTTTCTCTGCCCTGTCAGCAGTCTCGGGGCTGGGCTGGTGGGAGGGAGTGAGAGGCCACGGCTTTGTGGGTGGCCCAGTGTGAGTGGGGCTCTGCTGGACTTTCTGCAGCAGTTGCCAGGCTGCCACCTGCTAAAGAAGAGGATGTGTCACCCATACCTGCTGCTGGAATTTCTCCCTGGGCAGAGGTGAGGAAGGAAAAAAGCAGTGGGGGCAGGGACAGGACGGGTATCTCAGGCAGGGAAATGGAAATCTTCCAGAAGAGCACCCAGGGCCAGGACCATCCTGGCTGGCCTGCAGGCACCAAGTCAGCTGGCATGCTGTCACTCGTGTGGCTCCATGGCCCTTCCTCTAGGCTTTCAAGTCCTTGTATATATTCAGGTGTTTTACCTGGGAAGGGTGGGAACAGTTCAGCAGCAACTGGCCTGGGGCTCAGCTCACGTTTACTCACAGATGCCTCGGCACGGTGCCCCAGCTTTGCAATGAGGACGCTTGTTGTGTGGGGGCTGCTGGCTGAATGGGAGACGATTCCCCACCACTGACCAACTTCAGAATTGTTTACAACTGGAGCAAGTGCCCTGCTACGGTTTTCCTCTGTGTAACTGGTGGGTTCTGTTTTTTTTTCTCTTTTTCATTTTTGGTTCAAGGTAGATTTTATTCCTCTTTTTTGTATTTACAGATATAAGCATGGAAATAATTTATTCATATAAATACATGTATGTGAAGGGAATAATTGCTTTTTCTGTTTTATTTTTTAAATTTTATTTCTTTTTAATTTTGAATTTTATTTTTTATTTTTATACAGCAGGTTCTTATTGGTTATCTATTTTATACATATAAATGTTTACATGCCAATCCCAATCTCTCAACTCCTCCCACCACCACCCCCCCAAGAGCTTTCCCCCCTTGTTGTCCATACGATTGTTGTCTACATCTGTTGCTCTATTTATGCCTTGCAAAATGGTTAATCTGCACAGTTTTTCTAGGTTCCACATATATGCATGAATATACAAGATTTGTTTTTCTCTTTCTGACTTACTTCACTCTGTATGACAGTCTCTAGATCCATCGACATCTATACAAATGACCCAATTTCATTCCTTTCATGGCTTAGTAATATTCCATTTTATATATGTACCACATCTTTATGCATTCGTCTGTCTGTGGGCATTTAGGTTGCTTCCATTACCTCGATATTGTAAATAGTGATGCAATGAACATTGCGTTGAATGTCTCTTTTTGATTTATGGTTTTGTCTGGGTATATGTCCAGTACTGGGATTGCTGTATCATATGGTAATTCTATTATTAGTTTCTTAAGAAACTCCATATTGTTCTCCATAGTGACTATATCAATTTATATTCCCAACAATAGTTGAAGAGGCTTCCTTTTTTCCACACCCTTTCCAGCATTTGTTGTTTGTAGATTTTCAGATGATGCCCATTCTAACAGGTGTGAGGTGATACCTCATTGTTGAGTCCATTTCGTTGAGCAAGGGGTAGGTCTTGTCTATTACATATTTGCCTTATGGAACGGTATCTGTGCTAATTTCAAACTCTGGTTTTATGCAGCACCCCAACTCACCTTTCCCCTTAAGCAAGCATAAGTTGGTTTTCTAAACTTGAGACCCTGTTCTGTTTTGTAATTCAGTTCATATGTAGCCAAGTTTACATTCCGTGTATTAGTGATACCTTATGATGTTTCTTTTTCTGTGTGACTTATTTCACTTAGAATCATCGTGCCTCAATCCACTCATTATGCTGGTACAGGCCTGGTGACACAGATTTCATTGCTGAGTGGTATTCTGTTGTACATAAGTACTGCAACTTCTTTATCAATTATTTGTTCTCTGGGATATTTAACTTGTACTGTAGAAGAGGTTCCTGTAAACAGAGCTGTCCCAAATTTTGGGGCGGCTGTGTCTTTTTGATTTTAATTTCCCTAAGCTATAGGACCATAAGTGGAAATGCCCTAGACTCTGTTGTTTTGTTTTTCAGATGTATCAGGAAACACCATACACTTCTCCAGAGTGGCTGTTGGCAATTTACATCCCGCCCATCAGCATAACAAGGCTCCTATTTCCCCATGGCCTATCTTGCCTTTCTGGATTTTACACTTTTTTCAGATGGCCCTTTAGACCGGGGGGAAGTGACACTTCTTAGTAGTTCGGATTTCCATTGCAAGCTTGCTTGGTTTGCCAAAAAGGGCGTATGTGTTTTTTCCTGAATATATTCAGGAACAAACTCATACGCCCTTTTTTGCCAAGTGCATCATTGTCGATGTTCTGCCTCTTTTCCTATGCTTTAAATGCAAATCCAGTCTACCTCCTGAAATCGGTTTCCTGAAATTCTGCCCCGCTTTCAAGTCCTCTTCGCAGCCTTACTTCAATATATTTTTGGACGTTATCTGTCATTTATAACTCTGCAGGTTTGTGAATTACAGGGCCCCTGAGCTCCTTTCTTCAACTCGCTTTCTTGTGAGCTGGCCGCAAACCCGCAAGACTGCTTCAGGCCCTAATCTGCTTCTGGCAGGGCACGCCGAGCCTTTGGTTAATTCCTCTTCCTGGTGGGAAATGAGTGTTAAATATGCCCGTCCAGACACCTACCTCACTCTCAACCCCTTGGTGATGTGGGTCCTCTGGTTTGTGGCCACCTTTGCTGGGTTCCTCACCTTTCGATGATGTGGCCCCACTAGTGTGAGGACACTCCTGCCTGGTTCTCATCCACGTGGTTATGTGGACCCCCTGGTGAGAGTCTGTTCCTGGCTGTGTTCCTCACCCTTCTGTGAGGGAGACCCTCTGCTGATAGGTCACTCATGCATGGCTGGCACACATTGCCTTGGTGAAGTCAGCTGTGTGGTGGCAGTTGGAACGTGCTGGGAATCTCCTCCCACCGGTGATGAGGGCCCTCTTGCGTCAGGCCCTAACTGCTGGGCTCACCAACTTTTCTTAGTGAGCCCAATGTTGCTTGGGCACTCCTCTTAGGATCCCATCTCCATGGGGATGTGGGCCTTCTGCTCTGAGGTTCCAATGGCTGGGTTGTTCACATTTTCATGATGTGGGCTCTCTGGTGTTAGTTCACAGAGGCCTGCATCCCATAGCCTCTGTGCTCTTGGCCGCCTGCTGGGAGGTTCCAACTGCTGGATTCCTCACTTTTTTAATATTTTGGGCCCTCTGTTGTGAGGATCCTCCTGCCTGCCTCACTCCCAGCCCCTTCGTGATGTGTGTCCTCTGGTTCGAGGCCACATGTGCTGGGTTCCTCACCTTTCGATGATGTGGGACCAATGGTCTTAGGAGACTCCTGCCTGGTTCACATCCCCTTGGTGATGTGGACCCTCTGTTGAGAGTCTGATCCTGGCTGGGTTCCTCACCCATCTGTGAGGTGGGTCGTCTGCTGTGAGGTCACTCCTGCCTGGCTTGCTCACCTCGCCTTGTGGACATGAGCCCTCTGGTGGCACTTAGAGCCTGCTGGGAGCCTCCTCCCCTCAGTGATGAGGGCCCTCTGGCGTCAGGCCCTAACTGCTGGGCTCCCCACATTTTGTGATGTGTGCCCAGTGGTGCGAGGACACTGCAGCCAGGTTCCCAGTCCCATGGGGATGTGGGCCTTCTGCTCTGAGGTCCCAACCCCTGGGTTGCTCACAGTTTCATGATGTGGGCTCTCTGCTGTTAGTTCACTCCTGCCTGCATCCCATAACTTCTGTGCTCTCAGTCGCCTGCTGGGAGGTTCCAACTGCTGGATTCCTCACCTTTCTTATTCTTTGGGCCCTCTGTTTTTAGGCTCCTCCTGCCTGCCTCACTCCCATTCCCTTTGTGATATGTGTCCTCTGATTTGAGGCCACATGTGCTGGGTTCCGCACCTTTCGATGATGTGGCCCCACTGGAGGGAAGACAGTCCTGACTGGTTCCCATCCCCTTGCTGATGTGGGCCCTCAGGTGAGAGTCTGATCCTGGCTGGGTTCCTCACCCTTCTGTGAGGTGGGCCCTCTGCTGTGAGGTCAATCATGCCTGTCTGGCACACGTCACCTTGGCGACGTGGGCCCTCTGGTGGCAGTTGGAGTGTGCTGGGATCCTCCTCCCCTCGGTGATTAGGGCCCTCTTGCCTTAGGCCATAACTGCTGGGCTCCCCACATTTTCTGATGTGCGCCAAGTGAGTGAGGACACTCTTGCCAGGTTCCCATCCCCATGGGGATATGGGCCTTCTGCTCTGAGGTCAAAACGCCTGGCTTGCTCACAGTACCATGATGTGGGCCCTCTGCTGTGAGTTCACTCCGGCAAGGATCCCTTATCATCGGTGCTCTGAGCCGCCTGCTGGGAGGTTCCAACTGCTGGATTCCTCAACTTTTTTATTCTATGTGCCCTCTGTTTTGAGGCTCCTCCTGCCTGCCTCACTGCCAGCCCCTTGGTGATGACTGTCCTATTGCTTGAGGCCACATGTGCTGCATTCCTCACCTTTCGATGATGTGGTCCCACTCGTGTGAGGACACTCCTGCCTGGTTCCCATCCCCTTGCTGAGGTGGGCCCTCTGGCGAGAGTCTAATCCTGTCTGGGTTCCTCAACGTTCTGTGAGGTAGGCCCTCTGCTGTGAGGTCACTCCTGCCTGGCTGGCACATGTCACCTTGGAGACGTGAGCCCTCTGGTGGCAGTTTGAGCATGCAGGGTGGCTCCTCCTCTCGGTGATGACGGCCCTCTGGCGTCAGGCCCTAAATTGTGGGCACCCCACATTTTCTGATGTGCACCCAGTGGTGTGAGGACACTCCAGCCAGGTTCCCATTCCCATGGGGATGTGGGCCTTCTGCGCTGAGGTCCCAATGCCTGGGTTGCTCACAGTTTTATGATGTGGGCCCTCTGCTGTGAGTTCACTGCGGCCTGGATTCCATAACCTCGGTGTTCTGAGCCACCTGCTGGAAGGTCTAAATGCTGGAATCCTCATGTTTTTTATATTATGTGCCCTGTGTTGTGAGGCTACTCCTGCCTGCCTCACTCCAAGGCCCTTGGTGATGTGGGTCCTCTGGTTTGAGGACACATGTGCTGGGTTCCTCACCTTAAGATGATGAGGCCCCACTGGTGTGAGGATAAACCTGACTGATTCCCATCCCCTTTGTTATGTGGGTCCTCTGGTGAGAGTCTGATCCTGGCTGGGTTCCTCACCCATCTGTGAGGTGGGCCCTGTACTATCAGGTAACTCTTGCCTGGCTTGCTCACCTCGCCTTGTTGACATGAGCCCTCTGGTGGCACTTGGACCATGCTGGGAGCCTCCTCACCTCTGTGATGAGGGCCCTCTGACATCAGGCCCTAACTGCTGGGCTCCCCACATTTTGTGATGTGTGCCCAGTGGTTCGAGGACACTCCAGCCAGGTTCACATCCCCATTGGGATGTGATCCTTCTGCTCTGTGGTCCCAACGGCTGGGTTGTTCACAGTTTCATGATGTGGGCTCTCTGCTGTTAGTTCACTCTGGCCTGGATGCCATAGCCTCTGTGTTCTGGGCCGCCTGCTCGGAGGTTCCAACTGCTCGATTCCTCAACTTTTGTATTCTATGGGTCCTGTGTTCCGGTGCTCCTCCTGCCTGCCTCACTCGCAACCCCTTCGTGATGTGGGTCCTCTGGTTTGATGCCACATGTGCTGGGTTCCGCAGCTTTCAATGATGTGGCCCCACTGGTGTGAGGACACTCCTGTCTGGTTCCCATCCCCTTGGTGATGTGGGCCTTCTGGTGACAGTCTGATCCTGGCTGGGTTCCTCACTCTTCTGTGAGGTAGGCCCTCTGCTGTGAGGTCAATCCTGCCTGACTTGCACACATCACCTTGGCGACGTGGGCCCTCTGTTGGCACATGGAACCTGCTGGGAGCCTCCTGCCCTCGGTGATGACGGCCCCCTAGCATCAGGCCCTAACTGCTGGGCTCCCCACGTTTTCTGATGTGAGCCCAGTGATGCCAGGACACTCCTGTCAGGTTCCCATCCCCATGGGGATGTGGGCTTTCTGCTCTGAGGTCCCAACGCCTGGGTTGCTCACAGTTTCATGATGTGGGCTCTCTGGTGTTAGTTCACTCCTGCTTGCATCCCATAGCTTCTGTGTTCTCGGCCGCCTGTTGGGAGGTTCCAAATGCTGGATTCCTCATCTTTTTTATTCTTTGGGCCCTCTGTTTTTAGGCTACTCCTACCTGCCTCACTCCCATCCCCTTTGTGATGTATTTCCTCTGATATGAGGCTGCATGTGCTGGGTTCCTCACCTTTTGATGAGTGGCGCCACTGGTGGGAGGACAGTCCTGACTGGTTCCCATCCCCTTGGTGTTGTGAGCCCTCTGGCGAGAGTCTCATCCTGCCTCGGTTCCTCACCCTTCTGTGAGATAGGCCCTCTGCTGTGAGGTCACTACTGCCTGGCTGGCGCATGCCACCTTGTAGACGTGGGCCCTCTGTTGGCAGTTGGAACCTCCTGGGAGTCTCCTCCCCTCAGTTATGAGGGCCCCCTGGCGTCAGGCCCTAACTGCTGGGCTCCTAATATTTTCTGATATGTGCTAAGTGGTGCGAGGCCACTCCTGCCAGGTTCCCATCCCAATGGGGATGTGGGCCTTCTGTTCTGAGGTCCCAACGGCTGGGCTGCTCACAGGTTCATGATGTGGGCCCTCTGCTGTGAGTTCACTGTGGCCTGGATCCCATAGCCTCGCTGCTCTGGGCCACTTGCTGGGAGGTTCCAACTGCTGGATTCCTCAACTTTTATATTCTATGGACCCTGTGTTGTGAGGCCAGTCCTGCCAGCCTCATTCCGAACCCCTTGGTGATGTGGTTCCTCTGGTTTGAGGACACATGTGCTGGGATCCTCACCTTTCGATGATGTTGTCCCACTGATGTGGGGACACTCCTGCCTGGTTCCCATCCCCTTGGTGATGTGGGCCCTCTGGTGAGAGTCTGATCCTGGCTGTGTTCCTCACCCTTCTGTGAGGTGGGCCCTCTGCTGTGAGGTCACTCCTGCCGGGCTGGCACACATCGCCTTGGCGACGTTGGCCCTCTGGTGGCAGCTAGAGACTGCTGGGAGCCTCCTCCTCTTGGTGATGAGTGCCCTCTAGCGTCAGGCCCTAACTTCTGAGCACCCCACGTTTTCTGATGTGAGCCCAGTGATGCCAGGACACTCCTGTCGTGTTCCCATCACCATGGGGATGTGGGCCTTCTGTTCTGAGGTCCCAACCCCTGGGTTGCTCACAGTTTCATGATGTGGGCTGTCTGGTGTTAGTTCACTCTGGCCTGCATCCCCTAGCCTCTGTGCTCTGGGCCGCCTGCTGGGAGGTTCCAGCTGCTGGATTCCTCACCTTTTTTATTTTTGGGCCCTCTGTTATGAGGCTCCTCCTGCCTGCCTCACTCCCAGCCCCTTGGTGATGGGTGTCCTATGGTTTGAAGCCACATGTTCTGGGTTCCTCACATTTAGATGTTGTGGCCCTACTCATGTGAGGACACTCCTGCCTGGTTCCAATCCATTTGGTGATGTGGGCCCTCTGGTGCGAGTCTGATCCTGACTGGGTTCGTCACACTTCTCTGAGGTGGGCCCTCTGCTGTGAGGTCATTCGTGCCTGGTTGGCACACATCGCCTTGGCGACGTCAGCCCTCTGGTGGCAGTTGGAGCCTGCTGGGAGCCTCCTTCCCTTGGTGATGAGGGTCCTCTGGCGTCAGGCCCTAACTGCTGGTCGCCCAAAATTTTCTGATACGTTCTCAGTGGTGCGAGAACACTCCTACCAGATTTCCATCCCCATGGGGATGTGGGCCTCCTGCTCTGAGGTCCCAATGGCTGGGTTGCTCAGTTTCATGACATGGGTTCTCTTCTGTGAGTTCACTGTGGCCTGGATCCCATAGCCTCGGTGCTCTGGGCCGCCTGCTGGGAGGTTCCAACTGCTGGATTCCTCACTTTTTTATTCTATGGGCCCAGTGTTGTGAGGCTACTCCTACATGCCTCACTCCGAGGCCCTTGGTGATGTGGGTCCTGTGGTTTGAGGACACATGTGCTGAGTACCTCACCTTTCGATGATGTGGCCCCACTGGTGTGAAGACACTCCTGCCTGGTTCCCATCCCCTTGGTGATGTGGGGCCTCTGGTGAGAGTCTGATGTTGGCTGGGTTTCTCACCCTTCTGTGAGGTGGGACCTCTTCTGTGACGTAACTCCTGCCTGGCTTGCTCACGTTACCTTGGCAATGTGAGCCCTCAGGTGGCAGTTGGAGCCGGCTGGGAATCTCCTCCCCTCAGTTATGAGAGCTCTGGATAAAACACATATGCGCTTTTTTGCCAAGTGCATTATTTTCCAAGTTCTGTCTCTTTTCTTATGCTTTAAGAGCGACTCCCGTGTACCTTCTGAAATCGTTTTCCAGCAATTCTGCCCCGCATTCAAGTCCTCTTCGCAGCCTAACTTCAGTATAATTTTGGATGATAGCTGTCATTTATAACTCCGCAGGTTTGTGAATTACAGTGCCCCTGAGCTCCTTTCTTCAACTCGCTTTCTTGTGAGCTGGCCGCAACACCGCAGGATTGCTTCAGGCCCTAGTGTGTTTCCGGCATGACACGCTGAGCCTTTGGTTAATTCCTCTTCCTGGTGGGAAATGAGAGTTAAATTTGCCCGTCCAGACACCTCCAGCTGGTCTCTCATTGGTTCTCCCTATTCCTGTTCATTTTCCGCAGAAATTGCAAACTAGGCCAAACAGGAGGTTAAAGGCACTGACTCTCCAAGTGGGGAGAGTGTTAGTAAAGCGTCTGGAATGTTGCACCCGAGTACCAGGGGACGAAAACTGAGACACATTTGAACACGTTTCCCGATCACACGGTGGATCATACTCTGGGTTCCACATGCATGTTTTAGCTGAAGGAAGAATCCCTTAAACCTGGAGAGTTGAGACCCATGGAATGGGTACCATGCAATATGACTTCAAAGGGTCTGCATTTGCTAACCAAACCTCACCAATCCTATCACTGCTGCGTTTATGCCGCTGTACACAAGCTTGTTTCTCTATCGGAGACATATAATTCCATAGGTTTTAAGATTCTTACTAGTCAGATATATTCTTAGGCATTTAATATGGGGTGTTGCGTCCACTTCGTTGAGCAAGGAATAGCTCTTGTCTATTATATATTTGGCTTATGGAATGGTATCTGTGCTAATTTCAATCTCTGGTTTTATGCAACACCCCAACTCACCTTTCCCCTTAAGCAAGCATAAGTTGGTTTTCTACATTTGAGACCCTGTTCTGTTTTGTAATTCAGTTCCTGTGTAGCCAAGTTTACATTCCGTGTAATAGTGATATCTTAGGATGTTTCTTTTTCTGTGTGACTTATTTCACTTAGAATCATCGTACCTGAATCCACTCATTATGCTGCTACGGGTCTGATGACATAGATTTCATTGCTGAGTGATATTGGATTGTACATAAATACCACAACTTCGTTATCCATTTTTCGCTTTCTGCGATATTGAACCTGTACCGTAAATGAGGTTCTTGTAAACAGAGCCGTCCCAAACTTTGGGTTGGCTGTGTCTTTTTGATTTTAATTTCCCTAAGCTATAGGACCATAAGTGGAAGTGCCGTAGGCTCTGTTGCTTTGTTTTTTGGATGTTTCAGGAAACACCATACACTTCTCCAGAGTGGCTGTTGGCAATTTACATCCCACCCATCAGCATAACAAGGCTCCCAGTTCTCCATGGCCTGTCCTGCCTTTCTGGATTTTACACTTTTTTCAGATAGCCCTTTTGACCGGGGGGCAGTGAGACTTCATTGTAGTGCAGATTTGCTTTGCAAGCTTGCTTGGTTGGCCAAAAAGTGCATATGCGTTTTTTCCTGAATATATTCAGGAAAAAACGCATACGCCCTTTTTGGCCAAGTGCATCATTGTGGACGTCCTGCCTATTTTCCTATGCTTTACATGCAATTCCAGTCTACCTCCTGAAATCGGTTTCCTGCAATTCTGCCCCGGTTTCAAGTCCTCTTGGCAGCCTTACTTCAATATATTTTTAGACGATAGCTGTCATTTATAACTCTGCAGGTTTGTGAATTACAGTGCCCCTGAGCTCCTTTCTTCAACTCGCTATCTTGTGAGCTGGCCGCAACACTGCAGGATTGCTTCAGGCCCTAGTGTGGTTCCGGCATGGCACGCTCAGCCTTTGGTTAATTCCTCTTCCTGGTGGGAAATGAGAGTTAAATTTGCCCGTCCGGACACCTCCAGCTATTTTCTCATTGGTTCTCCCTATTCCTGTTCATTTTCCGCAGAAATTGAAAACTGGGTCAAACAGGAGGTTTAAGGCACTGACTCCCAAATTGGGGAGAGTGTTAGTAAAGCGTCTGGAATGTTGCACCCGAGTAGCAGGGGACGAAAACTGAGACACATTTGAACACGTTTCCCGATCACACGGTGGATCATACTCTGGGTTCCAAATGCATGTTTTAGCTGAAGGAAGAATCCCTTAAACCTGGAGAGTTGAGACCCATGGAATGGGTACCATGCAATATGACTTCAAAGGGTCTGCATTTGCTCACCGAACCTCACCAATCCTATCACTGCTGCGTTTATGCCGCTGTACACACGCTTGATTCTCTTTCGGAGACATATAAATCCATAGGTTTTAAGATTCTTACTAGTCAGGTATATTCTTAGGTGTTTAATATGGGGTGTTGAGTCCACCTCGTTGAGCAAGGAGTAGCTCTTGTCTATTACATATTTGGCTTATGGAACGGTATCTGTGCTAATTTCAATCTCTGGTTTTATGCAGCACCCCAACTCACCTTTCCCCTTAAGCAAGCATAAGTTGGTTTTCTACATTTGAGACCCTGTTCTGTTTTGTAATTCAGTTCCTGTGTAGCCAAGTTTACATTCCGTGTAGTAGTGATATCTTATGATGTTTCTTTTTCTCTGTGAGTTATTTCACTTAGAATCATCGTACCTGAATCCACTCATTATGCTGCTACGGGCCTGATGACATAGATTTCATTGCTGAGTGATATTGCATTGTACGTAAGTACCACAACTTCTTTATCCATTTTTCGCTTTCTGTGATATTGAACTTGTACCCTAAACGAGGTTCTTGTAAACAGAGCCGTCCCAAACTTTGGGGTGGCTGTGTCTTTTTGAGTTTAATTTCCCTAAACTATAGGACCATAAGTGGAAGTGCCCTAGGCTCTGTTGCTTTGTTTCTTAGATGTTTCAGGACACACCATACACTTCTCCAGAGTGGCTGTTGGCAATTTACATCCCGCCCATCAACATAACAAGGCTCCCAGTTCTCCATGGCCTGTCCTGCCTTTCTGGATTTTACACTTTTTTCAGATAGCCCTTTTGACCGGGGGGCAGTGAGACTTCATTGTAGTGCAGATTTCCTTTGCAAGCTTGCTTGGTTGGCCAAAAAGGGCGTATGCATTTTTTCCTGAATATATTCAGGAAGAAACACATACACCCTTTTTGGCTAAGTGCATCATTGTGGACATTCTGCCTATTTTCCTATGCTTTACATGCAATTCCAGTCTACCTCCTGAAATCGGTTTCCTGCAATTCTGCCCCGTTTTTAAGTCCTCCTGGCAGCCTTACTTCAATATATTTTTGGACGATAGCTGTCATTTATAACTCTGCAGGTTTGTGAATGACAGTGCCACTGAGCTCCTTTCTTCAACCCGCTTTAATGTTACCTGGCTGCAACACCGCAGGATTGCTTCAGGCCCTAGTGTGGTTCCGGCATGGCACGCTGAGCCTTTGGTTAATTCCTCTTCCTGGTGGGAAATGAGAGTTAAATTTGCCCGTCCAGACACCTCCAGCTAGTCTCTCATTGGTTCTCCCTATTACTGTTCTTCTTCCGCAGAAATTGCATACTGGGCCAAACAGGAGGTTAAAGGCACTGACTCTCCAAGTGGGGAGAGTGTTAGTAAAGCATCTGGAATGTTGCACCTGAGTACCAGGGGACGAAAACTGAGACACATTTGAGCACGTTTCCCGATCACACGGTTGATCATACTCTGGGTTCCACATGCATGTTTTAGCTGAAGGAAGAATCCCTTCAACCTGGAGAGTTGAGACCCATGGAATGGGTACCATGCAATATGACTTCAAAGGGTCTGCATTTGCTCACCGAACCTCACCAATCCTATCACTGCTGCGTTTATGCCGCTGTACACACTCTTGATTCTCTTTTGGAGACATATCAATCCAAAGGTTTTAAGATTCTTACTAGTCAGGTATATTCTTAGGCGTTTAATATTGCGTGTTGAGTCCACTTCTTTGAGCGAGGAGTACCTCTTGTCTATTACATATTTGGCTTATGGAACGGTATCTGTGCTAATTTCAATCTCTGGTTTTATGCAGCACCCCAACTCACCTTTCCCCTTAAGCTAGCATAAGTTGGTTTTCTACATTTGAGACCCTGTTCTGTTTTGTAATTCAGTTCCTGTGTAGCCAAGTTTACATTCCGTGTATTAGTGATATCTTATGATGTTTCATTTGGTGTGTGACTTATTTCACTTAGAATCATCGTATCTGAATCCACTCATTATGCTGCTACGGACCTGATGACATAGATTTCATTGCTGAGTGATATTGCATTGTACGTAAGTACCACAACTTCTTTATCCATTTTTCGCTTTCTGCGATATTGAACTTGTACCGTAAACGAGGTTCTTGTAAACAGAGCCGTCACAAACTTTTGGGTGGCTGTGTCTTTTTGATTTTAATTTCCCTAAGCTATAGGACCATAAGTGGAAGTGCCTTAGGCTCTGTTGCTTTGTTTTTTAGATGTTTCAGGAAACACCATACACTTCTCCAGAGTGGCTGTTGGCAATTTACATCCCACGATTCAGCATAACAAGGCTCCCAGGTATCCATGGCCTGTCCTGCCTTTCTGGATTTTACACTTTTTTCAGATGGCCCTTTTGACTGGGGGGAAGTGAGACTTCATTGTAGTGCAGATTTCCTTTGCAAGCTTGCTTGGTTGGCCAAAAAGGGCGTATGCGTTTTTTCCTGAATATATTCAGGAAAAAACTCATATGCCGTTTTTGGCCAAGTGCATCATTGTGGACGTTCTGCCTCTTTTCCTATGCTTTACATGCAATTCCAGTCTACCTCCTGAAATAGGTTTCCTGCAATTCTGCCCCACTTTCAAGTCCTCTTGGCAGCCTTCCTTCATATATTTTTGGACGATAGCTGTCATTTATAACTCTGCAGGTTTGTGAATGACAGTGCCCCTGAGCTACTTTCTTCAACTCGCTTTCTTGTGAGCTGGCCGCAACACCGCAGGATTGCTTCAGGCCCTATTGTGGTTATGGCACGGCACGCTGAGCCTTTGGTTAATTCCTCTTCCTGGTGGGAAATGAGAGTTAAATTTGCCCGTCCAGACACCTCCAGCTAGTCTCTCATTGGTTCTCCCTATTGCTGTTCATCTTCCGCAGAAATTGCAAACTGGGCCAAACAGGAGGTTAAAGGCACTGACTCTCCAAGTGGGGAGAGTGTTAGTAAAGCGTCTGGAATGTTGTACCCGAGTACCAGGGGACGAAAATTGAGACACATTTGAACACGTTTCCCGATCACATGATGGATCATACTCTGGGTTCCACATGCATGTTTTAGCTGAAGGAAGAATCCCTTAAACCTGGAGAGTTGAGACCCATGGAATGGGTACCATGGAATATGACTTCAAAGGGTCTGGATTTGCTCACCGAGCCTCACCAATGCTATCACTGCGTTTATGCTGCTGTACACACGCTTGATTCTCTTTTGGAGACATATCAATCCATAGGTTTTAAGATTCTTACTAGTCAGGTATATTCTTAGGCGTTTAATATGGGGTGTTGAGTCCACTTCGTTGAGCAAGGAGTAGCTCTTGTTTATTACAGATTTGGCTTATGGAACGTTATCTGTGCTAATTTCAATCTCTGGTTTTATGCAGCACCCCAACTCACCTTTCCCCTTAAGCAAGCATAAGTTGGTTTTCTACATTTGAGACCCTGTTTTGTTTTGTAATTCAGTTCCTGGGTAGCCAAGTTTACATTCCGTGTATTAGTGATATCTTATGATGTTTCTATTTGTGTGTGACTTATTTCACTTAGAATCATCGTACCTGAATCCACTCATTATGCTGCTACGGGCCTGATGACATAGATTTCATTGCTGAGTGATATTGCATTGTAGGTAAGTAACACAAATTCTTTATCCATTTTTCGCTTTCTGTGATATTGAACTTGTAACGTAAAGGAGGTTGTTGTAAACAGAGCCGTCCCAAATATTGGGGTGGCTGTGTCTTTTTGATTTTAATTTCCCTAAGCTATAGGACCATAAGTGGAAGTGCCCTAGGCTCTGTTGCTTTGTTTTTTAGATGTTTCAGGAAACACCATACACTTCTCCAGAGTGGCTCTTGGCAATTTACATCCCGCCCATCAGCATAACAAGGCTCCCAGTTCTCCATGGCCTGTCCTGCCTTTCTGGATTTTACACTTTTTTCATATGGCCCTTTTGACCGGGGGGCAGTGAGACTTCATTTTAGTGCAGATTTCCTTTGCAAGCTTGCTTGGTTGGCCAAAAAGAGCATATGCGTTTTTTCCTGAATATATTCAGGAAAAAAGGCATACGCCCCTTTTGGCCAAGTGCATCATTGTGGACATTCTGCCTCTTTTCCTATGCTTTACATGCAATTCCAGTCTACCTCCTGAAATCGGTTTCTTGCAATTCTGCCTTGTTATCAGTGCCTCTTCATAGCCTTACCTCAATATACTTTTGGAAAATAGTTGGCCTTTATAACTCTGCAGGTTTTTGAAATGCAGTGGCCCTTAGCTCCATTTTTCTGCTCTTATTTTTGTGATCTTGCCTCATATCCACAGGATTTCTTCAGGCCCTATTCTTCTCTGGGGCGCCTTGCTCTGCCTTTGGTTAATTCTTCTTCCTGATGTGAAATTAGAGTGACATGTGCCCATTGAAACCGCTACAGCTATTTTCTCACTTGTTCCCCCTATTCCCATTCATCCTCCGCACTAAATGCAGACTGTGCGATACCGGAACTTAAAGGCATTGACTCTCCATGTGGGGATGTTGTTAGTAAAGTGGCTGGAATGTTGATCTGGAGTCCCAGGTGAGGAAAATGATGTGCGTTTTAGAAACCTTTCCCGATCATATGGTATACCATCCGCTGGATTTCCCATGCATGGTTTAGCTGTAGGATAGGAAGATTCCCTTCAACCTGGAGTGTTGGGACCCTTGGAATGAGTAGCATGAAGTATTGCATTAAACTTTCGGCAGTTGCTCACTAAATCTCACCAATCCTCTCAGCCCCAAGTGTCCAGCCTTATGTCTTATCCAGCTGTGGGTTTATATGTGGTCATTCCAGGTTGCATCACAGCCCCTGAGCGAATTTTGTAAGAATTTTTCTCTCTTTCATTGTTTCTGCGTTTTGGTTTTAAAATTTATTTCTATAATGGGGTTTAGCTCATTTTCACTGCTGTGTTTGTGCCGCTCTGCACACACTCGATTCCCTTATGGAGATATATCAATACATGGGTTTTAAGATTCTTATTACTCAGATATATTTCTCTGTGGTGTATTGGGTGTGTTGAGGTCAGTTCATTGAGCAAGGTGTAGATCTTGTCTAATACCTATTTGGTTTATTGAACGGTATCTGTGCTAATTTCAAACTCTGGTTTTATGCATCACCCCACCTCTCCTTTCCCCTTAAGCTGACATAAGTGTGTTTTCTAAATGTGAGACACTGTTCTGTTTTGTAATTCATTTTTTGTGCAGCCATATTTATCCTCCCTCTATAAGTGATATCTTATGATATGTTTCTTTTTCTGTTTGACTTATTTCAAGTAGTATTATCGGACCTAAATCCACTCTTTATCCTTCTACTAGCCTTATTACATTGATTTCATGGTGAAGAGATATTCCATTGTACGTAAGTATCACATTTTCTTTATCCATTGTTCTCTTTCCTGGGATATTTAAGGTGTACTGAAGTTGAGCTTCTTGTAAACAGAGTAGCCCTAAACTGTGGTGTGCTTGTGTCTTGTTGATTTTTAGACTTCCCTAGATATATTTCCATGATTGGAAGTGCCCTATGCTCTGTAGCTCTGTTTTTTAGATGATTTAGGAACCACCATACACTTCTCCAGAGTGGCTCTCGGCAGTTCACACACTGTCCATCAGCGTATAAAGGCTCCCTGTTCTCCATGGCCTGTCCTGCATTTCTGGTTTTTACAATTTTTTCGGATGGCCCTTTTGACCGGTGGGAAATGAGACTTCTTTGTTGTGCACATTTGCATTGCTTGCTTGCTTGGTTGCCCATAAAGTGCGTATGCGTTTTTTCCTGGATATATTCAGGAAAAAACGCATACTCCCTTTTGGGCCAACTGCATCATTGTCGAAATTCTGCCGCTTTTCATGTGCTTTAAAGACGAGTCCAATCTATCTCTTGAAATCTGTTTCTTGCAATTCTGTCTTGCATTCAGATCCTCTTCTTTGCCTTACCTCAACATATTTTTGGACGTTAGTTTTCATTTATAATTCTGCAGGTTTGTGAATTGCAGTGACCCTGAGCTCCATTTTTTAAGTTGCTCTTTTGTGAGCTGACCTCAAAGCCACAGGATTGCTTCAGGCCCTATTTTGGCTCTGGCGAGGTGGGCTGAGCCTTTTTTTAATTCTTATTCTTAATGGGAAATTAGAGTGACATGTGCCCGTCCAAACCCCTACAACTATTCTCTCATTGGTTCCCCCTCTTCCCGTTCATCCTCCTCACAATTTGCAAAATGTGTGAAACAGAAGTTTAAATGTGCTGATTCTCTAAGTGGGGAGATTGTAAGTAACATGGCTGGAATGATGAACAGGAGCACCAGGAGAGGATGAATGAGGTGCATTTTAGACACATCTCCTGATCACATGGTGTACAGTCCTCTGGGTTTTCCATGCATGTTTTAGCTGTAGGAAGATGCCTTGAACCTGCAGATTTGGGACCCATTGAATGGGTACTAGGTAGTATTACTTTAAAGGGTGTGCATTTCCTCACCCAACCTCACATTTCTCTTAGCGTGAACAGTTTCCAGCCTTATGTCTCATCCTGCTGTGGGTCTAGATGTGTTCAATCCATGTTGCATCACCGTCCCTGAGGAAAAGTTGTAAGAGGTTTTCTCTGTCGTTTATTTTTTTCAATTTATTACTATATTGGTTACAGCTGATTTTCAAAGCTCTGTTTCTTGCTGCTGTACATCCACTTGATTCACGTACAGAGAGACATCAATAAATTCTTCTTCAGATTCTTACCAGTCATAGATATTCTTTTCCGGTGACTTGAGTGTGCTGAGTGCAGGTCTTTTAGCTACCGTGTAGGCCTTGTTGATTATCAGTTTGGTATTTGGAATGGTATCTTTGCTAATTTCAACCTCCTGGATGATGCCTCACCCCTCCCCACCTTTCCCGTTTAGCAGCCTTACGCGTGTTTTCTACATATTTGACTATGTTTTTGTTTTGTAATTTATTTCATGTGTAGCCATTTTGGATTCCACCTTTAAGTGATATCTTATGATATGTGTCTTTTTCTTTTTGAATTATGTCACTTAGAATGATCATACGTAACTCCTCCGGAGTTGTTACAACTGGCCATATTTCATTGATTTCCAGGCTGAGTAATATTCCACTCTACATAAGTACCACATCTCTATCCATTTTTTCCCTCCAGAGACATTTAAGTTATATCCTAGTCGAGGATCTTTTAAACAGAGAGGCAGTAAACATTGGGGTGCCTGTGTCCTCTCGATTTTTGTTTTTCCCAAGATATACGCCCATGAGTGCAAGTGCCCTATGCTCTGTAGCTCATTTTTTAGATGCTTTAGTAAACACAATACACTTCTCCAGAATGGCCGTTGGCAATATACATTTCCACTATAAGCCTCACAGGGTTCCCTCTTCTCCTTGCCCTGTCCTGCATTTCTGGTGTTTACACTTTATGAGGATGGCTCTTCTGACTGATGCGAAGTGATATCTTTTGTAGTATTGATTTCCAGTGCCCACCTGTTTGGTTGGCTAAAAAAGTGTATGCCCTTTTCTTGAATATATACAGAAAAAAACGCATACAGCCTTTTTGGCCAACTGCAATGTTGGCAATGTTCAGCCCCTTTTCTTGTGCTTAATGGCGAGTCCTTTCTACCTCCTCAAATCCCTTTACTGCCATTCTCCCTTGCTTACCAATCCTTTTCTCTGACTTTCCTCAAGACATTTTTCAGTGATAGATATTTTCAACTCTGCAGTTTCGTGAATTTTACTGCCCCTGAGTTCCATTGTTCAACTTGTGTTTATGGGAACTGGCCACAAAGCAGTGGGATTTCCTCAAGCCCTATACTGTTTCCACGGGCAACCCTAGCCTTTGGTCAATTCGTCTTCCTGATTGGAAATTAGAGTGACATGTGCCTGTCTGAACACCTAGGACTTGTCTCTCATTGTTCCTCATCCTTCCGCTTCATCCTCTGGACAAATTCCAAACTGTACACAACAGGATGTTGACAGTGCTGACATCTCCAAGTGGGGAGACTGTTAGTAAAGACGCTGGAGGGGTGAACCCGAGCACCAGGAGATGAGGAGATGAGATGCCTTTTCCAAACTCTTCCCGATCAGATGGTATACCATCCTCTGGGTGTGACAGACATGTTTTAGCAGTAGGAAGAGTCCCATTCATGTAAGGAGAACACCAGGGCTTTTTCAAAATCAGTGTCTCCCTGAAACCCAAACTGGGGAATTTTTTAAGCTCCGGCTACACATATGTTCATTAAGGGCCTTGGGAAGTAGGCAGAGTCCAAACTTTAGATGATTGAAGTCTTCAGGGTCAGAAGCACTCACCACCGGCTTCCCTTAGGTTACACTTTAACTGTCATTGATAGATGATGTCAATAAAAATATCTATTCTTTTTCCGATTATTTCCCCTTATAGGTTATTGTAAAATATTGAGTGTAGTTCCCTGTGCTATACAGTAGTTCCTTGTCGATGATCTATTTTATACATAGCAGTGTGTATGTGTTAATTCCAAACTGTTAATTTATCCCTCCTCCCACCTTTCCCCTTTGATAATAATAAATTATAAGATTTTCTACTTCTCAGAAATGGGGGAGCTGAAAGAGAGGTATCATTTTCAATGGAAAAGCATTTAAAACAAGATTGAAGCTTTAACCAAGATTATTAGATGTACATCCTTGGAAAGAAATCACTTCATTTCTCTAATATTGACCTGACAAATAAGACAAACCTTTTCACTGAACTTGCTTATAATAAAGTGATGGAAATATCAAATGGAAGTGTTAGAAACATCTTATTTTACCCGAGCCTTATAAACTGTTCTATGTTAACTACAGTTTGGCTCACACATCTGTTCACTGAAGTTACAATAGTCTCAATTTCTGTTACTGATCCTCCAGAGTGGACCCCAACAAGTGTCCCCCTGCCCAGTGTCATTGGGGCCAACAGATCGAGACTGAGTTTTGTTCACAAGCAAAGGAAACTTTATATTTTGATCAGAGAATGGAGAGGTTTAGAGCATGCACTACCCCGTGGGCTCTGGGCTGGGCTGGGCTGCTGTGTAGAGATCCTGTCAGAGTCAGTGGGAGGGAGGGGGCGGAGCTCTGGAGGGCCGGGTTGGCTGCAGCTCAGGCTCTATATCTCGGAGTCTGCACTGGGCCCCAGGAGCTGAGTTGTCGACCCAGCCATTCTGCACTAGGAAATCTGGTCTGAAGTGCCGGGTGTGGAACCTCTGCATGCGGGACCCTAGGAGCACGTGAAATTAGACAAAGCACAAAGGATAAAAAAGGTCAGACTTGACTTTATTGCCCAGATTCTATTTTTATCTCCCAGGGATTTTTAATGGGCTTTGCTGGGGACAAACCCCTCCTCTGCCTTTTGTCCCGTTCCTCATTCTTGGAGTGCTGAGGGTGCAGACCCTTCTTCTGTAACTGCTGAGTGCTGAGTTGGGAGCCCTCATACCAGGGGACGAGGGTCAGAACTTCTCCCCAGCAGCCTCCAGGTGACGTTGATTGGCCCCAGGACCCCTGCCTCCATGCTCGTCCGCCTGAGCACCAGCATTGGAAGTGTTATAGATTCTAATGACCTTTAAGGGTGCAGGAAAGAGATGTGCAGAGACGCTGTGGGGGCCGATTTCACCTCGCCCCACATTTGTTCGGCCACCTTATGCTGACCGTTTCTGCCAGCCTAGATGCTCTGACCACTAGTCTGCTCTTTCTTCAATTAGGCCCCTGAATTAACGTAAAAACAGCACCAGGTGTCAGAGCCCTGCCCGCTCAACTCCCAGACAGTCCAGGGTCAGTGGTGATCAAGGACCATGATGGCCACTGAGTCAACAGCCTTTTGAAGTAAACAGGAGTCCAGCTGGTCTTATTGGCCACCATCATCATGGTGTCTGTAGGCTTTTCTATGGTGACAGTGTGATATACAGTTCCCCCGCCAAGATTATTAGCTCCCCTCCGGGTGCAGTAAGTCCTGCAAGCAGTAGTCTACTCCTCCGGGACACACTATTGTTGTTTTATGAGAGAAACTCCAGGTCAAGTTATGTTCACACGAGTCGTCATGGTGCCCTGTTGCCCCCGGTTATCTCTCTGGATGTTGGAGTTGGAGGGCCTCCTCACTCGAGGTCGGTGTTCCCACGGAGTGAACCCTGCAACTTCAGGGCATGGTTGGTGATTAGGATCACCACGTGGGGTCCTTTTCCCTTAGGAGGGAGGTGGCCTTTTGGGCTGCTGATTTCCAGGTTTTTAGATACCACCAGTATCTTGGCCAGATGTGGCAGTGGGCCAAGCCCCTTGGTGACTGTAGCTTATCCTACCTGGATGACATTCTTGCGTTGTTCCATTTCAAGTGGTCCCAGTTTTTGCACTAATTCTCCAATGGCGATTCACCTTTCACCGGGAATGGAAAGGTCAAAGGGTTTAGCTCAATTAGGGAGTTCCAGGGCAAGGGTCTGAATTGACTGCTCTTTCCATTCTTGAAAGGCCACTTCTGGATTCTGTTCAAAAGGATCATCATCTTTTCCTTTCAGTGTTTCATATAGAGGCCCAGCTAGTAGACTGTAGTTAGGGATCCAGAAGCAGCAAACCCTGGCCTCCCCAGGAACCCCTAAGCTGTCTTCTAGTTTTAGAAAGGGGTAAGGCTGCAAATGGTTTCTTCCCTTTCCTGGGATGGGCTTCTCTGACCTTGTGTGAGAATGAAGCCCAGGCAGGTCACCGCAGTCTGTGATATTTGAGCTTTTTCTTGGACAACTTCTATCCTTTATTGGCTTGGTAGTTCAGAGGCCTCCTTAGTAGGGCTGGCGATCAGAATGTCATCTGCATATTGAAGGAGGGTTTCCTTTTCCAGAGGTAGAACTTTTTGGTCTTTAGCTAAGCTTTCCCCAAAGATGGTGTGGGAATTTTTGAACCCTTGGGGCAAGACGGCCCGGAAGTATTGTTTTAGTTGTATGTTGTGTCCTGCCACTCACAAGCCAAAATTTCTTGTGACTCTGGGACTAATGGAATACAAAAGAAGGCATCATTGAAGACTAATACAGAATACCATGTCCTGGTGGTTGGTAGAATGACCAGCAGGGTGTAGGAATCAGGAGCAACTGGAGGTATATCCTCGGTGGCTTCACTGACTGTCCTGACATCCTTTACCAGGTCCCCAGCAGCCCATGGGGCTCTCGTGGTCAGGCCAATCCCAGGATATGGAGCTCTCCTGGGCAGGTATCCCACCCCCAACCCAGCCCACGGGGCTCTCATGGTCAGGCCCCTCCCAGGATACAGAGCTACCCTTGCAGGTACCGTGGCAGGGCTGGGCACACAGGAACCGTGCACATAGCCCTCATTGAAGAGCACCCCCAGCTCACCTGTCGCTCAGAGCTGACCCAGAGCACCTCAGAGCAGGACTTGAACTAACAAACAGCAGCTGCGACAGGTCTGTGACCCTGGGCATCACTCTGTGTGGCCTCCCTCCACCTGGTCTTCCAGAGACTTCCACTGCACCCAGGGCACCAGGCCTCTGTCTCCAACCACCACCCACCCCTCCTCTCCCTGACTCCTGGGTTCCTGCCATTAGGAGAGGGTTTTCTTGAAGTTGTCTCCCACTCATGGGCCAGATAAAATGATTAGAAAACAAGCCAAAGCTGCAGCCCCTTGTCTATCCTGACTCTCAGGAGCCCACACCTGTTCCTTGGACCTGGCCGGTTCAGCAAGTTCCATTTTCTGCAACTGTGAGCCCCTGAGGGGTGATGATTGGCTGACCTGGGCAGCCTTACCGTGCCGGCCAGCCCTCCCCAGGTGTGCCTGTGTTGAGATCAATATAAATACCACTGCAGGCAGCAAGAGCCCCTGCAGCTGTGCCTGACGCCATTTTCTCTGCCCTGTCAGCAGTCTCGGGGCTGGGCTGGTGGGAGGGAGTGAGAGGCCACGGCTTTGTGGGTGGCCCAGTGTGAGTGGGGCTCTGCTGGACTTTCTGCAGCAGTTGCCAGGCTGCCACCTGCTAAAGAAGAGGATGTGTCACCCATACCTGCTGCTGGAATTTCTCCCTGGGCAGAGGTGAGGAAGGAAAAAAGCAGTGGGGGCAGGGACAGGACGGGTATCTCAGGCAGGGAAATGGAAATCTTCCAGAAGAGCACCCAGGGCCAGGACCATCCTGGCTGGCCTGCAGGCACCAAGTCAGCTGGCATGCTGTCACTCGTGTGGCTCCATGGCCCTTCCTCTAGGCTTTCAAGTCCTTGTATATATTCAGGTGTTTTACCTGGGAAGGGTGGGAACAGTTCAGCAGCAACTTGCCTGGGGCTCAGCTCACGTTTACTCACAGATGCCTCGGCACGGTGCCCCAGCTTTGTAATGAGGACGCTTGTTGTGTGGGGGCTGCTGGCTGAATGGGAGACGATTCCCCACCACTGACCAACTTCAGAATTGTTTACAACTGGAGCAAGTGCCCTGATACGGTTTTCCTCTGAGTAACTGGTGGGTTCTGTTTTTTTTTTTCTCTTTTTCGTTTCTGGTTCAAGGTAGATTTTATTCCGCTTTTTTGTATTTACAGATATAAGCATGGAAATAATTTATTCATATAAATACATGTATGTGAAGGGAATAATTGTTTTTTCTGTTTTATTTTTTAAATTTTATTTCTTTTTAATTTTGAATTTTATTTTATATTTTTATACAGCAGGTTCTTATTGGTTATCTATTTTATACATATAAATGTTTACATGCCAATCCCAATCTCTCAACTCCTCCCACCACCACCCCTCCAAGAGCTTTCCCCCCTTGTTGTCCATACGATTGTTGTCTACATCTGTTGCTCTACTTATGCCTTGCAAAACTGTTAATCTGTACAGTTTTTCTAGGTTCCACATATATGCATGAATATACAAGATTTGTTTTTCTCTTTCTGACTTACTTCACTCTGTATGACAGTCTCTAGATCCATCGACGTCTCTACAAATGACCCAATTTCATTCCTTTCATGTCTTAGTAATATTCCATTTTATATATGTGCCACATCTTTATGCATTCGTCTGTCTGTGGGCATTTAGGTTGCTTCCATTACCTCGATATTGTAAATAGTGATGCAATGAACATTGCGGTGAATGTCTCTTTTTGATTTATGGTTTTGTCTGGGTATATGTCCAGTACTGGGATTGCTGTATCATATGGTAATTCTATTATTAGTTTCTTAAAAAACTCCATATTGTTCTCCATAGTGACTGTATCAATTTATATTCCCAACAATAGTGGAAGAGGCTTCCTTTTCTCCACACCCTTTCCAGCATTTGTTGTTTGTAGATTTTCAGATGATGCCCATTCTAACAGGTGTGAGGTGATACCTCATTGTTGAGTCCATTTCGTTGAGCAAGGGGTAGGTCTTGTCTATTACATATTTGGCTTATGGAACGGTATCTGTGCTAATTTCAAACTCTGGTTTTATGCAGCACCCCAACTCACCTTTCCCCTTAAGCAAGCATAAGTTGGTTTTCTAAACTTGAGACCCTGTTCTGTTTTGTAATTCAGTTCATGTGTAGCCAAGTTTACATTCCGTGCATTAGTGATACCTTATGATGTTTCTTTTTCTGTGTGACTTATTTCACTTAGAATCATCGTGCCTCAATCCACTCATTATGTTGGTACAGGCCTGGTGACACAGATTTCATTGCTGAGTGGTATTCTGTTGTACGTAAGTACCACAACTTCTTTATCAATTATATGTTCTCTGGGATATTTAACTTGTACTGTAGAAGAGGTTCCTGTAAACAGAGCCATCCCAAATTTTGGGGTGGCTCTGTATTTTTGATTTTAATTTCCCTAAGCTATAGGACCATAAGTGGAAATGCCCTAGACTCTGTTACTTTGTTTTTCAGATGTATCAGGAAACACCATACACTTCTCCAGAGTGGCTTTTGGCAATTTACATCCCGCCCATCAGCATAACAAGGCTCCTTTTTCCCCATGGCCTGTCTTGCCTTTCTGGATTTTACACTTTTCTCAGATGGCCCTTTAGACCGGGGGGAAGTGACACTTCATAGTAGTTCGGATTTCCATTGCAAGCTTGCTTGGTTTGCCAAAAAGGGCGTATGTGTTTTTTCCTGAATATATTCAGGAACAAACTCATACGCCCTTTTTTGCCAAGTGCATCATTGTCGATGTTCTGCCTCTTTTCCTATGCTTTAAATGCAAATCCAGTCTCCCTCCTGAAATCGGTTTACTGAAATTCTGCCCCGCTTTCAAGTCCCTTTGCAGCCTTACTTCAATATATTTTTGGATGTTATCTGTCATTTATAACTCTGCAGGTTTGTGATTTACAGGGCCCCTGAACTCCTTTCTTCAACTCGCTTTCTTGTGAGCTGGCCGCAAACCCGCAAGACTGCTGCAGGCCCTAATCTGCTTCTGGCAGGGCATGCTGAGCCTTTGGTTAATTCCTCTTCCTGGTGGGAAATGAGTGTTAAATATGCCCGTCCAGACACCTACCTCACTCTCAACCCCTTGGTGATGTGGGTCCTCTGGTTTGTGGCCACCTTTGCTGGGATCCTTACCTTTCGATGATGTGGCCCCACTAGTGTGAGGACACTCCTGCCTGGTTCTCATCCACGTGGTTATGTGGACCCCCTGGTGAGAGTCTGTTCCTGGCTGTGTTCCTCACCCTTCTGTGAGGGAGACCGTCTGCTGATAGGTCACTCCTGCATGGCTGGCACACATTGCCTTGGTGAAGTCAGCCGTGTGGTGGCAGTTGGAGCGTGCTGGGAATCTCCTCCCCCCGGTGATGAGGGCCCTCTTGCGTCAGTCCCTAACTGCTGGGCTCACCAACTTTTCTTAGTGAGCCCAGTGATGCTTTGGCACTCCTCTTAGGATCCCATCTCCATGGGGATGTGGGCCTTCTGCTCTGAGGTCCCAACGGCTGGTTCTCCACATTTTCATGATGTAGGCTCTCTGGTGTTAGTTCACAGAGGCCTGGATCCCATAGCCTCTGTGCTCTTGGCCGCCTGCTGGGAGGTTCCAACTGCTGGATTCCTCACTTTTTTAATATTTTGGGCCCTCTGTTGTGAGGATCCTCCTGCCTGCCTCACTCCCAGCCCCTTCGTGATGTGTGTCCTCTGGTTTGAGGCCGCATGTGCTGGGATCCTCACCTTTCGATGATGTGGGACCAATGGTCTTAGGAGACTCCTGCCTGGTTCACATCCCCTTGGTGATGTGGGCCCTCTGGTGAGAGTCTGATCCTGGCTGTGTTCCTCACCCTTCTGTGAGGTGGGCCCTCTGCTGTGAGGTCACTCCTGCCGGGCTGGCACATATCGCATTGGTGACGTTGGCCCTCTGGTGGCAGCTGGAACCTGCTGTGAGCGTCCTCCCCTCGGTGATGAGTGCCCTCTAGCGTCAGGCCCTAACTTCTGAGCACCCCACGTTTTCTGATGTGAGCCCAGTGATGCCAGGACACTCCTGTCATGTTCCCATCACCATGGGGATGTGGGCATTCTGCTCTGAGGTCCCAATGTCTGGGTTGCTCACAGTTTCATGATGTGGGCTGTCTGGTGTTCGTTCACTCCGGCCTGGATCCCCTAGCCTCTGTGCTCTGGGCCACCTGCTGGGAGGTTCCAACTGCTGGATTCCTCACCTTTCTTATTTTTTAGCCCTCTGTTGTGAGGCTCCTCCTGCCTGCCTCACACCCAGCCCCTTGGTGATGGGTGTCCTATGGTTTGAAGCCACATGTTCTGATGTGGCCCTACTCATGTGAGGACACTCCTGCCTGGTTCCAATCCATTTGGTGATGTGGGCCCTCTGGTGCGAGTCTGATCCTGACTGGGTTCGTCACACTTCTCTGAGGTGGGCCCTCTGCTGTGAGGTCATTCGTGCCTGGTTGGCACACATCGCCTTGGCGATGTCAGCCCTCTGGTGGCAGTTGGAGCCTGCTGGGAGCCTCCTTCCCTTGGTGATGAGGGTCCTCTGGCGTCAGGCCCTAAATGCTGGTCTCCCAAAATTTTCTGATATGTTCTCAGTGGTACAAGGACACTCCTACCAGATTTCCATCCCCATGGGGATGTGGGCCTCCTGCTCTGAGGTCCCAATGGCTGCGTTTCTCAGTTTCATGACATGGGCCCTCTTCTGTGAGTTCACTGTGGCCTGGATACCATAGCCTCGGTGCTCTAGGCTGCCTGCTGTGAGGTTCCAACTGCTGGATTCCTCACTATTTTATTCTGTGGGCACAGTGTTGTGAGGCTACTCCTGCCTGCCTCACTCCAAGGCCCTTGGAGATGTGGGTCCTCTGGTTTGAGGACACATGTGCTGAGTACCTCACCTTTCGATGATGTGGCCCCACTGGTGTGAAGACACTCCTGCCTGGTTCCCATCCCCTTGGTGATGTGGGCCCTCTGGTAAGAGTCTGATGTTGGCTGGGTTTCTCACCCTTCTGTGAGGTGGGACCTCTGCTGCGAGGTAAGTCCTGCCTGGCTTGCTCACGTTGCCTTGGCATTGTGAGCCCTCAGGTGGCAGTTGGAGCCTGCTGGGAATCTCCTCCCCTCGGTTATGAGAACTCTGGTTAAAACACATATGCACTTTTTTGCCAAGTGCATTATTTTCCAAGTTCTGTCTCTTTTCCTATGCTTTAAGAGCGACTACCGTGTACCTTCTGAAATCGGTTTCCTGCAATTCTGCCCCACTTTCAAGTCCTCTTGGCAGCCTTACTTCAATATATTTTTGGACGATAGCTGTCATTTATAACTTTGCAAGTTTGTGAATTACAGTGTCCCTGAGCTCCTTTCTTCAACTCGCTTTCTTGTGAGCTGGCCGCAACACCACAGGATTGCTTCAGGCCCTAGTGTGGTTCCGGCACAGCACGCTGAGCCTTTGGTTAATTCCTCTTCCTGGTGGGAAATGAGAGTTAAATTTGCCCGTCCAGACACCTCCAGCTAGTCTCTCATTGGTTCTCCCTATTCCTGTTCATCTTCCGCAGTAATTGCAAACTGGGCCAAACAGGAGGTTAAAGGCACTGACTCTCGAAGTGGGGAGAGTGTTAGTAAAGCGTCTGGAATGTTGCAACCGAGTACCAGGGGATGAAAACTGAGACACATTTGAACATGTTTCCCGATCACACGGTGGATCATACTCTGGGTTCCACATGCATGTTTTAGCTGAAGGAAGAATCCCTTAAACCTGGAGAGTTGAGACCCATGGAATGGGTACCATGCAATATGACTTCAAAGGGTCTGCATTTGCTCACCGATCCTCACCAATCCTATCACTGCTGCGCTTATGCCGCTGTACACATGCTTGATTCTCTTTTGGAGACATATAAATCCATAGGTTTTAAGATACTTACTAGTCAGGTATATTCTTAGGCGTTTAATATGGGGTGTTGAGTCCACTTCCTTGAGCAAGCAGTAGCTCTTGTCTATTACATATTTGGCTTATGGAACGGTATCTGTGCTCATTTCAATCTCTGGTTTTATGCAGCACCCCAACTCACCTTTCCCCTTAAGCAAGCATAGGTTGGTTTTGTACATTTGAGACCCTGTTCTGTTTTGTAATTCATTTCCTGTGTAGCCAAGTTTACATTCCGTGTATTAGTGATATCTTATGATGTTTCTTTTTCTGTGTGACTTATATCACTTAGAATCATCGTACCTGAATACACTCATTATGCTGCTACGGGCCTGATGACATAGATTTCATTGCTGAGTGATATTGCATTGTACGTAAGTACCACAATTTCTTTATGCGTTTTTCGCTTTCTGCGATATTGAACTTGTACCGTAAACGAGGTTCTTGTTATCAGAGCCATCTCAAACTTTGGGGTGGCTGTGTCATTTTGATTTTAATTTCCCTAAGCTATAGGACCATAAGTGGAAGTGCCCTAGGCTCTGTTGCTTTGCTTTTTAGATGTTTCAGGAAACACCATGCACTTCTCCAGAGTGGCTGTTGTCAATTTACATCCCGCCCATCAGCATAACAAGGCTCCCAGTTCTCCATGGCCTGTGCTGCCTTTCTGGATTTTACACTTTTTTCAGATGGCCCTTTTGACCGGGGGGCAGTGAGACTTCATTGTAGTGCAGATATCCTTTGCAAGCTTGCTTGCTTGGCCAAAAAGGGCGTATGCGTTTTTTCCTGAATATATTCAGGAAAAAACGCATACGCCCTTTTTGGCCAAGTGCATCATTGTGGACGTTCTGCCTCTTTTCCTATGCTTTACATGCAATTCCAGTCTACCTCCTGAAATAGGTTTCCTGCAATTCTGCTCCACTTTCAAGTCCTCTTGGCAGCCTTACTTCAATATATTTTTGGACGATAGCTGTCATTTATAACTCTGCAGGTTTGTGAATGACAGTGTCCCTGAGCTCCTTTCTTCAACTCGCTTTCTTGTGAGCTGGCCGCAACACCGCAGTATTGCTTCAGTCCCTAGTGTGGTTCCGGCATGGTATGCTGAGCCTTTGGTTAATTCCTCTTCCTGGTGGGAAATGAGAGTTAAATTTGCCCGTCCAGACACCTGCAGCTAGTCTCTCATTGGATCTCCCTATTGCTGTTAATCTTCCGCAGAAATAGCAAACTGGGCCAAACAGGAGGTTAAAGGCACTGACTCTCCAAGTGGGGAGAGTGTTAGTAAAGCATCTGGAACGTTGCACCCAAGTACCAGGGGACGAAAACTGAGACACATTTGAACACGTATCCCGATCACACGGTGGATTATGCTCTGGGTTCCACATGAATGTTTTAGCTGAAGGAAGAATCCCTTAAACCTGGAGAGTTGAGACCCATGGAATGGGTACCATGCAATATGACTTCAAAGGGTCTGCATTTGCTCACCGAACCTCACCAATCCTATCACTGCTGCGTTTATGCCGCTGTACACACGCTTGATTCTCTTTCGGAGACATATAAATCCATAGGTTTTAAGATTCTTACTAGTCATGTATATTCTTAGGCGTTTAATATGGGGTGTTGAGTCCACTTCGTTGAGCAAGGAGTAGCTCTTGTCTATTACATATTTGGCTTACGGAACGGTATCTGTGCTAATTTCAATCTCTGGTTTTATGCAGCACCCCAACTCACCTTTCCCCTTAAGCAAGCATAAGTTGGTTTTCTACATTTGAGATCCTGTTCTGTTTTGTAATTCAGTTCCTGTGTAGCCAAGTTTACATTCCGTGTAGTAGTGATATCTTATGATGTTTCTTATTCTCTGTGAATTATTTCACTTAGAATCATCGTACCTGAATCCACTCATTATGCTGCTACGGGCCTGATGACATAGATTTCATTGCTGAGTGATATTGCATTGTACGTAAGTACCACAACTTCTTTATCCATTTTTCGCTTTCTGTGATATTGAACTTGTACCGTAAACGAGGTTCTTGTAAACAGAGCTGTCCCAAACGTTGGGGTGGCTGTGTCTTTTTGATTTTAATTTCTGTAAGCTATAGGACCATAAGTGGAAGTGCCCTAGGCTCTGTTGTTTTGTTTTTTAGATATTTCAGGAAACACCATACACTTCTCCAGAGTGGCTGTTGGTGATTTACATCCCGCCCATCAGCATAACAAGGCTCCCAGTTCTCCATGGCCTGTCCTGCCTTTCTGGGTTTTACAGTTTTTTCAGATGGCCCTTTTGCCCGGGGGGAAGTGAGACTTCATTGTAGTGCAGATTTCCTTTGCAAGCTTGCTTGGTTGGCCTAAAAGTGCGTATGCGTTTTTTCCTGAATATATTCAGGAAAAAACGCATACCCCTTTTTTGGCCAAGTGCATTATTGTGGACGTTCTGCCTCTTTTCCTATGCTTTACATGCAATTCCAGTCTACCTCCTGAAATTGGTTTCCTGCAATTCTGCCCCGCTTTCAAGTCCTCTTGGCAGCCTCACTTCAATATATTTTTGGACGATAGCTTTCATTTATAACGCTGCATGTTTGTGAATGACAGTGCCCCTGAGCTCCTTTCCTCAACTCGCTTTCTTGTGAGCTGGACGCAACACCGCAGGATTGCTTCAGGCCCTAGTGTGGTTCCGGCACGGCACGCTGAGCCTTTGGTTAATTCCTCTTCCTGGTGGGAATTGAGAGTTAAATTTGCCCATCCACACACCTCCAGCTAGTCTCTCATTGGTTCTCCCTATTTTTGTTCATCTTCCGCAGAAATTGCAAACTGGGCCAAACAGGAGGTTAAAGGCACTGACTCTCCAACTGGGGAGAGTGTTAGTAAAGCGTCTGGAATGCTGCACCCGAGTACCAGGGGACAAAAACTGAGACACATGTGAACACGTTTCCCGATCACACGGTGGATCATACTCTGGGTTTCACATGCATGTTTTAGCTGAAGGAAGAATCCCTTAAACGTGGAGAGTTGAGACCCATGGAATGGCTACCATGCAATATCACTTCAAAGGGTCTGCATTTGCTCACCAAACCTCACCAATCCTTTCACTGCTGCGTTTATGCCGCTGTACACACGCTTGATTCTCTTTTGGAGACATATAAATCCATAGGTTTCAATATTCTTACTAGTCAGGTATATTCTTAGGCGTTTAATATGAGGTGTTGTGTCCACTTCGTTGAGCAAGGAGTAGCTCTTGTCTATTACATATTTGGCTTATGGAACGGTATCTGTGCTAATTTCAATCTCTGGTTTTATGCAGCAACCCAACTCACCTTTCTCCTTAAGCACGCATAAGTTGGTTTTCTACATTTGAGACCCTGTTCTGTTTTGTAATTCAGTTCCTGTGTAGCCAAGTTTACATTCCGTGTAGTAGTGATATCTTATGATGTTTCTTTTTCTGTGTGACTTATTTTACTTAGAATTATTGTACCTGAATCCACTCATGATGCTGCTACGGGCCTGATGACATAGATTTCATTGCTGAGTGATATTGCATTGTAGGTAAGTACCACAACTTCTTTATCCATTTTTCGCTTTCTGTGATATTGAACTTGTCCAGTAAACGAGGTTCTTGTAAACAGAGCCGTCCCAAACTTTGGGGTGGCTGTGTCTTTTTGATTTTAATTTCCCTAAGCTATAGGACCATAAGTGGAAGTGCCCTAGGCTCTGTTGCTTTGTTTTGTAGAATTTTCAGGAAACACCATACACTTCTCCAGAGTGGCTGTTGGCAATTTACATCCTGCCCATCAGCATAACAAGGCTCCCAGTTCTCCATGGCCTGTCCTGCCTTTCTGGATTTTACACTTTTTTCAGATGGCCCTTTTGACCGGGGGGCAGTGAGACTTCATTGTAGTGCAGATTTCCTTTGCAAGCTTGCTTGGTTGGCCAAAAAGGGCGTATGCGTTTTTTCCTGAATATATTCAGGAAAAAACGCATACGCCCTTTTTGGCCAAGTGCATCATTGTGGACGTTCTGCCTCTTTTCCTATGCTTTACATGCAATTCCAGTCTACCTCCTGAAATTGGTTTCCTGCAATTCTGCCCCGCTTTCAAGTCCTCTTGGCAGCCTTACTTCAATATATTTTTGGACGATAGCTGTCATTTATAACTCTGCAGGTTTGTGAATTACAGTGCCCCTGAGCTCCTTTCTTCAACTCGCTTTCTTGTGAGCTGGCCGCAACACCTCAGGATTGCTTCAGGCCCTAGTGTGTTTCCGGCATGGCATTTTTCAGTGATAGATATTTTCAACTCTGCAGTTTCGTGAATTTTACTGCCCCTGAGTTCCATTGTTCAACTGGTGTTTATGGGAACTGGCCACAAAGCAGTGGGATTTCCTCAAGCCCTATACTGTTTCCATGGGCAACCCTAGCCTTTGGTCAATTCGTCTTCCTGATTGGAAATTAGAGTGACATGTGCCTGTCTGAACACCTAGGACTTGTCTCTCATTGTTCCTCATCCTTCCGCTTCATCCTCTGGACAAATTCCAAACTGTACACAACAGGATGTTGACAGTGCTGACATCTCCAAGTGGGGAGACTGTTAGTAAAGACGCTGGAGGGGTGAACCCGAGCACCAGGAGATGAGGAGATGAGATGTCTTTTCCAAACTCTTCCCGATCAGATGGTATACCATCCTCTGGATGTGACAGACATGTTTTAGCAGTAGGAAGAGTCCCATTCATGTAAGGAGAACACCAGGGCTTTTTCAAAATCAGTGTCTCCCCGAAACCCAAACTGGGGAGTTTTTTAAGCTACGGCTACACATATGTTCATTAAGGGCCTTGGGAAGTAGGCAGAGTCCAAACTTTAGATGATTGAAGTCTTCAGGGTCAGAAGCACTCACCACCGGCTTCCCTTAGGTTACACTTTAACTGTCATTGATTGATGATGTCAATAAAAATATCTATTCTTTTTCCGATTATTTCCCCTTATAGGTTATTGCAAAATATTGAGTGTAGTTCCCTGTGCTATACAGTAGTTCCTTGTTGATGATCTATTTTATACATAGCAGTGTGTATGTGTTAATTCCAAACTGTTAATTTATCCCTCCTCCCACCTTTCCCCTTTGATAATAATAAATTATAAGATTTTCTACTTCTCAGAAATGGGGGAGCTGAAAGAGAGGTATCATTTTCAATGGAAAAGCATTTAAAACAAGATTGAAGCTTTAACCAAGATTATTAGATGTACATCCTTGGAAAGAAATCACTTCATTTCTCTAATATTGACCTGACAAATAAGACAAACCTTTTCACTGAACTTGCTTATAATAAAGTTATGGAAATATCAAATGGAAGTGTTAGAAACATCTTATTTTACCCGAGCCTTATAAACTGTTCTATGTTAACTACAGTTTGGCTCACACATCTGTTCATTGAAGTTACAATAGTCTCAATTTCTGTTACTGATCCTCCAGAGTGGACCCCAACAAGGGTCCCCCTGCCCAGTGTCATTGGGGCCAACAGATCGAGACTGAGTTTGGTTCCCAAGCAAAGGAAACTTTATATTTTGATCAGAGAATGGAGAGGTGAGAGCATGCACTACCCCGTGGGCTGTGGGCTGGGCTGCTGTGTAGAGATCCTGTCAGAGTCAGTGGGAGGGAGGGGGCGGAGCTCTGGAGGGCCGGGTTGGCTGCAGCTCAGGCTCTATATCTCGGAGTCTGCACTGGGCCCCAGGAGCTGAGGTGTCGACCCAGCCATTCTGCACTAGGAAATCTGGTCTGAAGTGCCGGGTGTGGAACCTCTGCATGCGGGACCCTAGGAGCACATGAAATTAGACAAAGCACAAAGGATAAAAAAGGTCAGACTTGACTTTATTGCCCAGATTCTATTTTTATCTCCCAGGGATTTTTAATGGGCTTTGCTGGGGACAAACCCCTCCTCTGCCTTTTGTCCCGTTCCTCATTCTTGGAGTGCTGAGGGTGCAGACCTTTCTTCTGTAACTGCTGAGTGCTGAGTTGGGAGCCCTCATACCAGTGGACGAGGGTCAGAACTTCTCCCCAGCAGCCTCCAGGTGACGTTGATTGGCCCCAGGACCCCTGCCTCCCTGCTCGTCCGCCTGAGCACCAGCATTGGAAGTGTTATAGATTCTAATGACCTTTAAGGGTCCAGGAAAGAGATGTGCAGAGACGCTGTGGGGGCCGATTTCACCCCGCCCCACATTTGTTCGGCCACCTTAGGCTGACCGTTTCTGCCAGCCTAGATGCTCTGACCAGTAGTCTGCTCTTTCTTCAATTAGGCCCCTGAATTAACGTAAAAACAGCACCAGGTGTCAGAGCCCTGCCCGCTCAACTCCCAGACAGTCCAGGGTCAGTGGTGATCAAGGACCATGATGGCCACTGAGTCAACAGCCTTTTGAAGTAAACAAGAGTCCAGCCGGTCTTATTGGCCACCATCATCACGGTGTCTGTAGGCTTTTCTATGGTGACAGTGTGATATACAGTTCCCCCGCCAAGATTATTAGCAGTAAGTCCTGCAAGCAGTAGTCTACTCCTTCGGGACACACTATTGTTGTTTTATGAGAGAAACTCCAGGTCAAGTGATGTTCACACGAGTCGTCATGGTGCCCTGTTGCCCCCGGTTATCTCTTTGGATGTTGGAGTTGGAGGGCCTCCTCACTCGAGGTCGGTGTGCCCACGGAGCGAACCCTACAACTTCAGGGCATGGTTGGTGATTAGGATCACCACGTGGGGTCCTTTCCCCTTAGGAGGGAGGTGGCCTTTTGGGCTGCTGATTTCCAGGTTTTTAGATACCGCCAGTATCTTGGCCAGATGTGGCAGTGGGCCAAGCCCCTTGGTGACTGTAGTTTATCCTACCTGGATGGCATTCTTGCGTTGTTCCATTTCAAGTGGTCCCAGTTTTTGCACTAATTCTCCAATGGCGATTCACCTTTCACCGGGAATGGAAAGGTCAAAGGGTTTAGCTCAATTAGGGAGTTCCAGGGCAAGGGTCTGAATTGACTGCTCTTTCCATTCTTGAAAGGCCACTTCTGGATTCTGTTCAAAAGGATCATCATCTTTTCCTTTCAGTGTTTCATATAGAGGCCCAGCTAGTAGACTGTAGTTAGGGATCCAGAAGCAGCAAACCCTGGCCTCCCCAGGAACCCCTAAGCTGTCTTCTAGTTTTAGAAAGGGGTAAGGCTGCAAATGGTTTCTTCCCTTTCCTGGGATGGGCTTCTCTGACCTTGTGTGAGAATGAAGCCCAGGCAGGTCACCGCAGTCTGTGATATTTGAGCTTTTTCTTGGACAACTTCTATCCTTTATTGGCTTGGTAGTTCAGAGGCCTCCTTAGTAGGGCTGGCGATCAGAATGTCATCTGCATATTGAAGGAGGGTTTCCTTTTCCAGAGGTAGAACATTTCGGTCTTTAGCTAAGCTTTCCCCAAAGATGGTGTGGGAATTTTTGAACCCTTGGGGCAAGACGGCCCGGAAGTATTGTTTTAGTTGTATGTTGAGTCCTGCCACTCACAAGCCAAAATTTCTTGTGACTCTGGGACTAATGGAATACAAAAGAAGGCATCATTGAAGACTAATACAGAATACCATGTCCTGGTGGTTGGTAGAATGACCAGCAGGGTGTAGGAATCAGGAGCACCTGGAGGTATATCCTCGGTGGCTTCACTGACTGTCCTGACATCCTTTACCAGGTCCCCAGCAGCCCATGGGGCTCTCGTGGTCAGGCCAATCCCAGGATATGGAGCTCTCCTGGGCAGGTACCCCACCCCCAACCCAGCCCACGGGGCTCTCATGGTCAGGCCCCTCCCAGGATACAGAGCTACCCTTGCAGGTACCGTGGCAGGGCTGGGCACACAGGAACCGTACACATAGCCCTCATTGAAGAGCACCCCCAGCTCACCTGTCGCTCAGAGCTGACACAGAGCACCTCAGAGCAGGACTTGAACTAACAAACAGCAGCTCCGACAGGTCTGTGGCCCTGGGCATCACTCTGTGTGGCCTCCCTCCACCTGGTCTTCCAGAGACTTCCACTGCACCCAGGGCACCAGGCCTCTGTCTCCAACCACCACCCACCCCCTCCTCTCCCTGACTCCTGGGTTCCTGCCATTAGGAGAGGGTTTTCTTGAAGTTGTCTCCCACTCATGGGCCAGATAAAATGATTAGAAAACAAGCCAAAGCTGCAGCCCCTTGTCTATCCTGACTCTCAGGAGCCCACACCTGTTCCTTGGACCTGGCCGGTTCAGCAAGTTCCATTTTCTGCAACTGTGAGCCCCTGAGGGGTGATGATTGGCTGACCTGGGCAGCCTTACCGTGCCGGCCAGCCCTCCCCAGGCGTGCCTGGGTTGAGATCAATATAAATACCACTCCAGGCAGCAAGAGCCCCTGCAGCCTTGCCTGACGCCATTTTCTCTGCCCTGTCAGCAGTCTCGGGGTTGGGCTGGTGGGAGGGAGTGAGAGGCCATGGCTTTGTGGGTGGCCCAGTGTGAGTGGGGCTCTGCTGGACTTTCTGCAGCAGTTGCCAGGCTGCCACCTGCTAAAGAAGAGGATGTGTCACCCATACCTGCTGCTGGAATTTCTCCCTGGGCAGAGGTGAGGAAGGAAAAAAGCAGTGGGGGCAGGGACAGGACGGGTATCTCAGGCAGGGAAATGGAAATCTTCCAGAAGAGCACCCAGGGCCAGGACCATCCTGGCTGGCCTGCAGGCACCAAGTCAGCTGGCATGCTGTCACTCGTGTGGCTCCATGGCCCTTCCTCTAGGCTTTCAAGTCCTTGTATATATTCAGGTGTTTTACCTGGGAAGGGTGGGAACAGTTCAGCAGCAACTGGCCTGGGGCTCAGCTCACGTTTACTCACAGATGCCTCGGCACGGTGCCCCAGCTTTGCAATGAGGACGCTTGTTGTGTGGGCGCTGCTGGCTGAATGGGAGACGATTCCCCACCACTGACCAACTTCAGAATTGTTTACAACTGGAGCAAGTGCCCTGATACGGTTTTCCTCTGAGTAACTGGTGGGTTCTGTTTTTTTTTTTTTCTCTTTTTCGTTTTTGGTTCAAGGTAGATTTTATTCCGCTTTTTTGTATTTACAGATATAAACATGGAAATAATTTATTCATATAAATACATGTATGTGAAGGGAATAATTGTTTTTTCTGTTTTATTTTTTAAATTTTATTTCTTTTTAATTTTGAATTTTATTTTATATTTTTATACAGCAGGTTCTTATTGGTTATCTATTTTATACATATAAATGTTTACATGCCAATCCCAATCTCTCAACTCCTCCCACCACCACCCCCCCGAAGAGCTTTCCCCCCTTGTTGTCCATACAATTGTTGTCTACATCTGTTGCTCTATTTATGCCTTGCAAAACGGTTAATCTGTACAGTTTTTCTAGGTTCCACATATATGCATGAATATACAAGATTTGTTTTTCTCTTTCTGACTTACTTCACTCTGTATGACAGTCTCTAGATCCATCGACGTCTCTACAAATGACCCAATTTCATTCCTTTCATGGCTTAGTAATATTCCATTTTATATATGTACCACATCTTTATGCATTCGTCTGTCTGTGGGCATTTAGGTTGCTTCCATTACCTCGATATTGTAAATAGTGATGCAATGAACATTGCGTTGAATGTCTCTTTTTGATTTATGGTTTTGTCTGGGTATATGTCCAGTACTGGGATTGCTGTATCATATGGTAATTCTATTATTAGTTTCTTAAGAAACTCCATATTGTTCTCCATAGTGACTGTATCAATTTATATTCCCAACAATAGTGGAAGAGGCTTCCTTTTCTCCACACCCTTTCCAGCATTTGTTGTTTGTAGATTTTCAGATGATGCCCATTCTAACAGGTGTGAGGTGATACCTCATTGTTGAGTCCATTTCGTTGAGCAAGGGGTAGGTCTTGTCTATTACATATTTGGCTTATGGAACGGTATCTGTGCTAATTTCAAACTCTGGTTTTATGCAGCACCCCAACTCACCTTTCCCCTTAAGCAAGCATAAGTTGGTTTTCTAAACTTGAGACCCTGTTCTGTTTTGTAATTCAGTTCATGTGTAGCCAAGTTTACATTCCGTGCATTAGTGATACCTTATGATGTTTCTTTTTCTGTGTGACTTATTTCACTTAGAATCATCGTGCCTCAATCCACTCATTATGCTGGTACAGGCCTGGTGACACAGATTTCATTGCTGAGTGGTATTCTGTTGTACGTAAGTACCGCAACTTCTTTATCAATTATTTGTTCTCTGGGATATTTAACTTGTACTGTAGAAGAGGTTCCTGTAAACAGAGCCATCCCAAATTTTGGGGTGGCTGTGTCTTTTTGATTTTAATTTCCCTAAGCTATAGGACCATAAGTGGAAATGCCCTAGACTCTGTTGCTTTGTTTTTCAGATGTATCAGGAAACACCATACACTTCTCCAGAGTGGCTTTTGGCAATTTACATCCCGCCCATCAGCATAACAAGGCTCCTTTTTCCCCATGGCCTGTCTTGTCTTTCTGGATTTTACACTTTTCTCAGATGGCCCTTTAGACCGGGGGAAAGTGACACTTCATAGTAGTTCGGATATCCATTGCAAGCTTGCTTAGTTTGCCAAAAAGGGCGTATGTGTTTCTTCCTGAATATATTCAGGAACAAACTCATATGCCCTTTTTTGCCAAGTGCATCATTACGGATGTTCTGCCTCTTTTCCTATGCTTTACATGCAATTCCAGTCTACCTCCTGAAATCGGTTTCCTGAAATTCTGCCCCGCTTTCAAGTCCTCTTCGCAGCCTTACTTCAATATATTTTTGGACGTTATCTGTCATTTATAACTCTGCAGGTTTGTGAATTACAGGGCCCCTGAGCTCCTTTCTTCAACTCGCTTTCTTGTGAGCTGGCCGCAAACCCGCAAGACTGCTTCAGGCCCTAATCTGCTTCTGGCAGGGCACGCCGAGCCTTTGGTTAATTCCTCTTCCTGGTGGGAAATGAGTGTTAAATATGCCCGTCCAGACACCTACCTCACTCTCAACCCCTTGGTGATGTGGGTCCTCTGGTTTGTGGCCACCTTTGCTGGGTTCCTCACCTTTCGATGATGTGGCCCCACTAGTGTGAGGACACTCCTGCCTGGTTCTCATCCACGTGGTTATGTGGACCCCCTGGTGAGAGTCTGTTCCTGGCTGTGTTCCTCACCCTTCTGTGAGGGAGACCCTCTGCTGATAGGTCACTCCTGCATGGCTGGCACACATTGCCTTGGTGAAGTCAGCCGTGTGGTGGCAGTTGGAGCGTGCTGGGAATCTCCTCCCACCGGTGATGAGGGCCCTCTTGCGTCAGGCCCTAACTGTTGGGCTCACCAACTTTTCTTAATGAGCCCAGTGATGCTTTGGCACTCCTCTTAGGATCCCATCTCCATGGGGATGTGGGTCTTCTGCTCTGAGGTCCCAAAGGCTGTGTTGTTCACATTTTCATGATGTGGGCTCTCTGGTGTTAGTTCACAGAGGCCTGGATCCCATAGCCTCTGTGCTCTTGGCCGCCTGCTGGGAGGGTCCAACTGCTGGATTCCTCACTTTTTTAATTTTTTGGGCTCTCTGTTGTGAGGATCCTCCTGCCTGCCTCACTCCCAGCCCCTTCATGATGTGTGTCGTCTGGTTTGAGGCCACATGTGCTGGGTTCCTCACCTTTCGATGATGTGGGACCAATGGTCTTAGGAGACTCCTGCCTGGTTCACATCCCCTTGGTGATGTGGGCCCTCTGGTGAGAGTCTGATCCTGGCTGGGTTCCTCACCCATCTGTGAGGTGGGCCGTCTGCTCTGAGGTCACTCCTGCCTGGCTTGCTCACCTCGCCTTGTGGACATGAGCCCTCTGGTGGCACTTGGAGCCTGCTGGGAGCCTCCTCCCCTTGGTGATGAGGGCCCTCTGGCGTCAGGCCCTAACTGCTGGGCTCCCCACATTTTGTGATGTGCGCCTAGTGGTGCGAGGACACTCCAGCCAGGTTCACATCCCCATTGGGATGTGGGCCTTCTGCTCTGAGGTCCCAACGCCTGGGTTGCTCAGAGTTTCATGATGTGGGCTCTCTGCTGTTAGTTCACTCCTGCCTGCATCCCATAGCTTCTGTGCTCTCGGCCGCCTGCTGGGAGGTTCCAACTGCTGGATTCCTCAACTTTCTTATTCTTTGGGCCCTCTGTTTTTAGGCTACTCCTGCCTGCCTCACTCCCATTCCCTTTGTGATATGTGTCCTCTGATTTGAGGCCACATGTGCTGGGTTCCGCACCTTTTGATGATGTGGCCCCACTGGAGGGAAGACAGTCCTGACTGGTTCCCATCCCCTTGCTGATGTGGGCCCTCAGGTGAGAGTCTGATCCTGGCTGGGTTCCTCACCCTTCTGTGAGGTGGGCCCTCTGCTGTGAGGTCAATCATGCCTGTCTGGCACACGTCACCTTGGCGACGTGGGCCCTCTGGTGGCAGTTGGAGTGTGCTGGGATCCTCCTCCCCTTGGTGATGAGGGCCCTCTTGCCTTAGGCCATAACTGCTGGGCTCCCCACATTATCTGATGTGCGCCAAGTGAGTGAGGACACTCTTGCCAGCTTCCCATCCCCATGGGGATATGGGCCTTCTGCTCTGAGGTCAAAACGCCTGGCTTGCTCACAGTACCATGATGTGGGCCCTCTGCTGTGAGTTCACTCCGGCAAGGATCCCTTATCATCGGTGCTCTGAGCCGCCTGCTGGGAGGTTCCAACTGCTGGATTCCTCAACTTTTTTATTCTATGTGCCCTCTGTTGTGAGGCTCCTCCTGCCTGCCTCACTGCCAGCCCCTTGGTGATGACTGTCCTATGGCTTGAGGCCACATGTGCTGCGTTCCTCACCTTTCGATGATGTGGCCCCACTCGTGTGAGGACACTCCTGCCTGGTTCCCATCCCCTTGGTGAGGTGGGCCCTCTGGCGAGAGTCTAATCCTGGCTGGGTTCCTCAACGTTCTGTGAGGTAGGCCTTCTGCTGTGAGGTCACTCCTGCCTGGCTGGCACACGTCACCTTGGAGACGTGAGCCCTCTGGTGGCAGTTGGAGCGTGCAGGGTGCCTCCTCCTCTCGGTGATGACGGCCCTCTGGCGTCAGGCCCTAAATGGTGGGCTCCCCACATTTTCTGATGTGCGCCCAGTGGTGCAAGGACACTCCAGCCAGGTTCCCATTCCCATGGGGATGTGGGCCTTCTGCGCTGAGGTCCCAACGCCTGGGTTGCTCACAGTTTTATGATGTGGGCCCTCTGCTGTGAGTTCACTGTGGCCTGGATCCCATAGCCTCGGTGTTCTGGGCCGCCTGCTGGAAGGTCTAAATGCTGGAATCCTCATGTTTTTTATATTATGTGCCCTGTGTTGTGAGGCTACTCCTGCCTGCCTCACTCCAAGGCCCTTGGTGATGTGGGTCCTCTGGTTTGAGGACACATGTGCTGGGTTCCTCACCTTAAGATGATGAGGCCCCACTGGTGTGAGGATAAACCTGACTGGTTCCCATCCCCTTTGTGATGTGGGCCCTCTGGTGAGAGTCTGATCCTGGCTGGGTTCCTCACCCATCTGTGAGGTGGGCCCTCTACTATCAGGTAACTCTTGCCTGGCTTGCTCACCTCGCCTTGTTGACATGAGCCCTCTGGTGGCACTTGGACCCTGCTGGGAGCCTCCTCACCTCTGTGATGAGGGCCCTCTGGCGCCAGGCCCTAACTGCTGGGCTCCCCAACTTTTCTTAGTGAGCCCAGTGATGCTCGGACACTCCTCTTAGGTTCCCATCTCCACGGGGATGTGGGCCTTCTGTTCTGAGGTTCCAACAGCTGGGTTGATCACAATTTCATGATGTGGGCTCTCTGGTGTTAGTTCACTGTGGCCTGGATCCCATAGCCTCTGTGCTCTTGGCCGCCTGCTGGGAGGTTCCAACTACTCGATTCCTCAACTTTTGTATTCTATGGGTCCTGTGTTGTGATGCTCCTCCTGCCTGCCTCACTCGCAACCCCTTTGTGATGTGGGTCTTTTGGTTTGAGGCCACATGTGCTGGGTTCCGCAACTTTCAATGATGTGGCCCCACTGGTGTGAGGACACTCCTGCCTGGTTCCCATCCCCTTGGTGATGTGGGCCTTCTGGTGACAGTCTTATCCTGGCTGGGTTCCTCACTCTTCTGTGAGGTAGGCCCTCTGCTGTGAGGTCAATCCTGCCTGACTTGCACACATCACCTTGGCGATGTGGGCCCTCTGTTGGCACATGGAACCTGCTGGGAGCCTCCTGCCCTCGGTGATGATGGCCCTCTAGCATCAGGCCCTAACTGCTGGGCTCCTAACATTTTCTGATATGTGCTAAGTGGTGCGAAGCCACTCCTGCCAGGTTCCCATCCCAATGGGGATGTGGGCCTTCTGTTCTGAGGTTCCAACGGCTGGGCTGCTCACAGGTTCATGATGTGGGCCCTCTGCTGTGAGTTCACTGCGGCCTGGATCCCATAGCCTCGGTGCTCTGGGCCACTTGCTGGGAGGTTCCAACTGCTGGATTCCTCAACTTTTATATTCTATGGACCCTGTGTTGTGAGGCCGGTCCTGCCAGCCTCATTCCGAACCCCTTGGTGATGTGGTTCCTGTGGTTTGAGGCTACATGTGCTGGGATCCTCACCTTTCGATGATGTTGTCCCACTGGTGTGGGGACACTCCTGCCTGGTTCCCATCCCCTTGGTGATGTGGGCCCTCTGGTGAGAGTCTGATCCTGGTTGTGTTCCTCACCCTTCTGTGAGGTGGGCCCTCTGCTGTGAGGTCACTCCTGCCGGGCTGGCACACATCGCCTTGGCGACGTTGGCCCTCTGGTGGCAGCTGGAGCCTGCTGGGAGCCTCCTCCTCTCGGTGATGAGTGCCCTCTAGCGTCAGGCCCTAACTTCTGAGCACCCCACGTTTTCTGATGTGAGCCCAGTGATGCCAGGACACTCCTGTCATGTTCCCATCACCATGGGGATGTGGGTCTTCTGCTCTGAGGTCCCAATGTCTGGGTTGCTCACAGTTTCATGATGTGGGCTGTCTGGTGTTAGTTCACTCCGGCCTGGATCCCCTAGCCTCTCTGTTCTTGGCCACCTGCTGGGAGGTTCCAACTGCTGGATTCCTCACCTTTTTTATTTTTGGGCCCTCTGTTATGAGGCTCCTCCTGCCTGCCTCACTCCCAGTCCCTTGGTGAGGGGTGTCCTATGGTTTGAAGCCACATGTTCTGGGTTCCTCACCTTTAGATGATGTGGCCCTACTCATGTGAGGACACTCCTGCCTGGTTCCAATCCATTTGGTGATGTGGGCCCTCTGGTGCGAGTCTGATCCTGACTGGGTTCGTCACACTTCTCTGAGGTGGGCCCTCTGCTGTGAGGTCATTTGTGCCTGGTTGGCACACATCGCCTTGGCGACGTCAGCCCTCTGGTGGAAGTTGGAGCCTGCTGGGAGCCTCCTTCCCTTGGTGATGAGGGTCCTCTGGCATCAGGCCCTAACTGCTGGTCGCCCAAAATTTTCTGATACGTTCTCAGTGGTGCGAGGACACTCCTACCAGATTTCCATCCCCATGGGGATGGGGGCCTCCTGCTCTGAGGTCCCAATGGCTGGGTTGCTCAGTTTCATGACATGGGCCCTCTTCTGTGAGTTCACTGTGGCCTGGATCCCATAGCCTCGGTGCTCTGGGCCGCCTGCTGGGAGGTTCCAACTGCTGGATTCCTCACTTTTTTATTCTATGGGCCCAGTGTTGTGAGGCTACTCCTGCCTGCCTCACTCCGAGGCCCTTGGTGATGTGGGTCCTCTGGTTTGAGGACACATGTGCTGAGTACCTCACCTTTCGATGATGTGGCCCCACTGGTGTGAAGACACTCCTGCCTGGTTCCCATCCCCTTGGTGATGTGGGCCCTCTGGTGAGAGTCTGATGTTGGCTGGGTTTCTCACCCTTCTGTGAGGTGGGACCTCTGCTGTGAGGTAACTCCTGCCTGGCTCGCTCACGTTGTCTTGGCAACGTGAGCCCTCAGGTGGCAGTTGGAGCCTGCTGGGAATCTCCTCCCCTCAGTTATGAGAGCTCTGGATAAAACACATATGCCCTTTTTTGCCAAGTGCATTATTTTCCAAGTTATGTCTCTTTTCCTATGCTTTAAGAGCGACTCCCGTGTACCTTCTGAAATCGGTTTCCAGCAACTCTGCCCCGCATTCAAGTCCTCTTCGCAGCCTTACTACAGTATAATTTTGGATGATAGCTGTCATTTATAACTCCGGAGGTTTGTGAATTACAGTGCCCCTCAGCTCCTTTCTTCAACTCGCTTTCTTGTGAGCTGGCCGCAAAACCAAGGATCTCTTCAGGCCCTAATCTAGTTCCAGCACGGCACGTGGAGCCTTTGGTTCATTCGTCTTCCTGGTGGGAAATGAGAGTTAAATTTGCCCATTCACACACCTACAGATAGTCACCCATTGCTTCTCCTTATTCCTGTTCATCTTCCGAAGAAATTGCAAACTGGGCCAAACAGGAGGTTAAAGGCACTGACTCTCCAAGTGGGGAGAGTGTTAGTAAAGCGTCTGGAAAGTTGGACCGAGTAGCAGGGGACGAAAAATGAGATACATTTGAACACGTTTCCCGATCACACGGTGGATCATACTCTGGGTTCCACATGCATGTTTTAGCTGAAGGAAGAATCCCTTACACCGGGATAGTTGGGACCCATGGAATGCGTACCATGCAATATGACTTCAAAGGGTCTGCATTTGCTCACCAAACCTCACCAATCCTATCACTGCTGCGTTTATGCCGTTGTACACACACTTAATTCTCTTTTGGAGACATATAAATCCATAGGTTTTAAGATTCTTACAAGTCAGGTATATTCTTAGGTGTTTAATATGGGTTGTAGAGTCCACTTCGTTGAGCAAGGAGTACTCTTGTCTGTTACATATTTGGCTTATGGAACGGTATCTGTGCTAATTTCAATCTTTGGTTTTATGCAGCACCCCAACTCACCTTTCCCCTTAAGCAAGCATAAGTTGGTTTTCTACATTTGACACCCTGTTCTGTTTTGTAATTCAGGTCCTGTTTAGCCAAGTTTACATTCTGTGTAGTAGTGATATCTTATGATGTTTCTTTTTCTGTGTGATTTATTTCACTTAGAATCATCGTACCTGAATCTACTCATTATGCTGCTATGGGCGTGATGACATAGATTTCATTGCTGAGTGATATTGCATTGTACGTAAGTACCACAACTTCTTTATCCATTTTTCGCTTTCTGCGATATTGAACTTGTACCGCAAACAAGGTTCTTGTAAACAGAGCTGTCCCAAAATTTGGGGTGGCTTTGTCTTTTTGATTTTAATTTCCCTAAGCTATAGGACCATAAGTGGAAGTGCCCTAGGCTCTGTTCCTTTGTTTTTTAGATGTTTCAGGAAACACCATACACTTCTCCAGAGTGGCTTTTGGCAATTTACAACCCGCCCATCAGCATAACAAGGCTCCCAGTTCTCCATGGCCTGTCCTTCCTTTCTGGATTTTACACTTTTTTCAGATGGACCTTTTGACCGGGGGGAAGTGAGACTTCATTGTAGTGCAGATTTCCATTGCAAGCTTGCTTGGTTGGCCAAAAAGTGCGTGTGCCTTTTTTACTGAATATATTCAGGAAAACACGCATACGCACTTTTTGGCCAAGTGCATCATTGTGGACGTTCTGCCTCTTTTCCTATGCTTTAAATGCAATTCCAGTCTACCTCCTGAAATCGGTTTCCTGCAATTCTGCCCCACATTCAAGTCCTCTTGGCAGCCTTACTTCAATATATTTTTGGATGATAGCTGTCATTTATAACTCTGCAGGTTTGTGAATTACAGTGCCCCTGAGCTCCTTTCTTCAACTCGCTTTCTTGTGAGCTGGCCGCAACACCGCAGAGTTGCTTCAGGCCCTAGTGTGTTTCCGGCTCGGCACGCTGAGCCTTTGGTTAATTCCTCTACCTGGTGGGAAATGAGAGTTAAATTTGCCCGTCCAGACACCTCCAGCTAGTCTCTCATTGGTTCTCCCTATTCCTGTTCATCTTCCGCAGAAATTGCAAACTGGGCCAAACAGGAGGTTAAAATCACTGACTCTCCAAGTGGGGTGAGTGTTAGTAAAGCGTCTGGAATGTTGCGCCCGAGTACCAGGGGACGAAAACTGAGACACATTTGAACACGTTTCCCGATCACACGTGGATCATACTCTGGGTTCCACATGCATGTTTTAGCTGAAGGAAGAATCCCTTAAACCTGGAGAGTTGAGACCCATGGAATGGGTACCATGCAATATGACTTCAAAGGGTCTGCATTTGCTCACCGAACCTCACCAATCCTATCACTGCTGCGTTTATGCCGCTGTCCTCACGCTTGATTCTCTTTCGGAGACATATAAATACATAGGTTTTAAGATTCTTACTAGTCAGGTATATTCTTAGGCGTTTAATATGGGGTGTAGAGTCCACTTCGTTGAGCAAGGAGTAGCTCTTGTCTATTACATATTTGGCTTATGGAACAGTATCTGTGTTAATTTCGATCACTGGTTTTATGCAGCACCCCAACTCACCTTTCCCCTTAAGCAAGCCTAAGTTGGATTTCTACATTTGAGACCATGTACTGTTTTGTAATTCAGTTCCTGTGTAGCCAAGTTTACATTTGGTGTATTAGTCATATCTTATGATGTTCCTTTTTCTCTGTGACTTATTTCACTTAGAATCATCGTACTTGAATCCACTCATTATGCTGCTACGGGCCTGATGACATAGATTTCATTGCTGAGTGATATTGCATTGTACGTAAGTACCACAACTTCTTTATCCATTTTTCGCTTTCTGCGATATTGAACTTGTACCGTAAACGAGGTTCTTGTAAACACAGCCGTCCCAAACTTTGGGGTGGCTGTGTCTTTTTGATTTTAATTTCCCTAAGCTATAGGACCATAAGTGGAAGTGCCCTAGGCTCTGTTGCTTTGTTTCTTAGATGTTTCAGGACACACCATACACTTCTCCAGAGTGGCTGTTGGCAATTTACATCCCGCCCATCAGCATAACAAGGCTCCCAGTTCTCCATGGCCTGTCCTGCCTTTCTGGATTTTACACTTTTTTCAGATGGCCCTTTTGACCGGGGGCAGTGAGACTTCATTGTAGTGCAGATTTCCTTTACAAGCTTGCTTGGTTGGCCAAAAAGGGCGTATGCGTTTTTTCCTGAATATATTCAGGAAAAAACGCATACGCCCTTTTTGGCCAAGTGCATCATTGTGGACGTTCTGCCTCTTTTCCTATGCTTTACATGCAATTCCAGTCTACCTCCTGAAATCGGTTTCCTGCAATTCTGCCCCGCTTTCAAGTCCTCTTGGCAACCTTACTTCAATATATTTTTGGACGATAGCTGTCATTTATAACTGTGCAGGTTTGTGAATAACAGTGCCCCTGAGCTCCTTTCTTCAACTCGCTTTCTTGTGAGCTGGTCGCAACACCACAGGATTGCTTCAGGCCCTAGAGTGTTTCCCACACGGCACGCTGAGCCTTTGGTTAATTCCTTTTCCTGGTGCGAAATGAGAGTTAAATTTGCCTGTTCAGACACCTCCAGCTAGTCTCTCATTGGTTGTCCCTATTCCTGTTCATCTTCCGCAGAAATTGCAAACTGGGCCAAACAGGAGGTTAAAGGCCCTGACTCTCCAAGTGGGGAGAGTGTTAGTAGAGTATCTGGAATGTTGCACCCGAGTACCAGGGGACAAAAACTGAGACACGTTTGAACACGTTTCCCGATCACACGGTGGATCGTACTCTGGGTTCCACATGCATGTTTTAGCTGAAGGAAGAATCCCTTCAACCTGGAGAGTTGAGACCCATGGAATGGGTACCATGCAATATGACTTCAAAGGGTCTGCATTTGCTCACCGAACCTCACCAATCCTATCACTGCTGTGTTTATGCTGCTGTACAAACGCCTGATTCTCTTTCGGAGACATATAAATCCATAGGTTTTAAGATTCTTACTAATCAGGTATATTCTTAGGCGTTTAATATGGGGTGTGGAGTCCACTTCGTTGAGGAAGGAGTAGCTCTTGTCTATTACATATTTGGCTTATGGAACGGTATCTGTGCTCATTTCAATCTCTGGTTTTATGCAGCACCCCAACTGACCTTTCCCCTTAAGCAAGCATAAGTTGGTTTTCTACATTTAAGACACTGTTCTGTTTTGTAATTCAGTTCCTGTGTAGCCAAGTTTACATTCCGTGTAGTAGTGATATCTTATGATGTTTCTATTTCTGTGTGACTTATTTCACTTAGAATCATCGTACCTGAATCCACTCATTATGCTGCTACGGGCCTGATGACATAGATTTGATTGCTGAGTGATATTGCATTGTACGTAAGTACCACAACTTCTTTATCCATTTTTTGCTTTCTGTGATATTGAACTTGTACCGTAAAAGAGGTTCTTGTAAACAGAGCCGTCCCAAACTTTGGGTTGGCTGTGTCTTTTTGATTTTAATTTCCCTAAGCTATAGGACCATAAGTGGAAGTGCCCTAGGCTCTGTTGCTTTGTTTTTTAGATGTTTCAGGAAACACCATACACTTCTCCAGAGTGCATGTGGTCAATTTACATCCTGTACATCAGCATAACAAGGCTTCCAGTTCTCCATGGCCTGTCCTGCATTTCTCTATTTTACACTGTTTGCAAATGGCCCTTTTGACCGGGGGGCAGTGAGACTTCATTGTAGTGCAGATTTCCTTTGCAAGCTTGCTTGGTTGGCCAAAAAGGGCGTATGCGTTTTTTCCTGAATATATTCAGGAAAAAACGGATACGCCCTTTTTGGACAAGTGCATCATTGTGGACGTTCTGCCTCTTTTCCTATGCTTTAAATGCAATTACTCTCTACCTCCTGAAGTCGGTTTCCTGCAATTCTGCCCCGCTTTCAAGTCCTCTTGGCAGCCTTACTTCAATATATTTTTGGACGATAGCTGGCATTTATAACTCTGCACGTTTGTGAATGACAGTGCCCCTGAGCTCCTTTCTTCAACTCGCGTTCTTGTGAGCTGGCCGAAACACCGCAGTATTGCTTCAGGCCCTAGTGTGGTTCCGGCATGGCATGCTGAGCCTTTGGTTAATTCCTCTTCCTGGTGGGAAATGAGAGTTAAATTTGCCCTTCCAGACACCTCCAGCTAGTCTCTCATTGGTTCTCCCTATTCCTGTTCATTTTCGGCAGAAAGTGCAAACCGGGCCAAACAGGAAGTTAAAGGCACTGACTCTCCAAGTGGGGAGAGTGTTAGTAAAGCCTCTGGAATGTTGCACCCGAGTACCAGGGGACGAAAACTGAAACACATTTGAACACGTTTCCCGATCACACGGTGGATCATACTCTGGATTCCACATGCATGTTTTAGCTGAAGGAAGAATCCCTTAAACCTGGAGAGTTGAGACCCATGGAATGGGTACCATGCAATATGACTTCAAAGGGTCTGCATTTGCTCACCGAACCTCACCAATCCTATCACTGCTGCGTTTATGCCGCTGTACACACGCTTGATTCTCTTTCGGAGACATATAAATCCATAGGTTTTAAGATTCTTACTACTCTGGTATATTCTTAGGCGTTTAATATGGGGTGTTGAGTCCATTTCGTTGAGCAAGGTGTAGCTCTTGTCTATTACATATTTCGCTTATGGAACGGTATCTTTGCTAATTTCAATCTCTGGTTTTATGAAGCACCCCAACTCACCTTTCCCCTTAAGCAAGCATAAGTTGGTTTTTTACATTTGAGACCCTGTTCTGTTTTGTAATTCAGTTCCTGTGTAGCCAAGTTTACATTCCGTGTAGTAGTGATATCTTATGATGTTTCTTTTTCTGTGTGACTTATTTCACATAGAATCATCGTACCTGAATCCACTCATTATGCTGCTATGTGCCTGATGACATAGATTTCATTGCTGAGTGATATTGCATTGTACGTAAGTACCACAACTTCTTTATCCATTTTTTGCTTTCTGTGATATTGAACTTGTATTGTAAACGAGGTTCTTGTAAACAGAGCCGTCCCAAACTTCGGGGTGGCTGTGTCTTTTTGATTTTAATTTTCCTAAGCTATAGGACCATAAGGGGAAGTGCCCTAGGCTCTGTTGCTTTGTTTCTTAGATGTTTCAGGAAACACCATACACTTCTCCAGAGTGGCTGTTGGCAATTTACATCCCACCCATCAGCATAACAGTGATCCCAGTTCTCCATGGCCTGTCCTGTCTCTGGATTTTACACATTTTTCAGATGGCCCTTTTGACCGGGGGGCAGTGAGACTTCATTGTAGTGCAGATTTCCTTTGCAAGCTTGCTTGGTTGGCCAAAAAGGGCGTATGCGTTTTTTCCTGAATATATTCAGGAAAAAACGCATACGCCCTTTTTGGCCAAGTGCATCATTGTGGACGTTCTGCCTCGTTTCCTATGCTTTACATGCAATTCCAGTCTACCTCCTGAAATCGGTTTCCTGCAATTCTGCCCCGCTTTCAAGTCCTGTTGGCAGCCTTACTTCAATATATTTTTGGACGATAGCTGTCATTTATAACTCTGCAGGTTTGTGAATGACAGTGCCCCTGAGCTCCTTTCTTCATCTCGCTTTCTTGTGAGCTGGCCGCAACACCGCTGGATTGCTTCAGGCCCTAGTGTGGTTCCGGCATTGCACGCTGAGCCTTTGTTCAATTCCTCTTCCTGGTTGGAAATCAGAGTTAAATTTGCCCATCCAGACACCTCCAGCTAGTCTCTCATTGGTTCTCCCTATTCCTGTTCATTTTCCGCAGAAATTGCAAACTGGGCCAAACAGGAGGTTAAAGGTACTGACTCTCCAAGTGGGGAGAGTGTTAGTAAAGCGTCTGGAATGTTGCACCCCAGTACCAGGGGAGGAAAAGTGAGACACATTTGAACACGTTTCCCGATCACACGGTGGATCATACTCTGTGTTCCACATGCATGTTTTAGCTGAAGGAAGGATCCCTTAAACCTGGAAAGTTGAGACCCATGGAATGGGTACCATGCAATATGACTTCAAAGGGTCTGCATTTGCTCAGCGAACCTCACCAATCCTATCACTGCTGCGTTTATGCCGCTCTACACACGCTTGATTCTCCTTCGGAGACATATAAATTCATAGGTTTCAAGATTCTTACTAGTCAGGTATATTCTTAGGCATTTAATATAGCGTCTTGTGTCCACTTCGTTGAGCAAGGAGTAGCTCTTATCTATTACATATTTGGCTTATGGAAAGGTATCTGTGCTAATTTCAATCTCTGGTTTTATGCAGCACCCCAACTCACCTTTCGCCTTAAGCAAGCATAAGTTGGTTTTCTACATTTGAGACCCTGTTCTGTTTTGTAATTCAGTTCCTGTGTAGCCAAGTTTACATTCCGTGTATTAGTGATATCTTATGATGTTTCTTTTTCTGTGTGACTTATTTCACTTAGAATCATCGTACCTGAATCCACTCATTATGCTGCTACGGGCCTGATGACATAGATTTCATTGCTGAGTGATATTGCATTGTACGTAAGTACCACAACTTCTGTATCCATTTTTCGCTTTCTGTGATATGGAACTTGAACCGTAAACAAGGTTCTTGTAAACAGAGCTGTCCCAAACATTGGGGTGGCTGTGTCTTTTTTATTTTAATTTCCCTAAGCTACAGGACCGTAAGTGGAATTGCACTAGGCTCTGTTGCTTTGTTTTTAGATGTTTCAGGAAACACCATACACTTCTGCAGAGTGGCTGTTGGCAATTTACATCCCGCCCATCAGCGTAACAAGGCTCCCAGTTCTCCATGGCCTGTCCTGCCTTTCTGGATTTTACAATTTTGTCAGATGGCTTTTTTGACAGGGGGGCAGTGAGACTTCTTTGTAGTGCAGATTTCCTTTGCCAGCTTGCTTGGTTGGCCAAAAAGGGCGTATGCGTTTTTTCCTGAATATATTCAGGAAAAAACACATACGCCTCTTTTGGCCAAGTGCATCATTGTGGACGTTCTGCCTCTTTTCCTATGCTTTACATGCAATATCAGCCTACCTCCTGAAATTGGTTTCCTGTAATTCTGCCCCGCTTTCAAGTCCTCTTGGCAGCCTTACTTCAATATATTTTTGGATGATAGCTGTCATTTATAACTCTGCAGGTTTGTGAATTACAGTGCCTATGAGTTCCTTTCTTCATCTCGCTTTCTTGTGACCTGGCCACAACACCGCAGGACTGCTTCAGGCCCTAGTGTGGTTCCGGTATGGCACGTTGAGCCTTTGGTTAATTCCTCTTCCTGGTGGGAAATGAGAGTTAAATTTGCCCGTCCAGACAGCTTTAGGTAGGCTCTCATGGGTTCTCCCTATTCCTGTTCATTTTCCGCAGAAATTGCAAACTGGGCCAAACAGGAGTTTAAAGGCACTGACTCTCCTAGTGGGGAGAGTGTTAGTAAAGCGTCTGGAATGTTGCACCGGAGTACCAGGGGATGAAAACTGACACACATTTGAACACGTTTCCTGATCAAACGGTGGATCATACTCTGGGTTCCACATGCATGTTTTAGCTGAAGGAAGAATCCCTTCAACCTGGAGAGTTGAGACCCATGGAATGGGTAATGTGCAGTATGACTTCAAAGGGTCTACATTTGCTCACTGAACCTCACCAATCCTATCACTGCTGCGTTTATGCCACTGTACACACGTTTGATTCTCCTTCAAAGACATATAAATCCATAGGTTTTAAGAATCTTACTAGTCAGGTATATTCTTAGGCATTTAATATGGGGTGTTGAGTCCACTTCGTTGAGCAAGGAGTAGCTCTTGTCTATTACATATATGGCTTATGGAACCGTATCTGTGCTTATTTCAATCTCTGGTTTTATGCAGCACCCCAACTCACCTTTCCCCTTAAGCAAGCATAAGTTGGTTTTCTACATTTGAGACCCTGTTCTGTTTTGTAATTCAGTTCCTGTGTAGCCAAGATTACATTCCATGTATTAGTGATATCTTATGATGTTTCTTTTTCTGTGTGACTTATTTCACTTAGAATCATCGTACCTGAATCCACTCATTATCCTGCTACGGCCCTGATGACATCTGTTTCATTGCTGAGTGATATTGCATTGTACGTAAGTACCACAACTTCTTTATCCATTTTTCGATTTCTGTGATATTGAACCTGTACCATAAATGAGGTTCTTGTAAACAGAGCCTTCCCAAACTTTGGGGTTGCTGTGTCGTTTTGATTTTAATATCCCTAAGCTATAGGACCATAAGTGGAAGTGCCCTAGGCTCTGTTGCTTTGTTTTTTGGATGTTTCAGGAAACACCATACACTTCTCCAGAGTGGCTGTTGGCAATTTACATCCCACCCATCAGCATAACAAGGCTCCCAGTTCTCCATGGCCTGTCCTGCCTTTCTGGATTTTACACTTTTATCAGATGGCCCTTTTGACCGGGGGGCAGTGAGACTTCATTGTAGTGCAGATTTCCTTTGCAAGCTTGCTTGGTTGGCCAAAAAGTGCGTATGCGTTTTTTCCTGAATATATTCAGGAAAAAACGCATACGCTCTTTTTGGCCAAGTGCATCATTGTGGACGTTCTGCCTCTTTTCCTATGCTTTACATGCAATTCCAGTCTAGCTCCTGAAATCAGTTTCCTGCAATTCTGCCCCGCTTTCAAGTCCTCTTGGCAGCCTTACTTCAATATATTTTTGGACGATAGCTGGCATTTATAACTCAGCAGGTTTGTGAATTACAGTGACCCTGAGCTCCTTTCTTCATCTCGCTTTCATGTGAGCTGGCCACAACACCGCAGGATTGCTTCAGGCCCTAGTGTGGTTCCGGTACGGCAAGCTGAGCCTTTGTTTAATTCCTCTTCCTGGTGGGAAATGAGAGTTAAATTTGCCCGTCCAGACACCTCCAGCTAGTCTCTCATTGGTTCTCCCTATTACTGTGCATCTTCCTCAGATATTGCAAACTGGGCCAAACAGGAGGTTAAAGGCACTGACTCTCCAAGTGGGGAGAGTGTTAGTAAAGCATCTGGAATGTTGCACCTGAGTACCAGGGGACGAAAACTGAGACACATTTGAACACGTTTCCCGATCACACGGTGGATCATACACTGGGTTCCTCATGCATGTTTTAGCTGAAGGAAGAATCCCTTAAACCAGGAGAGTTGAGACCCATGGAATGGGTACCATGCAATATGACTTCAAAGGGTCTGCATTTGCTCACCGATCCTCACCAATCTTATCACTGCTGCATTTATGCCACTGTTCACACGCTTGATCCTCTTTCGGACACATAGAAATCCATAGGTTTTAAGATCCTTACTAGTCAGGTGTATTCTTAGGAGTTTAATATGGGGTGTTGAGTCCACTTCGTTGAGCAAGGAGTAGCTCTTGTCTATTACATATTTCGCTTATGGAACGGTATCTGTGCTAATTTCAATCTCTGGTTTTATGCAGCACTCCAACTCACCTTTCCCCTTAAGCAAGCATAAGTTGGTTTTCTACATTTGAGACCCTGTTCTGTTTTGTAATTCAGTTCCTGTGTAGCCAAGTTTACATTCCGTGTAGTAGTGATATCTTATGATGTTTCTTTTTCTGTGTGACTTATTTCACTTAGAATCATCGTACCTGAATCCACTCATTATGCTGCTACGGGCCTGATGACATAGATTTCATTGCTGAGTGATATTGCATTGTACGTAAGTACCACAACTTCTTTATCCATTTTTCGCTTTCTGTGATATTGAACTTGTACTGTAAACGAGGTTCTTGTAAACAGAGCCGTCCCAAACTTTGGGGTGGCTGTGTCTTTTTGATTTTAATTTCCCTAAACTATAGGACCATAATTGGAAGTGCCCTAGGCTCTGTTGCTTTGTTTTTTGTATGTTTCAGGAAACACCATACACCTCTCCAGAGTGGCTGTTGGCAATTTACATCCCACCCATCAGCATAAGAAGCCTCCCAGTTCTCCATGGCCTGTCCTGCCTTTCTGGATTTTACACTTTTTTCAGATGGCCCTTTTGACCGGGGGCAGTGAGACTTCATTGTAGTGCAGATTTCCTTTACACGCTTGCTTGGTTGGCCAAAAAGGGCGTATGCGTTTTTTCCTGTATATATTCAGGAAAAAACGCATACGCCCTTTTTGGCTAAGTGCATCATTGTGGACGTTCTGCCTCTTTTCCTATGCTTTACGTGCAATTCCAGTCTACCTCCTGAAATCGGTTTCCTGCAATTCTGCCCCGCTTTCAAGTCCTCTTGGCAACCTTACTTCAATATATTTTTGGACGATAACTGTCATTTATAACTGTGCAGGTTTGTGAATAACAGTGCCCCTGAGCTCCTTTCTTCAACTTGCTTTCTTGTGAGCTGACCGCAACGCCACAGGATTGCTTCAGGCCCTAGTGTGGTTCTGGCATGGCACGCTGAGCCTTTGGTTAATTCCTCTTCCTGGTGGGAAATGAGAGTTAAATTTGCCCGTCCAGACACCTCCATCTAGTCTCTCATTGGTTCTCACTATTCCTGTTCATTTTCCGCAGAAATTGCAAACTGGGTCAAACAGGAGATTAAAGGCCCTGACTCTCCAAGTGGAGAGAGTGTTAGTAAAGCGTCTGGAATGTTGCACCCGAGTACCAGGGGACGAAAACTGAGACACATTTGAACACGTTTCCCGATCACACGGTGGATCATACTCTGGGTTCCACATGCATGTTTTAGCTGAAGGAAGAATCCCTTAAACCTGGAGAGTTGAGACCCATGGAATGGGTACCATGCAATATGACTTCAAAGGGTTTACATTTGCTCACCGATCCTCACCAATCCTATCACTGCTGCGCTTATGCCGCTGTACACATGCTTGATTCTCTTTCGGAGACATATAAATCCATAGGTTTTAAGATTCGTACTAGTCAGGTATATTTTTAGGCGTTTAATATGGAGTGTTGAGTCCACTCGTTGAGCAAGGAGTAGCTCCTGTCTATTACATATGTGGCTTATGGAACGGTATCTGTGCTAATTTCAATCTCTGGTTTTATGCAGCACCCCAACTCACCTTTCCCCTTAAGCAAGCATAAGTTGGTTTTCTACATTTGAGACCCTGTTCTGTTTTGTAATTCAGTTCCTGTGTAGCCAAGTTTACATTCCGTGTATTAGTGATATCTTATGATGTTTCTTTTTCTGTGTGACTTATTTCATGTAGAATCATCGTACCTGAATCCACTTAGTATGCTGCTATGGGCCTGATGACATAGATTTCATTGCTGAGTGATATTGCATTGGACGTAAGTACTACAACGTCTTTATCCATTTTTCGCTTTCTGCGATATTGAACTTGTACAGTAAACGAGGTTCTTGTAAACAGAGCCGTCCTAAACTTTGGGGTGGCTGTGTCTTTTTGATTTTAATTTCCCTAAGCTATAGGACCATAAGTGGAAGTGCCCTAGGCTCTGTTGCTTTGTTTTTTAGATGTTTCAGGAAACACCATACACTTCTCCAGAGTGGCTGTTGGCAATTTACATCCCGCCCATCAGCATAACAAGGCTCCCAGTTCTCCATGGCCTGTTCTGCGTTTCTGGATTTTACACATTTTTCAGATGGCCCTTTAGACTGGGGGGAAGTGAGACTACACTGTAGTGCAGATTTCCTTTGCAAGCTTGCTTGGTTGGCCAAAAAACGCGTATGCGTTTTTTCCTGAATATATTCCTGGAATATATTCAGGAAAAAACGCATACGCCCTTTTTGTCCAAGTGCATCATTGTGGACGTTCTGCCTCTTTTCCTATGCTTTACATGCAATTCCAGTCTACATCCTGAAATCGGTTTCCTGCAATTCTACCCCGCTTTCAAGTCCTCTTGGCAGCCTTACTTCAATATATTTTTGATCGATAGTTGTTATTTTTAACTCTGCAGGTTTGTGAATGACAGTGCCCCTGAGCTCCTTTCTTCAACTCGCTTTCTTGTGAGCTGGTCGCAACACCGCAGGATTGCTTCAGGCCCTAGAGTGGTTCCGGCACGGCACGCTGAGCCTTTGGTTAATTCCTTTTCCTGGTGCGAAATGAGAGTTAAATTTGCCTGTTCAGACACCTCCAGCTAGTCTCTCATTGGTTGTCCCTATTCCTGATCATCTTCCGCAGAAATTGCAAACTGGGCCAAACAGGAGGTTAAAGGCCCTGACTCTCCAAGTGGGGAGAGTGTTAGTAGAGCGTCTGGAATGTTGCACCCGAGTACCAGGGGACAAAAACTGAGACACATTTGAACACGTTTCCCGATCACACGGTGGATCATACTCTGGGTTCCACATGCATGTTTTAGCTGAAGGAAGAATCCCTTAAACCTGGAGAGTTGAGACCCATGGAATGGGTACCATGCAATATGACTTCAAAGGGTCTGCATTTGCTCACCGAACATCACCAATCCTATCACTGCTGCGTTTATGCCGCTGTACAAACGCCTGATTCTCTTTCGGAGACATATAAATCCATAGGTTTTAAGATTCTTACTAATCAGGTATATTCTTAGGTGTTTAATATGGGGTGTGGAGTCCACTTCGTTGAGGAAGGAGTAGCTCTTGTCTATTACATATTTGGCTAATGGAACGGTATCTGTGCTCATTTCAATCTCTGGTTTTATGCAGCACCCCAACTGACCTTTCCCCTTAAGCAAGCATAAGTTGGTTTTCTACATTTAAGACAGTGTTCTGTTTTGTAATTCAGTTCCTGTGTAGCCAAGTTTACATTCCGTGTAGTAGTGATATCTTATGATGTTTCTATTTCTGTGTGACTTATTTCACTTAGAATCATCGTACCTGAATACACTCATTATGCTGCTACGGGCCTCATGACATAGATTTGATTGCTGAGTGATATTGCATTGTACGTAAGTACCACAACTTCTTTATCCATTTTTTGCTTTCTGTGATATTGAACTTGTACCGTAAAAGAGGTTCTTGTAAACAGAGCCGTCCCAAACTTTGGGTTGGCTGTGTCTTTTTGATTTTAATTTCCCTAAGCTATAGGACCATAAGTGGAAGTGACCTAGGCTCTGTTGCTTTGTTTTTTAGATGTTTCAGGAAACACTATACACTTCTCCAGAGTGGCTGTGGTCAATTTACATCCTGTACATCAGCATAACAAGGCTCCCAGTTCTCCATGGCCTGTCCTGCCTTTCTGGATTTTACACTGTTTGCAAATGGCCCTTTTGACCGGGGGGCAGTGAGACTTCATTGTAGTGCAGATTTCCTTTGCAAGCTTGCTTGGTTGGCCAAAAAGGGCGTATCCGTTTTTTCCTGGATATATTCAGGAAAAAACACATACGCCCTTTTTGGACAAGTGCATCATTGTGGACGTTCTGCCTCTTTTCCTATGCTTTAAATGCAATTACTCTCTACCTCCTGAAATCGGTTTCCTGCAATTCTGCCCCGCTTTCCAGTCCTCTTGGCAGCCTTACTTCAATATATTTTTGGACGATAGCTGTCATTTATAACTCTGCAGGTTTGTGAATAACAGTGCCCCTGAGTTCCTTTCTTCAACTCGCTTTCTTGTGAGCTGGCCGCAACACCGCAGGATTGCTTCAGGCCCTAGTGTGGTTCTGGCACGGCAAGCTGAGCCTTTGGTTAATTCCTCTTCCTGGAGGGAAATGAGAGTTTAATTTGCCCGTCCAGACACCTCCAGCTAGTCTCTGATTGGTTCTCCCTATTCCTGTTCATTTTCCGCAGAAATTGCAAACTGGGACAAACAGGAGGTTAAAGGCACTGACTCTCCAAGTGGGGAGAGTGTTAGTAAAGCGTCTGGAATGTTGCACCCGAGTACCAGGGGAGGAAAACTGAGACACATTTGAACACGTTTCCCGATCACACAGTGGATCATACTCTGGGTTCCACATGCATATTTTAGCTGAAGGAAGAATCCCTTAAACCTGGAGAGTTGAGACCCATGGATTGGGTACCATGCAATATGACTTCAAAGGGTCTGCATTTGCTCACCGAACCTCACCAATCCTATCACTGCTGCGTTTATGCCGCTGTACACACACTTGATTCAGTTTCGGAGACATATAAATCCATAGGTTTTAAGATTCTTACTAGTCAGGTATATTCTTAGGCGTTTAATATGGGGTGTTGAGTCCACTTCGTTGAGCAAGGAATAGCTCTTGTCTATTACATATTTGGCTTATGGAACGATATCTGTGCTAATTTCAATCTCTGGTTTTATGCAGCACCCGAACTCACCTTTCCCCTTAAGCAAGCATAAGTTGGTTTTCTACATGTGAGACCCTGTTCTGTTTTGTAATTCAGTTCCTGTGTAGCCAAGTTTACATTCCGTGTAGTAGTGATAACTTATGATGTTTCTTTTTCTGTGTGACTTATTTCACTTTGAATCATCGTACCTGAATCCACTCATTATGCTGCTACGGGCCTGATGACATAGATTTCATTGTTGACTGATATTGCATTGTACGTAAATACCACAACTTCTTTATCCATTTTTCGCTTTCTGTGATATTGAACTTGTACTGTAAACGAGGTTCTTGTAAACAGAGCTGTCCCAAATTTTGGGGTGGCTGTGTCTTTTTGATTTTAATTTCCCTAACTATAGGACCATAACTGGAAGTGCCCTAGGCTCTGTTGCTTTGTTTTTTGTATGTTTCAGGAAACACCATAGACTTCTCCAGAGTAGCTGTTGGCAATTCACATCCCGCCCATCAGCATAACAAGGCTGCCAGTTCTCCATGGCCTGTCCTGCCTTTCTGGATTTTACACTTTTTTCAGATGGCCCTTTTGACCGGGGGGCAGTGAGACTTCATTGTAGTGCAGATATCCTTTGCAAGCTTGCTTGGTTGGCCAAAAAGGGCGTATGTGTTTTTTCCTGAATATATTCAGGAAAAAACGCATACGCCCTTTTTGGCCAAGTGCATCATTGTGGACGTTCTGCCTCTTTTCCTATGCTTTACATGCAATTCCAGTCTACCTCCTGAAATCGGTTTCCTGCAATTCTGCCCCGCATTCAAGTCCTCTTGGCAGCCTTACTTCAATATATTTTTGGACGATAGCTGTCATTTATAACTCTGCAGGTTTGTGAATGACAGTGCCCCTGAGCTCCTTTCTTCAACTCGCTTTCTTGTGAGCTGGCCGTCACACCGCAGGATTGCTTCAGGCCCTAGTGTGGTTACGACATGGCACGCTGAGACTTTGGTTAATTCCTCTTCCTGGTGGGAAATGAGAGTTAAATTTGCCCGTCCAGACACCTCCAGCTAGTCTCTCATTGGTTCTCCCTATTCCTGTTCATCTTCCGCAGAAATTGCAAACTGGGCCAAACAGGAGGTTAAAGGCACTGACTCTCCAAGTGGGGAGAGTGTTAGTAAAGCGTCTGGAATGTTGCTCCTGAGTACCAGGGGAGGAAAACTGAGATACATTTGAACACGTTTGCGGATCACATGGTGGATCATACTCTGGGTTCCACATGCACGTTTTTGCTGAAGGAAGAATCCCTTAAACCTGGAGAGTTGAGACCCATGGAATGGGAACCATGCAATATGACTTCAAAGGGTCTGCATTTGCTCACCGAACCTCACCAATCCTATCACTGCTGCGTTTATGCCGCTGTACACATGTATGATTCTCTTTCGGAGACATATCAATCCATAGGTTTTAAGATTCTTACTAGTCAGGTATATTCTTAGGCGTTTAATATGGGGTGTTGAGTCCACTTCGTTGAGCAAGGAGTAGCTCTTGTCTATTACATATTTGGCTTATGGAATGGTATCTGTGCTAATTTCAATCTCTGGTTTTATGCAGCACCCCAACTCACCTTTCCCCTTAAGGAAGCATAAGTTGGTTTTCTACATTTGAGACCCTGTTCTGTTTTGTAATTCAGTTCCTGTGTAGCCAAGTTTACATTCCGTGTAGTAGTGATATCTTATGATGTTTCTTTTTCTGTGTGACTTATTTCACTTAGAATCATCGTACCTAAATCCACTCATTATGCTGCTATGGGCGTGATGACATAGATTTCATTGTTGAGTGATATTGCATTGTACGTAAGTACCACAACTTCTTTATCCATTTTTAGCTTTCTGCGATATTGAACTTGTACCGTAAAAGAGGTTCTTGTAAACACAGCCATCCCAAACTTTGGGTTGGCTGTGTCTTTTTGATTTTAATTTCCCTAAGCTATAAGACCATATGTGGAAGTGCCCTAGGCTCTGTTGCTTTGTTTTTTAGATGTTTCAGGAAACACCATACACTTCTCCAGAGTGGCTGTGGTCAATTTACATGCCGTACATCAGCATAACAAGGCTCCCAGTTCTCCATGGCCTGTCCTGCCTTTCTGGATTTTACACTTTTTTCAGATGGCCCTTTTGACCGGTGGCAGTGAGGCTTCATTGTAGTGCAGATTTCCTTTACAAGCTTGCTTGGTTGGCCAAAAAGGGCGTATGCGTTTTTTCCTGAATATATTCAGGAAAAAACGCATACGCCCTTTTTGGCCAAGTGCATCATTGTGGACGTTCTGCCTCTTTTCCTATGCTTTAAGTGCAATTCCAGTCTACCACCTGAAATCGGTTTCGTGCAATTCTGCCCCGCTTTCAAGTCCTCTTGGCAGCCTTACTTCAATATATTTTGGGACGATAGCTGTCATTTATAACTCTGCAGGTTTGTGAATTACAGTGTCCCTGAGCTCCTTTCTTCAACTCGCTTTCTTGTGAGCTGGCCGCAACACCGCAGGATTGCTTCAGGCCCTAGTGTGGTTCCGGCATGGCACGCTGAGCCTTTGGTTAATTCCTCTTCCTGGTGGGAAATGAGAGTTAAATTTGCCCGTCCAGACACCTCCAGCTAGTCTCTCATTGGTTCTCCCTATTCCTGTTCATCTTCCACAGAAATTGCAAACTGTGCCAAACAGGAGGTTAAAGGCACTGACTCTCCAAGTGGGGAGAGTGTTAGTAAAGCGTCTGGAATGTTGCACCCGAGTACCAGGGGACGAAAACTGAGACACATTTGAACACGTTTCCCGATCACAAGGTGGATCATACTCTGGGTTCCACATGCATGTTTTAGCTGAAGGAAGAATCCCTTAAACCTGAAGAGTTGAGACCCATGGAATGGGTACCATGCAATATGACTTCAAAGGGTCTACATTTGCTCACCGAACCTCAGCAATCCTATCACTGCTCCGTTTATGCCACTGTACACACGCTTGATTCTCTTTCGGAGACATAAATCCATAGGTTTTAAGATTTTACTAGTCAGGTATATTCTTAGGCGTTTAATATGCGGTGTTGTGTCCACTTCGTTGAGCAAGGTGTAGCTCTTGTCTATTACATATTTGGCTTATGGAACGGTATCTGTGCTAATTTCAATCTCTGGTTTTATGCAGCACCCCAACTCACCTTTCCCCTTAAGCAAGCATAAGTTGGTTTTCTACATTTGAGACCCTGTTCTGTTTTGTATTTCAGTTCCTGTGTAGCCAAGTTTACATTCCGTGTATTAGTGATATCTTATGATGTTTCTTTTTTTGTATGACTTATTTCACTTAGGATCATTGTACCTGAATCCACTCATTATGCTGCTATGGGCCTGATGACATAGATTTCATTACTGAGTGATATTGCATTGTACGTAAGTACCACAACTTCTTTATCCATTTTTTGCTTTCTGTGATATTGAACTTGTACCGTAAACGAGGTTCTTGTAAACAGAGCCGTCCCAAACTTTGGGGTGGCTGTGTCTTTTTCATTTTAATTTCCCTAAGCTATAGGACCATAAGTGGAAGTGCCCTAGGTTCTGTTGCTTTGTTTTTTAGATGGTTGAGGAAACACCATACCCTTCTCCAGAGTGGCTGTTGGCAATTTACACCCTGCCCATCAGCAAAACAAGGCTGCCAGTTCTCCATGGCCTGTCCTGCCTTTCTGGATTTTACACATTTTTCAGATGGCCCTTTTGACCCGGGGGCTGTGAGACTTCATTGTAGTGCGGATTTCCTTTGCAAGCTTGCTTGGTTGGCCAAAAAGGGCGTATGCGTTTTTTCCTGAATATATTCAGGAAAAAACGCATATTCTCTTTTAGGCCAAGTGCATCATTGTGGACGTTCTGCCTCTTTTCCTATGCTTTAAATGCAATTCTAGTCTACCACCTGAAATCGGTTTCCTGAAATTCTGCCCCGCTTTCAAGTCCTCTTAGAAGCCTTACTTCAATATATTTTTGGACGATAGCTGTCATTTATAACTCTGCAGTTTTGTGAATGACAGTGCCCCTGAGCTCCTTTCTTCAACTTGTTTCTTGTGAGCTGGCCGCAACACCGCAAGATTGTTTCATCCCCCAGTGTGGTTCCGGCATGGCACGCTGAACCTTTGGTTAATTCCTCTTCCTGGGGGGAAATGAGAGTTAAATTTGCCCGTCCAGACACCTCCAGCTAGTCTCTCATTGGTTCTCCCTATTCCTGTTTATTTTCCACAGAAATTGCCAACTGGGCCAAACAGGAGGTTAACGGCAGTGACTCTCCAAGTGAGGAGAGGGTTAGTAAAGCGTCTGGAATGTTGCACCCGAGTACCAGGGGACGAAAACTGAGACACATTTCAACACGTTTCCCGATCACATGGTGGATCATACTCTGGGTTCCACATGCATGTTTTAGCTGAAGGAAGAATCCCTTAAACCTGGAGAGTTGAGACCCATTGAATGAGTACCATGCAATATGACATCAAAGGGTCTGCATTTGCTCACCGAACCTCACCAATCCTATCACTGCTGCGTTTATGCCTCTGTACACACGATTGATTCTCTTTTGGAGACATATAAATCCATAGGTTTTAAGATTCTTACTAGTCAGTTATATTCTTAGGCGTTTAATATGGGGTGTTGAGTCCACTTCGTTGAGCAAGGAGTAGCTCTTGTCTATTACATATTTGGCTTATGGAACAGTATCTGTGCTAATTTCAGTCTCTGGTTTTATGCAGCACCCCAACTCACCTTTCCCCTTAAGCAAGCATAAGTTGGTTTTCTACATTTGAGACCCTGTTCTGTTTTGTTATTCAGTTCCTGTGTAGCCAAGTTTACATTCCGTGTAGTAGTGATATCTTATGATGTTTCTTTTTCTGTGTGACTTATTTCACTTAGAATCATTGTACCTGAATCCACTCATTATGCTGCTATGGGCCTGATGACATAGATTTCATTGCTGAGTGATATTGCATTGTACGTAAGTACCACAACTTCTTTATCCATTTTTTGCTTTCTGTGATATTGAACTTGTACCGTAAACGAGTTTCTTGTAAACAGAGCCGTCCCAAACTTTGGGGTGGCTGTGTCTTTTTTATTTTAATTTCCCTAAGCTATAGGACCATATGTGGAAGTGCCCTAGGCTCTGTTGCTTTGTTTTTTAGATGTTTCAGGAAACACCATACACTTCTCCAGAGTGGCTGTTGGCAATTTACATCCCGCCCATCAGCATAACAAGGCTCCCAGTTCTCCATGGCCTGTCCTGCCTTTCTGGATTTTACACTTTTTTCAGATGGTCCTTTTGACTGGGGGGCAGTGGGACTTCATTGTAGTGCAGATTTCCTTTGCAAGCTTGCTTGGTTGGCCAAAAAGGGCATATGCGTTTTTTCCAGAATATATTCAGGAAAAAACACATACGCCGTTTTTGGCCAAGTGCATTACTGTGGACGTTCTGCCTCTTTTCCTATGCTCTAAGTGCAATTCCAGTCTACCACCTTAAATCACTTTCCTGCAATTCTGCCCTGCTTTCAAGTCCTCTTGGCAGCCTCATTTCAATATATTTTTGGACGATAGCTGTCATTTATAACTCTGCAGGTTTGTGAATTACAGTGCCCCTGAGCTCCTTTTTCATCTCGCTTTCTTGTGAGCTGGCCGCAACACCGCAGGATTGCTTCAGGCCCTAGTGTGGTTCCGACAGGGCACGCTAAGCCTTTGGTTAATTCCTCTTCCTGGTGGGAAATGAGAGTTAAATTTGCCCGTCCAGACACCTCCAGCTAGTCTCTCATTGGTTCTCCCTATTCCTGTTCATCTTCCGCAGAAATTGCAAACTGGGCCAAACAGGTTAAAGGCACTGACTCTCCAAGTGGGGAGAGTGTTAGTAAAGCGTCTGGAATGTTGCACCCGAGTACCAGGGGATGAAAACTCAGATACATTTCAACACGTTTCCCGATCACACGGTGGATCGTACTCTGGGTTCCACATGCATGTTTTAGCTGAAGGAAGAATCCCTTAAACCTGGAGAGTTGAGACCCATGGTATGGGTACCATGCAATATGACTTCAAAGGGTCTGCATTTGCTCACTGAACCTCACCAATCCTATCACTGCTGCGTTTATGCCACTGTAAACACTCTTGATTCTCTTTCGGAGACATATAAATCCATAGGATTTAAGATTCTTAGTAGTCAGGTATATTCTTAGGTGTTTAATATGCGGTGTTGTGTCCACTTCGTTGAGCAAGGTGTAGCTCTTGTCTATTACATATTTGGCTTATGGAACGGTATCTGTGCTAATTTCAATCTCTGGTTTTATGCAGCACCCCAACTCACCTTTCCCCTTAAGCAAGCATAAGTTTGTTTTGTACATTTGAGCCACTGTTCTGTTTTGTAATTCAGTTCCTGTGTAGCCAAGTTTACATTCCATGTATTAGTGATATGTTATGATGTTTCTTTTTCTGTTTGACTTATTTCACTTAGAATCATCGTACCTGAATCCACTCATTATGCTGCTACGGGCCTGATGACATAGGTTTCATTGCTGAGTGATATTGCATTGTACGTAAGTACCACAACTTCTTTATCCATTTTTTGCTTTCTGCGATATTGAACTTGTACCGTAAACGAGGTTCTTGTAAACAGAGCCTTCCCAAAATTTGGGGTGGCTGTGTCTTTTTTATTTTAATTTCCCTACGCTGTAGGACTATAAGTGGAAGTGCCCTAGGCTCTGTTCCTTTGTTTATTAGATGTTTCAGGAAACACCATACACTTCTCCAGAGTGGCTCTTGGCAATTTACAACCCGCCCATCAGCATAACGAGGCTCCCAGTTCTCCATGGCCTGTCCTGCCTTTCTGGATTTTACACTTTTTTCAGATGGCCCTTTTGACCGGGGGGCAGTGAGACTTCATTGTAGTGCAGATTTCCTTTGCAAGCTTGCTTGGTTGGCCAAATAGTGCGTATGCGTTTTTTCTGAATATATTCAGTAAAAAACGCATACGCCCTTTTGGGGCAAGTGCAACATTGTGGACGTTCTGCCTCTTTTCCTATGCTTTACATGCAATTCCCGTCTACCTCCTGAAATCGGTTTCCTGCAATTCTGCCCCACTTTCAAGTCCTCTTGGCAGCCTTACTTCAATATATTTTTGGATGATAGCTGTCATTTATAACTCTGCAAGTTTGTGAATAACAGTGCCCCTGAGCTCCTTTCTTCAACTCGCTTTCTTGTGAGGTGGCCGCAACACCGCAGGATTGCTTCAGGCCCTAGTGTGGCTCCGGCACGGCACGCTGAGCCTTTGGTTAATTCCTCTTCCTCGTGGGAAATGAGAGTTAAATTTGCCCGTCCGGACACCTCCAGCTAGTCTCTCATTGGTTCTCCCTATTCCTGTTCACCTTCCACAGAAATTGCATAGTGGGCCAAACAGGAAGTTAAAGGCCCTGACTCTCCAAGTGAGGAGAGTGTTAGTAAAGCTTCTGGGACGTTGCACCCGAGTACCAGGGGACGAAAACTGAGACACATTTGAACATGTTTCCCAATCACGCGATGGATCAGACTCTGGGTTTCACATGCATGTTTTAGCTGAAGGAAGAATCCCTTAAACATGGAGAGTTGAGACCCATGGAATGGGTACCATGCAATATGACTTCAAAGGGTCTGCATTTGCTCACCGAACCTCACCAATCCTATCAATGCTGCGTTTATGCCACTGTACACATGCCTTGATTCTCTTTCGGAGACATATCAATCCATAGGTTTTAAGATTCTTACTAGTCATGTATATTCTTAGGCGTTTAATATGGGGTGTTGAGTCCATTTCGTTGAGCAAGGAGTAGCTCTTGTCTATTACATATTTGGTTTATGGAATGGTGTCTGTGCTCATTTCAATCTATGGTTTTACGCAGCGCCCCAACTCACCTTTCCCCTTAAGCAAGCATAAGTTGGTTTTCTACATTTGAGACCCTGTTCTGTTTTGTAATTCAGTTCCTGTGTAGCCAAGTTTACATTCCGTGTAGTAGTGATAACTTAGGATGTTTCTTTTTCTGTGTGACTTATTTCACTTAGAATCATCGTACCTAAATCCACTAGTTATGCTGCTACGGGCCTGATAACATATATTTCATTCCTGAGTGATACTGCATTGTATGTAAGTACCACAACTTCTTTATCCATTTTTTGCTTTCTGCGATATTGAACTTGTACCGTAAACGAGGTTCTTTTAAGCAGAGCCGTCCCAAACTTTGGGGTGGCTGTGTCTTTTTGATTTTAATTTCCCTAAGCTATAGGACCATAAGCGGAAGTGCCCTAGGCTCTGTTGCTTTGTTTTTTAGATGTTTCAGGAAACACCATACACTTCTCCAGAGTGGCTGTTGGAAATTTACATCCCGCCCATCAGCATAACAAGTCTCCAGTTCTCCATGGCCTGTCCTGCCTTTCTGGATTTTACACTTTTTTCAGATGTCCCTTTTGACCGGGGGGCAGTGAGACTTCATTGTAGTGCAGATTTCTTTGCAAGCTTGCTTGGTTGGCCAAAAAGGGTGTATGCCTTTTTTCCTGAATATATTCAGGAAAAAACGCATACGCCCTTTTTGGCCAAGTGCCTCATTGTAGACGTTCTGCCTCTTTTCCTATGCTTTACATGCAATTCCAGTCTACCTCCTGAAATCAGTTTCCTGCAATTCTGCCCTGCTTTCAAGTCGTCTTGGCAGCCTTACTTCAATATATTTTTGGACAATAGCTGTCATTTATAACTCTGCAGGTTTGTGAATTACAGTGTCCCTGAGCTCCTTTCTTCAACTCGCTTTCTTGTGAGCTGGCCGCAACACCGCAGGATTGCTTCAGTCCGTAGTGTGGTTCCGGGATGGCACGCTGAGCCTTTGGTTAATTCCTCTTCCTGGTGGGAAATGAGAGTTAAATTTGCCCGTCCAGACACCTCCAGCTAGTCTCTCATTGGTTCTCCCTTTTCCTGTTCATCTTTCGCAGAAATTGCAAACTGGGCCAAACAGGAGGTTAAAGGCACTGACTCTCCAACTAGGGAGAGTGTTAGTAAAGCATCTGGAATTTTGCACCCGAGTACCAGGAGACGAAAACTGAGACACATTTAAACATGTTTCCCGATCACACGGTGGATCATACTCTGGGTTCCACATGCATGTTTTAGCTGAAGGAAGAATCCCTTAAACCTGGAGAGTTGAGACCCATGGAATGGGTAATATGCAATATGACTTCAAAGGGTCTGCATTTCCTCACCGAAACTCACCAATCCTATCACTGCTGCGTTTATGCCACTGTACACATGCTTGATTCTCTTTCGGAGACATATAAATCCATACGTTTTAAGATTCTTACTAGTCAGGTATATTCTTAGGCGTTTAATATGGGGTGTTGAGTCCACTTCGTTGAGCAAGGAGTAGCTCTTGTCTATTACATATTTGGCTTATGGAACGGTATCTGTGCTAATTTCAATCTCTGGTTTTATGCAGCACCCCAGCTCACCTTTCACTTTAAGCAAGCATAAGTTGGTTTTCTACATTTGAGACCCTGTTCTGTTTTGTAATTCAGTTCCTGGGTAGCCAAGTTTACATTCCGTGTAGTAGTGATATCTTAGGATGTTTCTTTTTCTGTGTGAATTATTTCACTTAGAATCATCGTACCTGAATCCACTCAGTATGCTGCTATGGGCCTGTTGACTTAGATTTCATTGCTGAGTGATATTGCATTGTACGTAAGTACCACAACTTCTTTATCCATTTTTCGCTTTCTGCGATATTGAACTTGTACTGTAAACCATGTTCTTCTAAACAGAGCTGTCCCAAACTTTGGGGCGGCTGTGTCTTTTTTATTTTAATTTCCCTAAGCTATAGAACCATAAGTGGAAGGGCCCTAGGCTGTGTTGCTTTGTTTTTTAGATATTTCTGGAAACACCATACACTTCTCCAGAGTGGCTGTTGGCAATTTACATCCTGCCCATCAGCAGAGCAAGGCTCCCAGTTCTCCATGGCCTGTCCTGCCTTTCTGGATTTTACACTTCTTTCAGATGGCGCTTTTGACCGGGGGACAGTGAGACTTCATTGTAGTGCAGATTTCCTTTGCAAGCTTGCTTGGTTGGCCAAAAAGTGCATATGCGTTTTTTCCTGAATATATTCAGGAAAAAACGCAAACGCCCTTTTTGGCCATGTGCATCATTGTGGACGTTCTGCCTCTTTTCCTATGCTTTACATGCAATTCCAGTCTACCTCCTGAAATCCGTTTCCTGCAATTCTGCCCCGCTTTCAAATCCTCTTGGCAGGCTTACTTCAATATATTTTTGGATGATAGCTGTCATTTATAACTCTGCAGGTTTGTGAATTACGGTGCCCCTGAGCTCCTTTCTTCAACTCGCTTTCTTGTGAGCTGGCCGCAACACCGCATGATTGCTTCAGTCCCTAGTGTGGTTCCGGCATGGTATGATGAGCCTTTGGTTAATTCCTCTTCCTTGTTGGGAAATGAGAGTTAAATTTGCCCGACGAGACACCTCCAGCTAGTCTCTCATTAGTTCTCCCTATTCCTGTTCATTTTCCGCAGAAATTGCAAACTGGGCCAAACAGGAGGTTAAACGCCCTGACTCTCCAAGTGGGGAGAGTGTTAGTAAAGCGTCTCGAATGTTGCACCCGAGTACCAGGGGATGAAAACTGAGACACATTTGAACACGTTTCCCGATCACACGGTGGATCATACTCTGGGTTCCACATGCATGTTTTAGCTGAAGGAAGAATCCCTTAAACCTGGAGAGTTGAGACCCATGGAATGGGTACCATGCAATATGACTTCAAAGGGTCTGCATTTGCTCACTGAAGCTCACCAATCCTATCACTGCTGCGTTTATGCCACTGTACACACGCTTGATTCTCTTTCAGAAACATATAAATCCATACGTTTTAAGATTCTTACTACTCAGGTATACTCTTAGGCGTTTAATATGGGGTGTTGAGTCCACTTCGTTGAGCAAGGAGTAGCTCTTGTCTATTACATATTTGGCTTATGGAATGGTATCTGTGCTAATTTCAATCTCTGGTTTTATGCAGCACCCCAGCTCACCTTTCCCCTTAAGCAAGCATAAGTTGGTTTTCTACATTTGAGACCCTGTTCTGTTTTGTAATTCAGTTCCTGTGTAGCCAAGTTTACATTCCGTGTAGTAGTGATATCTTATGATGTTTCTTTTTCTGTGTGACTTATTTCACTTAGAATCATCATATCTGCATCCACTCATTATGCTGCTACGGGCCTGATGACATAGATTTCATTGCTGAGTGATATTGCATTGTACGTAAGTACCACAACTTCTTTATCCATTTTTCGCTGTCTGTGATATTGAACTTGTACCGGAAACGAGGTTCTTGTAAACAGAGCCCTCCCAAACTTTGGGGTGGCTGTGTCTTTTTGATTTTAATTTCCCTAAGCTATAGGACCATAAGTGGAAGTGCCCTAGGCTCTGTTGCTTTGTTTTTTAGATGTTTCAGGAAACACCATACACTTCTCCAGAGTGGCTGTTGGCAATTTACATCCTGCCCATCAGCATAACAAGGCTCCCAGTTCTCCATAGTCTGTCCTGCATTTCTGGATTTTACACATTTTTCAGATGGCCCTTTTGACCGCGGGGCATTAAGACTTCATTGTAGTGCAGATTTCCTTTGCAAGCTTGCTTGGTTGGCCAAAAAGTGCGTATGCGTTTTTTCCTGAATATATTCAGCAAAAAAACGCATATGCCCTTTTTGACCAAGTGCATCATTGTGGACGTTCTGCCTCTTTTCCTATGCTTTACATGCAATTCCAGTCTACCTCCTGAAATCGGTTTCCTGCAATTCTGCCCCGCTTTCAAGTCCTCTTGGCAGCCTTACTTCAATAAATTTTTGGACGATAGCTGTCATTTATAACTCTGCAGGTTTGTGAATGACAGTGCCCCTGAGCTCCTTTCTTCAACTCGCTTTCTTGTGAGCTGGCCGCAACACCGCAGGATTGCTTCAGGCCCTAGTGTGGTTCCGGCATGGCACGCTGAGCCTTTGGTTAATTCCTCTTCCTGGTGGGAAATGAGAGTTAAATTTGCCCGTCCAGACACCTCCAGCTAGTCTCTCATTGGTTCTCCCTATTCCTGTTCGTGTTCCGCAGAAATTGCAAACTGGGCCACACAGGAGGTTACAGGCAGTGACTCTCCAAGTGGAGAGAGTGTTAGTAAAGTGTCTGGAATGTTGCACCCGAGTACCAGGGGATGAAAACTGAGACACATTTGAAGACGTTTTCCGATCACACGGTGGATCATACTCTGGGTTCCACATGCATGTTTTAGCTGAAGGAATAATCCCTTAAACCTGGAGAGTTGAGACCCATGGAATGGGTAATGTGCAATATGACTTCAAAGGGTCTGCATTTGCTCACCGAACCTCAACAATCCTATCATTGCTGCGTTTATGCCGCTGTACACATGCTTGATTCTCTTTCGGAGACATATAAATCCATAGGTTTTAAGATTCTTAATAGTCAGGTATTTCTTAGGCGTTTAATATGGAGTGTTGAGTCCACTTCGTTGAGCAAGGAGTAGCTCTTGTCTATTACATATTTGTAATATGGAACAGTATATGTGCTAATTTCAATCTCTGGTTTTATGCAGCACCCCAACTCACCTTTCCCCTTAAGCAAGCTTAAGTTGGTTTTCTACATTTGAGACCCTGTTCTGTTTTGTAATTCAGTTCCTGTGTAGCCAAGTTTACATTCCGTGTAGTAGTGATATCTTATGATGTTTCTTTTTCTGTGTGACTTATTTCACTTAGAATCATCGTACCTGAATCCACTCACTATGCTGCTACGGGCCTGATGAAATAGATTTCATTGCTGAGTGATATTGCATTGTACGTAAGTACCACAACTTCTTTATGAATTTTTCGCTTTCTGTGATATTGAACTTGTACCGGAAACGAGGTTCTTGTAAACAGAGCTGTCCCAAACTTTGGGGTGGCTGTGTCTTTTTGATTTTAATTTCCCTATGCTATAGGACCATAAGTGTAAGTGCCCTAGGCTCTGTTCCTTTGTTTTTTAGATGTTTCAGGAAACGCCATACACTTCTCCAGAGTGGCTGTTGGCAATTTACATCCCGCCCATCAGCATAACAAGGCTCCCAGTTCTCCATGGCCTGTCCTGCCTTTCTGGATTTTACACATTTTTCAGATGGCCCTTTTGATCTCGGGGCAGTGAGACTTCATTGTAGTGCAGATTTCCTTTGCAAGCTTGCTTGGTTGGCCAAAAAGGGCGTATGCGTTTTATCCTGAATATATTTAGGAAAAAACGCATACGCCCGTTTTGGCCAAGTACATCATTGTGGACGTTCTGCCTCTTTTCCTATGCTTTACATGCAATTCCCGTCTACCTCCTGAAATCGGTTTCCTGCAATTCTGCCCCGCTTTCAAGTCCTCTTGGCAGCCTTACTTCAATATATTTTTGGACGATAGCTGTCATTTATAAATCTGCAGGTTTGTGAATGACAGTGCCCCTGAGCTCCTTTCTTCAACTCGCTTTCTTGTGAGCTGGCCGCAACACCGCAGGATTGCTTCAGGCCCTAGTGTGGTTCCGGTACGGCACGCTGAGCCTTTGGTTAATTCCTCTTCCTGGTGGGAAATGAGAGTTAAATTTGCCCGTCCAGACACCTCCAGCTAGTCTCTCATTGGTTCTCCCTATTCCTGATCATTTTCCGCAGAAATTGCAAACTCGGCCAAACAGGAGGTTAAAGGCTCTGACTCTCCAAGTGGGGAGAGTGTTATTAAAGCGTCTGGAATGTTGCACCCGAGTACCAGGGGACGATAACTGAGACACATTTGAACACGTTTCCCGATCACACGGTGGATCATACTCTGGGTTCCTCATGCATGTTTTAGCTGAAGGAAGAATCCCTTAAACCTGGAGAGTTGAGACCCATGGAAAGGGTAACATGCAATATAACTTCAAAGTGTCTGCATGTGCTCACCGAACCTCACCAATCCTATCACTGCTGCGTTTATGCTGCTGTACCCACGCTTGATTCTCTTTCGGAGACATAAAAATCCATAGGTTTTAAGATTCTTACTAGTCAGGTATATTCTTAGGCGTTTAATATGGGGTGTTGAGTCCACTTCGTTGAGCAAGGAGTAGCTCTTGTCTATTACATATTTGGCTTATGGAACGGTATCTGTGCTAATTTCAATCTCTGGTTTTATGCAGCACCCCAACTCACCTTTCCCCTTAAGCAAGCATATGTTGGCTTTCTACATTTGAGACCCTGTTCTGTTTTGTAATTCAGTTCCTGTGTAGCCAGGTTTACATTCCTTGTATTAGTGATATCTTATGATGTTTCTTTTTCTGTGTGACTTATTTCACTTAGAATCATCGTAGCTGAATCCACTCATTATGCTCCTACGGGCCTGATGACATAGATTTCATTGCTGAGTGATATTGCATTGTACGTAAGTACCACAACTTCTTTATCCATTTTTCACTTTCTGTGATATTGAACTTGTACCGTAAATGAGGTTCTTGTAAACAGAGCCATCCCAAACTTTCGGGTGGCTGTGTCTTTTTGATTTTAATTTCCCTAAGCTATAGGACCATAAGTGGAAGTGCCCTAGGCTCTGTTGCTTTGTTTTTTAGATGTTTCAGGAAACACCATACACTTCTCCAGAGTGGCTGTTGGCAATTTACATCCCGCCCATCAGCATAACAAGGCTCCCAGTTCTCCATGGCCTGTCCTGCCTTTCTGGATTTTACACTTTTTTCAGTTGGCCCTTTTGACCGGGGGGCAGTGAAACTTCATTGTAGTTCAGATTTCCTTTGCAAGATTGCTTGGTTGGCCAAAAAGGGCGTATGCGTTTTTTCCTGAATATATTCAGGAAAAAACGCATACGCCCTTTTTGGCCAAGTGCATCATTGTGGACGTTCTGCCTCTTTTCCTATGCTTTACATGCAATTCCAGTCTACCTCCTGCAGTCGGTTTCCTGCAATTCTGCCCCGCTTTCAAGTCCTGTTGGCAGCCTTACTTCAATATATTTTTGGACGATAGCTGTCATTTATAACTCTGCAGGTTTGTGAATGACAGTGCCCCTGAGCTCCTTTCTTCAAGTCGCTTTCTTGTGAGCTGGCCGCATCACCACAGGATTGCTTCAGGCCCTAGTGTGGTTCTGGCACGTCACGCTGAGCCTTTGGTTAATTCGTCTTCCTGGTGGGAAATGAGAGTTGAATTTGCCCGTCCAGACACCTCCAGCTAGTCTCTCATTGGTTCTCCCTATTCCTGTTCATCTTCCGCAGAAATTGCAAACTGGGCCAAACAGGAGGTTAAAGGCACTGACTCTCCAAGTGGGGAGAGTGTTAGGAAAGCGTCTGAAATGTTGCACCCGAGTACCAGGGGATGAAAACTCAGACACATTTGAACACGTTTCCCGATCACACAGTGGATCATGCTCTGGGTTCCAGATGCATGATTTAGCTGAAAGAAGAATCCCTTAAACCTGGAGAGTTGAGACCCATGGAATGGGTACTATGAAATATGACTTCAAAGGGTCTGCATTTGCTCACCGAACCTCACCAATCCTATCACTGCTGCATTTATGCCGCTGTACACAGGCTTGATTCTCTTTCAGAGACATATAAATCCATAGGTTTTAAGATTCTTACTAGTCAGGTATATTCTTAGGTGTTTAATATGGGGTGTTGAGTCCAGTTCGTTGAGCAAGAAGTAGCTTTTGTATATTACATATTTGGCTTATGGAACGGTATCTTTGCTCATTTCAATCTCTGGTTTTATGCAGCACCTCAACTCACCTTTCCCCTTAAGCAAGCATAAGTTGGTTTTCTACATTTGAGACCCTGTTCTGTTTTGTAATTCAGTTCCTGTGTAGCCAAGTTTACATTCCGTGTAGTAGTGATATCTTATGATGTTTCTTTTTCTGTGTGACTTATTTCACTTAGAATCATCGTACCTGAATCCACTCATGCTCCTACGGGCCTGATGACATAGATTTCATTGCTGAGTGATATTGCATTGTACGTAAGTACCACAAGTTCTTTATCCATTTTTCGCTTTCTGTGATATTGAGCTTGTACCGTAAACGAGGTTCTTGTAAACAGAGCCCTCCCAAACTTTCGGGTGGCTGTGTCTTTTTGATTTTAATTTCCCTAAACTATAGGACCATAATTGGAAGTGCCCTAGGCTCTGCTGCTTTGTTTTTTGGATGATTCAGGAAACACCATACACTTCTCCAGAGTGGCTGTTGGCAATTTACATCCCGCCCATCAGCATAACAAGGCTCCCAGTTCTCCGTGGCCTGTCCTGCCTTTCTGGATTTTACACTTTTTTCAGATGGCCCTTTTGACCGGGGGGCAGTGAGACTTCATTGTAGTGCAGATTTCCTTTGCAAGCTTGCTTGGTTGACCAAAAAGTATGTATGCATTTTTTCCTGAATATATTCAGCAAAAAAACGCATATGCCCTTTTTGGCCAAGTGCATCATTGTGGACGTTCTGCCTCTTTTCCTATGCTTTACATGCAATTCCAGTCTACCTCCTGAAATCGGTTTACTGCAATTCTGCCCCGCTTTCAAGTCCTCTTGGCAGCCTTACTTGAATATATTTTTGGACGATAGCTGTCATTTATAACTCTGCAGGTTTGTGAATTACAGTGTCCCTGAGCTCCTTTCTTCAACTCGCTTTCTTGTGAGCTGGCCGCAACACTGCAGGATTGCTTCAGGCCCTAGTGTGGTTCCGGCATGGCACGCTGAGCCTTTGGTTAATTCCTCTTCTTGGTGGGAAATGGGAGTTAAATTTGCCTGTCCAGACACCTCCAGCTAGTCTCTCATTGGTTCTCCCTATTCCTGTTCATTTTCCGCAGAAATTGCAAACTGGGCCAAACAGTAGGTTAAAGGCACTGACTCTCCAAGTGGGCAGAGTGTTAGTAAAGCGTCTGGAATGTTGCACCCGAGTACCAGGGGACGAAAACTGAGAGACATTTGAACACGTTTCCCGATCACACGGTGGATCATACTCTGGGTTCCACATGCATGATTTAGCTGAAGGAAGAATCCCTTAAACCTGGAGAGTTGAGACCCATGGAATGGGTACCATGCAATATGACTTCAAAGGGTCTGCATTTGCTCACCGAACCTCACCAATCCTATCACTGCTGCATTTATGCCACTGTACACATGCTTGATTCTCTTTCGGAGACATATAAATCCATAGGTTTTAAGATTCTTACTAGTCAGGTATATTCTTAGGCGTTTAATATGGGGTGTTGTGTCCTCTTCGTTGAGCAAGGAGTAGATCTTGTCTATTACATATTTGGCTTATGGAACGGTATCTGTGCTAATTTCAATCTCTGGTTTTATGCAGCACCCCAACTCACCTTTCCCCTTAAGCAAGCATAAGTTGGTTTTCTACATTTGAGACCCTGTTCTGTTTTGTAATTCAGTTCCTGTGTAGCCAAGTTTACATTCCATGTATGAGTGATATCTTATGATGTTTCTTTTTCTGTGTGACTTATTTCACTTAGAATCATCGTACCTGAATCCACTCATTATGCTGCTACGGGCCTGATGACATAGATTTCATTGCTGAGTGATATTGCATTGTACGTAAGTACCACAACTTCTTTATCCATTTTTCGCTTTCTGCGATATTGAACTTGTACCGGAAACGAGGTTCTTGTAAACAGAGCCCTCCCAAACTTTGGGGTGGCTGTGTCTTTTTGATTTTAATTTCCCTAAGCTATAGGACCATAAGTGGAAGTGCCCTAGGCACTGTTGTTTTGTTTTATATATGTTTCAGGAAACACCATACACTTCTCCAGAGTGGCTGTTGGCAATTTACATCGCGCCCATCAGCATAACAAGGCTCCCAGTTCTCCACAGCCTGTCCTGCCTTTCTGGATTTTACACTTTTTTCAGATAGACTTTTTGACCGGGGGGCAGTGAGATTTCATTGTAGTGCAGATTTCCTTTGCAAGCTTGCTTCGTTGGCCAAAAAGGGCGTACGTGCTTTTTCCTGAATATATTCAGGAAAAAACACGTACGCCCTTTTTGGCCAAGTGCATCATTGTGGACGTTCTGCCTCTTTTCCTATGCTTTACATGCAATTCCAGTCTACCTCCTGCAGTCGGTTTCCTGCAATTCTGCCCCGCTTTCAAGTCCTCTTGGCAGCCTTACTTCAATATATTTTTGGACGATAGCTGTCATTTATAACTCTGCAGGTTTGTGCATTACAGTGCCCCTGAGCTCCTTTCTTCAACTCGTTTTCTTGTGAGCTGGCCGCAACACCGCAGGATTGCTTCAGGCCCTAGTGTGGTTCCGATGTGGCACGCTGAGCCTTTGGTTAATTCCTCTTCCTGGTGGGAAATGAGAGTTAAATTTGCCTGTCCAGACACCTCCAGCTAGTCTCTCATTAGTTGTCCCTATTTCTGTTCATTTTCTGCAGAAATTGCAAACTGGGCCAAACAGGAGGTTAAAGGCACTGACTCTCCAAGTGGGGAGAGTGTTAGTAAAGCATCTGGAATGTTGCACCCGAGTACCAGGGGACGAAAACTGAGACACATTTGAACACGTTTCCCGATCACACGGTGGATCATACTCTGGGTTCCACATGCATGTTTTAGCTGAAGGAAGAATCCCTTAAACCTGGAGAGTTGAGACCCATGGAAAGGGTAACATGCAATATAACTTCAAAGTGTCTGCATGTGCTCACCGAACCTCACCAATCCTATCACTGCTGCGTTTATGCTGCTGTACCCACGCTTGATTCTCTTTCGGAGACATAAAAATCCATTGGTTTTAAGATTCTTACTAGTCAGGTATATTCTTAGGCGTTTAATATGGGGTGTTGAGTCCACTTCGTTGAGCAAAGAGTAGCTCTTGTCTATTACATATTTGGCAAATGGAACGGTATCTGTGCTAATTTCAATCTCTGGTTTTATGCAGCACCCCAACTCACCTTTCCCCTTAAGCAAGCATAAGTTGGTTTTCTACATTTGAGACCCTGTTCTGTTTTGTAATTCAGTTCCTGTGTAGCCAAGTTTACATTCCGTGTAGTAGTGATATCTTATGATGTTTCTTCTTCTGTGTGACTTATTTCACTTAGAATCATCGTACCTGAATCCACTCATTATCGTGCTATGGGCCTGATGACATAGATTTCATTGCTGAGTGATATTGCATTGTACGTAAGTACCACAACTTCTTTATCCATTTTTCGCTTTCTGTGATATTGAACTTGTACCGTAAACGAGGTTCTTGTAAACAGGGCCATCCCAAACTTTGGGGTGGCTGTGTCTTTTTGATTTCAATTTCCCTAAGCTATAGGACCATAAGTGGAAGTGCCCTAGGCTCTGTTGCTTTGTTTTTTAGATGTTTCAGGAAACACCATACACTTCTCCAGAGTGGCTGTTGGCAATTTACATCCCGCCCATCAGCATAACAAGGCTCCCAGTTCTCCATGGCCTGTCCTGCCTTTCTGGATTTTACACTTTTTTCTGATGGCCCTTTTGACAGGGGGTAGTGAGACTTCATTGTAGTGCAGATTTCCTTTGCAAGCTTGCTTGGTTGGCCAAAAAGGGCGTACGTGTATTTTCCTGAATATATTCAGGAAAAAACACGTACGCCCTTTTTGGCCAAGTGCATCATTGTGGACGTTCTGCCTCTTTTCCTATGCTTTACATGCAATTCCAGTCTACCTCCTGAAATCGGTTTCCTGCAATTCTGCCCCGCTTTCAACTCCTGTTGGCACCCTTACTTCAATATATTTTTGGACGATAGCTGTCATTTATATTCTGCAGGTTTGTAAATTACAGTGCCCCTGAGCTCCTTTCTTCAACTCGCTTTCTTGTGAGCTGGACGCAACACTGCAGGATTGCTTCAGGCCCTAGTGTGGTTCCGGCACGGCACGCTGAGCCTTTGGTTAATTCCTCTTCCTGGTGGGAAATGAGAGTTAAATTTGCCCGTCCAGACACCTCCAGCTAGTCTATCATTGGTTCTCCCTATTCCTGTTCATCTTCCGCAGAAATTGCAAACTGGGCCAAACAGGAGGTTAAAGGCACTGACTCTCCAAGTGCGGAGAGTGTTAGTAAAGCATCTGGAATATTGCACCGAGTACCAGGGGACAAAAACTGAGACACATTTGAACACGTTTCCCGATCACACAGTGGATCATACTCTGGTTTCCACATGCATGTTTTAGCTGAAGGAAGAATCCCTTAAACCTGGAGAGTTGAGACCCATGGAATGGGTAATATGCAATATGACTTCAAAGGGTCTGCATTTGCTCACCGAACCTCACCAATCCTATCACTGCTGCGTTTATGCCGCTGTACACACGCTTGATTCTCTTTCGGAGACATATAAATCCATACGTTTTAAGTTTCTTACTAGTCAGGTATATTCTTAGGCGTTTAATATGGGGTGTTGAGTCCACTTCGTTGAGCAAGAAGTAGCTCTTGTATATTACATATTTGGCTTATGGAACGTTATCTGTGCTAATTTCAATCTCTGGTTTTATGCAGCACCCCAACTCACCTTTCCCCTTCAGCAAGCATAAGTTGGTTTTCTACATTTGAGACCCTGTTCTGTTTTGTAATTCAGTTCCTGTGTAGCCAAGTTTACATTCCATGTATTACTGATACCTTATGATGTTTCTTTTTCTGTGTGACTTATTTCACTTAGAATCATCGTACCTGAATCCACTCATTATGCTGCTACGGGCCTGATTACATAGATTTCATTGCTGAGTGATATTGCATTGTACGTAAGTACCACAACTTCTTTATCCATTTTTCACTTTCTGTGATATTGAACTTGTTCCGTAAACGAGGTTCTTGTAAACAGAGCCATCCCAAACTTTGGGGTGGCTGTGTCTTTTTGATTTTAATTTCCCTAAGCTATAGGACCATAAGTGGAAGTGCCCTAGGCTCTCTTGTTTTGTTTTTTGGATGTTTCAGGAAACACCATACACTTCTCCAGAGTAGCTGTTGGCAAATTACATAACGCCCATCAGAATAAAAATGCACCCAGTTCTCCATGGCCTGTCCCGCCTTTCTGGATTTTACACATTTTTTTTGATGGCCCTTTTGACCGGGGGGCAGTGAGACTTCATTGTAGTGGCGCTTTCCTTTGCAAGCTTGCTTGATTGACCAAAAAGTACGTATGCGTTTTTTCCTGAATACGCCCTTTTTGGCCAAGTGCATCATTGTGGACGTTCTGCCTCTTTTCCTATACTTTACATGCAATTCCAGTCTACCTCCTGAAATCGGTTTCCTGCAATTCTGCCCCACTTTCAAGTCCTCTTGGCAGCTGTTTCAATATATTTTTGGACGATAGCTGTCATTGATAACTCTGCAGGTTTGTGAATTACAGTGCCCCTGAGCTCCTTTCTTCAACTCGCTTTCTTGTGAGCTGGCCGCAACACCCCAGGATTGCTTCAGGCCCTAGTGTGGTTCCGGCATGGCACGCTGAGCCTTTGGTTAATTCCTCTTCCTGGTGGGAAATGAGAGTTAAATTTGCCCGTCCAGACACCTCCAGCTAGTCTCTCATTGGTTGTCCCTATTTCTGTTCATTTTCTGCAGAAATTGCAAACTGGGCCAAACAGGAGGTTAAAGGCACTGACTCTCCAAGTGGGGAGAGTGTTAGTAAAGCGTCTGGAATGTTGCACCCGAGTACCAGGGCACGAAAACTGAGACACATTTGAACACGTTTCCCGATCACACGGTGGATCATACTCTGGGTTCCACATGCATGTTTTAGCTGAAGGAAGAATCCCTTAAACCTGGAGAGTTGAGATCCATGTTATGGGTACCATGCAGTATGACTTCAAAGGGTCTGCATTTGCTCACCGAACTTCACCAATGCTATCACTGCTGCGCTTACGCCGCTGTACACACGCTTGATTCTCTTTCGGAGACATATAAATCCATAGGTTTTAAGATTCTTACTAGTCAGGTATATTCTTAGGCGTTTAATATGGAGTGTTGAGTCCACTAGTTCAGCAAGGTGTAGCTCTGGTCTATTACATATTTGGCTTATGGAACGGTATCTGTGCTAATTTCAATCTCTGGTTTTATGCAGCACCCCAACTCACCTTTCCCCTTAAGCAAGCATAAGTTGGTTTTCTACATTTGAGACCCCGTTCTGTTTTGTAATTCAGTTCCTGTGTAGCCAAGTTTACATTCCATGTAGTAATGATATCTTATGATGTTTCTTCTTCTGTGTGACTTATTTCACTTAGAATCATCGTACCTGAATCCACTCATTATGGTGCTATGGGCCTGATGACATAGATTTCATTGCTGAGTGATATTGCATTGTACGTAAGTACCACAACTTCTTTATCCATTTTTCGCTTTCTGTGATATTGAACTTGTACCGTAAACGAGGTTCTTGTAAACAGATACCTCCCAAACTTTGGGGTGGCTGTGTCTTTTTGATTTCAATTTCCCTAAGCTATAGGACCATAAGTGGAAGTGCCCTAGGCTCTGTTGCTTTGTTTTTTAGAGGTTTCCGGAAACACCATACACTTCTCCAGAGTGGCTGTTGGCAATTTACATCCTGCCCATCAGCATAACAAGGCTCCCAGTTCTCCATGGCCTGTCCTGCCTTTCTGGATTTTACACTTTTTTCTGATGGCCCTTTTGACCGGGGGGCAGTGAGACTTCATTTTAGTGCAGATTTCCTTTGCAAGCTTGCTTGGTTGGCCAAAAAGGGCGTACGTGTTTTTTCCTGAATGTATTCAGGAAAAAACGCATACGCCCTTTTTGGCCAAGTGCATCATTGTGGACGTTCTGCCTCTTTTCCTATGCTTTACATGCAATTCCAGTCTACCTCCTGAAATCGGTTTCCTGCAATTCTGCCCCGCTTTCAACTCCTGTTGGCACCCTTACTTCAATATATTTTTGGACGATAGCTGTCATTTATAACTGTGCAGGTTTGTAAATTACAGTGCCCCTGAGCTCCTTTCTTCAACTCGCTTTCTTGTGAGCTGGACGCAACACCGCAGGATTGCTTTAGGCCCTAGTGTGGTTCGAGCACGGCACGCTGAGCCTTTGGTTAAATCCTCTTCCTGGTGGGAAATGAGAGTTAAATTTGCCCGTCCAGACACCTCCAGCTAGTCTCTCATTGGTTCTCCCTATTCCTGTTCATCTTCCGCAGAATTTGCAAACTGGGCCAAACAGGAGGTTAAAGGCACTGACTCTCCAAGTGCGGAGAGTGTTAGTAAAGCATCTGGAATATTGCACCGAGTACCAGGGGACGAAAACTGAGACACATTTGAACACGTTTCCCGATCACACGGTGGATCATACTCTGGTTTCCACATGCATGTTTTAGCTGAAGGAAGAATCCCTTAAACCTGGAGAGTTGAGACCCATGGAATGGGTAATATGCAATATGACTTCAAAGGGTCTGCATTTGCTCACCGAACCTCACCAATCCTATCACTGCTGCGTTTATGCCGCTGTACACACGCTTGATTCTCTTTCGGAGACATATAAATCCATAGGTTTTAAGTTTCTTACTAGTCAGGTATATTCTTAGGCGTTTAATATGGGGTGTTGAGTCCACTTCGTTGAGCAAGAAGTAGCTCTTGTATATTACATATTTGGCTTATGGAACGTTATCTGTGCTAATTTCAATCTCTGGTTTTATGCAGCACCCCAACTCACCTTTCCCCTTCAGCAAGCATAAGTTGGTTTTCTACATTTGAGACCCTGTTCTGTTTTGTAATTCAGTTCCTGTGTAGCCAAGTTTACATTCCGTGTAGTAGTGATACCTTATAATGTTTCTTTTTCTGTGTGACTTATTTCACTTAGAATCATCGTACCTGAATCCACTCATTATGGTGCTATGGGCCTGATGACATAGATTTCATTGCTGAGTGATATTGCATTGTACGTAAGTACCACAACTTCTTTATCCATTTTTCGCTTTCTGTGATATTGAACTTGTACCGGAAACGAGGTTCTTGTAAACAGGGCCATCCCAAACTTTGGGGTGGCTGTGTCTTTTTGATTTCAATTTCCCTAAGCTATAGAACCATAAGTGGAAGTGCCCTAGGCTCTGTTGCTTTGTTTTTAGATGTTTCAGGAAACACCATACACTTCTCCAGAGTGGCTGTTGGCAATTTACATCCTGCCCATTAGCATAACAAGGCTCCCAGTTCTCCATGGCCTGTCCTGCCTTTCTGGATTTTACACTTTTTTCTGATGGCCCTTTTGACCGGGGGGCAGTGAGACTTCATTGTAGTGCAGATTTCTTTGCAAGCTTGCTTGGTTGGCCAAAAAGGGCATACGTGTTTTTTCCTGAATATATTCAGGAAAAAACACGTACGCCCTTTTTGGCCAAGTGCATCATTGTGGACGTTCTGCCTCTTTTCCTATGCTTTACATGCAATTCCAGTCTACCTCCTGAAATCGGTTTCCTGCAATTCTGCCCCGCTTTCAACTCCTGTTGGCACCCTTACTTCAATATATTTTTGGACGATAGCTGTCATTTATATTCTGCAGGTTTGTAAATTACAGTGCCCCTGAGCTCCTTTCTTCAACTCGCTTTCTTGTGAGCTGGACGCAACACTGCAGGATTGCTTCAGGCCCTAGTGTGGTTCCGGCACGGCACGCTGAGCCTTTGGTTAATTCCTCTTCCTGGTGGGAAATGAGAGTTAAATTTGCCCGTCCAGACACCTCCAGCTAGTCTATCATTGGTTCTCCCTATTCCTGTTCATCTTCCGCAGAAATTGCAAACTGGGCCAAACAGGAGGTTAAAGGCACTGACTCTCCAAGTGCGGAGAGTGTTAGTAAAGCATCTGGAATATTGCACCGAGTACCAGGGGACAAAAACTGAGACACATTTGAACACGTTTCCCGATCACACAGTGGATCATACTCTGGTTTCCACATGCATGTTTTAGCTGAAGGAAGAATCCCTTAAACCTGGAGAGTTGAGACCCATGGAATGGGTAATATGCAATATGACTTCAAAGGGTCTGCATTTGCTCACCGAACCTCACCAATCCTATCACTGCTGCGTTTATGCCGCTGTACACACGCTTGATTCTCTTTCGGAGACATATAAATCCATACGTTTTAAGTTTCTTACTAGTCAGGTATATTCTTAGGCGTTTAATATGGGGTGTTGAGTCCACTTCGTTGAGCAAGAAGTAGCTCTTGTATATTACATATTTGGCTTATGGAACGTTATCTGTGCTAATTTCAATCTCTGGTTTTATGCAGCACCCCAACTCACCTTTCCCCTTCAGCAAGCATAAGTTGGTTTTCTACATTTGAGACCCTGTTCTGTTTTGTAATTCAGTTCCTGTGTAGCCAAGTTTACATTCCATGTATTACTGATACCTTATGATGTTTCTTTTTCTGTGTGACTTATTTCACTTAGAATCATCGTACCTGAATCCACTCATTATGCTGCTACGGGCCTGATTACATAGATTTCATTGCTGAGTGATATTGCATTGTACGTAAGTACCACAACTTCTTTATCCATTTTTCACTTTCTGTGATATTGAACTTGTTCCGTAAACGAGGTTCTTGTAAACAGAGCCATCCCAAACTTTGGGGTGGCTGTGTCTTTTTGATTTTAATTTCCCTAAGCTATAGGACCATAAGTGGAAGTGCCCTAGGCTCTCTTGTTTTGTTTTTTGGATGTTTCAGGAAACACCATACACTTCTCCAGAGTAGCTGTTGGCAAATTACATAACGCCCATCAGAATAAAAATGCACCCAGTTCTCCATGGCCTGTCCCGCCTTTCTGGATTTTACACATTTTTTTTGATGGCCCTTTTGACCGGGGGGCAGTGAGACTTCATTGTAGTGGCGCTTTCCTTTGCAAGCTTGCTTGATTGACCAAAAAGTACGTATGCGTTTTTTCCTGAATACGCCCTTTTTGGCCAAGTGCATCATTGTGGACGTTCTGCCTCTTTTCCTATACTTTACATGCAATTCCAGTCTACCTCCTGAAATCGGTTTCCTGCAATTCTGCCCCACTTTCAAGTCCTCTTGGCAGCTGTTTCAATATATTTTTGGACGATAGCTGTCATTGATAACTCTGCAGGTTTGTGAATTACAGTGCCCCTGAGCTCCTTTCTTCAACTCGCTTTCTTGTGAGCTGGCCGCAACACCCCAGGATTGCTTCAGGCCCTAGTGTGGTTCCGGCATGGCACGCTGAGCCTTTGGTTAATTCCTCTTCCTGGTGGGAAATGAGAGTTAAATTTGCCCGTCCAGACACCTCCAGCTAGTCTCTCATTGGTTGTCCCTATTTCTGTTCATTTTCTGCAGAAATTGCAAACTGGGCCAAACAGGAGGTTAAAGGCACTGACTCTCCAAGTGGGGAGAGTGTTAGTAAAGCGTCTGGAATGTTGCACCCGAGTACCAGGGCACGAAAACTGAGACACATTTGAACACGTTTCCCGATCACACGGTGGATCATACTCTGGGTTCCACATGCATGTTTTAGCTGAAGGAAGAATCCCTTAAACCTGGAGAGTTGAGACCCATGTTATGGGTACCATGCAGTATGACTTCAAAGGGTCTGCATTTGCTCACCGAACTTCACCAATGCTATCACTGCTGCGCTTACGCCGCTGTACACACGCTTGATTCTCTTTCGGAGACATATAAATCCATAGGTTTTAAGATTCTTACTAGTCAGGTATATTCTTAGGCGTTTAATATGGAGTGTTGAGTCCACTAGTTCAGCAAGGTGTAGCTCTGGTCTATTACATATTTGGCTTATGGAACGGTATCTGTGCTAATTTCAATCTCTGGTTTTATGCAGCACCCCAACTCACCTTTCCCCTTAAGCAAGCATAAGTTGGTTTTCTACATTTGAGACCCCGTTCTGTTTTGTAATTCAGTTCCTGTGTAGCCAAGTTTACATTCCATGTAGTAATGATATCTTATGATGTTTCTTCTTCTGTGTGACTTATTTCACTTAGAATCATCGTACCTGAATCCACTCATTATGGTGCTATGGGCCTGATGACATAGATTTCATTGCTGAGTGATATTGCATTGTACGTAAGTACCACAACTTCTTTATCCATTTTTCGCTTTCTGTGATATTGAACTTGTACCGTAAACGAGGTTCTTGTAAACAGATACCTCCCAAACTTTGGGGTGGCTGTGTCTTTTTGATTTCAATTTCCCTAAGCTATAGGACCATAAGTGGAAGTGCCCTAGGCTCTGTTGCTTTGTTTTTTAGAGGTTTCCGGAAACACCATACACTTCTCCAGAGTGGCTGTTGGCAATTTACATCCTGCCCATCAGCATAACAAGGCTCCCAGTTCTCCATGGCCTGTCCTGCCTTTCTGGATTTTACACTTTTTTCTGATGGCCCTTTTGACCGGGGGGCAGTGAGACTTCATTGTAGTGCAGATTTCCTTTGCAAGCTTGCTTGGTTGGCCAAAAAGGGCGTACGTGTTTTTTCCTGAATGTATTCAGGAAAAAACGCATACGCCCTTTTTGGCCAAGTGCATCATTGTGGACGTTCTGCCTCTTTTCCTATGCTTTACATGCAATTCCAGTCTACCTCCTGAAATCGGTTTCCTGCAATTCTGCCCCGCTTTCAACTCCTGTTGGCACCCTTACTTCAATATATTTTTGGACGATAGCTGTCATTTATAACTGTGCAGGTTTGTAAATTACAGTGCCCCTGAGCTCCTTTCTTCAACTCGCTTTCTTGTGAGCTGGACGCAACACCGCAGGATTGCTTTAGGCCCTAGTGTGGTTCGAGCACGGCACGCTGAGCCTTTGGTTAAATCCTCTTCCTGGTGGGAAATGAGAGTTAAATTTGCCCGTCCAGACACCTCCAGCTAGTCTCTCATTGGTTCTCCCTATTCCTGTTCATCTTCCGCAGAATTTGCAAACTGGGCCAAACAGGAGGTTAAAGGCACTGACTCTCCAAGTGCGGAGAGTGTTAGTAAAGCATCTGGAATATTGCACCGAGTACCAGGGGACGAAAACTGAGACACATTTGAACACGTTTCCCGATCACACGGTGGATCATACTCTGGTTTCCACATGCATGTTTTAGCTGAAGGAAGAATCCCTTAAACCTGGAGAGTTGAGACCCATGGAATGGGTAATATGCAATATGACTTCAAAGGGTCTGCATTTGCTCACCGAACCTCACCAATCCTATCACTGCTGCGTTTATGCCGCTGTACACACGCTTGATTCTCTTTCGGAGACATATAAATCCATAGGTTTTAAGTTTCTTACTAGTCAGGTATATTCTTAGGCGTTTAATATGGGGTGTTGAGTCCACTTCGTTGAGCAAGAAGTAGCTCTTGTATATTACATATTTGGCTTATGGAACGTTATCTGTGCTAATTTCAATCTCTGGTTTTATGCAGCACCCCAACTCACCTTTCCCCTTCAGCAAGCATAAGTTGGTTTTCTACATTTGAGACCCTGTTCTGTTTTGTAATTCAGTTCCTGTGTAGCCAAGTTTACATTCCGTGTAGTAGTGATACCTTATAATGTTTCTTTTTCTGTGTGACTTATTTCACTTAGAATCATCGTACCTGAATCCACTCATTATGGTGCTATGGGCCTGATGACATAGATTTCATTGCTGAGTGATATTGCATTGTACGTAAGTACCACAACTTCTTTATCCATTTTTCGCTTTCTGTGATATTGAACTTGTACCGGAAACGAGGTTCTTGTAAACAGGGCCATCCCAAACTTTGGGGTGGCTGTGTCTTTTTGATTTCAATTTCCCTAAGCTATAGAACCATAAGTGGAAGTGCCCTAGGCTCTGTTGCTTTGTTTTTAGATGTTTCAGGAAACACCATACACTTCTCCAGAGTGGCTGTTGGCAATTTACATCCTGCCCATTAGCATAACAAGGCTCCCAGTTCTCCATGGCCTGTCCTGCCTTTCTGGATTTTACACTTTTTTCTGATGGCCCTTTTGACCGGGGGGCAGTGAGACTTCATTGTAGTGCAGATTTCTTTGCAAGCTTGCTTGGTTGGCCAAAAAGGGCATACGTGTTTTTTCCTGAATATATTCAGGAAAAAACACGTACGCCCTTTTTGGCCAAGTGCATCATTGTGGACGTTCTGCCTCTTTTCCTATGCTTTACATGCAATTCCAGTCTACCTCCTGAAATCGGTTTCCTGCAATTCTGCCCCACTTTCAACTCCTGTTGGCACTCTTACTTCAATATATTTTTGGACGATAGCTGTCATTTATAACTCTGCAGGTTTGTAAATGACAGTGCACCTGAGCTCCTTTCTTCAACTCGCTTTCTTGTGAGCTGGACGCAGCACCGCAGGATTGCTTCAGGCCCTAGTGTGGTTCCGGCACGGCACGCTGAGCCTTTGGTTAATTCCTCTTCCTGGTGGGAAATGAGAGTTAAATTTGCCCGTCCAGACACCTCCAGCTAGTCTCTCATTGGTTCTCCCTATTCCTGTTCATCTTCCGCAGAATTTGCAAACTGGGCCAAAAAGGAGGTTAAAGGCACTGACTGTCCAAGTGGGGAGAGTGTTAGTAAAGCGTCTGGAATGTTGCACCCGAGTACCAGGGGACGAAAACTGAGACACATTTGAACACGTTTCCCGATCACACGGTGGATCATACTCTGGGTTCCTCATGCATGTTTTAGCTGAAGGAAGAATCCCTTAAACAAGGAGAGTTGAGACCCATGGAATGGGTACCATGCAATATGCCTTCAAAGGGTCTGCATTTGCTCACCGAACCTCACCAATCCTATCACTGCTGCGTTTGTGCTGCTGTACACATGCTTCATTCTCTTTCAGAGACATATAAATCCATAGGTTTTAAGATTCTTACTAGTCAGGTATAATCTTAGGTGTTTAATATGGGGTGTTGAGTCCACTTCGTTGAGCAAGGAGTAGCTCTTGTCTATTACATATTTGGCTTATGGAACGGGTCTGTGCTAATTTCAATCTCTGGTTTTATGCAGCACCCCAACTCACCTTTCCCCTTAAGCAAGCATAAGTTGGTTTTCTACATTTGAGACCTTGTTCTGTTTTGTAATTCAGTTCCTGTGTAGCCAAGTTTACTTTCCGTGTATTAGTGATATCTTATAATGTTTCTTTTTATGTGTGACTTATTTCACTTAGAATCATCGTACCTGAATCCACTCATTATGCTCCTACGGGCCTGATGACATAGATTTCATTGCTGAGTGATATTGCATTGTACGTAAGTACCACAACTTCTTTATCCATTTTTCGCTTGCTGTGATATTGAACTTGTACCGTAAACGAGGTTCTTGTAAACAGAGCCCTCCCAAACTTTGGGGTGGCTGTGTCTTTTTGATTTTAATTTCCCTAAACTATAGGACCATAATTGGAAGTGCCCTAGGCTCTGCTGCTTTGTTTTTTGGATGATTCAGGAAACACCATACACTTCTCCAGAGTGGCTGTTGGCAATTTACATCCCGCCCATCAGCATAACAAGGCTCCCAGTTCTCCATGGCCTGTCCGGCCTTTCTGGATTTTACACTTTTTTCAGATGGCCCTTTTGACCGGGGGGCAGTGAGACTTCATTGTAGTGCAGATTTCCTTTGCAAGCTTGCTTGGTTGACCAAAAAGTACGTATGCATTTTTTCCTGAATATATTCAGCAAAATCGCATATGCACTTTTTGGCCAAGTGCATCATTGTGGACGTTCTGCCTCTTTTCCTATGCTTTACATGCAATTCCAGTCTACCTCCTGAAATCGGTTTCCTGCAATTCTGCCCCGCTTTCAAGTCCTCTTGGCAGCCTTACTTGAATATCTTTTTGGACGATAGCTGTCATTTATAACTCTGCAGGTTTGTGAATTACAGTGTCCCTGAGCTCCTTTCTTCAACTCGCTTTCTTTTGAGCTGGCCGCAACACTGCAGGATTGCTTCAGGCCCTAGAGTGGTTCCGGCATGGCACGCTGAGCCTTTGGTTAATTCCTCTTCTTGGTGGGAAATGGGAGTTAAATTTGCCTGTCCAGACACCTCCAGCTAGTCTCTCATTGGTTCTCCCTATTCCTGTTCATTTTCCGCAGAAATTGCAAACTGGGCCAAACAGGAGGTTAAAGGCACTGACTCTCCAAGTGGGGAGAGTGTTAGTAAAGCGTCTGGAATGTTGCACCCGAGTACCAGGGGACGAAAACTGAGAGACATTTGAACACATTTCGCGATCACACGGTGGATCATACTCTGGGTTCCACATGCATGTTTTAGCTGAAGGAAGAATCCCTTAAACCTGGAGAGTTGAGACCCATGGAATGGGTACCATGCAATATGACTTCAAAGGGTCTGCATTTGCTCACCGAACCTCACCAATCCTATCACTGCTGCGTTTATGCCGCTGTACACACGCTTGATTCTCTTTCGGAGACATATAAATCCATAGGTTTTAAGATTCTTACTAGTCAGGTATATTCTTAGGTGTTTAATATGGGGTGTTGAGTCCACCTCGTTGAGCAAGGAGTAGCTCTTGTCTATTACATATTTGGCTTATGGAACTGTATCTGTGCTAATTTCAATCTCTGGTTTTATGCAGCACCCCAACTCACCTTTCCCCTTAAGCAAGCATAAGTTGGTTTTCTACATTTGAGACCCTGTTCTGTTTTGTAATTCAGTTCCTGTGTAGCCAAGTTTACATTCCGTGTAGTAGTGATATCTTATGATGTTTCTTTTTCTGTGTGACTTATTTCACTTAGAATCATCGTACCTGAATCCACTCATTATGCTGCTACGGGCCTGATGACATAGATTTCATTGCTGAGTGATATTGCATTGTACGTAAGTACCACAACTTCTTTATCCATTTTTCACTTTCTGTGATATTGAACTTGTACCGGAAACGAGGTTCTTGTAAACAGAGCTGTCCCAAACTTTGGGGTGGCTGTGTCTTTTTGATTTTAATTTCCCTAATCTATAGGACCATAAGAAGAAGTGCCCTAGGCTCTGTTGCTTTTTTTTTTGGATATTTCAGGAAACACCATACACTTCTCCGGAGTGGCTGTTGGCAATTTACATCCTGCCCTTCAGCATAACAAGGCTCCCAGTTCTCCATGGCCTGTCCTGCATTTCTAGATTTTGCACTTTTTTCAGATGGCCCTTTTGACCGCGGGGCAGTGAGACTTCATTGTAGTGCAGATTTCCTTTGCAAGCTTGCTTGGTTGGCCAAAAAGAGTGTATGCGTTTTTTACTGAATATATTCAGCAAAAAAACGCATATGCCCTTTTTGGCCAAGTGCATCATTGTGGACGTTCTGCCTCTTTTCCTATGCTTTACATGCATTTCCAGTCTACCTCCTGAAATCGGTTTCCTGCAATTCTGCCCCGCTTTCAAGTCCTCTTGGCAGCCTTACTTCAATATATTTTTGGATGATAGCTGTCATTTATAACTCTGCAGGTTTGTGAATGACAGTGCCCCTGAGCTCCTTTCTTCAACTCGCTTTCTTGTGAGCTGGCCGCAACACCGCAGGATTGCTTCAGGCCCTAGTGTGGTTCCGGCACGGCACGCTGAGCCTTTGGTTAATTCGTCTTCCGGGTGAGAAATGAGAGATAAATTTGCCTGTCCAGACACCTCCAGCTAGTCTCTCATTGGTTCTCCCTATTCCTGTTCATTTTCCGCAGAAATTGCAAACTGGGCCAAAAAGGTGGTTAAAGGCAGTGACTCTCCAAGTTGGGAGAGTGTTAGTAAAGCGTCTGGAATGTTGCACCCAAGTACCAGGGGTTGAAAACTGAGACACATTTGAAGACGTTGTCCGATAACACGGTGTATCATACTCTGGGTTCCACATGCATGTTTTAGCTGAAGGAAGAATCCCTTAAACCTGGAGAGTTGAGACCCATGGAATGGGTACCATGCAATATGACTTCAAAGGGTCTGCATTTGCTCACCGAACCTCACCAATCCTATCACTGCTGCGTTTATGCCACTGTACACATGCTTGATTCTCTTTCGGACACATATAAATCCATAGGTTTTAAGATTCTTACTAGTGAAGTATATTCTTAGGCGTTTAATATGGGGTGTTGAGTCCACTTCGTTGAGCAAGGAGTAGCTTTTGTCTATTACATATTTGGCTTATGGAACGTTATCTGTGCTAATTTCCATCTCTGATTTTATGCAGCACCCCAACTCACCTTTCCCCTTAAGCAAGCATAAGTTGGTTTTCTACATTTGAGACCCTGTTCTGTTTTGTAATTCAGTTCCTGTGTAGCCAAGTTTACATTCCATGTATTAGTGATATCTTATGATGTTTCTTTTTCTGTGTGACTTATTTCACTTAGAATCATCGTACCTGAATCCACTCATTATGCTGCTACGGGCATGATGACATAGATTTCATTGCTGAGTGATATTGCATTGTACGTAAGTACCACAACTTCTTTATCCATTGTTCGCTTTCTGTGATATTGAACTTGTACCGGAAATGAGGTTCTTGTAAACAGAGCCCTCCCAAATTTTGGGGTGGCTGTGTCTTTTTGATTTTAATTTCTCTAAGCTATAGGACCATAAGTGGAAGTGCCCTAGGCTCTGTTGTTTTGTTTTTTAGATGTTTCAGGAAACACCATACACTTCTCCCCAGTGGCTGTTGGCAATTTACATCCCGCCCATCAGCATAACAAGGCTCCCAGTTCTCCACGGCCTGTCCTGCCTTTCTGGATTTTACACTTTTTTCAGATGGCCCTTTTGACCGGGGGGCAGTGAGACTTCATTGTAGTGCAGATTTCCTTTGCAAGCTTGCTTGGTTGGCCAAAAAGGGCGTATGCGTTTTTTCCTGAATAAGCCCTTTTTGGCCAAGTGCATCATTGTGGACGTTCTGCCTCTTTTCCTATGCTTTACATGCAATTCCAGTCTACCTCCTGAAATCGGTTTCTTGCAATTCTGCCCCGCTTTCAAGTCCTCTTGGCAGCTGTACTTCAATATATTTTTGGACGATAGCTGTCATTTATAACTCTGCAGGTTTGTGAATGACAGTGCCCCTGAGCTCCTTTCTTCAACTCGCTTTCTTGTGAGCTGGCCGCAACACCGCAGGATTGCTTCAGGCCCTAGTGTGGTTCCGATATGGCACGCTGAGCCTTTGGTTAATTCCTCTTCCTGGTGGGAAATGAGAGTTAAATTTGCCTGTCCAGACACCTCCAGCTAGTCTCTCATTGGTTGTCCCAGTTTCTGTTCATTTTCTGCAGAAATTGCAAACTGGGCCAAACAGGAGTTTAAAGGCACTGACTGTCCAAGTGGGGAGAGTGTTAGTAAAGCGTCTGGAAAGTTGCACCCGAGTACCAGGTGTTGAAAACTGAGACACATTTGAACACGTTTCCCGATCACACGGTGGATCATACTCTGGGTTCCACATGCATGTTTTAGCTGAAGGAAGAATCCCTTAAACCTGGAGAGTTGAGACCCATGGAATGGGTACCATGCAATATGACTTCAAAAGGTCTGCATTTGCTCACCGAACCTCACCAATCCTATCACTGCTGCATTTATGCCGCTGTACACACGCTTGATTCTCTTTCGGAGACATATAAATCCATAGGTTTTAAGATTCTTACTAGTCAGGTATATTCTTAGGCGTTTAATAAAGGGTGTTGAGTCCACTTCGTTGAACAAGGAGTAGCTCTTGTCTATTACATATTTGGCTTATGGAACGGTATCTGTGCTAATTTCAATCTCTGGTTTTATGCAGCACCCCAACTCACCTTTCCCCTTAAGCAAGCGTAAGTTGGTTTTCTACATTTGAGACCCTGTTCTGTTTTGTAATTCAGTTCCTGTGTAGTCAAGTTTACATTCCGTGTAGTAGTGATATCTTATGATGTTTCTTCTTCTCTGTGACTTATTTCACTTAGAATCATCGTACCTGAATCCACTCATTATGGTGCTATGGGCCTGATGACATAGATTTCATTGCTGAGTGATATTGCATTGTACGTAAGTACCACAATTTCTTTATCCATTTTTCGCTTTCTGTGATATTGAACTTCTACTGTAAACGAGGTTCTTGTAAACAGGGCCATCCCAAACATTGGGGTGGCTGTGTCTTTTTGATTTCAATTTCCCTAAGCTATAGGACTATAAGTGGAAGTGCCCTAGGCTCTGTTGCTTTGTTTTTTAGATGTTTCAGGAAACACCATACACTTCTCCAGAGTGGCTGTTGGCAATTTACATCCTGCCCATCAGCATAACAAGGCTCCCAGTTCTCCATGGCCTGTCCTGCCTTTCTGGATTTTACACTTTTTTCTGATGTCCCTTTTGACAGGGGAGCAGTGAGACTTCATTGTAGTGCAGATTTCATTTGCAAGCTTGCTTGTTTGGCCAAAAAGGGCGTACGTGTTTTTTCCTGAATATATTCAGGAAAAAACACGTACGCCCTTTTTGGCCAAGTGCATCATTCTGGACGTTCTGCCTCTTTTCCTGTGCTTTACATGCAATTCCAGTCTACCTCCTGAAATCGGTTTCCTGCAATTCTGCCCCGCTTTCACGTCCTCTTGGCAGCTGTACTTCAATATATTTTTGGACGATAGCTGTCATTTATAACTCTGCAGGTTTGTGAATTACAGTGCCCCTGTGCTCCTTTCTTCAACTCGCTTTCTTGTGAGCTGGCCGCAACACCGCAGGATTGCTTCAGACCCTAGTGTGGTTTCGGCATGGCACGCTGAGCCTTTGGTTAATTCCTCTTCCTGGTGAGAAATGAGAGTTAAATTTGCCTGTCCAGACACCTCCAGCTAGTCTCTCATTGGTTGTCCCTATTTCTGTTCATTTTCTGCAGAAATTGCAAACTGGGCCAAACAGGAGGTTAAAGGCACTGACTCTCCAAGTGGGGAGAGTGTTAGTAAAGCGTCTGGAATGTTGCACCCGAGTACCAGGGGACGAAAAGTGAGACACATTTGAACACGTTTCCCGATCACATGGTGGCTCATACTCTGGGTTCCACATGCATGTTTTAGGTGAAGGAAGAATCCCTTAAACCTGGAGAGTTGAGACCCATGGAATGGGTACCATGCAATATGACTTCAAAGGGTCTGCATTTGCTCACCGAACCTCACCAATCCTATCACTGCTGCGTTTATGCCGCTGTACACACGCTTGATTCTCTTTCGGACACATATAAATCCATAGGTTTTAAGATTCTTACTAGTCAGGTATATTCTTAGGCGTTTAATATGGGGTGTTGAGTCCACTTCGTTGAGCAAGGAGTAGCTCTTGTCTATTACATATTTGGCTTATGGAACGGTATCTGTGCTAATTTCAATCTCTGATTTTATGCAGCACCCCAACTCACCTTTCCCCTTAAGCAAGCATAAGTTGGTTTTCTACATTTGAGACCCTGGTCTGTTTGTAATTCAGTTCTTGTGTAGCCAAGTTTACATTCCGTGTATTAGTGATATGTTATCATGTTTCTTTTTCTGTGTGATTTATTTCACTTAGAATCATCGTACCTGAATCCACTCATTATGCTGCTACGGGCCTGATGACATAGATTTCATTGCTGAGTGATATTGCATTGTACATAAGTACCACAACTTCTTTATCCATTTTTTGCTTTCTGTGATATTGAACTTGTACCGTAAACGAGGTTCTTGTAAACAGAGCCGTCCCAAATTTTGGGGTGGCTCAGTCTTTTTGATTTTAATTTCCCTAAGCTATAGGACCATAAGTGGAAGTGCCCTAGGCTTTGTTGCATTCTTTTTTGGATGTTTCAGCAAACACCATACACTTCTCCCGAGTGGCTGTTGGCAATTTACATCCCGCCCATCAGCATTACAAGGCTCCCAGTTCTCCATGGCCTGTCCTGCCTTTCTGGATTTTACACTTTTTTCAGATGGCCCTTTTGACCGGGGGGCAGTGAGACTTCATTGTAGTGCAGATTTCCTTTGCAAGCTTGCTTGGTTGGCCAAAAAGTGCGTATGGGTTTTTTCCTGAATACGCACTTTTTGGCCAAGTGCATCATTGTGGACGTTCTGCCTCTTTTCCTATGCTTTACATGCAATTCCAGTCTACCTCCTGCAATCGGTTTCCTGCAATTCTGCCCCGCTTTCAAGTCCTCTTGGCAGCTGTACTTCAATATATTTTTGGACGATAGCTGTCATTTATAACTCTGCAGGTTTGTGAATTACAGTGTCCCTGTGCTCCTTTCTTCAACTCGCTTTCTTGTGAGCTGGCCGCAACACCGCAGGATTGCTTCAGACCCTAGTGTGGTTTCGGCATGGCACGCTGAGCCTTTGGTTAATTCCTCTTCCTGGTGGGAAATGAGAGTTAAATTTGCCTGTCCAGACACCTGCAGCTAGTCTCTCATTGGTTGTCCCTATTCCTGTTCATATTCCGCAGAAATTGCAAACTGGGCCAAACAGGAGGTTAAAGGCACTGACTCTCCAAGTGGGCAGAGTGTTAGTAAAGCGTCTGGAATGTTGCACCCGAGTACCAGGGGACGAAAACTGAGACACATTTGAACACGTTTCGTGATCACATGGTGGATCATACTCTGGTTTCCACATGCGTGTTTTAGCTGAAGGAAGATTCCCTTAAACCTGGAGAGTTGAGACCCATGGAATGGGTACCATGCAATATGACTTCAAAGGGTCTGCATTTGCTCACCGAACCTCACCAATCCTATCACTGCTGCGTTTATGCCGCTGTACACACACTTGATTCACATTCGGACACATATAAATCCATAGGTTTTAAGATTCTTACTAGTTAGGTATATTCTTAGGCGTTTAATATGGGGTGTTGAGTCCACTTCGTTGAGCAAGGAGTAGCTCTTGTCTATTACATATTTGGCTTATGGAACGGTATCTGTGCTAATTTCAATCTCTGGTTTTATGCAGCACCCCATCTCACCTTTTCCCTTAAGAAAGCATAAGTTGGTTTTCTACATTTGAGACCCTGTTCTGTTTGTAATTCTGTTCTTGTGTAGCCAAGTTTACATTCCGTGTATTAGTGATATGTTATCATGTTTCTTTTTCTGTGTGACTTATTTCACTTAGAATCATCGTACCTGAATCCACTCATTATGCTGCTACGGGCCTGATGACATAGATTTCATTGCTGAGTGATATTGCATTGTACGTAAGTACCACATCTTCTTTATCCATTTTTCGCTTTCTGTGATATTGAACTTGTATCGTAAATGAGGTTCTTGTAAACAGAGCCGGCCCAAACTTTGGGGTGGCTGTGACTTTTTGATTTTAATTTCCCTAATCTATAGGACCATAAGTAGAAGTGCCCTAGGCTCTGTTGCTTTGTTTTTTGGATATTTCAGGAAAAACCTTACACTTCTCCAGAGTGGCTGTAGGAAATTTACATCCTGCCCATCAGCATAACAAGGCTCCCAGTTCTCCATGGCCTGTCCTGCCTTTCTGGATTTTACACTTTTTTCAGATGTCCCTTTTGACCGGGGGGCAGTGAGACTTCATTGTAGTGCAGATTTCCTTTGCAAGCTTGCTTGGTTGGCCAAAAAGGGCGTATGCGTTTTTTCCTGAATATGTTCAGGAAAAATCGCATATGCACTTTTTGGCCAAGTGCATCATTGTGGACGTTCTGCCTCTTTTCCTATGCTTTACATGCAATTCCAGTCTACCTCCTGAAATCGGTTTCCTGCAATTCTGCCCCGCTTTCAAGTCCTCTTGGCAGCCTTACATCAATATATTATTGGACGATAGCTGTCATTGATAACTCTGCAGGTTTGTGAATTACAGTGCCCCTGAGCTCCTTTATTCAACTCGCTTTCTTGTGAGCTGGCCGCAACAGTGCAGGATTGCTTCAGGCCCTAGTGTGGTTCCGGCACGGCACGCTGAGCCTTTGGTTAATTCGTCTTCCGGGTGGGAAATGAGAGATAAATTTGCCTGTCCAGACACCTCCAGCTAGTCTCTCATTGGTTCTCCCTATTCCTGTTCATTTTCCGCAGAAATTGCAAACTGGGCCAAAAAGGTGGTTAAAGGCAGTGACTCTCCAAGTTGGGAGAGTGTTAGTAAAGCGTCTGGAATGTTGCACCCGAGTACCAGGGGTTGAAAACTGAGACACATTTCAAGACGTTTTCCGATCACACGGTGGATCATACTCTGGGTTCCACATGCATGTTTTAGCTGAAGGAAGAATCCCTTAAACCTGGAGAGTTGAGACCCATGGAATGGGTACCATGCAATATGACTTCAAAGGGTCTGCATTTGCTCACCGAACCTCACCAATCCTATCACTGCTGCGTTTATGCCACTGTACACATGCTTGATTCTCTTTCGGACACATATAAATCCATAGGTTTTAAGATTCTTACTAGTGAGGTATATTCTTAGGCGTTTAATATGGGGTGTTGAGTCCACTTCGTTGAGCAAGGAGTAGCTTTTGTCTATTACATATTTGGCTTATGGAACGTTATCTGTGCTAATTTCCATCTCTGATTTTATGCAGCACCCCAACTCACCTTTCCCCTTAAGCAAGCATAAGTTGGTTTTCTACATTTGAGACCCTGTTCTGTTTTGTAATTCAGTTCCTGTGTAGCCAAGTTTACATTCCATGTATTAGTGATATCTTATGATGTTTCTTTTTCTGTGTGACTTATTTCACTTAGAATCATCGTACCTGAATCCACTCATTATGCTGCTACGGGCCTGATGACATAGATTTCATTGCTGAGTGATATTGCATTGTACGTAAGTACCACAACTTCTTTATCCATTTTTCGCTTTCTGTGATATTGAACTTGTACCGGAAACGAGGTTCTTGTAAACAGAGCCCTCCCAAATTTTGGGGTGGCTGTGTCTTTTTGATTTTAATTTCCCTAAGCTATAGGACCATAAGTGGAAGTGCCCTAGGCTCTGTTGTTTTGTTTTTTAGATGTTTCAGGAAACACCATACACTTCTCCCCAGTGGCTGTTGGCAATTTACATCCCGCCCATCAGCATAACAAGGCTCCCAGTTCTCCACGGCCTGTCCTGCCTTTCTGGATATTACACTTTTTTCAGGTGGCCCTTTTGACCGGGGGGCAGTGAGACTTCATTGTAGTGCAGATTTCCTTTGCAAGCTTGCTTGGTTGGCCAAAAAGTGCGTATGCGTTTTTTCCTGAATAAGCCCTTTTTGGCCAAGTGCATCATTGTGGACGTTCTGCCTCTTTTCCTATGCTTTACATGCAATTCCAATCTACCTCCTGAAATCGGTTTCTTGCAATTCTGCCCCGCTTTCAAGTCCTCTTGGCAGCTGTACTTCAATATATTTTTGGACGATAGCTGTCATTTATAACTCTGCAAGTTTGTGAATTACAGTGCCCCTGAGCTCCTTTCTTCAACTCGCTTTCTTGTGAGCTGGCCGCAACACCCCAGGATTGCTTCAGGCCCTAGTGTGGTTCCGGTATGGCACGCTGAGCCTTTGGTTAATTCCTCTTCCTGGTGGGAAGTGAGAGTTAAATTTGCCTGTCCAGACACCTCCAGCTAGTCTCTCATTGGTTGTCCCTATTTCTGTTCATTTTCTGCAGAAATTGCAAACTGGGCCAAACAGGAGGTTAAAGGCACTGACTCTCCAAGTGGGGAGAGTGTTAGTAAAGCGTCTGGAATGTTGCACCCGAGTACCAGGGGACGAAAACTGAGACACATTTGAACACGTTTCCCGATCACATGGTGGATCATACTCTGGGTTCCACATGCATGTTTTAGCTGAAGGAAGAATCCCTTAAACCTGGAGAGTTGAGACCCATGGAATGGGTACCATGCAATATGACTTCAAAGGGTCTGCATTTGCTCACCGAACCTCACCAATCCTATCACTGCTGCGTTTATGCCGCTGTACACACGCTTGATTCTCTTTTGGAGACATATAAATCCATAGGTTTTAAGATTCTTACTAGTCAGGTATATTCTTAGGCGTTTAATATGGGGTGTTGAGTCCACTTCGTTGAGCAAGGAGTAGCTCTTGTCTATTACATATTTGGCTTATGGAACGGTATCTGTGCTAATTTCAATCTCTGATTTTATGCAGCACCCCAACTCACCTTTCCCCTTAAGCAAGCATAAGTTGGTTTTCTACATTTGAGACCCTGTTCTGTTTTGTAATTCAGTTCCTGTGTAGCCAAGTTTACATTCCGTGTAGTAGTGATGTCTTATGATGTTTCTTTTTCTGTGTGACTTATTTCACTGAGAATCATCGTACCTGAATCCACTCATTATGCTGCTACAGGCCTGATGACATAGTTTTCATTGCTGAGTGATATTGCATTGTACGTAAGTACCACAACTTCCTTATCCATTTTTTGCTTTCTGTGATATTGAACTTGTACCGTAAACGAGGTTCTTGTAAACAGAGCCGTCCCAAACTTTGGGGTGGCTGTGTCTTTTAGAGTTTAATTTCCCTAAGCTATAGGACCGTAAGTGGAAGTGCCCTAGGCTCTGTTGCTTTGTTTTTTAGATGTTTCAGGAAACACCATACACTTCTCCAGAGTGGCTGTTGGCAATTTACATCACGCCCATCAGCATAACAAGGCTCCCAGTTCTCCATGGCCTGTCCTGCCTTTCTGGATTTTACACTTTTTTCAGATGGCCCTTTTGACCGGGGGGCAGTGAGACTTCATTGTAGTGCAGATTTCCTTTGCAAGCTTGCTTGGTTGGCCAAAAAGGGCGTATGCGCTTTTTCCTGAATATATTCAGGAAAAAACGCATACGCCCTTTTTGGCCAAGTGCATCATTGTGGACGTTCTGCCTGTTTTCCAATGCTTTAAATGGAATTCCAGTCTACCTCCTGATATCGGTTTCCCGCAATTCTGCCCCGCTTTCAAGTTCTCTTGGCAGCCTTACTTCAATATATTTTTGGACGATAGCTGTCATTTATAACTCTGCAGGTTTGTGAATTACAGTGCCCCTGAGCTCCTTTCTTCAACTCGCTTTCTTGTGAGCTGGCCGCAACACCGCAGGATTGCTTCTGGCCCTAGTGTGGTTCCGGCACGGCACGCTGATCCTTTGGTTAATTCCTCTTCCTGGTGGGAAATGAGATTTAAATTTGCCCGTCCAGACATCTCCAGCTAGTCTCTCATTGGTTCTCCCTATTCCTGTTCATCTTCCACAGAAATTGCAAACTGGGCCAAACAGGAGGTTAAAGGCACTGACTCTCCAAGTGGGCAGAGTGCTAGTAAAGCGTCTGGAATGTGGCACCCGAGTACCAGGGGACGAAAACTGAGACACATTTAAACACGTTTCCCGGTCACGCGGTGGATCATACTCTCGGTTCCTCATGCATGTTTTAGCTTAAGGTAGATTCCGTTAAACCTGGAGAGTTGAGACCCATGGAATGGGTACCATGCAATATGACTTCAAAGGGTCTGCATTTGCTCACCGAACCTCACCAATCCTATCACTGCTGCGTTTATGTCGCTGTACACACGCTTGATTGTCTTTTGGAGACATATCAATCCATAGGTTTTAAGATTCTTCCTAGTCAGGTATATACTTAGGTGTTTAATATGGGGTGTTGTGTCCACTTCGTTGAGCAAGGGGTAGCTATTGTCTATTACATATTTGGCTTATGGAACGGTATCTGTGCTAATTTCAATCTCTGGTTTTATGCAGCACCCCAACTCACCTTTCCCCTTAAGCAAGCATAAGTTGGTTTTCTACATTTGAGACCCTGTTCTGTTTTGTAATTCAGTTCCTGTGTAGCCAAGTTTACATTCTGTGTATTAGTGATATCTTATGATGTTTCTTTTTCTGTGTGACTTATTTCATTTAGAATCATCGTACCTGAATACACTCATTATGCTGCTACGGGCCTGATGACATAGATTTCATTGCTGAGTGATATTGCATTATATGTAAGTACCACAACTTGTTTATCCATTTTTCGCTTTCTGCGATATTGAACTTGTACCGTAAACCAGGTTCCTGTAAACAGAGCCATCCCAAACTTTGGGGTGGCTGTGTCTTTTTGAGTTTAATTTCCCTAAGCTATAGGACCATAAGTGGAAGTGCCCTAGGCTCTGTTGCTTTGTTTTTTAGATGTTTCAGGAAACACCATACTCTTCTCCAGAGTGGCTGTTGGCAATTTACATCCCGCCCATCAGCATAACAAGGCTCCCAGTTCTCCATGGCCTGTCCTGCCTTTCTGGATTTTACACTTTTATCAGATGGCCCTTTTGACTGGGGGGAAGTGAGACTTCATTGTAGTGCAGATTTCCTTTGCAAGCTTGCTTGGTTGGCCTGAAAGGGCGTATGCGTTTTTTCCTGAATATATTCAGGAAAAAACGCATACGCCCTTTTTGGCCAAGTGCATGATTGTCGATGTTCTGAGTCTTTTCATATGTTTTCAATGCAATTCCAGTCTACCTCCTGAAATCTGTTTCCTGCAATTCTGCCTTGCTGTCATTGCCTCTTCATAGCCTTACCTCAATATACTTCTGGAAAATAGTTGGCCTTTATAACTCTGCAGGTTTTTGAATTGCAGTTGCCCTTAGTTCCATTTTTCAGCTCTTATTTTTGTGATCTTGCCTCATATCCACAGGATTTCTTCAGGCCCTATTCTTCTTCTGCGGCGCCTTGCTCTGCCTTCGGTTAATTCTTCTTCCTATGTGAAATTAGAGAGACATGTGGCCATTGAAACCGCTACAGCTATTTTCTCACTGGTTCCCCCTATTCCCATTCATCCTCCGCACTAACTGCAGACTGTGCGATACCGGAACTTAAAGGCATTGACTCTCCATGTGGGGATGTTGTTAGTAAAGTGGCTGGAATGTTGATCTGGAGCCCAAGGAGAGGAAAATGAGGTGCGTTTTAGAAACCTTTCCCGATCATATGGTATACCATCTGCTGGATTTCCCATGCATGGTTTAGCTGTAGGAAGATTCCCTTCAACCTGCAGTGTTGGGACCCTTGGCATGAGTAGCATGAAGTATTGCATTAAACTTTCGGCAGTTGCTCACCAAAGCTCACCAATCTTCTCAGCTCCAAGTGTCCAGCCTTATGTCTTATCCAGCTGTGGGTTTATATGTGGTCATTCCAGGTTGCATCACAGCCCCTGAGCGAATTTTGTAAGAATTTTTCTCTCTTTCATTGTTTCTGCGTTTTGGTTTTAAAATTTATTTCTATAATGGGGTTTAGCTCATTTTCACTCCTGTGTTTGTGCCGCTCTGCACACACTTGATTCCCTTATGGAGATATATCAATACATGGGTTTTAAGATTCTTATTACTCAGATATATTTCTCTGCAGCCATATTTATCCTCCCTCTATAAGTGATATCTTATGATATGTTTCTTTTTCTGTTTGACTTATTTCAAGTAGTATTATCGGACCTAAATCCACTCTTTATCCTTCTACTAGCCTTATTACATTGATTTCATGGTGAAGAGATATTCCATTGTACATAAGTACCACATTTTCTTTTTCCATTGTTCTCTTTCCTGGGATATTTAAGGTGTACTGAAGTTGAGGTTCTTGTAAACAGAGTAGCCCTAAACTGTGGTGTGCTTGTGTCTTGTTGGTTTTTAGACTTCCCTAGATATACTCCCGTGATTGGAAGTGTCCTATGCTCTGTAGCTCTGTTTTTTAGATGATTTAGGAACCACCATACACTTCTCCAGAGTGGCTCTCGGCAGTTGACACACTGTCCATCAGCGTATAAAGGCTCCCTGTTCTCCATGGCCTGTCCTGCATTTCTGGTTTTTACAATTTTTTCGGATGGCCCTTTTGACCGGTGGGAAATGAGACTTCTTTGTTGTGCACATTTGCATTGCTTGCTTGCTTGGTTGCCCATAAAGTGCGTATGCGTTTTTTCCTGGATATATTCAGGAAAAAACGCATACTCCCTTTTGGGCCAACTGCATCATTGTCGAAATTCTGCCGCTTTTCATGTGCTTTAAAGACGAGTCCAATCTATCTCTTGAAATCTGTTTCTTGCATTCTGTCTTGCATTCAGATCCTCTTCTTTGCCTTACCTCAACATATTTTTGGACGTTAGTTTTCATTTATAACTCTGCAGGTTTGTGAATTGCAGTGACCCTGAGCTCCATTTTTTAAGTTGCTCTTTTGTGAGCTGGCCTCAAAGCCACAGGATTGCTTCAGGCCCTATTTTGGCTCCGGCGAGGCGGGCTGAGCCTTTTTTTAATTCTTATTCTTAATGGGAAATTAGAGTGACATGTGCCCGTCCAAACCCCTACAACTATTCTCTCATTGGTTCCCGCTCTTCCCGTTCATCCTCCTAACAATTTGCAAAATGTGTGAAACAGAAGTTTAAATGTGCTGATTCTCTAAGTGGGGAGATTCTAAGTAACGTGGCTGGAATGATGAACAGGAGCACCAGGAGAGGATAAATGAGGTGCATTTTAGACACATCTCCCGATCACATGGTGTACAGTCCTCTGGGTTTTCCATGCATGTTTTAGCTGTAGGAAGATGCCTTGAACCTGCAGATTTGGGACCCATTGAATGGGTACCAGGTAGTATTACTTTAAAGGGTGTGCATTTCCTCACCCAACCTCACATTTCTCTTAGCGCGAACAGTTTCCTGCCTTATGTCTCATCCTGCTGTGGGTCTAGATGTGTTCAATCCATGTTGCATCACCGTCCCTGAGGAAAAGTTGTAAGAGGTTTTCTCTGTCTCTCTGTCGTTTATTTTTTTCAATTTATTACTATAGTGGTTACAGCTGATTTTCAAAGCTCTGTTTCTTGCTGCTGTACATCCACTTGATTCACGTACAGAGAGACATCAATAAATTCTTTTTCAGATTCTTACCAGTCATAGATATTCTTTTCCGGTGACTTGAGTGTGCTGAGTGCAGTTCTTTTAGCTACCGTGTAGGCCTTGTTGATTATCAGTTTGGTATTTGGAATGGTATCTTTGCTAATTTCAACCTCCTGGATGATGCCTCACCCCTCCCCGCCTTTCCCGTTTAGCAGCCTTACGCGTGTTTTCTACATATTTGACTATGTTTTTGTTTTGTAATTTATTGCATGTGTAGCCATTTTGGATTCCACCTTTAAGTGATATCTTATGATATGTGTCTTTTTCTTTTTGAATTATGTCACTTAGAATGATCATACGTAACTCCTCCGGAGTTGTTACAACTGGCCATATTTCATTGATTTCCAGGCTGAGTAATATTCCGCTCTACATAAGTACCACATCTCTATCCACTTTTTCCCTCCAGAGACATTTAAGTTATATCCTAGTCGAGGATCTTTTAAACAGAGAGGCAGTAAACATTGGGGTGCCTGTGTCCCCTCGATTTTTGTTTTTCCCAAGATATACGCCCATGAGTGCAAGTGCCCTATGCTCTGTAGCTCATTTTTTAGATGCTTTAGTAAACACAATACACTTCTCCAGAATGGCCGTTGGCAATATACATTTCCACTATAAGCCTCACAGGGCTCCCTCTTCTCCTTGCCCTGTCCTGCATTTCTGGTGTTTACACTTTATGACGATGGCTCTTCTGACTGATGCAAAGTGATATCTTTTGTAGTATTGATTTCCAGTGCCCACCTGTTTGGTTGGCTAAAAAAGTGTATGCCCTTTTCTTGAATATATACAGAAAAAAACGCATACAGCTTTTTTGGCCAACTGCAATGTTGGCAATGTTCAGCCCCTTTTCTTGTGCTTAATGGCGAGTCCTTTCTACCTCCTCAAATCCCTTTCCTGCCATTCTCCCTTGCTTACCAATCCTTTTCTCTGACTTTCCTCAAGACATTTTTCAGTGATAGATATTTTCAACTCTGCAGTTTCATGAATTTTACTGCCCCTGAGTTCCATTGTTCAACTTGTGTTTATGGGAACTGGCCACAAAGCAGTGGGATTTCCTCAAGCCCTATACTGTTTCCATGGGCAACCCTAGCCTTTGGTCAATTCGTCTTCCTGATTGGAAATTAGAGTGACATGTGCCTGTCTGAACACCTAGGACTTGTCTCTCATTGTTCCTCATCCTTCCGCTTCATCCTCTGGACAAATTCCAAACTGTACGCAACAGGATGTTGACAGTGCTGACATCTCCAAGTGGGAAGCAGTTAGTAAAGACGCTGGAGGGGTGAACCCGAGCACCAGGAGATGAGGAGATGAGATGCCTTTTCCAAACTCTTCCCGATCAGACGGTATACCATCCTCTGGGTGTGACAGACATGTTTTAGCAGTAGGAAGAGTCCCATTCATGTAAGGAGAACACCAGGGCTTTTTCAAAATCAGTGTCTCCCCGAAACCCAAACTGGGGAATTTTTTAAGCTATGGCTACACATATGTTCATTAAGGGCCTTGGGAAGTAGGCAGAGTCCAAACTTTAGATGATTGAAGTCTTCAGGGTCAGAAGCACTCACCACCAGCTTCCCTTAGGTTACACTTTAACTGTCATTGATAGATGATGTCAATAAAAATATCTATTCTTTTTCCGATTATTTCCCCTTATAGGTTATTGCAAAATATTGAGTGTAGTTCCCTGTGCTATCCAGTAGTTCCTTGTTGATGATCTATTTTATACATAGCAGTGTGTATGTGTTAATTCCAAACTGTTAATTTATCCCTCCTCCCACCTTTCCCCTTTGGTAATAATAAATTATAAGATTTTATACTTCTCAGAAATGGGGGAGCTGAAAGAGAGGTATCATTTTCAATGGAAAAGCATTTAAAACAAGATTGAAGCTTTAACCAAGATTATTAGATGTACATCCTTGGAAAGAAATCACTTCATTTCTCTAATATTGACCTGACAAATAAGACAAACCTTTTCACTGAACTTGCTTATAATAAAGTGATAGAAATATCAAATGGAAGTGTTAGAAACATCTTATTTTACCCGAGCCTTATAAACTGTTCTATGTTAACTACAGTTTGGCTCACACATCTGTTCATTGAAGTTACAATAGTCTCAATTTCTGTTACTGATCCTCCAGAGTGGACCCCAACAAGTGTCCCCCTGCCCAGTGTCATTGGGGCCAACAGATCGAGACTGAGTTTGGTTCACAAGCAAAGGAAACTTTATATTTTGATCAGAGAATGGAGAGGTGAGAGCATGCACTACCCTGTGGGCTGTGGGCTGTGGGCTGGGCTGCTGTGTAGAGATCCTTTCAGAGTCAGTGGGAGGGAGGGGGCGGAGCTCTCGAGGGCTGGGTTGGCTGCAGCTCAGGCTCTATATCTCGGAGTCTGCACTGGGTCCCAGGAGCTGAGGTGTTGAACCAGCCATTCTGCACTAGGAAATCTGGTCTGAAGTGCCGGGTGTGGAACCTCTGCATGCGGGACCCTAGGAGCACGTGAAATTAGACAAAGCACAAAGGATAAAAAAGGTCAGACTTGACTTTATTGCCCAGATTCTATTTTTATCTCCCAGGGATTTTTAATGGGCTTTGCTGGGGACAAACCCCTCCTCTGCCTTTTGTCCCGTTCCTCATTCTTGGAGTGCTGAGGGTGCAGACCCTTCTTCTGTAACTGCTGAGTGCTGAGTTGGGAGCCCTCATACCAGGGGACGAGGGTTAGAACTTCTCCCCAGCAGCCTCCAGGTGACGTTGATTGGCCCCAGGACCCCTGCCTCCCTGCTCGTCTGCCTGAGCACCAGCATTGGAAGTGTTATAGATTCTAATGACCTTTAAGGGTCCAGGAAAGAGATGTGCAGAGACGCTGTGGGGGCCGGTTTCACCCCGCCCCACATTTGTTCGGCCACCTTAGGCTGACCGTTTCTGCCAGCCTAGATGCTCTGACCAGTAGTCTGCTCTTTCTTCAATTAGGCCCCTGAATTAACGTAAAAACAGCACCAGGTGTCAGAGCCCTGCCCGCTCAACTCCCAGACAGTCCAGGGTCAGTGGTGATCAAGGACCATGATGGCCACTGAGTCAACAGCCTTTTGAAGTAAACAGGAGTCCAGCCAGTCTTATTGGCCACCATCATCACGGTGTCTGTAGGCTTTTCTATGGTGACAGTGTGATATACGGTTCCCCCGCCAAGATTATTAGCTCCCCTCCGGGTGCAGTAAGTCCTGCAAGCAGTAGTCTACTCCTTCCGGACACACTATTGTTGTTTTATGAGAGAAACTCCAGGTCAAGTGATGTTCACACGAGTCGTCATGGTACCCTGTTGCCCCCGGTTATCTCTCTGGATGTGGGAGTTGGAGGGCCTCCTCACTCGAGGTCGGTGTGCCCACGGAGCGAACCCTGCAACTTCAGGGCATGGTTGGTGATTAGGATCACCACGTGGGGTCCTTTCCCCTTAGGAGGGAGGTGGCCTTTTGGGCTGCTGATTTCCAGGTTTTTAGATACCGCCAGTATCTTGGCCAGATGTGACAGTGGGCCAAGCCCCTTGGTGACTGTAGTTTATCCTACCTGGATGGCATTCTTGCGTTGTTCCATTTCAAGTGGTCCCAGTTTTTGCACTAATTCTCCAATGGCGATTCACCTTTCACCGGGAATGGAAAGGTCAAAGGGTTTAGCTCAATGAGGGAGTTCCAGGGCAAGGGTCTGAATTGACTGCTCTTTCCATTCTTGAAAGGCCACTTCTGGATTCTGTTCAAAAGGATCATCATCTTTTCCTTTCAGTGTTTCATATAGAGGCCCAGCTAGTAGACTGTAGTTAGGGATCCAGAAGCAGCAAACCCTGGCCTCCCCAGGAACCCCTAAGCTGTCTTCTAGTTTTAGAAAGGGGTAAGGCTACAAATGGTTTCTTCCCTTTCCTGGGATGGGCTTCTCTGACCTTGTGTGAGAATAAAGCCCAGGCAGGTCACCGCAGTCTGTGATATTTGAGCTTTTTCTTGGACAACTTCTATCCTTTATTGGCTTGGTAGTTCAGAGGCCTCCTTAGTAGGGCTGGTGATCAGAATGTCATCTGCATATTGAAGGAGGGTTTCCTTTTCCAGAGAAACAAAGAACTTTTCGGTCTTTAGCTAAGCTTTCCCCAAAGATGGTGTGGGAATTTTTGAACCCTTGGGGCAAGACGGCCCGGAAGTATTGTTTTAGTTGTATGTTGAGTCCTGCCACTCACAAGCCAAAATTTCTTGTGACTCTGGGACTAATGGAATACAAACGAAGGCATCATTGAAGACTGATAGAGAATACCATGTCCTGCTGGTTGGTAGAATGACCAGCAGGGTGTAGGAATCAGGAGCACCTGGAGGTATATCCTCGGTGGCTTCACTGACTGTCCTGACATCCTTTACCAGGTCCCCAGCAGCCCACGGGGCTCTCGTGGTCAGGCCAATCCCAGGATATGGAGCTCTCCTGGGCAGGTACCCCACCCCCAACCCAGCCCACGGGGCTCTCATGGTCAGGCCCCTCCCAGGATACAGAGCTACCCTTGCAGGTACCGTGGCAGGGCTGGGCACACAGGAACCGTGCACATAGCCCTCATTGAAGAGCACCCCCAGCTCACCTGTCGCTCAGAGCTGACACAGAGCACCTCAGAGCAGGACTTGAACTAACAAACAGCAGCTCCGACAGGTCTGTGACCCTGGGCATCACTCTGTGTGGCCTCCCTCCACCTGGTCTTCCAGAGACTTCCACTGCACCCAGGGCACCAGGCCTCTGTCTGCAACCACCACCCACCCCTCCTCTCCCTGACTCCTGGGTTCCTCTCATTAGCAGAGGGTTTTCTTGAAGTTGTCTCCCACTCATGGGCCAGATAAAATGATTAGAAAACAAGCCAAAGCTGCAGCCCCTTGTCTATCCTGACTCTCAGGAGCCCACACCTGTTCCTTGGACCTGGCCGGTTCAGCAAGTTCCATTTTCTGCAACTGTGAGCCCCTGAGGGGTGATGATTGGCTGACCTGGGCAGCCTTACCGTGCCGGCCAGCCCTCCCCAGGTGTGCCTGGGTTGAGATCAATATAAATACCACTCCAGGCAGCAAGAGCCCCTGCAGCTGTGCCTGACGCCATTTTCTCTGCCCTGTCAGCAGTCTCGGGGCTGGGCTGGTGGGAGGGAGTGAGAGGCCACGGCTTTGTGGGTGGCCCAGTGTGAGTGGGGCTCTGCTGGACTTTCTGCAGCAGTTGCCAGGCTGCCACCTGCTAAAGAAGAGGATGTGTCACCCATACCTGCTGCTGGAATTTCTCCCTGGGCAGAGGTGAGGAAGGAAAAAAGCAGTGGGGGCAGGGACAGGACGGGTATCTCAGGCAGGGAAATGGAAATCTTCCAGAAGAGCACCCAGGGCCAGGACCATCCTGGCTGGCCTGCAGGCACCAAGTCAGCTGGCATGCTGTCACTCGTGTGGCTCCATGGCCCTTCCTCTAGGCTTTCAAGACCTTGTATATATTCAGGTGTTTTACCTGGGAAGGGTGGGAACAGTTCAGCAGCAACTGGCCTGGGGCTCAGCTCACGTTTACTCACAGATGTCTCGGCACGGTGCCCCAGCTTTGCAATGAGGACGCTTGTTGTGTGGGTGCTGCTGGCTGAATGGGAGACGATTCCCCACCACTGACCAACTTCAGAATTGTTTACAACTGGAGCAAGTGCCCTGATACGGTTTTCCTCTGAGTAACTGGTGGGTTCTGTTTTTTTAATCTCTTTTTCATTTTTGGTTCAAGGTAGATTTTATTCCTCTTTTTTGTATTTACAGATATAAGCATGGAAATAATTTATTCATATAAATATATGTATGTGAAGGGAATAATTGTTTTTTCTGTTTTATCTTTTAAATTTTATTTCTTTTGAATTTTATTTTATATTTTTATACAGCAGGTTCTTATTGGTTATCTATTTTATACATATAAATGTTTACATGCCAATCCCAATCTCTCAACTCCTCCCACCACCACCCCCCCAAGAGCTTTCCCCCCTTGTTGTCCATACGATTGTTGTCTACATCTGTTGCTCTATTTATGCCTTGCAAAACGGTTAATCTGTACAGTTTTTCTAGGTTCCACATATATGCATGAATATACAAGATTTGTTTTTCTCTTTCTGGCTTACTTCACTCTGTATGACAGTCTCTAGATCCATCGACGTCTCTACAAATGACCCAATTTCATTCCTTTCATGGCTTAGTAATATTCCATTTTATATATGTACCACATCTTTATGCATTCGTCTGTCTGTGTGCATTTAGGTTGCTTCCATTACCTCGATATTGTAAATAGTGATGCAATGAACATTGCGTTGAATGTCTCTTTTTGATTTATGGTTTTGTCTGGGTATATGTCCAGTACTGGGATTGCTGTATCATATGGTAATTCTATTATTAGTTTCTTAAGAAACTCCATATTGTTCTCCATAGTGATTGTATCAATTTATATTCCCAACAATAGTGGAAGAGGCTTCCTTTTCTCCACACCCTTTCCAGCATTTGTTGTTTGTAGATTTTCAGATGATGCCCATTCTAACAGGTGTGAGGTGATACCTCATTGTTGAGTCCATTTCGTTGAGCAAGGGGTAGGTCTTGTCTATTACATATTTGGCTTATGGAACGGTCTCTGTGCTAATTTCAAACTCTGGTTTTATGCAGCACCCCAACTCACCTTTCCCCTTAAGCAAGCATAAGTTGGTTTTCTAAACTTGAGACACTGTTCTGTTTTGTAATTCAGTTCATGTGTAGCCAAGTTTACATTCCGTGCATTAGTGATACCTTATGATGTTTCTTTTTCTGTGTGACTTATTTCACTTAGAATCATCGTGCCTCAATCCACTCATTATGCTGGTACAGGTCTGGTGACACAGATTTCATTGCTGAGTGGTATTCTGTTGTACGTAAGTACCGCAACTTCTTTATCAATTATTTGTTCTCTGGGATATTTAACTTGTACTGTAGAAGAGGTTCCTGTAAACAGAGCCGTCCCAAATTTCGGGGTGGCTGTGTCTTTTTGATTTTAATTTGCCTAAGCTATAGGACCATAAGTGGAAATGCCCTAGACTCTGTTGCTTTGTTTTTCAGATGTATCAGGAAACACCATACACTTCTCCAGAGTGGCTGTTGGCAATTTACATCCCACCCATCAGCATAACAAGGCTCCGTTTTCCCCATAGCCTGTCTTGCCTTTCTGGATTTTACACTTTCTTCAGATGGCCCTTTTGACCGGGGGGACGTGACACTTCATAGTAGTTCGGATTTTCATTGCAAGCTTGCTTGGTTTGCCAAAAAGGGCGTATGTGTTTTTTCCTGAATATATTCAGGAAAAAATGCATACGCCCTTTTTGGCCAAGTGCATCATTGTGGATGTTCTGCCTCTTTTCCTATGCTTTACATGCCATTCCTGTCTACCTCCTGAAATCGGTTTCCTGCAATTCTGCCCCGCTTTGAAGTCCTCTTGGCAGCCTTATTTCAATATATTTTTGGACGATAGCTGTCAGTTATAACTCTGCAGGTTTGTGAATGACAGTGCCCCTGAGCTCCTTTCTTCAACTCGCTTTCTTGTGAGCTAGCCGCAACACCGCAGGATTGCTTCAGGCCCTAGTGTGGTTCCGGCATGGCATGCTGAGCCTTTGGTTAATTCCTCTTCCTGGTGGGAAATGAGAGTTAAATTTGCCTGTCCAAACACCTCCAGCTAGTCTCTCATTGGTTCTCCCTATTCCAGTTCATTTTCCGCAGAAATTGCAAACGGGGCCAAACAGGAGGTGAAAGGCGCTGACTCTCCAAGTGGGGAGAGTGTTAGTAAAGCGTCTGGAATGTTGCACCCGAGTACCAGGGGACAAAAACTGAGACACATTTGAACACGTTTCCCGATCACATGGTGGATCATACTCTGGGTTCCACATGCATGTTTTAGCTGAAGGAAGAATCCCTTAAACCTGGAGAGTTGAGACCCTTGGAATGGGTACCATGCAATATGACTTCAAAGGGGCTGCATTTGCTCACCGAACCTCACCAATCCTATCACTGCTGCTTTTATGCTGCTGTACACATGCTTGATTCTCTTTTGGAGACTTATCAATGCATAGGTTTTAATATTCTTACTAGTCAGGTATAATTCTTAGGCGTTTAATATGGGATGTTGAGTCCACTTCGTTGAGCAAGCAGTAGCTCTTGTCTATTACATATTTGGCTTATGGAACGGTATCTGTGCTAATTTCAATCTCTGATTTTATGCAGCACCCCAACTCACCTTTCCCCTTAAGCAGGCATAAGTTGGTTTTCTACATTTGAGACCCTGTTCTGTTTTGTAATTCAGTTCCTGTGTAGCTGAGTTTACATTCCGTGTATTAGTGATATCTTATGATGTTTCTTTTTCTGTGTGACTTATTTCACTTAGAATCATCGTACCTGAATCCACTCATTATGCTGCTATGGGCCTGATGACATAGATTTAATTGCTGAGTGATATTGCATTGGACGTAAGTACCACAACTTCTTTATCCATTTTTCACTTTCTGTGATATTGAACTTGTACCGTAAACGAGGTTCTTGTAAACAGAGCCGTCCCAAACTTTGGGGTGGCTGTGTCTTTTTGATTTTAATTTCCCTAAGCTATAGGACCATAAGTGGAAGTGCCCTAGGCTCTGTTGCTTTGTTTTTTAGATGTTTCAGGAAACACCATACACTTCTCCAGAGTGGCTGTTGGCAATTTACATCCCGCCCATCAGCATAACAAGGCTCCCAGTTCTCCATGGCCTGTCCTGCCTTTCTGGATTTTACACTTTTTTCAGATGGCTCTTTTGACCGGGGGGCAGTGAGACTTCATTGTAGTGCAGATTTCCTTTGCAAGCTTGCTTGGTTGGCCAAAAAGGGCGTATGCGTTTTACTCTGAATATATTCAGGAAAACACGCATACGCCCTTTTTGGCCAAGTGCATCATTGTGGACGTTCTGCCTCTTTTCCTATGCTTTACATGCAATTCCAGTCTACCTCCTGAAATCGGTTTCCTGCAATTCTGCCCCGCTTTCAAGTCCTCTTGGCAGCCTTACTTCAATATATTTTTGGACGATAGCTGTCATTTATAACTCTGCAGGTTTGTGAATTACAGTGCCTCTGAGCTCCTTTCTTCAACTCGCTTTCTTGTGAGCTGGCCGCAACACCGCAGGATTGCTTCAGGCCCTAGTGTGGTTCCGGCACGGCACGCTGAGCCTTTGGTTAATTCCTCTTCCTGGTGGGAAATGAGAGTTAAATTTGCCCGTCCAGACACCTCCAGCTAGTCTCTCCTGGGTTCTCCCTATTCCTGTTCATCTTCGGCAGAAATTGCAAACTGGGCCATCGGGAGGTTAAAGGCACTGACTCTCCTAGTGGGGAGAGTGTTAGTAAAGCGTCTGGAATGTTGCACCCGAGTACCAGGGGACGAAAACTGAGACACATTTGAACACGTTTCCCGATCACACGGTGGATCATACTCTGGGTTCCACATGCATGTTTTAGCTGAAGGAAGAATCCCTTAAACCTGGAGAGTTGATACCCATGGAATGGGTACCATGCAATATGACTTCAAAGGGTCTGCATTTGCTCACCGAACCTCACCAATCCTATCACTGCTGCGTTTATGCCGCTGTACACACGCTTGATTCTCTTTTGGAGACATATAAATCCATAGGTTTTAAGATTGTTACTAGTCAGGTATATTCTTAGGCGTTTAATATGGGGTGTTGAGTCCACTTCATTGAGCAAGGTGTAGCTCTTGTCTATTACATATTTGGCTTATGGAATGGTATCTGTGCTAATTTCAATCTCTTCTTTTATGCAGCACCCCAACTCACCTTTCCCCTTAAGCAAGCATAAGTTGGTTTTCTACATTTGAGACCCTGTTCTGTTTTGTAATTCTGTTCCTGTGTAGCCAAGTATACATTTCGTGTATTAGTGATATCTTATGATGTTTCTTTTTCTGTGTGACTTATTTCACTTAGAATCATCGTACCTGAATCCACTCGTTATGCTGCTACGGGCCTTATGACATAGATTTCATTGCTGAGTGATATTGCATTGTACGTAAGTACCACAACTTCTTTATCCATTTTTCGCTTTCTGTGATATTGAACTTGTACCGTAAACGAGGTTCTTGTAAACAGAGCCATCCCAAACTTTGGGGTGGCTGTGTCTTTTTGATTTTAATTTCCCTAAGCTATAGGACCATAAGTGGAAGTGCCCTAGGCTCTGTTGCTTTGTTTTTTAGATGTTTCAGGAAACACCATACACTTCTCCAGAGTGGCTGTTGGCAATTTATATCCCGCCCATCAGCATAACAAGGCTCCCAGTTCTCAATGGCCAGTCCTGCATTTCTGGCTTTTACACTGTTTTCAGATGGCCCTTTTGACCAGGGGGCAGTGAGCCTTCATTGTAGTGCAGATTTCCTTTGCAAGCTTGCTTGGTTGGCCAAAAGGTGCGTATGCGTTTTTTCCTGAATATATTCAGGAAAAAATGCATACGCCCTTTTTAGCCAAGTGCATCATTGTGGACTTTTCTGCCTCTTTTCCTATGCTTTACATGCAATTCCAGTCTACCTCCTGAAATCGGTTTCCTGCAATTCTGCTCCGCTTTCAAGTCCTCTTGGCAGCCTTACTTCAATATATTTTTGGACGATAGCTGTCATTTATAACTCTGCAGGTTTGTGTATTACTGTGCCCCTGAGCTCCTTTCTTCAACTCGCTTTCTTGTGAGCTGGCCGCAACACCGCAGGATTGCTTCAGGCCCTAGTGTGGTTCCGGCACGGCACGCTGAGCCTTTGGTTCATTCCTCTTCCTGGTGGGAAATGAGAGTTAAATTTGCCCGTCCAGACACCTCCAGCTATTCTCTCATTGGTTCTCCCTGTTCCTGTTCATTTTCTGCAGAAATTGCAAACTGGGCCAAACGGGAAGTTAAAGGCACTGACTCTCCAAGTGGGGAGAGTGTTAGTAAAGCGTCTGGAATGTTGCACCCGAGTACCAGGGGACGAAAACTGAGACACATTTGAACACGTTTCCCGATCACACTGCAGACCATACTCTGGGTTCCCTATGCATGTTTTAGCTGAAGGAAGAATCCCTTAAACCTGGAGAGTTGAGACCGATGGAATGGGTACCATTCAATATGACTTCAAAGGGTCTGCATTAGCTCACCGAACCTCACCAATCCTATCACTGCTGTGTTCATGCCACTGTACACACGATTGATTCTCTTTCGGAGACATAGAAATCCCTAGGTTTTAAGATTCTTACTAGTCAGGTATATTCTTAGGCGTTTAATATGGGGTGTTGAGTCCACTTCGTTGAGCAAGGAGTAGCTCTAGTCTATTACAAATTTGCTTTATGGAACGGTATATGTGCTAATTTCAATCTCTGGTTTTATGCAGCAGCCCAACTCACCTTTCCCCTTAAGCAAGCATAAGTTGGTTTTCTACATTTGAGACCCTGTTCTGTTTTGTAATTCAGTTCCTGTGTAGCCAAGTTTACATTCCGTGTATTAGTGATATCTTATGATGTTTCTTTTTCTGTGTGACTTATTTCACTTAGAATCATCGTACCTGAATCCACTCATTATGCTGCTACGGGCCTGATGACATAGATTTCATTGCTGAGTGATATTGCATTGTACGAAGGTACCACAACTTCTTTATCCATTTTTCGCTTTCTTCAATATTGAACTTGTACCGTAAACGAGGTTCTTGTAAACAGAGCTATCCCAAACTTTGGGGTGGCTGTGTCTTTTTGAATTTAATTATCCTAAGCTATAGGACCATAAGTGGAAGTGCCCTAGGCTCTGTTACATTGTTTTGTAGATGTTTCAAGAAACACCATACACTTCTCCAGAGTGGCTGTTGGCAATTTACATCCTGCCCATCAGCATAACGAGGCTCCCAGTTCTCCATGGCCTGTCCTGCCTTTCTGGATTTTACACTTTTTTCAGATGGCCCTTTTGACCGGGGGGCAGTGAGACTTCATTGTAGTGCAGATTTCCTTTGCAAGCTTGCTTGGTTGGCCAGAAACGGCTTATGCGTTTTCTCCTGAATATATTCAGGAAAAAACGCATACGCCCTTTTTGGCCAAGTGCATCATTGTGGACGTTCTGCCTCTTTTCCTATGCTTTAAATGCAATTCCAGTCTACCTCCTGAAATCGGTTTCCTGCAATTCTGCCCCGCTTTGAAGACCTCTTGGCAGCCTTAGTTCAATATATTTTTGGACGATTGCTCTCATTTATAACTCTGCAGGTTTGTGAATGACAGTGTCCCTGAACTCCTTTCTTCAACTCGCTTTCTTGTGAGCTGGCCACAACACCGCATGATTGCTTCAGGCCCTAGTGTGGTTCCGGCACGGCACGCTGAGCCATTGGTTAATTCCTCTTCCTGGTGGGAAATGAGAGTTAAATTTGCCCGTCCAGACACCTCCAGCTAGTCTCTCATTGGTTCTCCCTATTCCTGTTCATTTTCCGCAGAAATTGCAAACTGGGCCAAACAGGAGGTTAAAGGCACTGACTCTCCAAGTTGGGAGAGTGTTAGTAAAGCGCCTGGAATGTTGCATCCGAGTACCAGGGGACGAAAACTGAGACATATTTGAACAAGTTTCCCGATCACACGGTGGATTATACTCTGGGTTCCACATGCATGTTTTAGCTGAAGGAAGAATTCCTTAAACCTGGAGAGTTGAGACCCATGGAATGGGTACCATGCAATATGACTTCAAAGGGTCTGCATTTGCTCACCGAACATCACCAATCCTATCACTGCTGTGTTTATGCCGCTCTACACACGCTTGATTCTGTTTTGGAGACATATAAATCCATAGGTTTTAAGATTCTTACTAGTCAGGTATATTGGTAGGCGTTTAATATGGGGTGTTGAGTCCACTTCGTTGAGCAAGGAGTAGCTCTTGTGTATTATATATTTGGCTTATGAAACGGTATCTGTCCTAATTTCAATCTCTGGTTTTATGCAGCACCCCAACTCGCCTTTCCCCTTAAGCAAGCATAAGTTGGTTTTCTACATTTGAGACCCTGTTCTGTTTTGTAATTCAGATCCTGTGTAGCCAAGTTTACATTCCATGTATTAGTGATATCTTATAATGTTTCTTTTTCTGTGTGACTTATTTCACTTAGAATCATCATACCTGAATGCACTCATTATGCTGCTACGGGCCTCGTGACATAGATTTCATTGCTGAGTGATATTGCATTGTACGTAAGTACCACAACTTCTTTATCCATTTTTCGCTTTCTGTGATATTGAACTTGTACCGTAAACGAGGTTCTTGTAAACAGAGCCGTCCCAAACATTGGGGTGGCTGTGTCTTTTTGATTTTAATTTCCCTAAGCTATAGGACCATAAGTGGAAGTGCCCTAGGCTCTGTTGCTTTGTTTTTTGGATATTTCAGGAAACACCTTACACTTCTCCAGAGTGGCTGTTGGAAATTTACATCCTGCCCATCAGCATAACAAGGCTCCCAGTTCTCCATGGCCTGTCCTGCCTTTCTGGATTTTACACTTTTTTCAGATGGCCCTTTTGACCGGGGGGCAGTGAGACTTCATTGTAGTGCAGATTTCCTTTGCAATCTTGCTTGGTTGGCCAAAAAGGGCGTATGTGTTTTTTCCTGAATATATTCAGGAAAAAACGCATACGCCCTTTTTGGCCAAGTGCATCATTGTGGACGTTCTGCCTTTTTCCTATGCTTTAAATGCAATTCCAGTCTACCTCCTGAAATCGGTTTCCTGCAATTCTGTCCCGATTTCAAGTCTTGGCAGCCTTACTTCAATATATTTTTGGACGATAGCTGTCATTTATAACTCTGCAGGTTTGTGAATCACAGTGCCCCTGAGCTCCTTTCTTCAACTCACTTTCTTGTGAGCTGGCCGCAACACGGTAGGATTGCTTCAGGCCCTAGTGTGGTTCTGGCACTGCACGCTGAGCCTTTGGTTAATTCCTCTTCCTGGTGGGAAATGAGAGTTAAATTTGCCCGTCCAGACATCTCCAGCTAGTCACTCATTGGTTCTCCCTATTCCTTTTCATCTTACGCAGAAATTGCAAACTGAGCCAAACAGGAGGTTAAAGGCACTGACTCTCCAAGTGGGGAGAGTGTTAGTAAAGCGCCTGGAATGTTGCAACCGAGTACCAGGGGATGAAAACTGAGACACATTTGAACACGTTTCCCGATCACACGGTGGATCATACTCTGGTTTCCACATGCATGTTTTAGCTGAAGGAAGAATCCCTTAAACCTGGAGAGTTGAGACCCATGGAATGGGTACCATGCAATATGACTTCAAAGGGTCGCATTTGCTCACCGAACCTCACCAGTCCTATCACTGCTGTGCTTATGCCGCTGTACACACGCTTGATTCTCTTTCGGAGACATATAAATCCATAGGTTTTAAGATTCTTACTAGTCAGGTATATTCTTAGGCGTTTAATATGGGGTGTTGAGTCCACTTCGTTGAGCAAGGAGTAGTTCTTGTCTATTACATATTTGGCTTATGGAACGGTATCTGTGCTAATTTCAATCTATGGTTTTATGCAGCACCCCAACTCACCTTTCCCCTTAAGCAAGCATAAGTTGGTTTTCTACATTTGAGACCCTGTTCTGTTTTGTAATTCAGTTCCTGTGTAACCAAGTTTACATTCCGTGTAGTAGTGATATCTTATGATGTTTCTTTTTCTGTGTGACTTATTTCACTTAGAATCATCATACCTGAATCCATTCATTATGCTGCTATGGGCCTGATGACATAGATTTCATTGCTGAGTGATATTGCGTTGTACGTAAGTACCACAACTTCTTTATCCATTTTTCGCTTTCTGTGATATTGAACTTGTACCGTAAACGAGGTTCTTGTAAACAGAGCCGTCCCAAAATTTGGGGTGGCTGTGTCTTTTTGATTTTAATTTCCCTAAGCTATAGGACCATAAGTGGAAGTGCCCTAGGCTCTGTTGCTTTGTTTTTTAGATGTTTCAGGAAACACCATACACTTCTCCAGAGTGGCTGTTGGCAATTTACATCCCGCCCGTCAGCATAACAAGGCTCCCAGTTCTCCATGGCCTGTCCTGCCTTTCTGGATTTTACACTTTGTTCAGATGGCCCTTTTGACCGGGGGGCAGTGAGACTTCATTGTAGTGCAGATTTCCTTTGCAAGCTTGCTTGGTTGGCCAAAAAGGGCGTATGCGTTTTTTCCTGAATATATTCAGGAAAAAACGCATACGCCCTTTTTGGCCAAGTGCATCATTGTGGACGTTCTGCCTCTTTTCCTATGCTTTACATGTAATTCCAGTCTACCTCCTGAAATCGGTTTCCTGCAATTCTGCCCCGCTTTCAAGTCCTCTTGGCAGCCTTACTTCAATATATTTTTGGACGATAGCTGTCATTTATAACTCTGCAGGTTTGTGAATTACAGTGCCCCTGAGCTCCTTTCTTCAACTCACTTTCTTGTGAGCTGGCCGCAACACCGCAGCATTGCTTCAGGCCCTAGTGTGGTTCCGGCACGGCACGATGAGCCTTTGGTTAATTCCTCTTCCTGGTGGGAAATGAGAGTGAAATTTGCCTGTCCAGACACATCCAGCTAGTGTGTCATTTGTTGTCCCTATTCCTGTTTATCTTATGCAGAAATTGCAAACTGGGCCAAACAGGAGGTTAAAGGCACTGACTCTCCAAGTGGGGAGAGTGTTAGTAAACCGTCTGGAATGTTGCACCCGAGTACCAGGGGATGAAAACTGAGACACATTTGAACACGTTTCCCGATCACACGGTGGATCATACTCTGGGTTCCACATGCATGATTAAGCTGAAGGAAGAATCCCTTAAACCTGGAGAGTTGAGACCCATGGAATGGGTACCATGCAATATGACTTCAAAGGGTCTGCATTTGCTCACCGAACCTCACCAATCCTATCGCTGCTGCATTCATGAGACTGTACACACGCTTGATTCTCTTTTGGAGACATATAAATCCATAGGTTTTAAGATTCTTACTAGTCAGGTATATACTTAGGCGTTTAATATGGGGTGTTGAGTCCACTTCGTTGAGCAAGGAGTAGCTCTTGTCTATTACATATTTGGCTTATGGAATGGTATCTGTGCTAATTTCAATCTCTGGTTTTATGCAGCACCCCAACTCACCTTTCCCCTTAAGCAAGCATAAGTTGGTTTCCTACATTTGAGACCCTGATCTGTTTTGTAATTCAGTTCCTGTGTAGCCAAGTTTACATTCCGCGTAGTAGTGATATCAAATGATGTTTCTTTTTCTGTGTGACTTATTTCACTTAGAATCATCGTACCTGAATCCACTCATTATGCTGCTACGGGCCTGATGACATAGATTTCATTGCTGAGTGATATTGCATTGTACGTAAGTACCACAACTTCTTTATCCATTTTTCGCTTTTTGTGATATTGAACTTGTACCATAAACGACGTTCTTGTAAACAGAGCCGTCCCAAACTTTGGGGTTGCTGTGTCTTTTTTATTTTAGTTTCCCTACGTTATAGGACCATAAGTGGAAGTGCCCTAGGCTCTGTTGCTTTGTTTCTAGATGTTTCAGGAAACACCATACACTTCTCCAGAGTGGCTGTTGGTAATTTACATCCCGCCCATCAGCATAACAAGGCTCCCAGTTCTCCATGGCCTGTCCTGCCTTTCTGGACTTTACACTTTTTTCAGATGGCCCTTTTGACCAGGGGGCAGTGAGACTTCATTGTAGTGCACATTTCCTTTGCAAGCTTGCTTGGTTTGCCAAAAAGTGCGTATGCGTTTTTTACTAAATATATTCAGGAAAAAACGCATACGCACATTTTGGCCAAGTGCATCATTGTGGACGTTCTGCCTCTTTTCCTATTCTTTAAATGCAATTCCAGTCTACCTCCTGAAATCGGTTTCCTGCAATTCTGCGCCGCTTTCAAGTCCTCTTGGCAGCCTTACTTCAATATATTTTTGGGGGATAGCTGTCATTTATAACTCTGCAGGTGTGTGAATGACAGTGACCCTGAGTTCCTTTCTTCAACTCGCTTTCTTGTGAGCTGGCCGCAATATCGCAAGATTGCTACAGGTCTTAGGGTGTTTCCGGCACGGCACGCTGAGCCTTTGGTTAATTCCTCTTCCTGGTGGGAAATGAGAGTTAAATTTGCCCATCCAGACACCTCCAGCTAGTCTCTCATTGGTTCTCCCTATTCCTGTTCATTTTCCGCAGAAATTGCAAACTGGGCCAAACAGGAGGTTAAAGGCACTGACTCCCCAAGTGGGGAGAGTGTTAGTAAAGCGTCTGGAATGTTGCACCCGAGTACCAGGGGACGAAAACTGAGACACATTTGAACATGTTTCCCGATCACATGATGGATCATACTCTGGGTTCCACATGCATGTTTTAGCTGAAGGAAGAATCCCTTAAACCTGGAGAGTTGAGACCCATGGAATGGGTACCATGCAATATGACTTCAAAGGGTCTGCATTTGCTCACCGAACCTCACCAGTCCTATCACTGCTGCGTTTATGCCGCTGTACACACGCTTGATTCTCTTTCGGAGACATATAAATCCATAGGTTTTAAGATTCTTACTAGTCAAGTATATTCTTAGGCGTTTAATATGGGGTGTTGAGTCCACTTCGTTGAGCAAGGAGTAGCTCTTGTCTATTACATATTTGGCTTATGGAACGGTATCTGTGCTAATTTCAATCTCTGGTTTTATGCAACACCCCAACTCACCTTTCCCCTTAAGCAAGCGTAAGTTGGTTTTCTACATTTGAGACCCTGTTCTGTTTTGTAAGTCAGTTCCTGTGTAGCCAAGTTTACATTCCGTGTAGTAGTGATATCTTATGATGTTTCTTTTTCTGTGTGACTTATTTCACTTAGAATCATTGTACCTGAATCCACTCATTATGCTGCTACGTGCCTGCTGACATAGATTTCATTGCTGAGTGATATTGCATTGTAGGTAAGTACCACAACTTCTTTATCCATTTTTCGCTTTCTGTGATATTGAACTTGTACCGTAAACGAGGTTCTTGTAAACAGAGCCGTCCCAAACTTTGGGGTGGCTGTGTCTTTTTGATTTTAATTTCCCTAAGCTATAGGACCATAAGTGGAAGTGCCCTAGGCTCTGTTGCTTTATTTTTCAGATGTTTCAGGAAACACCATACACTTCTCCAGAGTGGCTGTTGGCAATATACATGCCGCCCATCAGCAAAACAAGGCTCCCAGTTCTCCATGGCCTGTCCTGCCATTCTGGATTTTACACTTTTTTCAGATGGCCCTTTTGACCGGGGGACAGTGAGACTTCATTGTAGTGCAGATTTCCTTTGCAAGCTTGCTTGGTTGTCCAAAAAGGGCGTATGCGGTTTTTTTCTGAATATATTCAGGAAAAAACGCATACGCCCTTTTTGGCCAAGTGCATCATTGGGGACGTTCTGCCTCTTTTCCTATACTTTACATGCAATTCCAGTCTACCTCCTGAAATCGGTTTCCTGCAATTCTGCCCCGCATTCAAGTCCTCTTGGCAGCCTTACTTCAATATATTTTTGGACGATAGCTGTTAGTTATAACTCTGCAGGTTTGTGAATGACAGTGCCCCTGAGCTCCTTTCTTCAACTCGCTTTCTTGTGAGCTGGCCGCAACACCGCAGTATTGCTTCAGGCCCTAGTGTGGTTCCGGCATGGCACGCTGAGCCTTTGGTTAATTCCTCTTCCTGGTGGGAAATGGGAGTTAAATTTGCCCGTCCAGACACCTCCAGCTAGTCTCTCATTGGTTCTCCCTATTCCTGTTCATCTTACACAGAAATTGCAAACTGGGCCAAATAGGAGGTTAAAGGCCCTGACTCTCCAAGTGGGGAGAGTGTTAGTTAAGCGTCTGGAATGTTGCACCCGAGTACCAGGGGACGAAAACTGAGACACATTTGAACACGTTTCCCGATCACACGGTGGATCATACTCTGGGTTCCACATGCATGTTTTAGCTGAAGGAAGAATCCCTTAAACCTGGAGAGTTGAGACCCATGGAATGGGTACTATGCAATATGACTTCAAAGGGTCTGCATTTGCTCACCGAACCTCACCAATCCTATGACTGCTGCATTTATGCCGCTGTCCACACGCTTGATTCTCTTTCGGAGACATATAAATCCATAGGTTTTAATATTCTTACTAGTCAGGTATATTCTTAGGCGTTTAAAATGGGGTGTTGAGTCCACTTCGTTGAGCAAGGAGTACCTCTTGTGTTTTACATATTTGGCTTATGGAACGGTATCTGTGCTAATTTCAATCTCTGGTTTTATGCAGCACCCCAACTCACCTTTCCCCTTAAGGAAGCATAAGTTGGTTTTCTACATTTGAGACCCTGTTCTGTTTTGTAATTCAGTTCCTGTGTAGCCAAGTTTACATTCCGTGTAGTAGTGATATCTTATGATGTTTCTTTTTCTGTGTGACTTATTTCACTTAGAATCATCGTACCTGAATCCACTCATTATGCTGCTACGGGCCTGATGACATAGATTTCATTGCTGAGTGATATTGCATTGTACGTAAGTACCACAACTTCTTTATCCATTTTTCGCTTTCTGTGATATTGAACTTGTACCGTAAACGAGGTTCTTGTAAACAGAGCCGTCCCAAAATTTGGGGTGGCTGTGTCTTTTTGATTTTAATTTTCCTATGCTATAGGACCATAAGTGGAAGTGCCCTAGGCTCTGTTGCTTTGTTTTTTAGATGTTTCAGGAAACACCATACACTTCTCCAGAGTGTCTGTTGGCAATTTACATCCCGCCCATCAGCATAACAAGGCTCCCTGTTCTCCATGGCCTGTCCTGCCTTTCTGGATTTTACACTTCTTTCAGATGGCCCTTTTGACTGGGGGACAGTGAGACTTCATTGTAGTGCAGATTTCCTTTGCAAGCTTGCTTGGTTGGCCAGAAAGGGCGTATGCGTTTTTTCCTGAATATATTCAGGAAAAAACGCATACGCCCTTTTTGGCCAAGTGCATCATTGTGGACGTTCTGCCTCTTTTCCTATGCTTTACATGCAATTCCAGTCGACCTCCTGAAATCAGTTTCCTGCAATTCTGCCCCGCTTTCAAGTCCTCTTGGCAGCCTTACTTCAATATATTTTTGGACGATAGCTGTCATTTATAACTCTGCAGGTTTGTGAATTACAGTGCCCCTGAGCTCCTTACTTCAACTCGCTTTCTTGTGAGCTCGCCGCAACACCGCAGGATTGCTTCATGCCGTAGTGTGGTTCTGTCACGGCACGCTGAGCCTTTCGTTAATTCCTCTTCCTGGTGGGAAATGAGAGTTAAATTTGCCCGTCCAGACACCTCCAGCTAGTCTCTCATTGGTTCTTCCTATTCCTGTTCATCTTCTGCAGAAATTGCAAACTGGGCCAAACAGGAGGTTAAACGCCCTGACTCTCCAAGTGGGGAGAGTGTTAGTAAAGTGTCTGGAATGTTGCACCCGAGTACCAGGGGATGAAAACTGAGACACATTTGAACACGTTTCCCGATCACACGGTGGATCATACTCTGGGTTCCACATGCATGTTTTAGCTGAAGGAAGAATCCCTTAAACCTGGAGAGTTGAGACCCATGGAATGGGTACCATGCAATATGACTTCAAAGGGTCTGCATTTGCTCACCGAACCTCACCAATCCTATCACTGCTGCGTTTATGTCGCTGTACACACGCTTGATTCTCTTTCGGAGACATATAAATCCATAGGTTTTAAGATTCTTATTAGTCAGGTATATGCTTAGGCGTTTAATATGTGGTGTTGAGTCCACTTCGTTGAGCAAGGAGTAGCTCTTGTCTATTACATATTTGGCTTATGGAACGGTATCTGTGCTAATTTCAATCTCTGGTTTTATGCAGCACCCCAACTCACCTTTCCCCTTAAGCAAGCATAAGTTGGTTTTCTACATTTGAGACCCTGTTCTGTTTTGTAATTCAGTTCCTGTGTAGCCAAGTTTCCATTCCGTGTATTATTGATATCTTACAATGTTTCTTTTTCTCTGTGACTTATTTTCCTTAGAATCATCGTACCTGAATCCACTCATTATGCTGCTACGGTCCTGATGACGTAGATTTCATTGCTAAGTGATATTGCATTGTACGTAAGTACCACAACTTCTTTATCCATTCTTCGCTTTCTGTGATATTGAACTTGTACCGTAAATGAGGTTCTTGTAAACAGAGCCGTCCCAAACTTTGGGGTGGCTGTGTCTTTTTGATTTTAATTTCCCTAAGCTATAGGACCATAAGTGGAAGTTTCCTAGGCTCTGTTGCTTTGTTTTTTAGATGTTTCAGGAAACACCATACACTTCTCCAGAGTGGCTGTTGGCAATTTACATCCCGCCCATCAGCATAACAAGGCTCCCAGTTCTCCATGGCCTGTCCTGCCTTTCTGGATTTTACACTTTTTTCAGATGGCCCTTTTGACCGGGGGGCAGTGAGACTTCATTGTAGTGCAGATTTCCTTTGCAAGCTTGCTTGGTTGGCCAAAAAGGGCGTATGCGTTTTTTCCTGAATATATTCAGGAAAAAACGCATACGCCCTTTTTGGCCAAGTGCATCATTGTGGACGTTCTGGCTCTTTTCCTATGCTTTAAATGCAACTCCAGTCTACCTCCTGAAATCGGTTTCCTGCAATTCTGCCCCGCTTTCAAGTCCTCTTCGCACCCATACATCAATATATTTTTGGACGATAGCTGTCATTTATAACTCTGCAGTTTTGTGAATTACAGGGCCCCTGAGCTCCTTTCTTCAACTCGCTTTCTTGTGAGCTGGCCGCAAACCCGCAAGACTGCTTCAGGCCCTAATCTGCTTCTGGCAGGGCACGCTGAGCCTTTGGTTAATTCCTCTTCCTGGTGGGAAACGAGTGTTAAATATGCCCGTCCAGACACCTACCTCACTCTCAACCCCTTGGTGATGTGGGTCGTCTGGTTTGTGGCCACCTTTGCTGGGTTCCTCACCTTTCGATGATGTGGCCCCACTAGTGTGAGGACACTCCTGCCTGGTTCTCATCCACGTGGTTATGTGGACCCCCTGGTGAGAGTCTGTTCCTGGCTGTGTTCCTCACCCTTCTGTGAGGGAGACCCTCTGCTGATAGGCCACTCCTGCCTGGCTGGCACACGTCACCTTGGAGACGTGAGACCTCTGGTGGCAGTTGGAGCATGCAGTGTGCCTCCTCCTCTCGGTGATGACGGCCCTCTGGCCTCAGGCCCTAAATGGTGGGCTCCCCACATTTTCTGATTTGCGCCCAGTGGTGCGAGGACACTCCAGCCAGGTTCCCATTCCCATGGGGATGTGGGCCTTCTGCGCTGAGGTCCCAACTCCTGGGTTGCTCACAGTTTTATGATGTGAGCCCTCTGCTGTGAGTTCACTGCGGCCTGGATCCCATAGCCTCGGTGTTCTGAGCCGCCTGCTGGAGGTCTAAATGCTGGAATCCTCATGTTTTTTATATTATGTGCCCTGTGTTGTGAGGCTACTCCTGCCTGCCTCACTCCAAGGCCCTTGGTGATGTGGGTCCTCTGGTTTGAGGACACATGTGCTGGGTTCCTCACCTTAAGATGATGAGGCCCCACTGGTGTGAGGATAAACCTGACTGGTTCCCATCCCCTTTGTGATGTGGGTCCTCTGGTGAGAGTCTGATCCTGGCTGGGTTCCTCACCCATCTGTGAGGTGGGCCCTGTACTATCAGGTAACTCTTGCCTGGCTTGCTCACCTCGCCTTGTTGACATTAGCCCTCTGGTGGCACTTGGACCCTGCTGGGAGCCTCCTCACCTCTGTGATGAGGGCCCTCTGACGTCAGGTCCTAACTGCTGGGCTCCCCAACTTTTCTTAGTGATCCCAGTGATGCTCGGGCACTCCTCTTAGGTTCCCATCTCCATGGGGATGTGGGCCTTCTGCTCTGAGGTTCCAACGGCTGGGTTGATCACAATTTCATGATGTGGGCTCTCTGGTGTTAGTTCACTCTGGCCTGGATCCCATAGCCTCTGTGCTCTTGGCCGCCTGCTGGGAGGTTCCAACTGCTGGATTCCTCACTTTTTAAATTTTTTAGGCCCTCTGTTGTAAGGATCCTGCTGCCTGCCTCACTCCCAGCCCCTTCGTGATGTGTGTCCTCTGGTTTGAGGCCACATGTGCTGGGTTCCTCACCTTTCGATGATGTGGGACCAATGGTCTTAGGAGACTCCTGCCTGGTTCACATCCCCTTGGTGATGTGGGCCCTCTGTTGAGAGTCTGATCCTGGCTGGGTTCCTCACCCTTCTGTGAGGTGGGCCGTCTGCTGTGAGGTCACTCCTGCCTGGCTTGCTCACCTCGCCTTGTGGACATGAGCCCTCTGGTGGCACTTGGAGCCTGCCTGGAGCCTCCTCCCCTCGGTAATGAGGGCCCTCTGGCATCAGGCCCTAACTGCTGGGCTCCCCACATTTTGTGATGTGCGCCCAGTGGTTCGAGGACACTCCATCCAGGTTCACATCCCCATTGGGATGTGGGCCTTCTGCTCTGAGGTCCCAACGGCTGGGTTGTTCACAGTTTCATGATGTGGGCTCTCTGCTTTTAGTTCACTCTGGCCTGGATGCCATAGCCTCTGTGCTCTGGGCCGCCTGCTGGGATGTTCCAACTGCTCGATTCCTCAACTTTTGTATTCTATGGGTCCTGTGTTGCGATGCTTCTCCTGCTTGCCTCACTCACAACCCCTTCGTTATGTGGGTCCTCTGGTTTGAGGCCACATGTGCTGGGTTCCACAACTTTCAATGATGTGGCCCCACTGGTGTGAGGACACTCCTGCCTGGTTCCCATCCCCTTGGTGATGTGGGCCTTCTGGTGACAGTCTTATCTTGGCTGGGTTCCTCACTCTTCTGTGAGGTAGGCCCTCTGCTGTGAGGTCAATCCTGCCTGACTTGCACACATCACCTTGGCGACGTGGGCCCTCTGTTGGCACATGGAACCTGCTGGGAGCCTCCTGCCCTCGGTGATGATGGCCCTCTAGCATCAGGCCCTAACTGCTGGGCTCCCCACGTTTTCTGATGTGAGCCCAGTGATGCCAGGACACTCCTGTCAGGTTCCCATCCCCATGGGGATGTGGGCTTTCTGCTCTGAGGTCCCAACGCCTGGGTTGCTCACAATTTCATGATGTGGGCTCTCTGCTGTTAGTTCACTCCTGCCTGCATCCCATAGCTTCTGTGCTCTCGGCCGCCTGCTGGGAGGTTCTAAATGCTGGATTCCTCACCTTTTTTATTCTTTGGGCCCTCTGTTTTTAGGCTACTCCTACCTGCCTCACTCCCATCCCCTTTGTGATGTATGTCTTCTGATATGAGGCCGCATGTGCTGGGTTCCTCACCTTTCGATGATGTGGCCCCACTGGTGGGAGGACAGTCCTGACTGGTTCCCATCCCCTTGGTGTTGTGAGCCCTCTGGCGAGAGTCTCATCCTGCCTCGGTTCCTCACCCTTCTGTGAGATAGGCCCTCTGCTGTGTGGTCACTACTGCCTGGCTGGCGCATGCCACCTTGTAGACGTGGGCCGTCTGTTGGCAGTTGGAACCTGCTGGGAGTCTCCTCCCCTCAGTTATGAGGGCCCCCTGGCGTCAGGCCCTAACTGCTGGGCTCCTAACATTTTCTGATATGTGCTAAGTGGTGCGAGGCCACTCCTGCCAGGTTCCCATCCCAATGGGGATGTGGGCCTTCTGTTCTGAGGTCCCAACGGCTGGGCTGCTCACAGGTTCATGATGTGGGCCCTCTGCTGTGAGTTCACTGCGGCCTGGATCCCATAGCCTCGGTGTTGTGGGCCACTTGCTGGGAGGTTCCAACTGCTGGATTCCTCAACTTTTATATTCTGTGGACCCTGTGTTGGGAGGAGGGTTCTGCCAGCCTAATTCTGAACCCCTTGGTGATGTGGTTCCTCTGGTTTGAGGCTACATGTGCTGGGATCCTCACCTTTCGATGATGTTGTCCCACTGGTGTGGGGACACTCCTGCCTGGTTCCCATCCCCTTGGTGATGTGGGCCCACTGGTGCGAGTCTGATCCTGACTGGGTTCGTCACACTTCTCTGAGGTGGGCCCTCTGCTGTGAGGTCATTCGTGCCTGGTTGGCACACATCACCTTGGCGACGTCAGCCCTCTGGTGGCAGTTGGAGCCTGCTGGGAGCCTCCTTCCCTTGGTGATGAGGGTCCTCTGGCGTCAGGCCCTAACTGCTGGTCTCCCAAAATTTTCTGATACGTTCTCAGTGGTGCGAGGACACTCCTACCAGATTTCCATCCCCATGGGGATGTGGGCCTCCTGCTCTGAGGTCCCAATGGCTGGGTTGCTCAGTTTCATGACATGGGTCCTCTTCTGTGAGTTCACTTTGGCCTGGATCCCATAGCCTCGGTGCTCTGGGCCGCCTGCTGGGAGGTTCCAACTGCTGGATTCCTCACTTTTTTATTCTATGGGTCCTGTGTTGTGAGGCTACTCCTGCCTGCCTCACTCCGAGGCCCTTGGTGATGTGGGTCCTCTGGTTTGAGGACACATTTGCTGAGTACCTCACCTGTCAATGACGTGGCCCCGCTGGTGTGAAGACACTCCTGCCTGGTTCCCATCCCCTTGGTGATGTGGGCCCTCTGGTGAGAGTCTGATGTTGGCTGGGTTTCTCACCCTTCTGTGAGGTGGGCCCTCTGCTGTGAGGTAACTCCTGCCTGGCTTGCTCACGTTGCCTTGGCAACGTGAGCCCTCAGGTGGCAGTTGGAGCCTGCTGGGAATCTCCTCCCCCTCAGTTATGAGAGCTCTGTATAAAACACATATGCAATTTTTTGCCAAGTGCATTATTTTCCAAGTTCTGTCTCTTTCTCTTGCTTTAAGAGCGACTCCCGTATACCTTCTGAAATCGGTTTCCTGCAATTCTGCCCCGCTTTCAAGTCCTCTTGGCAGCCTTACTTCAATATATTTTTGGACGATAGCTGTCATTTATAACTCTGCAGGTTTGTGAATGACAGTGCCCCTGAGCTCCTTTCTTCAACTCGCTTTCTTGTCAGGTGGCCGCAACACCACAGGATTGCTTCAAGCCCTAGTGTGGTTCCGGCATGGCACGCTGAGCCTTTGGTTAATTCCTCTTCCTGGTGGGAAATGAGAGTTAAATTTGCCCGTCCAGACACCTCCAGCTAGTCTCTCATTGGTTCTCCCTATTCCTGTTCATTTTCCGCAGAAATTGCAAACTGGGCCAAACAGGAGGTTAAAGGCACCAACTCTCCAAGTGGGGAGAGTGTTAGTAAAGCATCTGGAATGTTGCACCCGAGTACCAGGGGATGAAAACTGAGACACATTTGAACACGTTTCCCTATCACACGGTGGATCATACTTTGGGTTCCACATGCATGTTTTAGCTGAAGGAAGAATCCCTTAAACCTGGAGAGTTGAGACCCATGGAATGGGTACCATGCAATATGACTTCAAAGGGTCTGCATTTGCTCACCGAACCTCACCAATCCTATCACTGCTGCGTTTATGCCGCTGTACACACGCTTGATTCTCTTTTGGAGACATATAAATCCATAGGTTTAAAGATTCTTACAAGTCAGGTATATTCTTAGGCGTTTAATATGGGGTGTTGTGTCCAATTCGTTGAGCAAGGAGTAGCTCTTGTCTATTACATATTTGGCTTATGGAACGGTATCTGTGCTAATTTCAATCTCTGGTTTTACGCAGCAACCCAACTCACCTTTCCACTCTAGCAAGCATAAGTTGGTTTTCTACATTTGAGACCCTGTTCTGTTTTGTAATTCAGTTCCTGTGTAGCCAAGTTTACATTCCGTGTATTAGTGATATCTTATGATGTTTCTTTTCTGTGTGACTTATTTCACTTAGAATCATTGTACCTGAATCCACTCATTATGCTGCTATGGGCCTAATGACATAGATTTCATTGCTGAGTGATATTGCATTGTACGTAAGTACCACAACTTCTTTATCCATTTTTCCCTTTCTGCGATATTGAATTTGTACCATAATCGAGGTTCTTGTAAACAGAGCCATCCCAAACTTTGGGGTGGCTGTGCCTTTTTGATTTTAATTTCCCTAAGCTATAGGACCATAAGTGGAAGTGCCCTAGGCTCTGTTGCTTTGTTTCTTAGATGTTTCAGGAAACACCATACACTTCTCCAGAGTGGCTGTTGGCAATTTACATCCCACCCATCAGCATAACAAGGCATCGAGTTCTCCATGGCCTGTCCTGCGTTTCTGGATTTTACACTTTTTTCAGATGGCCGTTTTGACCGGGGGGCAGTGAGACTTCATTGTAGTGCAGATTTGTATGCAAGCTTGCTTGGTTGGCCAAAAGGGAGTATGCGTTTTTTCCTGAATATATTCAGGAAAAAACGCATACACACTTTTTGGCCAAGTGCATCATTGTGGACGTTCTGCCTCTTTTCCTATGCTTTAAATGCAATTCCAGTCTACCTCCTGAAATCAGTTTCCTGCATTTCTGCCCCACTTTCATGTCCTCTTGGCAGCCTTACTTCAATATATTTTTGGACGATAGCTGTCATTTATAACTCTGCACGTTTGTGAAAGACAGTGCCATAAGCTCCTTTCTTCAACTCACTTTCTTGTGAGGTGGCCGCAACACCGCATGATTGCTTCAGGCCCTAATGTGGTTTCGGCATGGCATGCTGAGCCTTTGGTTAATTCCTCTTCCTGGTGGGAAATGAGAGTTAAATTTACCCGTCCAGACACCTCCAGCTAGTCTCTCATGGGTTCTCCCTATTCCTGTTCATTTCCCGCAGAAATTGCAAACTGGGCCAAACAGGAGGTTTAAGGCACTGACTCTCCAAGTGGGGAGAGTGTTAATAAACGTCTGGAATGTTGCACCCGAGTACTAGGGGACGACAACTGAGACACATTTGAACACGTTTCCCGATCACACGGTGGATCATACGCTGGGTTCCACATGCATGTTTCAGCTGAAGGAAGAATCCCTTAAACCTGGAGAGTTGAGACCCATGGAATGGGTACCATGCAATATGACAACAAAGGGTCTGCATTTGCTTACTGAACCTCACCATTCCTATCACTGCTGCGCTTATGCTGCTGTACACATGCTTGATTCTCTTTCGGAGACCTATAAATCCATAGGTTTTAAGATTCTTACTAGTCAGGTATATCCTTAGGCGTTTAATATGGCGTGTTGAGTCCACTTCGTTGAGCAAGGATTAGCTCTGGTCTATTATATATTTGGCTTATGGAACGGTATCTGTGCTAATTTCAATCTCTTGTTTTATGCAGCACCCCAACTCACCTTTCCCCTTAAGCAAGTATAAGTTGGTTTTCTACATTTGAGACCCTGTTCTGTTTTGTAATTCAGTTCCTGTGTAGCCAAGTTTATATCCTGTGTAGTAGAGATATCTTATGATGTTTCTTTTTCTGTGTGACTTATTTCACTTAGAATCATCGTACCTGAATCCACTCATTATGCTGCTACGGGCCTGATGACATAGATTTCATTGCTGCGTGATATTGCATTGTACGCAAATACCACAACTTCTTTATCCATATTTCGCTTTCTGCGATATTGAACTTGTACCGTAAACGAGGTTCTTGTAAACAGAGCCGTCCCAAACTTTGGGGTGGCTGTGTCTTTTTGATTTCAATTTCCCTAAGCTATAGGACAATAAGTGGAAGTTCCTTAGGCTCTGTTACTTTGTTTTGTAGATGTTACAGGAAACACCATACACTTCTCCAGAGTGGCTGTTGGCAATTTATATCCGGCCCATCAGCATAACAAGGCTCCAGTTCTCCATGGCCTGTCCTGCCTTTCTGGATTTTACACTTTTTTCAGATGGCCCTTTTGACCTGGGGGCAGTGAGACTTCATTGTTGTGCAGATTTCCTTTGCAAGCTTGCTTGGTTGGCCAAAAAGTGCGTATGCGTTTTTTCCAGAATATATTCAGGAAAAAACGCATACGCCCTTTTTGGCCAAGTGCATCACTGTGGACGTTCTGCCTCTTTTCCTATGCTTTAAGTGCAATTCCAGTCTACCACCTGAAATCGCTTTCCTGCAATTCTGCCCCATATTCAAGTCCTCTTGGCAGCCTTACTTCAATATATATTTGCACGATAGCTGTCATTTATAACTCTGCAGGTTTGTGAATTACAGTGCCCATGAGCTCCTTTCTTCAACTCCCTTTCTTGTGAGCTGGCTACAACACCGCAGGATTGCTTCAGGCCCTAGAGTTGTTCTGGCATGGCACGCTGAGCCTTTGGTTAATTCCTCTTCCTGGTGGGAAATGAGACTTAAATTTGCCCGTCCAGACACCTTCAGCTAGTTTCTCATTGGCTCTCCCTATTCCTGTTCATTTTCCGCAGAAATTGCAAACTGGGCCAAAAAGGAGGTTAAAGGCACTGACTCTCCAAGTGGGGATAGTGTTAGGAAAGCGTCTGGAATGTTGCACCCGAGTACCAGGGGACGAAAACTGAGACACATTTGAACACGTTTCCCGATCACACGGTGGATCATACTCTGTGTTCCACATGCATGTTTTACCTGAAGGAAGAATCCCTTAAACCTGGAGAGTTGAGACCCATGGAATGGGTACCATGCAATATGACTTCAAAGGGTCTGCATTTGCTCACCAAACCTCACCAATCCTATCACTGCTGCGTTTATGCCGTTGTACACACGCTTGATTCTCTTTCGGAGACATATAAATCCATAGGTTTTAAGATTCTTACTAGTCAGATATATTCTTAGGCGTTTAATATGGGGTGTTGAGTCCACTTCGTTGAGCAAGGAGTAGCTCTTGTCTATTACATATTTGGCTTATGGAATGGTGTCTGTGGTAATTTCAATCTCTGGTTTTATGCAGCACCCCAACTCACCTTTCCCCTTAAGCAAGCATAAGTTGGTTTTCTACATTTGAGACCCTGTTCTGTTTTGTAATTCAGTTCTTGTGTAGCCAAGTTTATATTCTGTGTAGTAGTGAAAACTTTTGATGTTTCTTTTTCTGTGTGACTTATTTCACTTAGAATCATCGTACCTGAATCCACTCATTATGCTGCTACGGGCCTGATGACATAGATTTCATTGCTGAGTGATATTGCATTGTACCCAAATACCACAACTTCTTTATCCATATTTCGCTTTCTGCGATATTGAACTTGTACCGTAAACGAGGTTCTTGTAAACAGAGCCGTCCCAAACTTTGGGGTGGCTGTGTCTTTTTGATTTCAATTTCCCTAAGCTATAGGACAATAAGTGGAAGTTCCCTAGGCTCTGTTACTTTGTTTTTTAGATGTTACAGGAAACACCATACACTTCTCCAGAGTGGCTGTTGGCAATTTATATCCCGCCCATCAGCATAACAAGGCTCTAGATCTCCATGGCCTGTCCTGCCTTTCTGGATTTTACACTTTTTTCAGATGGCCCTTTTAACCGGGGGGAAGTGAGACTTCATTGTAGTGCAAATTTACTTTTCAACATTGCTTAGTTGGCCAAAAAGTGCGTATGTGTTTTTTCCTGAATATATTCAGGAAAAAACGCATACGCCCTTTTTGACCAAGTGCATCATTGTGGACGTTCTGCCTCTTTTCCTATGCTTTACATGCAATTCCAGTCTACCTCCTGAAATAGGTTTCCTGCAATTCTGCCCCGCTTTCAAGTCCTCTTGGCAGCCTTACTTCAATATATTTTTGGACGATAGCTGTCATTTATATCTCTGCAGGTTTGTGAATGACAGGGCCCCTGAGCTCCTTTCTTCAACTCGCTTTCTTGAGAGCTGGCTACAACACCGCAGGATTGCTTCAGGCCCTAGTGTGTTTCTGGCATGGCACGCTGAGCCTTTGGTTAATTCCTCTTCCTGGTGGGAAATGAGAGATAAATTTGCCCGTCCAGACACCTCCAGCTAGTCGCTCATTGGTTATCCCTATTCCTGTTCATTTTCCACAGAATTTGCAAACTGGGCCAAACAGGAGGTTAAAGGCACTGACTCTGCAAGTGGGGAGAGTGTTAGTAAAGCGTCTGGAAAGTTGCACCCGAGTACCAGGGGACGAAAACTGAGACACATTTGAACACGTTTCCCGATCACACGGTGGATCATACTCTGGGTTCCACATGCATGTTTTAGCTGAAGGAAGTATCCCTTAAACCTGGAGAGTTGATACCCATGGAATGGGTAATATGCAATATGACTTCAAAGGCTCTGCATTTGCTCACCGATCCTCAACAATCCTATCACTGCTGCGTTTATGCCGCTGTACACACGCTTCATTCTCTTTCCGAGACATATAAATCCATAGGTTTTAAGATTCTTACAAGTCAGGTATATTCTTAGGCGTTTAATATGGGGTGTTGAGTCCACTTCGTTGAGCAAGGAGTAGCTCTTGGCTATTACATATTTGGCTTATGGAACGGTATCTGTGCTAATTTCAATCTCTGATTTTATGCAGCACCCCAACTCACCTTTCCCCTTAAGCAAGCATAAGTTGGTTTTCTACATTAGAGACCCTGTTCTGTTTTGTAATTCAGTTCCTGTGTAGCCAAGATTACATTCCGTGTATTAGTGATATCTTATGATGTTTCTTTTTCTGTGTGACTTATTTCACTTAGAATCATCGTACCTGAATCCACTCATTATGCTGCTACGGGCCTGATGACATAGATTTCATTGCTCAGTGACATTGCTTTGTACGAAAGTACGACAACTTCTTTATCCATTTTTCGCTTTCTGTGATATTGAACTTGTACCGAAAACGAGGTTCTTGTAAACAGAGTGGTCCCAAATTTTGGGGTGGCTGTGTCTTTTTGATTTTAATTTCTCTAAGCTATAGGACCATAAGTGGAAGTGCCCTAGGCTCTGTTGCTTTGTTTTGTAGATGTTTCATAAAACACCATACACTTCTCCAGAGTGGCTGTTGGCAAATTACATCCCACCCATCAGCATAACAAGGCTCCCAGTTCTCCACGGCCTGTCCTGCCTGTCTGGATTTTACCCTTTTTTCAGATGGCCCTTTTGACCGGGGGGCAGTGAGACTTCATTGTAGTGCAGATTTCTTTGCAAGCTTGCTTGGTTGACCAAAAACGGCGTATGTGTTTTTTCCTGAATATATTCAAGAAAAAACGCATACTCCCTTTTTGGCCAAGTGCATCATTGTGGACGTTCTGCCTCTTTTCCTATGCTTTACATGCAATTCCAGTCTACCTCCTGAAATCGGTTTCCTGCAATTCTGCCCCGCTTTCAAGTCCTCTTGGCAGCCTTACTTCAATATATTTTTGGACGATAGCTGTCATTTATAACTCTTCAGGTTTGTGAATGACAGTGCCCCTGAGCTCCTTCCTTCAGCTCGCTTTCTTGTGAGCTGGCCGCAACACCACATTATTGCTTCAGCCCCTAATGTGGTTCTGGCATGCCACAATGAGCCTTTGGTTAATTCCTCTTCCTGGTGGGAAATGAGAGTTAAATTTGCTGGTCCAGACACCTCCAGCTAGTCGCTCATGGGTTCTCCCTATTCCTGTTCATCTTCCACAGAAATTGCAAACTGGGCCAAACAGGAGGTTAAAGGCACTGACTCTCCAAGTGGGGAGAGTGTTAGTAAAGCATCTGGAATGTTGCACCCGAGTACCAGGGGACGAAAACTGAGACACATTTGAACAGGTTTCCCGATCACACGGTGGATCATACTCTGGGTTCCACATGCATGTTTTAGCTGAAGGAAGAATCCCTTAAACCTGGAGAGTTGAGACCCATGGAATGGGTACCATGCAATATGACTTCAAAGGGTCTGCATTTGCTCACCGAACCTCACCAATCCTATCACTGCTGCATTTATGCCGCTGTACACACGCTTGATTCTCTTTCGGAGACATATAAATCCATAGGTTTTAAGTTTCTTACTAGTCAGGTATATTCTTAGGCGTTTAATATGGGGTGTTGAGTCCACTTCGTTGAGCAAGGAGTAGCTCTTGTCTATTACATATTTGGCTTATGGAACGGTATCTGTGCTAATTTCAATCTCTAGTTTTATGCAGCACCCCAACTCACCTTTCCCCTTAAGCAAGCATAAGTTGGTTTTCTACATTTGAGACCCTGTTCTGTTTTGTAATTCAGTTCCTGTGTAGCCAAGTTTACATTCCGTGTATTAGTGATATCTTATGATGTTTCTTTTTCTGTGTGACTTATTTCACTTAGAATCATCGTACCTGAATCCACTCATTATGTTGCTATGGGCCTGATGACATAGATTTCATTGCTGAGTGATATTGCATTGTACGTAAGTACCACAACTTCTTTATCCATTTTTCACTTTCTGCGATATTGAACTTGTACCGTAAACGAGGTTCTTGTAAACAGAGCTGTCCCAAACTTTGGGGTGGCTGTGTCTTTTTGATTTTAATTTCCCTAAGTTATAGGACCATAAGTGGAATTGCCCTAGGCTCTGTTGCTTTGTTTTGTAGATGTTTCAGGAAACACCATACACTTCTCCAGAGTGGCTGTTGGCAATTTACATCCCGCCCATCAGCATAACAAGGCTCCCAGTTCTCCATGGCCTGTCCTGCCTTTCTGGATTTTACACTTTTTTCAGAAGGCCCTTTTGACCGGGGGGGCAGTGAGACTTCATTGTAGTGCAGATTTCCTTTGCAAGCTTGCTTGGTTGGCCAAAAAGAGCGTATGGGTTTTTTCCTGAATATATTCAGGAAAAAACGCATACGCCTTTTTGGCCAAGTGCATCATTGTGGACGTTCTGCCTCTTTTCCTATGCTTTACATGCAATTCCAGTCTACCTCCTGAAATCGGTTTCCTGCAATTCTGCCCCACTTTCAAGTCCTCTTGGCAGCCTTACTTCAATATATTTTTGGACGATAGCTGTCATTTATAACTCTGCAGGTTTGTGAATTACAGTGCCCCTGAGCTCCTTTCTTCAACTCGCTTTCTTGTGAGCTGGCCGCAACACCGCAGGATTGCTTTAGGCCCTAGTGTGGTTCCGGCATGGCACGCTGAGCCTTTGGTTAATTCTTCTTCCTGGTGGGAAATGGGAGTTAAATTTGCCCGTCCAGACACCTCCAGCTAGTCTCTCATTGGTTCTCCGTATTCCTGTTCATTTTCCGCAGAAATTGCAAACTGGGCCAAACAGGAGGTTAAAGGCACTGACTCTCCAAGTAGGGAGAGTGTTAGTAAAGCGTCTGGAATGTTGAACCCGAGTACCAGGGGACGAAAACTGAGACACATTTGAACACGTTTCCCGATCACACGGTGGATCATACTCTGGGTTCCACATGCATGTTTTAGCTGAAGGAAGAATCCCTTAAACAGGGAGAGTTGAGAGCCATGGAATGGGTACCATGCAATATGACTTCAAAGGGTCTGCATTAGCTCACCGAACCTCACCAATCCTATTACTGCTGCGTTTATGCCGCTGTACACATACTTGATTCTCTTTCGGAGACATATAAATCCATAGGTTTTAAGATTCTTACTAGTCAGGTATATTCTTAGGCGTTTAATATGGCGTCTTCAGTCCACTTCGTTGAGCAAGGAGTAGCTCCTGTCTATTACACATTTGGCTTATAGAACGGTATCTGTGCCAATTTCAATCTCTGGTTTCATTCAGCACCCCAACTCACCATTCCCCTTAAGCAAGCATAAGTTGGTTTTCTACATTGGAGACCCTGTTCTGTTTTGTAATTCAGTTCCTGTGTAGCCAAGTTTACATTCCGTGTAGTAGTGATATCTTATGATGTTTCTTTTTCTGTGTGACTTATTTCACTTAGAATCATCGTACCTGAATCCACTCATTATGCTGCTACCGGCCTGATGACATAGATTTCATTGCTGAGTGATATTGCATTCTACGTAAGTACCACAACTTCTTTATCCATTTTTCGCTTTCTGCGATATTGAACTTGTACCGTAAACGAGGTTCTTGTAAACAGATCCATCCCAAACTTTGGGGTGGCCATGTCTTTTTGATTTTAATTTCCCTAAGCTATAGGACCATAAGTGGAAGTGCCCTAGGCTCTGTTGCTTTGTTTTTTAGATGTTTCAGGAAACACCATACACTTCTCCAGAGTGGCTGTTGGCAATTGACATCCCGCCCATCAGCATAACAAGGCTCCCAGTTCTCCATGGCCTGTCCTGCCTTTCTGGAATTTAACCTTTTTTCAGATGGCCCTTTTGTCTGGGGGGCAGTGAGACTTCATTGTAGTGCAGATTTCCTTTGCAAGCTTGCTTGGTTGGCCAAAAAGTGCGTATGCGTTTTTTCCTGAAAAAACGCATACGCCCTTTTTGGCCAAGTGCATCATTGTGAACGTTCTGCCTCTTTTCCTATGCTTTACATGCAATTCCAGTCTACCTCCTGAAATCGGTTTCCTGCAATTCTGACCCGCTTTCAAGTCCTCTTGGCAGCCTTACTTCAATATATTTTTGGACGATAGCTGTCATTTATAACTCTGCAGGTTTGTGAATGACAGTGCCCCTGAGCTCCTTTCTTCAACTCGCTTTCTTGTGAGCTGGCCGCAACAACGCAGGATTGCTTCACGCCCTAGTGTGGTTCCGGGACGGCACGGTGAGCCTTTGGTTAATTCCTCTACCTGGTGGGAAATTAGAGTTAAATTTGCCCGTCCAGACACCTCCAGCTAGTCTCTCATGGGTTCTCCCTATTCCTGTTCATTTTCCGCAGAAATTGCAAACTGGGCCAAACAGGAGGTTAAAGGAACTGACTCTCCAAGTGGGGAGAGTGTTAGAAAAGCTTCTGGAATGTTGCACCCGAGTACCAGGGGACGAAAACTGAAACACATTTGAACACGTTTCCCGATCACACGGTGGATCATACTCTGGGTTCCACATGCATGTTTTAGCTGAAGGAAGAATCCCTTAAACCTGGAGAGTTGAGACCCATGGAATGGGTACCATGCAATATGACTTCAAAGGGTCTGCATTTGCTCACCAATCCTCACCAATCCTATCACTGCTGCGTTTATGCCACTGTACACATGCTTGATTCTCTTTCGGAGACATATAAATCCATAGGTTTTAAGATTCTTACTAGTCAGGTATATTCTTAGGCGTTTAATATGGCGTCTTGAGTCCACTTCGTTGAGCAAGGAGTAGCTCTTGTCTATTACATATTTGGCGTATGGAACGGTATCTGTGCTAATTTCAATCTCTGGTTTTATGCAGCACCCCAGCTAACCTTTCCCCTTAAGCAAGCATAAGTTGGTTTTCTACATTTGAGACCCTATTCTGTTTTGTAATTCAGTTCCTGTGTAGCCACGTTTACATTCCGTGTATTAGTGATATCTTATGATATTTCTTTTTCTCTGTGACTTATTTCACTTAGAATCATCGTACCTGAATCCACTGATTATGCTGCTATGGGCCTGATGACATAGATTTCATTGCTGAGTGATATTGCATTGTACGTAAGTACCACAACGTCTTTATCCATTTTTCGCTTTCTGCGATATTGAACTTGTACGGTAAACGAGGTTCTTGTAAACAGAGCCGTCGCAAACTTTGGGGTGGCTGTGTATTTTTGATTTTAATTTCCCTAAGCTATAGGACCATAAGTGCAAGTGCCCTAGGCTCTGTTGCTTTGTTTTTTGGATGTTTCAGGAAACACCATACACTTCTCCAGAGTGGCTGTTGGCAATTTACATCCCGCCCATCAGCGTAACAAGGCTCCCAGTTCTCCATGGCCTGTCTTACCTTTCTGGATTATACACTTTTTTCAGATGGCCCTTTTGACTGTGAGGCAGTGAGACTTCATTGTAGTGCAGATTTCCTTTGCAATCTTGCTTCGTTGGCATAAAAGTGCATATGCGTTTTTACATGAATATATTCAGGTAAAACCGCATACGCCCTTTTAGGCCAAGTGCATCATTGTAGACGTTCTGCCTCTTTTCCTATGCTTTACATGCAGTTCCAGTCTATCTCCTGAAATCCGTATCCTGCAATTCTGCCCACTTTCAAGTCCTCTTGGCAGCCATACTTCAATATATTTTTGGACGATAGCTGTCATTTATAACTCTGCAGTTTTGTGAATGACAGTGCCCCTGAGCTCCTTTCTTCAACTCGCTTTCTTGTGACCTGGCCGCAACACCGCATGATTGCTTCAGGCCCTAGTGTGGTTCCTGCATAGCACGGTGGTGAACCTTTGGTTAATTCGTCTTCCTGGTGGGAAATGAGAGTTAAATTTGCCTGTCCAGACACCTCCAGCTAGTCTCTCATTGGTTCTCCCTATTCCTGTTCATTTTCCGCAGAAATTGCAAACAGGGCCAAACAGGAGGTTAAAGGCACTGACTCACCATGTGGGGAGAGTGTTAGTAAAGCGTCTGGAATGTTGCACCCGAGTACCAGGGGACGAAAACTGAGACACATTTGAACACGTTTCCCGATCACACGGTGGATCATACTCTGGGTTCCACATGCATGTTTTAGCTGAAGGAAGAATCCCTTAAACCTGGAGAGTTGAGACCCATGGAATGGGTACCATTCAATATGACATCAAAGGGTCTGCATTTGCTCACCGAACCTCACCAATCCTATCACTCCTGCGTTTATGCTGCTGTACACACGCTTGATTCTCTTTCGGAGACATATAAATCCATACGTTTATGATTCTTACTAGTCAGGTATATTCTTAGGCGTTTAATATGTGGTGTTGAGTCCACTTCGTTGAGCAAGGAGTAGCTCTTGTCTATTACATATTTGGCTTATGGAATGGTATCTGTGCTAATTTCAATCTCTGGTTTTATGCAGCACCCCAACTCACCTTTCCCCTTAAGCAAGCATAAGTTGGTTTTCTACATTTGAGACCCTGTTCTGTTTTGTAATTCAGTTCCCGTGTAGCCAAGTTTACATTCCGTGTAGTAGTGATATCTTATGATGTTTCTTTGTCTGTGTGACTTATTTCACTTAGAATCATCGTACCTGAATCCACTCATTATGCTGCTACGGGCCTGATGACATAGATTTCATTGCTGAGTGATATTGCATTGTACGTAAGTACCACAACTTCTTTATCCATTTTTCGCTTTCTGCGATATTGAACTTGTACCGTAAACGAGGTTCTTGTAAACAGAGCCATCCCAAACTTTGGGGTGGCTGTGTCTTTTTGATTTTAATTTCCCTAAGCTATAGGACCATAAGTGGAAGTGCCCTAGGCTCTGTTGCTTTGTTTTTTAGATGTTTCAGGAAACACCATACACTTCTCCAGCATGGCTGTTGGCAATTTACATCCCGCCCATCAGCATAACAAGGCTCCCAGTTCTCCATGGCCTGTCTTGCCTTTCTGGATTTTACACTTTTTTCAGATGGCCCATTTGACCGGGGGGCAGTAAGACTTCATTGTAGTGCAGATTTCCTTTGCAAGCTTGCTTGGTTGGCCAAAAAGGGCGTATGCGTTTTTTCCTGAATATATTCAGGAAAAAACGCATACGCCCTTTTTGGCCAAGTGCATCATTGTGGACGTTCTGCCTCTTTTCCTATGCTTTACATGCAATTCCAGTCTACCTCCTGAAATCGGTTTCCTGCAATTCTGCCCCGCTTGCAAGTCCTCTTGGCAGCCTTACTTCAATATATTTTTGGACGATAGCTGTCATTTATAACTCTGCAGGTTTGTGAATGACAGTGCCCCTGAGCTCCTTTCTTCAACTCGCTTTCTTGTGAGCTGGCCGCAACACCGCAGGATTGCTTCAGGCCCTCGTGTGGTTCCGGCACGGCACACTGAGCCTTTCATTAATTCCACTTCTCGGTGGGAAATGAGAGTTAAATTTGCCCGTCCAGACACCTCCAGCTAGTCTCTCATTCGTTCTCCCTATTTCTGTTTATTTTCTGCATTAATTGCAAACTGGGCCAAACAGGAGGTTAAAGGCACTGACTCTCCAAGTGGGGAGAGTGTTAGTAAAGCGTCTGGAATGTTGCACCCAAGTACCAGGGGACGAAAACTGAGACACTTTTGAACACGTTTCCCGATCACACGGTAGATCATACTCTGGGTTCCACATGCATGTTTTAGCTGAAGGAAGAATCCCTTAAACCTGGAGAGTTGAGACCCATGGAATGGGTACCATGTAATATGACTTCAAAGGGTCTGCATTTGCTCACCGAACCTCACCAATCCTATCACTGCTGCGTTTATGCCGCTGTACACACGCTTGATTCTCTTTCGGAGACATATAAATCCATAGGTTTTCAGATTCTTACTAGTCAGATATATTCTTAGGCGTTTAATATGGGGTGTTGAGTCCACTTCGTTGAGCAAAGAGTAGCTCTTGTCTAGTACATATTTGGCTTATGGAACGGTATCTGTGCAAATTTCAATCTCTGGTTTTATGCCGCACCCCAACTCACCTTTCCCCTTAAGCAAGCATAAGTTGGTTTTCTACATTTGAGACCCTATTCTGTTTTGTAATTCAGTTCCTGTGTAGCCACGTTTACATTCCGTGTATTAGTGATATCTTATGATATTTCTTTTTCTCTGTGACTTATTTCACTTAGAATCATCGTACCTGAATCCACTGATTATGCTGCTATGGGCCTGATGACATAGATTTCATTGCTGAGTGATATTGCATTGTACGTAAGTACCACAACGTCTTTATCCATTTTTCGCTTTCTGCGATATTGAACTTGTACGGTAAACGAGGTTCTTGTAAACAGAGCCGTCGCAAACTTTGGGGTGGCTGTGTATTTTTGATTTTAATTTCCCTAAGCTATAGGACCATAAGTGCAAGTGCCCTAGGCTCTGTTGCTTTGTTTTTTGGATGTTTCAGGAAACACCATACACTTCTCCAGAGTGGCTGTTGGCAATTTACATCCCGCCCATCAGCGTAACAAGGCTCCCAGTTCTCCATGGCCTGTCTTACCTTTCTGGATTTTACACTTTTTTCAGATGGCCCTTTTGACTGTGAGGCAGTGAGACTTCATTGTAGTGCAGATTTCCTTTGCAATCTTGCTTCGTTGGCATAAAAGTGCATATGCGTTTTTACATGAATATATTCAGGTAAAACCGCATACGCCCTTTTAGGCCAAGTGCATCATTGTAGACGTTCTGCCTCTTTTCCTATGCTTTACATGCAGTTCCAGTCTATCTCCTGAAATCCGTATCCTGCAATTCTGCCCACTTTCAAGTCCTCTTGGCAGCCATACTTCAATATATTTTTGGACGATAGCTGTCATTTATAACTCTGCAGTTTTGTGAATGACAGTGCCCCTGAGCTCCTTTCTTCAACTCGCTTTCTTGTGACCTGGCCGCAACACCGCATGATTGCTTCAGGCCCTAGTGTGGTTCCTGCATAGCACGGTGGTGAACCTTTGGTTAATTCGTCTTCCTGGTGGGAAATGAGAGTTAAATTTGCCTGTCCAGACACCTCCAGCTAGTCTCTCATTGGTTCTCCCTATTCCTGTTCATTTTCCGCAGAAATTGCAAACAGGGCCAAACAGGAGGTTAAAGGCACTGACTCACCATGTGGGGAGAGTGTTAGTAAAGCGTCTGGAATGTTGCACCCGAGTACCAGGGGACGAAAACTGAGACACATTTGAACACGTTTCCCGATCACACGGTGGATCATACTCTGGGTTCCACATGCATGTTTTAGCTGAAGGAAGAATCCCTTAAACCTGGAGAGTTGAGACCCATGGAATGGGTACCATTCAGTATGACATCAAAGGGTCTGCATTTGCTCACCGAACCTCACCAATCCTATCACTCCTGCGTTTATGCTGCTGTACACACGCTTGATTCTCTTTCGGAGACATATAAATCCATACGTTTATGATTCTTACTAGTCAGGTATATTCTTAGGCGTTTAATATGTGGTGTTGAGTCCACTTCGTTGAGCAAGGAGTAGCTCTTGTCTATTACATATTTGGCTTATGGAATGGTATCTGTGCTAATTTCAATCTCTGGTTTTATGCAGCACCCCAACTCACCTTTCCCCTTAAGCAAGCATAAGTTGGTTTTCTACATTTTAGACCCTGTTCTGTTTTGTAATTCAGTTCCCGTGTAGCCAAGTTTACATTCCGTGTAGTAGTGATATCTTATGATGTTTCTTTTTCTGTGTGACTTATTTCACTTAGAATCATCGTACCTGAATCCACTCATTATGCTGCTACGGGCCTGATGACATAGATTTCATTGCTGAGTGATATTGCATTGTACGTAAGTACCACAACTTCTTTATCCATTTTTCGCTTTCTGCAATATTGAACTTGTACCGTAAACGAGGTTCTTGTAAACAGAGCCGTCCCAAACTTTGGGGTGGCTGTGTCTTTTTGATTTTAATTTCCCTAAGCTATAGGACCATAAGTGGAAGTGCCCTAGGCTCTGTTGCTTTGTTTTTTAGATGTTTCAGGAAACACCATACACTTCTCCAGCATGGCTGTTGGCAATTTACATCCCGCCCATCAGCATAACAAGGCTCCCAGTTCTCCATGGCCTGTCTTGCCTTTCTGGATTTTACACTTTTTTCAGATGGCCCTTTTGACCGGGGGGCAGTAAGACTTCATTGTAGTGCAGATTTCCTTTGCAAGCTTGCTTGGTTGGCCAAAAAGGGCGTATGCGTTTTTTCCTGAATATATTCAGGAAAAAATGCATACGCCCTTTTTGGCCAAGTGCATCATTGTGGACGTTCTGCCTCTTTTCCTATGCTTTACATGCAATTCCAGTCTACCTCCTGAAATCGGATTCCTGTAATTCTACCCCGCTTTCAAGTCCTCTTGGCAGCCTTACTTCAATATATTTTTGGACGATAGCTGTCATTTATAACTCTGCAGGTTTGTGAATTACAGTGACCCTCAGCTCCTTTCTTCAACTCGCTTTCTTGTGAGCTGGCCGCAACAACGCAGGATTGCTTCTGGCCCTAGTGTGGTTCCGGCATGGCACGCTGAGCCTTTGGTTAATTCCTCTTCCTGGTGGGAAATGAGAATTAAATTTGCCCGTCCAGACACTCCAGCTAGTCTCTCATTGGTTCTCCCTATTCCTGTTCATCTTCCGCAGAAATTGCAAACTGGGCCAAAAAGGAGGTTAAAGGCACTGACTCTCCAAGTGGGGAGAGTGTAAGTAAAGCGTCTGGAATGTTGCACCCGAGTACCAGGGGACGAAAACTGAGACACATTTGAACACGTTTCCTGATCACACGGTGGATCATACTCTGGGTTCCACATGCATATTTTAGCTGAAGGAAGAATCCCTTAAACCTGGAGAGTTGAGACCCATGGAATGGGTACCATGCAATATGACTTCAAAGGGTCTGCATATGCTCACCAAACCTCACCAATCCTATCACTGCTGCGCTTATGCCGTTGTACACACCCTTGATTCTCTTTCGGAGACATATAAATCCATAGGTTTTAAGATTCTTACTACTCAGGTATATTCTTAGGCGTTTAATATGTTGTGTTGAGTCCACTTCTTTGAGCAAGGAGTAGCTCTTGTCTATTACATATTTGGCTTATGGAACGGTATCTGTGCTAATTTCAATCTCTGGTTTTATGCAGCACCCCAACTCACCTTTCCCCTTAAGCAAGCATAAGTTGGTTTTCTACATTTGAGAACCTGTTCTGTTTTGTAATTCCGTTCCTGTGTAGCCAAGATTACATTCCGTGTAGTAGAGATATCTTATGATGTTTCTTTTTCTGTGTGACTTATTTCACATAGAATCATCGTACCTGAATCCACTCATTATGCTGCTATGGGCCTGATGACATAGATTTCATTGCTGAGTGATATTGCATTGTACGTAAGTACCACAACTTCTTTATCCATTTTTTGCTTTCTGCAATATTGAACTTGTACCATAAATGAGGTTCTTGTAAACAGAGCCGTCCCAAACTTTGGGGTGGGTGTGTCTTTTGGATTTTAATTTCCCTAAGCTATAGGTCCATAAGTGGAAGTGTCCTAGGCTCTGTTGCTTTGTTTCTTAGATGTTTCAGGAAACACCATACACTTCTCCAGAATGGCTGTTGGCAATTTACATCCCGCCCATCAGCATAACAAGGCTACCAGTTCTCCATGGCCTGTCCTGCCTTTCTGGATTTTACACTTTTTTCAGATGGCCCATTTGACCGGGGGGCAGTGAGACTTCATTGTAGTGCAGATTTCCTTTGCAAGCTTGCTTGGTTGGCCAAAAAGTGCGTATGCGTTTATTCCTGAATATATTCAGGAAAAAACGCATACGCCCTTTTTGGCCAAGTACATCATTGTGGACGTTCTGCCTCTTTTCCTATGCTTTACATGCTATTCCAGTCTACCTCCTGAAATCGGTTTCCTGCAATTCTGCCCCGCTTGCAAGTCCTCTTGGCAGCCTTACTTCAATATATTTTTGGACGATAGCTGTCATTTATAACTCTGCAGGTTTGTGAATGACAGTGCCCCTGAGCTCCTTTCTTCAACTCGCTTTCTTGTGAGCTGGCCGCAACACCGCAGGATTGCTTCAGGCCCTCGTGTGGTTCCGGCACGGCACACTGAGCCTTTCATTAATTCCACTTCCCGGTGGGAAATGAGAGTTAAATTTGCCCGTCCAGACACCTCCAGCTAGTCTCTCATTCGTTCTCCCTATTTCTGTTTATTTTCTGCAGAAATTGCAAACTGGACCAAACAGGAGGTTAAAGGCACTGACTCTCCAAGTGGGGAGAGTGTTAGTAAAGCGTCTGGAATGTTGCACCCAAGTACCAGGGGACGAAAACTGAGACACATTTGAACACGTTTCCCGAACACACGGTGGATCATACTCTGGGTTCCACATGCATGTTTTAGCTTAAGGAAGAATCTCTTAAACCTGGAGAGTTGAGACCCATGGAATGGGTACCATGCAATATGACTTCAAAGGGTCTGCATTTGCTCACCGAACCTCACCAATCCTATCACTGCTGCGTTTATGCCGCTGTACACACGCTTGATTCTCTTTCGGAGACATATAAATCCATAGGTTTTAAGATTCTTACTAGTCATGTATATTCTTAGTCGTTTAATATGGCGTCTTGAGTCCACTTCATTGAGCAAGGAGTAGCTCTTGTCCATTACATATTTGGCTTATGGAACGGTATCTGTGCTAATTTCAATCTCTGGTTTTATGCAGCACCCCAACTCACCTTTCCCCTTAAGCAAGCATAACTTGGTTTTCTACATTTGAGACCCTGTTCAGTTTTGTAATTCAGTTCCTGTGTAGCCACGTTTACATTCCGTGTATTAGTGATATCTTATGATGTTTCTTTTTCTGTGTGACTTATTTCACTTAGAATCATCGTACGTGAATCCACTCATTATGCTGCTATGGGCCTGATGATATAGATTTCATTGCTGAGTGATATTGCATTGTACGTAAGTACCACAACTTCTTTATCCATTTTTCCCTTTCTCTGATATTGAACTTGTACCGTAAATGAGGTTCTTGTAAACAGAGCCATAACAAACTATGGGGTGGCTGTGTCTTTTTGATTTTAATTTCCCTAAGCTATAGGACCATAAGTGGAAGTGCCCTAGGCTCTGTTGCTTTGTTTTTTAGATGTTTCAGGAAACACCATACACCTCTCCAGAGTGGCTGTTGGCAATTTACATCCCGCCTATCAGCATAACAAGGCTCCCAGTTCTCCATGGCCTGTCCTGCCTTTCTGGATTTTACACTTTTTTCAGATGTCCCTTTTGACCTGGGGGCAGTGAGATTTCATTGTAGTGCAGATTTCCTTTGCAAGCTTGCTTGGTTGGCCAAAAAGCACGTATGCGTTTTTTCCTGAATATATTCAGGAAAAAACGCATACGCCCTTTTAGGCCAAGTGCATCATTGTAGACGTTCTGCCTCTTTTCCTATGCTTTACATGCAGTTCCAGTCTATCTCCTGAAATCCGTATCCTGCAATTCTGCCCACTTTCAAGTCCTCTTGGCAGCCATACTTCAATATATTTTTGGACGATAGCTGTCATTTATAACTCTGCAGTTTTGTGAATGACAGTGCCCCTGAGCTCCTTTCTTCAACTCGCTTTCTTGTGACCTGGCCGCAACACCGCATGATTGCTTCAGGCCCTAGTGTGGTTCCTGCATAGCACGGTGGTGAACCTTTGGTTAATTCGTCTTCCTGGTGGGAAATGAGAGTTAAATTTGCCTGTCCAGACACCTCCAGCTAGTGTCTCATTGGTTCTCCCTATTCCTGTTCATTTTCCGCAGAAATTGCAAACAGGGCCAAACAGGAGGTTAAAGGCACTGACTCACCATGTGGGGAGAGTGTTAGTAAAGCGTCTGGAATGTTGCACCCGAGTACCAGGGGACGAAAACTGAGACACATTTGAACACGTTTCCCGATCACACGGTGGATCATACTCTGGGTTCCACATGCATGTTTTAGCTGAAGGAAGAATCCCTTAAACCTGGAGAGTTGAGACCCATGGAATGGGTACCATTCAATATGACATCAAAGGGTCTGCATTTGCTCACCGAACCTCACCTATCCTATCACTCCTGCGTTTATGCTGCTGTACACACGCTTGATTCTCTTTCGGAGACATATAAATCCATACGTTTATGATTCTTACTAGTCAGGTATATTCTTAGGCGTTTAATATGTGGTGTTGAGTCCACTTCGTTGAGCAAGGAGTAGCTCTTGTCTATTACATATTTGGCTTATGGAATGGTATCTGTGCTAATTTCAATCTCTGGTTTTATGCAGCACCCCAACTCACCTTTCCCCTTAAGCAAGCATAAGTTGGTTTTCTACATTTGAGAACCTGTTCTGTTTTGTAATTCAGTTCCCGTGTAGCCAAGTTTACATTCCGTGTAGTAGTGATATCTTATGATGTTTCTTTTTCTGTGTGACTTATTTCACTTAGAATCATCGTACCTGAATCCACTCATTATGCTGCTACGGGCCTGATGACATAGATTTCATTGCTGAGTGATATTGCATTGTACGTAAGTACCGCAACTTCTTTATCCATTTTTCGCTTTCTGCAATATTGAACTTGTACCGTAAACGAGGTTCTTGTAAACAGAGCCGTCCCAAACTTTGGGGTGGCTGTGTCTTTTTGATTTTAATTTCCCTAAGCTATAGGACCATAAGTGGAAGTGCCCTAGGCTCTGTTGCTTTGTTTTTTAGATGTTTCAGGAAACACCATACACTTCTCCAGCATGGCTGTTGGCAATTTACATCCCGCCCATCAGCATAACAAGGCTCCCAGTTCTCCATGGCCTGTCTTGCCTTTCTGGATTTTACACTTTTTTCAGATGGCCCTTTTGACCGGGGGGCAGTAAGACTTCATTGTAGTGCAGATTTCCTTTGCAAGCTTGCTTGGTTGGCCAAAAAGGGCGTATAAGTTTTTTCCTGAATATATTCAGGAAAAAATGCATACGCCCTTTTTGGCCAAGTGCATCATTGTGGACGTTCTGCCTCTTTTCCTATGCTTTACATGCAATTCCAGTCTACTTCCTGAAATCGGATTCCTGTAATTCTACCCCGCTTTCAAGTCCTCTTGGCAGCCTTACTTCAATATATTTTTGGACGATAGCTGTCATTTATAACTCTACAGGTTTGTGAATTACAGTGACCCTCAGCTCCTTTCTTCAACTCGCTTTCTTGTGAGCTGGCCGCAACAACGCAGGATTGCTTCAGGCCCTAGTGTGGTTCCGGCATGGCACGCTGAGCCTTTGGTTAATTCCTCTTCCTGGTGGGAAATGAGAATTAAATTTGCCCGTCCAGACACTCCAGCTAGTCTCTCATTGGTTCTCCCTATTCCTGTTCATCTTCCGCTGAAATTGCAAACTGGGCCAAAAAGGAGGTTAAAGGCACTGACTCTCCAAGTGGGGAGAGTGTAAGTAAAGCGTCTGGAATGTTGCACCCGAGTACCAGGGGACGAAAACTGAGACACATTTGAACACGTTTCCTGATCACACGGTGGATCATACTCTGGGTTCCACATGCATATTTTAGCTGAAGGAAGAATCCCTTAAACCTGGAGAGTTGAGACCCATGGAATGGGTACCATGCAATATGACTTCAAAGGGTCTGCATATGCTCACCAAACCTCACCAATCCTATCACTGCTGCGCTTATGCCGCTGTACACACCCTTGATTCTCTTTCGGAGACATATAAATCCATAGGTTTTAAGATTCTTACTACTCAGGTATATTCTTAGGCGTTTAATATGTTGTGTTGAGTCCACTTCTTTGAGCAAGGAGTAGCTCTTGTCTATTACATATTTGGCTTATGGAACGGTATCTGTGCTAATTTCAATCTCTGGTTTTATGCAGCACCCCAACTCACCTTTCCCCTTAAGCAAGCATAAGTTGGTTTTCTACATTTGAGAACCTGTTCTGTTTTGTAATTCCGTTCCTGTGTAGCCAAGATTACATTCCGTGTAGTAGAGATATCTTATGATGTTTCTTTTTCTGTGTGACTTATTTCACTTAGAATCATCGTACCTGAATCCACTCATTATGCTGCTATGGGCCTGATGACATAGATTTCATTGCTGAGTGATATTGCATTGTATGTAAGTACCACAACTTCTTTATCCATTTTTCGCTTTCTGCAATATTGAACTTGTACCATAAACGAGGTTCTTGTAAACAGAGCCGTCCCAAATTTTGGGGTGGGTGTGTCTTTTGGATTTTAATTTCCCTAAGCTATAGGTCCATAAGTGGAAGTGCCCTAGGCTCTGTTGCTTTGTTTCTTAGATGTTTCAGGAAACACCATACACTTCTCCAGACTGGCTTTTGGGAATTTACATCCCGCCCATCAGCATAACAAGGCTACCAGTTCTCCATGGCCTCTCCTGCCTTTCTGGATTTTACACTTTTTTCAGATGGCCCATTTGACCGGGGGGCAGTGAGACTTCTTTGTAGTGCAGATTTCCTTTGCAAGCTTGCTTGGTTGGCCAAAAAGTGCGTATGCGTTTATTCCTGAATATATTCAGGAAAAAACGCATACGCCCTTTTTGGCCAAGTGCATCATTGTGGACGTTCTGCCTCTTTTCCTATGCTTTACATGCAATTCCAGTCTACCTCCTGAAATCGGTTTCCTGCAATTCTGCCCCGCTTGCAAGTCCTCTTGGCAGCCTTACTTCAATATATTTTTGGACGATAGCTGTCATTTATAACTCTGCAGGTTTGTGAATGACAGTGCCCCTGAGCTCCTTTCTTCAACTCGCTTTCTTGTGAGCTGGCCGCAACACCGCAGGATTGCTTCTGGCCCTCGTTTGGTTCCGGCACGGCACACTGAGCCTTTCATTAATTCCACTTCCCGGTGGGAAATGAGAGTTAAATTTGCCCGTCCAGACACCTCCAGCTAGTCTCTCATTCGTTCTCCCTATTTCTGTTTATTTTCTGCAGAAATTGCAAACTGGGCCAAACAGGAGGTTAAAGGCACTGACTCTCCAAGTGGGGAGAGTGTTAGTAAAGCGTCTGGAATGTTGCACCCAAGTACCAGGGGACGAAAACTGAGACACTTTTGAACACGTTTCCCGATCACACGGTAGATCATACTCTGGGTTCCACATGCATGTTTTAGCTGAAGGAAGAATCCCTTAAACCTGGAGAGTTGAGACCCATGGAATGGGTACCATGTAATATGACTTCAAAGGGTCTGCATTTGCTCACCGAACCTCACCAATCCTATCACTGCTGCGTTTATGCCGCTGTACACACGCTTGATTCTCTTTCGGAGACATATAAATCCATAGGTTTTCAGATTCTTACTAGTCAGATATATTCTTAGGCGTATAATATGGGGTGTTGAGTCCACTTCGTTGAGCAAAGAGTAGCTCTTGTCTAGTACATATTTGGCTTATGGAACGGTATCTGTGCAAATTTCAATCTCTGGTTTTATGCCGCACCCCAACTCACCTTTCCCCTTAAGCAAGCATAAGTTGGTTTTCTACATTTGAGACCCTATTCTGTTTTGTAATTCAGTTCCTGTGTAGCCACGTTTACATTCCGTGTATTAGTGATATCTTATGATATTTCTTTTTCTCTGTGACTTATTTCACTTAGAATCATCGTACCTGAATCCACTGATTATGCTGCTATGGGCCTGATGACATAGATTTCATTGCTGAGTGATATTGCATTGTACGGAAGTACCACAACGTCTTTATCCATTTTTCGCTTTCTGCGATATTGAACTTGTACGGTAAACGAGGTTCTTGTAAACAGAGCCGTCGCAAACTTTGGGGTGGCTGTGTATTTTTGATTTTAATTTCCCTAAGCTATAGGACCATAAGTGCAAGTGCCCTAGGCTCTGTTGCTTTGTTTTTTGGATGTTTCAGGAAACACCATACACTTCTCCAGAGTGGCTGTTGGCAATTTACATCCCGCCCATCAGCGTAACAAGGCTCCCAGTTCTCCATGGCCTGTCTTACCTTTCTGGATTTTACACTTTTTTCAGATGGCCCTTTTGACTGTGAGGCAGTGAGACTTCATTGTAGTGCAGATTTCCTTTGCAAGCTTGCTTGGTTGGCCAAAAAGTGCGTATGCGTTTATTCCTGAATATATTCAGGAAAAAACGCATACGCCCTTTTTGGCCAAGTACATCATTGTGGACGTTCTGCCTCTTTTCCTATGCTTTACATGCAATTCCAGTCTACCTCCTGAAATCGGTTTCCTGCAATTCTGCCCCGCTTGCAAGTCCTCTTGGCAGCCTTACTTCAATATATTTTTGGACGATAGCTGTCATTTATAACTCTGCAGGTTTGTGAATGACAGTGCCCCTGAGCTCCTTTCCTCAACTCGCTTTCTTGTGACCTGGCCGCAACACCGCAGGATTGCTTCAGGCCCTAGTATGGTTCCGTCACGGCACGCTGAGCCTTTGGTTAATTCCTGTTCCTGGTGGAAAATGAGAGTTAAATTTGCCCGTCCAGACACCTCCAGCTGGTCTCTCATTGGTTCTCCCTATTCCTGTTCATTTTCCGCAGAAATTGCAAACTGGGCCAAACAGGAGGTTAAAGGCACTGACTCTCCAAGTGGGGAGAGTGTTAGTAAAGCGTCTGGAATGTTGCACCCGAGTACCAGGGGACGAAAACTGAGACACATTTGAACACGTTTCCCGATCACACGGTGGATCATACTCTGGGTTCCACATGCATGTTTTAGCTGAAGGAAGAATCCCTTAAACCTGGAGAGTTGATACCCATGGAATGGGTACCATGCAATATGTCTTCAAAGGGTCTGCATTTGCTCACCGAACCTCACCAATCCTATCACTGCTGCGTTTATGCCGCTGTACACACGCTTGATTCTCTTTCGGAGACATATAAATCCATAGGTTTTAAGACTCTTACTAGTCAGGTATATTCTTAGGCGTTTAATATGGGGTGTTGAGTCCACTTCGTTGAGCAAGGAGTAGCTCTTGTGTATTACATTTTGGCTTATGGAACGGTATCTGTGCTAATTTCAATCTCTGGTTTTATGCAGCACCCCAACTCACCTTTCCCCTTAAGCAAGCATAAGTTGGTTTTCTACATTTGAGACCCTGTTCTGTTTTGTAATTCAGTTTCTGTGTAGCCAAGTTTACGTTCCGTGTATTAGTGATATCTTGTGATGTTTCTTTTTCTCTGTGACTTATTTCACTTAGAATCATCGTACCTGAATCCACTCATTATGCTGCTATGGGCCTGATGACATAGATTTCATTGCTGAGTGATATTGCATTGTACGTAAGTACCACAACTTCTTTATCCATTTTTCGCTTTCTGTGATATTGAACTTGTACCGTAAACGAGGTTCTTGTAAACAGAACCGTCCCAAACTTTGGGGTGGCTGTGTCTTTTTGATTTTAATTTCCCTAAGCTATAGGACCATAAGAGGAAGTGCCCTAGGCTCTCTTTCTTTGTTTTTTAGATGTTTCAGGAAACACCATACACTTCTCCAGAGTGGCTGTTGGCAATTTACATCCCGCCCATCAGCATAACAAGGCTCCCAGTTCTCCATGGCCTGTCCTGCCTTTCTGGATTTTACACTTTTTTCAGATGGCCCTTTTGACCGGCAAGCAGTGAGACTTCATTGTAGTGCAGATTTCCTTTGCAAGCTTGCTTGGTTGGCCAAAAAGTGCATACGCGTTTTTTCCTGAATATATTCAGGAAAAAAACGAATACGCACTTTTTGGCTAAGTGCATCACTGTGGACGTTCTGCCTCTTTTCCTATGCTTTACATGCAATTCCAGTCTACCTTCTGAAATCTCTTTCCTGCAATTCTGCCCCGCTTTCAAGTCCTCTTGGCAGCCTTACTTCAACATATTTTTGGACGATAGCTGTCATTTATAACTCTGAAGGTTTGTGAATTACAGTGCCCCTGAGCTCCTTTCTTCAACTCGCTTTCTTGTGACCTGGCCGCAACACCGCAGGATTGCTTCAGGCCCTAGTATGGTTCCGTCACGGCACGCTGAGCCTTTGGTTAATTCCTGTTCCTGGTGGAAAATGAGAGTTAAATTTGCCCGTCCAGACACCTCCAGCTGGTGTCTCATTGGCTCTCCCTATTCCTGTTCATTTTCCGCAGAAATTGCAAACTGGGCCAAACAGGAGGTTAAAGGCACTGACTCTCCAAGTGGGGAGAGTGTTAGTAAAGCGTCTGGAATGTTGCACCCGAGTACCAGGGGATGAAAACAGAAACATTTGAACACGTTTCCCGATCACACGGTGGATCATACTCTGGGTTCCACATGCATGTTTTAGCTGAAGGAAGAATCCCTTAAACCTGGAGAGTTGAGACCCATGGAATGGGTACCATTCAATATGACATCAAAGGGTCTGCATTTGCTCACCGAACCTCACCAATCCTATCACTGCTGCGTTTATGCCGCTGTACACACGCTTGATTCTCTTTCGGAGACATATAAATCCATAGGTTTTAAGATTCTTACTAGTCAGGTATATTCTTAGGCGTTTAATATGGGGTGTTGAGTCCACTTCGTTGAGCAAGGAGTAGCTCTTGTGTATTACATTTTGGCTTATGGAACGGTATCTGTGCTAATTTCAATCTCTGGTTTTATGCAGCACCCCAACTCACCTTTCCCCTTAAGCAAGCATAAGTTGGTTTTCTACATTTGAGACCCTGTTCTGTTTTGTAATTCAGTTCCCGTGTAGCCAAGTTTACATTCCGTGTAGTAGTGATATCTTATGATGTTTCTTTTTCTGTGTGACTTATTTCACTTAGAATCATCGTACCTGAATCCACTCATTATGCTGCTACGGGCCTGATGACATAGATTTCATTGCTGAGTGATATTGCATTGTACGTAAGTACCGCAACTTCTTTATCCATTTTTCGCTTTCTGCAATATTGAACTTGTACCGTAAACGAGGTTCTTGTAAACAGAGCCGTCCCAAACTTTGGGGTGGCTGTGTCTTTTTGATTTTAATTTCCCTAAGCTATAGGACCATAAGTGGAAGTGCCCTAGGCTCTGTTGCTTTGTTTTTTAGATGTTTCAGGAAACACCATACACTTCTCCAGCATGGCTGTTGGCAATTTACATCCCGCCCATCAGCATAACAAGGCTCCCAGTTCTCCATGGCCTGTCTTGCCTTTCTGGATTTTACACTTTTTTCAGATGGCCCTTTTGACCGGGGGGCAGTAAGACTTCATTGTAGTGCAGATTTCCTTTGCAAGCTTGCTTGGTTGGCCAAAAAGGGCGTATAAGTTTTTTCCTGAATATATTCAGGAAAAAATGCATACGCCCTTTTTGGCCAAGTGCATCATTGTGGACGTTCTGCCTCTTTTCCTATGCTTTACATGCAATTCCAGTCTACTTCCTGAAATCGGATTCCTGTAATTCTACCCCGCTTTCAAGTCCTCTTGGCAGCCTTACTTCAATATATTTTTGGACGATAGCTGTCATTTATAACTCTACAGGTTTGTGAATTACAGTGACCCTCAGCTCCTTTCTTCAACTCGCTTTCTTGTGAGCTGGCCGCAACAACGCAGGATTGCTTCAGGCCCTAGTGTGGTTCCGGCATGGCACGCTGAGCCTTTGGTTAATTCCTCTTCCTGGTGGGAAATGAGAATTAAATTTGCCCGTCCAGACACTCCAGCTAGTCTCTCATTGGTTCTCCCTATTCCTGTTCATCTTCCGCTGAAATTGCAAACTGGGCCAAAAAGGAGGTTAAAGGCACTGACTCTCCAAGTGGGGAGAGTGTAAGTAAAGCGTCTGGAATGTTGCACCCGAGTACCAGGGGACGAAAACTGAGACACATTTGAACACGTTTCCTGATCACACGGTGGATCATACTCTGGGTTCCACATGCATATTTTAGCTGAAGGAAGAATCCCTTAAACCTGGAGAGTTGAGACCCATGGAATGGGTACCATGCAATATGACTTCAAAGGGTCTGCATATGCTCACCAAACCTCACCAATCCTATCACTGCTGCGCTTATGCCGCTGTACACACCCTTGATTCTCTTTCGGAGACATATAAATCCATAGGTTTTAAGATTCTTACTACTCAGGTATATTCTTAGGCGTTTAATATGTTGTGTTGAGTCCACTTCTTTGAGCAAGGAGTAGCTCTTGTCTATTACATATTTGGCTTATGGAACGGTATCTGTGCTAATTTCAATCTCTGGTTTTATGCAGCACCCCAACTCACCTTTCCCCTTAAGCAAGCATAAGTTGGTTTTCTACATTTGAGAACCTGTTCTGTTTTGTAATTCCGTTCCTGTGTAGCCAAGATTACATTCCGTGTAGTAGAGATATCTTATGATGTTTCTTTTTCTGTGTGACTTATTTCACTTAGAATCATCGTACCTGAATCCACTCATTATGCTGCTATGGGCCTGATGACATAGATTTCATTGCTGAGTGATATTGCATTGTATGTAAGTACCACAACTTCTTTATCCATTTTTCGCTTTCTGCAATATTGAACTTGTACCATAAACGAGGTTCTTGTAAACAGAGCCGTCCCAAATTTTGGGGTGGGTGTGTCTTTTGGATTTTAATTTCCCTAAGCTATAGGTCCATAAGTGGAAGTGCCCTAGGCTCTGTTGCTTTGTTTCTTAGATGTTTCAGGAAACACCATACACTTCTCCAGACTGGCTTTTGGGAATTTACATCCCACCCATCAGCATAACAAGGCTACCAGTTCTCCATGGCCTCTCCTGCCTTTCTGGATTTTACACTTTTTTAAGATGGCCCATTTGACCGGGGGGCAGTGAGACTTCATTGTAGTGCAGATTTCCTTTGCAAGCTTGCTTGGTTGGCCAAAAAGTGCGTATGCGTTTATTCCTGAATATATTCAGGAAAAAACGCATACGCCCTTTTTGGCCAAGTGCATCATTGTGGACGTTCTGCCTCTTTTCCTATGCTTTACATGCAATTCCAGTCTACCTCCTGAAATCGGTTTCCTGCAATTCTGCCCCGCTTGCAAGTCCTCTTGACAGCCTTACTTCAATATATTTTTGGACGATAGCTGTCATTTATAACTCTGCAGGTTTGTGAATGACAGTGCCCCTGAGCTCCTTTCTTCAACTCGCTTTCTTGTGAGCTGGCCGCAACACCGCAGGATTGCTTCTGGCCCTCGTTTGGTTCCGGCACGGCACACTGAGCCTTTCATTAATTCCACTTCCCGGTGGGAAATGAGAGTTAAATTTGCCCGTCCAGACACCTCCAGCTAGTCTCTCATTCGTTCTCCCTATTTCTGTTTATTTTCTGCAGAAATTGCAAACTGGGCCAAACAGGAGGTTAAAGGCACTGACTCTCCAAGTGGGGAGAGTGTTAGTAAAGCGTCTGGAATGTTGCACCCAAGTACCAGGGGACGAAAACTGAGACACTTTTGAACACGTTTCCCGATCACACGGTAGATCATACTCTGGGTTCCACATGCATGTTTTAGCTGAAGGAAAAATCCCTTAAACCTGGAGAGTTGAGACCCATGGAATGGGTACCATGTAATATGACTTCAAAGGGTCTGCATTTGCTCACCGAACCTCACCAATCCTATCACTGCTGCGTTTATGCCGCTGTACACACGCTTGATTCTCTTTCGGAGACATATAAATCCATAGGTTTTCAGATTCTTACTAGTCAGATATATTCTTAGGCGTTTAATATGGGGTGTTGAGTCCACTTCATTGAGCAAAGAGTAGCTCTTGTCTAGTACATATTTGGCTTATGGAACGGTATCTGTGCAAATTTCAATCTCTGGTTTTATGCCGCACCCCAACTCTCCTTTCCCCTTAAGCAAGCATAAGTTGGTTTTCTACATTTGAGACCCTATTCTGTTTTGTAATTCAGTTCCTGTGTAGCCACGTTTACATTCCGTGTATTAGTGATATCTTATGATATTTCTTTTTCTCTGTGACTTATTTCACTTAGAATCATCGTACCTGAATCCACTGATTATGCTGCTATGGGCCTGATGACATAGATTTCATTGCTGAGTGATATTGCATTGTACGTAAGTACCACAACGTCTTTATCCATTTTTCGCTTTCTGCGATATTGAACTTGTACGGTAAACGAGGTTCTTGTAAACAGAGCCGTCGCAAACTTTGGGGTGGCTGTGTATTTTTGATTTTAATTTCCCTAAGCTATAGGACCATAAGTGCAAGTGCCCTAGGCTCTGTTGCTTTGTTTTTTGGATGTTTCAGGAAACACCATACACTTCTCCAGAGTGGCTGTTGGCAATTTACATCCCGCCCATCAGCGTAACAAGGCTCCCAGTTCTCCATGGCCTGTCTTACCTTTCTGGATTTTACACTTTTTTCAGATGGCCCTTTTGACTGTGAGGCAGTGAGACTTCATTGTAGTGCAGATTTCCTTTGCAATCTTGCTTCGTTGGCATAAAAGTGCATATGCGTTTTTACATGAATATATTCAGGTAAAACCGCATACGCCCTTTTAGGCCAAGTGCATCATTGTAGACGTTCTGCCTCTTTTCCTATGCTTTACATGCAGTTCCAGTCTATCTCCTGAAATCCGTATCCTGCAATTCTGCCCACTTTCAAGTCCTCTTGGCAGCCATACTTCAATATATTTTTGGACGATAGCTGTCATTTATAACTCTGCAGTTTTGTGAATGACAGTGCCCCTGAGCTCCTTTCTTCAACTCGCTTTCTTGTGACCTGGCCGCAACACCGCATGATTGCTTCAGGCCCTAGTGTGGTTCCTGCATAGCACGGTGGTGAACCTTTGGTTAATTCGTCCTCCTGGTGGGAAATGAGAGTTAAATTTGCCTGTCCAGACACCTCCAGCTAGTCTCTCATTGGTTCTCCCTATTCCTGTTCATTTTCCGCAGAAATTGCAAACAGGGCCAAACAGGAGGTTAAAGGCACTGACTCACCATGTGGGGAGAGTGTTAGTAAAGCGTCTGGAATGTTGCACCCGAGTACCAGGTGACGAAAACTGAGACACATTTGAACACGTTTCCCGATCACACGGTGGATCATACTCTGGGTTCCACATGCATGTTTTAGCTGAAGGAAGAATCCCTTAAACCTGGAGAGTTGAGACCCATGGAATGGGTACCATTCAATATGACATCAAAGGGTCTGCATTTGCTCACCGAACCTCACCAATCCTATCACTCCTGCGTTTATGCTGCTGTACACACGCTTGATTCTCTTTCGGAGACATATAAATCCATACGTTTATGATTCTTACTAGTCAGGTATATTCTTAGGCGTTTAATATGTGGTGTTGAGTCCACTTCGTTGAGCAAGGAGTAGCTCTTGTCTATTACATATTTGGCTTATGGAATGGTATCTGTGCTAATTTCAATCTCTGGTTTTATGCAGCACCCCAACTCACCTTTCCCCTTAAGCAAGCATAAGTTGGTTTTCTACATTTTAGACCCTGTTCTGTTTTGTAATTTAGTTCCCGTGTAGCCAAGTTTACATTCCGTGTAGTAGTGATATCTTATGATGTTTCTTTTTCTGTGTGACTTATTTCACTTAGAATCATCGTACCTGAATCCAGTCATTATGCTGCTACGGGCCTGATGACATAGATTTCATTGCTGAGTGATATTGCATTGTACGTAAGTACCACAACTTCTTTATCCATTTTTCGCTTTCTGCAATATTGAACTTGTACCGTAAACGAGGTTCTTGTAAACAGAGCCGTCCCAAACTTTGGGGTGGCTGTGTCTTTTTGATTTTAATTTCCCTAAGCTATAGGACCATAAGTGGAAGTGCCCTAGGCTCTGTTGCTTTGTTTTTTAGATGTTTCAGGAAACACCATACACTTCTCCAGCATGGCTGTTGGCAATTTACATCCCGCCCATCAGCATAACAAGGCTCCCAGTTCTCCATGGCCTGTCTTGCCTTTCTGGATTTTACACTTTTTTCAGATGGCCCTTTTGACCGGGGGGCAGTAAGCCTTCATTGTAGTGCAGATTTCCTTTGCAAGCTTGCTTGGTTGGCCAAAAAGGGCGTATGCGTTTTTTCCTGAATATATTCAGGAAAAAATGCATACGCCCTTTTTGGCCAAGTGCATCATTGTGGACGTTCTGCCTCTTTTCCTATGCTTTACATGCAATTCCAGTCTACTTCCTGAAATCAGATTCCTGTAATTCTACCCCGCTTTCAAGTCCTCTTGGCAGCCTTACTTCAATATATTTTTGGACGATAGCTGTCATTTATAACTCTACAGGTTTGTGAATTACAGTGACCCTCAGCTCCTTTCTTCAACTCGCTTTCTTGTGAGCTGGCCGCAACAACGCAGGATTGCTTCAGGCCCTAGTGTGGTTCCGGCATGGCACGCTGAGCCTTTGGTTAATTCCTCTTCCTGGTGGGAAATGAGAATTAAATTTGCCCGTCCAGACACTCCAGCTAGTCTCTCATTGGTTCTCCCTATTCCTGTTCATCTTCCGCTGAAATTGCAAACTGGGCCAAAAAGGAGGTTAAAGGCACTGACTCTCCAAGTGGGGAGAGTGTAAGTAAAGCGTCTGGAATGTTGCACCCGAGTACCAGGGGACGAAAACTGAGACACATTTGAACACATTTCCTGATCACACGGTGGATCATACTCTGGGTTCCACATGCATATTTTAGCTGAAGGAAGAATCCCTTAAACCTGGAGAGTTGAGACCCATGGAATGGGTACCATGCAATATGACTTCAAAGGGTCTGCATATGCTCACCAAACCTCACCAATCCTATCACTGCTGCGCTTATGCCGCTGTACACACCCTTGATTCTCTTTCGGAGACATATAAATCCATAGGTTTTAAGATTCTTACTACTCAGGTATATTCTTAGGCGTTTAATATGTTGTGTTGAGTCCACTTCTTTGAGCAAGGAGTAGCTCTTGTCTATTACATATTTGGCTTATGGAACGGTATCTGTGCTAATTTCAATCTCTGGTTTTATGCAGCACCCCAACTCACCTTTCCCCTTAAGCAAGCATAAGTTGGTTTTCTACATTTGAGAACCTGTTCTGTTTTGTAATTCCGTTCCTGTGTAGCCAAGATTACATTCCGTGTAGTAGAGATATCTTATGATGTTTCTTTTTCTGTGTGACTTATTTCACTTAGAATCATCGTACCTGAATCCACTCATTATGCTGCTATGGGCCTGATGACATAGATTTCATTGCTGAGTGATATTGCATTGTATGTAAGTACCACAACTTCTTTATCCATTTTTCGCTTTCTGCAATATTGAACTTGTACCATAAACGAGGTTCTTGTAAACAGAGCCGTCCCAAATTTTGGGGTGGGTGTGTCTTTTGGATTTTAATTTCCCTAAGCTATAGGTCCATAAGTGGAAGTGCCCTAGGCTCTGTTGCTTTGTTTCTTAGATGTTTCAGGAAACACCATACACTTCTCCAGACTGGCTTTTGGGAATTTACATCCCGCCCATCAGCATAACAAGGCTACCAGTTCTCCATGGCCTCTCCTGCCTTTCTGGATTTTACACTTTTTTCAGATGGCCCATTTGACCGGGGGGCAGTGAGACTTCTTTGTAGTGCAGATTTCCTTTGCAAGCTTGCTTGGTTGGCCAAAAAGTGCGTATGCGTTTATTCCTGAATATATTCAGGAAAAAACGCATACGCCCTTTTTGGCCAAGTGCATCATTGTGGACGTTCTGCCTCTTTTCCTATGCTTTACATGCAATTCCAGTCTACCTCCTGAAATCGGTTTCCTGCAATTCTGCCCCGCTTGCAAGTCCTCTTGGCAGCCTTACTTCAATATATTTTTGGACGATAGCTGTCATTTATAACTCTGCAGGTTTGTGAATGACAGTGCCCCTGAGCTCCTTTCTTCAACTCGCTTTCTTGTGAGCTGGCCGCAACACTGCAGGATTGCTTCAGGCCCTAGTGTGGTTCTGGCATGGCACGCTGAGCCTTTGGTTAATTCCACTTGCTGGTGGGAAATGAGTTTCATTTGCTCGTCCAGACACCTCCAGCTAGTCTCTCATTGGTTCTCCCTATTCCTGTTCATTTTCCGCAGAAATTGCAAACTGGGCCAAACAGGAGGTTAAAGGCACTGACTCTCCAAGTGGGGAGAGTGTTTGTAAAGCGTCTGGAATATTGTACCCAAGTACCAGGGGACGAAAACTGAGACACTTTTGAACACGTTTCCCGATCACACGGTAGATCATACTCTGGGTTCCACATGCATGTTTTAGCTTAAGGAAGAATCTCTTAAACCTGGAGAGTTGAGACCCATGGAATGGGTACCATGCAATATGACTTCAAAGGGTCTGCATTTGCTCACCGAACCTCACCAATCCTATCACTGCTGCGTTTATGCCGCTGTACACACGCTTGATTCTCTTTCGGAGACATATAAATCCATAGGTTTTCAGATTCTTACTAGTCAGATAGATTCTTAGGCGTTTAATATGGGGTGTTGAGTCCACTTCGTTGAGCAAAGAGTAGCTCTTGTCTAGTACATATTTGGCTTATGGAACGGTATCTGTGCAAATTTCAATCTCTGGTTTTATGCCGCACCCCAACTCTCCTTTCCCCTTAAGCAAGCATAAGTTGGTTTTCTACATTTGAGACCCTATTCTGTTTTGTAATTCAGTTCCTGTGTAGCCACGTTTACATTCCGTGTATTAGTGATATCTTATGATATTTCTTTTTCTCTGTGACTTATTTCACTTAGAATCATCGTACCTGAATCCACTGATTATGCTGCTATGGGCCTGATGACATAGATTTCATTGCTGAGTGATATTGCATTGTACGTAAGTACCACAACGTCTTTATCCATTTTTCGCTTTCTGCGATATTGAACTTGTACGGTAAACGAGGTTCTTGTAAACAGAGCTGTCGCAAACTTTGGGGTGGCTGTGTATTTTTGATTTTAATTTCCCTAAGCTATAGGACCATAAGTGCAAGTGCCCTAGGCTCTGTTGCTTTGTTTTTTGGATGTTTCAGGAAACACCATACACTTCTCCAGAGTGGCTGTTGGCAATTTACATCCCGCCCATCAGCGTAACAAGGCTCCCAGTTCTCCATGGCCTGTCTTACCTTTCTGGATTTTACACTTTTTTCAGATGGCCCTTTTGACTGTGAGGCAGTGAGACTTCATTGTAGTGCAGATTTCCTTTGCAATCTTGCTTCGTTGGCATAAAAGTGCATATGCGTTTTTACATGAATATATTCAGGTAAAACCGCATACGCCCTTTTAGGCCAAGTGCATCATTGTAGACGTTCTGCCTCTTTTCCTATGCTTTACATGCAGTTCCAGTCTATCTCCTGAAATCCGTATCCTGCAATTCTGCCCACTTTCAAGTCCTCTTGGCAGCCATACTTCAATATATTTTTGGACGATAGCTGTCATTTATAACTCTGCAGTTTTGTGAATGACAGTGCCCCTGAGCTCCTTTCTTCAACTCGCTTTCTTGTGACCTGGCCGCAACACCGCATGATTGCTTCAGGCCCTAGTGTGGTTCCTGCATAGCACGGTGGTGAACCTTTGGTTAATTCGTCTTCCTGGTGGGAAATGAGAGTTAAATTTGCCTGTCCAGACACCTCCAGCTAGTCTCTCATTGGTTCTCCCTATTCCTGTTCATTTTCCGCAGAAATTGCAAACAGGGCCAAACAGGAGGTTAAAGGCACTGACTCACCATGTGGGGAGAGTGTTAGTAAAGCGTCTGGAATGTTGCACCCGAGTACCAGGGGACGAAAACTGAGACACATTTGAACACGTTTCCCGATCACACGGTGGATCATACTCTGGGTTCCACATGCATGTTTTAGCTGAAGGAAGAATCCCTTAAACCTGGAGAGTTGAGACCCATGGAATGGGTACCATTCAATATGACATCAAAGGGTCTGCATTTGCTCACCGAACCTCACCAATCCTATCACTCCTGCGTTTATGCTGCTGTACACACGCTTGATTCTCTTTCGGAGACATATAAATCCATACGTTTATGATTCTTACTAGTCAGGTATATTCTTAGGCGTTTAATATGTGGTGTTGAGTCCACTTCGTTGAGCAAGGAGTAGCTCTTGTCTATTACATATTTGGCTTATGGAATGGTATCTGTGCTAATTTCAATCTCTGGTTTTATGCAGCACCCCAACTCACCTTTCCCCTTAAGCAAGCATAAGTTGGTTTTCTACATTTTAGACCCTGTTCTGTTTTGTAATTCAGTTCCCGTGTAGCCAAGTTTACATTCCGTGTAGTAGTGATATCTTATGATGTTTCTTTTTCTGTGTGACTTATTTCACTTAGAATCATCGTACCTGAATCCACTCATTATGCTGCTACGGGCCTGATGACATAGATTTCATTGCTGAGTGATATTGCATTGTACGTAAGTACCACAACTTCTTTATCCATTTTTCGCTTTCTGCAATATTGAACTTGTACCGTAAACGAGGTTCTTGTAAACAGAGCCGTCCCAAACTTTGGGGTGGCTGTGTCTTTTTGATTTTAATTTCCCTAAGCTATAGGACCATAAGTGGAAGTGCCCTAGGCTCTGTTGCTTTGTTTTTTAGATGTTTCAGGAAACACCATACACTTCCCCAGCATGGCTGTTGGCAATTTACATCCCGCCCATCAGCATAACAAGGCTCCCAGTTCTCCATGGCCTGTCTTGCCTTTCTGGATTTTACACTTTTTTCAGATGGCCCTTTTGACCGGGGGGCAGTAAGACTTCATTGTAGTGCAGATTTCCTTTGCAAGCTTGCTTGGTTGGCCAAAAAGGGCGTATGCGTTTTTTCCTGAATATATTCAGGAAAAAATGCATACGCCCTTTTTGGCCAAGTGCATCATTGTGGACGTTCTGCCTCTTTTCCTATGCTTTACATGCAATTCCAGTCTACCTCCTGAAATCGGATTCCTGTAATTCTACCCCGCTTTCAAGTCCTCTTGGCAGCCTTACTTCAATATATTTTTGGACGATAGCTGTCATTTATAACTCTGCAGGTTTGTGAATTACAGTTACCCTCAGCTCCTTTCTTCAACTCGCTTTCTTGTGAGCTGGCCGCAACAACGCAGGATTGCTTCTGGCCCTAGTGTGGTTCCGGCATGGCACGCTGAGCCTTTGGTTAATTCCTCTTCCTGGTGGGAAATGAGAATTAAATTTGCCCGTCCAGACACTCCAGCTAGTCTCTCATTGGTTCTCCCTATTCCTGTTCATCTTCCGCAGAAATTGCAAACTGGGCCAAAAAGGAGGTTAAAGGCACTGACTCTCCAAGTGGGGAGAGTGTAAGTAAAGCGTCTGGAATGTTGCACCCGAGTACCAGGGGACGAAAACTGAGACACATTTGAACACGTTTCCTGATCACACGGTGGATCATACTCTGGGTTCCACATGCATATTTTAGCTGAAGGAAGAATCCCTTAAACCTGGAGAGTTGAGACCCATGGAATGGGTACCATGCAATATGACTTCAAAGGGTCTGCATATGCTCACCAAACCTCACCAATCCTATCACTGCTGCGCTTATGCCGCTGTACACACCCTTGATTCTCTTTCGGAGACATATAAATCCATAGGTTTTAAGATTCTTTCTACTCAGGTATATTCTTAGGCGTTTAATATGTTGTGTTGAGTCCACTTCTTTGAGCAAGGAGTAGCTCTTGTCTATTACATATTTGGCTTATGGAACGGTATCTGTGCTAATTTCAATCTCTGGTTTTATGCAGCACCCCAACTCACCTTTCCCCTTAAGCAAGCATAAGTTGGTTTTCTACATTTGAGAACCTGTTCTGTTTTGTAATTCCGTTCCTGTGTAGCCAAGATTACATTCCGTGTAGTAGAGATATCTTATGATGTTTCTTTTTCTGTGTGACTTATTTCACTTAGAATCATCGTACCTGAATCCACTCATTATGCTGCTATGGGCCTGATGACATAGATTTCATTGCTGAGTGATATTGCATTGTACGTAAGTACCACAACTTCTTTATCCATTTTTTGCTTTCTGCAATATTGAACTTGTACCATAAATGAGGTTCTTGTAAACAGAGCCGTCCCAAACTTTGGGGTGGGTGTGTCTTTTGGATTTTAATTTCCCTAAGCTATAGGTCCATAAGTGGAAGTGTCCTAGGCTCTGTTGCTTTGTTTCTTAGATGTTTCAGGAAGCACCATACACTTCTCCAGAGTGGCTGTTGGCAATTTACATCCCGCCCATCAGCATAACAAGGCTACCAGTTCTCCATGGCCTGTCCTGCCTTTCTGGATTTTACACTTTTTTCAGATGGCCCATTTGACCGGGGGGCAGTGAGACTTCATTGTAGTGCAGATTTCCTTTGCAAGCTTGCTTGGTTGGCCAAAAAGTGCGTATGCATTTATTCCTGAATATATTCAGGAAAAAACGCATACGCCCTTTTTGGCCAAGTACATCATTGTGGACGTTCTGCCTCTTTTCCTATGCTTTACATGCAATTCCAGTCTACCTCCTGAAATCGGTTTCCTGCAATTCTGCCCCGCTTGCAAGTCCTCTTGGCAGCCTTACTTCAATATATTTTTGGACGATAGCTGTCATTTATAACTCTGCAGGTTTGTGAATGACAGTGCCCCTGAGCTCCTTTCTTCAACTCGCTTTCTTGTGAGCTGGCCGCAACACCGCAGGATTGCTTCAGGCCCTCGTGTGGTTCCGGCACGGCACACTGAGCCTTTCATTAATTCCACTTCCCGGTGGGAAATGAGAGTTAAATTTGCCCGTCCAGACACCTCCAGCTAGTCTCTCATTCGTTCTCCCTATTTCTGTTTATTTTCTGCAGAAATTGCAAACTGGACCAAACAGGAGGTTAAAGGCACTGACTCTCCAAGTGGGGAGAGTGTTAGTAAAGCGTCTGGAATGTTGCACCCAAGTACCAGGGGACGAAAACTGAGACACATTTGAACACGTTTCCCGAACACACGGTGGATCATACTCTGGGTTCCACATGCATGTTTTAGCTTAAGGAAGAATCTCTTAAACCTGGAGAGTTGAGACCCATGGAATGGGTACCATGCAATATGACTTCAAAGGGTCTGCATTTGCTCACCGAACCTCACCAATCCTATCACTGCTGCGTTTATGCCGCTGTACACACGCTTGATTCTCTTTCGGAGACATATAAATCCATAGGTTTTAAGATTCTTACTAGTCATGTATATTCTTAGTCGTTTAATATGGCGTCTTGAGTCCACTTCATTGAGCAAGGAGTAGCTCTTGTCCATTACATATTTGGCTTATGGAACGGAATCTGTGCTAATTTCAATCTCTGGTTTTATGCAGCACCCCAACTCACCTTTCCCCTTAAGCAAGCATAACTTGGTTTTCTACATTTGAGACCCTGTTCAGTTTTGTAATTCAGTTCCTGTGTAGCCACGTTTACATTCCGTGTATTAGTGATATCTTATGATGTTTCTTTTTCTGTGTGACTTATTTCACTTAGAATCATCGTACGTGAATCCACTCATTATGCTGCTATGGGCCTGATGATATAGATTTCATTGCTGAGTGATATTGCATTGTACGTAAGTACCACAACTTCTTTATCCATTTTTCGCTTTCTCTGATATTGAACTTGTACCGTAAATGAGGTTCTTGTAAACAGAGCCATCCCAAACTTTGGGGTGGCTGTGTCTTTTTGATTTTAATTTCCCTAAGCTATAGGACCATAAGTGGAAGTGCCCTAGGCTCTGTTGCTTTGTTTTTTAGATGTTTCAGGAAACACCATACACCTCTCCAGAGTGGCTGTTGGCAATTTACATCCCGCCTATCAGCATAACAAGGCTCCCAGTTCTCCATGGCCTGTCCTGCCTTTCTGGATTTTACACTTTTTTCAGATGTCCCTTTTGACCTGGGGGCAGTGAGACTTCATTGTAGTGCAGATTTCCTTTGCAAGCTTGCTTGGTTGGCCAAAAAGCACGTATGCGTTTTTTCCTGAATATATTCAGGAAAAAACGCATACGCCCTTTTTGGCCAAGTGCATTACTGTGGACTTTCTGCCTCTTTTCCTAAGCTTTACATGCAATTCCAGTCTACCTTCTGAAATCTCTTTCCTGCAATTCTGCCCCGCTTTCAAGTCCTCTTGGCAGCCTTACTTCAACATATTTTTGGACGATAGCTCTCATTTATAACTCTGAAGGTTTGTGAATTACAGTGCCCCTGAGCTCCTTTCCTCAACTCGCTTTCTTGTGAGCTGGCCGCAACACCGCAGGATTGCTTCAGGCCCTAGTATGGTTCCGTCACGGCACGCTGAGCCTTTGGTTAATTCCTGTTCCTGGTGGAAAATGAGAGTTAAATTTGCCCGTCCAGACACCTCCAGCTGGTCTCTCATTGGTTCTCCCTATTCCTGTTCATTTTCCGCAGAAATTGCAAACTGGGCCAAACAGGAAGTTAAAGGCACTGACTCTCCAAGTGGGGAGAGTGTTAGTAAAGCGTCTGGAATGTTGCACCCGAGTACCAGGGGACGAAAACTGAGACACATTTGAACACGTTTCCCGATCACACGGTGGATCATACTCTGGGTTCCACATGCATGTTTTAGCTGAAGGAAGAATCCCTTAAACCTGGAGAGTTGAGACCCATGGAATGGGTACCATGCAATATGTCTTCAAAGGGTCTGCATTTGCTCACCGAACCTCACCAATCCTATCACTGCTGCGTTTATGCCGCTGTACACACGCTTGATTCTCTTTCGGAGACATATAAATCCATAGGTTTTAAGATTCTTACTAGTCAGGTATATTCTTAGGCGTTTAATATGGGGTGTTGAGTCCACTTCGTTGAGCAAGGAGTAGCTCTTGTGTATTACATTTTGGCTTATGGAACGGTATCTGTGCTAATTTCAATCTCTGGTTTTATGCAGCACCCCAACTCACCTTTCCCCTTAAGCAAGCATAAGTTGGTTTTCTACATTTGAGACCCTGTTCTGTTTTGTAATTCAGTTTCTGTGTAGCCAAGTTTACGTTCCGTGTATTAGTGATATCTTGTGATGTTTCTTTTTCTGTGTGACTTATTTCACTTAGAATCATCGTACCTGAATCCACTCATTATGGTGCTATGGGCCTGATGACATAGATTTCATTGCTGAGTGATATTGCATTGTACGTAAGTACCACAACTTCTTTATCCATTTTTCGCTTTCTGTGATATTGAACTTGTACCGTAAACGAGGTTCTTGTAAACAGAACCGTCCCAAACTTTGGGGTGGCTGTGTCTTTTTGATTTTAATTTCCCTAAGCTATAGGACCATAAGAGGAAGTGCCCTAGGCTCTCTTTCTTTGTTTTTTAGATGTTTCAGGAAACACCATACACTTCTCCAGAGTGGCTGTTGGCAATTTACATCCCGCCCATCAGCATAACAAGGCTCCCAGTTCTCCATGGCCTGTCCTGCCTTTCTGGATTTTACACTTTTTTCAGATGGCCCTTTTGACCGGCAAGCAGTGAGACTTCATTGTAGTGCAGATTTCCTTTGTGAGCTTTCTTGGTTGGCCAAAAAGTGCATACGCGTTTTTTCCTGAATATATTCAGGAAAAAAACGAATACGCACTTTTTGGCTAAGTGCATCACTGTGGACGTTCTGACTCTTTTCCTGTGCTTTACATGCAATTCCAGTCTACCTCCTGAAATCAGTTTCCTGCAATTCTGCCCCGCTTTCAACTCCTCTTGGCAGCCTTACTTCAATATATTTTTGGACGATAGCTGTCATTTATAACTCTGCAGGTTTGTGAATGACAGTGTCCCTGAGCTCCTTTCTTCAACTCGCTTTCTTGTGAGCTGGCCGCAACACCACAGGATTGCTTCAGGCCCTAGTGTGGTTCCGGCATGGAATGCTGATATTTTGCTTAATTCCTGTTCCTGGTGGAAAATGAGAGTTAGATTTGCCCGTCCAGACACCTCCACTAGTCTCTCATTGGTTCTCCCTATTCCTGTTCATTTTCCGCAGAAATTGCAAACTGGGCCAAACAGGAGGTTAAGGGCACTGACTCTCCAAGTGGGGAGAGTGTTAATAAAGCGTCTGGAATGTTGCACCCGAGTACCAGGGGACGAAAGCTGAGACACATTTGAACACGTTTCCCGAACACACGGTGGATTATACTCTGGGTTCCACATGCATGTTTTAGCTGAAGGAAGAATCCCTTAAACAAGGAGAGTTGAGACCCATGGAATGGGTACCATGCAATATGACTTCAAAGGGTCTGCATTTGCTCACCGAACCTCACCAATCCTATCACTGCTGCATTTATGCCGCTGTACACATGCTTGATTCTCTTTCGGAGACATATAAATCCATAGGTTTTAAGTTTCTTACTAGTCAGGTATATTCTTAGGCGTTTAATATGGCGTCTTGAGTCCACTTCGTTGAGCAAGGAGTAGCTCTTGTCTATTACATATTTGGCTTATGGAACGGTATCTGTGCTAATTTCAATCTCTGGTTTTATGCAGCACCCCAACTCACCTTTCCCCTTAAGCAAGCATAACTTGGTTTTCTACATTTGAGACCCTGTTCAGTTTTGTAATTCAGTTCCTGTGTAACCAAGTTTACATTCCGTGTAGTAGTGATATCTTATGATGTTTCTTTTTCTGTGTGACTTATTTCACTTAGAATCATCGTACGTGAATCCACTCATTATGCTGCTATGGGCCTGATGATATAGATTTCATTGCTGAGTGATATTGCATTGTACGTAAGTACCACAACTTCTTTATCCATTTTTCGCTTTCTCTGATATTGAACTTGTACCGTAAATGAGGTTCTTGTAAACAGAGCCATCCCAAACTTTGGGGTGGCTGTGTCTTTTTGATTTTAATTTCCCTAAGCTATAGGACCATATGTGGAAGTGCCCTAGGCTCTGTTGCTTTGTTTTTTAGATGTTTCAGGAAACACCATACACCTCTCCAGAGTGGCTGTTGGCAATTTACATCTCACCCAACAGCATAACAAGGCTACCAGTTCTCCATGGCCTGTCCTGCCTTTCTGGATTTTACACTTTTTTCAGATGGCCCATTTGACCGGGGGGCAGTGAGACTTCATTGTAGTGCAGATTTCCTTTGCAAGCTTGCTTGGTTGGCCAAAAATCGCGTATGCGTTTTTTCCTGAATATATTCACGAAAAAACGCATATGCCCTTTTTGGCCAAGTGCATCACTTTGGACGTTCTGCCTCTTTTCCTATGCTTTACATGCAATTCCAGTCTACCTTCTGAAATCTCTTTCCTGCAATTCTGCCCCGCTTTCAAGTCCTCTTGGCAGCCTTACTTCAACATATTTTTGGACGATAGCTGTCATTTATAACTCTGAAGGTTTGTGAATTACAGTGCCCCTGAGCTCCTTTCTTCAACTCACTTTCTTGTGAGCTGGCCGCAACACCGCAGGATTGCTTCAGGCCCTAGTATGGTTCCGTCACGGCACGCTGAGCCTTTGGTTAATTCCTGTTCCTGGTGGAAAATGAGAGTTAAATTTGCCCGTCCAGACACCTCCAGCTGGTGTCTCGTTGGCTTTCCCTATTCCTGTTCATTTTCCGCAGAAATTGCAAACTGGGCCAAACAGGAGGTTAAAGGCACTGACTCTCCAAGTGGGGAGAGTGTTAGTAAAGCGTCTGGAATGTTGCACCCGAGTACCAGGGGATGAAAACAGAAACATTTGAACATGTTTCCCGATCACACGGTGGATCATACTCTGGGTTCCACATGCATGTTTTAGCTGAAGGAAGAATCCCTTAAACCTGGAGAGTTGAGACCCATGGAATGGGTACCATGCAATATGTCTTCAAAGGGTCTGCATTTGCTCACCGAACCTCACCAATCCTATCACTGCTGCATTTATGCCGCTGTACACACGCTTGATTCTCTTTCGGAGACATATAAATCCATAGGTTTTAAGATTCTTACTAGTCAGGTATATTCTTAGGCGTTTAATATGGGGTGTTGAGTCCACTTCGTTGAGCAAGGAGTAGCTCTTGTGTATTACATTTTGGCTTATGGAACGGTATCTGTGCTAATTTCAATCTCTGGTTTTATGCAGCACCCCAACTCACCTTTCCCCTTAAGCAAGCATAAGTTGGTTTTCTACATTTGAGACCTTGTTCTGTTTTGTAATTCAGTTCCTGTGTAGCCAAGTTTACATTCCATTTATTAGTGATATCTTATGATGTTTCTTTTTCTGTGTGACTTATTTCACTTAGAATCATCGTACCTGAATCCACTCATTATGCTGCTATGGGCCTGATGACATAGATTTCATTGCTGAGTGATACTGCATTGTACGTAAGTACCACAACTTCTTTATCCATTTTTCGCTTTCTGTGATATTGAACTTGTACCGTAAACGATTTTCTTGTAAACAGAGCCATCCCAAACTTTGGGGTGGCTGTGTCTTTTTGATTTTAATTTCCCTAAGCTATAGGACCATAAGTGGAAGTGCCCTAGGCTCTGTTGCTCTGTTTTATAGATGTTTCAAGAAACACCATACATTTCTCCAGAGTGGCTGTTGGCAATTTACATCCCGCCCATCAGCATAACAAGGCTCCCAGTTCTCCATGGCTTGTCCTGCCTTTCTGGATTTTACACTTTTTTCAGATGTCCCTTTTGACCTGGGGGCAGTGAGACTTCATTGTAGTGCAGATTTCCTTTGCAAGCTTGCTTTGTTGGCCAAAAAGGGCGTATGCGTTTTTTCTTGAATATATTCAGGAAAAAACGCATACGCCCTTTTTGGCCAAGTGCATCATTGTGGACGTTCTGCCTCTTTTCCTATGCTTTACATGCAATTCCAGTCTACCTCCTGAAATTGGTTTCCTGCAATTTTGCCCCACTTTCAAGTCCTCTTGGTAGCCTTACTTCAATATATTTTTGGACGATAGCTGTCATTTATAACTGTGCAGGTTTGTGAATGACAGTGCCCCTTAGCTCCTTTCTTCAACTCGCTTTCTTGTGAGCTGGCCGCAACACCGAAGGATTGCTTCAGGCCCTAGTGTGGTTCCGGCACAGCACGCTGAGCCTTTGGTTAATTCCTCCTCCTGGTGGGAAATGAGAGTTAAATTTGCCCGTCCAGACACCTCCAGCTAGTCACTCATTGGTCCTCCCTATTCCTGTTCATTTTCCGCAGAAATTGCAAACTGGGCCACACAGGAGGTTAAAGGCACTGACTCTCCAAGTGGGGAGAGTGTTAGTAAAGCGTCTGGAATGTTGCACCCGAGTATCAGGGGCCGAAAACTGAGACACATTTGAACACGTTTCCCGATCACACGGTGGATCATACTCTGGGTTCCACATGCATGTTTTAGCTGAAGGAAGAATCCCTTAAACCTGGAGAGTTGAGACCCATGGAATGGGTACCATGCAATATGTCTTCAAAGGGTCTGCATTTGCTCACCGAACCTCACCAATCCTATCACTGCTGCGTTTATGACGCTGTACACACTCTTGATTCTCTTTCGGAGACATATAAATCCATAGGTTTTAAGATTCTTACTAGTCAGGTATATTCTTAGGCGTTTAATATGGGGTGTTGAGTCCACTTCGTTGAGCAAGGAGTAGCTCTAGTGTATTACATTTTGGCTTATGGAACGGTATCTGTGCTAATTTCAATCTCTGGTTTTATGCAGCACCCCAACTCACCTTTCCCCTTAAGCAAGCATAAGTTGGTTTTCTACATTTGAGACCGTGTTCTGTTTTGTAATTCAATTTCTGTGTAGCCAAGTTTACGTTCCGTGTATTAGTGATATCTTGTGATGTTTCTTTTTCTGTGTGACTTATTTCACTTAGAATCATCGTACCTGAATCCACTCATTATGCTGCTATGGGCCTGATGACATAGATTTCATTGCTGAGTGATATTGCATTGTACGTAAGTACCACAACTTCTTTATCCATTTTTCGCTTTCTGTGATATTGAACTTGTACCGTAAACGAGGTTCTTGTAAACAGAACCGTCCCAAACTTTGGGGTGGCTGTGTCTTTTTGATTTTAATTTCCCTAAGCTATAGGACCATAAGAGGAAGTGCCCTAGGCTCTCTTTCTTTGTTTTTTAGATGTTTCAGGAAACACCATACACTTCTCCAGAGTGGCTGTTGGCAATTTACATCCCGCCCATCAGCATAACAAGGCTCCCAGTTCTCCATGGCCTGTCCTGCCTTTCTGGATTTTACACTTTTTTCAGATGGCCCTTTTGACCGGCAAGCAGTGAGACTTCATTGTAGTGCAGATTTCCTTTGCGAGCTTTCTTGGTTGGCCAAAAAGTGCATACGCGTTTTTTCCTGAATATATTCAGGAAAAAAACGAATACGCACTTTTTGGCTAAGTGCATCACTGTGGACGTTCTGACTCTTTTCCTGTGCTTTACATGCAATTCCAGTCTACCTTCTGAAATCAGTTTCCTGCAATTCTGCCCCGCTTTCAACTCCTCTTGGCAGCCTTACTTCAATATATTTTTGGACGATAGCTGTCATTTATAACTCTGAAGGTTTGTGAATTACAGTGCCCCTGAGCTCCTTTCTTCAACTCGCTTTCTTGTGAGCTGGCCGCAACACCACAGGATTGCTTCAGGCCCTAGTGTGGTTCCGGCACGGAATGCTGATACTTTGCTTAATTCCTGTTCCTGGTGGAAAATGAGAGTTAGATTTGCCCGTCCAGACACCTCCACTAGTCTCTCATTGGTTCTCCCTATTCCTGTTCATTTTCCGCAGAAATTGCAAACTGGGCCAAACAGGAGGTTAAGGGCACTGACTCTCCAAGTGGGGAGAGTGTTAATAAAGCGTCTGGAATGTTGCACCCGAGTACCAGGGGACGAAAGCTGAGACACATTTGAACACGTTTCCCGAACACACGGTGGATTATACTCTGGGTTCCACATGCATGTTTTAGCTGAAGGAAGAATCCCTTAAACAAGGAGAGTTGAGACCCATGGAATGGGTACCATGCAATATGACTTCAAAGGGTCTGCATTTGCTCACCGAACCTCACCAATCCTATCACTGCTGCATTTATGCCGCTGTACACATGCTTGATTCTCTTTCGGAGACATATAAATCCATAGGTTTTAAGTTTCTTACTAGTCAGGTATATTCTTAGGCGTTTAATATGGCGTCTTGAGTCCACTTCGTTGAGCAAGGAGTAGCTCTTGTCTATTACATATTTGGCTTATGGAACGGTATCTGTGCTAATTTCAATCTCTGGTTTTATGCAGCACCCCAACTCACCTTTCCCCTTAAGCAAGCATAACTTGGTTTTCTACATTTGAGACCCTGTTCAGTTTTGTAATTCAGTTCCTGTGTAACCAAGTTTACATTCCGTGTAGTAGTGATATCTTATGATGTTTCTTTTTCTGTGTGACTTATTTCACTTAGAATCATCGTACGTGAATCCACTCATTATGCTGCTATGGGCCTGATGATATAGATTTCATTGCTGAGTGATATTGCATTGTACGTAAGTACCACAACTTCTTTATCCATTTTTCGCTTTCTCTGATATTGAACTTGTACCGTAAATGAGGTTCTTGTAAACAGAGCCATCCCAAACTTTGGGGTGGCTGTGTCTTTTTGATTTTAATTTCCCTAAGCTATAGGACAATATGTGGAAGTGCCCTAGGCTCTGTTGCTTTGTTTTTTAGATGTTTCAGGAAACACCATACACCTCTCCAGAGTGGCTGTTGGCAATTTACATCTCACCCAACAGCATAACAAGGCTACCAGTTCTCCATGGCCTGTCCTGCCTTTCTGGATTTTACACTTTTTTCAGATGTCCCTTTTGACCTGGGGGCAGTGAGACTTCATTGTAGTGCAGATTTCCTTTGCAAGCTTGCTTGGTTGGCCAAAAATCGCGTATGCGTTTTTTCCTGAATATATTCACGAAAAAACGCATATGCCCTTTTTGGCCAAGTGCATCACTTTGGACGTTCTGCTTCTTTTCCTATGCTTTACATGCAATTCCAGTCTACCTTCTGAAATCTCTTTCCTGCAATTCTGCCCCGCTTTCAAGTCCTCTTGGCAGCCTTACTTCAACATATTTTTGGACGATAGCTGTCATTTATAACTCTGAAGGTTTGTGAATTACAGTGCCCCTGAGCTCCTTTCTTCAACTCGCTTTCTTGTGAGCTGGCCGCAACACCGCAGGATTGCTTCAGGCCCTAGTATGGTTCCGTCACGGCACGCTGAGCCTTTGGTTAATTCCTGTTCCTGGTGGAAAATGAGAGTTAAATTTGCCCGTCCAGACACCTCCAGCTGGTGTCTCATTGACTCTCCCTATTCCTGTTCATTTTCCGCAGAAATTGCAAACTGGGCCAAACAGGAGGTTAAAGGCACTGACTCTCCAAGTGGGGAGAGTGTTAGTAAAGCGTCTGGAATGTTGCACCCGAGTACCAGGGGATGAAAACAGAAACATTTGAACACGTTTCCCGATCACACGGTGGATCATACTCTGGGTTCCACATGCATGTTTTAGCTGAAGGAAGAATCCCTTAAACCTGGAGAGTTGAGACCCATGGAATGGGTACCATGCAATATGTCTTCAAAGGGTCTGCATTTGCTCACCGAACCTCACCAATCCTATCACTGCTGCGTTTATGCCGCTGTACACACGCTTGATTCTCTTTCGGAGACATATAAATCCATAGGTTTTAAGATTCTTACTAGTCAGGTATATTCTTAGGCGTTTAATATGGGGTGTTGAGTCCACTTCGTTGAGCAAGGAGTAGCTCTTGTGTATTACATTTTGGCTTATGGAACGGTATCTGTGCTAATTTCAATCTCTGGTTTTATGCAGCACCCCAACTCACCTTTCCCCTTAAGCAAGCATAAGTTGGTTTTCTACATTTGAGACCCTGTTCTGTTTTGTAATTCAGTTCCTGTGTAGCCAAGTTTACATTCCATTTATTAGTGATATCTTATGATGTTTCTTTTTCTGTGTGACTTATTTCACTTAGAATCATCGTACCTGAATCCACTCATTATGCTGCTATGGGCCTGATGACATAGATTTCATTGCTGAGTGATACTGCATTGTACGTAAGTACCACAACTTCTTTATCCATTTTTCGCTTTCTGTGATATTGAACTTGTACCGTAAACGAGGTTCTTGTAAACAGAGCCGTCCCAAACTTTGGGGTGGCTGTGTCTTTTTGATTTTAATTTCCCTAAGCTATAGGACCATAAGTGGAAGTGCCCTAGGCTCTGTTGCTCTGTTTTATAGATGTTTCAAGAAACACCATACATTTCTCCAGAGTGGCTGTTGGCAATTTACATCCCGCCCATCAGCATAACAAGGCTCCCAGTTCTCCATGGCCTGTCCTACCTTTCTGGATTTTACACTTTTTTCAGATGGCCCTTTTGACTACCGGGAAGTGAGACTTCATTGTAGTGCAGATTTCCTTTGCAAGGTTGCTTTGTTGGCCAAAAAGGGCGTATGCGTTTTTTCTTGAATATATTCAGGAAAAAACGCATACGCCCTTTTTGGCCAAGTGCATCATTGTGGACGTTCTGCCTCTTTTCCTATGCTTTACATGCAATTCCAGTCTACCTCCTGAAATCGGTTTCCTGCAATTCTGCCTTGCTCTCCGTGCCTCTTCATAGCCTTATCTCAATATACTTTTGGAAAATAGTTGGCCTTTATAGCTCTGCAGGTTTTTGAATTGCGGTTGCCCTTAGTTCCATTTTTCAGCTCTTATTTTTGTGATCTTGCCTCATATCCACAGGATTTCTTCTGGCCCTATTCTTCTTCTGGGGCGCCTTGCTGTGCCTTTGGTTAATTCTTCTTCCTATGTGAAATTAGAGTGACATGTGGCCATTGAAACCACTACAGCTATTTTCTCACTGGTTCCCCCTATTCCCATTCATCCTCCGCACTAACTGCAGACTGTGCGATACCGGAACTTAAAGGCATTGACTCTCCATGTGGGGATGTTGTTAGTAAAGTGGCTGGAATGTTGATCCAGAGCCCCAGGAGAGGAAAATGAGGTGCGTTTTAGAAACCTTTCCCGATCATATGGTATACCATCTGCTGGATTTCCCATGCATGGTTTAGCTGTAGGAAGATTCCTTTCAACCTGGAGTGTTGGGACCCTTGGAATGAGTAGCATGAAGTGTTGCATTAAACTTTCGGCAGTTGCTCACCAAAGCTCACCAATCCTCTCAGCCCCAAGTGTCCAGCCTTATGTCTTATCCAGCTGTGGGTTTATATGTGGTCATTCCAGGTTGCATCACAGCCCCTGAGCGAATTTTGTAAGAATTTTTCTCTCTTTCATTGTTTCTGCGTTTTGGTTTTAAAATTTATTTCTATAATGGGGTTTAGCTCTTTTTCACTGCTGTGTTTGTGCCGCTCTGCACACACTTGATTCCCTTATGGAGATATATCAATACATGGGTTTTAAGATTCTTATTACTCAGATATATTTCTCTGCGATGTATAGGGTGTGTTGAGGCCAGTTCATTGAGCAAGGTGTAGATCTTGTCTAATACCTATTTGGTTTATTGAACGGTATCTGTGCTAATTTCAAACTCTGGTTTTATGCATCACCCCACCTCTCCTTTCCCCTTAAGCTGACATAAGTATGTTTTCTAAATGTGAGACACTGTTCTGTTTTGTAATTCATTTTTTGTGCAGTCATATTTATCCTCCCTCTATAAGTGATATCTTATGATATGTTTCTTTTTCTGTTTGACTTATTTCAAGTAGTATTATCGGACCTAAATCCACTCTTTATCGTTCTACTAGCCTTATTACCTTGATTTCATGGTGAAGAGATATTCCATTGTACATAAGTACCACATTTTCTTTATCCATTGTTCTCTTTCCTGGGATATTTAAGGTGTACTGAAGTTGAGGTTCTTGTAAACAGAGTAGCCCTAAACTGTGGTGTGCTTGTGTCTTGTTGATTTTTAGACTTCCCTAGATATACTCCCGTGATTGGAAGTGCCCTATGCTCTGTAGCTCTGTTTTTTAGATGATTTAGGAACCACCATACACTTCTCCAGAGTGGCTCTCGGCAGTTCACACACTGTCCATCAGCGTATAAAGGCTCCCTGTTCTCCATGGCCTGTCCTGCATTTCTGGTTTTTACAATTTTTTCGGATGGCCCTTTTGACCGGTGGGAAATGAGACTTCTTTGTTGTGCACATTTGCATTGCTTGCTTGCTTGGTTGCCCATAAAGTGCGTATGCGTTTTTTCCTGGATATATTCAGGAAAAAACGCATACTCCCTTTTGGGCCAACTGCATCATTGTCGAAATTCTGCCGCTTTTCATGTGCTTTAAAGACGAGTCCAATCTATCTCTTGAAATCTGTTTCTTGCAATTCTGTCTTGCATTCAGATCCTCTTCTTTGCCTTACCTCAACATATTTTTGGACGTTAGTTTTCATTTATAACTCTGCAGGTTTGTGAATTGCAGTGACCCTGAGCTCCATTTTTTAAGTTGCTCTTTTGTGAGCTGGCCTCAAAGCCGCAGGATTGCTTCAGGCCCTATTTTGGCTCTGGCGAGGCAGGCTGAGCCTTTTTTTAATTCTTATTCTTAATGGGAAATTAGAGTGACATGTGCCCGTCCACACCCCTACAACTATTCTCTCATTGGTTCCCCCTCTTCCCGTTCATCCTCCTCACAATTTGCAAAATGTGTGAAACAGAAGTTTAAATGTGCTGATTCTCTAAGTGGGGAGATTCTAAGTAACGTGGCTGGAATGATGAACAGGAGCACCAGGAGAGGATAAATGAGGTGCATTTTAGACACATCTCCCGATCACATGGTGTACAGTCCTCTGGGTTTTCCATGCATGTTTTAGCTGTAGGAAGATGCCTTGAACCTGCAGATTTGGGACCCATTGAATGGGTACCAGGTAGTATTACTTTAAAGGGTGTGCATTTCCTCACCCAACCTCACATTTCTCTTAGCGCAAACAGTTTCCAGCCTTATGTCTCATCCTGCTGTGGGTCTAGATGTGTTCAATCCATGTTGCATCACCGTCCCTGAGGAAAAGTTGTAAGAGGTTTTCTCTGTCTCTCTGTCGTTTATTTTTTTCAATTTATTACTATATTGGTTACAGCTGATTTTCAAAGCTCTGTTTCTTGCTGCTGTACATCCACTTGATTCACGTACAGAGAGACATCAATAAATTCTTCTTCAGATTCTTACCAGTCATAGATATTCTTTTCCGGTGACTTGAGTGTGCTGCGTGCAGTTCTTTTAGCTACCGTGTAGGCCTTGTTGATTATCAGTTTGGTATTTGGAATGGTATCTTTGCTAATTTCAACCTCCTGGATGATGCCTCACCCCTCCCCACCTTTCCCGTTTAGCAGCCTTACGCGTGTTTTCTACATATTTGACTATGTTTTTGTTTTGTAAATTATTGCATGTGTAGCCATTTTGGATTCCACCTTTAAGTGATATCTTATGATATGTGTCTTTTTCTTTTTGAATTATGTCACTTAGAATGATCATACGTAACTCCTCCGGAGTTGTTACAACTGGCCATATTTCATTGATTTCCAGGCTGAGTAATATTCCACTCTACATAAGTACCACATCTCTATCCATTTTTTCCCTCCAGAGACATTTAAGTTATATCCTAGTCGAGGATCTTTTAAACAGAGAGGCAGTAAACATTGGGGTGCCTGTGTCCTCTCGATTTTTGTTTTTCCCAAGATATACGCCCATGAGTGCAAGTGCCCTATGCTCTGTGGCTCATTTTTTAGATGCTTTAGTAAACACAATACACTTATCCAGAATGGCCGTTGGCAATATACATTTCCACTATAAGCCTCACAGGGCTCCCTCTTCTCCTTGCCCTGTCCTGCATTTCTGGTGTTTACACTTTATGAGGATGGCTCTTCTGACTGATGCGAAGTGATATCTTTTGTAGTATTGATTTCCAGTGCCCACCTGTTTGGTTGGCTAAAAAAGTGTATGCCCTTTTCTTGAATATATACAGAAAAAAACGCATACAGCCTTTTTGGCCAACTGCAATGTTGGCAATGTTCAGCCCCTTTTCTTGTGCTTAATGGCGAGTCCTTTCTACCTCCTCAAATCCCTTTCCTGCCATTCTCCCTTGCTTACCAATCCTTTTCTCTGACTTTCCTCAAGACATTTTTCAGTGATAGATATTTTCAACTCTGCAGTTTCGTGAATTTTACTGCCCCTGAGTTCCATTGTTCAACTTGTGTTTATGGGAACTGGCCACAAAGCAGTGGGATTTCCTCAAGCCCTATACTGTTTCCATGGGCAACCCTAGCCTTTGGTCAATTCATCTTCCTGATAGGAAATTAGAGTGACATGTGCCTGTCTGAACACCTAGGACTTGTCTCTCATTGTTCCTCATCCTTCCGCTTCATCCTCTGGACAAATTCCAAACTGTATGCAACAGGATGTTGACAGTGCTGACATCTCCAAGTGGGGAGACTGTTAGTAAAGACGCTGGAGGGGTGAACCCGAGCACCAGGAGATGAGGAGATGAGATGCCTTTTCCAAACTCTTCCCGATCAGACGGTATACCATCCTCTGGATGTGACAGACATGTTTTAGCAGTAGGAAGAGTCCCATTCATGTAAGGAGAACACCAGGGCTTTTTCAAAATCAGTGTCTCCCCGAAACCCAAACTGGGGAGTTTTTTAAGCTACGGCTACACATATGTTCATTAAGGGCCTTGGGAAGTAGGCAGAGTCCAAACTTTAGATGATTGAAGTCTTCAGGGTCAGAAGCACTCACCACCGGCTTCCCTTAGGTTACACTTTAACTGTCATTGATAGATGATGTCAATAAAAATATCTATTCTTTTTCCGATTATTTCCCCTTATAGGTTATTGCAAAATATTGAGTGTAGTTCCCTGTGCTATACAGTAGTTCCTTGTTGATGATCTATTTTATACATAGCAGTGTGTATGTGTTAATTCCAAACTGTTAATTTATCCCTCCTCCCACCTTTCCCCTTTGGTAATAATAAATTATAAGATTTTATACTTCTCAGAAATGGGGGAGCTGAAAGAAAGGTATCATTTTCAATGGAAAAGCATTTAAAACAAGATTGAAGCTTTAACCAAGATTATTAGATGTACATCCTTGGAAAGAAATCACTTCATTTCTCTAATATTGACCTGACAAATAAGACAAACCTTTTCACTGAACTTGCTTATAATAAAGTGATGGAAATATCAAATGGAAGTGTTAGAAACATCTTATTTTACCCGAGCCTTCTAAACTGTTCTATGTTAACTACAGTTTGGCTCACACATCTGTTCATTGAAGTTACAATAGTCTCAATTTCTGTTACTGATCCTCCAGAGTGGACCCCAACAAGTGTCCCCCTGCCCAGTGTCATTGGGGCCAACAGATCGAGACTGAGTTTGGTTCCCAAGCAAAGGAAACTTTATATTTTGATCAGAGAACGGAGAGGTGAGAGCATGCACTACCCCGTGGGCTGTGGGCTGGGCTGCTGTGTAGAGATCCTGTCAGAGTCAGTGGGAGGGAGGGGGCGGAGCTCTCGAGGGCCGGGTTGGCTGCAGCTCAGGCTCTATATCTCGGAGTCTGCACTGGGCCCCAGGAGCTGAGTTGTCGACCCAGCCATTCTGCACTAGGAAATCTGGTCTGAAGTGCCGGGTGTGGAACCTCTGCATGCGGGACCCTAGGAGCACGTGAAATTAGACAAAGCACAAAGGATAAAAAAGGTCAGACTTGATTTTATTGCCCAGATTCTATTTTTATCTCCCAGGGATTTTTAATGGGCTTTGCTGGGGACAAACCCCTCCTCTGCCTTTTGTCCCGTTCCTCATTCTTGGAGTGCTGAGGGTGCAGACCCTTCTTCTGTAACTGCTGAGTGCTGAGTTGGGAGCCCTCATACCAGGGGACGAGGGTCAGAACTTCTCCCCAGCAGCCTCCAGGTGACGTTGATTGGCCCCAGGACCCCTGCCTCCCTGCTCGTCCACCTGAGCACCAGCATTGGAAGTGTTATAGATTCTAATGACCTTTAAGGATCCAGGAAAGAGATGTGCAGAGACGCTGTGGGGGCCGATTTCACCCCGTCCCACATTTGTTCGGCCACCTTAGGCTGACCGTTTCTGCCAGCCTAGATGCTCTGACCAGTAGTCTGCTCTTTCTTCAATTAGGCCCCTGAATTAACGTAAAAACAGCACCAGGTGTCAGAGCCCTGCCCGCTCAACTCCCAGACAGTCCAGGGTCAGTGGTGATCAAGGACCATGATGGCCACTGAGTCAACAGCCTTTTGAAGTAAACAGGAGTCCAGCCGGTCTTATTGGCCACCATCATCACGGTGTCTGTAGGCTTTTCTATGGTGACAGTGTGATATACTGTTCCCCCGCCAAGATTATTAGCTCCCCTCCGGGTGCAGTAAGTCCTGCAAGCAGTAGTCTACTCCTTCGGGACACACTATTGTTGTTTTATGAGAGAAACTCCAGGTCAAGTGATGTTCACACGAGTCGTCATGGTGCCCTGTTGCCCCCGGTTATCTCTCTGGATGATGGAGTTGGAGGGCCTCCTCACTCGAGGTCAGTGTGCCCACGGAGCGAACCCTGCAACTTCAGGGCATGGTTGGTGATTAGGATCACCACGTGGGGTCCTTTTCCCTTAGGAAGGAGGTGGCCTTTTGGGCTGCTGATTTCCAGGTTTTTAGATACCGCCAGTATCTTGGCCAGATGTGGCAGTGGGCCAAGCCCCTTGGTGACTGTAGTTTATCCTACCTGGATAGCATTCTTGCATTGTTCCATTTCAAGTGGTCCCAGTTTTTGCACTAATTCTCCAATGGCGATTCACCTTTCACCGGGAATGGAAAGGTCAAAGGGTTTAGCTCAATTAGGGAGTTCCAGGGCAAGGGTCTGAATTGACTGCTCTTTCCATTCTTGAAAGGCCACTTCTGGATTCTGTTCAAAAGGATCATCATCTTTTCCTTTCAGTGTTTCATATAGAGGCCCAGCTAGTAGACTGTAGTTAGGGATCCAGAAGCAGCAAACCCTGGCCTCCCCAGGATCCCCTAAGCTGTCTTCTAGTTTTAGAAAGGGGTAAGGCTGCAAATGGTTTCTTCCCTTTCCTGGGATGGGCTTCTCTGACCTTGTGTGAGAATGAAGCCCAGGCAGGTCACCGCAGTCTGTGATATTTGAGCTTTTTCTTGGACAACTTCTATCCTTTATTGGCTTGGTAGTTCAGAGGCCTCCTTAGTAGGGCTGGCGATCAGAATGTCATCTGCATATTGAAGGAGGGTTTCCTTTTCCAGAGGTAGAACATTTCGGTCTTTAGCTAAGCTTTCCCCAAAGATGGTGTGGGAATTTTTGAACCCTTGGGGCAAGACGGCCCGGAAGTATTGTTTTAGTTGTATGTTGAGTCCTGCCACTCACAAGCCAAAATTTCTTGTGACTCTGGGACTAATGGAATACAAAAGAAGGCATCATTGAAGACTAATACAGAATACCATGTCCTGGTGGTTGGTAGAATGACCAGCAGGGTGTAGGAATCAGGAGCACCTGGAGGTATATCCTCGGTGGCTTCACTGACTGTCCTGACATCCTTTACCAGGTCCCCAGCAGCCCATGGGGCTCTCGTGGTCAGGCCAATCCCAGGATATGGAGCTCTCCTGGGCAGGTACCCCACCCCCAACCCAGCCCACGGGGCTCTCATGGTCAGGCCTCTCCCAGGATACAGAGCTACCCTTGCAGGTACCGTGGCAGGGCTGGGCACACAGGAACCGTGCACATAGCCCTCATTGAAGAGCACCCCCAGCTCACCTGTCGCTCAGAGCTGACACAGAGCACCTCAGAGCAGGACTTGAACTAACAAACAGCAGCTCCGACAGGTCTGTGACCCTGGGCATCACTCTGTGTGGCCTCCCTCCACCTGGTCTTCCAGAGACTTCCACTGCACCCAGGGCACCAGGCCTCTGTCTCCAACCACCACCCACCCCTCCTCTCCCTGACTCCTGGGTTCCTCTCATTAGGAGAGGGTTTTCTTGAAGTTGTCTCCCACTCATGGGCCAGATAAAATGATCAGAAAACAAGCCAAAGCTGCATCCCCTTGTCTATCCTGACTCTCAAGAGCCCACACCTGTTCCTTGGACCTGGCCGGTTCAGCAAGTTCCATTTTCTGCAACTGTGAGCCCCTGAGGGGTGATGATTGGCTGACCTGGGCAGCCTTACCGTGCCGGCCAGCCCTCTCCAGGTGTGCCTGGGTTGAGATCAATATAAATACCACTCCAGGCAGCAAGAGCCCCTGCAGCTGTGCCTGACGCCATTTTCTCTGCCCTGTCAGCAGTCTCGGGGCTGGGCTGGTGGGAGGGAGTGAGAGGCCACGGCTTTGTGGGTGGCCCAGTGTGAGTGGGGCTCTGCTGGACTTTCTGCAGCAGTTGCCAGGCTGCCACCTGCTAAAGAAGAGGATGTGTCACCCATACCTGCTGCTGGAATTTCTCCCTGGGCAGAGGTGAGGAAGGAAAAAAGCAGTGGGGGCAGGGACAGGACGGGTATCTCAGGCAGGGAAATGGAAATCTTCCAGAAGAGCACCCAGGGCCAGGACCATCCTGGCTGGCCTGCAGGCACCAAGTCAGCTGGCATGCTGTCACTCGTGTGGCTCCATGGCCCTTCCTCTAGGCTTTCAAGTCCTTGTATATATTCAGGTGTTTTACCTGGGAAGGGTGGGAACAGTTCAGCAGCAACTGGCCTGGGGCTCAGCTCACGTTTACTCACAGATGCCTCGGCACGGTGCCCCAGCTTTGCAATGAGGACGCTTGTTGTGTGGGGGCTGCTGGCTGAATGGGAGACGATTCCCCACCACTGACCAACTTCAGAATTGTTTACAACTGGAGCAAGTGCCCTGCTACGGTTTTCCTCTGTGTAACTGGTGGGTTCTGTTTTTTTTTCTCTTTTTCATTTTTGGTTCAAGGTAGATTTTATTCCTCTTTTTTGTATTTACAGATATAAGCATGGAAATAATTTATTCATATAAATACATGTATGTGAAGGGAATAATTGCTTTTTCTGTTTTATTTTTTAAATTTTATTTCTTTTTAATTTTGAATTTTATTTTTTATTTTTATACAGCAGGTTCTTATTGGTTATCTATTTTATACATATAAATGTTTACATGCCAATCCCAATCTCTCAACTCCTCCCACCACCACCCCCCCAAGAGCTTTCCCCCCTTGTTGTCCATACGATTGTTGTCTACATCTGTTGCTCTATTTATGCCTTGCAAAATGGTTAATCTGCACAGTTTTTCTAGGTTCCACATATATGCATGAATATACAAGATTTGTTTTTCTCTTTCTGACTTACTTCACTCTGTATGACAGTCTCTAGATCCATCGACATCTATACAAATGACCCAATTTCATTCCTTTCATGGCTTAGTAATATTCCATTTTATATATGTACCACATCTTTATGCATTCGTCTGTCTGTGGGCATTTAGGTTGCTTCCATTACCTCGATATTGTAAATAGTGATGCAATGAACATTGCGTTGAATGTCTCTTTTTGATTTATGGTTTTGTCTGGGTATATGTCCAGTACTGGGATTGCTGTATCATATGGTAATTCTATTATTAGTTTCTTAAGAAACTCCATATTGTTCTCCATAGTGACTATATCAATTTATATTCCCAACAATAGTTGAAGAGGCTTCCTTTTTTCCACACCCTTTCCAGCATTTGTTGTTTGTAGATTTTCAGATGATGCCCATTCTAACAGGTGTGAGGTGATACCTCATTGTTGAGTCCATTTCGTTGAGCAAGGGGTAGGTCTTGTCTATTACATATTTGCCTTATGGAACGGTATCTGTGCTAATTTCAAACTCTGGTTTTATGCAGCACCCCAACTCACCTTTCCCCTTAAGCAAGCATAAGTTGGTTTTCTAAACTTGAGACCCTGTTCTGTTTTGTAATTCAGTTCATATGTAGCCAAGTTTACATTCCGTGTATTAGTGATACCTTATGATGTTTCTTTTTCTGTGTGACTTATTTCACTTAGAATCATCGTGCCTCAATCCACTCATTATGCTGGTACAGGCCTGGTGACACAGATTTCATTGCTGAGTGGTATTCTGTTGTACATAAGTACTGCAACTTCTTTATCAATTATTTGTTCTCTGGGATATTTAACTTGTACTGTAGAAGAGGTTCCTGTAAACAGAGCTGTCCCAAATTTTGGGGCGGCTGTGTCTTTTTGATTTTAATTTCCCTAAGCTATAGGACCATAAGTGGAAATGCCCTAGACTCTGTTGTTTTGTTTTTCAGATGTATCAGGAAACACCATACACTTCTCCAGAGTGGCTGTTGGCAATTTACATCCCGCCCATCAGCATAACAAGGCTCCTATTTCCCCATGGCCTATCTTGCCTTTCTGGATTTTACACTTTTTTCAGATGGCCCTTTAGACCGGGGGGAAGTGACACTTCTTAGTAGTTCGGATTTCCATTGCAAGCTTGCTTGGTTTGCCAAAAAGGGCGTATGTGTTTTTTCCTGAATATATTCAGGAACAAACTCATACGCCCTTTTTTGCCAAGTGCATCATTGTCGATGTTCTGCCTCTTTTCCTATGCTTTAAATGCAAATCCAGTCTACCTCCTGAAATCGGTTTCCTGAAATTCTGCCCCGCTTTCAAGTCCTCTTCGCAGCCTTACTTCAATATATTTTTGGACGTTATCTGTCATTTATAACTCTGCAGGTTTGTGAATTACAGGGCCCCTGAGCTCCTTTCTTCAACTCGCTTTCTTGTGAGCTGGCCGCAAACCCGCAAGACTGCTTCAGGCCCTAATCTGCTTCTGGCAGGGCACGCCGAGCCTTTGGTTAATTCCTCTTCCTGGTGGGAAATGAGTGTTAAATATGCCCGTCCAGACACCTACCTCACTCTCAACCCCTTGGTGATGTGGGTCCTCTGGTTTGTGGCCACCTTTGCTGGGTTCCTCACCTTTCGATGATGTGGCCCCACTAGTGTGAGGACACTCCTGCCTGGTTCTCATCCACGTGGTTATGTGGACCCCCTGGTGAGAGTCTGTTCCTGGCTGTGTTCCTCACCCTTCTGTGAGGGAGACCCTCTGCTGATAGGTCACTCATGCATGGCTGGCACACATTGCCTTGGTGAAGTCAGCTGTGTGGTGGCAGTTGGAACGTGCTGGGAATCTCCTCCCACCGGTGATGAGGGCCCTCTTGCGTCAGGCCCTAACTGCTGGGCTCACCAACTTTTCTTAGTGAGCCCAATGTTGCTTGGGCACTCCTCTTAGGATCCCATCTCCATGGGGATGTGGGCCTTCTGCTCTGAGGTTCCAATGGCTGGGTTGTTCACATTTTCATGATGTGGGCTCTCTGGTGTTAGTTCACAGAGGCCTGCATCCCATAGCCTCTGTGCTCTTGGCCGCCTGCTGGGAGGTTCCAACTGCTGGATTCCTCACTTTTTTAATATTTTGGGCCCTCTGTTGTGAGGATCCTCCTGCCTGCCTCACTCCCAGCCCCTTCGTGATGTGTGTCCTCTGGTTCGAGGCCACATGTGCTGGGTTCCTCACCTTTCGATGATGTGGGACCAATGGTCTTAGGAGACTCCTGCCTGGTTCACATCCCCTTGGTGATGTGGACCCTCTGTTGAGAGTCTGATCCTGGCTGGGTTCCTCACCCATCTGTGAGGTGGGTCGTCTGCTGTGAGGTCACTCCTGCCTGGCTTGCTCACCTCGCCTTGTGGACATGAGCCCTCTGGTGGCACTTAGAGCCTGCTGGGAGCCTCCTCCCCTCAGTGATGAGGGCCCTCTGGCGTCAGGCCCTAACTGCTGGGCTCCCCACATTTTGTGATGTGTGCCCAGTGGTGCGAGGACACTGCAGCCAGGTTCCCAGTCCCATGGGGATGTGGGCCTTCTGCTCTGAGGTCCCAACCCCTGGGTTGCTCACAGTTTCATGATGTGGGCTCTCTGCTGTTAGTTCACTCCTGCCTGCATCCCATAACTTCTGTGCTCTCAGTCGCCTGCTGGGAGGTTCCAACTGCTGGATTCCTCACCTTTCTTATTCTTTGGGCCCTCTGTTTTTAGGCTCCTCCTGCCTGCCTCACTCCCATTCCCTTTGTGATATGTGTCCTCTGATTTGAGGCCACATGTGCTGGGTTCCGCACCTTTCGATGATGTGGCCCCACTGGAGGGAAGACAGTCCTGACTGGTTCCCATCCCCTTGCTGATGTGGGCCCTCAGGTGAGAGTCTGATCCTGGCTGGGTTCCTCACCCTTCTGTGAGGTGGGCCCTCTGCTGTGAGGTCAATCATGCCTGTCTGGCACACGTCACCTTGGCGACGTGGGCCCTCTGGTGGCAGTTGGAGTGTGCTGGGATCCTCCTCCCCTCGGTGATTAGGGCCCTCTTGCCTTAGGCCATAACTGCTGGGCTCCCCACATTTTCTGATGTGCGCCAAGTGAGTGAGGACACTCTTGCCAGGTTCCCATCCCCATGGGGATATGGGCCTTCTGCTCTGAGGTCAAAACGCCTGGCTTGCTCACAGTACCATGATGTGGGCCCTCTGCTGTGAGTTCACTCCGGCAAGGATCCCTTATCATCGGTGCTCTGAGCCGCCTGCTGGGAGGTTCCAACTGCTGGATTCCTCAACTTTTTTATTCTATGTGCCCTCTGTTTTGAGGCTCCTCCTGCCTGCCTCACTGCCAGCCCCTTGGTGATGACTGTCCTATTGCTTGAGGCCACATGTGCTGCATTCCTCACCTTTCGATGATGTGGTCCCACTCGTGTGAGGACACTCCTGCCTGGTTCCCATCCCCTTGCTGAGGTGGGCCCTCTGGCGAGAGTCTAATCCTGTCTGGGTTCCTCAACGTTCTGTGAGGTAGGCCCTCTGCTGTGAGGTCACTCCTGCCTGGCTGGCACATGTCACCTTGGAGACGTGAGCCCTCTGGTGGCAGTTTGAGCATGCAGGGTGGCTCCTCCTCTCGGTGATGACGGCCCTCTGGCGTCAGGCCCTAAATTGTGGGCACCCCACATTTTCTGATGTGCACCCAGTGGTGTGAGGACACTCCAGCCAGGTTCCCATTCCCATGGGGATGTGGGCCTTCTGCGCTGAGGTCCCAATGCCTGGGTTGCTCACAGTTTTATGATGTGGGCCCTCTGCTGTGAGTTCACTGCGGCCTGGATTCCATAACCTCGGTGTTCTGAGCCACCTGCTGGAAGGTCTAAATGCTGGAATCCTCATGTTTTTTATATTATGTGCCCTGTGTTGTGAGGCTACTCCTGCCTGCCTCACTCCAAGGCCCTTGGTGATGTGGGTCCTCTGGTTTGAGGACACATGTGCTGGGTTCCTCACCTTAAGATGATGAGGCCCCACTGGTGTGAGGATAAACCTGACTGATTCCCATCCCCTTTGTTATGTGGGTCCTCTGGTGAGAGTCTGATCCTGGCTGGGTTCCTCACCCATCTGTGAGGTGGGCCCTGTACTATCAGGTAACTCTTGCCTGGCTTGCTCACCTCGCCTTGTTGACATGAGCCCTCTGGTGGCACTTGGACCATGCTGGGAGCCTCCTCACCTCTGTGATGAGGGCCCTCTGACATCAGGCCCTAACTGCTGGGCTCCCCACATTTTGTGATGTGTGCCCAGTGGTTCGAGGACACTCCAGCCAGGTTCACATCCCCATTGGGATGTGATCCTTCTGCTCTGTGGTCCCAACGGCTGGGTTGTTCACAGTTTCATGATGTGGGCTCTCTGCTGTTAGTTCACTCTGGCCTGGATGCCATAGCCTCTGTGTTCTGGGCCGCCTGCTCAGAGGTTCCAACTGCTCGATTCCTCAACTTTTGTATTCTATGGGTCCTGTGTTCCGGTGCTCCTCCTGCCTGCCTCACTCGCAACCCCTTCGTGATGTGGGTCCTCTGGTTTGATGCCACATGTGCTGGGTTCCGCAGCTTTCAATGATGTGGCCCCACTGGTGTGAGGACACTCCTGTCTGGTTCCCATCCCCTTGGTGATGTGGGCCTTCTGGTGACAGTCTGATCCTGGCTGGGTTCCTCACTCTTCTGTGAGGTAGGCCCTCTGCTGTGAGGTCAATCCTGCCTGACTTGCACACATCACCTTGGCGACGTGGGCCCTCTGTTGGCACATGGAACCTGCTGGGAGCCTCCTGCCCTCGGTGATGACGGCCCCCTAGCATCAGGCCCTAACTGCTGGGCTCCCCACGTTTTCTGATGTGAGCCCAGTGATGCCAGGACACTCCTGTCAGGTTCCCATCCCCATGGGGATGTGGGCTTTCTGCTCTGAGGTCCCAACGCCTGGGTTGCTCACAGTTTCATGATGTGGGCTCTCTGGTGTTAGTTCACTCCTGCTTGCATCCCATAGCTTCTGTGTTCTCGGCCGCCTGTTGGGAGGTTCCAAATGCTGGATTCCTCATCTTTTTTATTCTTTGGGCCCTCTGTTTTTAGGCTACTCCTACCTGCCTCACTCCCATCCCCTTTGTGATGTATTTCCTCTGATATGAGGCTGCATGTGCTGGGTTCCTCACCTTTTGATGAGTGGCGCCACTGGTGGGAGGACAGTCCTGACTGGTTCCCATCCCCTTGGTGTTGTGAGCCCTCTGGCGAGAGTCTCATCCTGCCTCGGTTCCTCACCCTTCTGTGAGATAGGCCCTCTGCTGTGAGGTCACTACTGCCTGGCTGGCGCATGCCACCTTGTAGACGTGGGCCCTCTGTTGGCAGTTGGAACCTCCTGGGAGTCTCCTCCCCTCAGTTATGAGGGCCCCCTGGCGTCAGGCCCTAACTGCTGGGCTCCTAATATTTTCTGATATGTGCTAAGTGGTGCGAGGCCACTCCTGCCAGGTTCCCATCCCAATGGGGATGTGGGCCTTCTGTTCTGAGGTCCCAACGGCTGGGCTGCTCACAGGTTCATGATGTGGGCCCTCTGCTGTGAGTTCACTGTGGCCTGGATCCCATAGCCTCGCTGCTCTGGGCCACTTGCTGGGAGGTTCCAACTGCTGGATTCCTCAACTTTTATATTCTATGGACCCTGTGTTGTGAGGCCAGTCCTGCCAGCCTCATTCCGAACCCCTTGGTGATGTGGTTCCTCTGGTTTGAGGACACATGTGCTGGGATCCTCACCTTTCGATGATGTTGTCCCACTGATGTGGGGACACTCCTGCCTGGTTCCCATCCCCTTGGTGATGTGGGCCCTCTGGTGAGAGTCTGATCCTGGCTGTGTTCCTCACCCTTCTGTGAGGTGGGCCCTCTGCTGTGAGGTCACTCCTGCCGGGCTGGCACACATCGCCTTGGCGACGTTGGCCCTCTGGTGGCAGCTAGAGACTGCTGGGAGCCTCCTCCTCTTGGTGATGAGTGCCCTCTAGCGTCAGGCCCTAACTTCTGAGCACCCCACGTTTTCTGATGTGAGCCCAGTGATGCCAGGACACTCCTGTCGTGTTCCCATCACCATGGGGATGTGGGCCTTCTGTTCTGAGGTCCCAACCCCTGGGTTGCTCACAGTTTCATGATGTGGGCTGTCTGGTGTTAGTTCACTCTGGCCTGCATCCCCTAGCCTCTGTGCTCTGGGCCGCCTGCTGGGAGGTTCCAGCTGCTGGATTCCTCACCTTTTTTATTTTTGGGCCCTCTGTTATGAGGCTCCTCCTGCCTGCCTCACTCCCAGCCCCTTGGTGATGGGTGTCCTATGGTTTGAAGCCACATGTTCTGGGTTCCTCACATTTAGATGTTGTGGCCCTACTCATGTGAGGACACTCCTGCCTGGTTCCAATCCATTTGGTGATGTGGGCCCTCTGGTGCGAGTCTGATCCTGACTGGGTTCGTCACACTTCTCTGAGGTGGGCCCTCTGCTGTGAGGTCATTCGTGCCTGGTTGGCACACATCGCCTTGGCGACGTCAGCCCTCTGGTGGCAGTTGGAGCCTGCTGGGAGCCTCCTTCCCTTGGTGATGAGGGTCCTCTGGCGTCAGGCCCTAACTGCTGGTCGCCCAAAATTTTCTGATACGTTCTCAGTGGTGCGAGAACACTCCTACCAGATTTCCATCCCCATGGGGATGTGGGCCTCCTGCTCTGAGGTCCCAATGGCTGGGTTGCTCAGTTTCATGACATGGGTTCTCTTCTGTGAGTTCACTGTGGCCTGGATCCCATAGCCTCGGTGCTCTGGGCCGCCTGCTGGGAGGTTCCAACTGCTGGATTCCTCACTTTTTTATTCTATGGGCCCAGTGTTGTGAGGCTACTCCTACATGCCTCACTCCGAGGCCCTTGGTGATGTGGGTCCTGTGGTTTGAGGACACATGTGCTGAGTACCTCACCTTTCGATGATGTGGCCCCACTGGTGTGAAGACACTCCTGCCTGGTTCCCATCCCCTTGGTGATGTGGGGCCTCTGGTGAGAGTCTGATGTTGGCTGGGTTTCTCACCCTTCTGTGAGGTGGGACCTCTTCTGTGACGTAACTCCTGCCTGGCTTGCTCACGTTGCCTTGGCAATGTGAGCCCTCAGGTGGCAGTTGGAGCCGGCTGGGAATCTCCTCCCCTCAGTTATGAGAGCTCTGGATAAAACACATATGCGCTTTTTTGCCAAGTGCATTATTTTCCAAGTTCTGTCTCTTTTCTTATGCTTTAAGAGCGACTCCCGTGTACCTTCTGAAATCGTTTTCCAGCAATTCTGCCCCGCATTCAAGTCCTCTTCGCAGCCTAACTTCAGTATAATTTTGGATGATAGCTGTCATTTATAACTCCGCAGGTTTGTGAATTACAGTGCCCCTGAGCTCCTTTCTTCAACTCGCTTTCTTGTGAGCTGGCCGCAACACCGCAGGATTGCTTCAGGCCCTAGTGTGTTTCCGGCATGACACGCTGAGCCTTTGGTTAATTCCTCTTCCTGGTGGGAAATGAGAGTTAAATTTGCCCGTCCAGACACCTCCAGCTGGTCTCTCATTGGTTCTCCCTATTCCTGTTCATTTTCCGCAGAAATTGCAAACTAGGCCAAACAGGAGGTTAAAGGCACTGACTCTCCAAGTGGGGAGAGTGTTAGTAAAGCGTCTGGAATGTTGCACCCGAGTACCAGGGGACGAAAACTGAGACACATTTGAACACGTTTCCCGATCACACGGTGGATCATACTCTGGGTTCCACATGCATGTTTTAGCTGAAGGAAGAATCCCTTAAACCTGGAGAGTTGAGACCCATGGAATGGGTACCATGCAATATGACTTCAAAGGGTCTGCATTTGCTAACCAAACCTCACCAATCCTATCACTGCTGCGTTTATGCCGCTGTACACAAGCTTGTTTCTCTATCGGAGACATATAAATCCATAGGTTTTAAGATTCTTACTAGTCAGATATATTCTTAGGCATTTAATATGGGGTGTTGCGTCCACTTCGTTGAGCAAGGAATAGCTCTTGTCTATTATATATTTGGCTTATGGAATGGTATCTGTGCTAATTTCAATCTCTGGTTTTATGCAACACCCCAACTCACCTTTCCCCTTAAGCAAGCATAAGTTGGTTTTCTACATTTGAGACCCTGTTCTGTTTTGTAATTCAGTTCCTGTGTAGCCAAGTTTACATTCCGTGTAATAGTGATATCTTAGGATGTTTCTTTTTCTGTGTGACTTATTTCACTTAGAATCATCGTACCTGAATCCACTCATTATGCTGCTACGGGTCTGATGACATAGATTTCATTGCTGAGTGATATTGGATTGTACATAAATACCACAACTTCGTTATCCATTTTTCGCTTTCTGCGATATTGAACCTGTACCGTAAATGAGGTTCTTGTAAACAGAGCCGTCCCAAACTTTGGGTTGGCTGTGTCTTTTTGATTTTAATTTCCCTAAGCTATAGGACCATAAGTGGAAGTGCCGTAGGCTCTGTTGCTTTGTTTTTTGGATGTTTCAGGAAACACCATACACTTCTCCAGAGTGGCTGTTGGCAATTTACATCCCACCCATCAGCATAACAAGGCTCCCAGTTCTCCATGGCCTGTCCTGCCTTTCTGGATTTTACACTTTTTTCAGATAGCCCTTTTGACCGGGGGGCAGTGAGACTTCATTGTAGTGCAGATTTGCTTTGCAAGCTTGCTTGGTTGGCCAAAAAGTGCATATGCGTTTTTTCCTGAATATATTCAGGAAAAAACGCATACGCCCTTTTTGGCCAAGTGCATCATTGTGGACGTCCTGCCTATTTTCCTATGCTTTACATGCAATTCCAGTCTACCTCCTGAAATCGGTTTCCTGCAATTCTGCCCCGGTTTCAAGTCCTCTTGGCAGCCTTACTTCAATATATTTTTAGACGATAGCTGTCATTTATAACTCTGCAGGTTTGTGAATTACAGTGCCCCTGAGCTCCTTTCTTCAACTCGCTATCTTGTGAGCTGGCCGCAACACTGCAGGATTGCTTCAGGCCCTAGTGTGGTTCCGGCATGGCACGCTCAGCCTTTGGTTAATTCCTCTTCCTGGTGGGAAATGAGAGTTAAATTTGCCCGTCCGGACACCTCCAGCTATTTTCTCATTGGTTCTCCCTATTCCTGTTCATTTTCCGCAGAAATTGAAAACTGGGTCAAACAGGAGGTTTAAGGCACTGACTCCCAAATTGGGGAGAGTGTTAGTAAAGCGTCTGGAATGTTGCACCCGAGTAGCAGGGGACGAAAACTGAGACACATTTGAACACGTTTCCCGATCACACGGTGGATCATACTCTGGGTTCCAAATGCATGTTTTAGCTGAAGGAAGAATCCCTTAAACCTGGAGAGTTGAGACCCATGGAATGGGTACCATGCAATATGACTTCAAAGGGTCTGCATTTGCTCACCGAACCTCACCAATCCTATCACTGCTGCGTTTATGCCGCTGTACACACGCTTGATTCTCTTTCGGAGACATATAAATCCATAGGTTTTAAGATTCTTACTAGTCAGGTATATTCTTAGGTGTTTAATATGGGGTGTTGAGTCCACCTCGTTGAGCAAGGAGTAGCTCTTGTCTATTACATATTTGGCTTATGGAACGGTATCTGTGCTAATTTCAATCTCTGGTTTTATGCAGCACCCCAACTCACCTTTCCCCTTAAGCAAGCATAAGTTGGTTTTCTACATTTGAGACCCTGTTCTGTTTTGTAATTCAGTTCCTGTGTAGCCAAGTTTACATTCCGTGTAGTAGTGATATCTTATGATGTTTCTTTTTCTCTGTGAGTTATTTCACTTAGAATCATCGTACCTGAATCCACTCATTATGCTGCTACGGGCCTGATGACATAGATTTCATTGCTGAGTGATATTGCATTGTACGTAAGTACCACAACTTCTTTATCCATTTTTCGCTTTCTGTGATATTGAACTTGTACCCTAAACGAGGTTCTTGTAAACAGAGCCGTCCCAAACTTTGGGGTGGCTGTGTCTTTTTGAGTTTAATTTCCCTAAACTATAGGACCATAAGTGGAAGTGCCCTAGGCTCTGTTGCTTTGTTTCTTAGATGTTTCAGGACACACCATACACTTCTCCAGAGTGGCTGTTGGCAATTTACATCCCGCCCATCAACATAACAAGGCTCCCAGTTCTCCATGGCCTGTCCTGCCTTTCTGGATTTTACACTTTTTTCAGATAGCCCTTTTGACCGGGGGGCAGTGAGACTTCATTGTAGTGCAGATTTCCTTTGCAAGCTTGCTTGGTTGGCCAAAAAGGGCGTATGCATTTTTTCCTGAATATATTCAGGAAGAAACACATACACCCTTTTTGGCTAAGTGCATCATTGTGGACATTCTGCCTATTTTCCTATGCTTTACATGCAATTCCAGTCTACCTCCTGAAATCGGTTTCCTGCAATTCTGCCCCGTTTTTAAGTCCTCCTGGCAGCCTTACTTCAATATATTTTTGGACGATAGCTGTCATTTATAACTCTGCAGGTTTGTGAATGACAGTGCCACTGAGCTCCTTTCTTCAACCCGCTTTAATGTTACCTGGCTGCAACACCGCAGGATTGCTTCAGGCCCTAGTGTGGTTCCGGCATGGCACGCTGAGCCTTTGGTTAATTCCTCTTCCTGGTGGGAAATGAGAGTTAAATTTGCCCGTCCAGACACCTCCAGCTAGTCTCTCATTGGTTCTCCCTATTACTGTTCTTCTTCCGCAGAAATTGCATACTGGGCCAAACAGGAGGTTAAAGGCACTGACTCTCCAAGTGGGGAGAGTGTTAGTAAAGCATCTGGAATGTTGCACCTGAGTACCAGGGGACGAAAACTGAGACACATTTGAGCACGTTTCCCGATCACACGGTTGATCATACTCTGGGTTCCACATGCATGTTTTAGCTGAAGGAAGAATCCCTTCAACCTGGAGAGTTGAGACCCATGGAATGGGTACCATGCAATATGACTTCAAAGGGTCTGCATTTGCTCACCGAACCTCACCAATCCTATCACTGCTGCGTTTATGCCGCTGTACACACTCTTGATTCTCTTTTGGAGACATATCAATCCAAAGGTTTTAAGATTCTTACTAGTCAGGTATATTCTTAGGCGTTTAATATTGCGTGTTGAGTCCACTTCTTTGAGCGAGGAGTACCTCTTGTCTATTACATATTTGGCTTATGGAACGGTATCTGTGCTAATTTCAATCTCTGGTTTTATGCAGCACCCCAACTCACCTTTCCCCTTAAGCTAGCATAAGTTGGTTTTCTACATTTGAGACCCTGTTCTGTTTTGTAATTCAGTTCCTGTGTAGCCAAGTTTACATTCCGTGTATTAGTGATATCTTATGATGTTTCATTTGGTGTGTGACTTATTTCACTTAGAATCATCGTATCTGAATCCACTCATTATGCTGCTACGGACCTGATGACATAGATTTCATTGCTGAGTGATATTGCATTGTACGTAAGTACCACAACTTCTTTATCCATTTTTCGCTTTCTGCGATATTGAACTTGTACCGTAAACGAGGTTCTTGTAAACAGAGCCGTCACAAACTTTTGGGTGGCTGTGTCTTTTTGATTTTAATTTCCCTAAGCTATAGGACCATAAGTGGAAGTGCCTTAGGCTCTGTTGCTTTGTTTTTTAGATGTTTCAGGAAACACCATACACTTCTCCAGAGTGGCTGTTGGCAATTTACATCCCACGATTCAGCATAACAAGGCTCCCAGGTATCCATGGCCTGTCCTGCCTTTCTGGATTTTACACTTTTTTCAGATGGCCCTTTTGACTGGGGGGAAGTGAGACTTCATTGTAGTGCAGATTTCCTTTGCAAGCTTGCTTGGTTGGCCAAAAAGGGCGTATGCGTTTTTTCCTGAATATATTCAGGAAAAAACTCATATGCCGTTTTTGGCCAAGTGCATCATTGTGGACGTTCTGCCTCTTTTCCTATGCTTTACATGCAATTCCAGTCTACCTCCTGAAATAGGTTTCCTGCAATTCTGCCCCACTTTCAAGTCCTCTTGGCAGCCTTCCTTCATATATTTTTGGACGATAGCTGTCATTTATAACTCTGCAGGTTTGTGAATGACAGTGCCCCTGAGCTACTTTCTTCAACTCGCTTTCTTGTGAGCTGGCCGCAACACCGCAGGATTGCTTCAGGCCCTATTGTGGTTATGGCACGGCACGCTGAGCCTTTGGTTAATTCCTCTTCCTGGTGGGAAATGAGAGTTAAATTTGCCCGTCCAGACACCTCCAGCTAGTCTCTCATTGGTTCTCCCTATTGCTGTTCATCTTCCGCAGAAATTGCAAACTGGGCCAAACAGGAGGTTAAAGGCACTGACTCTCCAAGTGGGGAGAGTGTTAGTAAAGCGTCTGGAATGTTGTACCCGAGTACCAGGGGACGAAAATTGAGACACATTTGAACACGTTTCCCGATCACATGATGGATCATACTCTGGGTTCCACATGCATGTTTTAGCTGAAGGAAGAATCCCTTAAACCTGGAGAGTTGAGACCCATGGAATGGGTACCATGGAATATGACTTCAAAGGGTCTGGATTTGCTCACCGAGCCTCACCAATGCTATCACTGCGTTTATGCTGCTGTACACACGCTTGATTCTCTTTTGGAGACATATCAATCCATAGGTTTTAAGATTCTTACTAGTCAGGTATATTCTTAGGCGTTTAATATGGGGTGTTGAGTCCACTTCGTTGAGCAAGGAGTAGCTCTTGTTTATTACAGATTTGGCTTATGGAACGGTATCTGTGCTAATTTCAATCTCTGGTTTTATGCAGCACCCCAACTCACCTTTCCCCTTAAGCAAGCATAAGTTGGTTTTCTACATTTGAGACCCTGTTTTGTTTTGTAATTCAGTTCCTGGGTAGCCAAGTTTACATTCCGTGTATTAGTGATATCTTATGATGTTTCTATTTGTGTGTGACTTATTTCACTTAGAATCATCGTACCTGAATCCACTCATTATGCTGCTACGGGCCTGATGACATAGATTTCATTGCTGAGTGATATTGCATTGTAGGTAAGTAACACAAATTCTTTATCCATTTTTCGCTTTCTGTGATATTGAACTTGTAACGTAAAGGAGGTTGTTGTAAACAGAGCCGTCCCAAATATTGGGGTGGCTGTGTCTTTTTGATTTTAATTTCCCTAAGCTATAGGACCATAAGTGGAAGTGCCCTAGGCTCTGTTGCTTTGTTTTTTAGATGTTTCAGGAAACACCATACACTTCTCCAGAGTGGCTCTTGGCAATTTACATCCCGCCCATCAGCATAACAAGGCTCCCAGTTCTCCATGGCCTGTCCTGCCTTTCTGGATTTTACACTTTTTTCATATGGCCCTTTTGACCGGGGGGCAGTGAGACTTCATTTTAGTGCAGATTTCCTTTGCAAGCTTGCTTGGTTGGCCAAAAAGAGCATATGCGTTTTTTCCTGAATATATTCAGGAAAAAAGGCATACGCCCCTTTTGGCCAAGTGCATCATTGTGGACATTCTGCCTCTTTTCCTATGCTTTACATGCAATTCCAGTCTACCTCCTGAAATCGGTTTCTTGCAATTCTGCCTTGTTATCAGTGCCTCTTCATAGCCTTACCTCAATATACTTTTGGAAAATAGTTGGCCTTTATAACTCTGCAGGTTTTTGAAATGCAGTGGCCCTTAGCTCCATTTTTCTGCTCTTATTTTTGTGATCTTGCCTCATATCCACAGGATTTCTTCAGGCCCTATTCTTCTCTGGGGCGCCTTGCTCTGCCTTTGGTTAATTCTTCTTCCTGATGTGAAATTAGAGTGACATGTGCCCATTGAAACCGCTACAGCTATTTTCTCACTTGTTCCCCCTATTCCCATTCATCCTCCGCACTAAATGCAGACTGTGCGATACCGGAACTTAAAGGCATTGACTCTCCATGTGGGGATGTTGTTAGTAAAGTGGCTGGAATGTTGATCTGGAGTCCCAGGTGAGGAAAATGATGTGCGTTTTAGAAACCTTTCCCGATCATATGGTATACCATCCGCTGGATTTCCCATGCATGGTTTAGCTGTAGGATAGGAAGATTCCCTTCAACCTGGAGTGTTGGGACCCTTGGAATGAGTAGCATGAAGTATTGCATTAAACTTTCGGCAGTTGCTCACTAAATCTCACCAATCCTCTCAGCCCCAAGTGTCCAGCCTTATGTCTTATCCAGCTGTGGGTTTATATGTGGTCATTCCAGGTTGCATCACAGCCCCTGAGCGAATTTTGTAAGAATTTTTCTCTCTTTCATTGTTTCTGCGTTTTGGTTTTAAAATTTATTTCTATAATGGGGTTTAGCTCATTTTCACTGCTGTGTTTGTGCCGCTCTGCACACACTCGATTCCCTTATGGAGATATATCAATACATGGGTTTTAAGATTCTTATTACTCAGATATATTTCTCTGTGGTGTATTGGGTGTGTTGAGGTCAGTTCATTGAGCAAGGTGTAGATCTTGTCTAATACCTATTTGGTTTATTGAACGGTATCTGTGCTAATTTCAAACTCTGGTTTTATGCATCACCCCACCTCTCCTTTCCCCTTAAGCTGACATAAGTGTGTTTTCTAAATGTGAGACACTGTTCTGTTTTGTAATTCATTTTTTGTGCAGCCATATTTATCCTCCCTCTATAAGTGATATCTTATGATATGTTTCTTTTTCTGTTTGACTTATTTCAAGTAGTATTATCGGACCTAAATCCACTCTTTATCCTTCTACTAGCCTTATTACATTGATTTCATGGTGAAGAGATATTCCATTGTACGTAAGTATCACATTTTCTTTATCCATTGTTCTCTTTCCTGGGATATTTAAGGTGTACTGAAGTTGAGCTTCTTGTAAACAGAGTAGCCCTAAACTGTGGTGTGCTTGTGTCTTGTTGATTTTTAGACTTCCCTAGATATATTTCCATGATTGGAAGTGCCCTATGCTCTGTAGCTCTGTTTTTTAGATGATTTAGGAACCACCATACACTTCTCCAGAGTGGCTCTCGGCAGTTCACACACTGTCCATCAGCGTATAAAGGCTCCCTGTTCTCCATGGCCTGTCCTGCATTTCTGGTTTTTACAATTTTTTCGGATGGCCCTTTTGACCGGTGGGAAATGAGACTTCTTTGTTGTGCACATTTGCATTGCTTGCTTGCTTGGTTGCCCATAAAGTGCGTATGCGTTTTTTCCTGGATATATTCAGGAAAAAACGCATACTCCCTTTTGGGCCAACTGCATCATTGTCGAAATTCTGCCGCTTTTCATGTGCTTTAAAGACGAGTCCAATCTATCTCTTGAAATCTGTTTCTTGCAATTCTGTCTTGCATTCAGATCCTCTTCTTTGCCTTACCTCAACATATTTTTGGACGTTAGTTTTCATTTATAATTCTGCAGGTTTGTGAATTGCAGTGACCCTGAGCTCCATTTTTTAAGTTGCTCTTTTGTGAGCTGACCTCAAAGCCACAGGATTGCTTCAGGCCCTATTTTGGCTCTGGCGAGGTGGGCTGAGCCTTTTTTTAATTCTTATTCTTAATGGGAAATTAGAGTGACATGTGCCCGTCCAAACCCCTACAACTATTCTCTCATTGGTTCCCCCTCTTCCCGTTCATCCTCCTCACAATTTGCAAAATGTGTGAAACAGAAGTTTAAATGTGCTGATTCTCTAAGTGGGGAGATTGTAAGTAACATGGCTGGAATGATGAACAGGAGCACCAGGAGAGGATGAATGAGGTGCATTTTAGACACATCTCCTGATCACATGGTGTACAGTCCTCTGGGTTTTCCATGCATGTTTTAGCTGTAGGAAGATGCCTTGAACCTGCAGATTTGGGACCCATTGAATGGGTACTAGGTAGTATTACTTTAAAGGGTGTGCATTTCCTCACCCAACCTCACATTTCTCTTAGCGTGAACAGTTTCCAGCCTTATGTCTCATCCTGCTGTGGGTCTAGATGTGTTCAATCCATGTTGCATCACCGTCCCTGAGGAAAAGTTGTAAGAGGTTTTCTCTGTCGTTTATTTTTTTCAATTTATTACTATATTGGTTACAGCTGATTTTCAAAGCTCTGTTTCTTGCTGCTGTACATCCACTTGATTCACGTACAGAGAGACATCAATAAATTCTTCTTCAGATTCTTACCAGTCATAGATATTCTTTTCCGGTGACTTGAGTGTGCTGAGTGCAGGTCTTTTAGCTACCGTGTAGGCCTTGTTGATTATCAGTTTGGTATTTGGAATGGTATCTTTGCTAATTTCAACCTCCTGGATGATGCCTCACCCCTCCCCACCTTTCCCGTTTAGCAGCCTTACGCGTGTTTTCTACATATTTGACTATGTTTTTGTTTTGTAATTTATTTCATGTGTAGCCATTTTGGATTCCACCTTTAAGTGATATCTTATGATATGTGTCTTTTTCTTTTTGAATTATGTCACTTAGAATGATCATACGTAACTCCTCCGGAGTTGTTACAACTGGCCATATTTCATTGATTTCCAGGCTGAGTAATATTCCACTCTACATAAGTACCACATCTCTATCCATTTTTTCCCTCCAGAGACATTTAAGTTATATCCTAGTCGAGGATCTTTTAAACAGAGAGGCAGTAAACATTGGGGTGCCTGTGTCCTCTCGATTTTTGTTTTTCCCAAGATATACGCCCATGAGTGCAAGTGCCCTATGCTCTGTAGCTCATTTTTTAGATGCTTTAGTAAACACAATACACTTCTCCAGAATGGCCGTTGGCAATATACATTTCCACTATAAGCCTCACAGGGTTCCCTCTTCTCCTTGCCCTGTCCTGCATTTCTGGTGTTTACACTTTATGAGGATGGCTCTTCTGACTGATGCGAAGTGATATCTTTTGTAGTATTGATTTCCAGTGCCCACCTGTTTGGTTGGCTAAAAAAGTGTATGCCCTTTTCTTGAATATATACAGAAAAAAACGCATACAGCCTTTTTGGCCAACTGCAATGTTGGCAATGTTCAGCCCCTTTTCTTGTGCTTAATGGCGAGTCCTTTCTACCTCCTCAAATCCCTTTACTGCCATTCTCCCTTGCTTACCAATCCTTTTCTCTGACTTTCCTCAAGACATTTTTCAGTGATAGATATTTTCAACTCTGCAGTTTCGTGAATTTTACTGCCCCTGAGTTCCATTGTTCAACTTGTGTTTATGGGAACTGGCCACAAAGCAGTGGGATTTCCTCAAGCCCTATACTGTTTCCACGGGCAACCCTAGCCTTTGGTCAATTCGTCTTCCTGATTGGAAATTAGAGTGACATGTGCCTGTCTGAACACCTAGGACTTGTCTCTCATTGTTCCTCATCCTTCCGCTTCATCCTCTGGACAAATTCCAAACTGTACACAACAGGATGTTGACAGTGCTGACATCTCCAAGTGGGGAGACTGTTAGTAAAGACGCTGGAGGGGTGAACCCGAGCACCAGGAGATGAGGAGATGAGATGCCTTTTCCAAACTCTTCCCGATCAGATGGTATACCATCCTCTGGGTGTGACAGACATGTTTTAGCAGTAGGAAGAGTCCCATTCATGTAAGGAGAACACCAGGGCTTTTTCAAAATCAGTGTCTCCCTGAAACCCAAACTGGGGAATTTTTTAAGCTCCGGCTACACATATGTTCATTAAGGGCCTTGGGAAGTAGGCAGAGTCCAAACTTTAGATGATTGAAGTCTTCAGGGTCAGAAGCACTCACCACCGGCTTCCCTTAGGTTACACTTTAACTGTCATTGATAGATGATGTCAATAAAAATATCTATTCTTTTTCCGATTATTTCCCCTTATAGGTTATTGTAAAATATTGAGTGTAGTTCCCTGTGCTATACAGTAGTTCCTTGTCGATGATCTATTTTATACATAGCAGTGTGTATGTGTTAATTCCAAACTGTTAATTTATCCCTCCTCCCACCTTTCCCCTTTGATAATAATAAATTATAAGATTTTCTACTTCTCAGAAATGGGGGAGCTGAAAGAGAGGTATCATTTTCAATGGAAAAGCATTTAAAACAAGATTGAAGCTTTAACCAAGATTATTAGATGTACATCCTTGGAAAGAAATCACTTCATTTCTCTAATATTGACCTGACAAATAAGACAAACCTTTTCACTGAACTTGCTTATAATAAAGTGATGGAAATATCAAATGGAAGTGTTAGAAACATCTTATTTTACCCGAGCCTTATAAACTGTTCTATGTTAACTACAGTTTGGCTCACACATCTGTTCACTGAAGTTACAATAGTCTCAATTTCTGTTACTGATCCTCCAGAGTGGACCCCAACAAGTGTCCCCCTGCCCAGTGTCATTGGGGCCAACAGATCGAGACTGAGTTTTGTTCACAAGCAAAGGAAACTTTATATTTTGATCAGAGAATGGAGAGGTTTAGAGCATGCACTACCCCGTGGGCTCTGGGCTGGGCTGGGCTGCTGTGTAGAGATCCTGTCAGAGTCAGTGGGAGGGAGGGGGCGGAGCTCTGGAGGGCCGGGTTGGCTGCAGCTCAGGCTCTATATCTCGGAGTCTGCACTGGGCCCCAGGAGCTGAGTTGTCGACCCAGCCATTCTGCACTAGGAAATCTGGTCTGAAGTGCCGGGTGTGGAACCTCTGCATGCGGGACCCTAGGAGCACGTGAAATTAGACAAAGCACAAAGGATAAAAAAGGTCAGACTTGACTTTATTGCCCAGATTCTATTTTTATCTCCCAGGGATTTTTAATGGGCTTTGCTGGGGACAAACCCCTCCTCTGCCTTTTGTCCCGTTCCTCATTCTTGGAGTGCTGAGGGTGCAGACCCTTCTTCTGTAACTGCTGAGTGCTGAGTTGGGAGCCCTCATACCAGGGGACGAGGGTCAGAACTTCTCCCCAGCAGCCTCCAGGTGACGTTGATTGGCCCCAGGACCCCTGCCTCCATGCTCGTCCGCCTGAGCACCAGCATTGGAAGTGTTATAGATTCTAATGACCTTTAAGGGTGCAGGAAAGAGATGTGCAGAGACGCTGTGGGGGCCGATTTCACCTCGCCCCACATTTGTTCGGCCACCTTATGCTGACCGTTTCTGCCAGCCTAGATGCTCTGACCACTAGTCTGCTCTTTCTTCAATTAGGCCCCTGAATTAACGTAAAAACAGCACCAGGTGTCAGAGCCCTGCCCGCTCAACTCCCAGACAGTCCAGGGTCAGTGGTGATCAAGGACCATGATGGCCACTGAGTCAACAGCCTTTTGAAGTAAACAGGAGTCCAGCTGGTCTTATTGGCCACCATCATCATGGTGTCTGTAGGCTTTTCTATGGTGACAGTGTGATATACAGTTCCCCCGCCAAGATTATTAGCTCCCCTCCGGGTGCAGTAAGTCCTGCAAGCAGTAGTCTACTCCTCCGGGACACACTATTGTTGTTTTATGAGAGAAACTCCAGGTCAAGTTATGTTCACACGAGTCGTCATGGTGCCCTGTTGCCCCCGGTTATCTCTCTGGATGTTGGAGTTGGAGGGCCTCCTCACTCGAGGTCGGTGTTCCCACGGAGTGAACCCTGCAACTTCAGGGCATGGTTGGTGATTAGGATCACCACGTGGGGTCCTTTTCCCTTAGGAGGGAGGTGGCCTTTTGGGCTGCTGATTTCCAGGTTTTTAGATACCACCAGTATCTTGGCCAGATGTGGCAGTGGGCCAAGCCCCTTGGTGACTGTAGCTTATCCTACCTGGATGACATTCTTGCGTTGTTCCATTTCAAGTGGTCCCAGTTTTTGCACTAATTCTCCAATGGCGATTCACCTTTCACCGGGAATGGAAAGGTCAAAGGGTTTAGCTCAATTAGGGAGTTCCAGGGCAAGGGTCTGAATTGACTGCTCTTTCCATTCTTGAAAGGCCACTTCTGGATTCTGTTCAAAAGGATCATCATCTTTTCCTTTCAGTGTTTCATATAGAGGCCCAGCTAGTAGACTGTAGTTAGGGATCCAGAAGCAGCAAACCCTGGCCTCCCCAGGAACCCCTAAGCTGTCTTCTAGTTTTAGAAAGGGGTAAGGCTGCAAATGGTTTCTTCCCTTTCCTGGGATGGGCTTCTCTGACCTTGTGTGAGAATGAAGCCCAGGCAGGTCACCGCAGTCTGTGATATTTGAGCTTTTTCTTGGACAACTTCTATCCTTTATTGGCTTGGTAGTTCAGAGGCCTCCTTAGTAGGGCTGGCGATCAGAATGTCATCTGCATATTGAAGGAGGGTTTCCTTTTCCAGAGGTAGAACTTTTTGGTCTTTAGCTAAGCTTTCCCCAAAGATGGTGTGGGAATTTTTGAACCCTTGGGGCAAGACGGCCCGGAAGTATTGTTTTAGTTGTATGTTGTGTCCTGCCACTCACAAGCCAAAATTTCTTGTGACTCTGGGACTAATGGAATACAAAAGAAGGCATCATTGAAGACTAATACAGAATACCATGTCCTGGTGGTTGGTAGAATGACCAGCAGGGTGTAGGAATCAGGAGCAACTGGAGGTATATCCTCGGTGGCTTCACTGACTGTCCTGACATCCTTTACCAGGTCCCCAGCAGCCCATGGGGCTCTCGTGGTCAGGCCAATCCCAGGATATGGAGCTCTCCTGGGCAGGTATCCCACCCCCAACCCAGCCCACGGGGCTCTCATGGTCAGGCCCCTCCCAGGATACAGAGCTACCCTTGCAGGTACCGTGGCAGGGCTGGGCACACAGGAACCGTGCACATAGCCCTCATTGAAGAGCACCCCCAGCTCACCTGTCGCTCAGAGCTGACCCAGAGCACCTCAGAGCAGGACTTGAACTAACAAACAGCAGCTGCGACAGGTCTGTGACCCTGGGCATCACTCTGTGTGGCCTCCCTCCACCTGGTCTTCCAGAGACTTCCACTGCACCCAGGGCACCAGGCCTCTGTCTCCAACCACCACCCACCCCTCCTCTCCCTGACTCCTGGGTTCCTGCCATTAGGAGAGGGTTTTCTTGAAGTTGTCTCCCACTCATGGGCCAGATAAAATGATTAGAAAACAAGCCAAAGCTGCAGCCCCTTGTCTATCCTGACTCTCAGGAGCCCACACCTGTTCCTTGGACCTGGCCGGTTCAGCAAGTTCCATTTTCTGCAACTGTGAGCCCCTGAGGGGTGATGATTGGCTGACCTGGGCAGCCTTACCGTGCCGGCCAGCCCTCCCCAGGTGTGCCTGTGTTGAGATCAATATAAATACCACTGCAGGCAGCAAGAGCCCCTGCAGCTGTGCCTGACGCCATTTTCTCTGCCCTGTCAGCAGTCTCGGGGCTGGGCTGGTGGGAGGGAGTGAGAGGCCACGGCTTTGTGGGTGGCCCAGTGTGAGTGGGGCTCTGCTGGACTTTCTGCAGCAGTTGCCAGGCTGCCACCTGCTAAAGAAGAGGATGTGTCACCCATACCTGCTGCTGGAATTTCTCCCTGGGCAGAGGTGAGGAAGGAAAAAAGCAGTGGGGGCAGGGACAGGACGGGTATCTCAGGCAGGGAAATGGAAATCTTCCAGAAGAGCACCCAGGGCCAGGACCATCCTGGCTGGCCTGCAGGCACCAAGTCAGCTGGCATGCTGTCACTCGTGTGGCTCCATGGCCCTTCCTCTAGGCTTTCAAGTCCTTGTATATATTCAGGTGTTTTACCTGGGAAGGGTGGGAACAGTTCAGCAGCAACTTGCCTGGGGCTCAGCTCACGTTTACTCACAGATGCCTCGGCACGGTGCCCCAGCTTTGTAATGAGGACGCTTGTTGTGTGGGGGCTGCTGGCTGAATGGGAGACGATTCCCCACCACTGACCAACTTCAGAATTGTTTACAACTGGAGCAAGTGCCCTGATACGGTTTTCCTCTGAGTAACTGGTGGGTTCTGTTTTTTTTTTTCTCTTTTTCGTTTCTGGTTCAAGGTAGATTTTATTCCTCTTTTTCATATTTACAGATATAAGCATGGAAATAATTTATTCATATAAATACATGTATGTGAAGGGAATAATTGTTTTTTCTGTTTTATTTTTTAAATTTTATTTCTTTTTAATTTTGAATTTTATTTTATATTTTTATACAGCAGGTTCTTATTGGTTATCTATTTTATACATATAAATGTTTACATGCCAATCCCAATCTCTCAACTCCTCCCACCACCACCCCTCCAAGAGCTTTCCCCCCTTGTTGTCCATACGATTGTTGTCTACATCTGTTGCTCTACTTATGCCTTGCAAAACTGTTAATCTGTACAGTTTTTCTAGGTTCCACATATATGCATGAATATACAAGATTTGTTTTTCTCTTTCTGACTTACTTCACTCTGTATGACAGTCTCTAGATCCATCGACGTCTCTACAAATGACCCAATTTCATTCCTTTCATGTCTTAGTAATATTCCATTTTATATATGTGCCACATCTTTATGCATTCGTCTGTCTGTGGGCATTTAGGTTGCTTCCATTACCTCGATATTGTAAATAGTGATGCAATGAACATTGCGGTGAATGTCTCTTTTTGATTTATGGTTTTGTCTGGGTATATGTCCAGTACTGGGATTGCTGTATCATATGGTAATTCTATTATTAGTTTCTTAAAAAACTCCATATTGTTCTCCATAGTGACTGTATCAATTTATATTCCCAACAATAGTGGAAGAGGCTTCCTTTTCTCCACACCCTTTCCAGCATTTGTTGTTTGTAGATTTTCAGATGATGCCCATTCTAACAGGTGTGAGGTGATACCTCATTGTTGAGTCCATTTCGTTGAGCAAGGGGTAGGTCTTGTCTATTACATATTTGGCTTATGGAACGGTATCTGTGCTAATTTCAAACTCTGGTTTTATGCAGCACCCCAACTCACCTTTCCCCTTAAGCAAGCATAAGTTGGTTTTCTAAACTTGAGACCCTGTTCTGTTTTGTAATTCAGTTCATGTGTAGCCAAGTTTACATTCCGTGCATTAGTGATACCTTATGATGTTTCTTTTTCTGTGTGACTTATTTCACTTAGAATCATCGTGCCTCAATCCACTCATTATGTTGGTACAGGCCTGGTGACACAGATTTCATTGCTGAGTGGTATTCTGTTGTACGTAAGTACCACAACTTCTTTATCAATTATATGTTCTCTGGGATATTTAACTTGTACTGTAGAAGAGGTTCCTGTAAACAGAGCCATCCCAAATTTTGGGGTGGCTCTGTATTTTTGATTTTAATTTCCCTAAGCTATAGGACCATAAGTGGAAATGCCCTAGACTCTGTTACTTTGTTTTTCAGATGTATCAGGAAACACCATACACTTCTCCAGAGTGGCTTTTGGCAATTTACATCCCGCCCATCAGCATAACAAGGCTCCTTTTTCCCCATGGCCTGTCTTGCCTTTCTGGATTTTACACTTTTCTCAGATGGCCCTTTAGACCGGGGGGAAGTGACACTTCATAGTAGTTCGGATTTCCATTGCAAGCTTGCTTGGTTTGCCAAAAAGGGCGTATGTGTTTTTTCCTGAATATATTCAGGAACAAACTCATACGCCCTTTTTTGCCAAGTGCATCATTGTCGATGTTCTGCCTCTTTTCCTATGCTTTAAATGCAAATCCAGTCTCCCTCCTGAAATCGGTTTACTGAAATTCTGCCCCGCTTTCAAGTCCCTTTGCAGCCTTACTTCAATATATTTTTGGATGTTATCTGTCATTTATAACTCTGCAGGTTTGTGATTTACAGGGCCCCTGAACTCCTTTCTTCAACTCGCTTTCTTGTGAGCTGGCCGCAAACCCGCAAGACTGCTGCAGGCCCTAATCTGCTTCTGGCAGGGCATGCTGAGCCTTTGGTTAATTCCTCTTCCTGGTGGGAAATGAGTGTTAAATATGCCCGTCCAGACACCTACCTCACTCTCAACCCCTTGGTGATGTGGGTCCTCTGGTTTGTGGCCACCTTTGCTGGGATCCTTACCTTTCGATGATGTGGCCCCACTAGTGTGAGGACACTCCTGCCTGGTTCTCATCCACGTGGTTATGTGGACCCCCTGGTGAGAGTCTGTTCCTGGCTGTGTTCCTCACCCTTCTGTGAGGGAGACCGTCTGCTGATAGGTCACTCCTGCATGGCTGGCACACATTGCCTTGGTGAAGTCAGCCGTGTGGTGGCAGTTGGAGCGTGCTGGGAATCTCCTCCCCCCGGTGATGAGGGCCCTCTTGCGTCAGTCCCTAACTGCTGGGCTCACCAACTTTTCTTAGTGAGCCCAGTGATGCTTTGGCACTCCTCTTAGGATCCCATCTCCATGGGGATGTGGGCCTTCTGCTCTGAGGTCCCAACGGCTGGTTCTCCACATTTTCATGATGTAGGCTCTCTGGTGTTAGTTCACAGAGGCCTGGATCCCATAGCCTCTGTGCTCTTGGCCGCCTGCTGGGAGGTTCCAACTGCTGGATTCCTCACTTTTTTAATATTTTGGGCCCTCTGTTGTGAGGATCCTCCTGCCTGCCTCACTCCCAGCCCCTTCGTGATGTGTGTCCTCTGGTTTGAGGCCGCATGTGCTGGGATCCTCACCTTTCGATGATGTGGGACCAATGGTCTTAGGAGACTCCTGCCTGGTTCACATCCCCTTGGTGATGTGGGCCCTCTGGTGAGAGTCTGATCCTGGCTGTGTTCCTCACCCTTCTGTGAGGTGGGCCCTCTGCTGTGAGGTCACTCCTGCCGGGCTGGCACATATCGCATTGGTGACGTTGGCCCTCTGGTGGCAGCTGGAACCTGCTGTGAGCGTCCTCCCCTCGGTGATGAGTGCCCTCTAGCGTCAGGCCCTAACTTCTGAGCACCCCACGTTTTCTGATGTGAGCCCAGTGATGCCAGGACACTCCTGTCATGTTCCCATCACCATGGGGATGTGGGCATTCTGCTCTGAGGTCCCAATGTCTGGGTTGCTCACAGTTTCATGATGTGGGCTGTCTGGTGTTCGTTCACTCCGGCCTGGATCCCCTAGCCTCTGTGCTCTGGGCCACCTGCTGGGAGGTTCCAACTGCTGGATTCCTCACCTTTCTTATTTTTTAGCCCTCTGTTGTGAGGCTCCTCCTGCCTGCCTCACACCCAGCCCCTTGGTGATGGGTGTCCTATGGTTTGAAGCCACATGTTCTGATGTGGCCCTACTCATGTGAGGACACTCCTGCCTGGTTCCAATCCATTTGGTGATGTGGGCCCTCTGGTGCGAGTCTGATCCTGACTGGGTTCGTCACACTTCTCTGAGGTGGGCCCTCTGCTGTGAGGTCATTCGTGCCTGGTTGGCACACATCGCCTTGGCGATGTCAGCCCTCTGGTGGCAGTTGGAGCCTGCTGGGAGCCTCCTTCCCTTGGTGATGAGGGTCCTCTGGCGTCAGGCCCTAAATGCTGGTCTCCCAAAATTTTCTGATATGTTCTCAGTGGTACAAGGACACTCCTACCAGATTTCCATCCCCATGGGGATGTGGGCCTCCTGCTCTGAGGTCCCAATGGCTGCGTTTCTCAGTTTCATGACATGGGCCCTCTTCTGTGAGTTCACTGTGGCCTGGATACCATAGCCTCGGTGCTCTAGGCTGCCTGCTGTGAGGTTCCAACTGCTGGATTCCTCACTATTTTATTCTGTGGGCACAGTGTTGTGAGGCTACTCCTGCCTGCCTCACTCCAAGGCCCTTGGAGATGTGGGTCCTCTGGTTTGAGGACACATGTGCTGAGTACCTCACCTTTCGATGATGTGGCCCCACTGGTGTGAAGACACTCCTGCCTGGTTCCCATCCCCTTGGTGATGTGGGCCCTCTGGTAAGAGTCTGATGTTGGCTGGGTTTCTCACCCTTCTGTGAGGTGGGACCTCTGCTGCGAGGTAAGTCCTGCCTGGCTTGCTCACGTTGCCTTGGCATTGTGAGCCCTCAGGTGGCAGTTGGAGCCTGCTGGGAATCTCCTCCCCTCGGTTATGAGAACTCTGGTTAAAACACATATGCACTTTTTTGCCAAGTGCATTATTTTCCAAGTTCTGTCTCTTTTCCTATGCTTTAAGAGCGACTACCGTGTACCTTCTGAAATCGGTTTCCTGCAATTCTGCCCCACTTTCAAGTCCTCTTGGCAGCCTTACTTCAATATATTTTTGGACGATAGCTGTCATTTATAACTTTGCAAGTTTGTGAATTACAGTGTCCCTGAGCTCCTTTCTTCAACTCGCTTTCTTGTGAGCTGGCCGCAACACCACAGGATTGCTTCAGGCCCTAGTGTGGTTCCGGCACAGCACGCTGAGCCTTTGGTTAATTCCTCTTCCTGGTGGGAAATGAGAGTTAAATTTGCCCGTCCAGACACCTCCAGCTAGTCTCTCATTGGTTCTCCCTATTCCTGTTCATCTTCCGCAGTAATTGCAAACTGGGCCAAACAGGAGGTTAAAGGCACTGACTCTCGAAGTGGGGAGAGTGTTAGTAAAGCGTCTGGAATGTTGCAACCGAGTACCAGGGGATGAAAACTGAGACACATTTGAACATGTTTCCCGATCACACGGTGGATCATACTCTGGGTTCCACATGCATGTTTTAGCTGAAGGAAGAATCCCTTAAACCTGGAGAGTTGAGACCCATGGAATGGGTACCATGCAATATGACTTCAAAGGGTCTGCATTTGCTCACCGATCCTCACCAATCCTATCACTGCTGCGCTTATGCCGCTGTACACATGCTTGATTCTCTTTTGGAGACATATAAATCCATAGGTTTTAAGATACTTACTAGTCAGGTATATTCTTAGGCGTTTAATATGGGGTGTTGAGTCCACTTCCTTGAGCAAGCAGTAGCTCTTGTCTATTACATATTTGGCTTATGGAACGGTATCTGTGCTCATTTCAATCTCTGGTTTTATGCAGCACCCCAACTCACCTTTCCCCTTAAGCAAGCATAGGTTGGTTTTGTACATTTGAGACCCTGTTCTGTTTTGTAATTCATTTCCTGTGTAGCCAAGTTTACATTCCGTGTATTAGTGATATCTTATGATGTTTCTTTTTCTGTGTGACTTATATCACTTAGAATCATCGTACCTGAATACACTCATTATGCTGCTACGGGCCTGATGACATAGATTTCATTGCTGAGTGATATTGCATTGTACGTAAGTACCACAATTTCTTTATGCGTTTTTCGCTTTCTGCGATATTGAACTTGTACCGTAAACGAGGTTCTTGTTATCAGAGCCATCTCAAACTTTGGGGTGGCTGTGTCATTTTGATTTTAATTTCCCTAAGCTATAGGACCATAAGTGGAAGTGCCCTAGGCTCTGTTGCTTTGCTTTTTAGATGTTTCAGGAAACACCATGCACTTCTCCAGAGTGGCTGTTGTCAATTTACATCCCGCCCATCAGCATAACAAGGCTCCCAGTTCTCCATGGCCTGTGCTGCCTTTCTGGATTTTACACTTTTTTCAGATGGCCCTTTTGACCGGGGGGCAGTGAGACTTCATTGTAGTGCAGATATCCTTTGCAAGCTTGCTTGCTTGGCCAAAAAGGGCGTATGCGTTTTTTCCTGAATATATTCAGGAAAAAACGCATACGCCCTTTTTGGCCAAGTGCATCATTGTGGACGTTCTGCCTCTTTTCCTATGCTTTACATGCAATTCCAGTCTACCTCCTGAAATAGGTTTCCTGCAATTCTGCTCCACTTTCAAGTCCTCTTGGCAGCCTTACTTCAATATATTTTTGGACGATAGCTGTCATTTATAACTCTGCAGGTTTGTGAATGACAGTGTCCCTGAGCTCCTTTCTTCAACTCGCTTTCTTGTGAGCTGGCCGCAACACCGCAGTATTGCTTCAGTCCCTAGTGTGGTTCCGGCATGGTATGCTGAGCCTTTGGTTAATTCCTCTTCCTGGTGGGAAATGAGAGTTAAATTTGCCCGTCCAGACACCTGCAGCTAGTCTCTCATTGGATCTCCCTATTGCTGTTAATCTTCCGCAGAAATAGCAAACTGGGCCAAACAGGAGGTTAAAGGCACTGACTCTCCAAGTGGGGAGAGTGTTAGTAAAGCATCTGGAACGTTGCACCCAAGTACCAGGGGACGAAAACTGAGACACATTTGAACACGTATCCCGATCACACGGTGGATTATGCTCTGGGTTCCACATGAATGTTTTAGCTGAAGGAAGAATCCCTTAAACCTGGAGAGTTGAGACCCATGGAATGGGTACCATGCAATATGACTTCAAAGGGTCTGCATTTGCTCACCGAACCTCACCAATCCTATCACTGCTGCGTTTATGCCGCTGTACACACGCTTGATTCTCTTTCGGAGACATATAAATCCATAGGTTTTAAGATTCTTACTAGTCATGTATATTCTTAGGCGTTTAATATGGGGTGTTGAGTCCACTTCGTTGAGCAAGGAGTAGCTCTTGTCTATTACATATTTGGCTTACGGAACGGTATCTGTGCTAATTTCAATCTCTGGTTTTATGCAGCACCCCAACTCACCTTTCCCCTTAAGCAAGCATAAGTTGGTTTTCTACATTTGAGATCCTGTTCTGTTTTGTAATTCAGTTCCTGTGTAGCCAAGTTTACATTCCGTGTAGTAGTGATATCTTATGATGTTTCTTATTCTCTGTGAATTATTTCACTTAGAATCATCGTACCTGAATCCACTCATTATGCTGCTACGGGCCTGATGACATAGATTTCATTGCTGAGTGATATTGCATTGTACGTAAGTACCACAACTTCTTTATCCATTTTTCGCTTTCTGTGATATTGAACTTGTACCGTAAACGAGGTTCTTGTAAACAGAGCTGTCCCAAACGTTGGGGTGGCTGTGTCTTTTTGATTTTAATTTCTGTAAGCTATAGGACCATAAGTGGAAGTGCCCTAGGCTCTGTTGTTTTGTTTTTTAGATATTTCAGGAAACACCATACACTTCTCCAGAGTGGCTGTTGGTGATTTACATCCCGCCCATCAGCATAACAAGGCTCCCAGTTCTCCATGGCCTGTCCTGCCTTTCTGGGTTTTACAGTTTTTTCAGATGGCCCTTTTGCCCGGGGGGAAGTGAGACTTCATTGTAGTGCAGATTTCCTTTGCAAGCTTGCTTGGTTGGCCTAAAAGTGCGTATGCGTTTTTTCCTGAATATATTCAGGAAAAAACGCATACCCCTTTTTTGGCCAAGTGCATTATTGTGGACGTTCTGCCTCTTTTCCTATGCTTTACATGCAATTCCAGTCTACCTCCTGAAATTGGTTTCCTGCAATTCTGCCCCGCTTTCAAGTCCTCTTGGCAGCCTCACTTCAATATATTTTTGGACGATAGCTTTCATTTATAACGCTGCATGTTTGTGAATGACAGTGCCCCTGAGCTCCTTTCCTCAACTCGCTTTCTTGTGAGCTGGACGCAACACCGCAGGATTGCTTCAGGCCCTAGTGTGGTTCCGGCACGGCACGCTGAGCCTTTGGTTAATTCCTCTTCCTGGTGGGAATTGAGAGTTAAATTTGCCCATCCACACACCTCCAGCTAGTCTCTCATTGGTTCTCCCTATTTTTGTTCATCTTCCGCAGAAATTGCAAACTGGGCCAAACAGGAGGTTAAAGGCACTGACTCTCCAACTGGGGAGAGTGTTAGTAAAGCGTCTGGAATGCTGCACCCGAGTACCAGGGGACAAAAACTGAGACACATTTGAACACGTTTCCCGATCACACGGTGGATCATACTCTGGGTTTCACATGCATGTTTTAGCTGAAGGAAGAATCCCTTAAACGTGGAGAGTTGAGACCCATGGAATGGCTACCATGCAATATCACTTCAAAGGGTCTGCATTTGCTCACCAAACCTCACCAATCCTTTCACTGCTGCGTTTATGCCGCTGTACACACGCTTGATTCTCTTTTGGAGACATATAAATCCATAGGTTTCAATATTCTTACTAGTCAGGTATATTCTTAGGCGTTTAATATGAGGTGTTGTGTCCACTTCGTTGAGCAAGGAGTAGCTCTTGTCTATTACATATTTGGCTTATGGAACGGTATCTGTGCTAATTTCAATCTCTGGTTTTATGCAGCAACCCAACTCACCTTTCTCCTTAAGCACGCATAAGTTGGTTTTCTACATTTGAGACCCTGTTCTGTTTTGTAATTCAGTTCCTGTGTAGCCAAGTTTACATTCCGTGTAGTAGTGATATCTTATGATGTTTCTTTTTCTGTGTGACTTATTTTACTTAGAATTATTGTACCTGAATCCACTCATGATGCTGCTACGGGCCTGATGACATAGATTTCATTGCTGAGTGATATTGCATTGTAGGTAAGTACCACAACTTCTTTATCCATTTTTCGCTTTCTGTGATATTGAACTTGTCCAGTAAACGAGGTTCTTGTAAACAGAGCCGTCCCAAACTTTGGGGTGGCTGTGTCTTTTTGATTTTAATTTCCCTAAGCTATAGGACCATAAGTGGAAGTGCCCTAGGCTCTGTTGCTTTGTTTTGTAGAATTTTCAGGAAACACCATACACTTCTCCAGAGTGGCTGTTGGCAATTTACATCCTGCCCATCAGCATAACAAGGCTCCCAGTTCTCCATGGCCTGTCCTGCCTTTCTGGATTTTACACTTTTTTCAGATGGCCCTTTTGACCGGGGGGCAGTGAGACTTCATTGTAGTGCAGATTTCCTTTGCAAGCTTGCTTGGTTGGCCAAAAAGGGCGTATGCGTTTTTTCCTGAATATATTCAGGAAAAAACGCATACGCCCTTTTTGGCCAAGTGCATCATTGTGGACGTTCTGCCTCTTTTCCTATGCTTTACATGCAATTCCAGTCTACCTCCTGAAATCGGTTTCCTGCAATTCTGCCCCGCTTTCAAGTCCTCTTGGCAGCCTTACTTCAATATATTTTTGGACGATAGCTGTCATTTATAACTCTGCAGGTTTGTGAATTACAGTGCCCCTGAGCTCCTTTCTTCAACTCGCTTTCTTGTGAGCTGGCCGCAACACCTCAGGATTGCTTCAGGCCCTAGTGTGTTTCCGGCATGGCATTTTTCAGTGATAGATATTTTCAACTCTGCAGTTTCGTGAATTTTACTGCCCCTGAGTTCCATTGTTCAACTGGTGTTTATGGGAACTGGCCACAAAGCAGTGGGATTTCCTCAAGCCCTATACTGTTTCCATGGGCAACCCTAGCCTTTGGTCAATTCGTCTTCCTGATTGGAAATTAGAGTGACATGTGCCTGTCTGAACACCTAGGACTTGTCTCTCATTGTTCCTCATCCTTCCGCTTCATCCTCTGGACAAATTCCAAACTGTACACAACAGGATGTTGACAGTGCTGACATCTCCAAGTGGGGAGACTGTTAGTAAAGACGCTGGAGGGGTGAACCCGAGCACCAGGAGATGAGGAGATGAGATGTCTTTTCCAAACTCTTCCCGATCAGATGGTATACCATCCTCTGGATGTGACAGACATGTTTTAGCAGTAGGAAGAGTCCCATTCATGTAAGGAGAACACCAGGGCTTTTTCAAAATCAGTGTCTCCCCGAAACCCAAACTGGGGAGTTTTTTAAGCTACGGCTACACATATGTTCATTAAGGGCCTTGGGAAGTAGGCAGAGTCCAAACTTTAGATGATTGAAGTCTTCAGGGTCAGAAGCACTCACCACCGGCTTCCCTTAGGTTACACTTTAACTGTCATTGATTGATGATGTCAATAAAAATATCTATTCTTTTTCCGATTATTTCCCCTTATAGGTTATTGCAAAATATTGAGTGTAGTTCCCTGTGCTATACAGTAGTTCCTTGTTGATGATCTATTTTATACATAGCAGTGTGTATGTGTTAATTCCAAACTGTTAATTTATCCCTCCTCCCACCTTTCCCCTTTGATAATAATAAATTATAAGATTTTCTACTTCTCAGAAATGGGGGAGCTGAAAGAGAGGTATCATTTTCAATGGAAAAGCATTTAAAACAAGATTGAAGCTTTAACCAAGATTATTAGATGTACATCCTTGGAAAGAAATCACTTCATTTCTCTAATATTGACCTGACAAATAAGACAAACCTTTTCACTGAACTTGCTTATAATAAAGTTATGGAAATATCAAATGGAAGTGTTAGAAACATCTTATTTTACCCGAGCCTTATAAACTGTTCTATGTTAACTACAGTTTGGCTCACACATCTGTTCATTGAAGTTACAATAGTCTCAATTTCTGTTACTGATCCTCCAGAGTGGACCCCAACAAGGGTCCCCCTGCCCAGTGTCATTGGGGCCAACAGATCGAGACTGAGTTTGGTTCCCAAGCAAAGGAAACTTTATATTTTGATCAGAGAATGGAGAGGTGAGAGCATGCACTACCCCGTGGGCTGTGGGCTGGGCTGCTGTGTAGAGATCCTGTCAGAGTCAGTGGGAGGGAGGGGGCGGAGCTCTGGAGGGCCGGGTTGGCTGCAGCTCAGGCTCTATATCTCGGAGTCTGCACTGGGCCCCAGGAGCTGAGGTGTCGACCCAGCCATTCTGCACTAGGAAATCTGGTCTGAAGTGCCGGGTGTGGAACCTCTGCATGCGGGACCCTAGGAGCACGTGAAATTAGACAAAGCACAAAGGATAAAAAAGGTCAGACTTGACTTTATTGCCCAGATTCTATTTTTATCTCCCAGGGATTTTTAATGGGCTTTGCTGGGGACAAACCCCTCCTCTGCCTTTTGTCCCGTTCCTCATTCTTGGAGTGCTGAGGGTGCAGACCTTTCTTCTGTAACTGCTGAGTGCTGAGTTGGGAGCCCTCATACCAGTGGACGAGGGTCAGAACTTCTCCCCAGCAGCCTCCAGGTGACGTTGATTGGCCCCAGGACCCCTGCCTCCCTGCTCGTCCGCCTGAGCACCAGCATTGGAAGTGTTATAGATTCTAATGACCTTTAAGGGTCCAGGAAGGAGATGTGCAGAGACGCTGTGGGGGCCGATTTCACCCCGCCCCACATTTGTTCGGCCACCTTAGGCTGACCGTTTCTGCCAGCCTAGATGCTCTGACCAGTAGTCTGCTCTTTCTTCAATTAGGCCCCTGAATTAACGTAAAAACAGCACCAGGTGTCAGAGCCCTGCCCGCTCAACTCCCAGACAGTCCAGGGTCAGTGGTGATCAAGGACCATGATGGCCACTGAGTCAACAGCCTTTTGAAGTAAACAAGAGTCCAGCCGGTCTTATTGGCCACCATCATCACGGTGTCTGTAGGCTTTTCTATGGTGACAGTGTGATATACAGTTCCCCCGCCAAGATTATTAGCAGTAAGTCCTGCAAGCAGTAGTCTACTCCTTCGGGACACACTATTGTTGTTTTATGAGAGAAACTCCAGGTCAAGTGATGTTCACACGAGTCGTCATGGTGCCCTGTTGCCCCCGGTTATCTCTTTGGATGTTGGAGTTGGAGGGCCTCCTCACTCGAGGTCGGTGTGCCCACGGAGCGAACCCTACAACTTCAGGGCATGGTTGGTGATTAGGATCACCACGTGGGGTCCTTTCCCCTTAGGAGGGAGGTGGCCTTTTGGGCTGCTGATTTCCAGGTTTTTAGATACCGCCAGTATCTTGGCCAGATGTGGCAGTGGGCCAAGCCCCTTGGTGACTGTAGTTTATCCTACCTGGATGGCATTCTTGCGTTGTTCCATTTCAAGTGGTCCCAGTTTTTGCACTAATTCTCCAATGGCGATTCACCTTTCACCGGGAATGGAAAGGTCAAAGGGTTTAGCTCAATTAGGGAGTTCCAGGGCAAGGGTCTGAATTGACTGCTCTTTCCATTCTTGAAAGGCCACTTCTGGATTCTGTTCAAAAGGATCATCATCTTTTCCTTTCAGTGTTTCATATAGAGGCCCAGCTAGTAGACTGTAGTTAGGGATCCAGAAGCAGCAAACCCTGGCCTCCCCAGGAACCCCTAAGCTGTCTTCTAGTTTTAGAAAGGGGTAAGGCTGCAAATGGTTTCTTCCCTTTCCTGGGATGGGCTTCTCTGACCTTGTGTGAGAATGAAGCCCAGGCAGGTCACCGCAGTCTGTGATATTTGAGCTTTTTCTTGGACAACTTCTATCCTTTATTGGCTTGGTAGTTCAGAGGCCTCCTTAGTAGGGCTGGCGATCAGAATGTCATCTGCATATTGAAGGAGGGTTTCCTTTTCCAGAGGTAGAACATTTCGGTCTTTAGCTAAGCTTTCCCCAAAGATGGTGTGGGAATTTTTGAACCCTTGGGGCAAGATGGCCCGGAAGTATTGTTTTAGTTGTATGTTGAGTCCTGCCACTCACAAGCCAAAATTTCTTGTGACTCTGGGACTAATGGAATACAAAAGAAGGCATCATTGAAGACTAATACAGAATACCATGTCCTGGTGGTTGGTAGAATGACCAGCAGGGTGTAGGAATCAGGAGCACCTGGAGGTATATCCTCGGTGGCTTCACTGACTGTCCTGACATCCTTTACCAGGTCCCCAGCAGCCCATGGGGCTCTCGTGGTCAGGCCAATCCCAGGATATGGAGCTCTCCTGGGCAGGTACCCCACCCCCAACCCAGCCCACGGGGCTCTCATGGTCAGGCCCCTCCCAGGATACAGAGCTACCCTTGCAGGTACCGTGGCAGGGCTGGGCACACAGGAACCGTACACATAGCCCTCATTGAAGAGCACCCCCAGCTCACCTGTCGCTCAGAGCTGACACAGAGCACCTCAGAGCAGGACTTGAACTAACAAACAGCAGCTCCGACAGGTCTGTGGCCCTGGGCATCACTCTGTGTGGCCTCCCTCCACCTGGTCTTCCAGAGACTTCCACTGCACCCAGGGCACCAGGCCTCTGTCTCCAACCACCACCCACCCCCTCCTCTCCCTGACTCCTGGGTTCCTGCCATTAGGAGAGGGTTTTCTTGAAGTTGTCTCCCACTCATGGGCCAGATAAAATGATTAGAAAACAAGCCAAAGCTGCAGCCCCTTGTCTATCCTGACTCTCAGGAGCCCACACCTGTTCCTTGGACCTGGCCGGTTCAGCAAGTTCCATTTTCTGCAACTGTGAGCCCCTGAGGGGTGATGATTGGCTGACCTGGGCAGCCTTACCGTGCCGGCCAGCCCTCCCCAGGCGTGCCTGGGTTGAGATCAATATAAATACCACTCCAGGCAGCAAGAGCCCCTGCAGCCTTGCCTGACGCCATTTTCTCTGCCCTGTCAGCAGTCTCGGGGTTGGGCTGGTGGGAGGGAGTGAGAGGCCATGGCTTTGTGGGTGGCCCAGTGTGAGTGGGGCTCTGCTGGACTTTCTGCAGCAGTTGCCAGGCTGCCACCTGCTAAAGAAGAGGATGTGTCACCCATACCTGCTGCTGGAATTTCTCCCTGGGCAGAGGTGAGGAAGGAAAAAAGCAGTGGGGGCAGGGACAGGACGGGTATCTCAGGCAGGGAAATGGAAATCTTCCAGAAGAGCACCCAGGGCCAGGACCATCCTGGCTGGCCTGCAGGCACCAAGTCAGCTGGCATGCTGTCACTCGTGTGGCTCCATGGCCCTTCCTCTAGGCTTTCAAGTCCTTGTATATATTCAGGTGTTTTACCTGGGAAGGGTGGGAACAGTTCAGCAGCAACTGGCCTGGGGCTCAGCTCACGTTTACTCACAGATGCCTCGGCACGGTGCCCCAGCTTTGCAATGAGGACGCTTGTTGTGTGGGCGCTGCTGGCTGAATGGGAGACGATTCCCCACCACTGACCAACTTCAGAATTGTTTACAACTGGAGCAAGTGCCCTGATACGGTTTTCCTCTGAGTAACTGGTGGGTTCTGTTTTTTTTTTTTTCTCTTTTTCGTTTTTGGTTCAAGGTAGATTTTATTCCGCTTTTTTGTATTTACAGATATAAACATGGAAATAATTTATTCATATAAATACATGTATGTGAAGGGAATAATTGTTTTTTCTGTTTTATTTTTTAAATTTTATTTCTTTTTAATTTTGAATTTTATTTTATATTTTTATACAGCAGGTTCTTATTGGTTATCTATTTTATACATATAAATGTTTACATGCCAATCCCAATCTCTCAACTCCTCCCACCACCACCCCCCCGAAGAGCTTTCCCCCCTTGTTGTCCATACAATTGTTGTCTACATCTGTTGCTCTATTTATGCCTTGCAAAACGGTTAATCTGTACAGTTTTTCTAGGTTCCACATATATGCATGAATATACAAGATTTGTTTTTCTCTTTCTGACTTACTTCACTCTGTATGACAGTCTCTAGATCCATCGACGTCTCTACAAATGACCCAATTTCATTCCTTTCATGGCTTAGTAATATTCCATTTTATATATGTACCACATCTTTATGCATTCGTCTGTCTGTGGGCATTTAGGTTGCTTCCATTACCTCGATATTGTAAATAGTGATGCAATGAACATTGCGTTGAATGTCTCTTTTTGATTTATGGTTTTGTCTGGGTATATGTCCAGTACTGGGATTGCTGTATCATATGGTAATTCTATTATTAGTTTCTTAAGAAACTCCATATTGTTCTCCATAGTGACTGTATCAATTTATATTCCCAACAATAGTGGAAGAGGCTTCCTTTTCTCCACACCCTTTCCAGCATTTGTTGTTTGTAGATTTTCAGATGATGCCCATTCTAACAGGTGTGAGGTGATACCTCATTGTTGAGTCCATTTCGTTGAGCAAGGGGTAGGTCTTGTCTATTACATATTTGGCTTATGGAACGGTATCTGTGCTAATTTCAAACTCTGGTTTTATGCAGCACCCCAACTCACCTTTCCCCTTAAGCAAGCATAAGTTGGTTTTCTAAACTTGAGACCCTGTTCTGTTTTGTAATTCAGTTCATGTGTAGCCAAGTTTACATTCCGTGCATTAGTGATACCTTATGATGTTTCTTTTTCTGTGTGACTTATTTCACTTAGAATCATCGTGCCTCAATCCACTCATTATGCTGGTACAGGCCTGGTGACACAGATTTCATTGCTGAGTGGTATTCTGTTGTACGTAAGTACCGCAACTTCTTTATCAATTATTTGTTCTCTGGGATATTTAACTTGTACTGTAGAAGAGGTTCCTGTAAACAGAGCCATCCCAAATTTTGGGGTGGCTGTGTCTTTTTGATTTTAATTTCCCTAAGCTATAGGACCATAAGTGGAAATGCCCTAGACTCTGTTGCTTTGTTTTTCAGATGTATCAGGAAACACCATACACTTCTCCAGAGTGGCTTTTGGCAATTTACATCCCGCCCATCAGCATAACAAGGCTCCTTTTTCCCCATGGCCTGTCTTGTCTTTCTGGATTTTACACTTTTCTCAGATGGCCCTTTAGACCGGGGGAAAGTGACACTTCATAGTAGTTCGGATATCCATTGCAAGCTTGCTTAGTTTGCCAAAAAGGGCGTATGTGTTTCTTCCTGAATATATTCAGGAACAAACTCATATGCCCTTTTTTGCCAAGTGCATCATTACGGATGTTCTGCCTCTTTTCCTATGCTTTACATGCAATTCCAGTCTACCTCCTGAAATCGGTTTCCTGAAATTCTGCCCCGCTTTCAAGTCCTCTTCGCAGCCTTACTTCAATATATTTTTGGACGTTATCTGTCATTTATAACTCTGCAGGTTTGTGAATTACAGGGCCCCTGAGCTCCTTTCTTCAACTCGCTTTCTTGTGAGCTGGCCGCAAACCCGCAAGACTGCTTCAGGCCCTAATCTGCTTCTGGCAGGGCACGCCGAGCCTTTGGTTAATTCCTCTTCCTGGTGGGAAATGAGTGTTAAATATGCCCGTCCAGACACCTACCTCACTCTCAACCCCTTGGTGATGTGGGTCCTCTGGTTTGTGGCCACCTTTGCTGGGTTCCTCACCTTTCGATGATGTGGCCCCACTAGTGTGAGGACACTCCTGCCTGGTTCTCATCCACGTGGTTATGTGGACCCCCTGGTGAGAGTCTGTTCCTGGCTGTGTTCCTCACCCTTCTGTGAGGGAGACCCTCTGCTGATAGGTCACTCCTGCATGGCTGGCACACATTGCCTTGGTGAAGTCAGCCGTGTGGTGGCAGTTGGAGCGTGCTGGGAATCTCCTCCCACCGGTGATGAGGGCCCTCTTGCGTCAGGCCCTAACTGTTGGGCTCACCAACTTTTCTTAATGAGCCCAGTGATGCTTTGGCACTCCTCTTAGGATCCCATCTCCATGGGGATGTGGGTCTTCTGCTCTGAGGTCCCAAAGGCTGTGTTGTTCACATTTTCATGATGTGGGCTCTCTGGTGTTAGTTCACAGAGGCCTGGATCCCATAGCCTCTGTGCTCTTGGCCGCCTGCTGGGAGGGTCCAACTGCTGGATTCCTCACTTTTTTAATTTTTTGGGCTCTCTGTTGTGAGGATCCTCCTGCCTGCCTCACTCCCAGCCCCTTCATGATGTGTGTCGTCTGGTTTGAGGCCACATGTGCTGGGTTCCTCACCTTTCGATGATGTGGGACCAATGGTCTTAGGAGACTCCTGCCTGGTTCACATCCCCTTGGTGATGTGGGCCCTCTGGTGAGAGTCTGATCCTGGCTGGGTTCCTCACCCATCTGTGAGGTGGGCCGTCTGCTCTGAGGTCACTCCTGCCTGGCTTGCTCACCTCGCCTTGTGGACATGAGCCCTCTGGTGGCACTTGGAGCCTGCTGGGAGCCTCCTCCCCTTGGTGATGAGGGCCCTCTGGCGTCAGGCCCTAACTGCTGGGCTCCCCACATTTTGTGATGTGCGCCTAGTGGTGCGAGGACACTCCAGCCAGGTTCACATCCCCATTGGGATGTGGGCCTTCTGCTCTGAGGTCCCAACGCCTGGGTTGCTCAGAGTTTCATGATGTGGGCTCTCTGCTGTTAGTTCACTCCTGCCTGCATCCCATAGCTTCTGTGCTCTCGGCCGCCTGCTGGGAGGTTCCAACTGCTGGATTCCTCAACTTTCTTATTCTTTGGGCCCTCTGTTTTTAGGCTACTCCTGCCTGCCTCACTCCCATTCCCTTTGTGATATGTGTCCTCTGATTTGAGGCCACATGTGCTGGGTTCCGCACCTTTTGATGATGTGGCCCCACTGGAGGGAAGACAGTCCTGACTGGTTCCCATCCCCTTGCTGATGTGGGCCCTCAGGTGAGAGTCTGATCCTGGCTGGGTTCCTCACCCTTCTGTGAGGTGGGCCCTCTGCTGTGAGGTCAATCATGCCTGTCTGGCACACGTCACCTTGGCGACGTGGGCCCTCTGGTGGCAGTTGGAGTGTGCTGGGATCCTCCTCCCCTTGGTGATGAGGGCCCTCTTGCCTTAGGCCATAACTGCTGGGCTCCCCACATTATCTGATGTGCGCCAAGTGAGTGAGGACACTCTTGCCAGCTTCCCATCCCCATGGGGATATGGGCCTTCTGCTCTGAGGTCAAAACGCCTGGCTTGCTCACAGTACCATGATGTGGGCCCTCTGCTGTGAGTTCACTCCGGCAAGGATCCCTTATCATCGGTGCTCTGAGCCGCCTGCTGGGAGGTTCCAACTGCTGGATTCCTCAACTTTTTTATTCTATGTGCCCTCTGTTGTGAGGCTCCTCCTGCCTGCCTCACTGCCAGCCCCTTGGTGATGACTGTCCTATGGCTTGAGGCCACATGTGCTGCGTTCCTCACCTTTCGATGATGTGGCCCCACTCGTGTGAGGACACTCCTGCCTGGTTCCCATCCCCTTGGTGAGGTGGGCCCTCTGGCGAGAGTCTAATCCTGGCTGGGTTCCTCAACGTTCTGTGAGGTAGGCCTTCTGCTGTGAGGTCACTCCTGCCTGGCTGGCACACGTCACCTTGGAGACGTGAGCCCTCTGGTGGCAGTTGGAGCGTGCAGGGTGCCTCCTCCTCTCGGTGATGACGGCCCTCTGGCGTCAGGCCCTAAATGGTGGGCTCCCCACATTTTCTGATGTGCGCCCAGTGGTGCAAGGACACTCCAGCCAGGTTCCCATTCCCATGGGGATGTGGGCCTTCTGCGCTGAGGTCCCAACGCCTGGGTTGCTCACAGTTTTATGATGTGGGCCCTCTGCTGTGAGTTCACTGTGGCCTGGATCCCATAGCCTCGGTGTTCTGGGCCGCCTGCTGCAAGGTCTAAATGCTGGAATCCTCATGTTTTTTATATTATGTGCCCTGTGTTGTGAGGCTACTCCTGCCTGCCTCACTCCAAGGCCCTTGGTGATGTGGGTCCTCTGGTTTGAGGACACATGTGCTGGGTTCCTCACCTTAAGATGATGAGGCCCCACTGGTGTGAGGATAAACCTGACTGGTTCCCATCCCCTTTGTGATGTGGGCCCTCTGGTGAGAGTCTGATCCTGGCTGGGTTCCTCACCCATCTGTGAGGTGGGCCCTCTACTATCAGGTAACTCTTGCCTGGCTTGCTCACCTCGCCTTGTTGACATGAGCCCTCTGGTGGCACTTGGACCCTGCTGGGAGCCTCCTCACCTCTGTGATGAGGGCCCTCTGGCGCCAGGCCCTAACTGCTGGGCTCCCCAACTTTTCTTAGTGAGCCCAGTGATGCTCGGACACTCCTCTTAGGTTCCCATCTCCACGGGGATGTGGGCCTTCTGTTCTGAGGTTCCAACAGCTGGGTTGATCACAATTTCATGATGTGGGCTCTCTGGTGTTAGTTCACTGTGGCCTGGATCCCATAGCCTCTGTGCTCTTGGCCGCCTGCTGGGAGGTTCCAACTACTCGATTCCTCAACTTTTGTATTCTATGGGTCCTGTGTTGTGATGCTCCTCCTGCCTGCCTCACTCGCAACCCCTTTGTGATGTGGGTCTTTTGGTTTGAGGCCACATGTGCTGGGTTCCGCAACTTTCAATGATGTGGCCCCACTGGTGTGAGGACACTCCTGCCTGGTTCCCATCCCCTTGGTGATGTGGGCCTTCTGGTGACAGTCTTATCCTGGCTGGGTTCCTCACTCTTCTGTGAGGTAGGCCCTCTGCTGTGAGGTCAATCCTGCCTGACTTGCACACATCACCTTGGCGATGTGGGCCCTCTGTTGGCACATGGAACCTGCTGGGAGCCTCCTGCCCTCGGTGATGATGGCCCTCTAGCATCAGGCCCTAACTGCTGGGCTCCTAACATTTTCTGATATGTGCTAATTGGTGCGAAGCCACTCCTGCCAGGTTCCCATCCCAATGGGGATGTGGGCCTTCTGTTCTGAGGTTCCAACGGCTGGGCTGCTCACAGGTTCATGATGTGGGCCCTCTGCTGTGAGTTCACTGCGGCCTGGATCCCATAGCCTCGGTGCTCTGGGCCACTTGCTGGGAGGTTCCAACTGCTGGATTCCTCAACTTTTATATTCTATGGACCCTGTGTTGTGAGGCCGGTCCTGCCAGCCTCATTCCGAACCCCTTGGTGATGTGGTTCCTGTGGTTTGAGGCTACATGTGCTGGGATCCTCACCTTTCGATGATGTTGTCCCACTGGTGTGGGGACACTCCTGCCTGGTTCCCATCCCCTTGGTGATGTGGGCCCTCTGGTGAGAGTCTGATCCTGGTTGTGTTCCTCACCCTTCTGTGAGGTGGGCCCTCTGCTGTGAGGTCACTCCTGCCGGGCTGGCACACATCGCCTTGGCGACGTTGGCCCTCTGGTGGCAGCTGGAGCCTGCTGGGAGCCTCCTCCTCTCGGTGATGAGTGCCCTCTAGCGTCAGGCCCTAACTTCTGAGCACCCCACGTTTTCTGATGTGAGCCCAGTGATGCCAGGACACTCCTGTCATGTTCCCATCACCATGGGGATGTGGGTCTTCTGCTCTGAGGTCCCAATGTCTGGGTTGCTCACAGTTTCATGATGTGGGCTGTCTGGTGTTAGTTCACTCCGGCCTGGATCCCCTAGCCTCTCTGTTCTTGGCCACCTGCTGGGAGGTTCCAACTGCTGGATTCCTCACCTTTTTTATTTTTGGGCCCTCTGTTATGAGGCTCCTCCTGCCTGCCTCACTCCCAGTCCCTTGGTGAGGGGTGTCCTATGGTTTGAAGCCACATGTTCTGGGTTCCTCACCTTTAGATGATGTGGCCCTACTCATGTGAGGACACTCCTGCCTGGTTCCAATCCATTTGGTGATGTGGGCCCTCTGGTGCGAGTCTGATCCTGACTGGGTTCGTCACACTTCTCTGAGGTGGGCCCTCTGCTGTGAGGTCATTTGTGCCTGGTTGGCACACATCGCCTTGGCGACGTCAGCCCTCTGGTGGAAGTTGGAGCCTGCTGGGAGCCTCCTTCCCTTGGTGATGAGGGTCCTCTGGCATCAGGCCCTAACTGCTGGTCGCCCAAAATTTTCTGATACGTTCTCAGTGGTGCGAGGACACTCCTACCAGATTTCCATCCCCATGGGGATGGGGGCCTCCTGCTCTGAGGTCCCAATGGCTGGGTTGCTCAGTTTCATGACATGGGCCCTCTTCTGTGAGTTCACTGTGGCCTGGATCCCATAGCCTCGGTGCTCTGGGCCGCCTGCTGGGAGGTTCCAACTGCTGGATTCCTCACTTTTTTATTCTATGGGCCCAGTGTTGTGAGGCTACTCCTGCCTGCCTCACTCCGAGGCCCTTGGTGATGTGGGTCCTCTGGTTTGAGGACACATGTGCTGAGTACCTCACCTTTCGATGATGTGGCCCCACTGGTGTGAAGACACTCCTGCCTGGTTCCCATCCCCTTGGTGATGTGGGCCCTCTGGTGAGAGTCTGATGTTGGCTGGGTTTCTCACCCTTCTGTGAGGTGGGACCTCTGCTGTGAGGTAACTCCTGCCTGGCTCGCTCACGTTGTCTTGGCAACGTGAGCCCTCAGGTGGCAGTTGGAGCCTGCTGGGAATCTCCTCCCCTCAGTTATGAGAGCTCTGGATAAAACACATATGCCCTTTTTTGCCAAGTGCATTATTTTCCAAGTTATGTCTCTTTTCCTATGCTTTAAGAGCGACTCCCGTGTACCTTCTGAAATCGGTTTCCAGCAACTCTGCCCCGCATTCAAGTCCTCTTCGCAGCCTTACTACAGTATAATTTTGGATGATAGCTGTCATTTATAACTCCGGAGGTTTGTGAATTACAGTGCCCCTCAGCTCCTTTCTTCAACTCGCTTTCTTGTGAGCTGGCCGCAAAACCAAGGATCTCTTCAGGCCCTAATCTAGTTCCAGCACGGCACGTGGAGCCTTTGGTTCATTCGTCTTCCTGGTGGGAAATGAGAGTTAAATTTGCCCATTCACACACCTACAGATAGTCACCCATTGCTTCTCCTTATTCCTGTTCATCTTCCGAAGAAATTGCAAACTGGGCCAAACAGGAGGTTAAAGGCACTGACTCTCCAAGTGGGGAGAGTGTTAGTAAAGCGTCTGGAAAGTTGGACCGAGTAGCAGGGGACGAAAAATGAGATACATTTGAACACGTTTCCCGATCACACGGTGGATCATACTCTGGGTTCCACATGCATGTTTTAGCTGAAGGAAGAATCCCTTACACCGGGATAGTTGGGACCCATGGAATGCGTACCATGCAATATGACTTCAAAGGGTCTGCATTTGCTCACCAAACCTCACCAATCCTATCACTGCTGCGTTTATGCCGTTGTACACACACTTAATTCTCTTTTGGAGACATATAAATCCATAGGTTTTAAGATTCTTACAAGTCAGGTATATTCTTAGGTGTTTAATATGGGTTGTAGAGTCCACTTCGTTGAGCAAGGAGTACTCTTGTCTGTTACATATTTGGCTTATGGAACGGTATCTGTGCTAATTTCAATCTTTGGTTTTATGCAGCACCCCAACTCACCTTTCCCCTTAAGCAAGCATAAGTTGGTTTTCTACATTTGACACCCTGTTCTGTTTTGTAATTCAGGTCCTGTTTAGCCAAGTTTACATTCTGTGTAGTAGTGATATCTTATGATGTTTCTTTTTCTGTGTGATTTATTTCACTTAGAATCATCGTACCTGAATCTACTCATTATGCTGCTATGGGCGTGATGACATAGATTTCATTGCTGAGTGATATTGCATTGTACGTAAGTACCACAACTTCTTTATCCATTTTTCGCTTTCTGCGATATTGAACTTGTACCGCAAACAAGGTTCTTGTAAACAGAGCTGTCCCAAAATTTGGGGTGGCTTTGTCTTTTTGATTTTAATTTCCCTAAGCTATAGGACCATAAGTGGAAGTGCCCTAGGCTCTGTTCCTTTGTTTTTTAGATGTTTCAGGAAACACCATACACTTCTCCAGAGTGGCTTTTGGCAATTTACAACCCGCCCATCAGCATAACAAGGCTCCCAGTTCTCCATGGCCTGTCCTTCCTTTCTGGATTTTACACTTTTTTCAGATGGACCTTTTGACCGGGGGGAAGTGAGACTTCATTGTAGTGCAGATTTCCATTGCAAGCTTGCTTGGTTGGCCAAAAAGTGCGTGTGCCTTTTTTACTGAATATATTCAGGAAAACACGCATACGCACTTTTTGGCCAAGTGCATCATTGTGGACGTTCTGCCTCTTTTCCTATGCTTTAAATGCAATTCCAGTCTACCTCCTGAAATCGGTTTCCTGCAATTCTGCCCCACATTCAAGTCCTCTTGGCAGCCTTACTTCAATATATTTTTGGATGATAGCTGTCATTTATAACTCTGCAGGTTTGTGAATTACAGTGCCCCTGAGCTCCTTTCTTCAACTCGCTTTCTTGTGAGCTGGCCGCAACACCGCAGAGTTGCTTCAGGCCCTAGTGTGTTTCCGGCTCGGCACGCTGAGCCTTTGGTTAATTCCTCTACCTGGTGGGAAATGAGAGTTAAATTTGCCCGTCCAGACACCTCCAGCTAGTCTCTCATTGGTTCTCCCTATTCCTGTTCATCTTCCGCAGAAATTGCAAACTGGGCCAAACAGGAGGTTAAAATCACTGACTCTCCAAGTGGGGTGAGTGTTAGTAAAGCGTCTGGAATGTTGCGCCCGAGTACCAGGGGACGAAAACTGAGACACATTTGAACACGTTTCCCGATCACACGTGGATCATACTCTGGGTTCCACATGCATGTTTTAGCTGAAGGAAGAATCCCTTAAACCTGGAGAGTTGAGACCCATGGAATGGGTACCATGCAATATGACTTCAAAGGGTCTGCATTTGCTCACCGAACCTCACCAATCCTATCACTGCTGCGTTTATGCCGCTGTCCTCACGCTTGATTCTCTTTCGGAGACATATAAATACATAGGTTTTAAGATTCTTACTAGTCAGGTATATTCTTAGGCGTTTAATATGGGGTGTAGAGTCCACTTCGTTGAGCAAGGAGTAGCTCTTGTCTATTACATATTTGGCTTATGGAACAGTATCTGTGTTAATTTCGATCACTGGTTTTATGCAGCACCCCAACTCACCTTTCCCCTTAAGCAAGCCTAAGTTGGATTTCTACATTTGAGACCATGTACTGTTTTGTAATTCAGTTCCTGTGTAGCCAAGTTTACATTTGGTGTATTAGTCATATCTTATGATGTTCCTTTTTCTCTGTGACTTATTTCACTTAGAATCATCGTACTTGAATCCACTCATTATGCTGCTACGGGCCTGATGACATAGATTTCATTGCTGAGTGATATTGCATTGTACGTAAGTACCACAACTTCTTTATCCATTTTTCGCTTTCTGCGATATTGAACTTGTACCGTAAACGAGGTTCTTGTAAACACAGCCGTCCCAAACTTTGGGGTGGCTGTGTCTTTTTGATTTTAATTTCCCTAAGCTATAGGACCATAAGTGGAAGTGCCCTAGGCTCTGTTGCTTTGTTTCTTAGATGTTTCAGGACACACCATACACTTCTCCAGAGTGGCTGTTGGCAATTTACATCCCGCCCATCAGCATAACAAGGCTCCCAGTTCTCCATGGCCTGTCCTGCCTTTCTGGATTTTACACTTTTTTCAGATGGCCCTTTTGACCGGGGGCAGTGAGACTTCATTGTAGTGCAGATTTCCTTTACAAGCTTGCTTGGTTGGCCAAAAAGGGCGTATGCGTTTTTTCCTGAATATATTCAGGAAAAAACGCATACGCCCTTTTTGGCCAAGTGCATCATTGTGGACGTTCTGCCTCTTTTCCTATGCTTTACATGCAATTCCAGTCTACCTCCTGAAATCGGTTTCCTGCAATTCTGCCCCGCTTTCAAGTCCTCTTGGCAACCTTACTTCAATATATTTTTGGACGATAGCTGTCATTTATAACTGTGCAGGTTTGTGAATAACAGTGCCCCTGAGCTCCTTTCTTCAACTCGCTTTCTTGTGAGCTGGTCGCAACACCACAGGATTGCTTCAGGCCCTAGAGTGTTTCCCACACGGCACGCTGAGCCTTTGGTTAATTCCTTTTCCTGGTGCGAAATGAGAGTTAAATTTGCCTGTTCAGACACCTCCAGCTAGTCTCTCATTGGTTGTCCCTATTCCTGTTCATCTTCCGCAGAAATTGCAAACTGGGCCAAACAGGAGGTTAAAGGCCCTGACTCTCCAAGTGGGGAGAGTGTTAGTAGAGTATCTGGAATGTTGCACCCGAGTACCAGGGGACAAAAACTGAGACACGTTTGAACACGTTTCCCGATCACACGGTGGATCGTACTCTGGGTTCCACATGCATGTTTTAGCTGAAGGAAGAATCCCTTCAACCTGGAGAGTTGAGACCCATGGAATGGGTACCATGCAATATGACTTCAAAGGGTCTGCATTTGCTCACCGAACCTCACCAATCCTATCACTGCTGTGTTTATGCTGCTGTACAAACGCCTGATTCTCTTTCGGAGACATATAAATCCATAGGTTTTAAGATTCTTACTAATCAGGTATATTCTTAGGCGTTTAATATGGGGTGTGGAGTCCACTTCGTTGAGGAAGGAGTAGCTCTTGTCTATTACATATTTGGCTTATGGAACGGTATCTGTGCTCATTTCAATCTCTGGTTTTATGCAGCACCCCAACTGACCTTTCCCCTTAAGCAAGCATAAGTTGGTTTTCTACATTTAAGACACTGTTCTGTTTTGTAATTCAGTTCCTGTGTAGCCAAGTTTACATTCCGTGTAGTAGTGATATCTTATGATGTTTCTATTTCTGTGTGACTTATTTCACTTAGAATCATCGTACCTGAATCCACTCATTATGCTGCTACGGGCCTGATGACATAGATTTGATTGCTGAGTGATATTGCATTGTACGTAAGTACCACAACTTCTTTATCCATTTTTTGCTTTCTGTGATATTGAACTTGTACCGTAAAAGAGGTTCTTGTAAACAGAGCCGTCCCAAACTTTGGGTTGGCTGTGTCTTTTTGATTTTAATTTCCCTAAGCTATAGGACCATAAGTGGAAGTGCCCTAGGCTCTGTTGCTTTGTTTTTTAGATGTTTCAGGAAACACCATACACTTCTCCAGAGTGCATGTGGTCAATTTACATCCTGTACATCAGCATAACAAGGCTTCCAGTTCTCCATGGCCTGTCCTGCATTTCTCTATTTTACACTGTTTGCAAATGGCCCTTTTGACCGGGGGGCAGTGAGACTTCATTGTAGTGCAGATTTCCTTTGCAAGCTTGCTTGGTTGGCCAAAAAGGGCGTATGCGTTTTTTCCTGAATATATTCAGGAAAAAACGGATACGCCCTTTTTGGACAAGTGCATCATTGTGGACGTTCTGCCTCTTTTCCTATGCTTTAAATGCAATTACTCTCTACCTCCTGAAGTCGGTTTCCTGCAATTCTGCCCCGCTTTCAAGTCCTCTTGGCAGCCTTACTTCAATATATTTTTGGACGATAGCTGGCATTTATAACTCTGCACGTTTGTGAATGACAGTGCCCCTGAGCTCCTTTCTTCAACTCGCGTTCTTGTGAGCTGGCCGAAACACCGCAGTATTGCTTCAGGCCCTAGTGTGGTTCCGGCATGGCATGCTGAGCCTTTGGTTAATTCCTCTTCCTGGTGGGAAATGAGAGTTAAATTTGCCCTTCCAGACACCTCCAGCTAGTCTCTCATTGGTTCTCCCTATTCCTGTTCATTTTCGGCAGAAAGTGCAAACCGGGCCAAACAGGAAGTTAAAGGCACTGACTCTCCAAGTGGGGAGAGTGTTAGTAAAGCCTCTGGAATGTTGCACCCGAGTACCAGGGGACGAAAACTGAAACACATTTGAACACGTTTCCCGATCACACGGTGGATCATACTCTGGATTCCACATGCATGTTTTAGCTGAAGGAAGAATCCCTTAAACCTGGAGAGTTGAGACCCATGGAATGGGTACCATGCAATATGACTTCAAAGGGTCTGCATTTGCTCACCGAACCTCACCAATCCTATCACTGCTGCGTTTATGCCGCTGTACACACGCTTGATTCTCTTTCGGAGACATATAAATCCATAGGTTTTAAGATTCTTACTACTCTGGTATATTCTTAGGCGTTTAATATGGGGTGTTGAGTCCATTTCGTTGAGCAAGGTGTAGCTCTTGTCTATTACATATTTCGCTTATGGAACGGTATCTTTGCTAATTTCAATCTCTGGTTTTATGAAGCACCCCAACTCACCTTTCCCCTTAAGCAAGCATAAGTTGGTTTTTTACATTTGAGACCCTGTTCTGTTTTGTAATTCAGTTCCTGTGTAGCCAAGTTTACATTCCGTGTAGTAGTGATATCTTATGATGTTTCTTTTTCTGTGTGACTTATTTCACATAGAATCATCGTACCTGAATCCACTCATTATGCTGCTATGTGCCTGATGACATAGATTTCATTGCTGAGTGATATTGCATTGTACGTAAGTACCACAACTTCTTTATCCATTTTTTGCTTTCTGTGATATTGAACTTGTATTGTAAACGAGGTTCTTGTAAACAGAGCCGTCCCAAACTTCGGGGTGGCTGTGTCTTTTTGATTTTAATTTTCCTAAGCTATAGGACCATAAGGGGAAGTGCCCTAGGCTCTGTTGCTTTGTTTCTTAGATGTTTCAGGAAACACCATACACTTCTCCAGAGTGGCTGTTGGCAATTTACATCCCACCCATCAGCATAACAGTGATCCCAGTTCTCCATGGCCTGTCCTGTCTCTGGATTTTACACATTTTTCAGATGGCCCTTTTGACCGGGGGGCAGTGAGACTTCATTGTAGTGCAGATTTCCTTTGCAAGCTTGCTTGGTTGGCCAAAAAGGGCGTATGCGTTTTTTCCTGAATATATTCAGGAAAAAACGCATACGCCCTTTTTGGCCAAGTGCATCATTGTGGACGTTCTGCCTCGTTTCCTATGCTTTACATGCAATTCCAGTCTACCTCCTGAAATCGGTTTCCTGCAATTCTGCCCCGCTTTCAAGTCCTGTTGGCAGCCTTACTTCAATATATTTTTGGACGATAGCTGTCATTTATAACTCTGCAGGTTTGTGAATGACAGTGCCCCTGAGCTCCTTTCTTCATCTCGCTTTCTTGTGAGCTGGCCGCAACACCGCTGGATTGCTTCAGGCCCTAGTGTGGTTCCGGCATTGCACGCTGAGCCTTTGTTCAATTCCTCTTCCTGGTTGGAAATCAGAGTTAAATTTGCCCATCCAGACACCTCCAGCTAGTCTCTCATTGGTTCTCCCTATTCCTGTTCATTTTCCGCAGAAATTGCAAACTGGGCCAAACAGGAGGTTAAAGGTACTGACTCTCCAAGTGGGGAGAGTGTTAGTAAAGCGTCTGGAATGTTGCACCCCAGTACCAGGGGAGGAAAAGTGAGACACATTTGAACACGTTTCCCGATCACACGGTGGATCATACTCTGTGTTCCACATGCATGTTTTAGCTGAAGGAAGGATCCCTTAAACCTGGAAAGTTGAGACCCATGGAATGGGTACCATGCAATATGACTTCAAAGGGTCTGCATTTGCTCAGCGAACCTCACCAATCCTATCACTGCTGCGTTTATGCCGCTCTACACACGCTTGATTCTCCTTCGGAGACATATAAATTCATAGGTTTCAAGATTCTTACTAGTCAGGTATATTCTTAGGCATTTAATATAGCGTCTTGTGTCCACTTCGTTGAGCAAGGAGTAGCTCTTATCTATTACATATTTGGCTTATGGAAAGGTATCTGTGCTAATTTCAATCTCTGGTTTTATGCAGCACCCCAACTCACCTTTCGCCTTAAGCAAGCATAAGTTGGTTTTCTACATTTGAGACCCTGTTCTGTTTTGTAATTCAGTTCCTGTGTAGCCAAGTTTACATTCCGTGTATTAGTGATATCTTATGATGTTTCTTTTTCTGTGTGACTTATTTCACTTAGAATCATCGTACCTGAATCCACTCATTATGCTGCTACGGGCCTGATGACATAGATTTCATTGCTGAGTGATATTGCATTGTACGTAAGTACCACAACTTCTGTATCCATTTTTCGCTTTCTGTGATATGGAACTTGAACCGTAAACAAGGTTCTTGTAAACAGAGCTGTCCCAAACATTGGGGTGGCTGTGTCTTTTTTATTTTAATTTCCCTAAGCTACAGGACCGTAAGTGGAATTGCACTAGGCTCTGTTGCTTTGTTTTTAGATGTTTCAGGAAACACCATACACTTCTGCAGAGTGGCTGTTGGCAATTTACATCCCGCCCATCAGCGTAACAAGGCTCCCAGTTCTCCATGGCCTGTCCTGCCTTTCTGGATTTTACAATTTTGTCAGATGGCTTTTTTGACAGGGGGGCAGTGAGACTTCTTTGTAGTGCAGATTTCCTTTGCCAGCTTGCTTGGTTGGCCAAAAAGGGCGTATGCGTTTTTTCCTGAATATATTCAGGAAAAAACACATACGCCTCTTTTGGCCAAGTGCATCATTGTGGACGTTCTGCCTCTTTTCCTATGCTTTACATGCAATATCAGCCTACCTCCTGAAATTGGTTTCCTGTAATTCTGCCCCGCTTTCAAGTCCTCTTGGCAGCCTTACTTCAATATATTTTTGGATGATAGCTGTCATTTATAACTCTGCAGGTTTGTGAATTACAGTGCCTATGAGTTCCTTTCTTCATCTCGCTTTCTTGTGACCTGGCCACAACACCGCAGGACTGCTTCAGGCCCTAGTGTGGTTCCGGTATGGCACGTTGAGCCTTTGGTTAATTCCTCTTCCTGGTGGGAAATGAGAGTTAAATTTGCCCGTCCAGACAGCTTTAGGTAGGCTCTCATGGGTTCTCCCTATTCCTGTTCATTTTCCGCAGAAATTGCAAACTGGGCCAAACAGGAGTTTAAAGGCACTGACTCTCCTAGTGGGGAGAGTGTTAGTAAAGCGTCTGGAATGTTGCACCGGAGTACCAGGGGATGAAAACTGACACACATTTGAACACGTTTCCTGATCAAACGGTGGATCATACTCTGGGTTCCACATGCATGTTTTAGCTGAAGGAAGAATCCCTTCAACCTGGAGAGTTGAGACCCATGGAATGGGTAATGTGCAGTATGACTTCAAAGGGTCTACATTTGCTCACTGAACCTCACCAATCCTATCACTGCTGCGTTTATGCCACTGTACACACGTTTGATTCTCCTTCAAAGACATATAAATCCATAGGTTTTAAGAATCTTACTAGTCAGGTATATTCTTAGGCATTTAATATGGGGTGTTGAGTCCACTTCGTTGAGCAAGGAGTAGCTCTTGTCTATTACATATATGGCTTATGGAACCGTATCTGTGCTTATTTCAATCTCTGGTTTTATGCAGCACCCCAACTCACCTTTCCCCTTAAGCAAGCATAAGTTGGTTTTCTACATTTGAGACCCTGTTCTGTTTTGTAATTCAGTTCCTGTGTAGCCAAGATTACATTCCATGTATTAGTGATATCTTATGATGTTTCTTTTTCTGTGTGACTTATTTCACTTAGAATCATCGTACCTGAATCCACTCATTATCCTGCTACGGCCCTGATGACATCTGTTTCATTGCTGAGTGATATTGCATTGTACGTAAGTACCACAACTTCTTTATCCATTTTTCGATTTCTGTGATATTGAACCTGTACCATAAATGAGGTTCTTGTAAACAGAGCCTTCCCAAACTTTGGGGTTGCTGTGTCGTTTTGATTTTAATATCCCTAAGCTATAGGACCATAAGTGGAAGTGCCCTAGGCTCTGTTGCTTTGTTTTTTGGATGTTTCAGGAAACACCATACACTTCTCCAGAGTGGCTGTTGGCAATTTACATCCCACCCATCAGCATAACAAGGCTCCCAGTTCTCCATGGCCTGTCCTGCCTTTCTGGATTTTACACTTTTATCAGATGGCCCTTTTGACCGGGGGGCAGTGAGACTTCATTGTAGTGCAGATTTCCTTTGCAAGCTTGCTTGGTTGGCCAAAAAGTGCGTATGCGTTTTTTCCTGAATATATTCAGGAAAAAACGCATACGCTCTTTTTGGCCAAGTGCATCATTGTGGACGTTCTGCCTCTTTTCCTATGCTTTACATGCAATTCCAGTCTAGCTCCTGAAATCAGTTTCCTGCAATTCTGCCCCGCTTTCAAGTCCTCTTGGCAGCCTTACTTCAATATATTTTTGGACGATAGCTGGCATTTATAACTCAGCAGGTTTGTGAATTACAGTGACCCTGAGCTCCTTTCTTCATCTCGCTTTCATGTGAGCTGGCCACAACACCGCAGGATTGCTTCAGGCCCTAGTGTGGTTCCGGTACGGCAAGCTGAGCCTTTGTTTAATTCCTCTTCCTGGTGGGAAATGAGAGTTAAATTTGCCCGTCCAGACACCTCCAGCTAGTCTCTCATTGGTTCTCCCTATTACTGTGCATCTTCCTCAGATATTGCAAACTGGGCCAAACAGGAGGTTAAAGGCACTGACTCTCCAAGTGGGGAGAGTGTTAGTAAAGCATCTGGAATGTTGCACCTGAGTACCAGGGGACGAAAACTGAGACACATTTGAACACGTTTCCCGATCACACGGTGGATCATACACTGGGTTCCTCATGCATGTTTTAGCTGAAGGAAGAATCCCTTAAACCAGGAGAGTTGAGACCCATGGAATGGGTACCATGCAATATGACTTCAAAGGGTCTGCATTTGCTCACCGATCCTCACCAATCTTATCACTGCTGCATTTATGCCACTGTTCACACGCTTGATCCTCTTTCGGACACATAGAAATCCATAGGTTTTAAGATCCTTACTAGTCAGGTGTATTCTTAGGAGTTTAATATGGGGTGTTGAGTCCACTTCGTTGAGCAAGGAGTAGCTCTTGTCTATTACATATTTCGCTTATGGAACGGTATCTGTGCTAATTTCAATCTCTGGTTTTATGCAGCACTCCAACTCACCTTTCCCCTTAAGCAAGCATAAGTTGGTTTTCTACATTTGAGACCCTGTTCTGTTTTGTAATTCAGTTCCTGTGTAGCCAAGTTTACATTCCGTGTAGTAGTGATATCTTATGATGTTTCTTTTTCTGTGTGACTTATTTCACTTAGAATCATCGTACCTGAATCCACTCATTATGCTGCTACGGGCCTGATGACATAGATTTCATTGCTGAGTGATATTGCATTGTACGTAAGTACCACAACTTCTTTATCCATTTTTCGCTTTCTGTGATATTGAACTTGTACTGTAAACGAGGTTCTTGTAAACAGAGCCGTCCCAAACTTTGGGGTGGCTGTGTCTTTTTGATTTTAATTTCCCTAAACTATAGGACCATAATTGGAAGTGCCCTAGGCTCTGTTGCTTTGTTTTTTGTATGTTTCAGGAAACACCATACACCTCTCCAGAGTGGCTGTTGGCAATTTACATCCCACCCATCAGCATAAGAAGCCTCCCAGTTCTCCATGGCCTGTCCTGCCTTTCTGGATTTTACACTTTTTTCAGATGGCCCTTTTGACCGGGGGCAGTGAGACTTCATTGTAGTGCAGATTTCCTTTACACGCTTGCTTGGTTGGCCAAAAAGGGCGTATGCGTTTTTTCCTGAATATATTCAGGAAAAAACGCATACGCCCTTTTTGGCTAAGTGCATCATTGTGGACGTTCTGCCTCTTTTCCTATGCTTTACGTGCAATTCCAGTCTACCTCCTGAAATCGGTTTCCTGCAATTCTGCCCCGCTTTCAAGTCCTCTTGGCAACCTTACTTCAATATATTTTTGGACGATAACTGTCATTTATAACTGTGCAGGTTTGTGAATAACAGTGCCCCTGAGCTCCTTTCTTCAACTTGCTTTCTTGTGAGCTGACCGCAACGCCACAGGATTGCTTCAGGCCCTAGTGTGGTTCTGGCATGGCACGCTGAGCCTTTGGTTAATTCCTCTTCCTGGTGGGAAATGAGAGTTAAATTTGCCCGTCCAGACACCTCCATCTAGTCTCTCATTGGTTCTCACTATTCCTGTTCATTTTCCGCAGAAATTGCAAACTGGGTCAAACAGGAGGTTAAAGGCCCTGACTCTCCAAGTGGAGAGAGTGTTAGTAAAGCGTCTGGAATGTTGCACCCGAGTACCAGGGGACGAAAACTGAGACACATTTGAACACGTTTCCCGATCACACGGTGGATCATACTCTGGGTTCCACATGCATGTTTTAGCTGAAGGAAGAATCCCTTAAACCTGGAGAGTTGAGACCCATGGAATGGGTACCATGCAATATGACTTCAAAGGGTTTACATTTGCTCACCGATCCTCACCAATCCTATCACTGCTGCGCTTATGCCGCTGTACACATGCTTGATTCTCTTTCGGAGACATATAAATCCATAGGTTTTAAGATTCGTACTAGTCAGGTATATTTTTAGGCGTTTAATATGGAGTGTTGAGTCCACTCGTTGAGCAAGGAGTAGCTCCTGTCTATTACATATGTGGCTTATGGAACGGTATCTGTGCTAATTTCAATCTCTGGTTTTATGCAGCACCCCAACTCACCTTTCCCCTTAAGCAAGCATAAGTTGGTTTTCTACATTTGAGACCCTGTTCTGTTTTGTAATTCAGTTCCTGTGTAGCCAAGTTTACATTCCGTGTATTAGTGATATCTTATGATGTTTCTTTTTCTGTGTGACTTATTTCATGTAGAATCATCGTACCTGAATCCACTTAGTATGCTGCTATGGGCCTGATGACATAGATTTCATTGCTGAGTGATATTGCATTGGACGTAAGTACTACAACGTCTTTATCCATTTTTCGCTTTCTGCGATATTGAACTTGTACAGTAAACGAGGTTCTTGTAAACAGAGCCGTCCTAAACTTTGGGGTGGCTGTGTCTTTTTGATTTTAATTTCCCTAAGCTATAGGACCATAAGTGGAAGTGCCCTAGGCTCTGTTGCTTTGTTTTTTAGATGTTTCAGGAAACACCATACACTTCTCCAGAGTGGCTGTTGGCAATTTACATCCCGCCCATCAGCATAACAAGGCTCCCAGTTCTCCATGGCCTGTTCTGCGTTTCTGGATTTTACACATTTTTCAGATGGCCCTTTAGACTGGGGGGAAGTGAGACTACACTGTAGTGCAGATTTCCTTTGCAAGCTTGCTTGGTTGGCCAAAAAACGCGTATACGTTTTTTCCTGAATATATTCCTGGAATATATTCAGGAAAAAACGCATACGCCCTTTTTGTCCAAGTGCATCATTGTGGACGTTCTGCCTCTTTTCCTATGCTTTACATGCAATTCCAGTCTACATCCTGAAATCGGTTTCCTGCAATTCTACCCCGCTTTCAAGTCCTCTTGGCAGCCTTACTTCAATATATTTTTGATCGATAGTTGTTATTTTTAACTCTGCAGGTTTGTGAATGACAGTGCCCCTGAGCTCCTTTCTTCAACTCGCTTTCTTGTGAGCTGGTCGCAACACCGCAGGATTGCTTCAGGCCCTAGAGTGGTTCCGGCACGGCACGCTGAGCCTTTGGTTAATTCCTTTTCCTGGTGCGAAATGAGAGTTAAATTTGCCTGTTCAGACACCTCCAGCTAGTCTCTCATTGGTTGTCCCTATTCCTGATCATCTTCCGCAGAAATTGCAAACTGGGCCAAACAGGAGGTTAAAGGCCCTGACTCTCCAAGTGGGGAGAGTGTTAGTCGAGCGTCTGGAATGTTGCACCCGAGTACCAGGGGACAAAAACTGAGACACATTTGAACACGTTTCCCGATCACACGGTGGATCATACTCTGGGTTCCACATGCATGTTTTAGCTGAAGGAAGAATCCCTTAAACCTGGAGAGTTGAGACCCATGGAATGGGTACCATGCAATATGACTTCAAAGGGTCTGCATTTGCTCACCGAACATCACCAATCCTATCACTGCTGCGTTTATGCCGCTGTACAAACGCCTGATTCTCTTTCGGAGACATATAAATCCATAGGTTTTAAGATTCTTACTAATCAGGTATATTCTTAGGTGTTTAATATGGGGTGTGGAGTCCACTTCGTTGAGGAAGGAGTAGCTCTTGTCTATTACATATTTGGCTAATGGAACGGTATCTGTGCTCATTTCAATCTCTGGTTTTATGCAGCACCCCAACTGACCTTTCCCCTTAAGCAAGCATAAGTTGGTTTTCTACATTTAAGACAGTGTTCTGTTTTGTAATTCAGTTCCTGTGTAGCCAAGTTTACATTCCGTGTAGTAGTGATATCTTATGATGTTTCTATTTCTGTGTGACTTATTTCACTTAGAATCATCGTACCTGAATACACTCATTATGCCTCTACGGGCCTCATGACATAGATTTGATTGCTGAGTGATATTGCATTGTACGTAAGTACCACAACTTCTTTATCCATTTTTTGCTTTCTGTGATATTGAACTTGTACCGTAAAAGAGGTTCTTGTAAACAGAGCCGTCCCAAACTTTGGGTTGGCTGTGTCTTTTTGATTTTAATTTCCCTAAGCTATAGGACCATAAGTGGAAGTGACCTAGGCTCTGTTGCTTTGTTTTTTAGATGTTTCAGGAAACACTATACACTTCTCCAGAGTGGCTGTGGTCAATTTACATCCTGTACATCAGCATAACAAGGCTCCCAGTTCTCCATGGCCTGTCCTGCCTTTCTGGATTTTACACTGTTTGCAAATGGCCCTTTTGACCGGGGGGCAGTGAGACTTCATTGTAGTGCAGATTTCCTTTGCAAGCTTGCTTGGTTGGCCAAAAAGGGCGTATCCGTTTTTTCCTGGATATATTCAGGAAAAAACACATACGCCCTTTTTGGACAAGTGCATCATTGTGGACGTTCTGCCTCTTTTCCTATGCTTTAAATGCAATTACTCTCTACCTCCTGAAATCGGTTTCCTGCAATTCTGCCCCGCTTTCCAGTCCTCTTGGCAGCCTTACTTCAATATATTTTTGGACGATAGCTGTCATTTATAACTCTGCAGGTTTGTGAATAACAGTGCCCCTGAGTTCCTTTCTTCAACTCGCTTTCTTGTGAGCTGGCCGCAACACCGCAGGATTGCTTCAGGCCCTAGTGTGGTTCTGGCACGGCAAGCTGAGCCTTTGGTTAATTCCTCTTCCTGGAGGGAAATGAGAGTTTAATTTGCCCGTCCAGACACCTCCAGCTAGTCTCTGATTGGTTCTCCCTATTCCTGTTCATTTTCCGCAGAAATTGCAAACTGGGACAAACAGGAGGTTAAAGGCACTGACTCTCCAAGTGGGGAGAGTGTTAGTAAAGCGTCTGGAATGTTGCACCCGAGTACCAGGGGAGGAAAACTGAGACACATTTGAACACGTTTCCCGATCACACAGTGGATCATACTCTGGGTTCCACATGCATATTTTAGCTGAAGGAAGAATCCCTTAAACCTGGAGAGTTGAGACCCATGGATTGGGTACCATGCAATATGACTTCAAAGGGTCTGCATTTGCTCACCGAACCTCACCAATCCTATCACTGCTGCGTTTATGCCGCTGTACACACACTTGATTCAGTTTCGGAGACATATAAATCCATAGGTTTTAAGATTCTTACTAGTCAGGTATATTCTTAGGCGTTTAATATGGGGTGTTGAGTCCACTTCGTTGAGCAAGGAATAGCTCTTGTCTATTACATATTTGGCTTATGGAACGATATCTGTGCTAATTTCAATCTCTGGTTTTATGCAGCACCCGAACTCACCTTTCCCCTTAAGCAAGCATAAGTTGGTTTTCTACATGTGAGACCCTGTTCTGTTTTGTAATTCAGTTCCTGTGTAGCCAAGTTTACATTCCGTGTAGTAGTGATAACTTATGATGTTTCTTTTTCTGTGTGACTTATTTCACTTTGAATCATCGTACCTGAATCCACTCATTATGCTGCTACGGGCCTGATGACATAGATTTCATTGTTGACTGATATTGCATTGTACGTAAATACCACAACTTCTTTATCCATTTTTCGCTTTCTGTGATATTGAACTTGTACTGTAAACGAGGTTCTTGTAAACAGAGCTGTCCCAAATTTTGGGGTGGCTGTGTCTTTTTGATTTTAATTTCCCTAACTATAGGACCATAACTGGAAGTGCCCTAGGCTCTGTTGCTTTGTTTTTTGTATGTTTCAGGAAACACCATAGACTTCTCCAGAGTAGCTGTTGGCAATTCACATCCCGCCCATCAGCATAACAAGGCTGCCAGTTCTCCATGGCCTGTCCTGCCTTTCTGGATTTTACACTTTTTTCAGATGGCCCTTTTGACCGGGGGGCAGTGAGACTTCATTGTAGTGCAGATATCCTTTGCAAGCTTGCTTGGTTGGCCAAAAAGGGCGTATGTGTTTTTTCCTGAATATATTCAGGAAAAAACGCATACGCCCTTTTTGGCCAAGTGCATCATTGTGGACGTTCTGCCTCTTTTCCTATGCTTTACATGCAATTCCAGTCTACCTCCTGAAATCGGTTTCCTGCAATTCTGCCCCGCATTCAAGTCCTCTTGGCAGCCTTACTTCAATATATTTTTGGACGATAGCTGTCATTTATAACTCTGCAGGTTTGTGAATGACAGTGCCCCTGAGCTCCTTTCTTCAACTCGCTTTCTTGTGAGCTGGCCGTCACACCGCAGGATTGCTTCAGGCCCTAGTGTGGTTACGACATGGCACGCTGAGACTTTGGTTAATTCCTCTTCCTGGTGGGAAATGAGAGTTAAATTTGCCCGTCCAGACACCTCCAGCTAGTCTCTCATTGGTTCTCCCTATTCCTGTTCATCTTCCGCAGAAATTGCAAACTGGGCCAAACAGGAGGTTAAAGGCACTGACTCTCCAAGTGGGGAGAGTGTTAGTAAAGCGTCTGGAATGTTGCTCCTGAGTACCAGGGGAGGAAAACTGAGATACATTTGAACACGTTTGCGGATCACATGGTGGATCATACTCTGGGTTCCACATGCACGTTTTTGCTGAAGGAAGAATCCCTTAAACCTGGAGAGTTGAGACCCATGGAATGGGAACCATGCAATATGACTTCAAAGGGTCTGCATTTGCTCACCGAACCTCACCAATCCTATCACTGCTGCGTTTATGCCGCTGTACACATGTATGATTCTCTTTCGGAGACATATCAATCCATAGGTTTTAAGATTCTTACTAGTCAGGTATATTCTTAGGCGTTTAATATGGGGTGTTGAGTCCACTTCGTTGAGCAAGGAGTAGCTCTTGTCTATTACATATTTGGCTTATGGAATGGTATCTGTGCTAATTTCAATCTCTGGTTTTATGCAGCACCCCAACTCACCTTTCCCCTTAAGGAAGCATAAGTTGGTTTTCTACATTTGAGACCCTGTTCTGTTTTGTAATTCAGTTCCTGTGTAGCCAAGTTTACATTCCGTGTAGTAGTGATATCTTATGATGTTTCTTTTTCTGTGTGACTTATTTCACTTAGAATCATCGTACCTAAATCCACTCATTATGCTGCTATGGGCGTGATGACATAGATTTCATTGTTGAGTGATATTGCATTGTACGTAAGTACCACAACTTCTTTATCCATTTTTAGCTTTCTGCGATATTGAACTTGTACCGTAAAAGAGGTTCTTGTAAACACAGCCATCCCAAACTTTGGGTTGGCTGTGTCTTTTTGATTTTAATTTCCCTAAGCTATAAGACCATATGTGGAAGTGCCCTAGGCTCTGTTGCTTTGTTTTTTAGATGTTTCAGGAAACACCATACACTTCTCCAGAGTGGCTGTGGTCAATTTACATGCCGTACATCAGCATAACAAGGCTCCCAGTTCTCCATGGCCTGTCCTGCCTTTCTGGATTTTACACTTTTTTCAGATGGCCCTTTTGACCGGTGGCAGTGAGGCTTCATTGTAGTGCAGATTTCCTTTACAAGCTTGCTTGGTTGGCCAAAAAGGGCGTATGCGTTTTTTCCTGAATATATTCAGGAAAAAACGCATACGCCCTTTTTGGCCAAGTGCATCATTGTGGACGTTCTGCCTCTTTTCCTATGCTTTAAGTGCAATTCCAGTCTACCACCTGAAATCGGTTTCGTGCAATTCTGCCCCGCTTTCAAGTCCTCTTGGCAGCCTTACTTCAATATATTTTGGGACGATAGCTGTCATTTATAACTCTGCAGGTTTGTGAATTACAGTGTCCCTGAGCTCCTTTCTTCAACTCGCTTTCTTGTGAGCTGGCCGCAACACCGCAGGATTGCTTCAGGCCCTAGTGTGGTTCCGGCATGGCACGCTGAGCCTTTGGTTAATTCCTCTTCCTGGTGGGAAATGAGAGTTAAATTTGCCCGTCCAGACACCTCCAGCTAGTCTCTCATTGGTTCTCCCTATTCCTGTTCATCTTCCACAGAAATTGCAAACTGTGCCAAACAGGAGGTTAAAGGCACTGACTCTCCAAGTGGGGAGAGTGTTAGTAAAGCGTCTGGAATGTTGCACCCGAGTACCAGGGGACGAAAACTGAGACACATTTGAACACGTTTCCCGATCACAAGGTGGATCATACTCTGGGTTCCACATGCATGTTTTAGCTGAAGGAAGAATCCCTTAAACCTGAAGAGTTGAGACCCATGGAATGGGTACCATGCAATATGACTTCAAAGGGTCTACATTTGCTCACCGAACCTCAGCAATCCTATCACTGCTCCGTTTATGCCACTGTACACACGCTTGATTCTCTTTCGGAGACATAAATCCATAGGTTTTAAGATTTTACTAGTCAGGTATATTCTTAGGCGTTTAATATGCGGTGTTGTGTCCACTTCGTTGAGCAAGGTGTAGCTCTTGTCTATTACATATTTGGCTTATGGAACGGTATCTGTGCTAATTTCAATCTCTGGTTTTATGCAGCACCCCAACTCACCTTTCCCCTTAAGCAAGCATAAGTTGGTTTTCTACATTTGAGACCCTGTTCTGTTTTGTATTTCAGTTCCTGTGTAGCCAAGTTTACATTCCGTGTATTAGTGATATCTTATGATGTTTCTTTTTTTGTATGACTTATTTCACTTAGGATCATTGTACCTGAATCCACTCATTATGCTGCTATGGGCCTGATGACATAGATTTCATTACTGAGTGATATTGCATTGTACGTAAGTACCACAACTTCTTTATCCATTTTTTGCTTTCTGTGATATTGAACTTGTACCGTAAACGAGGTTCTTGTAAACAGAGCCGTCCCAAACTTTGGGGTGGCTGTGTCTTTTTCATTTTAATTTCCCTAAGCTATAGGACCATAAGTGGAAGTGCCCTAGGTTCTGTTGCTTTGTTTTTTAGATGGTTGAGGAAACACCATACCCTTCTCCAGAGTGGCTGTTGGCAATTTACACCCTGCCCATCAGCAAAACAAGGCTGCCAGTTCTCCATGGCCTGTCCTGCCTTTCTGGATTTTACACATTTTTCAGATGGCCCTTTTGACCCGGGGGCTGTGAGACTTCATTGTAGTGCGGATTTCCTTTGCAAGCTTGCTTGGTTGGCCAAAAAGGGCGTATGCGTTTTTTCCTGAATATATTCAGGAAAAAACGCATATTCTCTTTTAGGCCAAGTGCATCATTGTGGACGTTCTGCCTCTTTTCCTATGCTTTAAATGCAATTCTAGTCTACCACCTGAAATCGGTTTCCTGAAATTCTGCCCCGCTTTCAAGTCCTCTTAGAAGCCTTACTTCAATATATTTTTGGACGATAGCTGTCATTTATAACTCTGCAGTTTTGTGAATGACAGTGCCCCTGAGCTCCTTTCTTCAACTTGTTTCTTGTGAGCTGGCCGCAACACCGCAAGATTGTTTCATCCCCCAGTGTGGTTCCGGCATGGCACGCTGAACCTTTGGTTAATTCCTCTTCCTGGGGGGAAATGAGAGTTAAATTTGCCCGTCCAGACACCTCCAGCTAGTCTCTCATTGGTTCTCCCTATTCCTGTTTATTTTCCACAGAAATTGCCAACTGGGCCAAACAGGAGGTTAACGGCAGTGACTCTCCAAGTGAGGAGAGGGTTAGTAAAGCGTCTGGAATGTTGCACCCGAGTACCAGGGGACGAAAACTGAGACACATTTCAACACGTTTCCCGATCACATGGTGGATCATACTCTGGGTTCCACATGCATGTTTTAGCTGAAGGAAGAATCCCTTAAACCTGGAGAGTTGAGACCCATTGAATGAGTACCATGCAATATGACATCAAAGGGTCTGCATTTGCTCACCGAACCTCACCAATCCTATCACTGCTGCGTTTATGCCTCTGTACACACGATTGATTCTCTTTTGGAGACATATAAATCCATAGGTTTTAAGATTCTTACTAGTCAGGTATATTCTTAGGCGTTTAATATGGGGTGTTGAGTCCACTTCGTTGAGCAAGGAGTAGCTCTTGTCTATTACATATTTGGCTTATGGAACAGTATCTGTGCTAATTTCAGTCTCTGGTTTTATGCAGCACCCCAACTCACCTTTCCCCTTAAGCAAGCATAAGTTGGTTTTCTACATTTGAGACCCTGTTCTGTTTTGTTATTCAGTTCCTGTGTAGCCAAGTTTACATTCCGTGTAGTAGTGATATCTTATGATGTTTCTTTTTCTGTGTGACTTATTTCACTTAGAATCATTGTACCTGAATCCACTCATTATGCTGCTATGGGCCTGATGACATAGATTTCATTGCTGAGTGATATTGCATTGTACGTAAGTACCACAACTTCTTTATCCATTTTTTGCTTTCTGTGATATTGAACTTGTACCGTAAACGAGTTTCTTGTAAACAGAGCCGTCCCAAACTTTGGGGTGGCTGTGTCTTTTTTATTTTAATTTCCCTAAGCTATAGGACCATATGTGGAAGTGCCCTAGGCTCTGTTGCTTTGTTTTTTAGATGTTTCAGGAAACACCATACACTTCTCCAGAGTGGCTGTTGGCAATTTACATCCCGCCCATCAGCATAACAAGGCTCCCAGTTCTCCATGGCCTGTCCTGCCTTTCTGGATTTTACACTTTTTTCAGATGGTCCTTTTGACTGGGGGGCAGTGGGACTTCATTGTAGTGCAGATTTCCTTTGCAAGCTTGCTTGGTTGGCCAAAAAGGGCATATGCGTTTTTTCCAGAATATATTCAGGAAAAAACACATACGCCGTTTTTGGCCAAGTGCATTACTGTGGACGTTCTGCCTCTTTTCCTATGCTCTAAGTGCAATTCCAGTCTACCACCTTAAATCACTTTCCTGCAATTCTGCCCTGCTTTCAAGTCCTCTTGGCAGCCTCATTTCAATATATTTTTGGACGATAGCTGTCATTTATAACTCTGCAGGTTTGTGAATTACAGTGCCCCTGAGCTCCTTTTTCATCTCGCTTTCTTGTGAGCTGGCCGCAACACCGCAGGATTGCTTCAGGCCCTAGTGTGGTTCCGACAGGGCACGCTAAGCCTTTGGTTAATTCCTCTTCCTGGTGGGAAATGAGAGTTAAATTTGCCCGTCCAGACACCTCCAGCTAGTCTCTCATTGGTTCTCCCTATTCCTGTTCATCTTCCGCAGAAATTGCAAACTGGGCCAAACAGGTTAAAGGCACTGACTCTCCAAGTGGGGAGAGTGTTAGTAAAGCGTCTGGAATGTTGCACCCGAGTACCAGGGGATGAAAACTCAGATACATTTCAACACGTTTCCCGATCACACGGTGGATCGTACTCTGGGTTCCACATGCATGTTTTAGCTGAAGGAAGAATCCCTTAAACCTGGAGAGTTGAGACCCATGGTATGGGTACCATGCAATATGACTTCAAAGGGTCTGCATTTGCTCACTGAACCTCACCAATCCTATCACTGCTGCGTTTATGCCACTGTAAACACTCTTGATTCTCTTTCGGAGACATATAAATCCATAGGATTTAAGATTCTTAGTAGTCAGGTATATTCTTAGGTGTTTAATATGCGGTGTTGTGTCCACTTCGTTGAGCAAGGTGTAGCTCTTGTCTATTACATATTTGGCTTATGGAACGGTATCTGTGCTAATTTCAATCTCTGGTTTTATGCAGCACCCCAACTCACCTTTCCCCTTAAGCAAGCATAAGTTTGTTTTGTACATTTGAGCCACTGTTCTGTTTTGTAATTCAGTTCCTGTGTAGCCAAGTTTACATTCCATGTATTAGTGATATGTTATGATGTTTCTTTTTCTGTTTGACTTATTTCACTTAGAATCATCGTACCTGAATCCACTCATTATGCTGCTACGGGCCTGATGACATAGGTTTCATTGCTGAGTGATATTGCATTGTACGTAAGTACCACAACTTCTTTATCCATTTTTTGCTTTCTGCGATATTGAACTTGTACCGTAAACGAGGTTCTTGTAAACAGAGCCTTCCCAAAATTTGGGGTGGCTGTGTCTTTTTTATTTTAATTTCCCTACGCTGTAGGACTATAAGTGGAAGTGCCCTAGGCTCTGTTCCTTTGTTTATTAGATGTTTCAGGAAACACCATACACTTCTCCAGAGTGGCTCTTGGCAATTTACAACCCGCCCATCAGCATAACGAGGCTCCCAGTTCTCCATGGCCTGTCCTGCCTTTCTGGATTTTACACTTTTTTCAGATGGCCCTTTTGACCGGGGGGCAGTGAGACTTCATTGTAGTGCAGATTTCCTTTGCAAGCTTGCTTGGTTGGCCAAATAGTGCGTATGCGTTTTTTCTGAATATATTCAGTAAAAAACGCATACGCCCTTTTGGGGCAAGTGCAACATTGTGGACGTTCTGCCTCTTTTCCTATGCTTTACATGCAATTCCCGTCTACCTCCTGAAATCGGTTTCCTGCAATTCTGCCCCACTTTCAAGTCCTCTTGGCAGCCTTACTTCAATATATTTTTGGATGATAGCTGTCATTTATAACTCTGCAAGTTTGTGAATAACAGTGCCCCTGAGCTCCTTTCTTCAACTCGCTTTCTTGTGAGGTGGCCGCAACACCGCAGGATTGCTTCAGGCCCTAGTGTGGCTCCGGCACGGCACGCTGAGCCTTTGGTTAATTCCTCTTCCTGGTGGGAAATGAGAGTTAAATTTGCCCGTCCGGACACCTCCAGCTAGTCTCTCATTGGTTCTCCCTATTCCTGTTCACCTTCCACAGAAATTGCATAGTGGGCCAAACAGGAAGTTAAAGGCCCTGACTCTCCAAGTGAGGAGAGTGTTAGTAAAGCTTCTGGGACGTTGCACCCGAGTACCAGGGGACGAAAACTGAGACACATTTGAACATGTTTCCCAATCACGCGATGGATCAGACTCTGGGTTTCACATGCATGTTTTAGCTGAAGGAAGAATCCCTTAAACATGGAGAGTTGAGACCCATGGAATGGGTACCATGCAATATGACTTCAAAGGGTCTGCATTTGCTCACCGAACCTCACCAATCCTATCACTGCTGCATTTATACCACTGTACACACGCTTGATTCTCTTTCGGAGACATATAAATCCATAGGTTTTAAGGTTCTTACTAGTCAGGTATATTCTTAGGCGTTTAATATGGCGTCTTGGGTCCACTTCGTTGAGCAAGCAGTAGCTCTTGTCTATTACATATTTGGCTTATGGAACGGTATCTGTGCTAATTTCAATCTCTGGTTTTATGCAGCACCCCAACTCACCTTTCCCGTTAAGCAAGCATAAGTTGGTTTTCTACATTTGAGACCCTGTTCTGTTTTGTAATTCAGTTCCTGTGTAGCCAAGTTTACATTCCATGTAGTAGTGATATCTTATGATGTTTCTTTTTCTCTGTGACTTATTTCACTTAGAATCATTGTACCTGAATCCACTCATTATGCTGTTACGGGCCTGATGACATAGATTTCATTGCTGAGTGATATTGCATTGGACGTAAGTATCACAACTTCTTTATCCATTTTTCGCTTTCTGTGATATTGAACTTGTACCGTAAACGAGGTTCTTGTCAACAGAGCCGTCCCAAACTTTGGGGTGGCTGTGTCTTTCTGATTTTAATTTGCCTAAGCTATAGGACCATAAGTGGAAGTGCCCTAGGCTCTGTTGCTTTGTTTTTTAGATGTTTCAGGAAACAACATACACTTCTCCAGAGTGGCTGTTGGCCATTTACATCCGGCCCATCAGCATAACAAGGCTCCCATTTCTCCATGGAATGTCCTGACTTTCTGGATTTTACACTTTTTTCAGATGGCCCTTTTGACCGGGGGGCAGTGAGACTTCATTGTAGTGCAGATTTCCTTTGCAAGCTTGCTTGGTTGGCCAAAAAGTGCATATTTGTTTTTTCCTGAATATATTCAGAAAAAAATGCATACGCCCTTTTTGGCCAAGTGCATCATTGTGGACGTTCTGCCTCTTTTCCTATGCTTTACATGCAATTCCAGTCTACCTCCTGAAATTGGATTCCTGCAATTCTGCACTGCTTTCAAGTCCTCTTGGAAGCCTTACTTCAATATATTTTTGGATGATAGCTGTCATTTATAGCTCTGTAGGTTTGTGAATTACAGTGCCCCTGAGCTCCTTTCTTCAACTCGCTTTCTTGTGAGCTGGCCGCAACACTGAAGGATTGCTTCAGGCCCTAGTGTGGTTCCGGCATGGCACGCTGAGCCTTTGGTTAATTCCTCTTCCTGGTGGGAAATGAGAGTTAAATTTGCCCGTCCAGACACCTCCAGCTAGTCTCTCATTGGTTCTCCCTATTCCTGTTCATTTTCCGCAGAAATTGCAAACTGGGCCAAACAGGAGGTTAAAATCACTGACTCTCCAAGTGGGGAGAGTGTTAGTAAAGCGTCTGGAATGTTGCACCCGAGTGCCAGGGGACGAAAACTGAGACACATTTGAACACGTTTCCCGATCACACGCTGGATCATACTCTGGGTTCCACATGCATGTTTTAGCTGAAGGAAGAATCCCTTAAACCTGGAGAGCTGAGACCCATGGAATGGGTACCATGCAATATGACTTCAAAGGGTCTGCATTTGCTCTCCGAACCTCACCAATCGTATCACTGCTGCGTTTATGCCGCTGTACACATGCTTCATTCTCTTTCGGAGACATATAAATCCATAGGTTTTAAGATTCTTACTAGTCATGTATATTCTTAGGCGTTTAATATGGGGTGTTGAGTCCACTTCATTGAGCAAGGAGTAGCTCTTGTCTATTACACATTTGGCTTATGGAACGGTATCTGTGCTAATTTCAATCTCTGGTTTTATGCAGCAACCCAACTCACCTTTCCCCTTAAGCAACCATAAGTTGGTTTTCTACATTTGAGACCCTGTTCTGTTTTGTAATTCAGTTCCTGTGTAGCCAAATTTACATTCCGTGTAGTAGTGATATGTTATGATGTTTCTTTTTCTGTGTGACTTATTTCACTTAGAATCATCGTACCTGAATCCACTCATTATGCTGCTACGGGCCTGATGACATAGATTTCATTGCTGAGTGATATTGCATTGTACATAAGGACCAAAATTTCTTTATCCATTTTTCGCTTTCTGTGATATTGAACTTGTACTGTAAACGAGGTTCTTGTAAACAGAGCCATCCCAAAATTTGGGGTGGCTGTGTCTTTTTGATTTTAATTTCCCTGAGCTATAGGACCATAAGTGGACGTGCCCTAGGCTCTGTTGCTTTGTTTTGTAGATGTTTCAGGAAACACCATACACTTCTCCAGAGTGGCTGTTGGCAATTTACAGCCCGCCCATCAGCATAACTAGGCTCCCAGTTCTCCATGGCCTGTCCTGACTTTCTGGATTTTACACTTTCTTCAGATGGCCCTTTTGACCGGGGGGCAGTGAGACTTCATTGTAGTGCAGATTTCCTTTGCAAGCTTGCTTGGTTGGCCAAAAAGTGCGTATGCATGTTTTGCTGAATATATTCAGGAAAAAACGCATACGCCCTTTTTGGCCAAGTGCATCATTGTGGACGTTCTGCCTCTTTTCCTATGCTTTACATGCAATTCCAGTCTACCTCCTGAAATCGGTTTCCTGCAATTCTGCCCCGCTTTCAAGTCCTCTTGGCAGCCTTACTTCAATATATTTTTGGACGATAGCTGTCATTTATAACTCTGCAGGTTTGTGAATGACAGTGCCCCTGAGCTCCTTTCTTCAACTTGCTTTCTTGTGAGCTGGCCACAACACCGCAGGATTGCTTCAGGCCCTAGTGTGGTTCCGGCATGGCACGCTGAGCCTTTGGTTAATTCCTCTTCCTGGTGGGAAATGAGAGTTAAATTTGCCCGTCCAGACACCTCCACTAGTCTCTCATTGTTTCTCCCTATTCCTGTTCATCTTACGCAGAAATTGCAAACTGGGCCAAACAGGACGTTAAAGGCACTGACTCTCCAAGTGGGGAGAGTGTTAGTAAAGCGACTGGAATGTTGCACCCGAGTACCAGGGGACGAAAACTGAGACACATTTGAACACATTTCCCGATCACACGGTGGATCGTACTCTTTGTTCCACATGCATGTTTTAGCTGAAGGAAGAATCCCTTAAACCTGGAGAGTTGAGACCCATGGAATGGGTACCATGCAATATGACTTCAAAGGGTCTGCATTTGCTCACCGAACCTCACCAATCCTATCACTGCTGCGTTTATGCCGCTGTACAGACGCTTTATTCTCTTTCGGAGACATATAAATCCATAGGTTTTAAGATTCTTACTAGTCAGGTATATTCTTAGGCGTTTAATATTGGATGTTGAGTCCACTTCGTTGAGCAAGGAGTAGCTCTTGCCTATTACATATTTGGCTTATGGAACGGTATCTGTGCTAATTTCAATCTCTGGTTTTATGCAGCACCCCAACTCACCTTTCCCCTTAAGCAAGCATAAGTTGGTTTTCTACATTTGAGACCCTGTTCTGTTTTGTAATTCAGTTCCTGTGTAGCCAAGTTTACATTCCGTGTAGTAGTGATATCTTATGATGTTTCTTTTCCTGTGTGACTTATTTTACTTAGAATCATCGTACCTGAATCCACTCATTATGCTGCTACAGGCCTGATGACATAGATTTCATTGCTGAGTGATATTGCATTGTACATAAGTACCACAACTTCTTTATCCATTTTTCGCTTTCTGTGATATTGAACTTGTCCAGTAAACGAGGTTCTTGTAAACAGAGCCGTCCCAAACTTTGGGGTGGCTGTGTCTTTTTGATTTTAATTTCCCTAAGCTATAGGACCATAAGTGGAAGTGCCCTAGGCTCTGTTGCTTTGTTTTTTAGATGTTTCAGGAAACACCATACACTTCTCCAGAGTGGCTGTTGGCAATTTACATCCCGCCCATCAGCATAACAAGGCTCCCAGTTCTCCATAGCCTGTCCTGTCTTTCTGGATTTTACACTTTTTTCAGATGGCCCTTTTGACCGGGGGGCAGTGAGACTTCATTGTAGTGCAGATTTCCTTTGCAAGCTTGCTTGGTTGGCCAAAAAGTGCGTATGCGTTTTTTCCTGAATATATTCAGGAAAAAACGCATACGCCCTTTTTGGCCAAGTGCATCATTGTGGACGTTCTGCCTCTTTTCCTATGCTTTACATGCAATTCCAGTCTACCTCCTGAAATCGGTTTCCTGCAATTCTGCCCCGCTTTCAAGTCCTCTTGGCAGCCTTACTTCAATATATTTTTGGACGATAGCTGTCATTTATAACTCTGCAGGTTTGTGAATGACAGTGCCCCTGAGCACCTTTCTTCAACTCGCTTTCTTGTGAGCTGGCCTCAACACTGCAGGATTGCTGCAGGCCCTAGTGTGGTTCTGGCACGGCACGCTGAGCCTTTGGTTAATTCCTCTTCCTGCTGGGAAATGAGAGTTAAATTTGCCTGTCCAGACACCTCCAGCTAGTCTCTCATTGGTTCTCCCTATTCCTGTACATCTTCTGCAGAAATTGCAAACTGGGCCAAACAGGAGGTTAAATGCCCTGACTCTCCAAGTGCGGAGAGTTTTAGTAAAGTGTCTGGAATGTTGCACCCGAGTACCAAGGGAGGAAAACTGAGACACATTTGAACACGTTTCCCGATCACACGGTGGATCATACTCTGGGTTCCACATGCATGTTTTAGCTGAAGGAAGAATCCCTTAAACCTGGAGAGTTGAGACCCATGGAATGGGTACCATGCAATATGACTTCAAAGGGTCTGCATTTGCTCACCGAACCTCACCAATCCTATCACTGCTGCATGTATGCCGCTGTACACACGCTTGATTTTCTTTCGGAGACATTTAAATACATAGGTTTTAAGATTCTTACTAGTCAGGTATATTCTTAGGCGTTTAATATGGGGTGTTGAGTCCACTTCGTTGAGCAAGGAGTAGCTCTTGTCTATTACATATTTGTCTTATGGAACGGCATCTGTGCTAATTTCAATCTCTGGTTTTATGCAGCACCCCAACTCACCTTTCCCCTTAAGCAAGCATAAGTTGGTTTTCTACATTTGAGACCCTGTTCTGTTTTGTAATTCAGTTCCTGTGTAGCCAAGTTTACATTCCGTGTAGTAGTGATATCTTATGATGTTTCTTATTCTCTGTGATTTATTTCACTTAGAATCATCGTACCTGAATCCACTCATTATGTTGCTACGGGCCTGATGACATAGATTTCATTGCTGAGTGATATTTCATTGTACGTAAGTACCACAACTTCTTTATCCATTTTTCGCTTTCTGTGATATTGAACTTGTACCGTAAACGAGGTTCTTGTAAACAGAGCCGGCCCAAACTTTGGGGTGGCTGTGTCTTTTTGATTTTAATTTCCCTAAGCTATAGGACCATAAGTGGAAGTGCCCTAGGCTCTGTTGCTTTGTTTTTTAGATGTTTCAGGAAACACCATACACTTCTCCAGAGTGGCTGTTGGCAATTTACATCCCGCCCATCAGCATAACAAGGCTCCCAGTTCTCCATAGCCTGTCCTGCCTTTCTGGATTTTACACTTTTTTCAGATGGCCCTTTTGACAGGGGGCAGTGAGACTTCATTGTAGTGCAGATTTCCTTTGCAAGCTTGCTTGGTTGGCCAAAAAGGGCGTATGCGTTTTTTCCTGAATATATTCAGGAAAAAACGCATACGCCCTTTTTGGCCAAATGTATCATTGTGGACGTTCTGCCTCTTTTCCTATGCTTTACATGCAATTCCAGTCTACCCCCTGAAATCGGTTTCCTGCAATTCTGCCCCGCTTTCAAGTCCTCTTGGCAGCCTTACTTCAATATATTTTTGGACGATAGCTGTCATTTATAACTCTGCAGGTTTGTGAATGACAGTGCCCCTGAGCACCTTTCTTCAACTCGCTTTCTTGTGAGCTGGCCGCAACACCGCAGGATTGCTTCAGGCCCTAGTGTGGTTCCGGCATGGCACGCTGAGTCTTTGGTTAATTCCTCTTCCTGGTGGGAAATGAGAGTTAAATTTGCCTGTCCAGACACCTGCAGCTAGTCTCTCATTATTTCTCCCTATTCCTGTACATCTTCTGCAGAAATTGCAAACTGGGCCAAACAGGAGGTTAAATGCCCTGACTCTCCAAGTGGGGAGAGTGTTAGTAAAGTGTCTGGAATGTTGCTCCCGAGTACCAGGGGAGGAAAACTGAGACACATTTGAACACGTTTCCCGATCACACGGTGGATAATACTCTGGGTTGCACATGCATGTTTTAGCTGAAGGAAGAATCCCTTAAACCTGGAGAGTTGAGACCCATGGAATGGGTAACATGCAATATGACTTCAAAGGGTCTGCATTTGCTCACCGAACCTCACCAATCCTATCACTGCTGCATTTATGCCGCTGTACACATGCTTGTTTCTCTTTCGGAGACATTTAAATACATAGGTTTTAAGATTCTTACTAGTCAGGTATATTCTTAGGCATTTAATATGGGGTGTTGAGTCCACTTCGTTGAGCAAGGAGTAGCTTTGTCTATTATATATTTGGCTTATGGAACGGTATCTGTGCTAATTTCAATCTCTGGTTTTATGCAGCACCCCAACTCACCTTTCCCCTTAAGCTAGCATAAGTTGGTTTTCTACATTTGAGACCCTGTTCTGTTTTGTAATTCAGTTCCTGTGTAGCCAAGTTTACATTCCGTGTAGTAGTGATATCTTATGATGTTTCTTATTCTCTGTGATTTATTTCACTTAGAATCATCGTACCTGAATCCACTCATTATGCTGCTACGGGCCTGATGACATAGATTTCATTGCTGAGTGATATTTCATTGTACGTAAGTACCACAACTTCTTTATCCATTTTTCGCTTTCTGTGATATTGAACTTGTACTGTAAACGAGGTTCTTGTAAACAGAGCCGGCCCAAACTTTGGGATGGCTGTGTCTATTTGATTTTAATTTCCTGAAGCTATAGGACCATAAGTGGAAGTGCCCTAGGCTCTGTTGCTTTGTTTTTTAGATGTTTCAGGAAACACCATACACTTCTCCAGAGTGGCTGTTGGCAATTTACATCCCACCCATCAGCATAACAAGGCTCCCAGTTCTCCATGGCCTGTCCTCCCTTACTGGATTTTACACTTTTTTCAGATGGCCCTTTTGACCGGGGGGCAGTGAGACTTCATTGTAGTGCAGATTTCCTTTGCAAGCTTGCTTGGTTGGCCAAAAAGGGCGTATGCGTTTTTTCCTGAATATATTCAGGAAAAAACGCATACGCCCTTTTTGGCCAAGTGCATCATTGTGGACGTTCTGCCTCTTTTCCTATGCTTTACATGCAATTCCAGTCTACCTCCTGAAATCGGTTTCCTGCAATTCTGCCCCGCTTTCAAGTCCTCTTGGCAGCCTTACTTCAATATATTTTTGGACGATAGCTGTCATTTATAACTCTGCAGGTTTGTGAATGACAGTGCCCCTGAGCTCCTTTCTTCAACTCGCTTTCTTGTGAGCTGGCCGCAACACCGCAGGATTGCTTCAGTCCCTAGTGTGGTTCCGGCACGGCACGCAGAGCCTTTGGTTAATTCCTCTTCCTGGTGGGAAATGAGAGTTAAATTTGCCCGTCCAGACACCTCCAGCTAGTCTCTCATTGGTTCTCCCTATTCCTGTTCATCTTCCGCAGAAATTGCAAACTGGGCCAAACAGGAGGTTAAAGGCACTGACTCTCCAAGTGGGGAGAGTGTTAGTAAAGCGTCTGGAATGTTGCACCCAAGTACCAGGGGACGAAAACTGAGACACATTTGAACACGTTTCCCGATCACACGGTGGATCATACTCTGGGTTCCACATGCATGTTTTAGCTGAAAGAAGAATCCCTAAAACCTGGAGAGTTGAGACCCATGGAATGGGTACCATGCAATATGACTTCAAATGGTCTGCATTTGCTCACCAAACCTCACCAATCCTATCACTGCTGCGTTTATGCCGCTGTACACACGCTTGATTCTCTTTCGGAGACATATAAATCCATAGGTTTTAAGATTCTTACTAGTCAAGTATATTCTTAGGCGTTTAGTATAGCGTGTTGAGTCCACTTCGTTGAGGAAGGAGTAGCTCTAGTCTGTTACATATGTGGCTTATGGAATGGTATCTGTGCCAATTTCAATCTCTGGTTTCATGCAGAACCCCAACTCACCATTCCCCTTAAGCAAGCATAAGTTGGTTTTCTACATTTGAAACCCTGTTCTGTTTTGTAATTCAGTTCCTGTGTAGCCAAGTTTACATTCTGTGTAGTAGTGATATCTTATGATGTTCCTTTTTCTGTGTGACTTATTTCACTTAGAATCATCATACGTGCATCCACTCATTATGCTGCTATGGGCCTGATGACATAGATTTCATTGCTGAGTGATACTGCATTGTACGTAAGTACCACAACTTCTTTATGCATTTTTCGCTGTCTGTGATATTGAACTTGTACCGTAAACGAGGTTTTTGTAAACAGAGCCGTCCCAAACTTTAGGATGGCTGCGTCTTTTTGACTTTAATTACCCTAAGCTATAGGACCATAAGTGGAAGTGCCCTAGGCTCTGTTGCTTTGTTTTTAGATGTTTCAGGAATCACCACAGTGTTCTCCATAGTGCGTGTTGGCAATTTACATCCCGCCCATCAGCATAACAAGGCTCCCAGTTCTCCACGGCCTGTCCTGCCTTTCTGGATTTTACACTTTTTTCAGATTGACGTTTTGACCAGGGGGAAGTGAGACTTCATTGTAGTGCAGATTTCCTTTGCAAGCTTGCTCTTTGGCCAAAAAGGGCATAGGCGTTTTTTCCTGAATATATTCAGGAATAAACGCATACACCCTTTTTGGCCAAGTGCATCATTGTGGACGTTCTGCCTCTTTTCCTATGCTTTAAATGCAATTCCATTGTACTTCCTGAAATCGGTTTCCTGCAATTCTGCCCCTCTTTCAAGTCCTCTTGGCAGCCTTACTTCAATATATTTTTGGACGATAGCTGTCATTTAGAACTCTGCAGGTTTGTGAATGACAGTGCCCCTGAGCTCCTTTCTTCAACTCGCTTTCTTATGAGCTGGCCGCAACACCGCAGGATTGCTTCAGGCCCTAGTGTGTTTCCAGCACGGCACGCTGAGCCTTTGGTTAATTCCTCTTCCTGGTGGGAAATGAGAGTTAAATTTGCCCATCCAGACACCTCCAGCTAGTCTCTCATTGGTTCTCCCTATTCCTGTTCATTTCCCGCAGAAATTGCAAACTGGGCCAAACAGGAGGTTAAAGGCACTGACTCTCCAAGTGGGGAGAGTGTTAGTAAAGCGTCTGGAATGTTGCACCCGAGTACCAGGGGACGAAAACTGAGACATATTTGAACACGTTTCCCGATCACACGGTGGATCATACTCTGGGTTCGACATGCATGTTTTAGCTGAAGGAAGAATCCCTTAAACCTGGAGAGTTGAGACCCATGGAATGGGTACCATGCAATATGACTTCAAAGGGTCTGCATTTGCTCACCGAACCTCACCAATCCTATCACTGCTGCGTAAATGCCGCTGTACACACACTTGATTCTCTTTCAGAGACATATAAATCCATAGGTTTTAAGATTCTTACTAGTCAGGTATATTCTTAGGCGTTTAATCTGGGGTGTTGAGTCCACTTCGCTGAGCAAGGAGTAGCTCTTGTCTATTACATATTTGGTTTATGGAACGGTATCTGTGCTAATTTCAATCTCTGGTTTTATGCAGCACCCCAACTCACCTTTCCCCTTAAGCAAGCAAAAGTTCGTTTTCTTCATTTGAGACCCTGTTCTGTTTTGTAATTCAGTTCCTGTGTAGCCAAGTTTACATTCCGTGTAGTAGTGATAACTTATGATGTTTCTTTTTCTGTGTGACTTATTTCACTTACAATCATCGTACCTGAATCCACTCATTATGCTGCTACGGGCCTGATGACATAGATTTCATTGCTGAGTGATATTGCATTGTACGTAAGTACCACAACATCTTTATCCATTTTTCGCTTTCTGCGATATTGAACTTGTACCGTAAACGAGGTTCTTGTAAACAGAGGCATCCCAAACTTTGAGGTGGCTGTGTCTTTTTGATTTTAATTTCCCTAAACTATAGGACCATAATAGGAAGTTCCCTAGGCTCTGTTGCTTTGTTTTTTGGATGTTTCAGGAAACACCATACACTTCTCCAGAGTGGCTGTTGGCAATTTACATCCCACCCATCAGCATAACTAGGCTCCCAGTTCTCCATGGCCTGCCCTGCCTTTCTGGATTTTACACGTTTTTCAGATGGCCCTTTTGACCGGGGGGCAGTGGGACTACATTGTAGTGCAGATTTCCTTTGCAAGCTTGCTTGGTTGGCCAAAAAGGGCGTATGCGTTTTTTCCTGAATATATTCAGGAAAAAACGCATACGCCCTTTTTGGCCAAGTGCATTATTGTGGACGTTCTGCCTCTTTTCCTATGCTTTACATGCAATTCCAGTCTACCTCCTGAAATCGGTTTCCTGCAATTCTGCCCCACTTTCAAGTCCTCTTGGCAGCCTTACTTCAATATATTTTTGGACGATAGCTGTCATTTATAACTCTGCAGTTTTGTGAATGACAGTGCCCCTGAGCTCCTTTCTTCAACTCGCTTTCCTGTGAGCTGGCCTCAACACCGCAGGATTGCTTCAGGCCCTACTGTGTTTCCGGAACGGCACGCTGAGCCTTTGATTAATTCCTCTTCCTGGTGGGAAATGAGAGTTAAATTTGCCCGTCCAGACACCTCCAGCTAGTCTCTCATTGGTTCTCCCTATTCCTGTTCATCTTCCGCAGAAATTGCAAACTGGGCCAAACAGGATGTTAAAGGCACTGACTCTCCAACTGGGGAGAGTGTTAGTAAAGTATCTGGAATGTTGCACCCGAGTACCAGGGGACGAAAACTGAGACACTTTTGAACACGTTTCCCGATCACACAGTGGATCATACTCTGGGTTCCACATGCATGTTTTAGCTGAAGGAAGAATCCCTTAAACCTGGAGAGTTGAGACCCATGGAATGGGTACCATGCAATATGACTTCAAAGGGTCTGCATTTGCTCACCGAACCTCACCAATCCTATCACTGCTGCGTTTATGCCGCTGTACACACGCTTGATTCTCTTTCAGAGACATATAAATCCATAGGTTTTAAGATTCTTACTAGTCAGGTATATTCTTAGGCGTTTAATATGTGGTGTTGAGTCCATTTTGTTGAGCAAGGAGTAACTCTTGTCTATTACATATTTGGCTTATGGAACGGTATCTGTGCTAATTTCAATCTCTGGTTTTATGCAGCACCCCAACTCACCTTTCCCCTTAAGCAAGCATAAGTTGGTTTTCTACATTTGAGACCCTGTTCTGTTTTGTAATTCAGTTCCTGTGTAGCCAAGTTTACATTCCGTGTATTAGTGATATCTTATCATGTTTCTTTTTCTGTGTGACTTATTTCACTTAGAATCATCATACCTGAATCCACTCATTATGCTGCTATGGGCCTGATGACATAGATTTCATTGCTGAGTGATATTGCATTGTACGTAAGTACCACAACGTCTTTATCCATTGTTCGCTTTCTGTGATATTGTACTTGTACCGTAAACGAGAGTCTTGTAAACAGAGCCGTCCCAAACTTTGGGGTTGCTGTGTCTTTTTTATTTTAATTTCCCTATGCTATAAGACCATAAGTGGAAGTGCCCTAGGCTCTATTGCTTTGTTTTTTAGATGTTTCAGGAAACACCATACAGTTCTCCGGAGTGGCTGTTCGCAATTTACATCCCGCCCATCAGCATAACAAGGCTCCCAGTTCTCCATGGCCTGTCCTGCCTTTCTGGATTTTACACTTTTTTCAGATGTCCCTTTATACCGGGGGCAGTGAGACTTCATTGTAGTGAAGATTTCCTTTGCAAGCTTGCTTGGTTGACCAAAAAGGGCATATGCGTTTTTTCCTGAGGAAAAAATGCATACGCCCTTTTTGGCAAGTGCATCATTGTGGACGTTCTGCCTCTTTTCCTATGCTTCACATGCAATTCCAGTCTACCTCCTGAAATCGGTTTCCTGCAATTCTGCCCCGCTTTCAAGTCCTCTTGGCAGCCTTACTTCAATATATTGTTGGACGATAGCTGTCATTTATAACTCTGCAGGTTTGTGAATTACACTGCCCCTGAGCTCCTTTCTTCAACTCACTTTCTTGTGAGCTGGCCGCAACACTGCAGGATTGCTTCAGGCCCTAGTGTGGTTCTGGCATGCCATGCTGAGCCTTTGGTTAATTCCTCTTCCTGGTGGGAAATGAGAGTTAAATTTGCCCATCCAGACACCTCCAGCTAGTCTCGCATTGGTTCTCCCTATTCCTGTTCATTTTCTGCAGAAATTGCAAACTGGGCCAAACAGGAGGTTAAAGGCACTGACTCTCGAAGTGGGGAGAGTGTTAGTAAAGCGTCTGGAATGTTTCACCGGAGTACCAGGGGACGATAACTGAGACACATTTGAACACGTTTCCCGATCACAATGTGGATCATACTCTGGGTTCCACATGCATGTTTTAGCTGAAGGAAGAATCCCTTAAAGCTGGAGAGTTGAGACCCATGGAATGGGTACCATGCAATATGACTTCAAAGGGTCTGCATTTGCTCACCGAACCTCACCAATCCTATCACTGCTGCGTTTATGCCGCTGTACACACGCTTGATTCTCTTTCGGAGACATATAAATCCATAGGTTTTAAGATTCTTACTAGTCAGGTATATTCTTAGGCGTTTAATATGGGGTGTTTAGTCACTTCGTTCAGCAAGGAGTATCTCTTGTCTATTACATATTTGGCTTATGGAACGGTATCTGTGCTCATTTCAGTCTCTGGTTTTATGCAGCACCCCAACTCACCTTTCCCCTTAAGCAAGCATACGTTGGTTTTCTACATTTGAGACCCTGTTCTGTTTTGTAATTTAGTTCCTGTGTAGCCAAGTTTACATTCCGTGTAGTAGTGATATCTTATGATGTTTCTTTTTCTGTGTGACTTATTTCACTTAGAATCATCGTACCTGAATCCACTCACTATGCTGCTACGGGCCTGATGACATAGATTTCATTGCTGAGTGATATTGCATTGTACGTAAGTACCACAACGTCTTTATCCATTTTTCGCTTTCTGTGATATTGAAGTTGTACCATAAACGAGGTTCTTGTAAACAGAGCCGGCCCAAACTTTGGTGTGGCTGTGTCTTTTTGATTTTAATTTCCCTAATCTATAGGACCATAAGTGCAAGTGCCCTAGGCTCTGTTGGTTTGTTTTTTAGATGTTTCAGGAAACACCATACACTTCTCCAGAGTGGCTGTTGGCAATTTACATCCCACCCATCAGCATAACAAGTCTCCCAGTTCTCCATGGCCTGTCCTGCCTTTCTGGATTTTACACTTATTTCAGATGGCCCTTTTGACCGGGGGGCAGTGAGACTTCATTGTAGTGCAGATTTCCTTTGCAAGCTTGCTTGGTTGGCCAAAAAGGGCGTATGCGTTTTTTCCTGAATATATTCAGGAAAAACCATACGCCCTTTTTGGCCAAGTGCATCATTGTGGACGTTCTGCCTCTTTTCCTATGCTTTACATGCTATTCCAGTCTACCTCCCGAAATCGGTTTCCTGCAATTCTGCCCGCATTCAAGTCCTCTTGGCAGCCTTACTTCAATATAATTTTGGACGATAGCTGTCATTTATAACTCTGTAGGTTTGTGAATTACGGTGCAACTGAGCTCCTTTCTACAACTCGCTTTCTTGTGAGCTGGCCGCAACACCGCAGGATTGCTTCAGGCCCTAGTGTGGTTCCGGCATGGCACGCTGAGCCTTTGGTTAATTCCTCTTCCTGGTGGGAAATGAGAGTTAAATTTGCCCATCCAGACACCTCCAGCTAGTCTCGCATTGGTTCTCCCTATTCCTGTTCATTTTCCGCAGAAATTGCAACCTGGGCCAAATAGGATGTTAAAGGCACTGACTCTCCATGTGGGGAGCGTGTTAGTAAAGCGTCTGGAATGTTGCACCCGAGTACCAGGGGACGAAAACTGAGACACATTTGAACACGTTTCCCGATCACATGGTGGATCATACTCTGGATTCCACATGCATGTTTTAGCTGAAGGAAGAATCCCTTAAACCTGGAAAGTTGAGACCCATGGAATGGGTACCATGCAATATGACTTCAAAGGGTCTGCATTTGCTCACCGAACCTCACCAATCCTATCACTGCTGCGTTTATGCCGCTGTACACACGCTTGATTCACTTTCGGAGACATATAAATCCATAGGTTTTAAGATTCTTACTAGTCAGGTATATTCTTAGGCGTTTAATATTGGGTGTTGAGTCCACTTCGTTGAGCAAGGAGTAGCTCTTGCCTATTATATATTTGGCTTATGGAACGGTATCTGTGCTCATTTCAGTCTCTGGTTTTATGCAGCACCCCAACTCACATTTCCCCTTAAGCAAGCATAAGTTGGTTTTCTACATTTGAGACCCTGTTCTGTTTTGTAATTCAGTTCCTGTGTAGCCAAGTTTACATTCCATGTAGTAGTGATATCTTATGATGTTTCTTTTTCTGTGTGACTTATTTTACTTAGAATCATTGTACCTGAATCCACTCATGATGTTGCTACGGGCCTGATGACATAGATTTCATTGCTGAGTGATATTGCATTGTACATAAGTACCACGACTTCTTTATCCATTTTTCGCTTTCTGTGATATTGAACTTGTCCAGTAAACGAGGTCCTTGTAAACAGAGCCGTCCCAAACTTTGGGGTGTCTGTGTCTTTTTGATTTTAATTTCCCAAAGCTATAGGTCCATAAGTGGAAGTGCCCTAGGCTCTGTTGCTTTGTTTTTTAGATGTTTCAGGAAACACCGTAGACGTCTCCAGAGTGGCTGTTGGCAATTTACATCCCGCCCATCAGCATAACAAGGCTCCCAGTTCTCCATGGCCTGTCCTGCCTTTCTGGATTTTACACATTTTTCAGATTGCCCTTTTGACTGGGGGGCAGTGAGACTTCATTGTAGTGCAGATTTCCTTTGCAAGCTTGCTTGGTTGGCCAAAAAGTGCGTATGCTTTTTTTCCTGAGGAAAAAACGCATACGCACTTTTTGGCCCAGTGCATCATTGTGGACGTTCTGCCTCTTTTCCTATGCTTTATATGCAATTCCAGTCTACCTCCTGAAATCGGTTTCCTGCAATTCTGCCCCGCTTTCACGTCCTCTTGGCAGCCTTACTTCAATATATTTCTGGACAATAGCTATCATTTATAACTCTGCAGGTTTGTGAATGACAGTGCCCCTGAGCTCCTTTCTTCAACTCGCTTTCTTGTGAGCTGGCCGCAACACTGCAGGATTGCTTCAGGACCTAGTGTGGTTCCGGCGTGGCACGCTGAGCCTTTGGTTAATTCCTCTTCCTGGTGGGAAATGGGAGTTAAATTTGCCCGTCCAGACACCTGCAGCTAGTCTCTCATTTGTTCTCCCTGTTCGTGTTCATTTTCCGCAGAAATTGCAAACTGGCCAAACAGGAGGTTAAAGGCAGTGACTCTCCAAGTGGGCAGAGTGTTACTAAAGCGTCTGGAATGTTGCACCCAAGTACCAGGGGACGAAAACTGAGACACATTTGAACACGTTTCCCGATCACACGGTGGATCATACTCTGGGTTCCACATGCATGTTTTAGCTGAAGGAAGAATCCCTTAAAGCTGGAGAGTTGAGACCCATGGAATGGGTACCATGCAATATGACTTCAAAGGGTCTGCATTTGCTCACCGAACCTCACCAATCCTATGACTGCTGCATTTATGCCGCTGTACACACGCTTGATTCTCTTTCAGAGACATATAAATCCATAGGATTTAAGATTCTTACTAGTCAGGTATATTCTTAGGCGTTTAATATGGGGTTTTGAGTCCACTTCGTTGAGCAAGGAGTAGCTGTTGTCTATTACATATTTGGCGTATGGAATGGTATCTGTGCTAATTTCAATCTCTGGTTTTATGCAGCACCCCAACTCACCTTTCCCCTTAAGCAAGCATACGTTGGTTTTCTACATTTGAGACCCTGTTCTGTTTTGTAATTCAGTTCCTGTGTAGCCAAGTTTACATTCCGTGTAGTAGTGATATCTTATGATGTTTCTTATTCTCTGTGATTTATTTCACTTAGAATCATCGTACCTGAATCCACTCATTATGCTGCTATGGGCCTGATGACATAGATTTCATTGCTGAATGATATTGCATTGTACGTAAGTACCACAACGTCTTTATCCATTTTTCGCTTTCTGTGATATTGAACTTGTACCGTAAACGAGGTTCTTGTAAAAGGAGCCGGCCTAAACTTTGGGGTGGCTGTGTCTTTTTGATTTTAATTTCCCTAAGCTATAGGACCATAAGTGGAAGTGCCCTAGGCTCTGTTGCTTTGTTTTTTAGATGTTTCAGGAAACACCGTACACTTCTCCAGAGTGGCTGTTGGCAATTTACATCCCGCCCATCAGCATAACAAGGCTCCCAGTTCTCCATGGCCTGTCCTGCCTTTCTGGATTTTACAGTTTTTTCAGATGACCCTTTTGACTGGGGGGCAGTGAGACTTCATTGTAGGGCAGATTTCCTTTGCAAGCTTGCTTGGTTGGCCAGAAACGGCGTATGCGTTTTTCCCTGAATACATTCAGGAAAAAACCATACACACTTTTTGGCCAAGTGCATCATTGTGGACGTTCTGCCTCTTTTCCTATGCTTTACATGCAAATCCAGTCTACCTCCTGAAATCGGTTTCCTGCAATTCTGCCCCACTTTCAAGTCCTCTTGGCAGCCTTACTTCAATATATTTTTGGACGATAGCTGTCATTTATAACTCTGCAGTTTTGTGAATGACAGTGCCCCTGAGCTCCTTTCTTCAACTCGCTTTCTGTGAGCTGGCCGCAACACCGCAGGATTGCTTCAGGCCCTAGTGTGGTTCCGGCATGGCACACTGAGCCTTTGGTTAGTTCCTCTTCCTGGTGGGAAATGAGAGTTAAATTTGCCCGTCCAGACACCTCCAGCTAGTCTCTCATTGGTTCTCCCTATTCCTGTTCATTTTCCGCAGAAATTGCAAACTGGGCCAAACAGGAGGTTAAAGGCACTGACTCTCCAAGTGGGGAGAGTGTTAGTAAAGCGTCTGGAATGTTGCACCCGAGTACCAGGGGACGAAAACTGAGACACATTTGAACACGTTTCCCGATCATACGGTGGATCATACTCTGGGTTCCACATGCATGTTTTAGCTGAAGGAAGAATCCCTTAAACCTGGAGAGTTGAGACCCATGGAATGGGTACCATGCAATATGATTTCAAAGGGTCTGCATTTGCTCACGGAACCTCACCAATCCTATCACTGCTGCGTTTATGCCGCTGTACACACGCTTGATTCTCTTTCGGAGACATATAAATCCATAGGTTTTAAGATTCTTACTAGTCAGGTATATTCTTAGGCGTTTAATATGGGGTGTTGAGTCCACTTCGTTGAGCAAGGAGTAGCTCTTGTCTATTACATATCTGGCTTATGGAACGGTATCTGTGCTAATTTCAATCTCTGGTTTTATGCAGCACCCCAACTGACCTTTCCCCTTAAGCAAGCATAAGTTGGTTTTCTACATTTGAGACCCTGTTCTGTTTTGTAATTCAGTTCCTGTGTAGCCAAGTTTACATTCCGTGTAGTAGTGATATCTTATGATGTTTCTTTTTCTGTGTGACTTTTTTCACTTAGAATCATCGTACCTGAATCCACTCATTATGCTGCTATGGGCCTGATGACATAGATTTCATTGCTGAGTGATATTGCATTTTACGTAAATACCACAACGTCTTTATCCATTTTTCGCTTTCTGTGATATTGAACTTGTACCGTAAACGAGGTTCTTGTAAACAGAGCCGTCCCAAAGTTTGGGGTGGCTGTGTCTTTTTATTTTAATTTCCCTAAGCTATAGGACCATAAGTGGAAGTGCCCTAGGCTCTGTTGCTTTGTTTTTTAGATGTTTCAGGAAACACCATACACTTCTCCAGAGTGGCTGTTGGCAATTTACATCCCACGCATCAGCATAACAAGGCTCCCAGGTATCCATGGCCTGTCCTGCCTTTCAGGATTTTACACTTTTTCAGATGGCCCTTTTGACCGGGGGGCAGTGAGACTTCATTGTAGTGCAGATTTCCTTTCCAAACTTGCTTGGTTGGCCAAAAAGTGCGTATGCGTTTTTTCCTGAATATATTCAGGAAACAACGCATACTCCCTTTTTAGCCAAGTGCATCATTGTGGACGTTCTGCCTCTTTTCCTATGCTTTACATGCAATTCCAGTCTACCTCCTGAAATCGGTTTCCTGCAATTCTGCCCCGCTTTCAAGTCCTCTTGGCAGCTTTACTTCAATATATTTTTGGATGATAGCTGTCATTTATAACTCTGCAAGTTTGTGAATGACAGTGCCCATGAGCTCCTTTCTTCACCTCTCTCTCTTGTGAGCTGGCCGCAACACCACAGGATTGCTTCAGGCCCTAGTGTGGTTCCGGCATGGCACGCTGAGCCTTTGGTTAATTCCTATTCCTGGTGGGAAATGAGAGTAAAATTTGCCTGTCCAGACACCTCCAGCTAGTCTCTCATTGGTTCTCCCTATTCCTGTTCATCTTACACAGAAATTGCGAACTGGGCCAAACAGGAGGTTAAAGGCACTGACTCTCCAAGTGGGGAGAGTGTTAGTAAAGTGTCTGGAATGTTGCACCCGAGTACCAGGGGACGAAAACTGAGGCACATTTGAACACGTTTCCCGATCACACGGTGGATCGTACTCTGGGTTCCACATGCATGTTTTAGCTGAAGGAAGAATCACTTAAACCTGGAGAGTTGAGACCCATGGAATGGGTTCCATGCAATATGACTTCAAAGGGTCTGCATTTGCTCACCGAACCTCACCAGTCCTATCACTGCTGCATTTATGCCACTGAACACACGCTTGATTCTCTTTCGGAGACATAAATATCCATAGGTTTTAAGGTTCTTACTAGTCAGGTATATTCTTAGGCGTTTAATATGGCGTCTTGAGTCCACTTCGTTGAGCAAGGAGTAGCTCTTGTCTATTACATATTTGGCTTATGGAACGGTACCTGTGCTAATTTCAATCTCTGGTTTTATACAGCACTCCAACTCACCTTTCCCCTTAAGCAAGCATACATTGGTTCTCGACATTTGAGACCCTGTTCTGTTTTGTAATTCAGTTCCTGTGTAGCCAAGTTTACATTCCGTGTAGTAGTGATATCTTGTGATGTTTCTTTTTCTGTGTGACTTATTTCACTTAGAATCATTGTAACTGAATCCACTGATTATGCTGCTACGGGCCTGATGACATAAATTTCATTGCTGAGTCATATTGCTTTGTACGTAAGTACCACAACGTCTTTATCCATTTTTCGCTTTCTGTGATATTGAACTTGTACCGTAAATGAGGTTCTTGTAAACAGAGCCGTCCCAAACTTTGGGGTGGCTGTGTCTTTTTTATTTTAATTTCCCTAAGCTATAGGACCATAACTGGAATTGCCGTAGGCTCTGTTGCTTGGTTTTTTAGATGTTTCAGGAAACACCATACACTTCTCCAGAGTGGCTGTTGGCAATTTACAGCCCGCCCATCAGCATAACAAGGCTACCAGTTCTCCATGGCCTGTCCTGCCTTTCTGGATTTTACACTTTTTTCAGATGGCCCTTTTGACCGGGGGGCAGTGAGACTTCATTGTAGTGCACATTTCCTTTGCAAGCTTGCTTGGTTGGCCAAAAAGTGCGTATGCGTTTCTTCCTGAATATATTCAGGAAGAAACGCATATGCCCTTTTTGGCCAAGTGCATCATTGTGGACGTTCTGCCTCTTTTCCTATGCTTAAAATGCAATTCCAGTCTACCTCCTGAAATCGGTTTCCTGCAATTCTGCCCCGATTTCAAGTCCTCTTGGCAGCCTTACTTCAATATATTTTTGGACGATAGCTGTCATTTATAACTCTGCAGGTTTGTGAATGACAGTGCCCCTGAGCACCTTTCTTCAACTCGCTTTCTTGCGAGCTGGCCGCAACACCGCAGGATTGCTTCAGGCCCTAGTGTGGTTCCGGCACGGCACGCTGAGCCTTTGGTTAATTCCTCTTCCTGGTGGGAAATGAGAGTTAAATTTGCCTGTCCAGACACCTCCAGCTAGTCTCTCATTGGTTCTCCCTATTCCTGTACATCTTCTGCAGAAATTGCAAACTGGGCCAAACAGGAGGTTAAATGCCCTGACTCTCCAAGTGGGGAGAGTGTTAGTAAAGTGTCTGGAATGTTGCACCCGAGTACCAGGGGAGGAAAACTGAGACACATTTGAACACGTTTCCCGATCACACGGTGGATCATACTCTGGGTTCCACATGCATGTTTTAGCTGAAGGAAGAATCCCTTAAAGCTGGAGAGTTGAGACCCATGGAATGGGTACCATGCAATATGACTTCAAAGGGTCTGCATTTGCTCACCGAACCTCACCAATCCTATCACTGCTGCGTTTATGCCACTGTACACATGCTTCATTCTCTTTCGGAGACATATAAATCCATAGGTTTTAAGATTCTTACTACTCAGGTATATTCTTAGGCATTTAATATGGGGTGTTGAGTCCACTTCATTGAGCAAGGAGTAGCTCTTGTCTATTACATATTTGGCTTATGGAACGATATCTGTGCTAATTTCAATCTCTGGTTTTATGCAGCACCCCAACTCACCTTTCCGCTTAAGCAAGCATAAGTTGGTTTTCTACATTTGAGACCCTGTTCTGTTTTCTAATTCAGTTCCTGTGTAGCCAAGTTTGCAGTCCATGTAGTCGTGATATCTTATGATGTTTCTTTTTCTGTGTGACTTATTTCACTTAGAATCATCGTACCTGAATCCACTCTATGCTGCTACGTGCCTGATGACATAGATTTCATTGCTGAGTGATATTGCATTGTACGTAAGTACCACAACTTCTTTATCCATTTTTCGCTTTCTGTGATATTGAACTTGTACCGTCAACGAGGTTCTTGTAAACAGAGCCATCCCAAATTTTGGGGTGGCTGTGTCTTTTTGATTTTAATTTCCCTAAGCTATAAGACCATATGTGGAAGTGCCCTAGGCTCTGTTGCATTGTTTTTTAGATGTTTCAGGAAACACCATACACTTCTCCAGAGTGGCTGCTGGCAATTTACATCCCGCCCATCAGCATAACAAGGCTCCCAGTTCTCCATGGCGTGTCCTGCCTTTCTGGATTTTACACTTTTTTCAGATGGCCCTTTTGACAGGGGGGCAGTGAGACTTCATTGTAGTGCAGATTTCCTTTGCAAGCTTGCTTGGTTGGCCAAAAAGTGCGTATGCGTTTTTTCCTGAATATATTCAGGAAAAAACGCATACGCCCTTTCTGGACAAGTGCATCATTGTGGACGTTCTGCCTCTTTTCCTATGCTTTACATGCAATTCCAGTCTACCTCCTGAAATCGGTTTCCTGCAATTCTGCCCCGCTTTCAAGTCCTCTTGGCAGGCTTACCTCAATATAATTTTGGACGATAGCTGTCATTTATAACTCTGCAGGTTTGTGAATAACAGTGCCCCTCAGCTCCTTTATTTAACTCGCTTTCTTGTGAGCTGGCCGCAATACCGCAGGATTGCTTCAGGCCCTAGTGTGGTTCCGGCATGGCACACTGAACCTTTGGTTAATTCCTCTGACTGGTGGGAAATGAGAATTAAATTTGCCCATCCAGACTCCTCCAGCTAGTCTCTCGAAGGTTCTCCCTATTCCTGTTTATTTTCCGCAGAAATTGCCAACTGGGCCAAACAGGAGGTTAAAGGCACTGACTCTCCAAGTGGGGAGAGTGTTAGTAAAGCGTCTGGAATGTTGCACCCGAGTACCAGGGGACGAAAACTGAGATACATTTGAACACGTTTCCTGATCACACGGTGGATCATACTCTGGGTTCCACATGCATGTTTTAGCTGAAGGAAGAATCCCTCAAACCTGGAGAGTTGAGACCGATGGAATGGGTACCATGCAATATGACTTCAAAGGGTCTGCATTTGCTCACCGAACCTCACCAGTCCTATCACTGTGCTTATGCTGCTGTACACAGGCTTGATTCTCTTTCGGAGACATATAAATCCATAGGTTTCAAGATGCTTACTAATCAGGTATATTCTTAGGCGTTTAATATGGGGTGTTGAGTCCACGTCGTTGAGCAAGGAGTAGCTCTTGTCTATTACATATTTGGCTTATGGAACGGTATCTGTGCTAATTTCAATCTCTGGTTTTATGCAGCGCCCCAACTCACCTTTCCCCTTAAGCAAGCATAAGTTGGTTTTCTACATTTGAGACCCTGTTCTGTTTTGTAATTCAGTTCCTGTGTAGCCAAGTTTACATTCCGTGTAGTAGTGATATCTTATGATGTTTCTTTTTCTGTGTGACTTATTTCACTTAGAATCATCGTACCTGAATCCACTCATTATGCTGCTACAGGCCTGATGACATAGATTTCATTGCTGAGTGATATTGCATTGTACGTAAGTACCACAACTTCTTTATCCATTTTTCGCTTTCTGTGATATTGAACTTGTACTGTAAACGAGGTTCTTGTAAACAGAGCCGTCCCAAACTTTGGGGTGGCTGTGTCTTTTTGATTTTCATTTCCCTAAGCTATAGGACCATAAGTGGAAGTGCCCTAGGCTCTGTTGCTTTGTTTTTTAGATGTTTCAGGAAACACCATACACTTCTCCAGAGTGGCTGTTGGCAATTTACATACTGCCCATCAGCATAACAAGGCTCCCAGGTATCCATATCCTGTCCTGCCTTTCTGGATTTTACACTTTTTTCAGAGGGCCCTTTTGACCTGGGGGAAAGTGAGAGTTCATTGTAGTGCAGATTTCCTTTGCAAGCTTGCTTGGTTGGCCAAAAAGCGCATATGCGTTTTTTCCTGAATATATTCAGGAAAAAACGCATATGCCCTTTTTGGCCAAGTGCATCATTGTGGACGTTCTGCCTCTTTTCCTATGCTTTACATGCAATTCCAGTCTACCTCCTGAAATCTGTTTCCTGCAATTCTGCCCCGCTTTCAAGTCTTCTTGGCAGCCTTACTTCAATATATTTTTGGACGATAGCTGTCATTTATAACTCTGCAGGTTTGTGAATGACAGTGCCCCTGAGCTCCTTTCTTCAACTCGCTTTCTTGTGAGCTGGCCGCAACACCGCAGGATTGCTTCAGGCCCTAGTGTGGTTCGGGCATGGCACGCTGAGCCTTTGGTTAATTCCTCTTCCTGGTGGGAAATGAGAGTTAAATTTGCCCATCCAGACACCTCCAGCTAGTCTCTCATTGGTTCTCCCTAATCCTGTTCATTTTCCGCAGAAATTGCAAACTGGGCCAAACAGGAAGTTAAAGGCACTGACTCTCCAAGTGGGGAGAGTGTTAGTAAAGCATCTGGAATGTTGCTCCCGAGTACCAGGGGATGAAAACTGAGACACATTTGAACACGTTTCCCGATCACATGGTGGATCATACTCTGGGTTCCACATGCATGTTTTAGCTGAAGGAAGAATCCCTTAAACCTGGAGAGTTGAGACCCATGGAATGGGTACCATGCAATATGACTTCAAAGGGTCTGCATTTGCTCACCAAACCTCACCAATCCTATCACTGCTGCGTTTATGCCGCTGTCCACACGCTTGATTCTCTTTCGGAGACATATAAATCCATAGGTTTTAAGATTCTTACTAGTCAGGTATATTCTTAGGCGTTTAATATGGGGTGTTGAGTCCACTTCTTTGAGCAAGGAGTAGCTCTTGTCTATTACATATTTGGCTTATGGAACGGTATTTGTGCTAATTTCAATCTCTGGTTTTCTGCAGCACCCCAACTCACTTTTCCCCTTAAGCAAGCATAAGTTGGTTTTCTACATTTGAGACCCTGTTCTGTTTTGTAATTCATTTCCTGTGTAGCCAAGTTTATATTCCGTGTACTAGTGATATCTTATGATGTTTCTTATTCTCTGTGATTTATTTCACTTAGAATCATCGTACCTGAATCCACTCATTATGCTGCTACGGGCCTGATGACATAGATTTCATTGCTGAGTGATATTGCATTGTACGTAAGTACCACAACTTCTTTATCCATTTTCCATTTCTGTGATATTGAACTTGTACCGTAAACAACGTTCTTGTAAACAGAGCCTTCCCAAACGTTGGGGTGGCTGTGTCTTTTTGATTTTAATTTCCCTAAGCTATAGGACCATAAGTTGAAGTGCCCTAGGGTCTGTTCCTTTGTTTTTTAGATGTTTCAGGAAACACCATACACTTCTCCAGAGTGGCTGTTGGCAATTTACATCCCGCCCATCAGCATAACAAGGCTCCCAGTTCTCCATGGCCTGTCCTGTCTTTCTGGATTTTACACTTTTTTCAGATGGCCCTTTTGACCGGGGGGCAGTGAGACTTCATTGTAGTGCAGATTTCCTTTGCAAGCTTGCTTGGTTTGTCAAAAAGTGCGTATGATTATTTCCTGAATATATTCAGGTAAAAACGCATATGCCCTTTTTGGCCAAGTGCATCATTGTGGACGTTCTGCCTCTTTTCCTATGCTTTACATGCAATTCCAGTCTACCTCCTGAAATCGGCTTGCTGCAATTCTGCCCCGCTTTCAAGTCCTCTTGGCAGCCTTACTTCAATATATTTTTGGACGATAGCTGTCATTTATAACTATGCAGGTTTGTGAATAACAGTGCCCATGAGCTCCTTTCTTCAACTCGCTTTCTTGTGAGCTGGCCACAACACCGCAGGATTGCTTCAGGCCCTAGTGTGGTTCCGTCACGGCACGCTGAGCCTTTTGTTAATTCCTCTTCCTGGTGGGAAATGAGAGTTAAATTTGCCCGTCCAGACACCTCCAGCTATCTCTCATTGGTTCTCCCTTTTTCTGTTCATTTTCCGCAGAAATTGCAAACTGGGCCAAACAGGAAGTTAAAGGCAGTGACGCTCCAAGTGGGTAGAGTTTTAGTAAAGCATCTGGAATGTTGCACCCGAGTACCAGGGGACGAAAACTGAGACACATTTGAACACGTTTCCCGATCACACGGTGGATCATACTCTGGGTTCCACATGCATGTTTTAGCTGAAGGAAGAATACTTAAACCTGGAGAGTTGAGACCCATGGAATGGGTACCATGCAATATGACTTAAAAGGGTCTGCATTTGCTCACCAAACCTCACCAATCCTATCACTGCTGCGTTTATGCCGCTGTACAGATGCTTGATTCTCTTTCGGAGACATATAAATCCATAGGTTTTAAGATTCTTACTAGTCAGGTATATTCTTAGGCGTTTAATATGGGGTGTTGAGTCCACTTCATTGAGCAAGGAGTAGCTCTTGTCTATTACATATTTGGCTTATGGAACGGTATCTGTGCTAATTTCAATCTCTGGTTTTATGCAGCACCCCAAGTCACCTTTCCCCTTAAGCAAGCATAAGTTGGTTTTCTACATTTGAGACACTGTTCTGTTTTGTAATTCAGTTCCTGTGTAGCCAAGTTTACATTCCGTGTAGTAGTGATATCTTATGATGTTTCTTATTCTCTGTGTTTTATTTCACTTAGAATCATCGTACCTGCATCCACTCATTATGCTGCTACAGGCCTGATGACATAGATTTCATTGCTGAGTGATATTGCATTGTACGTAAGTACCACAACTTCTTTATCCATTTTTTGCTTTCTGCTATATTGAACTTGTACCATAAACGAGGTTCTTGTAAACAGAGCCATCCCAAACGTTGGGGTGGCTGTGTCTTTTTGATTTTAATTTCCCTAAGCTATAGGACCATAAGTGGAAGTTCCCTAGGCTCTGTTGCTTTGTTTTTTAGATGTTTCAGGAAACACCATACACTTCTCCAGAGTGGCTGTTGGCAATTTACATCCCGCCCAACAGCATAACAAGGCTCCCAGTTCTCCATGGCCTGTCCTGCCTTTTTGGATTTTACACTTCTTTCAGATGGCCCTTTTGACCGGGGGGCAGTGAGACTTCATTGTAGTGCAGATTTCCTTTGCAAGCTTGCTTGGTTGGCCAAAAAGGGCGTATGCGTTTTTTCCTGAACATATTCAGGAAAAAACGCATACGCCCTTTTTGGCCAAGTGCATCATTGTGGACGTTCTGCCTCTTTTCCTATGCTTTACATGCAATTCCAGTCTACCTCCTGAAATCGGTTTCCTGCAATTCTGCCCCGCTTTCAAGTCCTCTTGGCAGCCTTACTTCAATATATTTTTGGACGATAGCTGTCATTTATAACTCTGCAGGTTTGTGAATGACAGTGCCCCTGAGCTCCTTTCTTCAACTCGCTTTCTTGTGAGCTGGCCGCAACACCGCAGGATTGATTGAGGCCCTAGTGTGGTTCCGGCATGGCACGCTGAGCCTTTGGTTAATTCCTCTTCCTGGGGGGAAATGAGAGTTAAGTTTGCCCATCCAGACACCTCCAGCCAGTCTCTCATTTGTTCTCCCTATTCCTGTACATCTTCTGCAGAAATTGCAAACTGGGCCAAACAGGAGGTTAAATGCCCTGACTCTCCAAGTGGGGAGAGTGTTAGTAAAGTGTCTGGAATGTTGCACCCGAGTACCAGGGGAGGAAAACTGAGACACATTTGAACACGTTTCCCGATCACACGGTGGATCATACTCTGGGTTCCACATGCATGTTTTAGCTGAAGGAAGAATCCCTTAAAGCTGGAGAGTTGAGACCCATGGAATGGGTACCATGCAATATGACTTCAAAGGGTCTGCATTTGCTCACCGAACCTCACCAATCCTATCACTGCTGCATTTATGCCGCTGTACACACGCTTGATTCTCTTTCGGAGACATGTAAATACATAGGTTTTAGGATTATTACTAGTCAGGTATATTCTTAGGCGTTTAATATGGGGTGTTGAGTCCACTTCGTTGAGCAAGGAGTAGCTCTTGTCTATTATATATTTGGCTTATGGAACGCTATCTGTGCTAATTTCAATCTCTGGTTTTATGCAGCACCCCAATTCACCTTTCCCCTTAAGCAAGCATAAGTTGGTTTTCTACATTTGAGACCCTGTTCTGTTTTGTAATTCAGTTCCTGTGTAGCCAAGTTTACATTCCGTGTAGTAGTGATATCTTATGATGTTTCTTATTCTCTGTGATTTATTTCACTTAGAATCCTCGTACCTGAATCCACTCATTATGCTGCTACGGGCCTGATGACATAGATTTCATTGCTGAGTGATATTTCATTGTACGTAAGTACCACAACTTCTTTATCCATTTTTTGCTTTCTGTGATATTGAACTTGTACCGTAAACAACGTTCTTGTAAACAGAGCCGGCCCAAACTTTGGGGTGGCTGTGTCTTTTTGATTTTAATTTCCCTAAGCTATAGGACCATAAGTGGAAGTGCCCTAGGCTCTGTTGCTTTGTTTTTTAGATGTTTCAGGAAACACCATACACTTCTCCAGAGTGGCTGTTGGCAATTTACATCCCGCCCATCAGCATAACAAGGCTCCCAGTTCTCCATGGCCTGTCCTGCCTTTTTGGATTTTACACTTCTTTCAGATGGCCCTTTTGACCGGGGGGCAGTGAGACTTCATTGTAGTGCAGATTTCCTTTGCAAGCTTGCTTGGTTGGCCAAAAAGGGCGTATGCGTTTTTTCCTGAATATATTCAGGAAAAAACGCATACGCCCTTTTTGGCCAAGTGCATCATTTTGGACGTTCTGCCTCTTTTCCTATGCTTTACATGCAATTCCAGTCTACCTCCTGAAATCGGTTTCCTGCAATTCTGCCCCGCTTTCAAATCGTCTTGGCAGCCTTACTTCAATATATTTTTGGACGATAGCTGTCATTTATAACTCTGCAGGTTTGTGAATGACAGTGCCCCTGAGCTCCTTTCTTCAACTCGCTTTCTTGTGAGCTGGCCGCAACACCGCAGGATTGCTTCAGGCCCTAGTGTGGTTCCGGCATGGCACGCTGAGCCTTTGGTTAATTCCTCTTCCTGGTGGGAAATGAGAGTTAAATTTGCCTGTCCAGACACCTCCAGCTAGTCTCTCATTTGTTCTCCCTATTCCTGTTCATTTTCCGCAGAAATTGCAAACTGGGCCAAACAGGAGGTTAAAGGCACTGACTCTCCAAGTGGGGAGAGGGTTAGTAAAGCGTCTGGAATGTTGCACCCGAGTACCAGGGGACGAAAACTGAGACACATTTGAACACGTTTCCCGATCACACGGTGGATCATACTCTGGGTTCCACATGCATGTTTTAGCTGAAGGAAGAATCCCTTAAACCTGGAGAGTTGAGACCCGTGGAATGGGTACCATGCAATATGACTTCAAAGGGTCTGTATTTGCTCACCGAACCTCACCAATCCTATCACTGCTGCATATATGCCGCTGTACACACGCTTGATTCTCTTTCGGAGACATGTAAATCCATAGGTTTTAAGATTCTTACTAGTCAGGTATATTCTTAGGCATTGAATATGGGGTGTTGAGTCCACTTCGTTGAGCAAGGAGTAGCTCTTGTCTATTACATATTTGGCTTAAGGAACGGTATCTGTGCTAATGTCAATCTCTGGTTTTATGCAGCACCCGAACTCACCTTTCCCCTTAAGCAAGCACAAGTTGGTTTTCTACATTTGAGACCCTGTTCTGTTTTGTAATTCAGTTCCTGTGTAGACAAGTTTACATTCCGTGTAGTAGTGATATCTTATGATGTTTCTTTTTCTGTGTGACTTATTTCACTTAGAATCATCGTACCTGAATCCACTCATTATGCTGCTACAGGCCTGATGACGTAGATTTCATTGCTGAGTGATATTGCATTGTACGTAAGTACCACAACTTCTTTATCCATTTTTCGCTTTCTGTGATATTGAACTTGTACCGTAAACGAGGTTCTTGTAAACAGAGCTGCCCAAACTTTGGGTGGCTGTGTGTTTTTGATTTTAATTTCCCTAAGCTATAGGACCATAAGTGGAAGTGCCCTAGGCTCTGTTGCTTTGTTTTTCAGATGTTTCAGGAAACACCATACACTTCTCCAGAGTGGCTGTTGGCAATTTACATCCCGCTCATCAGCATAACAAGGCTCCCGGGTCTCCATGGCCTGTCCTGCCTTTCTGGATTTTACACTTTTTTCAGATGGCCCTTTTGACCGGGGGGCAGTGAGACTTCATTGTAGTGCAGATTTCCTTTGCAAGCTTGCTTGGTTGGCTAGAAAGGGCGTATGCGTTTTTTTCTGAATATATTCTGGAAAAAACGCATACGCCCTTTTTAGCCAAATGCATCATTGTGGACGTTCTGCCTCTTTTCCTATGCTTTAAATGCAATTCCTGTCTACCTCCTGAAATCGGTTTCCTGCAATTCTGCCCTGCTTTCAAGTCCTCTTGGCAGCCTTACTTCAATATATTTTTGGACGATAGCTGTCATTTATAACTCTGCAGGTTTGTGAATGACAGTGCCCCTGAGCTCCTTTCTTCAACTCGCTTTCTTGTGAGCTGGCCGCAACACCGCAGGATTGCTTCAGGCCCTAGTGTGGTTCCGGCATGGCACGCTGAGCATTTGGTTAATTCCTATTCCTGGTGGGAAATGAGAGTTAAATTTGCCCGTCCAGACACTTCCAGCTAGTCTCTCATTGGTTCTCCCTATTCATGTTCATCTTCCGCAGAAATTGCAAACTGGGCCAAACAGGAGGTTAAAGGCACTGACTCTCCAAGTGGGGAGAGTGTTAGTAAAGCGTCTGGAATGTTTCACCCGAGTACAGGGGACAAAAACTGAGACACATTTGAACACGTTTCCCGATCACACGGTGGATCATACTCTGGGTTCCACATACATGTTTTAGCTGAAAGAAGAATCCCTTAAACCTGGAGAGTTGAGACCCATGGAATGGGTACCATGCAATATGACTTCAAAGGGTCTGCATTTGCTCACCGAACCTCACCAATCCTATCACTGCTGCATTTATGTCGCTGTACACACGCTTGATTCTCTTTTGGAGACATATAAATCCATAGGTTTTAAGATTCTTACTATTCAGGTATATTCTTAGGCGTTTAATACGGCGTCTTGAGTCCACTTCGTTGAGCAAGGAGTATCTCTTGTCTATTATATATTTGGCTTATGGAACAGTATCTGTGCCAATTTCAATCTCTGGTTTCATGCAGCACCCCAACTCACCTTTCCCCTTAAGCAAGCATAAGTTGGTTTTCTACATTTGAGACCCTGTTCTGTTTTGTAATTCATTTCCTGTGTAGCCAAGTTTACATTCCGTGTATTAGTGATATCTTATGATGTTTCTTTTTCTGTGTGACTTATTTCACGTAGAATCATCGTACCTGAATCCACTCATTATGCTGCTACGGGCCTGATGACATAGATTTCATTGCTGAGTGATATTGCATTGTACGTAACTACCACAACTTCTTTATCTATTTTTCCCTTTCTGCGATATTGAACTTGTACCGTAAATGAGGTTCTTGTAAACAGAGCCGTCCCAAACTTTGGGGTGGCTGTGTCTTTTTGATTTTAATTTCCCTAAGCTATAGGACCATAAGTAGAAGTGCCCTAGGCTCTGTTGGTTTGGTTTTTAGATGTTTCAGGAAACACCATACACTTTTCCAGAGTGGCTGTTGGCCATTTACATCCCGCCCATCAACATAACAAGGCTCCCAATTCTCCATGGCCTGTCCTGCCTTTCTGGATTTTACACTTTTTTCAGATGGCCCTTTTTGCCGTGGGGAAGTGAGACTTCATTGATGTGCAGATTTCCTTTGCAAGCTTGCTTGGTTGGCCAAAAAGGGCGTATGCGTTTTTTCCTGAATGTAATCAGGAAAAAACGCATACGCCCTTTTTGGCCAAGTGCGTCATTGTGGACATTCTGCCTCTTTTCCTATGCTTTAAATGCAATTCCTGTCTACCTCCTGAAATCGGTTTCCTGCAATTCTTCCCCGCTTTCAGGTCCTCTTGGCAGCCTTACTTCAATATATTTTTGGACGATAGCTGTCATTTATAACTCTGCAGGTTTGTGAATTACAGTGCCCCTTAGCTCCTTTCTTCAACTCGCTTCCTTGTGAGCTGGCCGCAACACTGCAGGATTGCTTCAGGCCCTAGTGTGGTTCCGGCATGGCACGCTGAGCCTTTGGTTAATTCCTCTTCCTGCTGGGAAATGAGAGTTAAATTTGACCGTCCGGACACCTCCAGCTAGTCTCTCATTGGTTCTCCCTATTCCTGTTCATCTTCCGCAGAAATTGCAAACTGGGCCAAACAGGAGGTTAAAGGCCCTGACTCTCCAAGTGGCGATACTGTTAGTACTGCGTCTGGCACGTTGCATCCGAGTACCAGGGGACGAAAACTGAGACACATTTGAACACATTTACCAATCACACGGTGGATCATACTCTGGGTTCCACATGCATGTTTTAGCTGAAGGAAGAATCCCTTAAACCAGGAGAGTTGGGACCCATGGAATGGGTACCATGCAATATGACTTCAAAGGGTCTGCATTTGCTCACCGAATCTCACCAATCCTATCAGCCTCAAGTGTCCAGCCTTATGTGTCACCAAGATCTGGGTGTAGATGTGGTAAATCCAGGTTGCATCACAAGCTCTGAATGAATTATTTAAGAATTGCTCTCTATTTCACTGTCATTGTGTTTTCTTTAAGGAATTTATTTTTATAATGGGATTTATCTGATTTTCACTACTGCTTTTATGTCTCTGTACACATGCATGATTCTCTTACAGAGACATATAAATCCATAGGTTTTAAGATTCTTACTAGTCAGGTATATTCCTAGGCGTTGAATATGGGGTGTTGAGTCCTTTTCCTTGAGCCAGGAGTAGGTCCGGTCTATTACATAATTGGCTTATGGAACGGTATCTGTGCTAATTTCAATCTCTGGTTTTATGAAGCTCCCCAACTCACCTTTTCCCTTAAGCCAGCATAAGGTGGTATTCTTAGTTTGAGACACTGTTCTGTTTTGTAATTCAGTTCCTGTGTAGCCAAGTTTACATTTCGTGTATTAGAGATATCTTATGATGTTTCTTTTTCTGTGTGACTTATTTCACTTAGAATCATCGTACCTGGATCCACTCATTATGCTGCTATGGGCCTCATAACAGATTTCATTGCTGAGTGATATTGCATTTTACGTAAGTACCACAACTTCTTTATCCATTTTTCGCTTTCTGGGATATTGAAATGGTACCGTAAACGAGGTTCTTGTAAACACAGCTGTCCCACAATTGGGGTGGATGTGTCTTTTTGATTTTAATTTCCCTAAGCCATAGAACCATAAGTGGAAGTGCCCTAGGCTCTGTTGCTTTGTTTTTTAGATGTTTCAGGAAACACCATACACTTCTCCAGAGTGGCTGTTGGCAATTTACATCCCGCCCATCAGCATATAAGGCTCCCTGTTCTCCATGTCCTGTCCTGCCTTTCTGGGTTTTACACTTTTTTCAGATGGCCCTTTTGACCGGGGGGAAGTGAGACTTCATTGTAGTACAGATTTCCTTTGCAAGCTTGCTTGGTTGGCCAAAAAGGGCATATGCATTCTTTCCTGAATATATTCAGGAAAAAACGCATACGCCCTTATTGGCCAAGTGCATCATTGTCGACGTTCTGCCTCTTTTCTTATGCTTTAAATGCAATTCCAGTCTACCTCCTGAAATCGGTTAACTGCAATTGTGCCCCACTTTCAAGTCCTCTTGGTAGCCTTACTTCAATATAATTTTGGACGATAGCTGTCATTTATATGTCGGCAGGTTTGTGAATTACAGTGTCCCTGAGCTCCTTTCTTCAACTCGCTTTCATGTGAGCTGGCCGCAAAACCACTAGATCATTTCAGGCCGTAATCTTGTACCCACACTGCACACTGAGCCTTTGGTTAATTCCTCTTCCTGTTGGGACATGAGAGTTAAATTTGCCGGGCCAGACAGCTACAGCTAGTCTCTCATTGGTTCTCCCTATTACACGTCATCTTCCACAGAAATTGCAAACTGGGTCAAACAGGAGGTTAAAGGCACTGACTCTCCAAGTGGGGAGAGTGTTAGTAAACAAACTGGAATGTTGAACCCGAGTACCAGTACCGGAGATACATTTAAAAACTTTTCCCGATCATACGGTGGACCATACACTGCGTTCCCCATGCATGTTTTAGCGGAAGAAATAGTCCCTTATACCTGGAGAGTTGGCACCCATGGAATGGGTACCATGCAATATGACTTCACAGGGTCTGCATTTGCTCACCAAACCTCACCAATCCTATCACTGCTGCATTTATGCCGCTGTGCTCACGCTTGATTCTCTTTCGGAGACATAGAAATCCATAGGTTTTAAGATTCTTACTAGTCAGGTATATTCTTATGCGTTTAATATGGGGTGTTGAGTCCACTTCGTTGCGCAAGGAGTACCTCTTGTCTATTACATATTTGGCTTATGGAACGGTATCTGTGCTAATTTCAATCTCTGGTTTTATGCAGCACCCCAACTCACCTTTCCCCTTAAGCAAGCATAAGTTGGTTTTCTACATTTGAGACCCTGTTCTGTTTTGTAATTCAGTTCCTGTGTAGCCAAGTTTACATTCCGTGTATTAGTGATATCTTATGATGTTTCTTTTTCTCTCTGACTTATTTCACTTAGAATCATCACACCTGAATCCACTCATTATGCTGCTACGGGCCTGATGACATAGATTTCATTGCTGAGTGATATTGCATTGTATGTAAGTACCACAACTTCTTTATCCATTTTTCGCTTTCTGTGATATTGAACTTGTACCATAAAAGAGGTTCTTGTAAACAGAGCCGTCCCAAACTTTGGGGTGGCTGTGTCTTTTTGATTTTAATTTCCCTAAGCTATAGGACCATAAGTGGAAGTGCCCTAGGCTCTGTTGCTTTGTTTCTTAGATGTTTCAGGAAACACCATTCACTTCTCCAGAGTGGCTGTTGGCAATTTACATCCCGCCCATCAGCATAACAAGGCTCCCAGTTCTCCATGTCCTGTCCTGCCTTTCTGGATTTTACACTTTTTTCAGATGGCCCTTTTGACCGGGGGGCAGTGAGACTTCATTGTAGTGCAGATTTCCTTTGCAGGCTTGCTTGGTTGGCCAAAAAGTGCGTATGCGTTTTTTGCTGAATATATTCAGGAAAAAACGCATACGCCCTTTTTGGCCAAGTGCATCATTGTCGACGTTCTGCCTCTTTTCTTATGCTTTAAATGCAATTCCAGTCTACCTCCTGAAATCGGTTAACTGCAATTGTGCCCCGCTTTCAAGTCCTCTTGGTAGCCTTACTTCAGTATAATTTTGGACGATAGCTGTCATTTATATGTTGGCAGGTTTGTGAATTACAGTGTCCCTGAGCTCCTTTCTTCAACTCGCTTTCATGTGAGCTGGCCGCAAAACCACTAGATCACTTCAGGCTGTAATCTTGTTCCCACACTGCACACTGAGCCTTTGGTTAATTCCTCTTCCTGGTGGGACATGAGAGTTAAATTTGCCGGGCCAGACAGCTACAGCTAGTCTCTCATTGGTTCTCCCTATTACACGTCATCTTCCACAGAAATTGCAAACTGGGTCAAACAGGAGGTTAAAGGCACTGACTCTCCAAGTGGGGAGAGTGTTAGTAAACAAACTGGAATGTTGAACCCGAGTACCAGTACCGGAGATACATTTAAAAACTTTTCCCGATCATACGGTGGACCATACTCTGGGTTCCCCATGCATGTTTTAGCGGAAGAAATAGTCCCTTATACCTGGAGACTTGGCACCCATGGAATGGGTACCATGCAATATGACTTCACAGGGTCTGCATTTGCTCACCGAACCTCACCAATCCTATCAGCCCCAAGTGTCCAGACTTATGTGTCACCCCGCTCCGGGTGTAGAAGTTGAAAATCCAGCTTGCATCACAAGCCCTGAATGAATTATCTAAGAATTGCTCTCTATTTCACTGTCATTGTGTTTTGTTTAAGAAATGTATTTTTATAATGGGATTTAGTGGATTTTCACTGCTGCGTTTATGCCAGTTTACACATGCTTGATTCTCTTATGGAGACATATAAATCCATAGGTTTTAAGATTCTTACTAGTCAGGTATATTCCTAGGCATTGAATATGGGGTTTTGAGTCCATTTCGCTGAGCAAGGAGTAGGTCTTGCCTATTACGTATTTGGCTTATGGAACGGTATTTGTGCTAATTTCAATTTCTGGTTTATGCAGCACCCCAACTCACCTTTCCACTTAAGCAAGCATAAGGTGGTTTTCTACATTTGAGACCCTGTTCTGTTTTGTAATTCAGTTCCTGTGTAGCCAAGTTTACATTCCGTGTATTAGTGATATCTTATGATGTTTCTTTTTCTGTGTGACTTATTTCACTTAGAATCATCGTACCTGAATCCACTCATTATACTGCTATGGGCCTGATGACATAGATTTCATTGCTGAGTGATATTGCATTGTACGTAAGTACCACAACTTCTTTATCGATTTTTTGCTTTCTGGGATATTGAACTTCTACCATAAACGAGGTCCTTGTAAACAGAGCCATGCCAAACTCTGGGGTGACTGTGTCTTTTTTATTTTAATTTCCCTAAGCTATAGGACCATAAGTGGAAGTCCCTAGGCTCTGTTGCTTTGTTTTTTAGATGTTTCAGGAAACACTATACACTTCTCCAGAGTGGCTGTTGGCAATTTACATCATACCCATCAGCATAACAAGGCTCCCTGTTCTCCATGGCCTGTCCTGCCTTTCTGAATTTTACTCTTTTTTCAGATGGCCCTCTTAACCGGGGGCAGTGAGACATCATTGTAGTGCCGATTTCCTTCGCAAGCTTGCTTGGTTGGCCAAAAAGGGCGTATGCGTTTTTTCCTGAATATATTCAGGAAAAAACGCATACGCCCTTTTTGGCCAAGTGCATCACTGTCGACGTTCTGCCTCTTTTCCTATGCTTTAAATGCAATTCCAGTCTACCTCCTGAAATCGGTTTCCTGCAATTCTGCCCCGCTTTCAAGCCCTCTTGGCAGCCTTACTTCAATATATTTTTGGACGATAGCTGTCATTTATAACTCTGCAGGTTTGCGAATTACAGTGCCCCTGAGCTCCTTTCTTCAACTCGCTTTCTTTTGAGCTGGCCACGAACCCGCAGGATTGCTTCAGGCCCTAATCTGTTTCCAGCCTGGCATGCTGAGCCTTTGGTTAATTCCTCTTCCTGGTGGGAAATGAGAGTTCAATTTGCCCGTCAGGACACCTCCAGCTAGTCTCTCATTGGTTCTCCCTATTCCAGTTCATCTTCCACAGGAATTGCAAACTGGGCCAAACAGGAGGCTAAAGACACTGACTCTCCAAGTGGGGAGAATGTTAGTAAAGGGTCTGCAAAGTTGAACCCAAGTAGCAGGGGAAGAAATCTGAGATGCATTTAAAAACGTTTCCCGATCACACTGCAGACCATACTCTGGGTTCCCCATGCATGTTTTAGCTGAAGGAAGAATCCCTTAAACCAGGAGAGTTGGGACCCATGGAATGGGTACCATGCAATATGACTTCAAAGGGTCTGCATTTGCTCACCGAATCTCACCAATCCTATCAGCCCCAAGTGTCCAGCCTTATGTGTCACCAAGCTCTGGGTGTAGATGTGGTAAATCCAGGTTGCATCACAAGCCCTGAATGAATTATTTAAGAATTGCTCTCTATTTCACTGTCATTGTGTTTTCTTTAAGGAATTTATTTTTATAATGGGATTTATCTGATTTTCACTACTGCTTTTATGCCTCTGTACACATGCATGATTCTCTTACAGAGACATATAAATCCATAGGTTTTAAGATTCTTACTAGTCAGGTATATTCCTAGGCGTTGAATATGGGGTGTTGAGTCCTTTTCCTTGAGCCAGGAGTAGGTCTGGTCTATTACATAATTGGCTTATGGAACGGTATCTGTGCTAATTTCAATCTCTGGTTTTATGAAGCTCCCCAACTCACCTTTCCCCTTAAGCAAGCATAAGGTGGTATTCTAAGTTTGAGACACTGTTCTGTTTTGTAATTCAGTTCCTGTGTAGCCAAGTTTACATTTCGTGTATTAAAGATATCTTATGATGTTTCTTTTTCTGTGTGACTTATTTCACTTAGAATCATCGTACCTGGATCCACTCGTTATGCTGCTACAGGCCTCATAACATAGATTTCATTGCTGAGTGATATTGCATTTTACGTAAGTACCACAACTTCTTTATCCATTTTTCACTTTCTGGGATATTGAAATGGTACCGTAAACGAGGTTCTTGTAAACACAGCTGTCGCACAATTGGGGTGGATGTGTCTTTTTGATTTTAATTTCCCTAAGCCATAGAACCATAAGTGGAAGTGCCCTCGGCTCTGTTACTTTGTTTTTTCGATGTTTCAGGAAACACCATACACTTCTCCAGAGTGGCTGTTGGCAATTTACATCCTGCTCATCAGCATATAAGGCTCCCTGTTCTCCATGGCCTGTCCTGCCTTTCTGGGTTTTACACTTTTTTCAGATGGCCCTTTTGACCGGGGGGAAGTGAGACTTCATTGTAGTGCAGATTTCCTTTGCAAGCTTGCTTGGTTGGCCAAAAAGGGCATATGCGTTCTTTCCTGAATATATTCAGGAAAAAACACATACGCCCTTTTTGGCCAAGTGCATCATTGTCGACGTTCTGCCTCTTTTCTTATGCTTTAAATGCAATTCCAGTCTACCTCCTGAAATCGGTTAACTGCAATTGTGCCCCGCTTTCAAGTCCTCTTGGTAGCCTTACTTCAATATAATTTTGGACGATAGCTGTCATTTATATGTTGGCAGGTTTGTGAATTACAGTGTCCCTGAGCTCCTTTCTTCAACTCGCTTTCATGTGAGCTGGCCGCAAAACCACTAGATCACTTCAGGCTGTAATCTTGTTCCCACACTGCACACTGAGCCTTTGGTTAATTCCTCTTCCTGGTGGGACATGAGAGTTAAATTTGCCGGGCCAGACAGCTACAGCTAGTCTCTCATTGGTTCTCCCTATTACACGTCATCTTCCACAGAAATTGCAAACTGGGTCAAACAGGAGGTTAAAGGCACTGACTCTCCAAGTGGGGAGAGTGTTAGTAAACAAACTGGAATGTTGAACCCGAGTACCAGTACCGGAGATACATTTAAAAACTTTTCCCGATCATACGGTGGACCATACTCTGGGTTCCCCATGCATGTTTTAGCGGAAGAAATAGTCCCTTATACCTGGAGAGTTGGCACCCATGGAATGGGTACCATGCAATATGACTTCACAGGGTCTGCATTTGCTCACCGAACCTCACCAATCCTATCAGCCCCAAGTGTCCAGACTTATGTGTCACCCCGCTCCGGGTGTAGAAGTTGAAAATCCAGCTTGCATCACAAGCCCTGAATGAATTATCTAAGAATTGCTCTCTATTTCACTGTCATTGTGTTTTGTTTAAGAAATGTATTTTTATAATGGGATTTAGTGGATTTTCACTGCTGCGTTTATGCCAGTTTACACATGCTTGATTCTCTTATGGAGACATATAAATCCATAGGTTTTAAGATTCTTACTAGTCAGGTATATTCCTAGGCATTGAATATGGGGTTTTGAGTCCATTTCGCTGAGCAAGGAGTAGGTCTTGCCTATTACGTATTTGGCTTATGGAACGGTATTTGTGCTAATTTCAATTTCTGGTTTATGCAGCACCCCAACTCACCTTTCCACTTAAGCAAGCATAAGGTGGTTTTCTACATTTGAGACCCTGTTCTGTTTTGTAATTCAGTTCCTGTGTAGCCAAGTTTACATTCCGTGTATTAGTGATATCTTATGATGTTTCTTTTTCTGTGTGACTTATTTCACTTAGAATCATCGTACCTGAATCCACTCATTATACTGCTATGGGCCTGATGACATAGATTTCATTGCTGAGTGATATTGCATTGTACGTAAGTACCACAACTTCTTTATCGATTTTTTGCTTTCTGGGATATTGAACTTCTACCATAAACGAGGTCCTTGTAAACAGAGCCATGCCAAACTCTGGGGTGGCTGTGTCTTTTTGATTTTAATTTCCCTAAGGTATAGGACCATAAGTGGAAGTCCCTAGGCTCTGTTGCTTTGTTTTTTAGATGTTTCAGGAAACACTATACACTTCTCCAGAGTGGCTGTTGGCAATTTCCATCATGCCCATCAGCATAACAAGGCTCCCTGTTCTCCATGGCCTGTCCTGCCTTTCTGAATTTTACTCTTTTTTCAGATGGCCCTCTTAACCGGGGGCAGTGAGACATCATTGTAGTGCAGATTTCCTTCGCAAGCTTGCTTGGTTGGCCAAAAAGGGCGTATGCGTTTTTTCCTGAATATATTCAGGAAAAAACGCATACGCCCTTTTTGGCCAAGTGCATCACTGTCGACGTTCTGCCTCTTTTCCTATGCTTTAAATGCAATTCCAGTCTACCTCCTGAAATCGGTTTCCTGCAATTCTGCCCCGCTTTCAAGTCCTCTTGGCAGCCTTACTTCAATATATTTTTGGATGATAGCTGTCATTTATAACTCTGCAGGTTTGCGAATTACAGTGCCCCTGAGCTCCTTTCTTCAACTCGCTTTCTTTTGAGCTGGCCACGAACCCGCAGGATTGCTTCAGGCCCTAATCTGTTTCCAGCCTGGCACGCTGAGCCTTTGGTTAATTCCTCTTCCTGGTGGGAAATGAGAGTTCAATTTGCCCGTCAGGACACCTCCAGCTAGTCTCTCATTGGTTCTCCCTATTCCAGTTCATCTTCCACAGGAATTGCAAACTGGGCCAAACAGGAGGTTAAAGACACTGACTCTCCAAGTGGGGAGAATGTTAGTAAAGGGTCTGCAAAGTTGAACCCGAGTAGCAGGGGAAGAAATCTGAGATGCATTTAAAAACGTTTCCCGATCACACTGCAGACCATACTCTGGGTTCCCCATGCATGTTTTAGCTGAAGGAAGAATCCCTTAAACCAGGAGAGTTGGGACCCATGGAATGGGTACCATGCAATATGACTTCAAAGGGTCTGCATTTGCTCACCGAATCTCACCAATCCTATCAGCCTCAAGTGTCCAGCCTTATGTGTCACCAAGATCTGGGTGTAGATGTGGTAAATCCAGGTTGCATCACAAGCTCTGAATGAATTATTTAAGAATTGCTCTCTATTTCACTGTCATTGTGTTTTCTTTAAGGAATTTATTTTTATAATGGGATTTATCTGATTTTCACTACTGCTTTTATGTCTCTGTACACATGCATGATTCTCTTACAGAGACATATAAATCCATAGGTTTTAAGATTCTTACTAGTCAGGTATATTCCTAGGCGTTGAATATGGGGTGTTGAGTCCTTTTCCTTGAGCCAGGAGTAGGTCCGGTCTATTACATAATTGGCTTATGGAACGGTATCTGTGCTAATTTCAATCTCTGGTTTTATGAAGCTCCCCAACTCACCTTTCCCCTTAAGCAAGCATAAGGTGGTATTCTAAGTTTGAGACACTGTTCTGTTTTGTAATTCAGTTCCTGTGTAGCCAAGTTTACATTTCGTGTATTAAAGATATCTTATGATGTTTCTTTTTCTGTGTGACTTATTTCACTTAGAATCATCGTACCTGGATCCACTCGTTATGCTGCTACAGGCCTCATAACATAGATTTCATTGCTGAGTGATATTGCATTTTACGTAAGTACCACAACTTCTTTATCCATTTTTCACTTTCTGGGATATTGAAATGGTACCGTAAACGAGGTTCTTGTAAACACAGCTGTCGCACAATTGGGGTGGATGTGTCTTTTTGATTTTAATTTCCCTAAGCCATAGAACCATAAGTGGAAGTGCCCTCGGCTCTGTTACTTTGTTTTTTCGATGTTTCAGGAAACACCATACACTTCTCCAGAGTGGCTGTTGGCAATTTACATCCTGCTCATCAGCATATAAGGCTCCCTGTTCTCCATGGCCTGTCCTGCCTTTCTGGGTTTTACACTTTTTTCAGATGGCCCTTTTGACCGGGGGGAAGTGAGACTTCATTGTAGTGCAGATTTCCTTTGCAAGCTTGCTTGGTTGGCCAAAAAGGGCATATGCGTTCTTTCCTGAATATATTCAGGAAAAAACACATACGCCCTTTTTGGCCAAGTGCATCATTGTCGACGTTCTGCCTCTTTTCTTATGCTTTAAATGCAATTCCAGTCTACCTCCTGAAATCGGTTAACTGCAATTGTGCCCCGCTTTCAAGTCCTCTTGGTAGCCTTACTTCAATATAATTTTGGACGATAGCTGTCATTTATATGTTGGCAGGTTTGTGAATTACAGTGTCCCTGAGCTCCTTTCTTCAACTCGCTTTCATGTGAGCTGGCCGCAAAACCACTAGATCACTTCAGGCTGTAATCTTGTTCCCACACTGCACACTGAGCCTTTGGTTAATTCCTCTTCCTGGTGGGACATGAGAGTTAAATTTGCCGGGCCAGACAGCTACAGCTAGTCTCTCATTGGTTCTCCCTATTACACGTCATCTTCCACAGAAATTGCAAACTGGGTCAAACAGGAGGTTAAAGGCACTGACTCTCCAAGTGGGGAGAGTGTTAGTAAACAAACTGGAATGTTGAACCCGAGTACCAGTACCGGAGATACATTTAAAAACTTTTCCCGATCATACGGTGGACCATACTCTGGGTTCCCCATGCATGTTTTAGCGGAAGAAATAGTCCCTTATACCTGGAGAGTTGGCACCCATGGAATGGGTACCATGCAATATGACTTCACAGGGTCTGCATTTGCTCACCGAACCTCACCAATCCTATCAGCCCCAAGTGTCCAGACTTATGTGTCACCCCGCTCCGGGTGTAGAAGTTGAAAATCCAGCTTGCATCACAAGCCCTGAATGAATTATCTAAGAATTGCTCTCTATTTCACTGTCATTGTGTTTTGTTTAAGAAATGTATTTTTATAATGGGATTTAGTGGATTTTCACTGCTGCGTTTATGCCAGTTTACACATGCTTGATTCTCTTATGGAGACATATAAATCCATAGGTTTTAAGATTCTTACTAGTCAGGTATATTCCTAGGCATTGAATATGGGGTTTTGAGTCCATTTCGCTGAGCAAGGAGTAGGTCTTGCCTATTACGTATTTGGCTTATGGAACGGTATTTGTGCTAATTTCAATTTCTGGTTTATGCAGCACCCCAACTCACCTTTCCACTTAAGCAAGCATAAGGTGGTTTTCTACATTTGAGACCCTGTTCTGTTTTGTAATTCAGTTCCTGTGTAGCCAAGTTTACATTCCGTGTATTAGTGATATCTTATGATGTTTCTTTTTCTGTGTGACTTATTTCACTTAGAATCATCGTACCTGAATCCACTCATTATACTGCTATGGGCCTGATGACATAGATTTCATTGCTGAGTGATATTGCATTGTACGTAAGTACCACAACTTCTTTATCGATTTTTTGCTTTCTGGGATATTGAACTTCTACCATAAACGAGGTCCTTGTAAACAGAGCCATGCCAAACTCTGGGGTGGCTGTGTCTTTTTGATTTTAATTTCCCTAAGGTATAGGACCATAAGTGGAAGTCCCTAGGCTCTGTTGCTTTGTTTTTTAGATGTTTCAGGAAACACTATACACTTCTCCAGAGTGGCTGTTGGCAATTTCCATCATGCCCATCAGCATAACAAGGCTCCCTGTTCTCCATGGCCTGTCCTGCCTTTCTGAATTTTACTCTTTTTTCAGATGGCCCTCTTAACCGGGGGCAGTGAGACATCATTGTAGTGCAGATTTCCTTCGCAAGCTTGCTTGGTTGGCCAAAAAGGGCGTATGCGTTTTTTCCTGAATATATTCAGGAAAAAACGCATACGCCCTTTTTGGCCAAGTGCATCACTGTCGACGTTCTGCCTCTTTTCCTATGCTTTAAATGCAATTCCAGTCTACCTCCTGAAATCGGTTTCCTGCAATTCTGCCCCGCTTTCAAGTCCTCTTGGCAGCCTTACTTCAATATATTTTTGGATGATAGCTGTCATTTATAACTCTGCAGGTTTGCGAATTACAGTGCCCCTGAGCTCCTTTCTTCAACTCGCTTTCTTTTGAGCTGGCCACGAACCCGCAGGATTGCTTCAGGCCCTAATCTGTTTCCAGCCTGGCACGCTGAGCCTTTGGTTAATTCCTCTTCCTGGTGGGAAATGAGAGTTCAATTTGCCCGTCAGGACACCTCCAGCTAGTCTCTCATTGGTTCTCCCTATTCCAGTTCATCTTCCACAGGAATTGCAAACTGGGCCAAACAGGAGGTTAAAGACACTGACTCTCCAAGTGGGGAGAATGTTAGTAAAGGGTCTGCAAAGTTGAACCCGAGTAGCAGGGGAAGAAATCTGAGATGCATTTAAAAACGTTTCCCGATCACACTGCAGACCATACTCTGGGTTCCCCATGCATGTTTTAGCTGAAGGAAGAATCCCTTAAACCAGGAGAGTTGGGACCCATGGAATGGGTACCATGCAATATGACTTCAAAGGGTCTGCATTTGCTCACCGAATCTCACCAATCCTATCAGCCTCAAGTGTCCAGCCTTATGTGTCACCAAGATCTGGGTGTAGATGTGGTAAATCCAGGTTGCATCACAAGCTCTGAATGAATTATTTAAGAATTGCTCTCTATTTCACTGTCATTGTGTTTTCTTTAAGGAATTTATTTTTATAATGGGATTTATCTGATTTTCACTACTGCTTTTATGTCTCTGTACACATGCATGATTCTCTTACAGAGACATATAAATCCATAGGTTTTAAGATTCTTACTAGTCAGGTATATTCCTAGGCGTTGAATATGGGGTGTTGAGTCCTTTTCCTTGAGCCAGGAGTAGGTCCGGTCTATTACATAATTGGCTTATGGAACGGTATCTGTGCTAATTTCAATCTCTGGTTTTATGAAGCTCCCCAACTCACCTTTTCCCTTAAGCCAGCATAAGGTGGTATTCTTAGTTTGAGACACTGTTCTGTTTTGTAATTCAGTTCCTGTGTAGCCAAGTTTACATTTCGTGTATTAGAGATATCTTATGATGTTTCTTTTTCTGTGTGACTTATTTCACTTAGAATCATCGTACCTGGATCCACTCATTATGCTGCTATGGGCCTCATAACAGATTTCATTGCTGAGTGATATTGCATTTTACGTAAGTACCACAACTTCTTTATCCATTTTTCGCTTTCTGGGATATTGAAATGGTACCGTAAACGAGGTTCTTGTAAACACAGCTGTCCCACAATTGGGGTGGATGTGTCTTTTTGATTTTAATTTCCCTAAGCCATAGAACCATAAGTGGAAGTGCCCTAGGCTCTGTTGCTTTGTTTTTTAGATGTTTCAGGAAACACCATACACTTCTCCAGAGTGGCTGTTGGCAATTTACATCCCGCCCATCAGCATATAAGGCTCCCTGTTCTCCATGTCCTGTCCTGCCTTTCTGGGTTTTACACTTTTTTCAGATGGCCCTTTTGACCGGGGGGAAGTGAGACTTCATTGTAGTACAGATTTCCTTTGCAAGCTTGCTTGGTTGGCCAAAAAGGGCATATGCATTCTTTCCTGAATATATTCAGGAAAAAACGCATACGCCCTTTTTGGCCAAGTGCATCATTGTCGACGTTCTGCCTCTTTTCTTATGCTTTAAATGCAATTCCAGTCTACCTCCTGAAATCGGTTAACTGCAATTGTGCCCCACTTTCAAGTCCTCTTGGTAGCCTTACTTCAATATAATTTTGGACGATAGCTGTCATTTATATGTCGGCAGGTTTGTGAATTACAGTGTCCCTGAGCTCCTTTCTTCAACTCGCTTTCATGTGAGCTGGCCGCAAAACCACTAGATCACTTCAGGCCGTAATCTTGTACCCACACTGCACACTGAGCCTTTGGTTAATTCCTCTTCCTGTTGGGACATGAGAGTTAAATTTGCCGGGCCAGACAGCTACAGCTAGTCTCTCATTGGTTCTCCCTATTACACGTCATCTTCCACAGAAATTGCAAACTGGGTCAAACAGGAGGTTAAAGGCACTGACTCTCCAAGTGGGGAGAGTGTTAGTAAACAAACTGGAATGTTGAACCCGAGTACCAGTACCGGAGATACATTTAAAAACTTTTCCCGATCATACGGTGGACCATACACTGCGTTCCCCATGCATGTTTTAGCGGAAGAAATAGTCCCTTATACCTGGAGAGTTGGCACCCATGGAATGGGTACCATGCAATATGACTTCACAGGGTCTGCATTTGCTCACCAAACCTCACCAATCCTATCACTGCTGCATTTATGCCGCTGTGCTCACGCTTGATTCTCTTTCGGAGACATGGAAATCCATAGGTTTTAAGATTCTTACTAGTCAGGTATATTCTTATGCGTTTAATATGGGGTGTTGAGTCCACTTCGTTGCGCAAGGAGTACCTCTTGTCTATTACATATTTGGCTTATGGAACGGTATCTGTGCTTATTTCAATCTCTGGTTTTATGCAGCACCCCAACTCACCTTTCCCCTTAAGCAAGCATAAGTTGGTTTTCTACATTTGAGACCCTGTTCTGTTTTGTAATTCAGTTCCTGTGTAGCCAAGTTTACATTCCGTGTATTAGTGATATCTTATGATGTTTCTTTTTCTCTCTGACTTATTTCACTTAGAATCATCACACCTGAATCCACTCATTATGCTGCTACGGGCCTGATGACATAGATTTCATTGCTGAGTGATATTGCATTGTATGTAAGTACCACAACTTCTTTATCCATTTTTCGCTTTCTGTGATATTGAACTTGTACCATAAAAGAGGTTCTTGTAAACAGAGCCGTCCCAAACTTTGGGGTGGCTGTGTCTTTTTGATTTTAATTTCCCTAAGCTATAGGACCATAAGTGGAAGTGCCCTAGGCTCTGTTGCTTTGTTTCTTAGATGTTTCAGGAAACACCATTCACTTCTCCAGAGTGGCTGTTGGCAATTTACATCCCGCCCATCAGCATAACAAGGCTCCCAGTTCTCCATGTCCTGTCCTGCCTTTCTGGATTTTACACTTTTTTCAGATGGCCCTTTTGACCGGGGGGCAGTGAGACTTCATTGTAGTGCAGATTTCCTTTGCAAGCTTGCTTGGTTGGCCAAAAAGTGCGTATGCGTTTTTTGCTGAATATATTCAGGAAAAAACGCATACGCCCTTTTTGGCCAAGTGCATGATTGTCAATGTTCTGAGTCTTTTCATATGTTTTCAATGCAATTCCAGTCTACCTCCTGAAATCGGTTTCCTGCAATTCTGCCTTGCTGTCATTGCCTCTTCATAGCCTTACCTCAATATACTTTTGGAAAATAGTTGGCCTTTATACCTCTGCAGGTTTTTGAATTGCAGTTGCCCTTAGTTCCATTTTTCAGCTCTTATTTTTGTGATCTTGCCTCATATCCACAGGATATCTTCAGGCCCTATTCTTCTTCTGGGGCGCCTTGCTGTGCCTTTGGTTAATTCTTCTTCCTATGTGAAAGTAGAGTGACATGTGGCCATTGAAACCGCTACAGCTATTTTCTCAGTGGTTCCCCCTATTCCCATTCATCGTCCGCACAAACTGCAGACTGTGCGATACCGGAACTTAAAGGCATTGACTCTCCATGTGGGGATGTTGTTAGTAAAGTGGCTGGAATGTTGATCCGGAGCCCCAGGAGAGGAAAATGAGGTGCATTTTAGAAACCTTTCCCGATCATATGGTATACCATCTGCTGGATTTCCCATGCATGGTTTAGCTGTAGGAAGATTCCCTTCAACCTGGAGTGTTGGGACCCTTGGAATGAGTAGCATGAAGTATTGCATTAAACTTTTGGCAGTTGCTCACCAAAGCTCACCAATCCTCTCAGCCCCAAGTGTCCAGCCTTATGTCTTATCCAGCTGTGGGTTTATATGTGGTCATTCCAGGTTGCATCACAGCCCCTGAGCGAATTTTGTAAGAATTTGTCTCTCTTTCATTGCTTCTGCGTTTTGGTTTTAAAATTTATTTCTATAATGGGGTTTAGCTCATTTTCACTGCTGTGTTTGTGCCGCTCTGCACACACTTGATTCCCTTATGGAGATATATCAATACATGGGTTTTAAGATTCTTATTACTCAGATATATTTCTCTGCGGTGTATAGGGTGTGTTGAGGCCAGTTCATTGAGCAAGGTGTAGATCTTGTCTAATACCTATTTGGTTTATTGAACGGTATCTGTGCTAATTTCAAACTCTGGTTTTATGCATCACCCCACCTCTCCTTTCCCCTTAAGCTGACATAAGTGTGTTTTCTAAATGTGAGACACTGTTCTGTTTTGTAATTCATTTTTTGTGCAGCCATATTTATCCTCCCTCTATAAGTGATATCTTATGATATGTTTCTTTTTCTGTTTGACTTATTTCAAGTAGTATTATCGGACCTAAATCCACTCTTTATCCTTCTACTAGCCTTATTACATTGATTTCATGGTGAAGAGATATTCCATTGTACATAAGTACCACATTTTCTTTATCCATCGTTCTCTTTCCTGGGATATTTAAGGTGTACTGAAGTTGAGGTTCTTGTAAACAGAGTAGCTCTAAACTGTGGTGTGCTTGTGTCTTGTTGATTTTTAGACTTCCCTAGATATACTCCCGTGATTGGAAGTGCCCTATGCTCTGTAGCTCTGTTTTTTAGATGATTTAGGAACCACCATACACTTCTCCAGAGTGGCTCTCGGCAGTTCACACACTGTCCATCAGTGTATAAAGGCTCCCTGTTCTCCATGGCCTGTCCTGCATTTCTGGTTTTTACAATTTTTTCGGATGGCCCTTTTGACCGGTGGGAAATGAGACTTCTTTGTTGTGCACATTTGCATTGCTTGCTTGCTTGCTTGGTTGCCCATAAAGTGCGTATGCGTTTTTTCCTGGATATATTCAGGAAAAAACGCATACTCCCTTTTGGGCCAACTGCATCATTGTCGAAATTCTGCCGCTTTTCATGTGCTTTAAAGATGAGTCCAATCTATCTCTTGAAATCTGTTTCTTGCAATTCTGTCTTGCATTCAGATCCTCTTCTTTGCCTTACCTCAACATATTTTTGGACATTAGTTTTCATTTATAACTCTGTAGGTTTGTGAATTGCAGTGACCCTGAGCTCCATTTTTTAAGTTGCTCTTTTGTGAGCTGGTCTCAAAGCCGCAGGATTGCTTCAGGCCCTATTTTGGCTCTGGCGAGGCGGGCTGAGCATTTTTTTAATTCTTATTCTTAATGGGAAATTAGAGTGACATGTGCCCGTCCACACCCCTACAACTATTCTCTCATTGGTTCCCCCTCTTCCCGTTCATCCTCCTCACAATTTGCAAAATGTGTGAAACAGAAGTTTAAATGTGCTGATTCTCTAAGTGGGGAGATTCTAAGTAACGTGGCTGGAATGATGAACAGCGGCACCAGGAGAAGATAAATGAGGTGCATTTTAGACACATCTCCCGATCACATGGTGTACAGTCCTCTGGGTTTTCCATACATGTTTTAGCTGTAGGAAGATTCCTTGAACCTGCAGATTTGGGACCCATTGAATGGGTACCAGGTAGTATTACTTTAAAGGGTGTGCATTTCCTCACCCAACCTCACATTTCTCTTAGCGCGAACAGTTTCCAGCCTTATGTCTCATCCTGCTGTGGGTCTAGATGTGTTCAATCCACGTTGCATCACCGTCCCTGAGGAAATGTTGTAAGAGGTTTTCTCTGTCTCTCTGTCATTTATTGTTTTCAATTTATTACTATATTGGTTACAGCTGATTTTCAAAGCTCTGTTTCTTGCTGCTGTACATCCACTTGATTCACGTACAGAGAGACATCAATAAATGCTTTTTCAGATTCTTACCAGTCATAGATATTCTTTTCCGGTGACTTGAGTGTGCTGAGTGCAGTTCTTTTAGCTACCGTGTAGGCCTTGTTGATTATCAGTTTGGTATTTGGAATGGTATCTTTGCTAATTTCAACCTCCTGGATGATGCCTCACCCCTCCCCACCTTTCCCGTTTAGCAGCCTTACGCGTGTTTTCTACATATTTGACTATGTTTTTGTTTTGTAATTTATTTCATGTGTAGCCATTTTGGATTCCACCTTTAAGTGATATCTTATGATATGTGTCTTTTTCTTTTTGAATTATGTCACTTAGAATGATCATACGTAACTCCTCTGGAGTTGTTACAACTGGCCATATTTCATTGATTTCCAGGCTGAGTAATATTCCACTCTACATAAGTACCACATCTCTATCCATTTTTTCCCTCCAGAGACATTTAAGTTATATCCTAGTCGAGGATCTTTTAAAGAGAGAGGCAGTAAACATTGGGGTGCCTGTGTCCTCTCGATTTTTGTTTTTCCCAAGATATACACCCATGAGTGAAAGTGCCCTATGCTCTGTAGCTCATTTTTTAGATGCTTTAGCAAACACAATACACTACTCCAGAATGGCCGTTGGCAATATACATTTCCACTATAAGCCTCACAGGGCTCCCTCTTCTCCTTGCCCTGTCCTGCACTTCTGGTGTTTACACTTTATGAGGATGGCTCTTCTGACTGATGCGAAGTGATATCTTTTGTAGTATTGATTTCCAGTGCCCACCTGTTTGGTTGGCTAAAAAAGTGTATGCCCTTTTCTTGAATATATACAGAAAAATCGCATACAGCCTTTTTGGCCAACTGCAATGTTGGCAATGTTCAGCCGCTTTTCTTGTGCTTAATGGCGAGTCCTTTCTACCTCCTCAAATCCCTTTCCTGCCATTCTCCCTTGCTTACCAATCCTTTTCTCTGACTTTCCTCAAGACATTTTTCAGTGATAGATATTTTCAACTCTGCAGTTTCGTGAATTTTACTGCCCCTGAGTTCCATTGTTCAACTTGTGTTTATGGGAACTGGCCACAAAGCAGTGGGATTTCCTCAAGCCCTATACTGTTTCCATGGGCAACACTAGCCTTTGGTCAATTCATCTTCCTGATTGGAAATTAGAGTGACATGTGCCTGTCTGAACACCTAGGACTTGTCTCTCATTGTTCCTCTTCCTTCTGCTTCATCCTCTGGACAAATTCCAAACTGTACGCAACAGGATGTTGACAGTGCTGACATCTCCAAGTGGGGAGACTGTTAGTAAAGACGCTGGAGGGGTGAACCCGAGCACCAGGAGATGAGGAGATGAGATGCCTTTTCCAAACTCTTCCCGATCAGACGGTATACCATCCTCTGGATGTGACAGACATGTTTTAGCAGTAGGAAGAGTTCCATTCATGTAAGGAGAACACCAGGGCTTTTTCAAAATCAGTGTCTCCCCGAAACCCAAACTGGGGAGTTTTTTAAGCTACGGCTACACATATGTTCATTAAGGGCCTTGGGAAGTAGGCAGAGTCCAAACTTTAGATGATTGAAGTCTTCAGGGTCAGAAGCACTCACCACCGGCTTCCCTTAGGTTACACTTTAACTGTCATTGATAGATGATGTCAATAAAAATATCTATTCTTTTTCCGATTATTTCCCCTTATAGGTTATTGCAAAATATTGAGTGTAGTTCCCTGTGCTATCCAGTAGTTCCTTGTTGATGATCTATTTTATACATAGCAGTGTGTATGTGTTAATTCCAAACTGTTAATTTATCCCTCCTCCCACCTTTCCCCTTTGGTAATAATAAATTATAAGATTTTATATTTCTCAGAAATGGGGGAGCTGAAAGAGAGGTATCATTTTCAATGGAAAAGCATTTAAAACAAGATTGAAGCTTTAACCAAGATTATTAGATGTACATCCTTGGAAAGAAATCACTTCATTTCTCTAATATTGACCTGACAAATAAGACAAACCTTTTCACTGAACTTGCTTATAATAAAGTTATGGAAATATCAAATGGAAGTGTTAGAAACATCTTATTTTACCCGAGCCTTCTAAACTGTTCTATGTTAACTACAGTTTGGCTCACACATCTGTTCATTGAAGTTACAATAGTCTCAATTTCTGTTACTGATCCTCCAGAGTGGACCCCAACAAGTGTCCCCCTGCCCAGTGTCATTGGGCCAACAGATCGAGACTGAGTTTGGTTCCCAAGCAAAGGAAACTTTATATTTTGATCAGAGAATGGAGAGGTGAGAGCATGCACTACCCCATGGGCTGTGGGCTGGGCTGCTGTGTAGAGATCCTGTCAGAGTCAGTGGGAGGGAGGGGGCGGAGCTCTCGAGGGCCAGGTTGGCTGCAGCTCAGGCTCTATATCTCGGAGTCTGCACTGGGCCCCAGGAGCTGAGGTGTCGACCCAGCCATTCTGCACTAGGAAATCTGGTCTGAAGTGCCGGGTGTGGAACCTCTGCATGCGGGACCCTAGGAGCACGTGAAATTAGACAAAGCACAAAGGATAAAATGGTCAGACTTGACTTTATTGCCCAGATTCTATTTTTATCTCCCAGGGATTTTTAATGGGCTTTGCTGGGGACAAACCCCTCCTCTGCCTTTTGTCCCATTCCTCATTCTTGGAGTGCTGAGGGTGCAGACCCTTCTTCTGTAACTGCTGAGTGCTGAGTTGGGAGCCCTCATACCAGGGGACGCGGGTCAGAACTTCTCCCCAGCAGCCTCCAGGTGACGTTGATTGGCCCCAGGACCCCTGCCTCCCTGCTCGTCCGCCTGAGCACCAGCATTGGAAGTGTTATAGATTCTAATGACCTTTAAGGGTCCAGGAAAGAGATGTGCAGAGACGCTGTGGGGGCCGATTTCACCCCGTCCCACATTTGTTCGGCCACCTTAGGCTGACCGTTTCTGCCAGCCTAGATGCTCTGACCAGTAGTCTGCTCTTTCTTCAATTAGGCCCCTGAATTAACGTAAAAACAGCACCAGGTGTCAGAGCCCTGCCCACTCAACTCCCAGACAGTCCAGGGTCAGTGGTGATCAAGGACCATGATGGCCACTGAGTCAACAGGCTTTTGAAGTAAACAGGAGTCCAGCCGGTCTTATTGGCCACCATCATCACGGTGTCTGTAGGCTTTTCTATGGTGACAGTGTGATATACGGTTCCCCCGCCAAGATTATTAGCTCCCCTCCGGGTGCAGTAAGTCCTGCAAGCAGTAGTCTACTCCTTCGGGACACACTATTGTTGTTTTATGAGGGAAACTCCAGGTCAAGTGATGTTCACACAGTCGTCATGGTGCCCTGTTGCCCCCGGTTATCTCTCTGGATGTTGGAGTTGGAGGGCCTCCTCACTCGAGGTCGGTGTGCCCACGGAGCGAACCCTGCAACTTCAGGGCATGGTTGGTGATTAGGATCACCACGTGGGGTCCTTTTCCCTTAGGAGGGAGGTGGCCTTTTGGGCTGCTGATTTCCAGGTTTTGAGATACCGCCAGTATCTTGGCCAGATGTGGCAGTGGGCCAAGCCCCTTGGTGACTGTAGTTTATCCTACCTGGATGGCATTCTTGCGTTGTTCCATTTCAAGTGGTCCCAGTTTTTGCACTAATTCTCCAATGGCGATTCACCTTTCACCGGGAATGTAAAGGTCAAAGGGTTTAGCTCAATTAGGGAGTTCCAGGGCAAGGGTCTGAATTGACTGCTCTTTCCATTCTTGAAAGGCCACTTCTGGATTCTGTTCAAAAGGATCATCATCTTTTCCTTTCAGTGTTTCATATAGAGGCCCAGCTAGTAGACTGTAGTTAGGGATCCAGAAGCAGCAAACCCTGGCCTCCCCAGGAACCCCTAAGCTGTCTTCTAGTTTTAGAAAGGGGTAAGGCTGCAAATGGTTTCTTCCCTTTCCTGGGATGGGCTTCTCCGACCTTCTGTGAGAATGAAGCCCAGGCAGGTCACTGCAGTCTGTTATATTTGAGCTTTTTCTTGGACAACTTCTATCCTTTATTGGCTTGGTAGTTCAGAGGCCTCCTTAGTAGGGCTGGCGATCAGAATGTCGTCTGCATATTGAAGGAGGGTTTCCTTTTCCAGAGGTAGAACTTTTCGGTCTTTAGCTAAGCTTTCCCCAAAGATGGTGTGGGAATTTTTGAACCCTTGGGGCAAGACGGCCCGGAAGTATTGTTTTAGTTGTATGTTGAGTCCTGCCACTCACAAGCCAAAATTTCTTGTGACTCTGGGACTAATGGAATACAAAAGAAGGCATCATTGAAGACTAATACAGAATACCATGTCCTGGTGGTTGGTAGAATGACCAGCAGGGTATAGGAATTAGGAGCAACTGGAGGTATATCCTCGGTGGCTTCACTGACTGTCCTGACATCCTTTACCAGGTCCCCAGCAGCCCATGGGGCTCTCGTGGTCAGGCCTCTCCCAGGATACAGAGCTACCCTTGCAGGTACCGTGGCAGGGCTGGGCACACAGGAACCGTGCACATAGCCCTCATTGAAGAGCACCCCCAGCTCACCTGTCGCTCAGAGCTGACACAGAGCACCTCAGAGCAGGACTTGAACTAACAAACAGCAGCTCCGACAGGTCTGTGACCCTGGGCATCACTCTGTGTGGCCTCCCTCCACCTGGTCTTCCAGAGACTTCCACTGCACCCGGGGCACCAGGCCTCTGTCTCCAACCACCAACCACCCCTCCTCTCCCTGACTCCTGGGTTCCTCTCATTAGGAGAGGGTTTTCTTGAAGTTGTCTCCCACTCATGGGCCAGATAAAATGATTAGAAAACAAGCCAAAGCTGCAGCCCCTTGTCTATCCTGACTCTCAGGAGCCCACACCTGTTCCTTGGACCTGGCCAGTTCAGCAAGTTCCATTTTCTGCAACTGTGAGCCCCTGAGGGGTGATGATTAGCTGACCTGGGCAGCCTTACTGTGCCGGCCAGCCCTCCCCAGGTGTGCCTGGGTTGAGATCAATATAAATACCACTCCAGGCAGCAAGAGCCCCTGCAGCTGTGCCTGACGCCATTTTCTCTGCCCTGTCAGCAGTCTCGGGGCTGGGCTGGTGGGAGGGAGTGAGAGGCCACGGCTTTGTGGGTGGCCCAGTGTGAGTGGGGCTCTGCTGGACTTTCTGCAGCAGTTGCCAGGCTGCCACCTGCTAAAGAAGAGGATGTGTCACCCATACCTGCTGCTGGAATTTCTCCCTGGGCAGAGGTGAGGAAGGAAAAAAGCAGTGGGGGCAGGGACAGGACGGGTATCTCAGGCAGGGAAATGGAAATCTTCCAGAAGAGCACCCAGGGCCAGGACCATCCTGGCTGGCCTGCAGGCACCAAGTCAGCTGGCATGCTGTCACTCGTGTGGCTCCATGGCCCTTCCTCTAGGCTTTCAAGTCCTTGTATATATTCAGGTGTTTTACCTGGGAAGGGTGGGAACAGTTCAGCAGCAACTGGCCTGGGGCTCAGCTCACGTTTACTCACAGATGCCTCGGCACAGTGCCCCAGCTTTGCAATGAGGACGCTTGTTGTGTGGGGGCTGCTGGCTGAATGGGAGACGATTCCCCACCACTGACCAACTTCAGAATTGTTTACAACTGGAGCAAGTGCCCTGATACGGTTTTCCTCTGTGGAACTGGTGGGTTCTGTTTTTTTTTTTTTCTCTTTTTCATTTTTGGTTCAAGATAGATTTTATTTCTCTTTTTTGTATTTACAGATATAAGCATGGAACTAATTTATTCATATAAATACATGTATGTGAAGGGAATAATTGTTTTTTCTGTTTTATTTTTTAAATTTTATTTCTTTTTAATTTTGAATTTTATTTTATATTTTTATACAGCAGGTTCTTATTGGTTATCTATTTTATACATATAAATGTTTACATGCCAATCCCAATCTCTCAACTCCTCCCACCACCACCCCCCCAAGAGCTTTCCCCCCTTGTTGTCCATACGTTTGTTGTCTACATCTGTTGCTCTATTTATGCCTTGCAAAATGGTTAATCTGTACAGTTTTTCTAGGTTCCACATATATGCATGAATATACAAGATTTGTTTTTCTCTTTCTGACTTACTTCACTCTGTATGACAGTCTCTAGATCCATCGACGTCTCTACAAATGACCCAATTTCATTCCTTTCATGGCTTAGTAATATTCCATTTTATATATGTACCACGTCTTTATGCATTCGTCTGTCTGTGGGCATTTAGGTTGCTTCCATTACCTCGATATTGTAAATAGTGATGCAATGAACATTGCGGTGCATGTCTCTTTTTGAATTATGGTTTTGTCTGGGTATATGTCCAATACTGGGATTGCTGTATCATATGGTAATTCTATTATTAGTTTCTTAAGAAACTCCATATTGTTCTCCATAGTGACTGTATCAATTTATATTCCCAACAATAGTGGAAGTGGCTTCCTTTTCTCCACACCCTTTCCAGCATTTGTTGTTTGTAGATTTTCAGATGATGCCCATTCTAACAGGTGTGAGGTGATACCTCATTGTTGAGTCCATTTCGTTGAGCAAGGGGTAGGTCTTGTCTATTACATATTTGGCTTATGGAACAGTATCTGTGCTAATTTCAAACTCTGGTTTTATGCAGCACCCCAACTCACCTTTCCCCTTAAGCAAGCATAAGTTGGTTTTCTAAACTTGAGACCCTGTTCTGTTTTGTAATTCAGTTCATGTGTAGCCAAGTTTACATTCCGTGCATTAGTGATACCTTATGATGTTTCTTTTTCTGTGTGACTTATTTCACTTAGAATCATCGTGCCTCAATCCACTCATTATGCTGGTACAGGCCTGGTGACACAGATTTCATTGCTGAGTGGTATTCTGTTGTACGTAAGTACCGCAACTTCTTTATCAATTATTTGTTCTCTGGGATATTTAACTTGTACTGTAGAAGAGGTTCCTGTAAACAGAGCCATCCCAAATTTTGGGGTGGCTGTGTCTTTTTGATTTTAATTTCCCTAAGCTATAGGACCATAAGTGGAAATGCCCTAGACTCTGCTGCTTTGTTTTTCAGATGTATCAGGAAACACCATACACTTCTCCAGAGTGGCTGTTGGCAATTTACATCCCACCCATCAACATAACAAGGCTCCTTTTTCCCCATGGCCTATCTTGCCTTTCTGGATTTTACACTTTTTTCAGATAGCCCTTTAGACCGGGGGGAAGTGACACTTCATAGTAGTTCGGATTTCCATTGCAAGCTTGCTTGGTTTGCCAAAAAGGGCGTATGTGTTTTTTCCTGAATATATTCAGAAACAAACTCATACGCCCTTTTTTGCCAAGTGCATCATTGTCGATGTTCTGCCTCTTTTCCTATGCTTTAAATGCAAATCCAGTCTACCTCCTGAAATTGGTTTCCTGAAATTCTGCCCCGCTTTCAAGTCCTCTTCGCAGCCTTACTTCAATATATTTTTGGACATTATCTGTCATTTATAACTCTGCAGGTTTGTGAATTATAGTGCCCCTGAGCTCCTTTCTTCAACTCGCTTTCTTGTGAGCTGGCCGCAAACCCACAAGACTGCTTCAGGCCCTAATCTGCTTCTGGCAGGGCACACTGAGCCTTTGGTTAATTCCTCTTCCTGGTGGGAAATGAGTGTTAAATATGCCCGTCCACACACCTACCTCACTCTCAACCCCTTGGTGCTGTGGGTCCTCTGGTTTGTGGCCACCTTTGCTGGGTTCCTCACCTTTCGTTGATGTGGCCCCACTAGTGTGAGGACACTCCTGCCTGGTTCTCATCCACGTGGTTATGTGGACCCCCTGGTGAGAGTCTGTTCCTGGCTGTGTTCCTCACCCTTCTGTGAGGGAGACCCTCTGCTGATAGGTCACTCCTGCATGGCTGGCACACATTGCCTTGGTGAAGTCAGCCGTGTGGTGGCAGTTGGAGCGTGCTGGGAATCTCCTACCCCCGTGATGAGGGCCCTCTTGCGTCAGGCCCTAACTGCTGGGCTCACCAACTTTTCTTAGTGAGCCCAAAGATGCTTGGGCACTCCTCTTAGGATCCCATCTCCATGGGGATGTGGGCCTTCTGCTCTGAGGTCCCAACGGCTGGGTTGTTCACATTGTCATGATGTGGGCTCTCTGGTGTTAGTTCACAGAGGCCTGGATCCCATAGCCTCTGTGCTCTGGGCCGCCTGCTGGGAGGTTCCAACTGCTGGATTCCTCACCTTTCTTATTTTTGGGCCCTCTGTTGTGAGGCTCCTCCTGCCTGCCGCACTCCCAGCCACTTGGGTGGCTTGGTTTGTCCTATGGTTTGAAGCCACATGTTCTGGGTTCCTCACCTTTAGATGATGTGGCCCTACTCATGTGAGGACACTCCTGCCTGGTTCCAATCCATTTGGTGATGTGGGCCCTCTGGTGCAAGTCTTATCCTGACTGGGTTCGTCACACTTCTCTGAGGTGGGCCCTCTGCTGTGAGGTCATTCGTGCCTGGTTGGCACACATCACCTTGGCGACGTCAGCCCTCTGGTGGCAGTTGGAGCCTGCTCGGAGCCTCCTTCCCTTGGTGATGAGGGTCCTCTGGCGTCAGGCCCTAACTGCTGGTCTCCCAAAATTTTCTGATACGTTCTCAGTGGTGCGAGGACACTCCTACCAGATTTCCATCCCCATGGGGATGTGGGCCTCCTGCTCTGAGGTCCCAATGGCTGGGTTGCTCAGTTTCATGACATGGGCCCTCTTCTGTGAGTTCACTGTGGTCTGGATCCCATAGCCTCGGTGCTCTGGGCTGCCTGCTGGGAGGTTCCAACTGCTGGATTCCTTACTTTTTTATTCTATGGGCCCAGTGTTGTGAGGCTACTCCTGCCTGCCTCACTCCGAGGCCCTTGGTGATGTGGCTCCTCTGGTTTGAGGACACATTTGCTGAGTACCTCACCTTTCGATGATGTGGCCCCACTGGTGTGAAGACACTCCTGCCTGGTTCCCATCCCCTTGGTGATGTGGGCCCTCTGGTGAGAGTCTGATGTTGGCTGGGTTTCTCACCCTTCTGTGAGGTGGGACCTCTGCTGTGAGGTAAATCCTGCCTGGCTCGCTCACGTTGCCTTGGCAATGTGAGCCCTCAGGTGGTAGTTGGAGCCTGCTGGGAATCTCCTCCCCTCGGTTATGAGAGCTCTGGATAAAACACATAAGCCCTTTTTTGCCAAGTGCATTATTTTCCAAGTTCTGTCTCTTTTCCTATGCTTTAAGAGCGACTCCCGTGTACCTTCTGAAATCGGTTTCCTGCAATTCTGCCCCGCTTTCAAGTCCTCTTGGCAGCCTTACTTCAATATATTTTTGGACGATAGCTGTCATTTATAACTCTGCAGGTTGTGAATGACAGTGCCCCTGAGCTCCGTTCTACAATTCGCTTTCTTGTGAGCTCTCCGCAACACCGCAGGATTGCTACAGGCCCTAGTGTGGTTCTGGCATGGCACGCTGAGCCTTTGGTTAATTCCTCTTCCTGGTGGGAAATGAGAGTTAAATTTGTCTGTCCAGACACCTCCAGCTAGTCTCTCATTGGTTCTCCCTATTCATGTTCATCTTCCACAGAAATTGCAAACTGGGCCAAACAGGAGGTTAAAGGCACTGACTCTCCAAGTGAGTAGAGTGTTAGTAAAGCGTCTGGAATGTTGCACCCAAGTACCAGGGGACGAATACTGAGACACATTTGAACACGTTTCCCGATCACGCGGTGGATCATACTCTGTGTTCCACATGCATGTTTTAGCTGAAGGAAGAATCCCTTAAACCTGGAGAGTTGAGACCCATGGAATGGGTACCATGCAATATGACTTCAAAGGGTCTGCATTTGCTCACCGAACCTCACCAATCCTATCACTGCTGCGTTTATGCCACTGTACACACGCTTGATTCTCTTTCGGAGACATATAAATCCATAAGTTTTAAGATTCTTACTAGTCAGATATATTCTTAGGCGTTTAATATGTGGTGTTGAGTCCACTTCGTTGAGCAAGGAGTAGCTCTTGTCTATTACATATTTGGCTTATGGAAAGGTGTCTGTGCTAATTTCAATCTCTGGTTTTATGCAGCACCCCAACTCTCCTTTCCCGTTAAGCAAGCATAAGTTGGTTTTTTACATTTGAGACCCTGTTCTGTTTTGTAATTCAGTTCCTGTGTAGCCAAGTTTACATTCTGTGTAGTAGTGATATCTTATGATGTTTCTTTTTCTGTGTGACTTATTTCACTTAGAATCATCGTACCTGAATCCACTCATTATGCTACTACGGGCCTGATGACATAGATTTCATTGCTGAGTGATATTGCATTGTACGTAAGTACCACAACTTCTTTATCCATTTTTCGCTTTCTGCGATATTGATCTTGTACCGTAAACGAGGTTCTTGTAAACAGAGCTGTCCCAAACTTTGGGGTAGCTGTGTCTTTTTTATTTTAATTTCCCTAAGCTATAGGACCATAAGTGGAATGCCCTAGGCTCTGTTGCTTTGTTTTTTAGATGTTTCAGGAAACACCATACACTTCTCCAGAGTGGCTGTTGGCAATTTACATCCCCCCCATCAGCATAACAAGGCTCCCAGTTCTCCATGGCCTGTCCTGCCTTTCTGGATTTTACACTTTTTTCAGATGGCCCTTTTGACCGGGGGAAGTGAGACTTCATTTTAGTGCAGATATCCTTTGCAAGCTTGCTTGGTTGGCCAAAAAGGGCGTATGCTTTTTTTCCTGAATATTTTCAGGAAAAAACACATATGCCCTTTTTGGCCAAGTGCATCATTGTGGATGTTCTGCCTCTTTTCCTATGCTTTACATGCAATTCCAGTCTACCTCCTGAAATCGGTTTCCTGCAATTCTGCCCCGCTTTCAAGTCCTCTTGGCAGCCTTACTTCAATATACTTTTGGACGATAGCTGTCATTTATAACTCTGCAAGTTTGTGAATTACAGTGCCCCTGAGCTCCTTTCTTCAACTCGCTTTCTTGTGAGCAGGCCACAACACCGCAGGATTGCTTCAGGCCCTAGTGTGGTTCCGGCATGGCTCGCTGAGCCTTTGGTTAATTCCTCTTCCTGGTGGGAAATGAGAGTTAAATTTGCCTGTCCAGACACCTCCAGCTAGTCTCTCATTGGTTCTCCCTATTCCTGTTCATTTTCCGCAGAAATTGCGAACTGGGCCAAACAGGAGGTTAAAGGCACTGACTCTCCAAGTGGGGAGAGTGTTAGTAAAGCGTCTGGAATGTTGCACCCGAGTACCAGGGGACGAAAACTGAGACACATTTGAACACGTTTCTCGATCACACGGTGGATCATACTCTGGGTTCCACATGCATGTTTTAGCTGAAGGAAGAATCCCTTAAACCTGGAGAGTTGAGACCCATGGAATGGGTACCATGCAATATGACTTCAAAGGGTCTGCATTTGCTCACCGAACATCACCCATCCTATCACTGCTGTGTTTATGCCGCTGTACACATGCTTGATTCTCTTCTGGAGACATATAAATCCATAGGTTTTAAGATTCTTACTAGTCAGGTATATTCTTAGGCGTTTAATATGGGGTGTTGAGTCCACTTCGTTGAGCAAGGAGTAGCTCTTGTCTATTACATATTTGGCTTATGGAACAGTATCTGTGCTACTTTCAATCTCTGGTTTTATGCAGCACCCCAACTCACCTTTCCCCTTAAGCAAGCATAATTTGGTTTTCTACATTTGAGACCCTGTTCTGTTTTGTAATTCAGTTCCTGTGTAGCCAAGTTTACATTCCGTGTATTAGTGATATCTTATGATGTTTCTTTTTCTCTCTGACTTATTTCACTTAGAATCATCACACCTGAATCCACTCATTATGCTGCTACGGGCCTGATGACATAGATTTCATTGCTGAGTGATATTGCATTGTATGTAAGTACCACAACTTCTTTATCCATTTTTCGCTTTCTGTGATATTGAACTTGTACCATAAAAGAGGTTCTTGTAAACAGAGCCGTCCCAAACTTTGGGGTGGCTGTGTCTTTTTGATTTTAATTTCCCTAAGCTATAGGACCATAAGTGGAAGTGCCCTAGGCTCTGTTGCTTTGTTTCTTAGATGTTTCAGGAAACACCATTCACTTCTCCAGAGTGGCTGTTGGCAATTTACATCCCGCCCATCAGCATAACAAGGCTCCCAGTTCTCCATGTCCTGTCCTGCCTTTCTGGATTTTACACTTTTTTCAGATGGCCCTTTTGACCGGGGGGCAGTGAGACTTCATTGTAGTGTAGATTTCCTTTGCAAGCTTGCTTGGTTGGCCAAAAAGTGCGTATGCGTTTTTTGCTGAATATATTCAGGAAAAAACGCATAAGCCCTTTTTGGCCAAGTGCATGATTGTCAATGTTCTGAGTCTTTTCATATGTTTTCAATGCAATTCCAGTCTACCTCCTGAAATCGGTTTCCTGCAATTCTGCCTTGCTGTCAGTGCCTCTTCATAGCCTTACCTCAATATACTTTTGGAAAATAGTTGGCCTTTATACCTCTGCAGGTTTTTGAATTGCAGTTGCCCTTAGTTCCATTTTTCAGCTCTTATTTTTGTGATCTTGCCTCATATCCACAGGATATCTTCAGGCCCTATTCTTCTTCTGGGGCGCCTTGCTGTGCCTTTGGTTAATTCTTCTTCCTATGTGAAAGTAGAGTGACATGTGGCCATTGAAACCGCTACAGCTATTTTCTCAGTGGTTCCCCCTATTCCCATTCATCGTCCGCACAAACTGCAGACTGTGCGATACCGGAACTTAAAGGCATTGACTCTCCATGTGGGGATGTTGTTAGTAAAGTGGCTGGAATGTTGATCCGGAGCCCCAGGAGAGGAAAATGAGGTGCATTTTAGAAACCTTTCCCGATCATATGGTATACCATCTGCTGGATTTCCCATGCATGGTTTAGCTGTAGGAAGATTCCCTTCAACCTGGAGTGTTGGGACCCTTGGAATGAGTAGCATGAAGTATTGCATTAAACTTTTGGCAGTTGCTCACCAAAGCTCACCAATCCTCTCAGCCCCAAGTGTCCAGCCTTATGTCTTATCCAGCTGTGGGTTTATATGTGGTCATTCCAGGTTGCATCACAGCCCCTGAGCGAATTTTGTAAGAATTTGTCTCTCTTTCATTGCTTCTGCGTTTTGGTTTTAAAATTTATTTCTATAATGGGGTTTAGCTCATTTTCACTGCTGTGTTTGTGCCGCTCTGCACACACTTGATTCCCTTATGGAGATATATCAATACATGGGTTTTAAGATTCTTATTACTCAGATATATTTCTCTGCGGTGTATAGGGTGTGTTGAGGCCAGTTCATTGAGCAAGGTGTAGATCTTGTCTAATACCTATTTGGTTTATTGAACGGTATCTGTGCTAATTTCAAACTCTGGTTTTATGCATCACCCCACCTCTCCTTTCCCCTTAAGCTGACATAAGTGTGTTTTCTAAATGTGAGACACTGTTCTGTTTTGTAATTCATTTTTTGTGCAGCCATATTTATCCTCCCTCTATAAGTGATATCTTATGATATGTTTCTTTTTCTGTTTGACTTATTTCAAGTAGTATTATCGGACCTAAATCCACTCTTTATCCTTCTACTAGCCTTATTACATTGATTTCATGGTGAAGAGATATTCCATTGTACATAAGTACCACATTTTCTTTATCCATCGTTCTCTTTCCTGGGATATTTAAGGTGTACTGAAGTTGAGGTTCTTGTAAACAGAGTAGCTCTAAACTGTGGTGTGCTTGTGTCTTGTTGATTTTTAGACTTCCCTAGATATACTCCCGTGATTGGAAGTGCCCTATGCTCTGTAGCTCTGTTTTTTAGATGATTTAGGAACCACCATACACTTCTCCAGAGTGGCTCTCGGCAGTTCACACACTGTCCATCAGTGTATAAAGGCTCCCTGTTCTCCATGGCCTGTCCTGCATTTCTGGTTTTTACAATTTTTTCGGATGGCCCTTTTGACCGGTGGGAAATGAGACTTCTTTGTTGTGCACATTTGCATTGCTTGCTTGCTTGCTTGGTTGCCCATAAAGTGCGTATGCGTTTTTTCCTGGATATATTCAGGAAAAAACGCATACTCCCTTTTGGGCCAACTGCATCATTGTCGAAATTCTGCCGCTTTTCATGTGCTTTAAAGATGAGTCCAATCTATCTCTTGAAATCTGTTTCTTGCAATTCTGTCTTGCATTCAGATCCTCTTCTTTGCCTTACCTCAACATATTTTTGGACATTAGTTTTCATTTATAACTCTGTAGGTTTGTGAATTGCAGTGACCCTGAGCTCCATTTTTTAAGTTGCTCTTTTGTGAGCTGGTCTCAAAGCCGCAGGATTGCTTCAGGCCCTATTTTGGCTCCGGCGAGGCGGGCTGAGCATTTTTTTAATTCTTATTCTTAATGGGAAATTAGAGTGACATGTGCCCGTCCACACCCCTACAACTATTCTCTCATTGGTTCCCCCTCTTCCCGTTCATCCTCCTCACAATTTGCAAAATGTGTGAAACAGAAGTTTAAATGTGCTGATTCTCTAAGTGGGGAGATTCTAAGTAACGTGGCTGGAATGATGAACAGCGGCACCAGGAGAAGATAAATGAGGTGCATTTTAGACACATCTCCCGATCACATGGTGTACAGTCCTCTGGGTTTTCCATACATGTTTTAGCTGTAGGAAGATTCCTTGAACCTGCAGATTTGGGACCCATTGAATGGGTACCAGGTAGTATTACTTTAAAGGGTGTGCATTTCCTCACCCAACCTCACATTTCTCTTAGCGCGAACAGTTTCCAGCCTTATGTCTCATCCTGCTGTGGGTCTAGATGTGTTCAATCCACGTTGCATCACCGTCCCTGAGGAAATGTTGTAAGAGGTTTTCTCTGTCTCTCTGTCATTTATTGTTTTCAATTTATTACTATATTGGTTACAGCTGATTTTCAAAGCTCTGTTTCTTGCTGCTGTACATCCACTTGATTCACGTACAGAGAGACATCAATAAATGCTTTTTCAGATTCTTACCAGTCATAGATATTCTTTTCCGGTGACTTGAGTGTGCTGAGTGCAGTTCTTTTAGCTACCGTGTAGGCCTTGTTGATTATCAGTTTGGTATTTGGAATGGTATCTTTGCTAATTTCAACCTCCTGGATGATGCCTCACCCCTCCCCACCTTTCCCGTTTAGCAGCCTTACGCGTGTTTTCTACATATTTGACTATGTTTTTGTTTTGTAATTTATTTCATGTGTAGCCATTTTGGATTCCACCTTTAAGTGATATCTTATGATATGTGTCTTTTTCTTTTTGAATTATGTCACTTAGAATGATCATACGTAACTCCTCTGGAGTTGTTACAACTGGCCATATTTCATTGATTTCCAGGCTGAGTAATATTCCACTCTACATAAGTACCACATCTCTATCCATTTTTTCCCTCCAGAGACATTTAAGTTATATCCTAGTCGAGGATCTTTTAAAGAGAGAGGCAGTAAACATTGGGGTGCCTGTGTCCTCTCGATTTTTGTTTTTCCCAAGATATACACCCATGAGTGAAAGTGCCCTATGCTCTGTAGCTCATTTTTTAGATGCTTTAGCAAACACAATACACTACTCCAGAATGGCCGTTGGCAATATACATTTCCACTATAAGCCTCACAGGGCTCCCTCTTCTCCTTGCCCTGTCCTGCACTTCTGGTGTTTACACTTTATGAGGATGGCTCTTCTGACTGATGCGAAGTGATATCTTTTGTAGTATTGATTTCCAGTGCCCACCTGTTTGGTTGGCTAAAAAAGTGTATGCCCTTTTCTTGAATATATACAGAAAAATCGCATACAGCCTTTTTGGCCAACTGCAATGTTGGCAATGTTCAGCCGCTTTTCTTGTGCTTAATGGCGAGTCCTTTCTACCTCCTCAAATCCCTTTCCTGCCATTCTCCCTTGCTTACCAATCCTTTTCTCTGACTTTCCTCAAGACATTTTTCAGTGATAGATATTTTCAACTCTGCAGTTTCGTGAATTTTACTGCCCCTGAGTTCCATTGTTCAACTTGTGTTTATGGGAACTGGCCACAAAGCAGTGGGATTTCCTCAAGCCCTATACTGTTTCCATGGGCAACACTAGCCTTTGGTCAATTCATCTTCCTGATTGGAAATTAGAGTGACATGTGCCTGTCTGAACACCTAGGACTTGTCTCTCATTGTTCCTCTTCCTTCTGCTTCATCCTCTGGACAAATTCCAAACTGTACGCAACAGGATGTTGACAGTGCTGACATCTCCAAGTGGGGAGACTGTTAGTAAAGACGCTGGAGGGGTGAACCCGAGCACCAGGAGATGAGGAGATGAGATGCCTTTTCCAAACTCTTCCCGATCAGACGGTATACCATCCTCTGGATGTGACAGACATGTTTTAGCAGTAGGAAGAGTTCCATTCATGTAAGGAGAACACCAGGGCTTTTTCAAAATCAGTGTCTCCCCGAAACCCAAACTGGGGAGTTTTTTAAGCTACGGCTACACATATGTTCATTAAGGGCCTTGGGAAGTAGGCAGAGTCCAAACTTTAGATGATTGAAGTCTTCAGGGTCAGAAGCACTCACCACCGGCTTCCCTTAGGTTACACTTTAACTGTCATTGATAGATGATGTCAATAAAAATATCTATTCTTTTTCCGATTATTTCCCCTTATAGGTTATTGCAAAATATTGAGTGTAGTTCCCTGTGCTATCCAGTAGTTCCTTGTTGATGATCTATTTTATACATAGCAGTGTGTATGTGTTAATTCCAAACTGTTAATTTATCCCTCCTCCCACCTTTCCCCTTTGGTAATAATAAATTATAAGATTTTATATTTCTCAGAAATGGGGGAGCTGAAAGAGAGGTATCATTTTCAATGGAAAAGCATTTAAAACAAGATTGAAGCTTTAACCAAGATTATTAGATGTACATCCTTGGAAAGAAATCACTTCATTTCTCTAATATTGACCTGACAAATAAGACAAACCTTTTCACTGAACTTGCTTCTAATAAAGTTATGGAAATATCAAATGGAAGTGTTAGAAACATCTTATTTTACCCGAGCCTTCTAAACTGTTCTATGTTAACTACAGTTTGGCTCACACATCTGTTCATTGAAGTTACAATAGTCTCAATTTCTGTTACTGATCCTCCAGAGTGGACCCCAACAAGTGTCCCCCTGCCCAGTGTCATTGGGCCAACAGATCGAGACTGAGTTTGGTTCCCAAGCAAAGGAAACTTTATATTTTGATCAGAGAATGGAGAGGTGAGAGCATGCACTACCCCATGGGCTGTGGGCTGGGCTGCTGTGTAGAGATCCTGTCAGAGTCAGTGGGAGGGAGGGGGCGGAGCTCTCGAGGGCCAGGTTGGCTGCAGCTCAGGCTCTATATCTCGGAGTCTGCACTGGGCCCCAGGAGCTGAGGTGTCGACCCAGCCATTCTGCACTAGGAAATCTGGTCTGAAGTGCCGGGTGTGGAACCTCTGCATGCGGGACCCTAGGAGCACGTGAAATTAGACAAAGCACAAAGGATAAAATGGTCAGACTTGACTTTATTGCCCAGATTCTATTTTTATCTCCCAGGGATTTTTAATGGGCTTTGCTGGGGACAAACCCCTCCTCTGCCTTTTGTCCCATTCCTCATTCTTGGAGTGCTGAGGGTGCAGACCCTTCTTCTGTAACTGCTGAGTGCTGAGTTGGGAGCCCTCATACCAGGGGACGCAGGTCAGAACTTCTCCCCAGCAGCCTCCAGGTGACGTTGATTGGCCCCAGGACCCCTGCCTCCCTGCTCGTCCGCCTGAGCACCAGCATTGGAAGTGTTATAGATTCTAATGACCTTTAAGGGTCCAGGAAAGAGATGTGCAGAGACGCTGTGGGGGCCGATTTCACCCCGTCCCACATTTGTTCGGCCACCTTAGGCTGACCGTTTCTGCCAGCCTAGATGCTCTGACCAGTAGTCTGCTCTTTCTTCAATTAGGCCCCTGAATTAACGTAAAAACAGCACCAGGTGTCAGAGCCCTGCCCACTCAACTCCCAGACAGTCCAGGGTCAGTGGTGATCAAGGACCATGATGGCCACTGAGTCAACAGGCTTTTGAAGTAAACAGGAGTCCAGCCGGTCTTATTGGCCACCATCATCACGGTGTCTGTAGGCTTTTCTATGGTGACAGTGTGATATACGGTTCCCCCGCCAAGATTATTAGCTCCCCTCCGGGTGCAGTAAGTCCTGCAAGCAGTAGTCTACTCCTTCGGGACACACTATTGTTGTTTTATGAGGGAAACTCCAGGTCAAGTGATGTTCACACAGTCGTCATGGTGCCCTGTTGCCCCCGGTTATCTCTCTGGATGTTGGAGTTGGAGGGCCTCCTCACTCGAGGTCGGTGTGCCCACGGAGCGAACCCTGCAACTTCAGGGCATGGTTGGTGATTAGGATCACCACGTGGGGTCCTTTTCCCTTAGGAGGGAGGTGGCCTTTTGGGCTGCTGATTTCCAGGTTTTGAGATACCGCCAGTATCTTGGCCAGATGTGGCAGTGGGCCAAGCCCCTTGGTGACTGTAGTTTATCCTACCTGGATGGCATTCTTGCGTTGTTCCATTTCAAGTGGTCCCAGTTTTTGCACTAATTCTCCAATGGCGATTCACCTTTCACCGGGAATGTAAAGGTCAAAGGGTTTAGCTCAATTAGGGAGTTCCAGGGCAAGGGTCTGAATTGACTGCTCTTTCCATTCTTGAAAGGCCACTTCTGGATTCTGTTCAAAAGGATCATCATCTTTTCCTTTCAGTGTTTCATATAGAGGCCCAGCTAGTAGACTGTAGTTAGGGATCCAGAGGCAGCAAACCCTGGCCTCCCCAGGAACCCCTAAGCTGTCTTCTAGTTTTAGAAAGGGGTAAGGCTGCAAATGGTTTCTTCCCTTTCCTGGGATGGGCTTCTCCGACCTTCTGTGAGAATGAAGCCCAGGCAGGTCACTGCAGTCTGTTATATTTGAGCTTTTTCTTGGACAACTTCTATCCTTTATTGGCTTGGTAGTTCAGAGGCCTCCTTAGTAGGGCTGGCGATCAGAATGTCGTCTGCATATTGAAGGAGGGTTTCCTTTTCCAGAGGTAGAACTTTTCGGTCTTTAGCTAAGCTTTCCCCAAAGATGGTGTGGGAATTTTTGAACCCTTGGGGCAAGACGGCCCGGAAGTATTGTTTTAGTTGTATGTTGAGTCCTGCCACTCACAAGCCAAAATTTCTTGTGACTCTGGGACTAATGGAATACAAAAGAAGGCATCATTGAAGACTAATACAGAATACCATGTCCTGGTGGTTGGTAGAATGACCAGCAGGGTATAGGAATTAGGAGCAACTGGAGGTATATCCTCGGTGGCTTCACTGACTGTCCTGACATCCTTTACCAGGTCCCCAGCAGCCCATGGGGCTCTCGTGGTCAGGCCTCTCCCAGGATACAGAGCTACCCTTGCAGGTACCGTGGCAGGGCTGGGCACACAGGAACCGTGCACATAGCCCTCATTGAAGAGCACCCCCAGCTCACCTGTCGCTCAGAGCTGACACAGAGCACCTCAGAGCAGGACTTGAACTAACAAACAGCAGCTCCGACAGGTCTGTGACCCTGGGCATCACTCTGTGTGGCCTCCCTCCACCTGGTCTTCCAGAGACTTCCACTGCACCCGGGGCACCAGGCCTCTGTCTCCAACCACCAACCACCCCTCCTCTCCCTGACTCCTGGGTTCCTCTCATTAGGAGAGGGTTTTCTTGAAGTTGTCTCCCACTCATGGGCCAGATAAAATGATTAGAAAACAAGCCAAAGCTGCAGCCCCTTGTCTATCCTGACTCTCAGGAGCCCACACCTGTTCCTTGGACCTGGCCAGTTCAGCAAGTTCCATTTTCTGCAACTGTGAGCCCCTGAGGGGTGATGATTAGCTGACCTGGGCAGCCTTACTGTGCCGGCCAGCCCTCCCCAGGTGTGCCTGGGTTGAGATCAATATAAATACCACTCCAGGCAGCAAGAGCCCCTGCAGCTGTGCCTGACGCCATTTTCTCTGCCCTGTCAGCAGTCTCGGGGCTGGGCTGGTGGGAGGGAGTGAGAGGCCACGGCTTTGTGGGTGGCCCAGTGTGAGTGGGGCTCTGCTGGACTTTCTGCAGCAGTTGCCAGGCTGCCACCTGCTAAAGAAGAGGATGTGTCACCCATACCTGCTGCTGGAATTTCTCCCTGGGCAGAGGTGAGGAAGGAAAAAAGCAGTGGGGGCAGGGACAGGACGGGTATCTCAGGCAGGGAAATGGAAATCTTCCAGAAGAGCACCCAGGGCCAGGACCATCCTGGCTGGCCTGCAGGCACCAAGTCAGCTGGCATGCTGTCACTCGTGTGGCTCCATGGCCCTTCCTCTAGGCTTTCAAGTCCTTGTATATATTCAGGTGTTTTACCTGGGAAGGGTGGGAACAGTTCAGCAGCAACTGGCCTGGGGCTCAGCTCACGTTTACTCACAGATGCCTCGGCACAGTGCCCCAGCTTTGCAATGAGGACGCTTGTTGTGTGGGGGCTGCTGGCTGAATGGGAGACGATTCCCCACCACTGACCAACTTCAGAATTGTTTACAACTGGAGCAAGTGCCCTGATACGGTTTTCCTCTGTGGAACTGGTGGGTTCTGTTTTTTTTTTTTTCTCTTTTTCATTTTTGGTTCAAGATAGATTTTATTTCTCTTTTTTGTATTTACAGATATAAGCATGGAACTAATTTATTCATATAAATACATGTATGTGAAGGGAATAATTGTTTTTTCTGTTTTATTTTTTAAATTTTATTTCTTTTTAATTTTGAATTTTATTTTATATTTTTATACAGCAGGTTCTTATTGGTTATCTATTTTATACATATAAATGTTTACATGCCAATCCCAATCTCTCAACTCCTCCCACCACCACCCCCCCAAGAGCTTTCCCCCCTTGTTGTCCATACGTTTGTTGTCTACATCTGTTGCTCTATTTATGCCTTGCAAAATGGTTAATCTGTACAGTTTTTCTAGGTTCCACATATATGCATGAATATACAAGATTTGTTTTTCTCTTTCTGACTTACTTCACTCTGTATGACAGTCTCTAGATCCATCGACGTCTCTACAAATGACCCAATTTCATTCCTTTCATGGCTTAGTAATATTCCATTTTATATATGTACCACGTCTTTATGCATTCGTCTGTCTGTGGGCATTTAGGTTGCTTCCATTACCTCGATATTGTAAATAGTGATGCAATGAACATTGCGGTGCATGTCTCTTTTTGAATTATGGTTTTGTCTGGGTATATGTCCAATACTGGGATTGCTGTATCATATGGTAATTCTATTATTAGTTTCTTAAGAAACTCCATATTGTTCTCCATAGTGACTGTATCAATTTATATTCCCAACAATAGTGGAAGTGGCTTCCTTTTCTCCACACCCTTTCCAGCATTTGTTGTTTGTAGATTTTCAGATGATGCCCATTCTAACAGGTGTGAGGTGATACCTCATTGTTGAGTCCATTTCGTTGAGCAAGGGGTAGGTCTTGTCTATTACATATTTGGCTTATGGAACAGTATCTGTGCTAATTTCAAACTCTGGTTTTATGCAGCACCCCAACTCACCTTTCCCCTTAAGCAAGCATAAGTTGGTTTTCTAAACTTGAGACCCTGTTCTGTTTTGTAATTCAGTTCATGTGTAGCCAAGTTTACATTCCGTGCATTAGTGATACCTTATGATGTTTCTTTTTCTGTGTGACTTATTTCACTTAGAATCATCGTGCCTCAATCCACTCATTATGCTGGTACAGGCCTGGTGACACAGATTTCATTGCTGAGTGGTATTCTGTTGTACGTAAGTACCGCAACTTCTTTATCAATTATTTGTTCTCTGGGATATTTAACTTGTACTGTAGAAGAGGTTCCTGTAAACAGAGCCATCCCAAATTTTGGGGTGGCTGTGTCTTTTTGATTTTAATTTCCCTAAGCTATAGGACCATAAGTGGAAATGCCCTAGACTCTGCTGCTTTGTTTTTCAGATGTATCAGGAAACACCATACACTTCTCCAGAGTGGCTGTTGGCAATTTACATCCCACCCATCAACATAACAAGGCTCCTTTTTCCCCATGGCCTATCTTGCCTTTCTGGATTTTACACTTTTTTCAGATAGCCCTTTAGACCGGGGGGAAGTGACACTTCATAGTAGTTCGGATTTCCATTGCAAGCTTGCTTGGTTTGCCAAAAAGGGCGTATGTGTTTTTTCCTGAATATATTCAGAAACAAACTCATACGCCCTTTTTTGCCAAGTGCATCATTGTCGATGTTCTGCCTCTTTTCCTATGCTTTAAATGCAAATCCAGTCTACCTCCTGAAATTGGTTTCCTGAAATTCTGCCCCGCTTTCAAGTCCTCTTCGCAGCCTTACTTCAATATATTTTTGGACATTATCTGTCATTTATAACTCTGCAGGTTTGTGAATTATAGTGCCCCTGAGCTCCTTTCTTCAACTCGCTTTCTTGTGAGCTGGCCGCAAACCCACAAGACTGCTTCAGGCCCTAATCTGCTTCTGGCAGGGCACGCTGAGCCTTTGGTTAATTCCTCTTCCTGGTGGGAAATGAGTGTTAAATATGCCCGTCCACACACCTACCTCACTCTCAACCCCTTGGTGCTGTGGGTCCTCTGGTTTGTGGCCACCTTTGCTGGGTTCCTCACCTTTCGTTGATGTGGCCCCACTAGTGTGAGGACACTCCTGCCTGGTTCTCATCCACGTGGTTATGTGGACCCCCTGGTGAGAGTCTGTTCCTGGCTGTGTTCCTCACCCTTCTGTGAGGGAGACCCTCTGCTGATAGGTCACTCCTGCATGGCTGGCACACATTGCCTTGGTGAAGTCAGCCGTGTGGTGGCAGTTGGAGCGTGCTGGGAATCTCCTACCCCCGTGATGAGGGCCCTCTTGCGTCAGGCCCTAACTGCTGGGCTCACCAACTTTTCTTAGTGAGCCCAAAGATGCTTGGGCACTCCTCTTAGGATCCCATCTCCATGGGGATGTGGGCCTTCTGCTCTGAGGTCCCAACGGCTGGGTTGTTCACATTGTCATGATGTGGGCTCTCTGGTGTTAGTTCACAGAGGCCTGGATCCCATAGCCTCTGTGCTCTGGGCCGCCTGCTGGGAGGTTCCAACTGCTGGATTCCTCACCTTTCTTATTTTTGGGCCCTCTGTTGTGAGGCTCCTCCTGCCTGCCGCACTCCCAGCCACTTGGGTGGCTTGGTTTGTCCTATGGTTTGAAGCCACATGTTCTGGGTTCCTCACCTTTAGATGATGTGGCCCTACTCATGTGAGGACACTCCTGCCTGGTTCCAATCCATTTGGTGATGTGGGCCCTCTGGTGCAAGTCTTATCCTGACTGGGTTCGTCACACTTCTCTGAGGTGGGCCCTCTGCTGTGAGGTCATTCGTGCCTGGTTGGCACACATCACCTTGGCGACGTCAGCCCTCTGGTGGCAGTTGGAGCCTGCTGGGAGCCTCCTTCCCTTGGTGATGAGGGTCCTCTGGCGTCAGGCCCTAACTGCTGGTCTCCCAAAATTTTCTGATACGTTCTCAGTGGTGCGAGGACACTCCTACCAGATTTCCATCCCCATGGGGATGTGGGCCTCCTGCTCTGAGGTCCCAATGGCTGGGTTGCTCAGTTTCATGACATGGGCCCTCTTCTGTGAGTTCACTGTGGTCTGGATCCCATAGCCTCGGTGCTCTGGGCCGCCTGCTGGGAGGTTCCAACTGCTGGATTCCTTACTTTTTTATTCTATGGGCCCAGTGTTGTGAGGCTACTCCTGCCTGCCTCACTCCGAGGCCCTTGGTGATGTGGCTCCTCTGGTTTGAGGACACATGTGCTGAGTACCTCACCTTTCGATGATGTGGCCCCACTGGTGTGAAGACACTCCTGCCTGGTTCCCATCCCCTTGGTGATGTGGGCCCTCTGGTGAGAGTCTGATGTTGGCTGGGTTTCTCACCCTTCTGTGAGGTGGGACCTCTGCTGTGAGGTAAATCCTGCCTGGCTCGCTCACGTTGCCTTGGCAATGTGAGCCCTCAGGTGGTAGTTGGAGCCTGCTGGGAATCTCCTCCCCTCGGTTATGAGAGCTCTGGATAAAACACATAAGCCCTTTTTTGCCAAGTGCATTATTTTCCAAGTTCTGTCTCTTTTCCTATGCTTTAAGAGTGACTCCCGTGTACCTTCTGAAATCGGTTTCCTGCAATTCTGCCCCGCTTTCAAGTCCTCTTGGCAGCCTTACTTCAATATATTTTTGGACGATAGCTGTCATTTATAACTCTGCAGGTTGTGAATGACAGTGCCCCTGAGCTCCGTTCTACAATTCGCTTTCTTGTGAGCTCTCCGCAACACCGCAGGATTGCTACAGGCCCTAGTGTGGTTCTGGCATGGCACGCTGAGCCTTTGGTTAATTCCTCTTCCTGGTGGGAAATGAGAGTTAAATTTGTCCGTCCAGACACCTCCAGCTAGTCTCTCATTGGTTCTCCCTATTCCTGTTCATCTTCCACAGAAATTGCAAACTGGGCCAAACAGGAGGTTAAAGGCACTGACTCTCCAAGTGAGTAGAGTGTTAGTAAAGCGTCTGGAATGTTGCACCCAAGTACCAGGGGACGAATACTGAGACACATTTGAACACGTTTCCCGATCACGCGGTGGATCATACTCTGTGTTCCACATGCATGTTTTAGCTGAAGGAAGAATCCCTTAAACCTGGAGAGTTGAGACCCATGGAATGGGTACCATGCAATATGACTTCAAAGGGTCTGCATTTGCTCACCGAACCTCACCAATCCTATCACTGCTGCGTTTATGCCGCTGTACACACGCTTGATTCTCTTTCGGAGACATATAAATCCATAAGTTTTAAGATTCTTACTAGTCAGATATATTCTTAGGCGTTTAATATGTGGTGTTGAGTCCACTTCGTTGAGCAAGGAGTAGCTCTTGTCTATTACATATTTGGCTTATGGAAAGGTGTCTGTGCTAATTTCAATCTCTGGTTTTATGCAGCACCCCAACTCTCCTTTCCCGTTAAGCAAGCATAAGTTGGTTTTTTACATTTGAGACCCTGTTCTGTTTTGTAATTCAGTTCCTGTGTAGCCAAGTTTACATTCTGTGTAGTAGTGATATCTTATGATGTTTCTTTTTCTGTGTGACTTATTTCACTTAGAATCATCGTACCTGAATCCACTCATTATGCTACTACGGGCCTGATGACATAGATTTCATTGCTGAGTGATATTGCATTGTACGTAAGTACCACAACTTCTTTATCCATTTTTCGCTTTCTGCGATATTGATCTTGTACCGTAAACGAGGTTCTTGTAAACAGAGCTGTCCCAAACTTTGGGGTAGCTGTGTCTTTTTTATTTTAATTTCCCTAAGCTATAGGACCATAAGTGGAATGCCCTAGGCTCTGTTGCTTTGTTTTTTAGATGTTTCAGGAAACACCATACACTTCTCCAGAGTGGCTGTTGGCAATTTACATCCCCCCCATCAGCATAACAAGGCTCCCAGTTCTCCATGGCCTGTCCTGCCTTTCTGGATTTTACACTTTTTTCAGATGGCCCTTTTGACCGGGGGAAGTGAGACTTCATTTTAGTGCAGATATCCTTTGCAAGCTTGCTTGGTTGGCCAAAAAGGGCGTATGCTTTTTTTCCTGAATATTTTCAGGAAAAAACACATATGCCCTTTTTGGCCAAGTGCATCATTGTGGATGTTCTGCCTCTTTTCCTATGCTTTACATGCAATTCCAGTCTACCTCCTGAAATCGGTTTCCTGCAATTCTGCCCCGCTTTCAAGTCCTCTTGGCAGCCTTACTTCAATATACTTTTGGACGATAGCTGTCATTTATAACTCTGCAAGTTTGTGAATTACAGTGCCCCTGAGCTCCTTTCTTCAACTCGCTTTCTTGTGAGCAGGCCACAACACCGCAGGATTGCTTCAGGCCCTAGTGTGGTTCCGGCATGGCTCGCTGAGCCTTTGGTTAATTCCTCTTCCTGGTGGGAAATGAGAGTTAAATTTGCCTGTCCAGACACCTCCAGCTAGTCTCTCATTGGTTCTCCCTATTCCTGTTCATTTTCCGCAGAAATTGCGAACTGGGCCAAACAGGAGGTTAAAGGCACTGACTCTCCAAGTGGGGAGAGTGTTAGTAAAGCGTCTGGAATGTTGCACCCGAGTACCAGGGGACGAAAACTGAGACACATTTGAACACGTTTCTCGATCACACGGTGGATCATACTCTGGGTTCCACATGCATGTTTTAGCTGAAGGAAGAATCCCTTAAACCTGGAGAGTTGAGACCCATGGAATGGGTACCATGCAATATGACTTCAAAGGGTCTGCATTTGCTCACCGAACATCACCCATCCTATCACTGCTGTGTTTATGCCGCTGTACACACGCTTGATTCTCTTCTGGAGACATATAAATCCATAGGTTTTAAGATTCTTACTAGTCAGGTATATTCTTAGGCGTTTAATATGGGGTGTTGAGTCCACTTCGTTGAGCAAGGAGTAGCTCTTGTCTATTACATATTTGGCTTATGGAACAGTATCTGTGCTACTTTCAATCTCTGGTTTTATGCAGCACCCCAACTCACCTTTCCCCTTAAGCAAGCATAATTTGGTTTTCTACATTTGAGACCCTGTTCTGTTTTGTAATTCAGTTCCTGTGTAGCCAAGTTTACATTCCGTGTATTAGTGATATCTTATGATGTTTCTTTTTCTCTCTGACTTATTTCACTTAGAATCATCACACCTGAATCCACTCATTATGCTGCTACGGGCCTGATGACATAGATTTCATTGCTGAGTGATATTGCATTGTATGTAAGTACCACAACTTCTTTATCCATTTTTCGCTTTCTGTGATATTGAACTTGTACCATAAAAGAGGTTCTTGTAAACAGAGCCGTCCCAAACTTTGGGGTGGCTGTGTCTTTTTGATTTTAATTTCCCTAAGCTATAGGACCATAAGTGGAAGTGCCCTAGGCTCTGTTGCTTTGTTTCTTAGATGTTTCAGGAAACACCATTCACTTCTCCAGAGTGGCTGTTGGCAATTTACATCCCGCCCATCAGCATAACAAGGCTCCCAGTTCTCCATGTCCTGTCCTGCCTTTCTGGATTTTACACTTTTTTCAGATGGCCCTTTTGACCGGGGGGCAGTGAGACTTCATTGTAGTGTAGATTTCCTTTGCAAGCTTGCTTGGTTGGCCAAAAAGTGCGTATGCGTTTTTTGCTGAATATATTCAGGAAAAAACGCATACGCCCTTTTTGGCCAAGTGCATGATTGTCAATGTTCTGAGTCTTTTCATATGTTTTCAATGCAATTCCAGTCTACCTCCTGAAATCGGTTTCCTGCAATTCTGCCTTGCTGTCAGTGCCTCTTCATAGCCTTACCTCAATATACTTTTGGAAAATAGTTGGCCTTTATACCTCTGCAGGTTTTTGAATTGCAGTTGCCCTTAGTTCCATTTTTCAGCTCTTATTTTTGTGATCTTGCCTCATATCCACAGGATATCTTCAGGCCCTATTCTTCTTCTGGGGCGCCTTGCTGTGCCTTTGGTTAATTCTTCTTCCTATGTGAAAGTAGAGTGACATGTGGCCATTGAAACCGCTACAGCTATTTTCTCAGTGGTTCCCCCTATTCCCATTCATCGTCCGCACAAACTGCAGACTGTGCGATACCGGAACTTAAAGGCATTGACTCTCCATGTGGGGATGTTGTTAGTAAAGTGGCTGGAATGTTGATCCGGAGCCCCAGGAGAGGAAAATGAGGTGCATTTTAGAAACCTTTCCCGATCATATGGTATACCATCTGCTGGATTTCCCATGCATGGTTTAGCTGTAGGAAGATTCCCTTCAACCTGGAGTGTTGGGACCCTTGGAATGAGTAGCATGAAGTATTGCATTAAACTTTTGGCAGTTGCTCACCAAAGCTCACCAATCCTCTCAGCCCCAAGTGTCCAGCCTTATGTCTTATCCAGCTGTGGGTTTATATGTGGTCATTCCAGGTTGCATCACAGCCCCTGAGCGAATTTTGTAAGAATTTGTCTCTCTTTCATTGCTTCTGCGTTTTGGTTTTAAAATTTATTTCTATAATGGGGTTTAGCTCATTTTCACTGCTGTGTTTGTGCCGCTCTGCACACACTTGATTCCCTTATGGAGATATATCAATACATGGGTTTTAAGATTCTTATTACTCAGATATATTTCTCTGCGGTGTATAGGGTGTGTTGAGGCCAGTTCATTGAGCAAGGTGTAGATCTTGTCTAATACCTATTTGGTTTATTGAACGGTATCTGTGCTAATTTCAAACTCTGGTTTTATGCATCACCCCACCTCTCCTTTCCCCTTAAGCTGACATAAGTGTGTTTTCTAAATGTGAGACACTGTTCTGTTTTGTAATTCATTTTTTGTGCAGCCATATTTATCCTCCCTCTATAAGTGATATCTTATGATATGTTTCTTTTTCTGTTTGACTTATTTCAAGTAGTATTATCGGACCTAAATCCACTCTTTATCCTTCTACTAGCCTTATTACATTGATTTCATGGTGAAGAGATATTCCATTGTACATAAGTACCACATTTTCTTTATCCATCGTTCTCTTTCCTGGGATATTTAAGGTGTACTGAAGTTGAGGTTCTTGTAAACAGAGTAGCTCTAAACTGTGGTGTGCTTGTGTCTTGTTGATTTTTAGACTTCCCTAGATATACTCCCGTGATTGGAAGTGCCCTATGCTCTGTAGCTCTGTTTTTTAGATGATTTAGGAACCACCATACACTTCTCCAGAGTGGCTCTCGGCAGTTCACACACTGTCCATCAGTGTATAAAGGCTCCCTGTTCTCCATGGCCTGTCCTGCATTTCTGGTTTTTACAATTTTTTCGGATGGCCCTTTTGACCGGTGGGAAATGAGACTTCTTTGTTGTGCACATTTGCATTGCTTGCTTGCTTGCTTGGTTGCCCATAAAGTGCGTATGCGTTTTTTCCTGGATATATTCAGGAAAAAACGCATACTCCCTTTTGGGCCAACTGCATCATTGTCGAAATTCTGCCGCTTTTCATGTGCTTTAAAGATGAGTCCAATCTATCTCTTGAAATCTGTTTCTTGCAATTCTGTCTTGCATTCAGATCCTCTTCTTTGCCTTACCTCAACATATTTTTGGACATTAGTTTTCATTTATAACTCTGTAGGTTTGTGAATTGCAGTGACCCTGAGCTCCATTTTTTAAGTTGCTCTTTTGTGAGCTGGTCTCAAAGCCGCAGGATTGCTTCAGGCCCTATTTTGGCTCCGGCGAGGCGGGCTGAGCATTTTTTTAATTCTTATTCTTAATGGGAAATTAGAGTGACATGTGCCCGTCCACACCCCTACAACTATTCTCTCATTGGTTCCCCCTCTTCCCGTTCATCCTCCTCACAATTTGCAAAATGTGTGAAACAGAAGTTTAAATGTGCTGATTCTCTAAGTGGGGAGATTCTAAGTAACGTGGCTGGAATGATGAACAGCGGCACCAGGAGAAGATAAATGAGGTGCATTTTAGACACATCTCCCGATCACATGGTGTACAGTCCTCTGGGTTTTCCATACATGTTTTAGCTGTAGGAAGATTCCTTGAACCTGCAGATTTGGGACCCATTGAATGGGTACCAGGTAGTATTACTTTAAAGGGTGTGCATTTCCTCACCCAACCTCACATTTCTCTTAGCGCGAACAGTTTCCAGCCTTATGTCTCATCCTGCTGTGGGTCTAGATGTGTTCAATCCACGTTGCATCACCGTCCCTGAGGAAATGTTGTAAGAGGTTTTCTCTGTCTCTCTGTCATTTATTGTTTTCAATTTATTACTATATTGGTTACAGCTGATTTTCAAAGCTCTGTTTCTTGCTGCTGTACATCCACTTGATTCACGTACAGAGAGACATCAATAAATGCTTTTTCAGATTCTTACCAGTCATAGATATTCTTTTCCGGTGACTTGAGTGTGCTGAGTGCAGTTCTTTTAGCTACCGTGTAGGCCTTGTTGATTATCAGTTTGGTATTTGGAATGGTATCTTTGCTAATTTCAACCTCCTGGATGATGCCTCACCCCTCCCCACCTTTCCCGTTTAGCAGCCTTACGCGTGTTTTCTACATATTTGACTATGTTTTTGTTTTGTAATTTATTTCATGTGTAGCCATTTTGGATTCCACCTTTAAGTGATATCTTATGATATGTGTCTTTTTCTTTTTGAATTATGTCACTTAGAATGATCATACGTAACTCCTCTGGAGTTGTTACAACTGGCCATATTTCATTGATTTCCAGGCTGAGTAATATTCCACTCTACATAAGTACCACATCTCTATCCATTTTTTCCCTCCAGAGACATTTAAGTTATATCCTAGTCGAGGATCTTTTAAAGAGAGAGGCAGTAAACATTGGGGTGCCTGTGTCCTCTCGATTTTTGTTTTTCCCAAGATATACACCCATGAGTGAAAGTGCCCTATGCTCTGTAGCTCATTTTTTAGATGCTTTAGCAAACACAATACACTACTCCAGAATGGCCGTTGGCAATATACATTTCCACTATAAGCCTCACAGGGCTCCCTCTTCTCCTTGCCCTGTCCTGCACTTCTGGTGTTTACACTTTATGAGGATGGCTCTTCTGACTGATGCGAAGTGATATCTTTTGTAGTATTGATTTCCAGTGCCCACCTGTTTGGTTGGCTAAAAAAGTGTATGCCCTTTTCTTGAATATATACAGAAAAATCGCATACAGCCTTTTTGGCCAACTGCAATGTTGGCAATGTTCAGCCGCTTTTCTTGTGCTTAATGGCGAGTCCTTTCTACCTCCTCAAATCCCTTTCCTGCCATTCTCCCTTGCTTACCAATCCTTTTCTCTGACTTTCCTCAAGACATTTTTCAGTGATAGATATTTTCAACTCTGCAGTTTCGTGAATTTTACTGCCCCTGAGTTCCATTGTTCAACTTGTGTTTATGGGAACTGGCCACAAAGCAGTGGGATTTCCTCAAGCCCTATACTGTTTCCATGGGCAACACTAGCCTTTGGTCAATTCATCTTCCTGATTGGAAATTAGAGTGACATGTGCCTGTCTGAACACCTAGGACTTGTCTCTCATTGTTCCTCTTCCTTCTGCTTCATCCTCTGGACAAATTCCAAACTGTACGCAACAGGATGTTGACAGTGCTGACATCTCCAAGTGGGGAGACTGTTAGTAAAGACGCTGGAGGGGTGAACCCGAGCACCAGGAGATGAGGAGATGAGATGCCTTTTCCAAACTCTTCCCGATCAGACGGTATACCATCCTCTGGATGTGACAGACATGTTTTAGCAGTAGGAAGAGTTCCATTCATGTAAGGAGAACACCAGGGCTTTTTCAAAATCAGTGTCTCCCCGAAACCCAAACTGGGGAGTTTTTTAAGCTACGGCTACACATATGTTCATTAAGGGCCTTGGGAAGTAGGCAGAGTCCAAACTTTAGATGATTGAAGTCTTCAGGGTCAGAAGCACTCACCACCGGCTTCCCTTAGGTTACACTTTAACTGTCATTGATAGATGATGTCAATAAAAATATCTATTCTTTTTCCGATTATTTCCCCTTATAGGTTATTGCAAAATATTGAGTGTAGTTCCCTGTGCTATCCAGTAGTTCCTTGTTGATGATCTATTTTATACATAGCAGTGTGTATGTGTTAATTCCAAACTGTTAATTTATCCCTCCTCCCACCTTTCCCCTTTGGTAATAATAAATTATAAGATTTTATATTTCTCAGAAATGGGGGAGCTGAAAGAGAGGTATCATTTTCAATGGAAAAGCATTTAAAACAAGATTGAAGCTTTAACCAAGATTATTAGATGTACATCCTTGGAAAGAAATCACTTCATTTCTCTAATATTGACCTGACAAATAAGACAAACCTTTTCACTGAACTTGCTTCTAATAAAGTTATGGAAATATCAAATGGAAGTGTTAGAAACATCTTATTTTACCCGAGCCTTCTAAACTGTTCTATGTTAACTACAGTTTGGCTCACACATCTGTTCATTGAAGTTACAATAGTCTCAATTTCTGTTACTGATCCTCCAGAGTGGACCCCAACAAGTGTCCCCCTGCCCAGTGTCATTGGGCCAACAGATCGAGACTGAGTTTGGTTCCCAAGCAAAGGAAACTTTATATTTTGATCAGAGAATGGAGAGGTGAGAGCATGCACTACCCCATGGGCTGTGGGCTGGGCTGCTGTGTAGAGATCCTGTCAGAGTCAGTGGGAGGGAGGGGGCGGAGCTCTCGAGGGCCAGGTTGGCTGCAGCTCAGGCTCTATATCTCGGAGTCTGCACTGGGCCCCAGGAGCTGAGGTGTCGACCCAGCCATTCTGCACTAGGAAATCTGGTCTGAAGTGCCGGGTGTGGAACCTCTGCATGCGGGACCCTAGGAGCACGTGAAATTAGACAAAGCACAAAGGATAAAATGGTCAGACTTGACTTTATTGCCCAGATTCTATTTTTATCTCCCAGGGATTTTTAATGGGCTTTGCTGGGGACAAACCCCTCCTCTGCCTTTTGTCCCATTCCTCATTCTTGGAGTGCTGAGGGTGCAGACCCTTCTTCTGTAACTGCTGAGTGCTGAGTTGGGAGCCCTCATACCAGGGGACGCAGGTCAGAACTTCTCCCCAGCAGCCTCCAGGTGACGTTGATTGGCCCCAGGACCCCTGCCTCCCTGCTCGTCCGCCTGAGCACCAGCATTGGAAGTGTTATAGATTCTAATGACCTTTAAGGGTCCAGGAAAGAGATGTGCAGAGACGCTGTGGGGGCCGATTTCACCCCGTCCCACATTTGTTCGGCCACCTTAGGCTGACCGTTTCTGCCAGCCTAGATGCTCTGACCAGTAGTCTGCTCTTTCTTCAATTAGGCCCCTGAATTAACGTAAAAACAGCACCAGGTGTCAGAGCCCTGCCCACTCAACTCCCAGACAGTCCAGGGTCAGTGGTGATCAAGGACCATGATGGCCACTGAGTCAACAGGCTTTTGAAGTAAACAGGAGTCCAGCCGGTCTTATTGGCCACCATCATCACGGTGTCTGTAGGCTTTTCTATGGTGACAGTGTGATATACGGTTCCCCCGCCAAGATTATTAGCTCCCCTCCGGGTGCAGTAAGTCCTGCAAGCAGTAGTCTACTCCTTCGGGACACACTATTGTTGTTTTATGAGGGAAACTCCAGGTCAAGTGATGTTCACACAGTCGTCATGGTGCCCTGTTGCCCCCGGTTATCTCTCTGGATGTTGGAGTTGGAGGGCCTCCTCACTCGAGGTCGGTGTGCCCACGGAGCGAACCCTGCAACTTCAGGGCATGGTTGGTGATTAGGATCACCACGTGGGGTCCTTTTCCCTTAGGAGGGAGGTGGCCTTTTGGGCTGCTGATTTCCAGGTTTTGAGATACCACCAGTATCTTGGCCAGATGTGGCAGTGGGCCAAGCCCCTTGGTGACTGTAGTTTATCCTACCTGGATGGCATTCTTGCGTTGTTCCATTTCAAGTGGTCCCAGTTTTTGCACTAATTCTCCAATGGCGATTCACCTTTCACCGGGAATGTAAAGGTCAAAGGGTTTAGCTCAATTAGGGAGTTCCAGGGCAAGGGTCTGAATTGACTGCTCTTTCCATTCTTGAAAGGCCACTTCTGGATTCTGTTCAAAAGGATCATCATCTTTTCCTTTCAGTGTTTCATATAGAGGCCCAGCTAGTAGACTGTAGTTAGGGATCCAGAGGCAGCAAACCCTGGCCTCCCCAGGAACCCCTAAGCTGTCTTCTAGTTTTAGAAAGGGGTAAGGCTGCAAATGGTTTCTTCCCTTTCCTGGGATGGGCTTCTCCGACCTTCTGTGAGAATGAAGCCCAGGCAGGTCACTGCAGTCTGTTATATTTGAGCTTTTTCTTGGACAACTTCTATCCTTTATTGGCTTGGTAGTTCAGAGGCCTCCTTAGTAGGGCTGGCGATCAGAATGTCGTCTGCATATTGAAGGAGGGTTTCCTTTTCCAGAGGTAGAACTTTTCGGTCTTTAGCTAAGCTTTCCCCAAAGATGGTGTGGGAATTTTTGAACCCTTGGGGCAAGACGGCCCGGAAGTATTGTTTTAGTTGTATGTTGAGTCCTGCCACTCACAAGCCAAAATTTCTTGTGACTCTGGGACTAATGGAATACAAAAGAAGGCATCATTGAAGACTAATACAGAATACCATGTCCTGGTGGTTGGTAGAATGACCAGCAGGGTATAGGAATTAGGAGCAACTGGAGGTATATCCTCGGTGGCTTCACTGACTGTCCTGACATCCTTTACCAGGTCCCCAGCAGCCCATGGGGCTCTCGTGGTCAGGCCTCTCCCAGGATACAGAGCTACCCTTGCAGGTACCGTGGCAGGGCTGGGCACACAGGAACCGTGCACATAGCCCTCATTGAAGAGCACCCCCAGCTCACCTGTCGCTCAGAGCTGACACAGAGCACCTCAGAGCAGGACTTGAACTAACAAACAGCAGCTCCGACAGGTCTGTGACCCTGGGCATCACTCTGTGTGGCCTCCCTCCACCTGGTCTTCCAGAGACTTCCACTGCACCCGGGGCACCAGGCCTCTGTCTCCAACCACCAACCACCCCTCCTCTCCCTGACTCCTGGGTTCCTCTCATTAGGAGAGGGTTTTCTTGAAGTTGTCTCCCACTCATGGGCCAGATAAAATGATTAGAAAACAAGCCAAAGCTGCAGCCCCTTGTCTATCCTGACTCTCAGGAGCCCACACCTGTTCCTTGGACCTGGCCAGTTCAGCAAGTTCCATTTTCTGCAACTGTGAGCCCCTGAGGGGTGATGATTAGCTGACCTGGGCAGCCTTACTGTGCCGGCCAGCCCTCCCCAGGTGTGCCTGGGTTGAGATCAATATAAATACCACTCCAGGCAGCAAGAGCCCCTGCAGCTGTGCCTGACGCCATTTTCTCTGCCCTGTCAGCAGTCTCGGGGCTGGGCTGGTGGGAGGGAGTGAGAGGCCACGGCTTTGTGGGTGGCCCAGTGTGAGTGGGGCTCTGCTGGACTTTCTGCAGCAGTTGCCAGGCTGCCACCTGCTAAAGAAGAGGATGTGTCACCCATACCTGCTGCTGGAATTTCTCCCTGGGCAGAGGTGAGGAAGGAAAAAAGCAGTGGGGGCAGGGACAGGACGGGTATCTCAGGCAGGGAAATGGAAATCTTCCAGAAGAGCACCCAGGGCCAGGACCATCCTGGCTGGCCTGCAGGCACCAAGTCAGCTGGCATGCTGTCACTCGTGTGGCTCCATGGCCCTTCCTCTAGGCTTTCAAGTCCTTGTATATATTCAGGTGTTTTACCTGGGAAGGGTGGGAACAGTTCAGCAGCAACTGGCCTGGGGCTCAGCTCACGTTTACTCACAGATGCCTCGGCACAGTGCCCCAGCTTTGCAATGAGGACGCTTGTTGTGTGGGGGCTGCTGGCTGAATGGGAGACGATTCCCCACCACTGACCAACTTCAGAATTGTTTACAACTGGAGCAAGTGCCCTGATACGGTTTTCCTCTGTGGAACTGGTGGGTTCTGTTTTTTTTTTTTTCTCTTTTTCATTTTTGGTTCAAGATAGATTTTCTCTTTTTTGTATTTACAGATATAAGCATGGAACTAATTTATTCATATAAATACATGTATGTGAAGGGAATAATTGTTTTTTCTGTTTTATTTTTTAAATTTTATTTCTTTTTAATTTTGAATTTTATTTTATATTTTTATACAGCAGGTTCTTATTGGTTATCTATTTTATACATATAAATGTTTACATGCCAATCCCAATCTCTCAACTCCTCCCACCACCACCCCCCCAAGAGCTTTCCCCCCTTGTTGTCCATACGTTTGTTGTCTACATCTGTTGCTCTATTTATGCCTTGCAAAATGGTTAATCTGTACAGTTTTTCTAGGTTCCACATATATGCATGAATATACAAGATTTGTTTTTCTCTTTCTGACTTACTTCACTCTGTATGACAGTCTCTAGATCCATCGACGTCTCTACAAATGACCCAATTTCATTCCTTTCATGGCTTAGTAATATTCCATTTTATATATGTACCACGTCTTTATGCATTCGTCTGTCTGTGGGCATTTAGGTTGCTTCCATTACCTCGATATTGTAAATAGTGATGCAATGAACATTGCGGTGCATGTCTCTTTTTGAATTATGGTTTTGTCTGGGTATATGTCCAATACTGGGATTGCTGTATCATATGGTAATTCTATTATTAGTTTCTTAAGAAACTCCATATTGTTCTCCATAGTGACTGTATCAATTTATATTCCCAACAATAGTGGAAGTGGCTTCCTTTTCTCCACACCCTTTCCAGCATTTGTTGTTTGTAGATTTTCAGATGATGCCCATTCTAACAGGTGTGAGGTGATACCTCATTGTTGAGTCCATTTCGTTGAGCAAGGGGTAGGTCTTGTCTATTACATATTTGGCTTATGGAACAGTATCTGTGCTAATTTCAAACTCTGGTTTTATGCAGCACCCCAACTCACCTTTCCCCTTAAGCAAGCATAAGTTGGTTTTCTAAACTTGAGACCCTGTTCTGTTTTGTAATTCAGTTCATGTGTAGCCAAGTTTACATTCCGTGCATTAGTGATACCTTATGATGTTTCTTTTTCTGTGTGACTTATTTCACTTAGAATCATCGTGCCTCAATCCACTCATTATGCTGGTACAGGCCTGGTGACACAGATTTCATTGCTGAGTGGTATTCTGTTGTACGTAAGTACCGCAACTTCTTTATCAATTATTTGTTCTCTGGGATATTTAACTTGTACTGTAGAAGAGGTTCCTGTAAACAGAGCCATCCCAAATTTTGGGGTGGCTGTGTCTTTTTGATTTTAATTTCCCTAAGCTATAGGACCATAAGTGGAAATGCCCTAGACTCTGCTGCTTTGTTTTTCAGATGTATCAGGAAACACCATACACTTCTCCAGAGTGGCTGTTGGCAATTTACATCCCACCCATCAACATAACAAGGCTCCTTTTTCCCCATGGCCTATCTTGCCTTTCTGGATTTTACACTTTTTTCAGATAGCCCTTTAGACCGGGGGGAAGTGACACTTCATAGTAGTTCGGATTTCCATTGCAAGCTTGCTTGGTTTGCCAAAAAGGGCGTATGTGTTTTTTCCTGAATATATTCAGAAACAAACTCATACGCCCTTTTTTGCCAAGTGCATCATTGTCGATGTTCTGCCTCTTTTCCTATGCTTTAAATGCAAATCCAGTCTACCTCCTGAAATTGGTTTCCTGAAATTCTGCCCCGCTTTCAAGTCCTCTTCGCAGCCTTACTTCAATATATTTTTGGACATTATCTGTCATTTATAACTCTGCAGGTTTGTGAATTATAGTGCCCCTGAGCTCCTTTCTTCAACTCGCTTTCTTGTGAGCTGGCCGCAAACCCACAAGACTGCTTCAGGCCCTAATCTGCTTCTGGCAGGGCACGCTGAGCCTTTGGTTAATTCCTCTTCCTGGTGGGAAATGAGTGTTAAATATGCCCGTCCACACACCTACCTCACTCTCAACCCCTTGGTGCTGTGGGTCCTCTGGTTTGTGGCCACCTTTGCTGGGTTCCTCACCTTTCGTTGATGTGGCCCCACTAGTGTGAGGACACTCCTGCCTGGTTCTCATCCACGTGGTTATGTGGACCCCCTGGTGAGAGTCTGTTCCTGGCTGTGTTCCTCACCCTTCTGTGAGGGAGACCCTCTGCTGATAGGTCACTCCTGCATGGCTGGCACACATTGCCTTGGTGAAGTCAGCCGTGTGGTGGCAGTTGGAGCGTGCTGGGAATCTCCTACCCCCGTGATGAGGGCCCTCTTGCGTCAGGCCCTAACTGCTGGGCTCACCAACTTTTCTTAGTGAGCCCAAAGATGCTTGGGCACTCCTCTTAGGATCCCATCTCCATGGGGATGTGGGCCTTCTGCTCTGAGGTCCCAACGGCTGGGTTGTTCACATTGTCATGATGTGGGCTCTCTGGTGTTAGTTCACAGAGGCCTGGATCCCATAGCCTCTGTGCTCTGGGCCGCCTGCTGGGAGGTTCCAACTGCTGGATTCCTCACCTTTCTTATTTTTGGGCCCTCTGTTGTGAGGCTCCACCTGCCTGCCGCACTCCCAGCCACTTGGGTGGCTTGGTTTGTCCTATGGTTTGAAGCCACATGTTCTGGGTTCCTCACCTTTAGATGATGTGGCCCTACTCATGTGAGGACACTCCTGCCTGGTTCCAATCCATTTGGTGATGTGGGCCCTCTGGTGCAAGTCTTATCCTGACTGGGTTCGTCACACTTCTCTGAGGTGGGCCCTCTGCTGTGAGGTCATTCGTGCCTGGTTGGCACACATCACCTTGGCGACGTCAGCCCTCTGGTGGCAGTTGGAGCCTGCTGGGAGCCTCCTTCCCTTGGTGATGAGGGTCCTCTGGCGTCAGGCCCTAACTGCTGGTCTCCCAAAATTTTCTGATACGTTCTCAGTGGTGCGAGGACACTCCTACCAGATTTCCATCCCCATGGGGATGTGGGCCTCCTGCTCTGAGGTCCCAATGGCTGGGTTGCTCAGTTTCATGACATGGGCCCTCTTCTGTGAGTTCACTGTGGTCTGGATCCCATAGCCTCGGTGCTCTGGGCTGCCTGCTGGGAGGTTCCAACTGCTGGATTCCTTACTTTTTTATTCTATGGGCCCAGTGTTGTGAGGCTACTCCTGCCTGCCTCACTCCGAGGCCCTTGGTGATGTGGCTCCTCTGGTTTGAGGACACATGTGCTGAGTACCTCACCTTTCGATGATGTGGCCCCACTGGTGTGAAGACACTCCTGCCTGGTTCCCATCCCCTTGGTGATGTGGGCCCTCTGGTGAGAGTCTGATGTTGGCTGGGTTTCTCACCCTTCTGTGAGGTGGGACCTCTGCTGTGAGGTAAATCCTGCCTGGCTCGCTCATGTTGCCTTGGCAATGTGAGCCCTCAGGTGGTAGTTGGAGCCTGCTGGGAATCTCCTCCCCTCGGTTATGAGAGCTCTGGATAAAACACATAAGCCCTTTTTTGCCAAGTGCATTATTTTCCAAGTTCTGTCTCTTTTCCTATGCTTTAAGAGTGACTCCCGTGTACCTTCTGAAATCGGTTTCCTGCAATTCTGCCCCGCTTTCAAGTCCTCTTGGCAGCCTTACTTCAATATATTTTTGGACGATAGCTGTCATTTATAACTCTGCAGGTTGTGAATGACAGTGCCCCTGAGCTCCGTTCTACAATTCGCTTTCTTGTGAGCTCTCCGCAACACCGCAGGATTGCTACAGGCCCTAGTGTGGTTCTGGCATGGCACGCTGAGCCTTTGGTTAATTCCTCTTCCTGGTGGGAAATGAGAGTTAAATTTGTCCGTCCAGACACCTCCAGCTAGTCTCTCATTGGTTCTCCCTATTCCTGTTCATCTTCCACAGAAATTGCAAACTGGGCCAAACAGGAGGTTAAAGGCACTGACTCTCCAAGTGAGTAGAGTGTTAGTAAAGCGTCTGGAATGTTGCACCCAAGTACCAGGGGACGAATACTGAGACACATTTGAACACGTTTCCCGATCACGCGGTGGATCATACTCTGTGTTCCACATGCATGTTTTAGCTGAAGGAAGAATCCCTTAAACCTGGAGAGTTGAGACCCATGGAATGGGTACCATGCAATATGACTTCAAAGGGTCTGCATTTGCTCACCGAACCTCACCAATCCTATCACTGCTGCGTTTATGCCGCTGTACACACGCTTGATTCTCTTTCGGAGACATATAAATCCATAAGTTTTAAGATTCTTACTAGTCAGATATATTCTTAGGCGTTTAATATGTGGTGTTGAGTCCACTTCGTTGAGCAAGGAGTAGCTCTTGTCTATTACATATTTGGCTTATGGAAAGGTGTCTGTGCTAATTTCAATCTCTGGTTTTATGCAGCACCCCAACTCTCCTTTCCCGTTAAGCAAGCATAAGTTGGTTTTTTACATTTGAGACCCTGTTCTGTTTTGTAATTCAGTTCCTGTGTAGCCAAGTTTACATTCTGTGTAGTAGTGATATCTTATGATGTTTCTTTTTCTGTGTGACTTATTTCACTTAGAATCATCGTACCTGAATCCACTCATTATGCTACTACGGGCCTGATGACATAGATTTCATTGCTGAGTGATATTGCATTGTACGTAAGTACCACAACTTCTTTATCCATTTTTCGCTTTCTGCGATATTGATCTTGTACCGTAAACGAGGTTCTTGTAAACAGAGCTGTCCCAAACTTTGGGGTAGCTGTGTCTTTTTTATTTTAATTTCCCTAAGCTATAGGACCATAAGTGGAATGCCCTAGGCTCTGTTGCTTTGTTTTTTAGATGTTTCAGGAAACACCATACACTTCTCCAGAGTGGCTGTTGGCAATTTACATCCCCCCCATCAGCATAACAAGGCTCCCAGTTCTCCATGGCCTGTCCTGCCTTTCTGGATTTTACACTTTTTTCAGATGGCCCTTTTGACCGGGGGAAGTGAGACTTCATTTTAGTGCAGATATCCTTTGCAAGCTTGCTTGGTTGGCCAAAAAGGGCGTATGCTTTTTTTCCTGAATATTTTCAGGAAAAAACACATATGCCCTTTTTGGCCAAGTGCATCATTGTGGATGTTCTGCCTCTTTTCCTATGCTTTACATGCAATTCCAGTCTACCTCCTGAAATCGGTTTCCTGCAATTCTGCCCCGCTTTCAAGTCCTCTTGGCAGCCTTACTTCAATATACTTTTGGACGATAGCTGTCATTTATAACTCTGCAAGTTTGTGAATTACAGTGCCCCTGAGCTCCTTTCTTCAACTCGCTTTCTTGTGAGCAGGCCACAACACCGCAGGATTGCTTCAGGCCCTAGTGTGGTTCCGGCATGGCTCGCTGAGCCTTTGGTTAATTCCTCTTCCTGGTGGGAAATGAGAGTTAAATTTGCCTGTCCAGACACCTCCAGCTAGTCTCTCATTGGTTCTCCCTATTCCTGTTCATTTTCCGCAGAAATTGCGAACTGGGCCAAACAGGAGGTTAAAGGCACTGACTCTCCAAGTGGGGAGAGTGTTAGTAAAGCGTCTGGAATGTTGCACCCGAGTACCAGGGGACGAAAACTGAGACACATTTGAACACGTTTCTCGATCACACGGTGGATCATACTCTGGGTTCCACATGCATGTTTTAGCTGAAGGAAGAATCCCTTAAACCTGGAGAGTTGAGACCCATGGAATGGGTACCATGCAATATGACTTCAAAGGGTCTGCATTTGCTCACCGAACATCACCCATCCTATCACTGCTGTGTTTATGCCGCTGTACACACGCTTGATTCTCTTCTGGAGACATATAAATCCATAGGTTTTAAGATTCTTACTAGTCAGGTATATTCTTAGGCGTTTAATATGGGGTGTTGAGTCCACTTCGTTGAGCAAGGAGTAGCTCTTGTCTATTACATATTTGGCTTATGGAACGGTATCTGTGCTACTTTCAATCTCTGGTTTTATGCAGCACCCCAACTCACCTTTCCCCTTAAGCAAGCATAATTTGGTTTTCTACATTTGAGACCCTGTTCTGTTTTGTAATTCAGTTCCTGTGTAGCCAAGTTTACATTCCGTGTATTAGTGATATCTTATGATGTTTCTTTTTCTCTCTGACTTATTTCACTTAGAATCATCACACCTGAATCCACTCATTATGCTGCTACGGGCCTGATGACATAGATTTCATTGCTGAGTGATATTGCATTGTATGTAAGTACCACAACTTCTTTATCCATTTTTCGCTTTCTGTGATATTGAACTTGTACCATAAAAGAGGTTCTTGTAAACAGAGCCGTCCCAAACTTTGGGGTGGCTGTGTCTTTTTGATTTTAATTTCCCTAAGCTATAGGACCATAAGTGGAAGTGCCCTAGGCTCTGTTGCTTTGTTTCTTAGATGTTTCAGGAAACACCATTCACTTCTCCAGAGTGGCTGTTGGCAATTTACATCCCGCCCATCAGCATAACAAGGCTCCCAGTTCTCCATGTCCTGTCCTGCCTTTCTGGATTTTACACTTTTTTCAGATGGCCCTTTTGACCGGGGGGCAGTGAGACTTCATTGTAGTGTAGATTTCCTTTGCAAGCTTGCTTGGTTGGCCAAAAAGTGCGTATGCGTTTTTTGCTGAATATATTCAGGAAAAAACGCATACGCCCTTTTTGGCCAAGTGCATGATTGTCAATGTTCTGAGTCTTTTCATATGTTTTCAATGCAATTCCAGTCTACCTCCTGAAATCGGTTTCCTGCAATTCTGCCTTGCTGTCAGTGCCTCTTCATAGCCTTACCTCAATATACTTTTGGAAAATAGTTGGCCTTTATACCTCTGCAGGTTTTTGAATTGCAGTTGCCCTTAGTTCCATTTTTCAGCTCTTATTTTTGTGATCTTGCCTCATATCCACAGGATATCTTCAGGCCCTATTCTTCTTCTGGGGCGCCTTGCTGTGCCTTTGGTTAATTCTTCTTCCTATGTGAAAGTAGAGTGACATGTGGCCATTGAAACCGCTACAGCTATTTTCTCAGTGGTTCCCCCTATTCCCATTCATCGTCCGCACAAACTGCAGACTGTGCGATACCGGAACTTAAAGGCATTGACTCTCCATGTGGGGATGTTGTTAGTAAAGTGGCTGGAATGTTGATCCGGAGCCCCAGGAGAGGAAAATGAGGTGCATTTTAGAAACCTTTCCCGATCATATGGTATACCATCTGCTGGATTTCCCATGCATGGTTTAGCTGTAGGAAGATTCCCTTCAACCTGGAGTGTTGGGACCCTTGGAATGAGTAGCATGAAGTATTGCATTAAACTTTTGGCAGTTGCTCACCAAAGCTCACCAATCCTCTCAGCCCCAAGTGTCCAGCCTTATGTCTTATCCAGCTGTGGGTTTATATGTGGTCATTCCAGGTTGCATCACAGCCCCTGAGCGAATTTTGTAAGAATTTGTCTCTCTTTCATTGCTTCTGCGTTTTGGTTTTAAAATTTATTTCTATAATGGGGTTTAGCTCATTTTCACTGCTGTGTTTGTGCCGCTCTGCACACACTTGATTCCCTTATGGAGATATATCAATACATGGGTTTTAAGATTCTTATTACTCAGATATATTTCTCTGCGGTGTATAGGGTGTGTTGAGGCCAGTTCATTGAGCAAGGTGTAGATCTTGTCTAATACCTATTTGGTTTATTGAACGGTATCTGTGCTAATTTCAAACTCTGGTTTTATGCATCACCCCACCTCTCCTTTCCCCTTAAGCTGACATAAGTGTGTTTTCTAAATGTGAGACACTGTTCTGTTTTGTAATTCATTTTTTGTGCAGCCATATTTATCCTCCCTCTATAAGTGATATCTTATGATATGTTTCTTTTTCTGTTTGACTTATTTCAAGTAGTATTATCGGACCTAAATCCACTCTTTATCCTTCTACTAGCCTTATTACATTGATTTCATGGTGAAGAGATATTCCATTGTACATAAGTACCACATTTTCTTTATCCATCGTTCTCTTTCCTGGGATATTTAAGGTGTACTGAAGTTGAGGTTCTTGTAAACAGAGTAGCTCTAAACTGTGGTGTGCTTGTGTCTTGTTGATTTTTAGACTTCCCTAGATATACTCCCGTGATTGGAAGTGCCCTATGCTCTGTAGCTCTGTTTTTTAGATGATTTAGGAACCACCATACACTTCTCCAGAGTGGCTCTCGGCAGTTCACACACTGTCCATCAGTGTATAAAGGCTCCCTGTTCTCCATGGCCTGTCCTGCATTTCTGGTTTTTACAATTTTTTCGGATGGCCCTTTTGACCGGTGGGAAATGAGACTTCTTTGTTGTGCACATTTGCATTGCTTGCTTGCTTGCTTGGTTGCCCATAAAGTGCGTATGCGTTTTTTCCTGGATATATTCAGGAAAAAACGCATACTCCCTTTTGGGCCAACTGCATCATTGTCGAAATTCTGCCGCTTTTCATGTGCTTTAAAGATGAGTCCAATCTATCTCTTGAAATCTGTTTCTTGCAATTCTGTCTTGCATTCAGATCCTCTTCTTTGCCTTACCTCAACATATTTTTGGACATTAGTTTTCATTTATAACTCTGTAGGTTTGTGAATTGCAGTGACCCTGAGCTCCATTTTTTAAGTTGCTCTTTTGTGAGCTGGTCTCAAAGCCGCAGGATTGCTTCAGGCCCTATTTTGGCTCCGGCGAGGCGGGCTGAGCATTTTTTTAATTCTTATTCTTAATGGGAAATTAGAGTGACATGTGCCCGTCCACACCCCTACAACTATTCTCTCATTGGTTCCCCCTCTTCCCGTTCATCCTCCTCACAATTTGCAAAATGTGTGAAACAGAAGTTTAAATGTGCTGATTCTCTAAGTGGGGAGATTCTAAGTAACGTGGCTGGAATGATGAACAGCGGCACCAGGAGAAGATAAATGAGGTGCATTTTAGACACATCTCCCGATCACATGGTGTACAGTCCTCTGGGTTTTCCATACATGTTTTAGCTGTAGGAAGATTCCTTGAACCTGCAGATTTGGGACCCATTGAATGGGTACCAGGTAGTATTACTTTAAAGGGTGTGCATTTCCTCACCCAACCTCACATTTCTCTTAGCGCGAACAGTTTCCAGCCTTATGTCTCATCCTGCTGTGGGTCTAGATGTGTTCAATCCACGTTGCATCACCGTCCCTGAGGAAATGTTGTAAGAGGTTTTCTCTGTCTCTCTGTCATTTATTGTTTTCAATTTATTACTATATTGGTTACAGCTGATTTTCAAAGCTCTGTTTCTTGCCGCTGTACATCCACTTGATTCACGTACAGAGAGACATCAATAAATGCTTTTTCAGATTCTTACCAGTCATAGATATTCTTTTCCGGTGACTTGAGTGTGCTGAGTGCAGTTCTTTTAGCTACCGTGTAGGCCTTGTTGATTATCAGTTTGGTATTTGGAATGGTATCTTTGCTAATTTCAACCTCCTGGATGATGCCTCACCCCTCCCCACCTTTCCCGTTTAGCAGCCTTACGCGTGTTTTCTACATATTTGACTATGTTTTTGTTTTGTAATTTATTTCATGTGTAGCCATTTTGGATTCCACCTTTAAGTGATATCTTATGATATGTGTCTTTTTCTTTTTGAATTATGTCACTTAGAATGATCATACGTAACTCCTCTGGAGTTGTTACAACTGGCCATATTTCATTGATTTCCAGGCTGAGTAATATTCCACTCTACATAAGTACCACATCTCTATCCATTTTTTCCCTCCAGAGACATTTAAGTTATATCCTAGTCGAGGATCTTTTAAAGAGAGAGGCAGTAAACATTGGGGTGCCTGTGTCCTCTCGATTTTTGTTTTTCCCAAGATATACACCCATGAGTGAAAGTGCCCTATGCTCTGTAGCTCATTTTTTAGATGCTTTAGCAAACACAATACACTACTCCAGAATGGCCGTTGGCAATATACATTTCCACTATAAGCCTCACAGGGCTCCCTCTTCTTCTTGCCCTGTCCTGCACTTCTGGTGTTTACACTTTATGAGGATGGCTCTTCTGACTGATGCGAAGTGATATCTTTTGTAGTATTGATTTCCAGTGCCCACCTGTTTGGTTGGCTAAAAAAGTGTATGCCCTTTTCTTGAATATATACAGAAAAATCGCATACAGCCTTTTTGGCCAACTGCAATGTTGGCAATGTTCAGCCGCTTTTCTTGTGCTTAATGGCGAGTCCTTTCTACCTCCTCAAATCCCTTTCCTGCCATTCTCCCTTGCTTACCAATCCTTTTCTCTGACTTTCCTCAAGACATTTTTCAGTGATAGATATTTTCAACTCTGCAGTTTCGTGAATTTTACTGCCCCTGAGTTCCATTGTTCAACTTGTGTTTATGGGAACTGGCCACAAAGCAGTGGGATTTCCTCAAGCCCTATACTGTTTCCATGGGCAACACTAGCCTTTGGTCAATTCATCTTCCTGATTGGAAATTAGAGTGACATGTGCCTGTCTGAACACCTAGGACTTGTCTCTCATTGTTCCTCTTCCTTCCGCTTCATCCTCTGGACAAATTCCAAACTGTACGCAACAGGATGTTGACAGTGCTGACATCTCCAAGTGGGGAGACTGTTAGTAAAGACGCTGGAGGGGTGAACCCGAGCACCAGGAGATGAGGAGATGAGATGCCTTTTCCAAACTCTTCCCGATCAGACGGTATACCATCCTCTGGATGTGACAGACATGTTTTAGCAGTAGGAAGAGTTCCATTCATGTAAGGAGAACACCAGGGCTTTTTCAAAATCAGTGTCTCCCCGAAACCCAAACTGGGGAGTTTTTTAAGCTACGGCTACACATATGTTCATTAAGGGCCTTGGGAAGTAGGCAGAGTCCAAACTTTAGATGATTGAAGTCTTCAGGGTCAGAAGCACTCACCACCGGCTTCCCTTAGGTTACACTTTAACTGTCATTGATAGATGATGTCAATAAAAATATCTATTCTTTTTCCGATTATTTCCCCTTATAGGTTATTGCAAAATATTGAGTGTAGTTCCCTGTGCTATCCAGTAGTTCCTTGTTGATGATCTATTTTATACATAGCAGTGTGTATGTGTTAATTCCAAACTGTTAATTTATCCCTCCTCCCACCTTTCCCCTTTGGTAATAATAAATTATAAGATTTTATATTTCTCAGAAATGGGGGAGCTGAAAGAGAGGTATCATTTTCAATGGAAAAGCATTTAAAACAAGATTGAAGCTTTAACCAAGATTATTAGATGTACATCCTTGGAAAGAAATCACTTCATTTCTCTAATATTGACCTGACAAATAAGACAAACCTTTTCACTGAACTTGCTTCTAATAAAGTTATGGAAATATCAAATGGAAGTGTTAGAAACATCTTATTTTACCCGAGCCTTCTAAACTGTTCTATGTTAACTACAGTTTGGCTCACACATCTGTTCATTGAAGTTACAATAGTCTCAATTTCTGTTACTGATCCTCCAGAGTGGACCCCAACAAGTGTCCCCCTGCCCAGTGTCATTGGGCCAACAGATCGAGACTGAGTTTGGTTCCCAAGCAAAGGAAACTTTATATTTTGATCAGAGAATGGAGAGGTGAGAGCATGCACTACCCCATGGGCTGTGGGCTGGGCTGCTGTGTAGAGATCCTGTCAGAGTCAGTGGGAGGGAGGGGGCGGAGCTCTCGAGGGCCAGGTTGGCTGCAGCTCAGGCTCTATATCTCGGAGTCTGCACTGGGCCCCAGGAGCTGAGGTGTCGACCCAGCCATTCTGCACTAGGAAATCTGGTCTGAAGTGCCGGGTGTGGAACCTCTGCATGCGGGACCCTAGGAGCACGTGAAATTAGACAAAGCACAAAGGATAAAATGGTCAGACTTGACTTTATTGCCCAGATTCTATTTTTATCTCCCAGGGATTTTTAATGGGCTTTGCTGGGGACAAACCCCTCCTCTGCCTTTTGTCCCATTCCTCATTCTTGGAGTGCTGAGGGTGCAGACCCTTCTTCTGTAACTGCTGAGTGCTGAGTTGGGAGCCCTCATACCAGGGGACGCGGGTCAGAACTTCTCCCCAGCAGCCTCCAGGTGACGTTGATTGGCCCCAGGACCCCTGCCTCCCTGCTCGTCCGCCTGAGCACCAGCATTGGAAGTGTTATAGATTCTAATGACCTTTAAGGGTCCAGGAAAGAGATGTGCAGAGACGCTGTGGGGGCCGATTTCACCCCGTCCCACATTTGTTCGGCCACCTTAGGCTGACCGTTTCTGCCAGCCTAGATGCTCTGACCAGTAGTCTGCTCTTTCTTCAATTAGGCCCCTGAATTAACGTAAAAACAGCACCAGGTGTCAGAGCCCTGCCCACTCAACTCCCAGACAGTCCAGGGTCAGTGGTGATCAAGGACCATGATGGCCACTGAGTCAACAGGCTTTTGAAGTAAACAGGAGTCCAGCCGGTCTTATTGGCCACCATCATCACGGTGTCTGTAGGCTTTTCTATGGTGACAGTGTGATATACGGTTCCCCCGCCAAGATTATTAGCTCCCCTCCGGGTGCAGTAAGTCCTGCAAGCAGTAGTCTACTCCTTCGGGACACACTATTGTTGTTTTATGAGGGAAACTCCAGGTCAAGTGATGTTCACACAGTCGTCATGGTGCCCTGTTGCCCCCGGTTATCTCTCTGCATGTTGGAGTTGGAGGGCCTCCTCACTCGAGGTCGGTGTGCCCACGGAGCGAACCCTGCAACTTCAGGGCATGGTTGGTGATTAGGATCACCACGTGGGGTCCTTTTCCCTTAGGAGGGAGGTGGCCTTTTGGGCTGCTGATTTCCAGGTTTTGAGATACCGCCAGTATCTTGGCCAGATGTGGCAGTGGGCCAAGCCCCTTGGTGACTGTAGTTTATCCTACCTGGATGGCATTCTTGCGTTGTTCCATTTCAAGTGGTCCCAGTTTTTGCACTAATTCTCCAATGGCGATTCACCTTTCACCGGGAATGTAAAGGTCAAAGGGTTTAGCTCAATTAGGGAGTTCCAGGGCAAGGGTCTGAATTGACTGCTCTTTCCATTCTTGAAAGGCCACTTCTGGATTCTGTTCAAAAGGATCATCATCTTTTCCTTTCAGTGTTTCATATAGAGGCCCAGCTAGTAGACTGTAGTTAGGGATCCAGAGGCAGCAAACCCTGGCCTCCCCAGGAACCCCTAAGCTGTCTTCTAGTTTTAGAAAGGGGTAAGGCTGCAAATGGTTTCTTCCCTTTCCTGGGATGGGCTTCTCCGACCTTCTGTGAGAATGAAGCCCAGGCAGGTCACTGCAGTCTGTTATATTTGAGCTTTTTCTTGGACAACTTCTATCCTTTATTGGCTTGGTAGTTCAGAGGCCTCCTTAGTAGGGCTGGCGATCAGAATGTCGTCTGCATATTGAAGGAGGGTTTCCTTTTCCAGAGGTAGAACTTTTCGGTCTTTAGCTAAGCTTTCCCCAAAGATGGTGTGGGAATTTTTGAACCCTTGGGGCAAGACGGCCCGGAAGTATTGTTTTAGTTGTATGTTGAGTCCTGCCACTCACAAGCCAAAATTTCTTGTGACTCTGGGACTAATGGAATACAAAAGAAGGCATCATTGAAGACTAATACAGAATACCATGTCCTGGTGGTTGGTAGAATGACCAGCAGGGTATAGGAATTAGGAGCAACTGGAGGTATATCCTCGGTGGCTTCACTGACTGTCCTGACATCCTTTACCAGGTCCCCAGCAGCCCATGGGGCTCTCGTGGTCAGGCCTCTCCCAGGATACAGAGCTACCCTTGCAGGTACCGTGGCAGGGCTGGGCACACAGGAACCGTGCACATAGCCCTCATTGAAGAGCACCCCCAGCTCACCTGTCGCTCAGAGCTGACACAGAGCACCTCAGAGCAGGACTTGAACTAACAAACAGCAGCTCCGACAGGTCTGTGACCCTGGGCATCACTCTGTGTGGCCTCCCTCCACCTGGTCTTCCAGAGACTTCCACTGCACCCGGGGCACCAGGCCTCTGTCTCCAACCACCAACCACCCCTCCTCTCCCTGACTCCTGGGTTCCTCTCATTAGGAGAGGGTTTTCTTGAAGTTGTCTCCCACTCATGGGCCAGATAAAATGATTAGAAAACAAGCCAAAGCTGCAGCCCCTTGTCTATCCTGACTCTCAGGAGCCCACACCTGTTCCTTGGACCTGGCCAGTTCAGCAAGTTCCATTTTCTGCAACTGTGAGCCCCTGAGGGGTGATGATTAGCTGACCTGGGCAGCCTTACCGTGCCGGCCAGCCCTCCCCAGGTGTGCCTGGGTTGAGATCAATATAAATACCACTCCAGGCAGCAAGAGCCCCTGCAGCTGTGCCTGACGCCATTTTCTCTGCCCTGTCAGCAGTCTCGGGGCTGGGCTGGTGGGAGGGAGTGAGAGGCCACGGCTTTGTGGGTGGCCCAGTGTGAGTGGGGCTCTGCTGGACTTTCTGCAGCAGTTGCCAGGCTGCCACCTGCTAAAGAAGAGGATGTGTCACCCATACCTGCTGCTGGAATTTCTCCCTGGGCAGAGGTGAGGAAGGAAAAAAGCAGTGGGGGCAGGGACAGGACGGGTATCTCAGGCAGGGAAATGGAAATCTTCCAGAAGAGCACCCAGGGCCAGGACCATCCTGGCTGGCCTGCAGGCACCAAGTCAGCTGGCATGCTGTCACTCGTGTGGCTCCATGGCCCTTCCTCTAGGCTTTCAAGTCCTTGTATATATTCAGGTGTTTTACCTGGGAAGGGTGGGAACAGTTCAGCAGCAACTGGCCTGGGGCTCAGCTCACGTTTACTCACAGATGCCTCGGCACAGTGCCCCAGCTTTGCAATGAGGACGCTTGTTGTGTGGGGGCTGCTGGCTGAATGGGAGACGATTCCCCACCACTGACCAACTTCAGAATTGTTTACAACTGGAGCAAGTGCCCTGATACGGTTTTCCTCTGTGGAACTGGTGGGTTCTGTTTTTTTTTTTTTCTCTTTTTCATTTTTGGTTCAAGATAGATTTTATTTCTCTTTTTTGTATTTACAGATATAAGCATGGAACTAATTTATTCATATAAATACATGTATGTGAAGGGAATAATTGTTTTTTCTGTTTTATTTTTTAAATTTTATTTCTTTTTAATTTTGAATTTTATTTTATATTTTTATACAGCAGGTTCTTATTGGTTATCTATTTTATACATATAAATGTTTACATGCCAATCCCAATCTCTCAACTCCTCCCACCACCACCCCCCCAAGAGCTTTCCCCCCTTGTTGTCCATACGTTTGTTGTCTACATCTGTTGCTCTATTTATGCCTTGCAAAATGGTTAATCTGTACAGTTTTTCTAGGTTCCACATATATGCATGAATATACAAGATTTGTTTTTCTCTTTCTGACTTACTTCACTCTGTATGACAGTCTCTAGATCCATCGACGTCTCTACAAATGACCCAATTTCATTCCTTTCATGGCTTAGTAATATTCCATTTTATATATGTACCACGTCTTTATGCATTCGTCTGTCTGTGGGCATTTAGGTTGCTTCCATTACCTCGATATTGTAAATAGTGATGCAATGAACATTGCGGTGCATGTCTCTTTTTGAATTATGGTTTTGTCTGGGTATATGTCCAATACTGGGATTGCTGTATCATATGGTAATTCTATTATTAGTTTCTTAAGAAACTCCATATTGTTCTCCATAGTGACTGTATCAATTTATATTCCCAACAATAGTGGAAGTGGCTTCCTTTTCTCCACACCCTTTCCAGCATTTGTTGTTTGTAGATTTTCAGATGATGCCCATTCTAACAGGTGTGAGGTGATACCTCATTGTTGAGTCCATTTCGTTGAGCAAGGGGTAGGTCTTGTCTATTACATATTTGGCTTATGGAACAGTATCTGTGCTAATTTCAAACTCTGGTTTTATGCAGCACCCCAACTCACCTTTCCCCTTAAGCAAGCATAAGTTGGTTTTCTAAACTTGAGACCCTGTTCTGTTTTGTAATTCAGTTCATGTGTAGCCAAGTTTACATTCCGTGCATTAGTGATACCTTATGATGTTTCTTTTTCTGTGTGACTTATTTCACTTAGAATCATCGTGCCTCAATCCACTCATTATGCTGGTACAGGCCTGGTGACACAGATTTCATTGCTGAGTGGTATTCTGTTGTACGTAAGTACCGCAACTTCTTTATCAATTATTTGTTCTCTGGGATATTTAACTTGTACTGTAGAAGAGGTTCCTGTAAACAGAGCCATCCCAAATTTTGGGGTGGCTGTGTCTTTTTGATTTTAATTTCCCTAAGCTATAGGACCATAAGTGGAAATGCCCTAGACTCTGCTGCTTTGTTTTTCAGATGTATCAGGAAACACCATACACTTCTCCAGAGTGGCTGTTGGCAATTTACATCCCACCCATCAACATAACAAGGCTCCTTTTTCCCCATGGCCTATCTTGCCTTTCTGGATTTTACACTTTTTTCAGATAGCCCTTTAGACCGGGGGGAAGTGACACTTCATAGTAGTTCGGATTTCCATTGCAAGCTTGCTTGGTTTGCCAAAAAGGGCGTATGTGTTTTTTCCTGAATATATTCAGAAACAAACTCATACGCCCTTTTTTGCCAAGTGCATCATTGTCGATGTTCTGCCTCTTTTCCTATGCTTTAAATGCAAATCCAGTCTACCTCCTGAAATTGGTTTCCTGAAATTCTGCCCCGCTTTCAAGTCCTCTTCGCAGCCTTACTTCAATATATTTTTGGACATTATCTGTCATTTATAACTCTGCAGGTTTGTGAATTATAGTGCCCCTGAGCTCCTTTCTTCAACTCGCTTTCTTGTGAGCTGGCCGCAAACCCACAAGACTGCTTCAGGCCCTAATCTGCTTCTGGCAGGGCACGCTGAGCCTTTGGTTAATTCCTCTTCCTGGTGGGAAATGAGTGTTAAATATGCCCGTCCACACACCTACCTCACTCTCAACCCCTTGGTGCTGTGGGTCCTCTGGTTTGTGGCCACCTTTGCTGGGTTCCTCACCTTTCGTTGATGTGGCCCCACTAGTGTGAGGACACTCCTGCCTGGTTCTCATCCACGTGGTTATGTGGACCCCCTGGTGAGAGTCTGTTCCTGGCTGTGTTCCTCACCCTTCTGTGAGGGAGACCCTCTGCTGATAGGTCACTCCTGCATGGCTGGCACACATTGCCTTGGTGAAGTCAGCCGTGTGGTGGCAGTTGGAGCGTGCTGGGAATCTCCTACCCCCGTGATGAGGGCCCTCTTGCGTCAGGCCCTAACTGCTGGGCTCACCAACTTTTCTTAGTGAGCCCAAAGATGCTTGGGCACTCCTCTTAGGATCCCATCTCCATGGGGATGTGGGCCTTCTGCTCTGAGGTCCCAACGGCTGGGTTGTTCACATTGTCATGATGTGGGCTCTCTGGTGTTAGTTCACAGAGGCCTGGATCCCATAGCCTCTGTGCTCTGGGCCGCCTGCTGGGAGGTTCCAACTGCTGGATTCCTCACCTTTCTTATTTTTGGGCCCTCTGTTGTGAGGCTCCACCTGCCTGCCGCACTCCCAGCCACTTGGGTGGCTTGGTTTGTCCTATGGTTTGAAGCCACATGTTCTGGGTTCCTCACCTTTAGATGATGTGGCCCTACTCATGTGAGGACACTCCTGCCTGGTTCCAATCCATTTGGTGATGTGGGCCCTCTGGTGCAAGTCTTATCCTGACTGGGTTCATCACACTTCTCTGAGGTGGGCCCTCTGCTGTGAGGTCATTCGTGCCTGGTTGGCACACATCACCTTGGCGACGTCAGCCCTCTGGTGGCAGTTGGAGCCTGCTGGGAGCCTCCTTCCCTTGGTGATGAGGGTCCTCTGGCGTCAGGCCCTAACTGCTGGTCTCCCAAAATTTTCTGATACGTTCTCAGTGGTGCGAGGACACTCCTACCAGATTTCCATCCCCATGGGGATGTGGGCCTCCTGCTCTGAGGTCCCAATGGCTGGGTTGCTCAGTTTCATGACATGGGCCCTCTTCTGTGAGTTCACTGTGGTCTGGATCCCATAGCCTCGGTGCTCTGGGCTGCCTGCTGGGAGGTTCCAACTGCTGGATTCCTTACTTTTTTATTCTATGGGCCCAGTGTTGTGAGGCTACTCCTGCCTGCCTCACTCCGAGGCCCTTGGTGATGTGGCTCCTCTGGTTTGAGGACACATGTGCTGAGTACCTCACCTTTCGATGATGTGGCCCCACTGGTGTGAAGACACTCCTGCCTGGTTCCCATCCCCTTGGTGATGTGGGCCCTCTGGTGAGAGTCTGATGTTGGCTGGGTTTCTCACCCTTCTGTGAGGTGGGACCTCTGCTGTGAGGTAAATCCTGCCTGGCTCGCTCACGTTGCCTTGGCAATGTGAGCCCTCAGGTGGTAGTTGGAGCCTGCTGGGAATCTCCTCCCCTCGGTTATGAGAGCTCTGGATAAAACACATAAGCCCTTTTTTGCCAAGTGCATTATTTTCCAAGTTCTGTCTCTTTTCCTATGCTTTAAGAGCGACTCCCGTGTACCTTCTGAAATCGGTTTCCTGCAATTCTGCCCCGCTTTCAAGTCCTCTTGGCAGCCTTACTTCAATATATTTTTGGACGATAGCTGTCATTTATAACTCTGCAGGTTGTGAATGACAGTGCCCCTGAGCTCCGTTCTACAATTCGCTTTCTTGTGAGCTCTCCGCAACACCGCAGGATTGCTACAGGCCCTAGTGTGGTTCTGGCATGGCACGCTGAGCCTTTGGTTAATTCCTCTTCCTGGTGGGAAATGAGAGTTAAATTTGTCCGTCCAGACACCTCCAGCTAGTCTCTCATTGGTTCTCCCTATTCATGTTCATCTTCCACAGAAATTGCAAACTGGGCCAAACAGGAGGTTAAAGGCACTGACTCTCCAAGTGAGTAGAGTGTTAGTAAAGCGTCTGGAATGTTGCACCCAAGTACCAGGGGACGAATACTGAGACACATTTGAACACGTTTCCCGATCACGCGGTGGATCATACTCTGTGTTCCACATGCATGTTTTAGCTGAAGGAAGAATCCCTTAAACCTGGAGAGTTGAGACCCATGGAATGGGTACCATGCAATATGACTTCAAAGGGTCTGCATTTGCTCACCGAACCTCACCAATCCTATCACTGCTGCGTTTATGCCGCTGTACACACGCTTGATTCTCTTTCGGAGACATATAAATCCATAAGTTTTAAGATTCTTACTAGTCAGATATATTCTTAGGCGTTTAATATGTGGTGTTGAGTCCACTTCGTTGAGCAAGGAGTAGCTCTTGTCTATTACATATTTGGCTTATGGAAAGGTGTCTGTGCTAATTTCAATCTCTGGTTTTATGCAGCACCCCAACTCTCCTTTCCCGTTAAGCAAGCATAAGTTGGTTTTTTACATTTGAGACCCTGTTCTGTTTTGTAATTCAGTTCCTGTGTAGCCAAGTTTACATTCTGTGTAGTAGTGATATCTTATGATGTTTCTTTTTCTGTGTGACTTATTTCACTTAGAATCATCGTACCTGAATCCACTCATTATGCTACTACGGGCCTGATGACATAGATTTCATTGCTGAGTGATATTGCATTGTACGTAAGTACCACAACTTCTTTATCCATTTTTCGCTTTCTGCGATATTGATCTTGTACCGTAAACGAGGTTCTTGTAAACAGAGCTGTCCCAAACTTTGGGGTAGCTGTGTCTTTTTTATTTTAATTTCCCTAAGCTATAGGACCATAAGTGGAATGCCCTAGGCTCTGTTGCTTTGTTTTTTAGATGTTTCAGGAAACACCATACACTTCTCCAGAGTGGCTGTTGGCAATTTACATCCCCCCCATCAGCATAACAAGGCTCCCAGTTCTCCATGGCCTGTCCTGCCTTTCTGGATTTTACACTTTTTTCAGATGGCCCTTTTGACCGGGGGAAGTGAGACTTCATTTTAGTGCAGATATCCTTTGCAAGCTTGCTTGGTTGGCCAAAAAGGGCGTATGCTTTTTTTCCTGAATATTTTCAGGAAAAAACACATATGCCCTTTTTGGCCAAGTGCATCATTGTGGATGTTCTGCCTCTTTTCCTATGCTTTACATGCAATTCCAGTCTACCTCCTGAAATCGGTTTCCTGCAATTCTGCCCCGCTTTCAAGTCCTCTTGGCAGCCTTACTTCAATATACTTTTGGACGATAGCTGTCATTTATAACTCTGCAAGTTTGTGAATTACAGTGCCCCTGAGCTCCTTTCTTCAACTCGCTTTCTTGTGAGCAGGCCACAACACCGCAGGATTGCTTCAGGCCCTAGTGTGGTTCCGGCATGGCTCGCTGAGCCTTTGGTTAATTCCTCTTCCTGGTGGGAAATGAGAGTTAAATTTGCCTGTCCAGACACCTCCAGCTAGTCTCTCATTGGTTCTCCCTATTCCTGTTCATTTTCCGCAGAAATTGCGAACTGGGCCAAACAGGAGGTTAAAGGCACTGACTCTCAAAGTGGGGAGAGTGTTAGTAAAGCGTCTGGAATGTTGCACCCGAGTACCAGGGGACGAAAACTGAGACACATTTGAACACGTTTCCCGATCACACGGTGGATCATACTCTGGGTTCCACATGCATGTTTTAGCTGAAGGAAGAATCCCTTAAACCTGGAGAGTTGAGACCCATGGAATGGGTACCATGCAATATGACTTCAAAGGGTCTGCATTTGCTCACCGAACATCACCCATCCTATCACTGCTGTGTTTATGCCGCTGTACACATGCTTGATTCTCTTCTGGAGACATATAAATCCATAGGTTTTAAGATTCTTACTAGTCAGGTATATTCTTAGGCGTTTAATATGGGGTGTTGAGTCCACTTCGTTGAGCAAGGAGTAGCTCTTGTCTATTACATATTTGGCTTATGGAACAGTATCTGTGCTACTTTCAATCTCTGGTTTTATGCAGCACCCCAACTCACCTTTCCCCTTAAGCAAGCATAATTTGGTTTTCTACATTTGAGACCCTGTTCTGTTTTGTAATTCAGTTCCTGTGTAGCCAAGTTTACATTCCGTGTATTAGTGATATCTTATGATGTTTCTTTTTCTCTCTGACTTATTTCACTTAGAATCATCACACCTGAATCCACTCATTATGCTGCTACGGGCCTGATGACATAGATTTCATTGCTGAGTGATATTGCATTGTATGTAAGTACCACAACTTCTTTATCCATTTTTCGCTTTCTGTGATATTGAACTTGTACCATAAAAGAGGTTCTTGTAAACAGAGCCGTCCCAAACTTTGGGGTGGCTGTGTCTTTTTGATTTTAATTTCCCTAAGCTATAGGACCATAAGTGGAAGTGCCCTAGGCTCTGTTGCTTTGTTTCTTAGATGTTTCAGGAAACACCATTCACTTCTCCAGAGTGGCTGTTGGCAATTTACATCCCGCCCATCAGCATAACAAGGCTCCCAGTTCTCCATGTCCTGTCCTGCCTTTCTGGATTTTACACTTTTTTCAGATGGCCCTTTTGACCGGGGGGCAGTGAGACTTCATTGTAGTGTAGATTTCCTTTGCAAGCTTGCTTGGTTGGCCAAAAAGTGCGTATGCGTTTTTTGCTGAATATATTCAGGAAAAAACGCATACGCCCTTTTTGGCCAAGTGCATGATTGTCAATGTTCTGAGTCTTTTCATATGTTTTCAATGCAATTCCAGTCTACCTCCTGAAATCGGTTTCCTGCAATTCTGCCTTGCTGTCAGTGCCTCTTCATAGCCTTACCTCAATATACTTTTGGAAAATAGTTGGCCTTTATACCTCTGCAGGTTTTTGAATTGCAGTTGCCCTTAGTTCCATTTTTCAGCTCTTATTTTTGTGATCTTGCCTCATATCCACAGGATATCTTCAGGCCCTATTCTTCTTCTGGGGCGCCTTGCTGTGCCTTTGGTTAATTCTTCTTCCTATGTGAAAGTAGAGTGACATGTGGCCATTGAAACCGCTACAGCTATTTTCTCAGTGGTTCCCCCTATTCCCATTCATCGTCCGCACAAACTGCAGACTGTGCGATACCGGAACTTAAAGGCATTGACTCTCCATGTGGGGATGTTGTTAGTAAAGTGGCTGGAATGTTGATCCGGAGCCCCAGGAGAGGAAAATGAGGTGCATTTTAGAAACCTTTCCCGATCATATGGTATACCATCTGCTGGATTTCCCATGCATGGTTTAGCTGTAGGAAGATTCCCTTCAACCTGGAGTGTTGGGACCCTTGGAATGAGTAGCATGAAGTATTGCATTAAACTTTTGGCAGTTGCTCACCAAAGCTCACCAATCCTCTCAGCCCCAAGTGTCCAGCCTTATGTCTTATCCAGCTGTGGGTTTATATGTGGTCATTCCAGGTTGCATCACAGCCCCTGAGCGAATTTTGTAAGAATTTGTCTCTCTTTCATTGCTTCTGCGTTTTGGTTTTAAAATTTATTTCTATAATGGGGTTTAGCTCATTTTCACTGCTGTGTTTGTGCCGCTCTGCACACACTTGATTCCCTTATGGAGATATATCAATACATGGGTTTTAAGATTCTTATTACTCAGATATATTTCTCTGCGGTGTATAGGGTGTGTTGAGGCCAGTTCATTGAGCAAGGTGTAGATCTTGTCTAATACCTATTTGGTTTATTGAACGGTATCTGTGCTAATTTCAAACTCTGGTTTTATGCATCACCCCACCTCTCCTTTCCCCTTAAGCTGACATAAGTGTGTTTTCTAAATGTGAGACACTGTTCTGTTTTGTAATTCATTTTTTGTGCAGCCATATTTATCCTCCCTCTATAAGTGATATCTTATGATATGTTTCTTTTTCTGTTTGACTTATTTCAAGTAGTATTATCGGACCTAAATCCACTCTTTATCCTTCTACTAGCCTTATTACATTGATTTCATGGTGAAGAGATATTCCATTGTACATAAGTACCACATTTTCTTTATCCATCGTTCTCTTTCCTGGGATATTTAAGGTGTACTGAAGTTGAGGTTCTTGTAAACAGAGTAGCTCTAAACTGTGGTGTGCTTGTGTCTTGTTGATTTTTAGACTTCCCTAGATATACTCCCGTGATTGGAAGTGCCCTATGCTCTGTAGCTCTGTTTTTTAGATGATTTAGGAACCACCATACACTTCTCCAGAGTGGCTCTCGGCAGTTCACACACTGTCCATCAGTGTATAAAGGCTCCCTGTTCTCCATGGCCTGTCCTGCATTTCTGGTTTTTACAATTTTTTCGGATGGCCCTTTTGACCGGTGGGAAATGAGACTTCTTTGTTGTGCACATTTGCATTGCTTGCTTGCTTGCTTGGTTGCCCATAAAGTGCGTATGCGTTTTTTCCTGGATATATTCAGGAAAAAACGCATACTCCCTTTTGGGCCAACTGCATCATTGTCGAAATTCTGCCGCTTTTCATGTGCTTTAAAGATGAGTCCAATCTATCTCTTGAAATCTGTTTCTTGCAATTCTGTCTTGCATTCAGATCCTCTTCTTTGCCTTACCTCAACATATTTTTGGACATTAGTTTTCATTTATAACTCTGTAGGTTTGTGAATTGCAGTGACCCTGAGCTCCATTTTTTAAGTTGCTCTTTTGTGAGCTGGTCTCAAAGCCGCAGGATTGCTTCAGGCCCTATTTTGGCTCCGGCGAGGCGGGCTGAGCATTTTTTTAATTCTTATTCTTAATGGGAAATTAGAGTGACATGTGCCCGTCCACACCCCTACAACTATTCTCTCATTGGTTCCCCCTCTTCCCGTTCATCCTCCTCACAATTTGCAAAATGTGTGAAACAGAAGTTTAAATGTGCTGATTCTCTAAGTGGGGAGATTCTAAGTAACGTGGCTGGAATGATGAACAGCGGCACCAGGAGAAGATAAATGAGGTGCATTTTAGACACATCTCCCGATCACATGGTGTACAGTCCTCTGGGTTTTCCATACATGTTTTAGCTGTAGGAAGATTCCTTGAACCTGCAGATTTGGGACCCATTGAATGGGTACCAGGTAGTATTACTTTAAAGGGTGTGCATTTCCTCACCCAACCTCACATTTCTCTTAGCGCGAACAGTTTCCAGCCTTATGTCTCATCCTGCTGTGGGTCTAGATGTGTTCAATCCACGTTGCATCACCGTCCCTGAGGAAATGTTGTAAGAGGTTTTCTCTGTCTCTCTGTCATTTATTGTTTTCAATTTATTACTATATTGGTTACAGCTGATTTTCAAAGCTCTGTTTCTTGCCGCTGTACATCCACTTGATTCACGTACAGAGAGACATCAATAAATGCTTTTTCAGATTCTTACCAGTCATAGATATTCTTTTCCGGTGACTTGAGTGTGCTGAGTGCAGTTCTTTTAGCTACCGTGTAGGCCTTGTTGATTATCAGTTTGGTATTTGGAATGGTATCTTTGCTAATTTCAACCTCCTGGATGATGCCTCACCCCTCCCCACCTTTCCCGTTTAGCAGCCTTACGCGTGTTTTCTACATATTTGACTATGTTTTTGTTTTGTAATTTATTTCATGTGTAGCCATTTTGGATTCCACCTTTAAGTGATATCTTATGATATGTGTCTTTTTCTTTTTGAATTATGTCACTTAGAATGATCATACGTAACTCCTCTGGAGTTGTTACAACTGGCCATATTTCATTGATTTCCAGGCTGAGTAATATTCCACTCTACATAAGTACCACATCTCTATCCATTTTTTCCCTCCAGAGACATTTAAGTTATATCCTAGTCGAGGATCTTTTAAAGAGAGAGGCAGTAAACATTGGGGTGCCTGTGTCCTCTCGATTTTTGTTTTTCCCAAGATATACACCCATGAGTGAAAGTGCCCTATGCTCTGTAGCTCATTTTTTAGATGCTTTAGCAAACACAATACACTACTCCAGAATGGCCGTTGGCAATATACATTTCCACTATAAGCCTCACAGGGCTCCCTCTTCTTCTTGCCCTGTCCTGCACTTCTGGTGTTTACACTTTATGAGGATGGCTCTTCTGACTGATGCGAAGTGATATCTTTTGTAGTATTGATTTCCAGTGCCCACCTGTTTGGTTGGCTAAAAAAGTGTATGCCCTTTTCTTGAATATATACAGAAAAATCGCATACAGCCTTTTTGGCCAACTGCAATGTTGGCAATGTTCAGCCGCTTTTCTTGTGCTTAATGGCGAGTCCTTTCTACCTCCTCAAATCCCTTTCCTGCCATTCTCCCTTGCTTACCAATCCTTTTCTCTGACTTTCCTCAAGACATTTTTCAGTGATAGATATTTTCAACTCTGCAGTTTCGTGAATTTTACTGCCCCTGAGTTCCATTGTTCAACTTGTGTTTATGGGAACTGGCCACAAAGCAGTGGGATTTCCTCAAGCCCTATACTGTTTCCATGGGCAACACTAGCCTTTGGTCAATTCATCTTCCTGATTGGAAATTAGAGTGACATGTGCCTGTCTGAACACCTAGGACTTGTCTCTCATTGTTCCTCTTCCTTCCGCTTCATCCTCTGGACAAATTCCAAACTGTACGCAACAGGATGTTGACAGTGCTGACATCTCCAAGTGGGGAGACTGTTAGTAAAGACGCTGGAGGGGTGAACCCGAGCACCAGGAGATGAGGAGATGAGATGCCTTTTCCAAACTCTTCCCGATCAGACGGTATACCATCCTCTGGATGTGACAGACATGTTTTAGCAGTAGGAAGAGTTCCATTCATGTAAGGAGAACACCAGGGCTTTTTCAAAATCAGTGTCTCCCCGAAACCCAAACTGGGGAGTTTTTTAAGCTACGGCTACACATATGTTCATTAAGGGCCTTGGGAAGTAGGCAGAGTCCAAACTTTAGATGATTGAAGTCTTCAGGGTCAGAAGCACTCACCACCGGCTTCCCTTAGGTTACACTTTAACTGTCATTGATAGATGATGTCAATAAAAATATCTATTCTTTTTCCGATTATTTCCCCTTATAGGTTATTGCAAAATATTGAGTGTAGTTCCCTGTGCTATCCAGTAGTTCCTTGTTGATGATCTATTTTATACATAGCAGTGTGTATGTGTTAATTCCAAACTGTTAATTTATCCCTCCTCCCACCTTTCCCCTTTGGTAATAATAAATTATAAGATTTTATATTTCTCAGAAATGGGGGAGCTGAAAGAGAGGTATCATTTTCAATGGAAAAGCATTTAAAACAAGATTGAAGCTTTAACCAAGATTATTAGATGTACATCCTTGGAAAGAAATCACTTCATTTCTCTAATATTGACCTGACAAATAAGACAAACCTTTTCACTGAACTTGCTTCTAATAAAGTTATGGAAATATCAAATGGAAGTGTTAGAAACATCTTATTTTACCCGAGCCTTCTAAACTGTTCTATGTTAACTACAGTTTGGCTCACACATCTGTTCATTGAAGTTACAATAGTCTCAATTTCTGTTACTGATCCTCCAGAGTGGACCCCAACAAGTGTCCCCCTGCCCAGTGTCATTGGGCCAACAGATCGAGACTGAGTTTGGTTCCCAAGCAAAGGAAACTTTATATTTTGATCAGAGAATGGAGAGGTGAGAGCATGCACTACCCCATGGGCTGTGGGCTGGGCTGCTGTGTAGAGATCCTGTCAGAGTCAGTGGGAGGGAGGGGGCGGAGCTCTCGAGGGCCAGGTTGGCTGCAGCTCAGGCTCTATATCTCGGAGTCTGCACTGGGCCCCAGGAGCTGAGGTGTCGACCCAGCCATTCTGCACTAGGAAATCTGGTCTGAAGTGCCGGGTGTGGAACCTCTGCATGCGGGACCCTAGGAGCACGTGAAATTAGACAAAGCACAAAGGATAAAATGGTCAGACTTGACTTTATTGCCCAGATTCTATTTTTATCTCCCAGGGATTTTTAATGGGCTTTGCTGGGGACAAACCCCTCCTCTGCCTTTTGTCCCATTCCTCATTCTTGGAGTGCTGAGGGTGCAGACCCTTCTTCTGTAACTGCTGAGTGCTGAGTTGGGAGCCCTCATACCAGGGGACGCGGGTCAGAACTTCTCCCCAGCAGCCTCCAGGTGACGTTGATTGGCCCCAGGACCCCTGCCTCCCTGCTCGTCCGCCTGAGCACCAGCATTGGAAGTGTTATAGATTCTAATGACCTTTAAGGGTCCAGGAAAGAGATGTGCAGAGACGCTGTGGGGGCCGATTTCACCCCGTCCCACATTTGTTCGGCCACCTTAGGCTGACCGTTTCTGCCAGCCTAGATGCTCTGACCAGTAGTCTGCTCTTTCTTCAATTAGGCCCCTGAATTAACGTAAAAACAGCACCAGGTGTCAGAGCCCTGCCCACTCAACTCCCAGACAGTCCAGGGTCAGTGGTGATCAAGGACCATGATGGCCACTGAGTCAACAGGCTTTTGAAGTAAACAGGAGTCCAGCCGGTCTTATTGGCCACCATCATCACGGTGTCTGTAGGCTTTTCTATGGTGACAGTGTGATATACGGTTCCCCCGCCAAGATTATTAGCTCCCCTCCGGGTGCAGTAAGTCCTGCAAGCAGTAGTCTACTCCTTCGGGACACACTATTGTTGTTTTATGAGGGAAACTCCAGGTCAAGTGATGTTCACACAGTCGTCATGGTGCCCTGTTGCCCCTGGTTATCTCTCTGGATGTTGGAGTTGGAGGGCCTCCTCACTCGAGGTCGGTGTGCCCACGGAGCGAACCCTGCAACTTCAGGGCATGGTTGGTGATTAGGATCACCACGTGGGGTCCTTTTCCCTTAGGAGGGAGGTGGCCTTTTGGGCTGCTGATTTCCAGGTTTTGAGATACCGCCAGTATCTTGGCCAGATGTGGCAGTGGGCCAAGCCCCTTGGTGACTGTAGTTTATCCTACCTGGATGGCATTCTTGCGTTGTTCCATTTCAAGTGGTCCCAGTTTTTGCACTAATTCTCCAATGGCGATTCACCTTTCACCGGGAATGTAAAGGTCAAAGGGTTTAGCTCAATTAGGGAGTTCCAGGGCAAGGGTCTGAATTGACTGCTCTTTCCATTCTTGAAAGGCCACTTCTGGATTCTGTTCAAAAGGATCATCATCTTTTCCTTTCAGTGTTTCATATAGAGGCCCAGCTAGTAGACTGTAGTTAGGGATCCAGAAGCAGCAAACCCTGGCCTCCCCAGGAACCCCTAAGCTGTCTTCTAGTTTTAGAAAGGGGTAAGGCTGCAAATGGTTTCTTCCCTTTCCTGGGATGGGCTTCTCCGACCTTCTGTGAGAATGAAGCCCAGGCAGGTCACTGCAGTCTGTTATATTTGAGCTTTTTCTTGGACAACTTCTATCCTTTATTGGCTTGGTAGTTCAGAGGCCTCCTTAGTAGGGCTGGCGATCAGAATGTCGTCTGCATATTGAAGGAGGGTTTCCTTTTCCAGAGGTAGAACTTTTCGGTCTTTAGCTAAGCTTTCCCCAAAGATGGTGTGGGAATTTTTGAACCCTTGGGGCAAGACGGCCCGGAAGTATTGTTTTAGTTGTATGTTGAGTCCTGCCACTCACAAGCCAAAATTTCTTGTGACTCTGGGACTAATGGAATACAAAAGAAGGCATCATTGAAGACTAATACAGAATACCATGTCCTGGTGGTTGGTAGAATGACCAGCAGGGTATAGGAATTAGGAGCAACTGGAGGTATATCCTCGGTGGCTTCACTGACTGTCCTGACATCCTTTACCAGGTCCCCAGCAGCCCATGGGGCTCTCGTGGTCAGGCCAATCCCAGGATATGGAGCTCTCCTGGGCAGGTACCCCACCCCCAACCCAGCCCACGGGGCTCTCGTGGTCAGGCCTCTCCCAGGATACAGAGCTACCCTTGCAGGTACCGTGGCAGGGCTGGGCACACAGGAACCGTGCACATAGCCCTCATTGAAGAGCACCCCCAGCTCACATGTCGCTCAGAGCTGACAGAGAGCACCTCAGAGCAGGACTTGAACTAACAAACAGCAGCTCCGACAGGTCTGTGACCCTGGGCATCACTCTGTGTGGCCTCCCTCCACCTGGTCTTCCAGAGACTTCCACTGCACCCGGGGCAGCAGGCCTCTGTCTCCAACCACCACCCACCCCTCCTCTCCCTGACGCCTGGGTTCCTCTCATTAGGAGAGGGTTTTCTTGAAGTTGTCTCCCACTCATGGGCCAGATAAAATGATTAGAAAACAAGCCAAAGCTGCAGCCCCTTGTCTATCCTGACTCTCAGGAGCCCACACCTGTTCCTTGGACCTGGCCGGTTCAGCAAGTTCCATTTTCTGCAACTGTGAGCCCCTGAGGGGTGATGATTGGCTGACCTGGGCAGCCTTACCGTGCCGGCCAGCCCTCCCCAGGTGTGCCTGGGTTGAGATCAATATAAATACCACTCCAGGCAGCAAGAGCCCCTGCAGCTGTGCCTGACGCCATTTTCTCTGCCCTGTCAGCAGTCTCGGGGCTGGGCTGGTGGGAGGGAGTGAGAGGCCACGGCTTTGAGGGTGGCCCAGTGTGAGTGGGGCTCTGCTGGACTTTCTGCAGCAGTTGCCAGGCTGCCACCTGCTAAAGAAGAGGATGTGTCACCCATACCTGCTGCTGGAATTTCTCCCTGGGCAGAGGTGAGGAAGGAAAAAAGCAGTGGGGGCAGGGACAGGACGGGTATCTCAGGCAGGGAAATGGAAATCTTCCAGAAGAGCACCCAGGGCCAGGACCATCCTGGCTGGCCTGCAGGCACCAAGTCAGCTGGCATGCTGTCACTCGTGTGGCTCCATGGCCCTTCCTCTAGGCTTTCAAGTCCTTGTATATATTCAGGTGTTTTACCTGGGAAGGGTGGGAACAGTTCAGCAGCAACTGGCCTGGGGCTCAGCTCACGTTTACTCACAGATGCCTCGGCACGGTGCCCCAGCTTTGCAATGAGGACGCTTGTTGTGTGGGGGCTGCTGGCTGAATGGGAGACGATTCCCCACCACTGACCAACTTCAGAATTGTTTACAACTGGAGCAAGTGCCCTGATACGGTTTTCCTCTGAGTAACTGGTGGGTTCTGTTTTTTTTTCTCTTTTTCGTTTTTGGTTCAAGGTAGATTTTATTCCTCTTTTTTGTATTTACAGATATAAGCATGGAAATAATTTATTCATATAAATACATGTATGTGAAGGGAATAATTGTTTTTTCTGTTTTATCTTTTAAATTTTATTTCTTTTTAATTTTGAATTTTATTTTATATTTTTATACAGCAGGTTCTTATTGGTTATCTATTTTATACATATAAATGTTTACATGCCAATCCCAATCTCTCAACTCCTCCCACCACCACCCCCCCAAGAGCTTTCCCCAATTGCTGTCCATACGATTGTTGTCTACATCTGTTGCTCTATTTATGCCTTGCAAAACTGTTAATCTGTACAGTTTTTCTAGGTTCCACATATATGCATGAATATACAAGATTTGTTTTTCTCTTTCTGACTTACTTCACTCTGTATGACAGTCTCTAGATCCATCGACGTCTCTACAAATGACCCAATTTCATTCCTTTCATGGCTTAGTAATATTCCATTTTATATATGTACCACATCTTTATGCATTCGTCTGTCTGTGGGCATTTAGGTTGCTTCCATTACCTCGATATTGTAAATAGTGATGCAATGAACATTGCGGTGAATGTCTCTTTTTGATTTATGGTTTTGTCTGGGTATATGTCCAGTACTGGGATTGCTGTATCATATGGTAATTCTATTATTAGTTTCTTAAGAAACTCCATATTGTTCTCCATAGTGACTGTATCAATTTATATTCCCAACAATAGTGGAAGAGGCTTCCTTTTCTCCACACCCTTTCCAGCATTTGTTGTTTGTAGATTTTCAGATGACGCCCATTCTAACAGGTGTGAGGTGATACCTCATTGTTGAGTCCATTTCGTTGAGCAAGGGGTAGGTCTTGTCTATTACATATTTGGCTTAAGGAACGGTATCTGTGCTAATTTCAAACTCTGGTTTTATGCAGCACCCCAACTCACCTTTCCCCTTAAGCAAGCATAAGTTGCTTTTCTAAACTTGAGACCCTGTTCTGTTTTGTAATTCAGTTCATGTGTAGCCAAGTTTACATTCCGTGCATTAGTGATACCTTATGATGTTTCTTTTTCTGTGTGACTTATTTCACTTAGAATCATCGTGCCTCAATCCACTCATTATGCTGGTACAGGCCTGGTGACACAGATTTCATTGCTGAGTGGTATTCTGTTGTACGTAAGTACCGCAACTTCTTTATCAATTATTTGTTCTCTGGGATATTTAACTTGTACTGTAGAAAAGGTTCCTGTAAACAGAGCCGTCCCAAATTTTGGGGTGGCTGTGTCTTTTTGATTTTAATTTCCCTAAGCTATAGGACCATAAGTGGAAATGCCCTAGACTCTGTTGCTTTGTTTTTCAGATGTATCAGGAAACACCATACACTTCTCCAGAGTGGCTGTTGGCAATTTACATCCCGCCCATCAGCATAACAAGGCTCCTTTTTCCCCATGGCCTGTCTTGCCTTTCTGGATTTTACACTTTTTTCAGATGGCCCTTTAGACCGGGGGGAAGTGACACTTCATAGTAGTTCGGATTTCCATTGCAAGCTTGCTTGGTTTGCCAAAAAGGGCGTATGTGTTTTTTCCTGAATATATTCAGGAACAAACTCATACGCCCTTTTTTGTCAAGTGCATCATTGTCGATGTTCTGCCTCTTTTCCTATGCTTTAAATGCAAATCCAGTCTACCTCCTGAAATCGGTTTCCTGAAATTCTGCCCCGCTTTCAAGTCCTCTTCGCAGCCTTACTTCAATATATTTTTGGATGTTATCTGTCATTTATAACTCTGCAGGTTTGTGAATTACAGGGCCCCTGAGCTCCTTTCTTCAACTCGCTTTCTTGTGAGCTGGCCGCAAACCCACAATACTGCTTCAGGCCATAATCTGCTTCTGGCAGGGCACGCTGAGCCTTTGTTTAATTCCTCTTCCTGGTGGGAAATGAGTGTTAAATATGCCCGTCCAGACACCTACCTCACTCTCAACCCCTTGGTGATGTGGGTCCTCTGGTTTGTGGCCACCTTTGCTGGGTTCCTCACGTTTCAATGATCTGGCCCCACTAGTGTGAGGACACTCCTGCCTGGTTCTCATCCACGTGGTTATGTGGACCCCCTGGTGAGAGTCTGTTCCTGGCTGTGTTCCTCACCCTTCTGTGAGGGAGACCCTCTGCTGATAGGTCACTCCTGCATGGCTGGCACACATTGCCTTGGTGATGTCAGCCGTGTGGTGGCAGTTGGAGCATGCTGGGAATCTCCTCCCACCGGTGATGAGGGCCATCTTGCATCAGGCCCTAACTCCTGGGCTCACCAACTTTTCTTAGTGAGCCCAGTGATGCTTTGGCACTCCTCTTAGGATCCCATCTCCATGGGGATGTGGGCCTTCTGCTCTGAGGTCCCAACGGCTGGGTTGTTCACATTTTCATGATGTGGGCTCTCTGGTGTTAGTTCACAGAGGCCTGGATCCCATAGCCTCTGTGCTCTTGGCCGCCTGCTGGGAGGTTCCAACTGCTGGATTCCTCACTTTTTTAATTTTTTGGGCCCTCTGTTGTGAGGATCCTCCTGCCTGCCTCACTCCCAGCCCCTTCGTGATGTGTGTCGTCTGGTTTGAGGCCACATGTGCTGGGTTCCTCACCTTTCGATGATGTGGGACCAATGGTCTTAGGAGACTCCTGCCTGGTTCACATCCCCTTGGTGATGTGGGCCCTCTGTTGAGAGTCTGATCCTGGCTGGGTTCCTCACCCATCTGTGAGGTGGGCCGTCTGCTGTGAGGTCACTCCTGCCTGGCTTGCTCACCTCGCCTTGTGGACATGAGCCCTCTGGTGGCACTTGGAGCCTGCTGGGAGCCTCCTCCCCTCGGTGATGAGGGCCCTCTGGCGTCAGGCCCTAACTGCTGGGCTCCCCACATTTTGTGATGTGCGCCCAGTGGTGCGAGGACACTCCATCCAGGTTCACATCCCCATTGGGATGTGGGCCTTCTGCTCTGAGGTCCCAACGCCTGGGTTGCTCACAGTTTCATGATGTGGGCTCTCTGCTGTTAGTTCACTCCTGCCTGCATCCCATAGCTTCTGTGCTCTCGGCCGCCTGCTGGGAGGTTCCAACTACTGGATTCCTCACCTTTCTTATTCTTTGGGCCCTCTGTTTTTAGGCTACTGCTGCCTGCCTCACTCCCATTCCCTTTGTGATATGTGTCCTCTGATTTGAGGCCACATGTGCTGGGTTCCGCACCTTTCGATGATGTGGCCCCACTGGAGGGAAGACAGTCCTGACTGGTTCCCATCCCCTTGCAGATGTGGGCCCTCAGGTGAGAGTCTGATCCTGGCTGGGTTCCTCACCCTTCTGTGAGGTGGGCCCTCTGCTGTGAGGTCAATCATGCCTGTCTGGCACACGTCACCTTGGCGACGTGGGCCCTCTGGTGGTAGTTGGAGTGTGCTGGGATCCTCCTCCCCTCGGTGATGAGGGCCCACTTGCCTTAGGCCATAACTGCTGGGCTCCCCACATTTTCTGATGTGCGCCAAGTGAGTGAGGACACTCTTGCCAGGTTCCCATCCCCATGGGGATATGGGCCTTCTGCTCTGAGGTCAAAACGGCTGGCTTGCTCACAGTACCATGATGTGGGCCCTCTGCTGTGAGTTCACTCCGGCAAGGATCCCTTATCATCGGTGCTCTGAGCCGCCTGCTGGGAGGTTCCAACTGCTGGATTCCTCAACTTTTTTATTCTATGTGCCCTCTGTTGTGAGGCTCCTCCTGCCTGCCTCACTGCCAGCCCCTTGGTGATGACTATCCTATGGCTTGAGGCCACATGTGCTGCATTCCTCACCTTTCGATGATGTGGCCCCACTCGTGTGAGGACACTCCTGCCTGGTTCCCATCCCCTTGGTGAGGTGGGCCCTCTGGCGAGAGTCTAATCCTGGCTGGGTTCCTCAACGTTCTGTGAGGTAGGCCCTCTGCTGTGAGGTCACTCTTGCCTGGCTGGCACACGTCACCTTGGAGACATGAGCCCTCTGGTGGCAGTTGGAGCGTGCAGGGTGCCTCCTCCTTTTGGTGATGACGGCCCTCTGGCGTCAGACCCTAAATGGTAGGCTCCCCACATTTTCTGATGTGTGCCCAGTGGTGCGAGGACACTCCAGCCAGGTTCCCATTCCCATGGGGATGTGGGCCTTCTGCGCTGAGGTCCCAACGCCTGGGTTGCTCACAGTTTTATGATGTGGGCCCTCTGCTGTGAGTTCACTGTGGCCTGGATCCCATAGCCTCGGTGTTCTGGGATGCCTGCTGGAAGGTCTAAATGCTGGAATCCTCATGTTTTTTATATTATGTGCCCTGTGTTGTGAGGCTACTCCTGCCTGCCTCACTCCAAGGCCCTTGGTGATGTGGGTCCTCTGGTTTGAGGACACATGTGCTGGGTTCCTCACCTTAAGATGATGAGGCCCCACTGGTGTGAGCATAAACCTGACTGGTTCCCATCCCCTTTGTGATGTGGGTCCTCTGGTGAGAGTCTGATCCTGGCTGGGTTCCTCACGCATCTGTGAGGTGGGCCCTCTACTATCAGGTAACTCTTGCCTGGCTTGCTCACCTCGCCTTGTTGACATGAGCCCTCTGGTGGCACTTGGACCCTGCTGGGAGCCTCCTCACCTCTGTGATGAGGGCCCTCTGACGTCAGGCCCTAACTGCTGGGCTCCCCAACTTTTCTTAGTGAGCCCAGTGATGCTCGGACACTCCTCTTAGGTTCCCATCTCCACGGGGATGTGGGCCTTCTGCTCTGAGGTTCCAACAGCTGTGTTGATCACAATTTCATGATGTGGGCACTCTGGTGTTAGTTCACTGTGGCCTGGATGCCATAGCCTCTGTGCTCTGGGCCGCCTGCTGGGAGGTTCCAACTTCTCGATTCCTCAACTTTTGTATTCTATGGGTCCTGTGTTGTGATGCTCCTCCTGCCTGCCTCACTCGCAACCCCTTCGTGATGTGGGTCTTTTCGTTTGAGGCCACATGTGCTGGGTTCCGCAACTTTCAATGATGTGGCCCCACTGGTGTGAGGACACTCCTGCCTGGTTCCCATCCCCTTGGTGATGTGGGCCTTCTGGTGACAGTCTTATCCTGGCTGGGTTCCTCACTCTTCTGTGAGGTAGGCCCTCTGCTGTGAGGTCAATCCTGCCTGACTTGCACACATCACCTTGGCGACGTGGGCCCTCTGTTGGCACATGGAACCTGCTGGGAGCCTCCTGCCCTTGGTGATGACGACCCTCTAGCATCAGGCTCTAACTGCTGGGCTCCCCACGTTTTCTGATGTGAGCCCAGTGATGCCAGGACACTCCTGTCAGGTTCCCATCCCCATGGGGATGTGGGCTTTCTGCTCTGAGGTCCCAACGCCTGGGTTGCTCACAGTTTCATGATGTGGGTTCTCTGGTGTTAGTTCACTCCTGCCTGCATCCCATAGCTTCTGTGCTCTGGGCCGCCTGCTGGGAGGTTCCAAATCCTGGATTCCTCACCTTTCTTATTCTTTGGGCCCTCTGTTTTTAGGCTATTCCTACCTGCCTCACTCCCATCCCCTTTGTGATGTATGTCCTCTGATATGAGGCCGCATGTGCTGGGTTCCTCACCTTTCGATGATGTGGCCCCACTGGTGGGAGGACAGTCCTGACTGGTTCCCATCTCCTTGGTGTTGTGAGCCCTCTGGCGAGAGTCTCATCCTGCCTCGGTTCCTCACCCTTCTGTGAGATAGGCCCTCTGCTGTGAGGTCACTACTGCCTGGCTGGCGCATGCCACCTTGTAGACGTGGGCCCTCTGTTGGCATTTGGAACCTGTTGGGAGTCTCCTCCCCTCAGTTATGAGGGACCCCTGGCATCAGGCCCTAACTGCTGGGCTCCTAACATTTTCTGCTATGTGCTAAGTGGTGTGAAGCCACTCCTGCCATGTTCCCATCCCAATGGGGATGTGGGCCTTCTGTTCTGAGGTCCCAACAGCTGGGCTGCTCACAGGTTCATGATGTGGGCCCTCTGCTGTGAGTTCACTGCGGCCTGGATCCCACAGCCTCGGTGCTCTGGGCCACTTGCTGGGAGGTTCCAACTGCTGGATTCCTCAACTTTTATATTCTATGGACCCTGTGTTGTGAGGCCGGTCCTGCCAGCCTCATTCCGAACCCCTTGGTGATGTGGTTCCTGTGGTTTGAGGCTACATGTGCTGGGATCCTCACCTTTTGATGATGTTGTCCCACTGGTGTGGGGACACTCCTGCCTGGTTCCCATCCCCTTGGTGATGTGGGCCCTCTGGTGAGAGTCTGATCCTGGCTGTGTTCCTCACCCTTCTGTGAGGTGGGCCCTCTGCTGTGAGGTCACTCCTGCCGGGCTGGCACACATCGCCTTGGCGACGTTTTCCCTCTGGTGGCAGCTGGAGCCTGCTGGGAGCCTCCTCCCCTCGGTGATGAGTGCCCTCTAGCGTCAGGCCCTAACTTCTGAGCACCCCACATTTTCTGATGTGAGCCCAGTGATGCCAGGACACTCCTGTCATGTTTCCATCACCATGGGGATGTGGGTCTTCTGCTCTGAGGTCCCAATGTCTGGGTTGCTCACAGTTTCATGATGTGGGCTGTCTGGTGTTAGTTCACTCCGGCCTGGATCCCCTAGCCTCTGTGTTCTTGGCCGCCTGCTGGGAGGTTCCAACTGCTGGATTCCTCACCTTTTTTATTTTTGGGCCCTCTGTTATGAGGCTCCTCCTGCCTGCCTCACTCCCAGCCCCTTGGTGATGGGTGTCCTATGGTTTGAAGCCACATGTTCTGGGTTCCTCACCTTTAGATGATGTGGCCCTACTCATGTGAGGACACTCCTGCCTGGTTCCAATCCATTTGGTGATGTGGGCCCTCTGGTGTGAGTCTGATCCTGACTGGATTCGTCACACTTCTCTGAGGTGGGCCCTCTGCTGTGAGGTCATTCGTGCCTGGTTGGCACACATCGCCTTGGCGATGTCAGCCCTCTGGTGGCAGTTGGAGCCTGCTGGGAGCCTCCTTCCCTTGGTGATGAGGGTCCTCTGGCGTCAGGCCCTAACTGCTTGTCGCCCAAAATTTTCTGATACGTTCTCAGTGGTGCGAAGACACTCATACCAGATTTCCATCCCCATGGGGATGTGGGCCTCCTGCTCTGAGGTCCCAATGGCTGGGTTGCTCAGTTTCATGACATGGGCCCTCTTCTGTGAGTTCACTGTGGCCTGGATCCCATAGCCTCGGTGCTCTGGGCCGCCTGCTGGGAGGTTCCAACTGCTGGATTCCTCACTTCTTTATTCTATGGGCCCAGTGTTGTGAGGCTACTCCTGCCTGCCTCACTCCGAGGCCCTTGGTGATGTGGGTCCTCTGGTTTGAGGACACATGTGCTGAGTACCTCACCTTTCGATGATGTGGCCCCACTGGTGTGAAGACACTCCTGCCTGGTTCCCATCCCCTTGGTGATGTGGGCCCTCTGGTGAGAGTCTGATGTTGGCTGGGTTTCTCACCCTTCTGTGAGGTGGGACCTCTGCTGTGAGGTAAATCCTGCCTGGCTTGCTCACATTGCCTTGGAAACGTGAGCCCTCAGGTGGCAGTTGGAGCCTGCTGGGAATCTCCTCCCCTCAGTTATGAGAGTTCTGGATAAAACACATATGCCCTTTTTTGCCAAGTGCATTATTTTCCAAGTTATGTCTCTTTTCCTATGCTTTAAGAGCGACTGCCGTGTACGCTCTGAAATTGGTTTCCAGCAATTCTGCCCCGCATTCAAGTCCTCTTTGCAGCCTTACTACAGTATAATTTTGGATGATAGCTGTCATTTATAACTCTGGAGGTTTGTGAATTACAGTGCCCCTCAGCTCCTTTCTTCAACTCGCTTTCTTGTGAGATGGCCGCAAAACCACAGGATCTCTTCAGGCCCTAATCTAGTTCCAGCACGCCACGTGGAGCCTTTGGTTCATTCGTCTTCCTGGTGGGAAATGAGAGTTAAATTTGCCCGTCCAGACACCTCCAGATAGTCTCCCATTGCTTCTCCTTATTCCTGTTCATCTTCCGAAGAAATTGCAAACTGGGCCAAAAGGAGGTTAAAGGCACTGACTCTCCAAGTCGGGAGAGTGTTAGTAAAGGGTTTGGAAAGTTGCACCGAGTAGCAGGGGACGAAAAATGAGATACATTTGAACACGTTTCCTGATCACATGGTGGATCATACTCTGGGTTCCACATGCATGTTTTAGCTGAAGGAAGAATCCCTTAAACCTGGAGAGTTGAGACCCATGGAATCGGTACCATGCAATATGACTTCAAAGGGTCTGCATTTGCTCACCGATCCTCACCAATCCTATGACTGCTGCGTTTATGCTGCTGTACACACGCTTGATTCTCTTTTGGAGACATAGAAATCCATAGGTTTTAAGATTCTTACTAGTCAGATATATTCTTAGGCGTTTAATATGGGGTGTTGAGTCCACTTCGTTGACCAAGGAGTAGCTCTTGTCTATTACATATTTGGCTTATGGAACGGTATCTGTGCTAATTTCAATCTCTGGTTTTATGCAGGACACCAACTCACCTTTCCCCTTAAGCAAGCATAAGTTGGTTTTCTACATTTGAGACACTGTTCTGTTCTGTAATTCAGTTCCTGTGTAGCCAAGTTTACATTCCGTGTAGTAGTGATATCTTATGATGTTTCTTTTTCTGTGTGACTTATTTCACTTAGAATCATCGTACCTGAATCCACTCATTATGCTGCTACGGGCCTGATGACATAGATTTCATTGCTGAGTGATATTGCATTGTACGTAAGTACCACAACATCTTTATCCAGTTTTCGCTTTCTGTGATATTGAACTTGTACTGTAAACGAGGTTCTTGTAAACAGAGCCGTCCCAAACTTTGGGGTGGCTTTGTCTTTTTGATTTTAATTTCCCTAAGCTGTAGGACAATAAGTGGAAGTGCCCTAGGCTCTGTTGCTTTGTTTTTTGGATGTTTCAGGAAAGACCATACACTTCTCCAGAGTGGCTGTTGGCAATTTACATCCCGCCCATCAGCATAACAAGGCTCCCAGTTCTCCATGGCCTGTCCTGCCTTTCTGGATTTTACACTATTTTCAGATGGCCCTTTTGACCGGGGGGAAGTGAGACTTCATTGTAGTGCAGATTTCCTTTGCAAGCTTGCTTGGTTGGCCAAAAAGGGCATATGTGTTTTTTCCTGAATATATTCAGGAAAAAACGCATATGCCCTTTTTGGCCAAGTGCATCATTGTGGACGTTCTGCCTCTTTTCCTATGCTTTACATGCAATTCCAGTCTACCTCCTGAAATCGGTTTCCTCCAATTCTGCTCCGCTTTCAATCCTCTTGGCAGCCTTACTTCAATATATTTTTGGACGATAGCTGTCATTTATAACTCTGCAGGTTTGTGAATGACAGTGCCCCTGAGCTCCTTTCTTCAACTCACTTTCTTGTGAGCTGGCCACAACACCGCAGGATTGCTTCAGGCCCTAGTGTGTTTCCGGCATGGCACGCTGAGCCTTTGGTTAACTCCTCTTCCTGTTGGGAAATGAGAGTTAAATTTGCCCGTCCAGACACCTCCAGCTAGTCTCTCATTGGTTCTCCCTATTCCTGTTCATTTTCCGCAGAAATTGCAAACTGGGCCAAACAGGAGGTTAAAGGCACTGACTCTCCAAGTGGGGAGAGTGTTAGTAAAGCGTCTGAAATGTTGCACCTGAGTACCAGGGGACGAAAACTGAGACACATTTGGAAACGTTTCCCAATCACATGGTGGATCATACTCTGGTTTCCACATGCATGTATTAGCTGAAGGAAGAATCCCTTAAACCTGGAGAGTTGAGACCCATGGAATCGGTACCATGCAATATGACTTCAAAGGGTCTGCATTTGCTCACCGAACCTCACCAATCCTATCACTGCTGCGTTTGTGCCGCTGTACACACGCTTGATTCTCTTTCGGAGACATATAAATCCATAGGTTTTAAGATTCTTACTAGTCAGGTATATTCTTAGGCGTTTAATATGGGGTGTTGAGTCCACTTCGTTGAGCAAGGAGTAGCTCTTGTCTATTACATATTTGGCTTATGGAACGGTATCTGTGCTCATTTCAATCTCTGGTTTTATGCAGCACACCAACTCACCTTTCCCCTTAAGCAAGCATAAGTTGGTTTTCTACATTTGAGACCCTGTTCTGTTTGTAATTCAGTTCCTGTGTAACCAAGCTTACATTCCGTATAGTAGTGATATCTTATGATGTTTCTTTTTCTGTGTGACTTATTTCACTTCGAATCATCGTACCTGAATCCACTCATTATGCTGCTACGGGCCTGATGACATAGATTTCATTGCTGAGTGATATTGCATTCTACGTAAGTACCACATCTTCTTTATCCATTTTTCGCTTTCTGTGATATTGAACTTGTACCGTAAACGAGGTTCTTGTAAACAGAGCCGTCCCACACTTTGGGGTGGCTGTGTCCATTTGATTTTAATTTCCCTAAGCTATAGGACCAGAAGTGGAAGTGCCCTAGGCTCTGTTGCTTTGCTTTTGGATGTTTCAGGAAACACCATACACTTCTCCATAGTGGCTGTTAGCAAGTTACATCCCGCACATCAGCATAACAAGTCTCCCAGTTCTCCATGGCCTGTCCTGCCTTTCTGGATTTTTCAGTTTTTTCAGATGGTCCTTTTGACTGGGGGGCAGTGAGACTTCATTGTAGTGCAGATTTCCTTTGCAAGCTTGCTTGGTTGGCCAAAAAGGGCGTATGCGTTTTTTCCTGAATATATTCAGGAAAAAACACATACGCCCTTTTTGGCCAAGTGCATCATTGTGGACGTTCTGCCTCTTTTCCTATGCTTTACATGCAATTCCAGTCTACCTCCTGAAATCGGTTTCCTGCAATTCTGGCCCACTTTCAAGTCCTCTTGGCAGCCTTATTTCAATATATTTTTGGACGATAGCTGTCACTTATAACTCTGCAGGTTTGTGAATGACAGTGCCCCTGAGCTCCTTTCTTCAATTCGCTTTCTTCTGAGCTGGCCGCAACACCACAGGATTGCTTCAGGCCCTAGTGTGGTTCCGGCATGGCACGCTGAGCCTTTGGTTAATTCCTTTTCCTGTTGGGAAATGAGAGTTAAATTTGCTCGTCCAGACACCTCCAGCTAGTCTCTCATTGGTTCTCCCTATTCCTGTTCATTTTCCGCAGAAATTGCAAACTGGGCCAAACAGGAGGTTAAAGGCACTGACTCTCCAAGTGGGGAGAGTGTTAGGAAAGCGTCTGGAATGTTGTACCCGAGTACCAGGGGATGAAAACTGAGACACATTTGAACTCGTTTCCCGATCACACGGTGGATCATACTCTGGGTTCCACATGCATGTTTTAGCTGAAGGAAGAATCCCTTAAACCTGGAGAGTTGAGACCCATGGAATGGGTACCATGCAATATGACTTCAAAGGGTCTGCATTTGCTCACCGAACCTCACCAATCCTATCACTGCTGCATTTATGCCGCTGTACACATGCTTGATTCTCTTTTGGAGACATATAAATCCATAGATTTTAAGATTCTTACTAGTCATGTATATTCTTAGGCGTTTAATATGGGGTGTTGAGTCCACTTCATTGAGCCAGGAGTAGCTCTTGTCTATTACATATTTGGCTTAAGGAACTTTATCTGTGCTCATTTCAATCTCTGGTTTTATGCAGCACCCCAACTCACCTTTCCCCTAAAGCAAGCATAAGTTGGTTTTCTAAATTTGAGACCCTCTTCTGTTTTGTAATCCAGTTCCTGTGTAGCCAAGTTTACATTCCGTGTAGTAGTGATATATTATGATGTTTCTTTTTCTGTGTGACTTATTTCAGTTAGAATCATCATACCTGAATCCACTCATTATGCTGCTAGGGGCCTGATGACATAGATTTCATTGCTGAGTGATATTGCATTGTGCGTAAGTACCACAACTTCTTTATCCATTTTTCACTTTCTGCGATATTGAACTTGTACCGTAAACGAGGTTCTTGTAAACAGAGCCATCCCAAACTTTGGGGTAGCTGTGTCTTTTCGATTTTAATTTCCCTAAGCTATAGGACCATAAGTGGAAGTGCCCTAGGCTCTGTTGCTTTGTTTTTTAGATGTTTCAGGAAACACCATACACTTCTCCAGAGTGGCTGTTGGCAATTTACATCCCACCCATCAGCATAACAAGGCTCCCAGTTCTCCATGGCCTGTCCTGCCTTTCTGGATTTTGCACTTTTTTCAGATGGCCCTTTTGACCGGGGGGAAGTGAGACTTCATTGTAGTGCAGATTTCCTTTGCAAGCTTGCTTGGTTGGCCAAAAAGGGCGTATGCGTTTTTTCCTGAATATATTCAGGAAAACACGCATACGCCCTTTTTGGCCAAGTGCATCATTGTGGACGTTCTGCCTCTTTTCCTATGCTTTACATGCAATTCCAGTCTACCTCCTGAAATCGGTTTCCTGCAATTCTGCTCCGCTTTCAATCCTCTTGGCAGCCTTACTTCAATATATTTTTGGACGATAGCTGTCATTTATAACTCTGCAGGTTTGTGAATGACAGTGCCCCTTAGCTCCTTTCTTCAACTCACTTTCTTGTGAGCTGGCCGCAACACCGCAGGATTGCTTCAGGCCCTAGTGTGGTTCCGGCATGGCACGCTGAGCCTTTGGTTAACTCCTCTTCCTGTTGGGAAATGAGAGTTAAATTTGCCCGTCCAGACACCTCCAGCTAGTCTCTCATTGGTTCTCCCTATTCCTGTTCATTTTCCGCAGAAATTGCAAACTGGGCCAAACAGGAGGTTAAAGGCACTGACTCTCCAAGTGGGGAGAGTGTTAGTAAAGCGTCTGAAATGTTGCACCTGAGTACCAGGGGACGAAAACTGAGACACATTTGGAAACGTTTCCCAATCACATGGTGGATCATACTCTGGTTTCCACATGCATGTATTAGCTGAAGGAAGAATCCCTTAAACCTGGAGAGTTGAGACCCATGGAATCGGTACCATGCAATATGACTTCAAAGGGTCTGCATTTGCTCACCGAACCTCACCAATCCTATCACTGCTGCGTTTGTGCCGCTGTACACACGCTTGATTCTCTTTCGGAGACATATAAATCCATAGGTTTTAAGATTCTTACTAGTCAGGTATATTCTTAGGCGTTTAATATGGGGTGTTGAGTCCACTTCGTTGAGCAAGGAGTAGCTCTTGTCTATTACATATTTGGCTTATGGAACGGTATCTGTGCTCATTTCAATCTCTGGTTTTATGCAGCACACCAACTCACCTTTCCCCTTAAGCAAGCATAAGTTGGTTTTCTACATTTGAGACCCTGTTCTGTTTGTAATTCAGTTCCTGTGTAACCAAGCTTACATTCCGTATAGTAGTGATATCTTATGATGTTTCTTTTTCTGTGTGACTTATTTCACTTCGAATCATCGTACCTGAATCCACTCATTATGCTGCTACGGGCCTGATGACATAGATTTCATTGCTGAGTGATATTGCATTCTACGTAAGTACCACATCTTCTTTATCCATTTTTCGCTTTCTGTGATATTGAACTTGTACCGTAAACGAGGTTCTTGTAAACAGAGCCGTCCCACACTTTGGGGTGGCTGTGTCCATTTGATTTTAATTTCCCTAAGCTATAGGACCAGAAGTGGAAGTGCCCTAGGCTCTGTTGCTTTGCTTTTGGATGTTTCAGGAAACACCATACACTTCTCCATAGTGGCTGTTAGCAAGTTACATCCCGCACATCAGCATAACAAGTCTCCCAGTTCTCCATGGCCTGTCCTGCCTTTCTGGATTTTTCAGTTTTTTCAGATGGTCCTTTTGACTGGGGGGCAGTGAGACTTCATTGTAGTGCAGATTTCCTTTGCAAGCTTGCTTGGTTGGCCAAAAAGGGCGTATGCGTTTTTTCCTGAATATATTCAGGAAAAAACACATACGCCCTTTTTGGCCAAGTGCATCATTGTGGACGTTCTGCCTCTTTTCCTATGCTTTACATGCAATTCCAGTCTACCTCCTGAAATCGGTTTCCTGCAATTCTGGCCCACTTTCAAGTCCTCTTGGCAGCCTTATTTCAATATATTTTTGGACGATAGCTGTCACTTATAACTCTGCAGGTTTGTGAATGACAGTGCCCCTGAGCTCCTTTCTTCAATTCGCTTTCTTCTGAGCTGGCCGCAACACCACAGGATTGCTTCAGGCCCTAGTGTGGTTCCGGCATGGCACGCTGAGCCTTTGGTTAATTCCTCTTCCTGTTGGGAAATGAGAGTTAAATTTGCTCGTCCAGACACCTCCAGCTAGTCTCTCATTGGTTCTCCCTATTCCTGTTCATTTTCCGCAGAAATTGCAAACTGGGCCAAACAGGAGGTTAAAGGCACTGACTCTCCAAGTGGGGAGAGTGTTAGGAAAGCGTCTGGAATGTTGTACCCGAGTACCAGGGGATGAAAACTGAGACACATTTGAACTCGTTTCCCGATCACACGGTGGATCATACTCTGGGTTCCACATGCATGTTTTAGCTGAAGGAAGAATCCCTTAAACCTGGAGAGTTGAGACCCATGGAATGGGTACCATGCAATATGACTTCAAAGGGTCTGCATTTGCTCACCGAACCTCACCAATCCTATCACTGCTGCATTTATGCCGCTGTACACATGCTTGATTCTCTTTTGGAGACATATAAATCCATAGATTTTAAGATTCTTACTAGTCATGTATATTCTTAGGCGTTTAATATGGGGTGTTGAGTCCACTTCATTGAGCCAGGAGTAGCTCTTGTCTATTACATATTTGGCTTAAGGAACTTTATCTGTGCTCATTTCAATCTCTGGTTTTATGCAGCACCCCAACTCACCTTTCCCCTAAAGCAAGCATAAGTTGGTTTTCTAAATTTGAGACCCTCTTCTGTTTTGTAATCCAGTTCCTGTGTAGCCAAGTTTACATTCCGTGTAGTAGTGATATATTATGATGTTTCTTTTTCTGTGTGACTTATTTCAGTTAGAATCATCATACCTGAATCCACTCATTATGCTGCTAGGGGCCTGATGACATAGATTTCATTGCTGAGTGATATTGCATTGTGCGTAAGTACCACAACTTCTTTATCCATTTTTCACTTTCTGCGATATTGAACTTGTACCGTAAACGAGGTTCTTGTAAACAGAGCCATCCCAAACTTTGGGGTAGCTGTGTCTTTTCGATTTTAATTTCCCTAAGCTATAGGACCATAAGTGGAAGTGCCCTAGGCTCTGTTGCTTTGTTTTTTAGATGTTTCAGGAAACACCATACACTTCTCCAGAGTGGCTGTTGGCAATTTACATCCCACCCATCAGCATAACAAGGCTCCCAGTTCTCCATGGCCTGTCCTGCCTTTCTGGATTTTGCACTTTTTTCAGATGGCCCTTTTGACCGGGGGGAAGTGAGACTTCATTGTAGTGTAGATTTCCTTTGCAAGCTTGCTTGGTTGGCCAAAAAGTGCGTATGCGTTTTTTGCTGAATATATTCAGGAAAAAACGCATACGCCCTTTTTGGCCAAGTGCATGATTGTCAATGTTCTGAGTCTTTTCATATGTTTTCAATGCAATTCCAGTCTACCTCCTGAAATCGGTTTCCTGCAATTCTGCCTTGCTGTCAGTGCCTCTTCATAGCCTTACCTCAATATACTTTTGGAAAATAGTTGGCCTTTATACCTCTGCAGGTTTTTGAATTGCAGTGGCCCTTAGCTCCATTTTTCAGCTCTTATTTTTGTGATCTTGCCTCATAACCTCAGTATTCCTTCAGGCCCTATTTTTCTTCTGGGATGCCTTGTTGTGCCTTTGGTTAATTCTTCTTACTGATGTGAAATTAGAGTGACATGTGCCCATTGAAACCGCTACAGCTAGTTTCTCACTTGTTCCCCCTATTCCCATTCATCCTCCGCACAAACTGCAGACTGTGCGATACCGGAACTTAAAGGCATTGACTCTCCATGTGGGGTTGTTGTTAGTAAAGCGGCTGGAATGTCGATCCGGAGCCCCAAGAGAGGAACAATGAGGTGCGTTTTAGAAACCTTTCCCGATCATATGGTATACCAGTCGCTGGGTTTCCCAAGCGTGGTTTAGCTGTAGGAAGATTCCCTTCAACCTGCAGTGTTGGGACCCTTGGAATGAGTAGCATGAAGTATTGCATTAAACTTTCGGCAGTTGCTCACCAAAGCTCACCAATCCTCTCAGCCCCAAGTGTCCAGCCTTATGTCTTATCCAGCTGTGGGTTTATATGTGGTCAATCCAGGTTGCATCACAGCCCCTGAGGGAATATTGTAAGAATTTTTCTCTCTTTGATTGTTTCTGCGTTTTGTTTTTAAAATTTATTTCTATAATGGGGTTTAGCTCATTTTCACTGCTGTGTTTGTGCTGCTCTGCACACACTTGATTCCCTTATGAAGATATATCAATACATGGGTTTTAAGATTCTTATTACTCAGATATATTTCTGTGTAGTGTATAGGGTGTGTTGAGGCCAGTTCATTGAGCAAGGTGTAGATCTTGTCTAATACCTATTTGGTTTATTGAACGGTATCTGTGCTAATTTCAAACTCTGGTTTTATGCATCACCCCACCTCTCCTTTCCCCTTAAGCTGACATAAGTGTGTTTTCTAAATGTGAGACACTGTTCTGTTCTGTAATTCATTTCTTGTGCAGCCATATTTACCCTCCCTCTATAAGTGATATCTTATGATATGTTTCTTTTTCTGTTTGACTTATTTCAAGTAGTATTATCGGACCTAAATCCACTCTTTATCCTTCTACTAGCCTTATTACATTGATTTCATGGTGAAGAGATATTCCATTGTACATAAGTACCACATCTTCTTTATCCATTGTTCTCTTTCCTGGGATATTTAAAGTGTACTGAAGTTGAGGTTCTTGTAAACAGAGTAGCCCTAAACTGTGGTGTGCTTGTGTCTTGTTGATTTTTAGACTTCCCTAGATATACTCCCATGATTGGAAGTGTCCTATGCTCTGTAGCTCTGTTTTTTAGATGATTTAGGAACCACCATACACTTCTCCAGAGTGGCTCTTGGCAGTTCACACACTGCCCATCAGCGTATAAAGGCTCCCTGTTCTCCATGGCCTGTCCTGCATTTCTGGTTTTTACAATTTTTTAGGATGGCCCTTTTGACCGGTGGGAAATGAGACTTCTTTGTTGTGCACATTTGCATTGCTTGCTTGCTTCATTGCCCAGAAAGTGCGTATGCGTTTTTTCCTGGATATAATCAGGAAAAAACGCATACGCCCTTTTGGGCCAACTGCATCATTGTCGAAATTCTGCCGCTTTTCATGTGCTTTAAAGACGAGTCCAATCTATCTCTTGAAATCTGTTTCTTGCAATTCTGTCTTGCATTCAGATCCTCTTCTTTGCCTTACCTCAACATATTTTTGGACGTTAGTTTTCATTTATAACTCTGCAGGTTTGTGAATTGCAGTGACCCTGAGCTCCATTTTTTAAGTTGCTCTTTTGTGAGCTGGCCTCAAAGCCGCAGGATTGCTTCAGGCCCTATTTTGCCTCCGGTGAGGTGGGCTGAGCCTTTTTTCAATTCTTATTCTTAATGGGAAATTAGAGTGATATGTGCCCGTCCAAACCCCTACAACTATTCTCTCATTGGTTCCCCCTCTTCCCGTTCATCCTCCTCACAATTTGCAAAATGTGTGAAACAGAAGTTTAAATGTGCTGATTCTCCAAGTGGGGAGATTCTAAGTAACGTGGCTGGAATGGTGAACAGGAGCACCAGGAGAGGATAAATGAGCTGCATTTTAGACACATCTCCCGATCACATGGTGTACAGTCCTCTGGGTTTTCCATGCATGTTTTAGCTGTAGGAAGATTCCTTGAACCTGCAGATTTGGGACCCATTGAATGGGTACCAGGTAGTATTACTTTAAAGGGTGTGCATTTCCTCACCCAACCTCACATTTCTCTTAGCGCGAACAGTTTCCAGCCTTATGTCTCATCCTGCTGTGGGTCTAGACGTGTTCAATCCATGTTGCATCACCGTCCCTGAGGAAAAGTTGTAAGAGGTTTTCTCTGTCGTTTATTTTTTTCAATTTATTACTATATTGGTTACAGCTGATTTTCAAAGCTCTGTTTCTTGCTGCTGTACATCCACTTGATTCACGTACAGAGAGACATCAATAAATTCTTTTTCAGATTCTTACCAGTCGTATATATTCTTTTCCGGTGACTTGAGTGTGCTGAGTGCAGTTCTTTTAGCTACCGTGTAGGCCTTGTTGATTATCAGTTTGGTATTTGGAATGGTATCTTTGCTAATTTCAACCTCCTGGATGATGCCTCACCCCTCCCCACCTTTCCCGTTTAGCAGCCTTACGCGTTTTCTACATATTTGACTATGTTTTTGTTTTGTAATTTATTTCATGTGTAGCCATTTTGGATTCCACCTTTAAGTGATATCTTATGATATGTGTCTTTTTCTTTTTGAATTATGTCACTTAGAATGATCATACGTAACTCCTCCGGAGTTGTTACAACTGGCCATATTTCATTGATTTCCAGGCTGAATAATATTCCACTCTACCTAAGTACCACATCTCTATCCATTTTTTCTCTCCAGAGACATTTAAGTTATATCCTAGTCGAGGATCTTTTAAACAGAGAGGGGGTAAACATTGGGGTGCCTGTGTCCTCTCGATTTTTGTTTCTCCCAAGATATACGCCCATGAGTGCAAGTGCCCTATGCTCTGTAGCTCATTTTTTAGATGCTTTAGTAAACACAATACACTTCTCCAGAATGGCCGTTGGCAATATACATTTCCACTATAAGTCTCACAGGGCTCCCTCTTCTCCTTGCCCTGTCCTGCATTTCTGTTGTTTACGCTTTATGAGGATGGCTCTTCTGACTGATGCGAAGTGATATCTTTTGTAGTATTGACTTCCAGTGCCCACCTGTTTGGTTGGCTAAAAAAGTGTATGCCCTTTTCTTGAATATATACAGAAAAAAACGCATACACCCTTTTTGGCCAACTGCAATGTTGGCAATGTTCAGCTCCTTTTCTTGTGCTTAATGGCGAGTCCTTTCTACCTCCTCAAATCCCTCTCCTGCCATTCTCCCTTGCTTACAAGTCCTTTTCTCTGACTTTCCTCAAGACATTTTTTAGTGATGGATATTTTCAACTCTGCAGTTTTGTGAATTTTACTGCCCCTGAGTTCCATTGTTCAACTTGCGTTTATGGGAACTGGCCACAAAGCAGCGGGATTTCCTCAAGCCCTATACTGTTTCCATGGGCAACCCTAGCCTTTGGTCAATTCGTCTTCCTGATTGGAAATTAGAGTGACATGTGCCTGTCTGAACACCTAGGACTTGTCTCTCATTGTTCCTCATCCTTCTGCTTCATCCTCTGGACAAATTCCAAACTGTACGCAACAGGATGTTGACAGTGCTGACATCTCCAAGTGGGGAGACTGTTAGTAAAGACGCTGGAGGGGTGAACCCGAGCACCAGGAGATGAGGAGAAGAGATGCCTTTTCCAAACTCTTCCCGATCAGACGGTATACCATCCTCTGTGTGTGACAGACATGTTTTAGCAGTAGGAAGAGTCCCATTCATGTAAGGAGAACACCAGGGCTTTTTCAAAATCAGTGTCTCCCCGAAACCCAAACTGGGGAATTTTTTAAGCTACGGCTACACATATGTTCATTAAGGGCCTTGGGAAGTAGGCAGAGTCCAAACTTTAGATGATTGAAGTCTTCAGGGTCAGAAGCACTCACCACCGGCTTCCCTTAGGTTACACTTTAACTGTCATTGATAGATGATGTCAATAAAAATATCTATTCTTTTTCAGATTATTTCCCCTTATAAGTTATTGCAACATGTTGAGTGTAGTTCCCTGTGCTATACAGTAGTTCCTTGTTGATGATCTATTTTATACATAGCAGTGTGTATGTGTTAATCCCAAACTGTTAATTTATCCCTCCTCCCACCTTTCCCCTTTGGTAATAATAAATTATAAGATTTTATACTTCTCAGAAATGGGGGAGCTGAAAGAGAGGTATCATTTTCAATGGAAAAGCATTTAAAACAAGTTTGAAGCTTTAACCAAGATTATTAGATGTACATCCTTGGAAAGAAATCACTTCGTTTCTCTAATATTGACCTGACAAATAAGACAAACCTTTTCACTGAACCTGCTTATAATAAAGTGATGGAAATATCAAATGGAAGTGTTAGAAACATCTTATTTTACCCGAGCCTTATACACTGTTCTATGTTAACTACAGTTTGGCTCACACATCTGTTCATTGAAGTTACAATAGTCTCAATTTCTGTTACTGATCCTCCAGAGTGGACCCCAACAAGTGTCCCCCTGCCCAGTGTCATTGGGGCCAACAGATCGAGACTGAGTTTGGTTCACAAGCAAAGGAAACTTTATATTTTGATCAGAGAATGGAGAGGTGAGAGCATGCACTACCCCGTGGGCTGTGGGCTGGGCTGCTGTGTAGAGATCCTGTCAGAGTCAGTGGGAGGGAAGGGACAGAGCTTTCAAGGGCTGGGTTGGCTGCAGCTCAGGCTCTATATCGCGGAGTCTGCACTGGGCCCCAGCAGCTTAGGTGTCGACCCAGCCATTCTGCACTAGGAAATCTGGTCTGAAGTGCCGGGTGTGGAACCTCTGCATGTGGGACCCTAGGAGCACGTGAAATTAGACAAAGCACAAAGGATAAAAAAGGTTAGACTTGACTTTATTGCCCAGATTCTATTTTTATCTCCCAGGGATTTTTAATGGGCTTTGCTGGGGACAAACCCCTCCTCTGCCTTTCGTCCCGTTCCTCATTCTTGGAGTTCTGAGGGTGCAGACCCTTCTTCTGTAACTGCTGAGTGCTGAGTTGGGAGCCCTCATACCCAGGGGCGAGGGTCAGAACTTCTCCCCAGCAGCCCCCAGATGACGTTGATTGTCCCCAGGACCCCTGCCTCCTTGCTCGTCTGCCTGAGCACCAGCATTGGAAGTGTTATAGATTCTAATGACCTTTAAGGGTCCAGGAAAGAGATGTGCAGAGACGCTGTGGGGGCCAGTTTCACCCCACCCCACATTTGTTCGGCCACCTTAGGCTGACCGTTTCTGCCAGCCTAGATGCTCTGACCAGTAGTCTGTGCTTTCTTCAATTAGGCCCCTGAATTAACGTACAAACAGCACCAGGTGTCAGAGCCCTGCCCGCTCAACTCCCAGACAGTCCAGGGTCAGTGGTGATCAAGGACCATGATGGCCACTGAGTCAACAGCCTTTTGAAGTAAACAGGAGTCCAGCCGGTCTTATTGGCCACCATCATCACGGTGTCTGTAGGCTTTTCTATGGTGACAGTGTGATATACGGTTCCCCCGCCAAGATTATTAGCTCCCCTCTGGGTGCAGTAAGTCCTGCAAGCAGTAGTCTACTCTTTTGGGACACACTCTTGTTGTTTTATGAGAGAAAATCCAGGTCAAGTGATGTTCACACGAGTCGTCATGGTGCCCTGTTGCCCCCAGTTATCTCTCTGGATGTTGGAGTCGGAGGGCCTCCTCACTCGAGGTCGGTGTGCCCACGGAGCGAACCCTGCAACTTCAGGGCATGGTTGGTGGTTAGGATCACCACGTGGGGTCCTTTTCCCTTAGGAGGGAGGTGGCCTTTTGGGCTGCTGATTTCCAGGTTTTTAGATACCGCCAGTATCTTGGCCAGATGTGGCAGTGGGCCAAGCCCCTTGGTGACCGTAGTTTATCCTACCTGGATGGCATTCTTGCATTGTTCCATTTCAAGTGGTCCCAGTTTTTGCACTAATTCTCCAATGGCGATTCACCTTTCACTGGGAATGTAAAGGTCAAAAGGTTTAGCTCAATTAGGGAGTTCCAGGGCAAGGGTCTGAATTGACTGCTCTTTCCATTCTTGAAAGGCCACTTCTGGATTCTATTCAAAAGGATCATCATCTTTTCCTTTCAGTGTTTCATATAGAGGCCCAGCTAGTAGACTGTAGTTAGGGATCCAGAAGCAGCAAACCCTGGCCTCCCCAGGAACCCCTAAGCTGTCTTCTAGTTTTAGAAAGGGGTAAGGCTGCAAATGGTTTCTTCCCTTTCCTGGGATGGGCTTCTCCGACCTTCTGTGAGAATGAAGCCCAGGCAGGTCACCGCAGTCTGTGATATTTGAGCTTTTTCTTGGACAACTTCTATCCTTTATTGGCTTGGTAGTTCAGAGGCCTCCTTAGTAGGGCTGGCGATCAGAATGTCGTCTGCATATTGAAGGAGGGTTTCCTTTTCCAGAGGTAGAACTTTTAGGTCTTTACCGAAGCTTTCCCCAAAGACGGTGTGGGAATTTTTGAACCCTTGGGGCAAGATGGCCCGGAAGTATTGTTTTAGTTGTATGTTGAGTCCTGCCACTCACAAGCCAAAATTTCTTGTGACTCTGGGACTAATGGAATACAAAAGAAGGCATCATTGAAGACTAATACAGAATACCATGTCCTGGTGGTTGGTAGAATGACCAGCAGGGTGTAGGAATTAGGAGCAACTGGAGGTATATCCTCGGTGGCTTCACTGACTGTCCTGACATCCTTTACCAGGTCCCCAGCAGCCCATGGGGCTCTCGTGGTCAGACCAATCCCAGGATACGGAGCTACCCTTGCAGGTACCGTGGCAGGGCTGGTCACACAGGAACCATGCACATAGCCCTCATTGCAGAGCACCCCCAGCTCACCTGTCTCTCAGAGCTGACACAGAGCACCTCAGAGCAGGACTTGAACTAACAAACAGCAGCTCTGACAGGTCTGTGACCCTGGGCATCACTCTGTGCGGCCTCCCTCCACCTGGTCTTCCAGAGACTTCCACTGCACCCGGGGCACCAGGCCTCTGTCTCCAACCACCACCCGCCCCTCCTCTCCCTGACTCCTGGGTTCCTCTCATTAGGAGAGGGTTTTCTTGAAGTTGTCTCCCACTCATGGGCCAGATAAAATGATTAGAAAACAAGCCAAAGCTGCAGCCCCTTGTCTCTCCTGACTCTCAGGAGCCCATACCTGTTCCTTGGACCTGGCCGGTTCAGCAAGTTCCATTTTCTGCAACTGTGAGCCCCTGAGGGGTGATGATTGGCTTACCTGGGCAGCCTTACCATGCTTGCCAGCCCTCCCCAGGTGTGCCTGGGTTGAGATCAATATAAATACCACTCCAGGCAGCAAGAGCCCCTGCAGCTGTGCCTGAAGCCATTTTCTCTGCCCTGTCAGCAGTCTCGGGGCTGGGCTGGTGGGAGGGAGTGAGAGGCCACGGCTTTGTGGGTGGCCCAGTGTGAGTGGGGCTCTGCTGGACTTTCTGCAGCAGTTGCCAGGCTGCCACCTGCTAAAGAAGAGGATGTGTCACCCATACCTGCTGCTGGAATTTCTCCCTGGGCAGAGGTGAGGAAGGAAAAAAGCAGTGGGGGCAGGGACAGGACGGGTATCTCAGGCAGGGAAATGGAAATCTTCCAGAAGAGCACCCAGGGCCAGGACCATTCTGGCTGGCCTGCAGGCACCAAGTCGGCTGGCATGCTGTCACTCGTGTGGCTCCATGGCCCTTCCTCTAGGCTTTCAAGTCCTTGTACATATTCAGGTGTTTTACCTGGGTAGGTTGGGAACAGTTCAGCAGCAGCTGGCCTGGGGCTCATCTCACGTTTACTCACAGATGTCTCGGCACGGTCCCCCAGGCTTGTAATGAGGACACTCCTTGCGGGGGGGCTGCTGGCTGCATGCGAGACGATTCCCCACCTCTGACCAACTTCAGAATTGTCTACCACTGGAGCAAGTGCCCTGATAGGGTTTTCATCTGTATAACTGTTGGGTTCTGTTTTGTTTTTTTCTTTTTTGTTTCAAGGTAGGTTTTATTCCTCTTTTTTGTACTTATGGATGTAAGCATGGAAATAATTCATTCATATAAATACATGTATGTGAAGGGAATAACTTTTTTCCATTTTTTAGAAAATTTTATTTTTCATTTTATTTTATTTATTTTTTTACAGCAGGTTCTTATTGGTTATCTATTTTATACATATAAATGTATACATGTCAATCCCAATCTCCCAACTCCTCCCACCGCCACCCCCCCCATGGCTTTCCCCTCTTTGTGTCCATATATTTGTTCTCTACATCTGTGTCTCTATTTCTTCCCTTCAAACCAGTTCATCTGTACCATTTTTCTAGGTTCCACATATATGCGTTAATATACAATATTTGTTTTTCTCTTTCTGACTTACTTCACTCTGTATGACAGTCTCTAGATCCATCGACGTCTCTACAAATGACCCAATATCATTCCTTTTTATGGCTAATAGTCCATTTTATATATGTACCACATCTTTATCCATTCGTCTGTCTGTGGGCATTTAGGTTGCTTCCATTACCTGGCTATTGTAAATAGTGCTGCAATGAACATTGTGGTGAATGTGTCTTTTTGATTTATGGTTTTCTCTGGGTATATGCCCAGTAGTGGGTTGCTGGATCATATGGTAATTCTATTTTTAGTTTTTTAAGGAACCTCCATACTGTTCTCCATAGTGACTATCAATTTACATTCCCACCAATCGTGGAAGAGGGTTCCTTTTCTCCACACCCTCTCCAGCATTTGTTGTTTGTAGATTTTCTGATGATGCCCATTCTAACAGGTGTGAGGTGATACCTCATTGTAGTTTTGATTTGCATTTCTCTAATAATTAGTGAGGTAGAGCAGCTTTTCATGTGCTCCTTGGCCATCTCTATGTCTTCTTGGAAGAAATGTCTATTTAGATCTTCTGCCCATTTTTGTATTGGGTTGTTTGTTTTTTTAATATTGAGCTGCATGAGCTGTTTATATATATTGGAGACTAATCCTTTGTCCATTGATTCAGTTGCAAATATATTCTCCCATTCTGAGGGTTGTCTTTTTGTGTTTGTAGTTTCCATTGCTTTGCAGAAGCTTTTACGTTTCATTAGGTCCCATTTGTTTAGTTTTCTTTTTTATGTCATTACTCTAAGAGGTGGATCAAAAAAGATCTTGCTGTGATTTATGTTAGAGTATTCTTCCTATGTTTTCCTCTAAGAGTTTTATACTGTCCGGTCTTACATTAAGGTCTCTAATCCATTTTGAATTTATTTTTGTGTATGGTGTTAGGGGGTGTTCTAATTTCATTCTTTTACATGTAGCTGTCCATTTTTCCCAGCACCACTGATTGAAGACACTGTCTTTTCTCCATTGTATAGTCTTGCCTACTTTGTCATAGATTAGTTGACCATAGGTGTGTAGGTTTATCTCTGGGCTTCTTTCTTTTTTATTTTCCTTTTACACCTTTATTGGAGTATAATTGCTTTACAATGGAGTGTTAGTTTCTGCTGTATAACAAAGTGAATCAATTATACATATACATATATCACCATATCCCCTCCCTCTTACATCTCCCTCCCACCCTCCACATCCCACCCCTTTAGGTGGTCGCAAAGCACCGAGCTGATCTCCCTGTGCTATGTGGCTGCTTCCCAGTAGCTATCGATGTTACATTTGGTAATGTATATATGTCCATGGCACTCTCTCACTTCGTCCCAGCTTACCCTTCCCCCTCCCCGTGTCCTCAAGTCCTTTCTCTATGTCTGTGTCCTTAATCCTGTCCTGCCCCTAGGTTCTTCATAAACCTTTTTCTTTAGATTCCATATATCTCTGTTAGCACACGGTATTTATTTTTCTCTTTCTGACTTACTTCACTGTGTAGGACAGACTCTAAGTCCATCCCCCTCACTACAAATAACTCAGTTTTGTTTCTTTTTATGGCTGAGTAATATTCCATTTATATATGTGCCAGATATTCTTTATCCATTCATCTGTCGATGGACACTTAGGTTGCTTCCATGTCCTGGCTATTGTAAGTAGAACTGCAATGAACATTGTTGTATATAACTCTTTTTGAATTATGGTTTTCTCAGGGCAAATGCCCAGTAGTTGGATTGCTGGGTCGTATGGTACTTCTATTTTTAGTTTTTTAAGGAACCTCTATACTGTTATCCCTAGTGGGTATAGCAATTTACATTCCCAGCAACAGTGCAAGAACGTTCCCTTTTCTCCAGTAAATGCCTCTCCAGCATTTATTGTTTGTAGATTTTTTGATGATTGCCATTCTGACTGCTGGGAGGTGATACCTCACTGTAGTTTTGATTTGCATTTCTCTAATGATTAGTGATGTTCAGCATCCTTTCATGTGTTTATTGGCAATCTGTATATCTCCTTTGGAGAAATGTCTATTTAGGTCTTCTGCCCATTTTTGGATTGTGTTGTTTGTTTTTGTGATATTGAGCTACACGAGCTGGTTGTAAATTTTGGAGATTAATCTTTTGTCATTTGCTTCATTTGAAAACATTTTCTCCCATTCTGAGGGTTGTATTTTCGTCTTGTTTATGTTTTCCTTTGCTGTGCAAAAGCTTTGAAGTTTCATTAGGTCCCATTTGTTTATTTTTGTTTTTATTTCCACTTCTCTAGGAGGTGGGTCAAAAAGGATCTTGCTGTGATTTATGTCATAGAGTGTTCTGCCTATGTTTTCTTCTAATAATTTTATAGTGTCTGGTCTAACATTTAGATCTCTAATTCATTTTGAGTTTATTTTTGTGTATGGTGTTATGGAGTGTTCTAATTTCATTCTTTCACGTGTAGTTGTCCAGTTTTCCCAGCACCACTTACTGAAGAGACTGTCTTTTCTTCATTGTATATCTTTGCCTCCTTTGTCATAGATGAGTTAGCCATAGGTACATAGGTTTATCTCTGGGCTTTCTATCTTGTTCAATTGATCTATATTTCTGTTTTTGTGCCAGTACCATATAGTCTTGATTAATGTAGCTTTGTAGTATAGTCTGAAGTTAGGAAGTCTGATTCCTCCAGCTCTTTTAATTTCCCTCAAGACTGCTTTGGCTATTCGGGGTCTTTTGTGTCTCCATACAAATTTTAAGATTTTTTTGTTCTAGTTCTGTAGAAAATGCCAGTGGTATTTGATAGGGATTGCATTGAATCTGTAGCTTGCTTTGGGTACTATAGTCATTTTCACAATATTGATTCTTCTAATCCAAGAACATGGTTTATACCTCCATATGTTTATATCATCTTTGATTTCTTTCAGCAGTGTCTTATAGTTTTCTGAGTACAGGTCTTTTACCTCCTTATGTAGGTTCATTCCTCCGTATTTTATTCTTTTTGTTGCAATGGTGAATGAGATTGTTTCCTTAATTTCTCTTTCTGATCTTTCATTGTTAGTGTATAGGAATGCAAGAGATTTCTGTGCATTAATTTTGTATCCTGCAACTTTACCAAATTCATTGATTAGCTCTAGTAGTTTTCTGGTGGCATCTTTAGGATTCACTATGTGTAGTATCGTGTCATTTGCAAACAGTGACAATTTTACTTCTTCTTTTCCAATTTGTATTCCTTTTATTTCTTTTTCTTCTCTGATTACTGTGTCTAGGACTTCCAAAACTATGTTGAGTAATAGTGGTGAGAGTGGACATCCTTGTCTTGTTCCTGATCTTAGAGGAAATGCTTTTAGTTTTTCACTATTGAGAATGATGTTTGCTGTGGGTTTGTCATATACTGCCTTTATTATGTTGAGGTAGATTCCCTCTATGCCCACTTTTTGGAGACTTTTAATCATAAATTGGTGTTGAATTTTGTCGAAAGCTTTTCCTGCATCTATTGGGATGATCATATTTTTATTCTACAATTTGTTAATATGGTGTATCACATTGATTGATTTGTGTATATTGAAGAATTCTTGCATCCCTGGGATAAACCCCACCTGATCATGGTGCATGATCCTTTTAATGTGTTGTTCAATTCTGTTTCCTAGTATTTTGTTGAGGATTTTTACATCTATATTAATCAGTGATATTGGTCTCTAATTTTCTTTTTCTGTAGTATCTTTGTCTGGTTTTGGTATCAGGGTTATGGTGGCCTCATATAATGAGTTCGGGAGTGTTCCTTCCCCTGAAAAGTTCTGAAGAGTTTGAGAAGATTGGGTGTTAGCTCTTGTCTAAATGTTTGATAGAATTCACCTCTGATGCCATCTAGTTCTGGACTTTTGTTTGTTGGAAGATTTTTAATCACACTTTCAATTTCATTACTTGTGATAGGTCTGTTCATATTTTCTATTTCTTCCCGGTTCAGTCTTGGAAGGTTATACCTTTCTAAGAATTTGTCCATTTCTTCCAGGTTGTCCATTTTATTGGCATAGAGTTGCTTGTAGAGGTCTCTTAGGATGCTTTGTATTTCTGTGGTGTCTGTTACAACTTCTCCTTTTTCATTTCTAATTTTATTGATTTGAGTCCTCTCCCTCTTTTACTTGAGTCTGGCTACAGGTTTATCATTTTTGTTTATCTTCTCAAAGAACCAGCTTTTAGTTTTATTGATCTTTGCTATTGTTTTTATTTCATTTATTTCTGCTCTGATCTTTATGATTTCTTTCCTTCTATTAACTTTGGGTTTTGTTCTTCGTTCTCTAGTTCCTTTAGGTGTAGGGTTAGATTGTTTATTTGAGATTTTTCTGGTTTCTTGAGGTAAGCTTTTATTGCTATAAACTTCCCTCTTAGAACTGCTTTTGCTGCATCCCATAGGTTTTCAATCATCGTGTTTTTGTTGTCATTTGTCTCTAGGTAGTTTTTGATTTCCTCTTTTATTTCTTCAGTGATCTCTTGATTATTTAGAAACGTATTGTTTAGCCTCCATGTGTTTGTTTTTTACGTTATTTTCCCTGTAATTGAGTTCTAATCTCATAGCATTGTGGTCGGAACAGCTGCTTGATATGATTTCAGTTTTCTTAAATTTACTGAGGCTTTATTTGTGACCCAAGATGTGATCTATCCCGGAGAATGTTCCGTGTACCATTGAGAAGAACTTGTAGTCTGCTGTTTTTGGATGGAATGTCCTATAAATATCCATTAAATCTATCTGGTCTATTGTGTCATTTAAAGCTTGTGTTTCCTTATTAATTTTCTGTCTGGATGATCTCCATTGGTGTAAGTGAGGTGTTAAAGTCCCTTGCTATTATTGTGTTACTGTTGATTTCCTCTTTTATAGCTGTTAGCAGTTGCCTTATATATTGAGGTGTTCCTGTGTTGGGTACATATATATTTATAATTGTTATATCTTGGATTGATCCCTTGATCATTATGTAGTGTCCTTCCTTGTCTCTTGTAACATTCTTTATTTTAAAATCTATTTTATCTGATATGAGTATTGCTACTCCAGCTTTCTTTTGATTTTCATTTGCATGGAATATATTTTTCCATCCCCTCACTTTCAGTCTGTATGTGTCCCTAGGTCTGAAATGGGTGTCTTGTAGACAGCATATATATGGATCTTGTTTTTGTATCCATTCAGTGAGCCTGTGTCATTTGGTTGGAGCATTTAATCCATTCATGTTTAAGGTAATTATCAATATGTATGTTCCTATTATTATTTTCTTAATTGTTATGGGTTTGTCTTAGTGGGTCCTTTTCTTCTCTTGTGTTTCCCACTTAGAGAAGTTCCTTTAGCATTTGTTGTAGAGCTGGTTTCATGGTGCTGAATTCTCTTAGCTTTTGCTTGTCTGTAAAGCTTTTGATTTCTCCATCAAATCTGAATGAGATACTTGCTGGGTGGAGTACTCTTGGTGGTAGGTTCTTCCCTTTCATCACGTTAAATTTATCATGCCACTCCCTTCTGTAGATTTTCTGTTGAGAAATCAGCTGTTAACCTTATGGGAGTTCCGTTGTATGTTGTCATTTTTCCCTTGTTGCTTTCAATAATTTTTCTTTGTCTTTAATTTTTTCAATTTGATTACTGTGTGTCTCGGCATTTTTCTCTTTTGGTTTATCCTGCCTGGGACTCTCTGCGCTTCGTGGACTTCGGTGGCTATTTCTTTTCCCATGCTAGGGAAGTTTTCAACTATAATCTCTTCAGATATTTTCTCGAGTCCTTTCTCTCTCTGTTCTCCATCTGGGACCCCTATAATGCAAATGTTGTTGCATTTAATGTTGTCCCAGAAGTCTCTTAGGTTGTCTTCATTTATTTTCATTCTTTTTCTTTATTCTGTTCCATGGCAGTGATTTCCACCTTTCTGTCTTCCAGGTCACTTATCCGTTCTTCTGTCACAGTTATTCTGCTACTGATTCCTTCTAGTGTATTTTTCATTTCAGTTATTGTATTGTTCATCTCTGTTTGTTTGTTCTTTAATTCTTCTAGGTGTTTGTTCCTTAATTCTTCTAGGTCTTTGTTAAGCATTTCTTGCATCTTCTCGATCTTTGCCTCCATTATTTTTCTAAGGTCTTGGATCATCTTCACTATCATTATTCTGAATTCTTTTACTGGAAGGTTACCTATCCCCACTTCATTTCGTTGTTTTTCTGAGGATTTATCTTGTTCCTTGATCTGGTATAAAGTCCTCTGCCTTTTCATTTTCTCTATCTTTCTGTGAATGTGGTTTTCCTTCCACAGGCTGCAGAATTGTAGTTCTTCTTGCTTCTGCTGTCTGCTCTCCAGTGATTGAGTCTGTCTGAGAGGCTTGTGCAAGCTTCCTTATGCAAGGGACTGGTGGTGGGTAGAGCTGGGTGTTGCTCTGGTGGGCAGAGCTTTAATCTGCTTGTCTGTGGATTAAATAAAAGTTTAATAAAAAGTTTAATCCGCTTGTCTGCTGATGCATGGGGCTGGGTTCCCTCCCTGTTGGTTGTTTGGACTGAGGCGACCCAGCACTGGAGCCTACCTTGCTCTTGGTGAGGCTAATGGTGGACTCTGGGAGAGTTCACGCCAAGGAGTATTTCCCAGAACTTCTGCTGTCAGTGTCGTTGTCCCCATGGTGAGCCGCAGCCACACCCCACCTCTGCAGGAGACCCTCTAAAACTAGCAGCTAGGTATGATCATTCACCTATGGGGTGACTGCTCCTTCCCCTGGGTCCTGATGTGCACACTACTTTGTGTGTGTCCTCCAAGAGGGGAGTCTCTGTTGAGACTCTGAGTCTCTGAGTGCAGTTGAGACTCTGAGTGGAGTCGTACAGACTCTGGGTCCTGTGAAGCTTCGATGTTTTGTGGTTCTAGAAATCCTATAGGAGACGGTCCACAGCAGGTGAAGCTAATGCTGTCATAGAGGTGGTGAAACCAAAGATCTGCAGTTCCGACTAGAGGTGCTGATGTACAAACAGGACAAAATCATCTCATGTGAATGTAGTTCAGGCATGTTTAAAATGAATGCAGTCATGTTAATGCCTAACATCTTCTATCTTGTGCCTCTCCTCAAGGACCCCCTCCTCAGTTCCTGAGGCTCCTGTAAGTCATGTACAGGGGAATGGAGAGTGGGCTCTGTCCAGTCTGAGCCCTGAGTTACCCTGTGTGTATCTTAAGATACTTTGTATTTCTGTGGTGGCTCTTGTAACATCATCTCTTTCAGCTCTGATTTATTTGGGCCCTCTCTTTTAAAAAAAGTACTACTGTTGTCTTTTATTCTTTACAGAAGTTTAATAAGTGTTTGATCTACTACCCTTACTCTATGTATACTTTTTGCCGTGAGATTTTTACTTTTGTTTGTTTTCTTGTTACTGTCAATAATTAGAATTCTTTTAAGCTACCTTCAACATTGCTTATAAAGCTGCTTTATTAGTGATGACAGAGCTTTAATGGAAGTCGTGTTCTGGTTGTAAACTAGAATGCAATGTGCCAGCAAAAAGTCCCTTAAGTGTATGTCTCATTACTTCTTGTTCTTTTTTTTTTCCTTTTTTCTCTCTTTTTTTTCTTGTTCTTTTTTTAATTTTTATTTTTTATCAGAGCAAATTTGATTGAAATGTTTTGTTTGTTCTAGGTGTGTAAGATGTGGTTCTTTTACACATATACATGTATCTATACTTCTTCAGATCGTTTTCTCATGTAGCTTGTGACACAATGTTGAGTAGTCTTCTCTTGGTATTCCGTAGGTCTTTGGTGATTATATATTTCACATGTGTTTCTATATCTATGTTAACCCCAATATCCTAATATATCCAGTCCTCACACCTTTCCATTTGGTGAACCTTAACTTTGTTTAATGAATCTGTGATTGCCTTTCTCTGTGGAAATATCTTCATTGGTATCAATTTTTAGCTAACACCTATAAGTGATATTATAGGATATGTGTCTTTTGCTGTCTGACTTAGTACAATTTGCCTGATTACCTCTAGAATCATCTACGGTGCTGCAAATGGCATTGTTTCATTTTTTTCCCTAGATAATATTCCATCTGTACATGTACCAGTTCTTCTTTGTCCACTCATCTCTTGATGGACTTTTTGGTTGCCTCCATGTCTTAGCTATTGTAATACTGCTGCACTGCACATTTGCCTGCCTGTGTCTTTCCAATTCTGTCTTCTTATGTTATAGGCCCAAGAGTGGGCCTCCTGTATCATATAGTATCTCAGGGTTTACCGTTTAAATGCACCATGATTCTGTGCTCATTAGTGGCTCTTTCCAGGTTACATCTCACTTAAAGTTGAGGGTATGCATTTCTCCACAACACCTTCAGCATTTATTTACTTATTTATTTTTAACATCTTTATTGAAGTATAATTGCTTTACAATGGTGTGCTAGCTTGTGCTTTACAACAAAATGAATCAGTTATACATATACATATGTTCCCATATCACCTCCCTCTTGCATCTCCCTCCCTCCCACCCTCCCTCCCCTCCAGGCGGTCACAAAGCACCGAGCTGATCTCCCTGTGCCATGCTGCTGCTTCCCACTAGCTATCTACCTTACGTTTGGTAGTGTATATATGTCCATGCCTCTCTCTCCCTTTGTCACAGCTTACCCTTCCCCCTCCCCATATCCTCAAGTCCATTCTCTAGTAGGTCTCTGTCTTTATTCCTGTTTTACCCCTAGGTTCTTCATGACATTTTTTTTTCTTAAATTCCAGGTATATGTGTTAGCATACGGTATTTGTCTCTCTCTTTCTGACTTACTTCACTGTGTATGACAGACTCTAGGTCTATCCACCTCATTACAAATAGCTCAATTTCGTTTCTTTTTATGGCTTCAGCATTTATTGTTTGTAGTTTTCTTGCTGATGGATATTCTGACTGGTGTGAGCTGATACCTCTTTGTGGTTGAATTTGCATATGACTCATAATCCTTTGAAATTGAGCTTTAAGGCATGTCCTTTTTATTTTTCAAACTGTGATTACAGCTTAGCTCTTCAAAGTGTTTTCTAAAGTATGTGTTACATTTTGAAATTTATTGGCCATTACCTCCCTCAAAACAAAACAGGTTTCATTTACAGCCCTGCAGTACTTTTTCACATGAAGTGACCATTAGCACAGGCTTTAAAGCTGCTTTTGCAGGTAACGGCCAGATTGCGGCAGCCTTTCTTTGTTCCCCATGCTGGTACTAGGGAAACAGAGCTTCCGGCCAGTGGTCTTCCTCGGTTATAAATTAGAGTGGAATGTGCCCGGATAAACCCCCAAAGGCTGATGTCTCCTTATTTTTGTTTGTTTTTTAAATTTAATTTATATTTTTATCGGAGTAATATTCCATTGTGTATATGGACCACTTCTTGGTGCATAGCTCTGTTGAGGGACATTTTCGTTGCTTCCAAGTGTTGGCTATATTAAATATTGCTGGAGTGCAAGATTGCCAGCCTGTGACTTTTTGATTCTCATTTTCTCAGGTGATAGGCCCAGCAGTGGGTGTGATTGATTGACTAGTAGCTCAATGTTTACCTTTTCAAAGCACCTCCATTGTGTTTTCATTAGTGGCTCTTACCATGTCTCCCTTAGAACCGAGGGTACGAACTTCTCCCCAATCCCTTCAGCATTTATAGTTTGCAGCATTTTTGCTAATAGCCAATCTGACTGCTGTGACCTGATAAGTTTTTGTAATTTGGGTTTGCATGACTTTAAAAATTCCTAAAATTCATCATTTTCCATGCCTTTTTCCTTTCTGTTAAAAATCAAGTGTGAGTACAATATATCTCTTGAAGCTCTCTTCTTGGAAGGTTGCCCTCTTTTGAATTTTTGGTGGATATTCGACCCCAGGATTTTTTTGGAGGGCAGATGTCATTACAGAACTGCAAGTTTGGTGAATATTTAGTGACCATTAGCACTGGGTTTAAAGCTGCTGTTGTGGGAAACGGCCACAAGGAGGCAGCATTTGTCCTTTCCCAAATCTGAGTACTAGGGCAGCAGAGCCTTTCTGGAAGTCGTGGTCCTAGGTTTTAAGTTAGAATGGAATGTGCCAGGAGGAACGCCCATAAGTTTATGTCTCATTACATCTTGGTTTTTAAAATTTATTTAATCGGGGTAATGATTAGATATTGTTTGTCCAGATGTACACAATCTGGTTCATTTGTACAATATATATGTCTATTCATGTTCAGATCCTCTTCCCATGTAAAATATTACAGTGTTCCGTAGACCTCCCTTGCTATATGGTCTGTCTTTTTGATATATGTTTATTATATGTATTTGTATACGTATGGTAACGTTAATCTTAATTTATCCATTCTGCCCACCTTTTCTTTTAGATAAGCATACTTAATTTCTAAGTCTGTGAGTGTCTTTCTCTGTGGAAATATGTTCATTTGTGTTAGTTATTAGATAACGCCTATAAGTGATATCATAGGATATAGGTCTTTTGCTTTCTGACTTACCTCATATTCTGTGATTATCTCCAAGCTCATCTATGGCACCTCAAATAGCAGTGTTTCATTGTTTTCCATGGCTAATATTCTATTGTGAACGTGGACCACTTCTTCTTCATCCATACATCTGTTGATGGACATTTTGGTGGCTTCACTGTCTTGGCTATTGTGAATAAGGCTGCAGTGCAGCTTTTGCAGCCCGCGTCTTCTCGATTCTGGTCTTCTCAGGTGAGAGGCCCAGTGGTGTGACTGCTGCATCGAATGGTATCTCAACTTTTACTTTTAATCATAGCTCCTTTCTGTTCTCATTATTGGCTCTTACCACGTTACATCTCACCAGCAGCTAGAGGGTACACAGTTCTCTAAAACCCCTTCAGAATTTATTGTTTGTAGACCTTTTGCTGATGGTCAGTCGACTGGTGTGAGTTGAAACCTTTTTGTACATTAGATTTGCATGAGTCTAATAATTCCTGAGGTTGAGCTTTCACCCATTTTCCTTTTTTTAAACAAGAGAGTGAGTCAAACTTACCTCTTCATACTATCGTCTTGAAAAATCTGTCAGTTTTGAATTTTATTGTCCATTCCCTACCTCAGCACAGTTGTTTAGGGCAGGTGTCCTTTGCAGCCCTGAGTCCTTGTGAATGTTAAGAGAACATTAGCTGTGGGCTTAACGCTGCTCTTGCGGAAAACGGCCACAAGGCAGCAGAATTTCTACATTTCCAACTCTGGGTTTTTGGGCAGCAGAGCCTTCCTGGAAATCATGTTAGTAGGCTGCAAATTAGAGTGGAATGTGCCAGAGCACATCCCCAAGAGCTTATATCTCCTTACTTCTTGTTTGTTTTATAAATTTAATTTTTATTAATTATCAGAGCAAACTTGATAAAAATATTTTGTTTCTCCTAGGTGTACAGAATCTGGTTCATTATATCAATGTATCTGTCATTTATCTTTGCATTCTTTACCATGTAGGTTATTACAGAGTGTTGCCTAGACCTCTCTTGGTATTCCATAGGTATTTTGTGATTATATATTTCATATGTATTAGTACATGTCTGTTAACCCTCATATCCTAATTCACACATTCCTTACACTTTTCCATTTGGTTAAACATAATTTTTTTTTCTTAATCCATGCTTTTCCTTCTCTTGGAAATAAGTTCATGAGTATCAACTTTTAGGTAACACCTAGAAGTGATGTCATAGGATATCTGTCTTTCACTTTCTTTCTTTCTTTAATTTGAGTGATTATCTCTAGGTCCTTATATGGTGGTGCAAACGGCACTGTTTCATTGTTTTCCATGGCTAATATTCCATTGTTTACATGGACCACTTCCTCTTTGTGCATTTTTCTGTTGATGGACATTTTGGTTTCTTCCAAGTCTTGGCTATGTTAAATATTCCTGCAGTACAGGATTGCCAGCCTGTGTCTTTTCCATTCTGCTCTGCTCAGGTGATAGGCACATCAAAGGACCTACCAGATCATATGGTAGCTCAATTTTTACCCTTAAACGCACCTCCATTATGTTCTCACTACTGGCTGTTACCAGTTTACATCTCCCCAGCAGCTGGAGGGTACACAGTTCTCTGAAACCCCTTCAGCATTTATTCTTTGTAGACTTTTTGCTGAAGAACATTCTGACGGCTGTGAGGTGAACATTTTTGTAATTGGATTTGCATGGCTTTATTCATTGCTGATGTTGCGCATTTTTCAATTTCCTTTTATTTTAAAGAGAAAAAAAAGAAAAGACAAAATGTGCGTAAAATATGCCTCTTGACATTGTCTTCTTGAAATGTTGACGTCTTTTGAATTTTCTGGTCGATTACGACCCCAGGACATTTTTTGAGGCCCGGTGTCCTTTACAATGCTGCACATATTTTGAATATTAAGTGAACATTACCTCTTGGTTTAAAGCTGCTGTTGTGTGAAACAGCCACAAGGCGGCAGCATTTCTCCTTTACCAAATCTGGTTACCAGGGCAACAGAGCCTTAATGGAAGTCCTGTTCTAGGTTGAAAATTAGAATGGGATGTGCCAGGAAAAATTCCTTTCAGTTTATGTCTCATTATTTCTTGTTCATATTTTTAATTTAATTTTTATTTTTTATCGCAGCAAATTTGATTACAATGTTTTTTTTTTTGTTCTAGGTGTGCAAGATGTGGTTCTTTCACACACATACATATATCTATTCTTCTTTGGAACCTTTTCCCAGGTAGGTTATGACACAATGTTGAGTAGTCTTCTCTTGGTATTCCGTAGGTCTTTGGTGATTATATATTTCACATGTGTTTCTATATCTATGTTAACCCCAATATCGTAATGTATCCAATCCTCACACCTTTCGATTTGGGGAACCATAAGTTTGTTCAATGAATCTGTGATTGCCTTTCTCTGTGGAAATATCTTCATTGTTATCAATTTTCAGGTAACACCTATAAGTGATATACGTTAGGTGTCTTTCGCTTTCTCACTTACTACAAGTTGCATGGTTACCTCTAGACTCATCTATGGTGCTGCAAATGGCATTGTTTCATTTTTTTCCCGAGCTAATATTCCATCTCTACATGTAACAGTTCCTCTTTGTCTACTCATCTGTTGATGGACTTTTGGTTGCTTCCATGTCTTGGCTATTGTAATACTGCTGCAGTGCAGATTTGCCTGCCTGTGTCTTTCCAATTATGTCTTCTTATGTTATAGGCCCAGGAGTGGGCCTGCTGGATCATATAGTAGCTCAATGTTTACCTTTTAAAGGCACCTCCACCCTGTTCCCATTAGTGACTCTTACCAGGTTATGTCCCACTTCAAATTAAGGGTATGCATTTCTCCACAACCTCTTCAGCATTGATCATTTGTAGTTTCTTTCCTGATGGTTATTCTGAATGGTGTGAGCTGATACCTCTCAGTGTGGTTGGATTTGCATGTGTCTCATAATCCTTTGAAATTGAGCTTTCAGGCATGTCCTTTTATTTTTCAAACGGTTATTACAGCTTAGTTCTTCAAATGGTTTTCTTGAAATATGTGCCACATTTTGAAATACTTTGGCCTTTACCTCCCGCAAAACATGATGAAGGCAGGTTTCCTTTACAGCCCTGCAGGACTTGTTCATATGAAGTGAAAATTAGCATAGGTTTTAAAGCTGCTTTTGCAGGTAATGGCCAGAGGGTGGAGCATTTCATAATTCTATGAAACGTAACTGAACACACAATATATATTTTTTCTTTTAAATTTCCATTGTTACTTTTTTAAAGTACAATTATAATTGAAGTTCTTTGTAACAAGTGAAATTTAAAAAATTAAAGGAAAAGATAATATTTTACCACTTGCCATCCTTTCCCATTTACTGAAATGACCAGCATAATGTGTAGAGTTCTCATTTTATCCAGGTGTTCTATACATCTGGAATATCATGCTTCTCACTGTAGAAAAACAGATTTAGCTCTCACACTTTTTATAAGCTACATAACAGTCCATAGAACAGAAGTACCAACTATTTCAGACTTAGCTTTTTGAGGGACACTCAGGTTACTTTCTGTTTTATTTTGTTGTTCTTTTTCTGGGGGGGGTAGGAGTTTATTATTTATTTATTTATTTTTGTTGTGTTGGGTCTGAGTTTCCATGTGAGGGCTTTCTCTAGTTGTGGCAAGTGGGGGGCCACTCTTGATCTCGGTGCGCGGGCCTCTCACTATTGCGGCCTCTCTTGTTGCAGAACACAGGCTCCAGATGCGAGGGCTCACTGGTTGTGGCTTATGGGCCTAGTTGCTCCATGGCATGTGGGATCCTCCCAGACCAGGGCTCGAACCTGTGTCCCCTGCATTAGCAGGCAGATTCTAACCACCGCACCACCAGCGAAGCCCCCTATTTTGTTGTTCTGCTAGTTTGTTTTAACCCAAGAAAATATTTTTTTAAATACAAAAAAACAAAATTAAGCTAGGGGTAAGGATTAGGGTTTAGGGTAAGGTTTAGGGTTAGGATACGGATTAGGATTATTGTACGGCTTAGAGTATGGTTTAGGGTTATGGTTATGGTACGGGTTAGTGTTAGGGTACAGTTTAGGGTATGGCTATGGTTTAGTGTTAGGGTACGGGTTAAGGTATGGGTTAGTGTTAGGGTATGGGTTAGGATTAGGGTATGGTTTACATTCAGGGTTATGGTTAGGTTTAGTGTATGGGTTAGTGTTAGGTACGGGTTAGGATAAGGGTTAGGGTTAGGTTTAGTGTTAAGGAAGGGGTACAGTTTGGGGTACAGTATAGGGAACAACAAAGGGTTAGGGTTAGGGTACGTGTTAGGGTACAGTTTAGTGTTAGTGTACGGGTTAGGATTAAGGTATGGTTTAGGGTAAGGTTTAGGGTTAGGGTTAGGGAACGGGTATGGTTTGGGGTACAGTTTAGGGTATGACCACGGGTTAGGAGTAGGGTAAGTGTTAGGGTACGGTTTAGTGTTAGTGTACAGGTTAGGATTATGGTACGGGATAGTGTAAGGGTTAGGGTTAGGGTTAGGGAATGGGTACAGATTAGGTTACAGGTTAGGGTATGACAACGGGTTAGGGTTAGGGTACGTGTTAGTGTATGGGTTAGGATTAGGGTACGGGTTAGGTTATGGGTTAATGTTAGGGGATGGGTTAGGATTAGGGTATGGGTTATGGTACGGTTTAGGGAAAGGGTTAGGATATGGGGTAGGGTAAGGATAAAGTTTAGTGTATGGCTATGTGTTACTGTTAGGGTACATGTTAGCATACGGGTTAGTGTTTGTGTACAGCTTAAGGTAAGGGTTAGGGTTAGGGAACGGGTACGGTCTCAGGTACAGGTTAGGGTACGGTAGCGTGATAGGGTTAGGGTACGTGTTAGGATGAGACTTCATTGTAGTGCGGATTTCCATTGCACGCTTCCTTGGTTGGCAAAAAAGGCCGTATGCGTTTTTTCCTGGATATATTCAGGAAAAAACGCATATGCATTTTTTGGCCAAGTGCATCGTTGTCGAAGTTCTGCCGCTTTTCATATGCTTTAAATGCAGTTTCCATCTACCTCCTGAAATATATTTCCTGCAATTGTGCCGTGCCTTCAAGTCCTCTTTGCAGCCTTACCTCAATATATTTTTGGACGATAGCTGTCATTTATAACTCTGCAGGTTTATGAATTGCAGTGCCCCTGAGCTCCTTTTTTCAACTCGCTTTCTGTGAGCTGGCCACAAATCAACAGGATTGCTTCAGGCCCTATTCTGGTTCCGGCACGGCACGCTGAGTCTTTGGTTAATTCTACATCCTGGTGGGAAATTAGAGTGAAATGTGCCCGTCCAAACACCTACAGCTAGTCTCTCATTTGTTCTCCCTATTCCCGTTCATCCTCCGCAGAAATTGCAGAGTGTGCCAAACAGGAGGTTACAAGCACTGACTCTCCAAGTGGGGAGACTGTTAGTAAAGTGTCTGGAATGGCGAACCCGAGTACCAGCGGACGAATAATGAGATACGTTTTAGAAACCTTGCCCGATCACACTGTGGACCATCCTCTGGGTTTCCCATGCATGTTTTAGCTGTAGGAAGAATCCCTTAAACCAGGAGAGTTGGGACCCATGGAATGGGTAGCATACAGTATTACTTCAAAGGGTCTCCATTTGCTCACCGAACCTCACCAATCCTCTCAGCCCCAAATGTCCTGCCTTATGTCTCACCCAGCTGTGGGTGTAGATGTGGTAAATCCAAGTTTCGTCACAAGCCCTGAACGAATTATTTAAGAACTTTCTCTCCTTCACTGTCTTTGTGTTTTGATTTTGAAATTTATTTTAATAATGGGGTTTAGCTGATTTTCACTGCTGTGTTTATGCCGCTCGATGCACACTTGATTCTCTTACGGAGACATATAAATACATATGTTTTAATATTCTTATTGTCAGATATATTCCTCTGCAGTGAATAGGCGGTGTTGAGTCTAATTCGTTGAGCAAGGAGTATAACTCGTCTATTACTGGCTTATGGAACTGTATCTGTGCTAATTTCAATCTCTGGTTTTACGTAGCACCCCAACTCATCATTCCCCTTAAGAAAGCATAAGTTTGTTTTCTAAATGTGAGACTCTGTTCTGTTTTGTAATTCAGTTCATGTGTAGCCAAGTTTACATTCCCTCTATAAGTGATATCTTATGATAAGTTTCTTTTTCTGTGTGACTTATTTCCTTTGAATCATTGTACCTAAATCCATTCATTATGCTTGTACGGGCCAGACGACATTGATTTCATTGCTGAGTGATGTTCCATTGTACATAAGTATGAAAACTTCTTTATCCATTTCTCTCTTTCAAGGATATATAATTTGTACCGTAGTCGAGACTCTTGTAAACAGAGCAGCCCTAAACTTTGGGGTGGTTGTTTCTTGTTATTTTAATTTTCCTGAGTTATAGTGCTATAAGTAGGTTTAGGGTTAGGGTTAAGGTTAGGGTTAGGGAACGGGTATGGTTTAGGATGCGACAATGGTTTAGAGTGAGCGAAAGTGTTAGGGTACAGGTCAGTGTTAGTGTACCGTTTAGGATTAGGGTAAGTGTTAGGGTAATGCTTCAGGTTAGGGTTATGGTTAGGGAATGGGGATGGTTTAGGGTAGAAGTTAGGGTACGACAACAGTTTAGGGATAGCATACATGTAAGGGTAAGGGTTAGTGTTAGCGTACGGGTTAGGATTAGGGGACGGGTTAGGGTAAGGCTTCGGGTAAGGGTTAGGGTTAGCGTTAGGGATAGGGGACGGTGACCGTTTAGGGAACAGGTTAGGGTATGACAATGGTTGAGAGTCAGCATTCGTGTTAGGGTATGAGTTAGAGTTAGCGTATGGGTTAGGATTAGGGGACCGGATAGGGTAAGACTTCGGGTAAGGGTTAGGGATAGGGTTAGGGGATGGGGAAAGTTTAGGGTACAGGTTAGGGTACGACAAGAGTTTAGGGTGAGCGTACGTGTTAGGGTATGGGTTAGTGTTAGAATACGGGTTAGAATTAGGGGACGGGTTATGGTAAGGCTTCAGGTAAGGGTTAGGGTTAGGGTTAGGGTTAAGGGACGGGGACAGTTTAGGGTACAGATTAGGGTACTACAACGGTTTAGGGTGAGTGTACGTGTTAGGATAAGAGTTAGTGTTAGCGTACGGGTTAGGATGAGGGGACAGGATGGGATAAGGTTTCCGGTAAGTGTTAGGGTTAGGCTTATGGGACGGGGACGGTTTAGGGTACATGTTAGGGTACAACAACGGTTTAGGGTGAGCATAGGTATTAGAGTACAGGTTAGTGTTAGGGTATGGCTTAGGATTAGGGGACGAGTTAGGGTAAGGCCTCGGGTAAGTGTTAGGGTTAGGGGACAGTGTCGGATTAGGGTACAGTTTAGGGTACGACAATGGTTAAGGGTGAGCGTACGTGTTAGGGTACAGGATAGTGTCAGCGTACGAGTAAGGATTAGGGGAAAGTTTAGGGTACGGCTTCCAGTAAGGGGTACGGTTAGGGTTAGGGAATGGAGACGGTTTAGGGCACAGGTTAGGGTACAACAACGGTTTAAGGTGAGCATAAGTGTTAGGGTATGGGTTAGTGTTAGCGTACAGGTTAGGATTAGGGGACGGGTTAGGGTAAGGCTTCGGGTAAGGGTTAGGGTTACGGTTAGGGGACGGGGACGGTTTATGGTACAGGTTAGGGTACGACAAAGGTTTAGGGTGAGGCGTACGTGTTAGGGTATGGGTTAGTGTTAGCGTACTGGTTAGGATTAGGGGACGGGTTAGGGTAAGGCTTCGGTTAAGGGTTAGGGTTAGGGTTAGGGGACGGGGACAGTTTAGGGGACAGGTAAGTGTACGACAACGGTTTAGGGTGTGCGTAAGTGTGAGGGCATGGGGTACTGTTATCGTACGGGTTAGGATTAGGGGACGGGTTAGGGTAAGACTTCGGGTAGGGGTTAGGGTTAGGTAAGGGTTAGGGTTACTGTTAGGGTTAGGTGGACAGGGACGGTTTTGGGTACAGGTTAAGGTACGACAATGGTTTAGGGTAAGCATACGTGTGAGGGCATGGGTTATTGTTAGCGTAAGGGTTAGGATTAGGGGACGGGTTAGGGTTAGGGGACGGGGACGGTTTAGGGGACAGGTTAGGATACGACAACGGTTTAGGGTGAGTGTACGCGTGAGGGCACCGTTTAGTGTTAGCGTACGGGTTAGGATTAGGGAACGGGTTAGGGTAAGCCTTCGGGTAAGGGTTAGGTTTAGGGTTAGGGTTAGGGGACAGGGACGGTTTAGGGGACAGGTTTGGGTACGACAAAGGTTTAGGGTGAGCGTACGTGTGAGGGCACTGGTTAGTGTTAGCGTATGGTTTAGGATTAGGGGACGGGTTAGGGTAAGGCTTCGGGTAAGGGTTAGGGTTAGGGTTAGGGGAAGGGAAGGTTTAGGGAACAGGTTAGGGTACGACAATGGTTTAGGGTAAGCATAAGTGTGAGGGCACGGGTTAGTCTTAGCGTACGGGTTAGGATTACGGGATGGGTTAGGGTAAGGCTTCGGGTAAGGGTTAGGGGACGGGGACGGTTTAGGGGACTGGTTAGGGTACGACAACGGTTTAGTGTGAGTGTACCTCTGAGGGCATGGGTTAGTGTTAGCGTAGGGATTAGGATTAGTGGACGGGATCGAGTAAGGCTTTGGGTATGGGTTAGGGTTAGGGTTAGGGTTAGGGTTAGGGTTAGGGGACGGGGATAGTTTAGGGTACAGGTTAGGGTATGAAAACGGTTTATGGTGAGCATACGTTTGAGGGCACGAGTTAGTGTTAGCATATGGATTAGGATTAGGGAACAAGTTAGGGTTAGGATTAGGGTTAGTGTTAGGGGACGGGGATGGTTTATGGGACAGGTTAGGGTACGACAATGGTTTAGGGTGAGGGTACGTGTGAGGGCACGGGTTAGTGTTAGCTTATGTGTTAGGATTAGGGGACGGGTTAGGGTAAGGCTTCGGGTAAGGGTTAAGGTTAGGGGACGGTAACGGTTTAGGGGACAGGTTAGGGTACGACAACGGTTTAGGGTGAGCGTACATGTGAGGGCAGGGGTTAGTGATAGCGTACGGGTTAGGATTAGGCGACGGGTTAGGGTAAGGCTTCGGGTTAGGTTTAGGGTTAGTGTTAGGGGACGGGGACGGTTTAGGGAACAGGTTAGGGTACGACAATGGTTTAGGGTAAGCGTACATGTGAGGGAACGGGTTAGTCTTAGCGTATTGGTTAGGATAAGGGGACGGGTTAGGGTAAGGCTTCGGGTAAGTGTTAGGGTTAGGGTTAGTGTTAGGGTTAGGGTTAGGTTTAGGGTTAGGGAACGGGGACGGTTTAGGGGACAGGTTAGGGTATGACAACGGTTTAGGGTGAGCGTACGTGCGAGGGCACAGGTTAGTGTTACCGTACGGGTTAGGATTAGGGGATGGGTTAGGTTAAGGCTTCAGGTTAGGGTTGGTTAGGGGATGGGTACGGTTTAGGAGACAGGTTAGGGTAAGACAACGGTCTGTGGTGAGCGTACGTGTGAGGGCACAGGTTAGTGTTAGCATACGGTTTGGGATTAGGGGATGGGTTAGGGTAAGACTTCTGGTAAGAGTTAAGGTTAGGGTTAGGGTTAGGGGATGGGGACGGTTTAGGGGACAGGTTAGGGTACGACAATGTTTTAGGGTGAGCGTACGTGTGAGGGCACGGGTTACTGTTAGCGTACGGGTTAGGATTAGGGAACGGGTTAGGGTAAGGCTTCGGGTAAGTGTGAGGGTTAGGGTTAGGGTTAGGGTTAGGGAACGGGGACGGTTTAGGGGACAGGTTAGGGTACAACAACGGTTTAGGGTGAGCGTACTTGTGAGGGCACTGGTTAGTGTAAGCGTACGGGTTAGGATTTGGTGATGGGTTAGGGTAAGGCTTCTGGTAAGGGTTTGGATTAGGGTTCGGGCTAGGGTTATGGTGAGGGTTAGGGGACGGGGACAGTTTAGGGGACAGGTTAGGGTACACCAACGGTTTAGGGTGAGTGTACGTGTGAGGGCACGGGTTAGTGTTAGCGAATGGGTTAGGATTACGGGATGGGTTAGGGTAAGGCTTCGGGTAAGGGTTAGGGTTAGGGTCAGGGTGTGGGGACGGTTTAGGGGACAGGTTAGGTTATGACAATGGTTTAGGGTGAGAGTACGTGTGACGGCACGGGTTAGTGTTAGCGAACGGGTTAGGATTAGGTGATGGGTTAGGGTAAGGCATCGAGTAAGGGTTAGTGTTAGGGTTAGGGGATGGGGACGGTTTAGGGGACAGGTTAGGGTACAACAACAGTTTAGGGTGAGCGTACGTGTGAGGGCACGGATTAGTGTTAGCGTACGGGTTAGTATTAGGGGACGGGTTAGGGTAAGGTTTCAGGTAAGGGTTAGTGTTACGGGAAGGGGACAGTTTTGGGGACATGTTAGGGTACGACAATGGTTTAGGGTGAGCGTACGTGTGAGGGCACGGGTTAGTGTTAGCGTACGGGTTAGGATTAGGGGACGGGTTAGGGTAAGGCTTCGGGTAAGGTTTAGGGTTAGGGTTAGGGGACGGGGACGGGGACGGTTTAGGGGACAGGGTAGGGTACGACAACGGTTTAGGGTGAGCGTACGTGTGAGTGCATTGGTTAGTATTAGCGTACGGATTAGTATTAGGGGACGGGTTAGGGTAAGGTTAGGGTTAGTGTTAGGGTTAGGGGACGGGGATGGTTTAGGGGACAGGTTAGGGTACGTCAACGGTTTAGGGTGAGCATACGTGTAAGGGCACGGGTTAGTGTTAGCGTACGGGTTAGGATTAGGGGACGGTTTAGGGTAAGGCTTCGGGTAAGGGTTAGGGTTAGGGTTAGGGGACGGGGACGGTTTAGGGGACAGGTTAGGGTACGACAAAGTTTTAGGGTGAGCGTACGTGTGAGGGCACGGGTTAGTGTTAACGTATGGGTTAGGATTAGGGGTCGAGTTAGGGTTAGGATTAGGGTTAGGGTTAGGGGACGGGGACGGTTTAGGGGACAAGTTAGGTTACGACAACGGTTTAAGGTGAGCGTACATCTGATGGCATGGGTTCGTGTTAGCGTACGGGTTAGGATTAGGGGATGGGTTAGGGTAAGGCTTCGGGTAAGCGTTAGGGTTAGGTTTAGGGTTAGGGTTAGGGGACAGGGACGGTTTAGGGGACAGGTTAGGGTATGACAACGGTTTAGGGTGAGCGTACATCTGAGGGCATGGGTTAGTGTTAGCGTACGGGTTAGGATTAGGGGACGGGATAGAGTAAGACTTTGGCTATGGGTTAGGGTTAGGGTTAGGGTTAGGGTTATGGTGAGGGTTAGGAGATGGAGATGGTTTAGGGGACAGGTTAGGGTACGTCAACGGTTTAGGGTGAATGTGCGTGTGAGGTCATGGGTTAGTGTTAGCGTATGGGTTAGGATTAGGGGACGGGATAGGGTAAGGCTTTGGGTAAGGGTTAGGGTTAGGGTTAGGTTTAGTGTTAGGGTTAGGGGATCGGGACGGTTTAGGGGACAGTTTAGGGTATGACAACAGTTTAGGTTGTGCGTGCGTGTGAGGGCACAGATTAGTGTTAGCGTACGGGTTAGGATTAGGGGACGGGTTAGGGTAAGGCTTCGGGTAAGGGTTAGTATTAGGGTTAGGGTTATGGTATTGGGACGGTTTAGGGGAGAGGTTAGGGTACGCCAACGGTTTAGGGTGAGCATACATGTGAGGGCACGGGTTAGTGTTAGCGTACGGCTTAGGATTAAGGGACGGGTTAGGGTAAGGCTTCGAATAAAGGTTAGGGTTAAGGTTAGGGGACGGGGACGGTATAGGGGACAGGTTAGGGTACGCCAACGGTTTAGGGTGAGCGTACGTGTGAGGGCACAGGTTAGTGTTAGCGTACGGGTTAGGATTAAGGGACGGGTTAGGGTAAGGCTTCGGGTAAGGGTTAGGATTAGGGTTAGGGTTAGGGGATGGGGACGGTTTAGGGGAGAAGTTAGGGTACGCCAACTGCTTAGGGTGAGCGTTCGTGTGAGGGCACGTGTTAGTGTTAGTGTAGGGGTTAGGATTAGGGGACGCTTTAGGGTAAGGCTTCGGGTAAGGTTTAGTGTTAGAGTTAGGGTTAGGGTTAGGGGACGGGGATGGTTTAGGGGACAGCTTAGGGTACCACAGCGGTTTAGGGTGAGCGTACGTGTGAGGGCACGGGTTATCGTTAGAGTACGGGTTAGGATTAGGGGACGGGTTAGGGTAAGGCTTTGGGTAGGGTTAGGGTTAGGGTTAGGGGACGGGGACGTTTTAGGGGAGAGGTTAAGGTACCACAGCGGTTTAGGGTGAGCGTACGTGTGAGGGCACGGGTTAGTGTTAGCATACGGGTTAGGATTAGGGGACACGTTAGGGTAAGGCTTTGGGTAAGGGTTAGGGGACGGGGACGGGGACGGGGATGGGGACGGTTTAGGGGACAGGTTAGGGTACCACAGCGGTTTAGGGTGAGCGTACGTGTGAGGGCACGGGTTAGTATTAGTGTACGGGTTAGGATTAGGGGACGGGTTACGGTAAGGCTTCGGGTAAGGTTTAGGGCTAGGGTTTGGGGACGGAGACGGTTTAGGGGACAGATTAGGGTACGACAACGGTTTAGGTTGAGCGTACGTGTGAGGGAATGGGTTAGTGTTAGTGTACGGGTTAGGATTAGGGGACGGGTTAGGGTAAGGCTTCGGTTAAGGGTTAGGGTTAGGGTTAGTGTTAAGGTTATTGTTAGGGTTAGGGTTAGGATTAGGGGACAGGGACGGTTTAGAGGACAGGTTAGGGTACAACAACAGTTTAGGGTGAGCGTACGTTTGAGGGCACGGGTTAGTGTTACCGTACGATTTAGGATTAGGGGACGGGTTAGGGTAAGGCTTCGGGTAAGGGTTATGGTTAGGGTTAGGGTTAGGGTCAGGGGATGAGGACGGTTTAGGGGACAGGTTAGGGTATGACAACGGTTTAGGGGGAGCATACGTGTGAGGGCACGGGTTAGTGTTAGTGTACGAGTTAGGATTATGGGACAGGTTAGTGTAAGGCTTCGGGTAAGGGTTAGGGTTAGGTTTAGGGGATGGGGACGGTTTAGGGGACAGGTTAGGGTATGACAAGGTTTTAGGGTGAGCGTACAGGTTAGTGTTAGCGTACGAGTTAGGATTAGGGGAAAGTTAGCGTAAGGCTTCGGGTAAGTCTTAGTGTAAGGATTGGGGTAAGGTTTAGGGGATGGGGACGGATTAGGGGACAGTTTAGGGTACGAAAACAGTTTAGAGTGAACGTATGTGTGAGGGCAGGGGTTAGTGTTAGCGTACGGGTTACGATTAGGGGACGGGTTAGGGTAAGGCTTCGGGTAAGAGTTAGGGTTAGGGTTAGGGTTAGGGGACGGGAACGGTTTAGGGGACAGGTTAGTGTACGCCAACGGTTTAGGGTGAGCATCCGTGTGAGGGCAAGGGTTAGTGTTAGCGTACGGGTTAGGATTAGAGGACGGGTTAGGGTAAGGCTTCGGGTAAGTGTTAGGGTTAGGGTTAGGGTTATGGGATGGGGATGTTGTAGGGGACTGGTTCGGGTATGACAATGGTTTAGGGTGAGCGTAAGTTTGAGGGCACTTGTTAGTGTTAGCGTACGGGATAGGTTTAGGGGACGGGTTAAGTTAAGGCTTTGGGTTAAGGTTTTGGTTAGGGGACGGGGACAGTTTAGGGTCCAGGTGAGGTATTAACAACGGTTCATGGCAAGCGTACGAGTGAGGGCACAGGTTAGTGTTAGCGTACGGCTTAGGATTAGGGGCCGGTTTAGGGTAAGGCTTCGGATAAGGGCCAGGGTTAGGGTTAGTGTAGGGGACGGGGACGGTTTGGGGTACAGGTGAGGGTACGACAACGGTTTATGGCGAGCATACGTGTGAGGGCACAGGATAGTGTTAGCGTACGGGTTAGGATTAGGGGATGGGTGAGGGGAAGGCTTCGGGGAAGGGTTAGGCTTAGGGTTCGGGCTAGGGTTAGGGTTAGGGGACGGGGACGGTTTAGGGTCCAGGTGAGGGTATGACAATGGTTTAGGGTGAGCGTACGAGTGAGGGCACGGGTTAGTGTTAGCGTACGGGTTAGTATTAGTGGATGGGTGAGGGGAAGGCTTCGGGGAAGTGTTAGGGTTAGCGTTCGGGCTAGGGTTAGGGTTAGGGGACGGGGACAGTTTAGGGTCCAGGTGAGGGTACAACAATGGTTTAGGGGGAGCGTACGTGTCGGGGCATGGGTTAGTGTTAGCGTACGGGTTAGGATTAGGGGACGGTTGAGGGGAAGACTTTGGGGAATGGTTAGGGTTAGGGTTCGGGCTAGGGTTAGGGTTAGGGTTAGGGTACGGGGATGGTTTAGGGTCCAGGTGAGGGTATGACAACGGTTTAAGGGGAGCATACGTGTGATGGCACGGGTTAGTGTTAGCGTACGGCTTAGGATTAGGGGACGGGTGACTGGACGGCTTCGGGGAAGGGTTAGGGTTAGGGTTCGGGTTAGGGTTAGGGTAAGGGGACGGTTTAGGGTCCAGATGAGGGTACGACAACGGTTTAGGGGGAATGTACGTGTGAGGGCACGGGTTAGTGTTAGTGTACGGCTTAGGATTACGTGATGGGGGAGGGGAAGGCTTCGGGGAAGGGTTAGGGTTTGGGTTCGGGCTAGGAGTAGGGTTAGGGGATGGGGACGGTTTAGGGTCAAAGTGATGGTACGAAAACGGTTTAGGGGGAGCGTACGTGTGAGGGCATGGGTTACTGTTAGCGTGCGGGTTAGGATTAGGGGATGGGTGAGAGGAAGGTTTAGGGTTAGGGTTCGGGCTAGGAGTAGGGTTAGGGGATGGGGACGGTTTAGGGTCCAGGTGAGGGTACGACAACGGTTTAGGGGGAGCGTACGTGTGAGGGCACGGGTTAGTGTTAGCGTATGGGTTAGGATTAGGGGACGGGTGAGGGGAAGACTTTTAGGAAGGGTTAGGGTTAGGGTTCGGGCTAGGGTTAGGGTTAGGTGACGGGGACGGTTTAGGGTCCAGGTGAGGGTATGAAAACGGTTTAGGGCGAGCGTATGTGTGACGGCACGGGTTAGTGTTAGCGTACGGGCTAGGATTAGGGGACGGGTGAGGGGAAGGCTTCGGGGAAGTGTTAGGGTTAGGGTTTGGGCTAGGGTTAGGTTAGGGGTCGGGGACAGTTTAGGGTCCAGGTGAGGGTACGACAACAGTTTAGGGGGAGCGTATGTGTGAGGGCACGGGTTAGTGTTAGAGTACGGGTTAGGATTAGGGGATGGGTGACGGGAAGGATTCGGGGAAGAGTTAGAGTTAGGGTTCGGGCTAGGTTTAGTGTTAGGTTTAGGGGACCGGGACAGTTTAGGGTCCAGGTGAGGGTATGACAACGGTTTAGGGGGAGCGTACGTGTGAGGGCACGGGTTAGTGTTAGGGTACGGGTTAGGATTAGGGGCCGGGTGCGGGGAAGGCTTCGGGGAAGGGTTAGGGTTAGGGTTCGGGCTAGGGTTAGGGTTAGGTTTAGGGGACGGGGACGGCTTAGGGTTCAGGTGAGGGTACGACAACTGTAGGGGGAGCGTACGTGTGAGGGCACGGGTTAGTGTTAGCGTACGGGTTAGGATTAGGGGCCGGGTAAGGAGAAGGCTTTGGGGAAGGGTTAGGGTTAGGATTCGTGCTAGGGTTAGGGTTAGGGGACGGGGACGGTTTAGGGTCCAGGAGAGTGTACGACAACGGTTTAGGGTGAGCGTACGTGTGAGGGCACGGGTTAGTGTTAGCGTACGGGTTAGGATTAGGTGGTGGGTGAGGGGAAGGCTTCGGGTAAGAGTTAGAGTTAGGGTTCGGGCTAGGGTTAGGGTTAGGGGAAGGTGACGGTTTATGGTCCAGGTGAGGGTACGACAACTGTTTAGGGGAACGTACGTGTTAGGGCACGGGTTAGTGTTAGCGTACGGGTTAGGATTAGGGGACGGGTGAGTGGAAGGCTTCGGGGATGGGTTAGGTTTACGGTTCGGGCTAGGGTTAGGGTTAGGGGACGGGGACGGTTTAGGGTCCAGGTGACGGAACCACAACGGTTTAGCGGGAGAGTATGAGTGAGGTCATGCGTTAGTGTTAGTGTACGGGTTAGGATTACAGGACGGGTGAGGGGAAGGCTTCGCGGAAGGTTTTGGTTTAGGCTTCAGGCTAGGGTTAGGGTTAGCGGACGGGGACAGTTTAGGGTCTAGGTGAGGGAACGATAACTGTTCAGGGAGAGCGTACGTGTGAGGACACGTGTTAGTGTTAGCGTACGGGTTAGGATTAGGGGACGGGTGAGAGGAAGCGTTAGGGTTAGGGGTCGGGCTAGGTTTAGGGTTAGGGGACGGGGACGGTTTAGGGTCCAGGTGAGCGTACGACAACGGTTTAGGGTGAGCGTACATGTGAGGGCATGGGTTAGTGTCAGCGTATGGGTTAGGATTAGGGGACGGGTGAGGGGAAGGCTTCGGGGAAGGGTTAGGGTTAGGGTTCGGGCTAGGGATAGGGTTAGGGACGGGGACGATTTAGGGTCCAGGTGAGGGTATGACAATGGTTTAGGGGGAGCTTACGTGTGAGGGCACGTGTTAGTGTTAGGGTACGGGTTAGGATTAGAGGACGGGTGATGGGAAGGCTTCGGGAAAGGGTTAGGGTTAAGGTTTGGGCTAGGGTTAGGGTTAGGGGACGGGGACGGTTTAGGGTCCAGGTGAGGGTACGACAACGGTTTACGGGGAGCGTACGTATGAGGGCACGGGTTAGTGTTAACGTACGGCTTAGGATTAGGGGACTGGTGACTGGACGGCTTCGGGGAAGGGTTAGGGTTAGGGTTCGGGTTAGGGTTAGGGTAAGGGGACGGTTTAGGGTCCAGGTGAGGGTACGACAACGGTTTAGGGGGAATGTACGTGTGAGGGCACGGGTTAGTGTTAGTGTACGGCTTAGGATTACGGGATGGGGGAGGGGAAGGCTTCGGGGAAGGGTTAGGGTTTGGGTTCGGGCTAGGGGTAGGGTTAGGGGATGGGGACGGTTTAGGGTCAAAGTGATGGTACGAAAACGGTTTAGGGGGAGCGTACGTGTGAGGGCATGGGTTACTGTTAGCGTGCGGGTTAGGATTAGGGGATGGGTGAGGGGAAGGTTTAGGGTTAGGGTTCGGGCTAGGAGTAGGGTTAGGGGAAGGGGACGGTTTAGGGTCCAGGTGAGGGTACGACAACGGTTTAGGGGGAACGTACGTGTGAGGGCACGGGTTAGTGTTAGCGTATGGGTTAGGATTAGGGGACGGGTGAGGGGAAGACTTTTAGGAAGGGTTAGGGTTAGGGTTCGGGCTAGGGTTAGGGTTAGGTGACGGGGACGGTTTAGGGTCCAGGTGAGGGTATGAAAACGGTTTAGGGCGAGCGTATGTGTGACGGCATGGGTTAGTGTTAGCGTACGGGCTAGGATTAGGGGACGGGTGAGGGGAAGGCTTCGGGGAAGTGTTAGGGTTAGGGTTTGGGCTAGGGTTAGGTTAGGGGTCGGGGACAGTTTAGGGTCCAGGTGAGGGTACGACAACGGTTTAGGGGGAGCGTATGTGTGAGGGCACGGGTTAGTGTTAGAGTACGGGCTAGGATTAGGGGATGGGTGAGGGGAAGGATTCGGGGAAGAGTTAGAGTTAGGGTTCGGGCTAGGTTTAGTGTTAGGTTTAGGAGACCGGGACAGTTTAGGGTCCAGGTGAGGGTATGACAACGGTTTAGGGGGAGCGTACGTGTGAGGGCACGGGTTAGTGTTAGGGTACGGGTTAGGATTAGGGGCCGGGTGCGGGAAAGGCTTCGGGGAAGGGTTAGGGTTAGGGTTCGGGCTAGGGTTAGGGTTAGGTTTAGGGGACGGGGACGGCTTAGGGTTCAGGTGAGGGTACGACAACTGTAGGGGGAGCGTACGTGTGAGGGCACGGGTTAGTGTTAGCGTACGGGTTAGGATTAGGGGCCGGGTGAGGAGAAGGCTTCGGGGAAGGGTTAGGGTTAGGATTCGTGCTAGGGTTAGGGTTAGGGGACGGGGACAGTTTAGGGTCCAGGAGAGTGTACGACAACGGTTTACGGTGAGCGTACGTGTGAGGGCACGGGTTAGTGTTAGCGTACGGGTTAGGATTAGGGGGTGGGTGAGGGGAAGGCTTCGGGTAAGAGTTAGAGTTTGGGTTCGGGCTAGGGTTAGGGTTAGGGGAAGGTGACGGTTTATGGTTCAGGTGAGGGTACGACAACTGTTTAGGGGAACGTACGTGTTAGGGCACGTGTTAGTGTTAGCGTACGGGTTAGGATTAGGGGACGGGTGAGTGGAAGGCTTCGGGGATGGGTTAGGTTTACGGTTCGGGCTAGGGTTAGGGTTAGGGGACGGGGACGGTTTAGGGTCCAGGTGAGGGAACCACAACGGTTTAGCGGGAGAGTATGAGTGAGGTCATGCGTTAGTGTTAGTGTACGGGTTAGGATTACGGGACGGGTGAGGGGAAGGCTTCGCGGAAGGTTTTGGTTTAGGCTTCAGGCTAGGGTTAGGGTTAGCGGACGGGGACAGTTTAGTGTCCAGGTGAGGGAACGATAACTGTTTAGGGAGAGCATACGTGTGAGGACACGTGTTAGTGTTAGCGTACGGGTTAGGATTAGCGGACGGGTGAGAGGAAGGGTTAGGGTTAGGGGTCGGGCTAGGTTTAGGGTTAGGGGACGGGGACGGTTTAGGGTCCAGGTGAGCGTACGACAACGGTTTAGGGTGAGCGTACATGTGAGGGCATGGGTTAGTGTCAGCGTATGGGTTAGGATTAGGGGACGGGTGAGGGGAAGGCTTCGGGGAAGGGTTAGGGTTAGGGTTTGGGCTAGGGTTAGGTTAGGGGTCGGGGACAGTTTAAGGTCCAGGTGAGGGTACGACAACATTTTAGGGGGAGCATACGTGTGAGGGCACGGGTTAGTGTTAGCGTACGGGTTAGTATTAGGGGACGGGTGAAATGATGGCTTCGGGGAAGGGTTAGGGTTAGGGTTCGGGCTAGGGTTAGGGTTAGGGGACGGGGACTGATTAGGTTCCAGGTGAGGGTACGACAACGGTTTAGGGGGAGTGTACGTGTGAGGGCATGGGTTAGTGTTAGCGTACGTGTTAGGATTACGGGACGGGTGAGGGGAAGGCTTCGGGGAAGGGTTAGGGTTAGGGTTCGGGCTAGGGTTAGGGTTAGGGGACGGGGACGGTTTAGGGTCCAGGTGAGGGTACGACAACGATTTAGAGGGACCGTACGGGTGAGGACACGGGTTAGTGTTAGCGTACGAGTTAGGATTAGGGGACGGGTGAGGGGAAGGCTTCGGGGAAGGATTAGGGTTAGGGTACGGGCTATGGTTAGGGTTAGGGGTCGGGGACGGTTTAGGGTCCAGGTGAGGGTACGACAACGGTTTAGGGGGAGCATATGTGTGTGGGCACGGGTTAGTGTTAGCGTACGGGTTAGGATTAGGGGACGGGTGAGGGGAAGGCTTCGGGGAAAGTTTAGGGTTAGGGTTCGGGCTAGGATTAGGGTTAGGGGACGGGGAGGGTTTAGGGTCCAGGTGAGGGTACGACAACGGTTTAGGGGGAGCGTACATGTGAGGGCATGGGTTAGTGTTAGCGTACGGGTTAGGATTAGGGGACGGTTGAGGGGAAGGCTTTGGGGAAGGTTTAGGGTTAGGGTTCGGTCTAGGGTTAGGGTTAGGGGACGGGGACGGTTTAGGGTCCAGGTGAGGGTACGACAACAGTTTAGGGGGAGCGTACGTGTGAGGGCACGGGTTAGTGTTAACGTACGTGTTAGGATTAGGGGACCGGTGAGGGGAAGGCTTCGGGGAAGGGTTAGGGTTAGGGTTCGGGCTAGGGTTAGGGTTAGGGGATGGGGACTGTTTAGGGTCCAGGTGAGGGTACGACAACGGTTTAGGGGGAGCGAACTGGTGAGGGCACGGGTTAGTGTTAGCGTACGGGTTAGGATTAGGGGATGGGTGAGGGGAAGGCTTCTGGGAAGGGTTAGGGTTAGGGTTCGGGCTAGTGTTAGGGTTAGGGGATGGGGAGGGTTTAGGGTCCAGGTGAGGGTACGACAACGGTTTAGGGTGAGCGTACGTGTGAGACCATGGGTTAGTGTTAGCGTACGGGTTAGGATTAGGGGATGGGTGAGGGGAAGGCTTCGAGGAATGGTTAGGGTTAGGGTTCGGGCTAGGGTTAGAGTTAGGGGACGGGGACGGTTTAGGGTCCAGGTGAGGGTACGACAACGGTTTAGAGGGAGCGTACGGGTGAGGGCACGGGTTAGTGTTAGCGTACGAGTTAGGATTAGGGGACGGGTGAGGGGAAGGCTTCGGGGAAGTGTTAGGGTTAGGGTACGGGCTAGGGTTAGGGTTAGGGGGCGGGGACGGATTAGGGTCCAGGTGAGGGTACGACAACGGTTTAAGGGGAGCGTACGTGTGAGGGCACGGGTTAGTGTTAGCGTACGGGTTAGGATTAGGGGACGGGTGAGGGGAAGGCTTCGGGGAAGGGTTAGGGTTAGGGTTCGGGCTAGGGTTAGGGTTAGGGGATGGGGACCGTTTAGGGTCCAGGTGAGGGTACGACAACAGATTAGGGGGAGCGTACGTGTGAGGGCACGGGTTAGTGTTAGCGTACGGTTTAGAATTAGGGTACGGGTGAGGGGAAAGCTTCGGTGAAGGGTTAGGATTAGGGTTCGGGCTAGGGTTAGGATTAGGGGACGGGGACGGTTTAGGGTCCAGGTGAGGGTACGACAACGGTTTAGGGTGAGCGTACGTGTGAGACCATGGGTTAGTGTTTGGGTACGGGTTAAGATTAGGGGACGGGTGAGGGGAAGGCTTCGGGGAAGGGTTAGTGTTAAGGTTCGGGCTACGGTTAGGGTTAGGGGACGGGGACGGTTTAGGATCCAGGTGAGGGTACGACAACGGTTTAGAGGGAGCGTACATGTGAGGGCATGGGTTAGTGTTAGCTTACGGGTTAGGATTAGGGGACGGGTGAGGGGAAGGCTTCAGGGAAGGGTTAGGGTTAGTGTTCGGGCTAGGGTTAGGGTTAGGGGACGGGGACGGTTTAGGGTCCAGGTGAGCATACGACAATGGTTTAGGGGGAGCGTACGTGTGAGGGCACGGGTTAGTGTTAGCGTACGGGTTAGGATTAGGGGACGGGTGAGGGGAAGGCTTCGAGGAAGGGTTAGTGTTAGGGTTCGGGCTAAGGTTAAGGTTAGGCGACGGGGACGGTTTAGGGTCCAGATGAGGGTAGGGTTAGGGTTAGTGGGAGCGTACGTGTGAGGGGACGGGTTAGTGTTAGCGTACGGGTTAGGATTAGGGGACGGGTGAGGGGAAGGCTTCGGGGAAGGGTTAGGGTTAGGGTTCGGGCTAGGGTTTCGTTTAGGGAACGGGGACAGTTTAGGGTCCAGGTGAGGGTACGACAACGGTTTAGTGGGAGCGTACGTGTGAGGGCACGGGTTAGTGTTAGCGTACGAGTTAGGATTAGGGGACGGGTGAGGGGAAGTCTTCGAGGAAGGGTTAGGGTTAGGGTTCGGGCTAGGTTTAGGGTTAGGGGATGGGGACGGTTTAGGGTCCAGGTGAGGGTAAGACAACGGTTTAAGGGGAGCGTACGTGTGAGGGCAAGGGTTAGTGTTAGCGTACGGGTTAGGATTAGGGGACGGGTGAGGGGAAGGTTTCGGTTAAGGGTTAGGGTTGGGGCTCGGGCTAGGGTTAGGCTTAGGGGACGGGGACGGTTTAGGGTCCAGGTGAGGGTACGACAACGGTTTAGGGGGAGCGTACGTGTGAGGGCATGGTTTAGTGTTAGCGTACAGGTTAGGATTAGGGGACGGTTGAGGGGAAGGCTTCGGGGAAGTGTTAGGGTTAGGGTTCGGGTTAGGGTTAGGGTTAGGGGACGGGCACAGTTTAGGGTCCAGTTGAGGGTACGACCACGGTTTAGGGGGAGCTTATGTGTGAGGGCACGGGTTAGTGTGAGCGTACGGGTTAGGATTAGGGGACGGGTGAGGGGAAGGCTTCGGAGAAGGGTTAGGGTAATGGTTCGGGCTAGGGTTACGGTTAGGGGATGGGGACGGTTTAGGTTGCAGGTGAGGGTACGACAACGGTTTCAAAGGAGCAAACGTGTGAGGGCACGGGTTAGTGTTAGCGTAATGTTTAGGATTTGGGGATGGGGGAGGGGAAGGCTTCGGGGAGGGGTTAGGTTTAGGGTTCAGGCTAGGGTTAGGGTTAGGGGACGGGGAAGGTTTAGGGTCCAGGTGAGGGTACGACAACGGTTCACGGGGAGCGTACGTGTGAGGGCATGGGTTAGTGTTAGCGTACGGGTTAGGATTAGGGGACGGGTGAGGGGAAGGCTTCGGGGAAGGGTTAGGGTTAGGGATCGGGCTAGGGTTAGGGTTAGGTGACGGGGACGGTTTAGGGTCCAGGTGAGTGTACGTCAACGGTATAGGTGGAGCGTACGTGTGAGGGCAGAGGTTAGTGTTAGCGTACGGGTTAGTATTAAGGGACGGGTGAGGGGAAGGCTTCGGGGAAGGGTTAGTGTTAGTGTTCGGGCTAGGGTTAGGGTTAGGGGATGGGGACGGTTTAGGGTCCAGGTGAGGGTACCACAACGGTTAAGCGGGAGAGTATGAGTGTGGGCATGGGTTAGTGTTAGTGTACGGCTTAGGATTAGGGGACGGGTGAGGGGAAGTCTTCGGGGAAGGGTTAGGGTTAGGTTTTGGGCTAAGGTTAGGGTTAGGGGATGGGGACGGTTTAGGGTCCAGGTGAGGGTACGACAACGGTTTAGGGGGAGAGTACGTGTGAGGGCATGGATTACTGTTAGTGTACAGGTTAGGATTAGGGAACGGGCGAGCGGAAGGCTTCGGGGAATTGTTAGTGTTAGGGTTCGGGCTAGGGTTAGGGTTAGGGGACGGGGACAGTTTAGGTTCCATGTGAGGGTACGACAACGGTTTAGGGGGAGCTTATGTGTGAGGGCACGGGTTAGTGTGAGCGTACGGGTTAGGATTAGGGGACGGGTGAACGGAAGGCTTCGGAGAAGGGTTAGGGTAATGGTTCGGGCAAGGGTTACGGTTAGGGGATGGGGACGATTTAGGGTGCAGGTGAGGGTAAGACAACGGTTTCAAAGCAGCGAACGTGTGAGGGCAGGGGTTAGTGTTAGCGTAAGGGTTAGGATTAGGGGACGGGTGAGGGGAAGGCTTCGGGGAAGGGTTAGGGTTAGGGTTCGTGCTAGGGTTAGGGTTAAGGGACGGGGCCGGTTTAGGGTCCAGGTGAGGGTACGACAACGGTTTCGGGTGATCGTACATGTGAGGGCACGTGTTAGTGTTAGCGTAAGGTTTAGGATTATTGGATGGGTGTGGGGAAGGCTTCGGGGAAGTGTTAGGGTTAGGGTTCGGGCTAGGGTTAGGGTTAGGGGATGGGGACGGTATAGGGTCCAGGTGAGGGTACGACAAACGTTTAGTGTTAGAGTACGTGTGAGGGCACGGGTTAGTGTTAGCGTACGGGTTAGGATTAGGGGACGGGTGAGGGGAAGGCTTCGGGGAAGGGTCAGGGTTAGGGTTCGGGCTAGGGTTAGGGTTAGGGGACGGGGACAGTTTAGGGTCCAGGTGAGGGTATGACAACGGTTTAGGTGGAGGGTACGTGTGAGGGCAAGGGTTATTGTTAGCGTACGGGTTACAATTAGGGGACTGGTGAGGGGAAGGCTTCGGGGAAGGATTGGGGTTAGGGTTCGGGCTAGGGTTACGGTTAGGGGACGGGGAGGTTTTAGGGTCCAGGTGAGGGTACGACAGCAGTTTAGAGTGAGCGTACGTGTGTGAGTACGGGTTAGTGTTAGCGTACGGGTTAGGATTAGGGGACGGGTGATGGGAAGGCTTCGGGGAAAGGTTAGGGTTAGGGGACGGGGACGGTTTAGGGTCCAGGTGAGTGTACGACAAGTGTTTAGGGGGAGCGTATGTTTGAGGGCACGGATTAGTGTTAGCGTACGGGTTAGGATTAGGGGACGGGTGAGCAGAAGGCTTCGGGGAAAGTTTAGGGTTAGGGTTCGGGCTAGGATTAGGGTTAGGGGACGGAGAGGGTTTAGGGTCCAGGTGAGGGTACGACAACGTTTTAGGGGGAGCGTACGTGTGAGGGCACGGGTTAGTGTTAGCGTACAGGTTAGTAATAGGGGACGGGTGACATGAAGGCTTCAGGGAAGGGTTAGGGTTAGGGTTCGGGCTAGGGTTAGGGTTAGGTGACGGGGACGGTTTAGGGTCCAGGTGAGGGTACGACAACGGTTTAGGGGGAGCGTACGTGTGAGGGCACGGGTTAGTGTTAGCGTACGGGTTAGTATTAGGGGACGGGTGAGGGGAAGGTTTTGGGGAAGTAATAGGGTTAGGGTTCGGGCTAGGCATAGGGTTAGGGGACGGGGACGGGGTAGGGTCCAGGTGAGGGTACGACAGCGGTTTAGGGGGCGTCTACGTGTGAGGGCATGGGTTAGTGTTAGCGTACGGTTTAGGATTAGGGGACGGGTGAGGGGAAGGCTTCGGGGAAGGGTTAGGGTTAGGGTTCCGGCTAAGGTTAGGGTTAGGGTATGGGGACGGTTTAGGGTCCAGGTGAGGGTACGACAACGGTTTAGGGGGAGCGTACGTGTGAGGGCACGGGTTAGTGTTAGCTTATGGGTTAGGGTTAGGGGACGTGTGAGCGGAAGGCTTCGAGGAAGGGTTAGTGTTAGGGTTCGGGCTAGGTTTAGGGTTAGGGGACGGGGACGGTTTAGGGTCCAGGTGAGGGTACGACAACCGTTTTGGGTGACGGTACGTGTGAGGGCACGGGTTAGTGTTAGTGTACGGGTTAGGATTAGGGGACGGCAGAGGGGAAGGCTTCGGGGAAGGGTTAGGGTTAGGGTTCGGGCTAGGGTTAGGGTTAGGGGAAGGGGACGATTCAGGGTCCAGGTGAGGGTACGACAACGGTTTAGGATGAGCGTACGTGTGAGACCATGGGTTAGTGTTAGCGTACGGGTTAGGATTAGGGGACGGGTGAGGGGAAGGTTTCGGGAAGGGTTAGGGTTAGGGTTCGGGCTAGGGTTAGGGTTAGGAGACGGGGTCTGTTTAGGGTCCAGGTGAGGGTACGACAACGGTTCACGGGGAGCGTACGTGTGAGGGCACGGGTTAGTGTTAGCGTATCGGTTAGGATTAGGGGACGGGTGAGGGGAAGGCTTCGGGGAAGGGTTAGGGTTAGGGTTCGGGCTAGGTGTAGGGTTAGGGGACGGGGACGGTTTAGGGTCCAGGTGAGGGTATGACTACGGTTTAAGGGCAGCGTACATGTGAGGGCACGCATTAGTGTTAGAGTACGGGTTAGGATTACGGGACGGGTGAGGGGAAGGCTTCGGGGAAGGGTTAGGGTTAGGGTTCGGGCTAGGGTTAGGATTAGGGGATGGGGAAGGTTTAGGGTCCAGGTGAGGGTACGACAACAGTTTAAGGGGAGCGTACGTGTGAGGGCACGGGTTAGTGTTAGTGTACGGGTTAGGATTAGGGGACGGGTGAGGGGAAGGCTTCGGGGAAGGGTTAGGGTTAGGGCTCGGGCTAGGGTTAGGCTTAGGGGACGGGGTCGGTTTAGGGTCCAGGTGAGGTTACGACAACAGTTTAGGGGGAGCGTACATTTGAGGGCACGGGTTAGTGTTAGCGTACGGGTTAGGATTAGGGGACGGGTGAGGGGAAGGCTTCGGGGAAGGGTTAGGGTTAGGGTTCGGGCTAGGGTTAGGGTTAGGGGACGGGGATGGTTTACGGTCCAGGTGAGGTTACGACAACGGTTTAGGGGGAGCGTACATGTGAGGGCATGGATTAGTGTTAGTGTACGGGTTAGGATTAGGGGATGGGTGAGTGGAAGGCTTCGGGGAAGTGTTAGGGTTAGGGTTCGGGCTAGGGTTAGGGTTAGGGGACGGGGACAGTTTAGGGTCCAGGTGAGGGTACGACAACGGTTCAGGGTGAGCGTACGTGTGAGGGCACGTTTTAGTGTTAGCGTACTGGTTAGGATTAGGGGACGGGTGAGGGGAAGGCTTCGGGGAAGGTTTAGGGTTAGGGTTCGGGCTAGGGTTAGGGTTAGGGGACGGTTTAGGGTCCAGGTGAGTGTATGACAACGGTTTAGGGGGAGCATACATGTGAGGGCACGGGTTAGTGTTAGCGTACGGGTTAGGATTAGGGGACGGGTGAGTTGAAGGCTTCGGGGAAGGGTTAGGGTTAGGGTTCGGTCTAGGGTTAGGGTTAGGGGAAGGGGAGGGTTTAGGGTCCAGGTGAGGGTACTACAACGGTTTAGGGGGAGCGTACGTGTGAGGGCATGGGTTAGTGTTAACGTACGTGTTAGGATTAGGGGACGGGTGAGGGGAACGTTTCGGGGAAGAGTTAGGGTTAGGGTTCGGGCTAGGGTTAGGGTTAGGGGACGGGGACGGTTTAGGGTCCAGGTGAGTGTACGACAACGGTTTAGGAGGAGCGTACGTGTGAGGGCACGGGTTAGTGTTAGCGTACGGGTTAGGATTAGGGGACGGGTGAGTGGAAGGCTTCGGGGAAGGGTTAGGGTTAGGGTTCTGGCTAGGGTTAGGGTTAGGGGACGGGGACGGTTTAGGCTCCAGTTGAGGGTATGACAATGGTTTAGGGTGAGCGTACGTGTGAGGGCACGGGTTAGTGTTAGCGTACGGGTTAGGATTAGGGGACGGGTTAGGAGAAGGCTTCGGGGAAGGTTTAGGGTTAGGGTTCGGGCTCGGGTTCGGGTTAGGGGACGGGGACGGTTTACGGTCCAGGTGAGGTTACGACACCGGTTTAGGGGGAGCGTACATGTGAGGGCATGGGTTAGTGTTAGTGTACGGGTTAGGATTAGGGGACGGGTGAGGGGAAGGCTTCGTGGAAGGGTTAAGGTTAGGGTTCGGGCTAGGGTTAGGTTTAGGGAATGGGGACGGTTTAGGGTCCAGGTGAGGGTACGACAACGGTTTAGGGGGAGCTTATGTGTGAGGGCACGGGTTAGTGTTAGCGTACGGTTTAGGATTAGGGGACGGGTGAGGGGAAGAATTCGGGGAAGGGTTAGGGTTAGGGTTCGGGCTAGTGTTAGGCGTAGGGTACGGGGACGGTTTAGGGTCCAGGTGAGGGTACGACAACGGTTTAGGGGGAGCGTACGTGTGAGGACACGGGTTAGTGTTAGCATACGGGTTAGGATTAGGGGACAGGTGAGAGGAAGGCTTTGGGGAAGGGTTAGGGTTAGTGTTCGGGCTAGGGTTAGGGATAGGGTACGGGGAAAGTTTAGGGTCCAGGTGAGGGTACGACAAAGGTTTAGGAGGAGCGTACATGTGAGGGCACAGGTTAGTGTTAGCGTACGGGTTAGCATTAGGGAACGGTTGAGGGGAACGCTTCGAGGAAGGGTTAGGGTAATGTTCGGGATAGGGTTAGGGTTAGGGGAAGGGGACGGTTTAGGGTCCAGGTGAGGGTATGACAACGTTTTAGGTGGAGCGTACGTGTGAGGCCATGGGTTAGTGTTAGCGTACGGGTTAGGATTAGGGGACGGGTGAGGGGAAGGCTTCGAGGAAGTGTTAGGGTTAGGGTTCGTCTAGGGTTAGGGTTAGGGGACCTGGAGGCTCTATGGTCCAGGTGAGGGTACGACAACGGTTTAGGATGAGCGTACGTGTGAGACCATGGGTTAGTGTTAGCGTACGGGTTAGGATTAGGGGACGGGTGAGGGGAAGGCTTCGGGAAGTGTTAGGGTTAGGGTTCGGGCTAGGGTTAGAGTTAGGAGACGGGGTCTGTTTAGGGTCCAGGTGAGGGTACGACAACGGTTAACGGGGAGCGTACGTGTGAGGGCACGGGTTAGTTTTAGCGTACAGGTTAGGATTAGGGGACGGGTGAGGGGAAGGCTTCGGGGAAGTGTTAGGGTTAGGGTTCGGGCTAGGGTTAGGGTTAGGGGACGGGAACGGTTTAGGGTCCAGGTGAGGGTATGACAACGGTTTAAGGTCAGCGTACATGTGAGGGCACGCATTAGTGTTAGCGTACGGGTTAGGATTACGGGACGGGTGAGGGGAAGGCTTCGGGGAAGGGTTAGGATTAGGGTTCGGGCTAGGGTTAGGATTAGGAGATGGGGAAGGTTTAGGGTCCAGGTGAGGGTACGACAATGGTTTAAGGGGAACGTACGTGTGAGGGCAAGGGTTAGTGTTAGTGTACGGGTTAGGATTAGGGGATGGGTGAGGGGAAGGCTTCGGGGAAGGGTTAAGGTTAGGGTTCGGGCTAGGGTTAGGGTTAGGGGACGGGGACGGTTTAGGGTCCAGGTGAGGGTACGACCACGGTTCACGGGGAGCGTACGTCTGAGGGCACGGGTTCGTGTTAGCATATGGGTTAGGATTAGGGGACGGGTGAGGGGAAGGCTTCGGGGAAGGGTTAAAGTTAGGGTTCGGGTTAGGGTTAAGGTTAGGGGACGGGGACGGTTTAGGGTCCAGGTGAGTGTACGACATCGGATTAGGAGGAGGGTACGTGAGAGGGCACGGGTTAGTGTTAGCGTACGGTTTAGGATTAGGGGACGGGAAAAGGGAAGGCTTCGTGGAAGGGTTAGGGTTAGGGTTCTGGCTAGGGTTAGGGTTAGGGGACGGGGACGGTTTAGGGTCCAGGTGAGGGTACGACAACGGTTTGGGGGAGCGTATGTGTGAGGGCACGGGTTAGTGTTAGCGTACGGGTTAGGATTAGGGGACGGGTGGGTGGAAGGCTTCGGGGAAGGGTTAGGGTTACGGTTCAGGCTAGGGTTAGGTTTAGGGAACGGGGACGGTTTAGGGTCCAGTTGAGAGTACGACAACGGTTTAGTGGGATCCTACGTGTGAGGGCACGGGTTAGTGTTAGCGTATGGGTTAGGATTAGGGGACGGGTGAGGGGAAGGCTTCGGGGAAGGGTTAGGGTTAGGGTTTGGGCTAGGGTTAGGCGTAGGGTACGGGGACGGTTTAGGGTCCAGGTGAGGGTATGACAACGGTTTAGGGGGAGCGTACGTGTGAGGGCACGGGTTAGTGTTAGCATATGGGTTAGGATTAGGGGACGGGTGAGAGGAAGGCTTTGGGGAAGGGTTAGAGTTAGTGTTCGGGCTAGGGTTAGGGTTAGGGGACGGGGACGGTTTAGGGTCCAGGTGAGTGTACAACAACGGTTTAGGGGGAACGTTCGTGTGAGGGCACGGGATAGTGTTAGCGTACTGGTTAGGATTAGGGGACGGGTGAGGGGAAGGCTTCAGGGAAGGGTTAGGGTTAGGGTTCGGGCTAGGGTTAGGGTTAGGGGACGGGGACGGTTTAGGCTCCAGTTGAGGGTATTACAATGGTTTAGGGTGAGCGTACGTGTGAGGGCACGGGTTAGTGTTAGCGTACGGGTTGGGATTAGGGGACGGGTGAGGGGAAGGCTTCGGGGAAGGTTTAGTGTTAGGGTTCGGGCTAGGGTTCGGGTTAGGGGACGGGGACGGTTTACAGTCCAGGTGAGGTTACGACACCGGTTTAGGGGGAGCGTACATGTGAGGGCATGGGTTAGTGTTAGTGTACGGGTTAGGATTAGGGGACGGGTGAGGGGAAGGCTTCGTGGAAGGGTTAAGGTTAGGGTTCGGGCTAGGGTTAGGTTTGGGGAATGGGGACGGTTTAGGGTCCAGGTGAGGGTACGACAACGGTTTAGGGGGAGCGTACGTGTGAGGGCACGGGTTAGTGTTAGCGTACGGGTTAGGATTAGGGGATGGGTGAGGGGAAGGCTTCGGGGAAGGTTTAGGGTTAGGGTTCGGGCTAGGGTTAGGGTTAGGGTACGGGGATGGTTTCGGGTCCAGGTGAGGGTATGACAACGGTTTAAGGGGAGCGAACGTGTGAGGGCATGGATTAGTGTTAGCGTACAGGTTAGAATTAGGGGATGGTTGAGGGGAAGGCTTCGGTGAAGGGTTAGGGTTAGGGTTCGGGCTAGGGTTAGGGTTAGGGGATGGGGACGGTTTAGGGTCCAGGTGAGGGTACGACAACGTTTTAAGGGGAGCGTACGTGTGAGGGCACGGGTTAGTGTTAGCGTACGGGTTAGGATTAGGGGACGGGTGAGGGGAAGAATTCGGGGAAGGGTTAGGGATAGGGTTCGGGCTAGTGTTAGGCGTAGGGTACGGGGACGGTTTAGGGTCCATGTGAGGGGACGACAACGGTTTAGGGGGAGCGTACGTGTGAGGGCACGGGTTAGTGTTAGCATACGGGTTAGGATTAGGGGACGGGTGAGAGGAAGGCTTTGGGGAAGTGTTAGGGTTAGTGGTCGGGCTAGGGTTAGGGTTAGGGGACGGGGAAAGTTTAGGGTCCAGGTGAGGGTACGACAACGGTTTAGGGGGAGCGTACATGTGAGGGCACGGGTTAGTGTTAGCGTACGGGTTAGGATTAGGGGACGGTTGAGGGGAAGGCTTCGAGGAAGGGTTAGGGTTAGGGTTCAGGCTAGGGTTAGGGTTAAGGGAAGGGGACAGTTTAGGGTCCAGGTGAGGGTATGACAACGTTTTAGGGGGAGCGTACGTGTGAGGCCATGGGTTAGTGTTAGCGTTCGGGTTAGGATTAGGGGACGGGTGAGGGGAAGGCTTCGAGGAAGTGTTAGGGTTAGGGTTCGTCTAGGGTTACGGTTAGGGGACCTGGAGGGTTTAGGGTCCAGGTGAGGGTACGACAACGGTTTAGGATGAGCGTACGTGCGAGACCATGGGTTAGTGTTAGCGTACGGGTTAGGATTAGGGGACGGGTGAGGGGAAGGCTTCGGGAAGGGTTAGGGTTAGGGTTCGGGCTAGCGTTAGAGTTAGGAGACGGGGTCTGTTTAGGGTCCAGGTGAGGGTACGACAACAGTTCACGGGGAGCGTACGTGTGAGGGCACGGGTTAGTGTTAGCGTACGGGTTAGGATTAGGGGACGGGTGAGGGGAAGGCTTCGGGGAAGGGTTAGGGTAAGGGTTCGGGCTAGGGTTAGGGTTAGGGGACGGGGACGGTTTACGGTCCAGGTGAGGTTACGACAACGGTTTAGGGGGAGCGTACATGTCAGGACATGGATTAGTGTTAGTGTACGGGTTAGGATTAGGGGACGGGTGAGGGGAAGGCTTCGGGGAAGGGTTAAAGTTAGGGTTCGGGTTAGGGTTAGGCTTAGGGGACGGGGACGGTTTAGGGTACAGGTGAGGTTACGACAATGGTTTAGGGGGAGCGTACGTTTGAGGGCACGGGTTAGTGTTAGTGTACGGGTTAGGATTAGGGGACGGGTGAGGGGAAGGCTTCGGGGAAGGGTTAGGGTTAGGGTTCGGGCTAGGGTTAGGGTTAGGGGACGGGGAGGGTTTACGGTCCAGGTGAGGTTACGACAACAGTTTAGGTTGAGCATACATGTGAGGGCATGGGTTAGTGTTAGTGTACGGTTTAGGATTAGGGGACGGGAAAAGGGAAGGCTTCGGGGAAGGGTTAGGGTTAGGGTTCTGGCTAGGGTTAGGGTTAGGGGACGGGGACGGTTTAGGGTCCAGGTGAGGGTACGACAGCGGTTTAGGGGGAGCGTACGTGTGAGGGCACGGGTTAGTGTTAGCGTACGGGTTAGGATTAGGGGACGGGTGAGTGGAAGGCTTCGGGGAAGGGTTAGGGTTACGGTTCAGGCTAGGGTTAGGTTTAGGGAACAGGGACGGTTTAGGGTCCAGTTGAGGGTACGACAACGGTTTAGGGGGAGCATACGTGTGAGGCCACGGGATAGTGTTAGCGTACGGGTTAGGATTAGGGGACGGGTGAGGGGAAGGCTTCGGGGAAGGGTTAGGGTTAGGGTTCGGGCTAGGGTTAGGGTTAGGGGATGGGGACGGTTTTGGGTCCAGGTGAGGGTACAACAACGGTTTAGGGGGAGCGTACATGTGAGGGCACGGGTAAGTGTTAGCGTACGGGTTAGATTAGGGGACGGGTGAGGGGAAGGCTTCGGGGAAGGGTTAGGTTAGGGTTCGGGCTAGGGTTAGGGTTAGGGAACGGGGACGGTTTACGGTCCAGGTGAGGTTACGACAACGGTTTAGGGGGAGCGTACATGTGAGGGCATGGGTTAGTGTTAGTGTACGGGTTAGGATTAGGGGACGGGTGAGGGGAAGGCTTTGGAGAAGGCTTAGGGTTAGGGTTCGGGCTAGGGTTAGGGTTAGGGGACAGGGACGGTTTAGGGTCCAGGTGAGGGTACGACAACTGTTCACGGGGAGTGTACGTGTGAGGGCATGGGTTAGTGTTAGCATACGGGTTAGGATTAGGGGACGGGTGAGGGGAAGGCTTCGGGGAAGGGTTAAGGTTAGGGTTCGGGTTAGGGTTAGGGTTAGGGGACGGGGACGGTTTAGGGTTCAGGTGAGGGTACAACATCGGATTAGGAGGAGGGTACGTGAGAGGGCACGGGTTATTGTTAGCGTACGGTTTAGGATTAGGGGACGGGAAAAGGGAAGGCTTCGGGGAAGGGTTAGGGTTAGGGTTCTGGCTAGGGTTAGGGTTAGGGGACGGGGACGGTTTAGGGTCCAGGTGAGGGTACGACAACGGTTTAGGGGGAGCGTATGTGTGAGGGCACGGGTTAGTGTTATCGTACGGGTTAGGATTAGGGGACGGGTGAGTGGAAGGCTTCGGGGAAGTGTTAGGTTTAGGGTTCAGGCTAGGGTTAGGTTTAGGGAAAGGGGACGGTTTAGGGTACAGTTGAGGGTACGACAACGGTTTAGGGGGAGCGTACGTGTGAGGGCATGGGTTAGTGTTAGCGTATGGGATAGGATTAGGGGACGGGTGAGGTGAAGGGTTCGGGGAAGTGTTAGGGTTAGGGTTCGGGCTAGGGTTAGGGTTAGGGGACGGGGACTGTTTAGGGTCCAGGTGAGGGTACGACAACGGTTCACGGGGAGCGTACGTGTGAGGTCACGGGTTAGTGTTAATGTATGGGTTAGGATTAGGAGACGGGTGAGTGGAAGGCTTCGGGGAAGGGTTAGATTTAGGGTTCGGGCTAGGGTTAGGGTTAGGGGACGGGGACGGTTTAGGGTCCAGGTGAGGGTACGACAACGGTTTAGGGGGAGCGTACGTGTGAGGGCACGGGTTAGTGTTAGCGTACGGGTTAGGATTACGGGACGGGTGAGGGGAAGGCTTCGGGGAAGGGTTAAGGTTAGGGTTTGGGCTAGGGTTAGGTTTAGGGAACGGGGATGGTTTAGGGTACAGGTGAGGGTACGACAACAGTTTACGGGGAGCGTATGTGTGAGGGCACGGGTTAGTGTTAGCGTACAGGTTAGGATTAGGGGATGGGTGAGGGGAAGGCTTCGGGGAAGTGTTAGGGTTAGGGTTCGGGCTAGGGTTGGGTTAGGGGACGGGGACGGTTTAGGGTCCAGGTGAGGGTATGACAACGGTTTAAGGGCAGCGTACATGTGAGGCCACGCATTAGTGTTAGCGTACGGGTTAGGATTACGGGACGGGTGAGGGGAAGGCTTCGGGGAAGGGTTAGGGTTAGGGTTCGGGCTAGGGTTAGGATTAGGGGATGGGGAAGGTTTAGGGTCCAGGTTAGGGTACGACAACGGTTTTAGGGGAGCGTACGTGTGAGGGCACGGGTTAGTGTTAGCGTACGGGTTAGGATTAGGGGACGGGTGAGGGGAAGGCTTCGGGGAAGGGTTAGGGTTAGGGTTCGGGCTAGGGTTAGGGTTAGGGGACGGGGACGGTTTACGGTCCAGGTGAGGTTACGACAACGGTTTAGGGGGAGCGTACATGTCAGGACATGGATTAGTGTTAGTGTACGGGTTAGGATTAGGGGACGGGTGAGGGGAAGGCTTCGGGGAAGGGTTAAGGTTAGGGTTCGGGCTAGGGTTAGGGTTAGGGGACGGGGACGGTTTACGGTCCAGGTGAGGTTACGACAACAGTTTAGGTGGAGCATACATGTGAGGGCATGGGTTAGTGTTAGTGTACGGTTTAGGATTAGGGGACGGGAAAAGGGAAGGCTTCGGGGAAGGGTTAGGGTTAGGGTTCTGGCTAGGGTTAGGGTTAGGGGACGGGGACGGTTTAGGGTCCAGGTGAGGGTACGACAGCGGTTTAGGGGGAGCGTACGTGTGAGGGCACGGGTTAGTGTTAGCGTACGGGTTAGGATTAGGGGACGGGTGAGTGGAAGGCTTCGGGGAAGGGTTAGGGTTACGGTTCAGGCTAGGGTTAGGTTTAGGGAACAGGGACGGTTTAGGGTCCAGTTGAGGGTACGACAACGGTTTAGGGGGAGCATACGTGTGAGGCCATGGGATAGTGTTAGCGTACGGGTTAGGATTAGGGGACGGGTGAGGGGAAGGCTTCGGGGAAGGGTTAGGGTTAGGGTTCGGGCTAGGGTTAGGGTTGGGGACGGGGTCTGTTTAGGGTCCAGGTGAGGGTAGGACAATGGTTCAAGGGGAGCGTACGTGTGAGGGCACGGGTTAGTGTTAGCGTATGGGTTAGGATTAGGGGACGGGTGAGGGGAAGGCTTCGGGGAAGGGTTAGGGTTAGGGTTCGGGCTAGGGTTAGGGTTAGGGGATGGGGACGGTTTTGGGTCCAGGTGAGGGTACAACAACGGTTTAGGGGGAGCGTACATGTGAGGGCACGGGTAAGTGTTAGCGTACGGGTTAGATTAGGGGATGGGTGAGGGGAAGGCTTCGGGGAAGGGTTAGGGTTAGGGTTCGGGCTAGGGTTAGGGTTAGGGAATGGGCACGGTTTACGGTCCAGGTGAGGTTACGACAACGGTTTAGGGGGAGCGTACATGTGAGGGCATGGGTTAGTGTTAGTGTACGGGTTAGGATTAGGGGACGGGTGTGGGGAAGGCTTTGGGGAAGGGTTAAGGTTAGGGTTCGGGCTAGGGTTAGGGTTAGGGGACAGGGACGGTTTAGGGTCCAGGTGAGGGTACGACAACTGTTCACGGGGAGCGTACGTGTGAGGGCATGGGTTAGTGTTAGCATACGGGTTAGGATTAGGGGACGGGTGAGGGGAAGGCTTCGGGGAAGGGTTAAGGTTAGGGTTCGGGTTAGGGTTAGGGTTAGGGGACGGGGACGGTTTAGGGTTCAGGTGAGGGTACAACATCGGATTAGGAGGAGGGTACGTGAGAGGGCACGGGTTAGTGTTATCGTACGGGTTAGGATTAGGGGACGGGTGAGTGGAAGGCTTCGGGGAAGTGTTAGGGTTAGGGTTCGGGCTAGGGTTAGGGTTAGGGGACGGGGACTGTTTAGGGTCCAGGTGAGGGTACGACAACTGTTCACGGGGAGCGTACGTGTGAGGTCACGGGTTAGTGTTAATGTATGGGTTAGGATTCGGAGACGGGTGAGGGGAAGGCTTCGGGGAAGGGTTAGGTTTAGGGTTCGGGCTAGGGTTAGGGTTAGGGGACGGGGACGGTTTAGGGTCCAGTTGAGGGTACGACAACGGTTTAGGGGGAGCGTACGTGTGAGGGCACGGGTTAGTGTTAGCGTACGGGTTAGGATTACGGGACGGGTGAGGGGAAGGCTTCGGGGAAGGGTTAAGGTTAGGGTTTGGGCTAGGGTTAGGTTTAGGGAACAGGGACGGTTTAGGGTGCAGGTGAGGGTACGACAACGGTTTACGGGGAGCGTATGTGTGAGGGCACGGGTTAGTGTTAGCGTACGGGTTAGGATTAGGGGACGGGTGAGGGGAAGGCTTCGGGGAAGGGTTAGGGTTAGGGTTCGGGCTAGGGTTAGGTTTAGGGAACGGGGACGGTTTAGGGTCCAGGTGAGGGTACGACAACGGTTTAGGGGGAGCGTACGTGTGAGGGCACGGGTTAGTGTTAGCGTATGGGTTAGGATTAGGGGACGGGTGAGGGGAAGGCTTCGGGGAAGGGTTAGGGTTAGGGTTCGGGCTAGGGTTAGGGTTAGGGGACGGGGACGGTTTAGGGTCCAGGTGAGGGTACGACAACGGTTTAGGGGGAGCGTACGAGTGAGGGCACGGTTTAGTGTTAGCGTACGGGTTAGAAATATGGGACGGGTGAGGGGAAGGCTTCGGGGAAGGGTTAGGGTTATGGTTCAGGCTAGGGTTAGGGTTAGGGGATGGGGACGGTTTAGGGTCCAGGTGAGGGTACGACAACGGTTTAAGTGGAGCGTACGTGTGAGGGCACGGGTTTGTGTTAGCGTACGGGTTAGGATTAGGGGACTGGTGAGGGGAAGGCTTTGGGGAAGGTTTAGGGTTAGTGTTCGGGCTAGGGTTAGGGTTAGGAGACGGGGACGGTTTAGGGTCCAGTTGAGGGTACGACAACGGTTAAGGGGGAGCGTACGTGTGAGGGCACGGGTTAGTGTTAGCGTACGGGTTAGGATTAGGGGACGGGTGAGGGGAAGGCTTCGAGGAAGGGTTAGGGTTAGGGTTCAGGCTAGAATTAGGGTTAGGGGAAGGGGACGGTTTAGGGTCCAGGTGAGGGTACAACAACGTTTTAGGGGGAGCGTACGTGTGAGGCCACGGGATAGTGTTAGCGTACAGGTTAGGATTAGGGGACGGGTGAGGGGAAGGCTTTGGGGAAGGGTTAGGGTTAGGGTTCGGGCTAGGGTTAGGGTTAGGGGACGGGGACGGTTTAGGCTCCAGGTGAGGGTATGACAACGGTTTAGGGTGAGCTTATGTGTGAGGGCACGGGTTAGTGTTAGCGTACGGGTTAGGATTACGGGACGGGTGAGGGGAAGGCTTCGGGGAAGGGTTAGTGTTAGGGTTCGGGCTAGGGTTAGGATTAGGGGATGGGGAAAGTTTAGGGTCCAGGTGAGGGTATGACAACGGTTTAAGGGCAGCGTACATGTGAGGCCACGCATTAGTGTTAGCGTACGGGTTAAGATTACGGGACGGGTGAGGGGAAGGCTTCGGGGAAGGGTTAGGGTTAGGGTTTGGGTTAGGGTTAGGGTTAGGGGATGGGGACGGTTTTGGGTCCAGGTGAGGGTACAACAACGGTTTAGGGGGAGCGTACATGTGAGGGCATGGGTAAGTGTTAGCGTACGGGTTAGATTAGGGGACGGGTGAGGGGAAGGCTTCGGGGAAGGGTTAGGGTTACGGTTCGGGCTAGGGTTAGGGTTAGGGAACGGGGACGGTTTACGGTCCAGGTGAGGTTACGACAACGGTTTAGGGGGAGCGTAAATGTGAGGGCATGGGTTAGTGTTAGTGTACGGGTTAGGATTAGGGGACGGGTGTGGGGAAGGCTTTGGGGAAGGGTTAAGGTTAGGGTTCGGGCTAGGGTTAGGGTTAGGGGACAGGGACGGTTTAGGGTCCAGGTGAGGGTACGACAACTGTTCACGGGGAGCGTACGTGTGAGGGCATGGGTTAGTGTTAGCATACGGGTTAGGATTAGGGGACGGGTGAGGGGAAGGCTTCGGGGAAGGGTTAAGGTTAGGGTTCGGGTTAGGGTTAGGGTTAGGGGACGGGGACGGTTTAGGGTTCAGGTGAGGGTACAACATCGGATTAGGAGGAGGGTACGTGAGAGGCCACGGGTTAGTGTTATCGTACGGGTTAGGATTAGGGGACGGGTGAGTGGAAGGCTTCGGGGAAGTGTTAGGGTTAGGGTTCAGGCTAGGGTTAGGTTTAGGGAAAGGGGACGGTTTAGGGTCCAGTTGAGGGTACGACAACGGTTTAGGGGGAGCGTACGTGTGAGGGCACGGGTTAGTGTTAGCGTATGGGATAGGATTAGGGGACGGGTGAGGTGAAGGCTTCGGGGAAGTGTTAGGGTTAGGGTTCGGGCTAGGGTTATGGTTAGGGGACGGGGACTGTTTAGGGTCCAGGTGAGGGTACGACAACGGTTCACGGGGAGCATACGTTTGAGGTCACGGGTTAGTGTTAATGTATGGGTTAGGATTCGGAGACGGGTGAGGGGAAGGCTTCGGGGAAGGGTTAGGGTTAGGCTTCGGGCTAGGGTTAGGGTTAGGGGACGGGGACGGTTTAGGGTCCAGGTGAGGGTACGACAACGGTTTAGGGGGAGCGTACGAGTGAGGGCACGGGTTAGTGTTAGCGTACGGGTTAGAAATATGGGACGGGTGAGGGGAAGGCTTCGGGGAAGGGTTAGGGTTATGGTTCAGGCTAGGGTTAGGGTTAGGGGATGGGGACGGTTTAGGGTCCAGGTGAGGGTACGACAACGGTTTAAGTGGAGCCTACGTGTGAGGGCACGGGTTTGTGTTAGCGTACGGGTTAGGATTAGGGGACTGGTGAGGGGAAGGCTTTGGGGAAGGGTTAGGGTTAGTGTTCGGGCTAGGGTTAGGGTTAGGAGACGGGGACGGTTTAGGGTCCAGTTGAGGGTACGACAACGGTTAAGGGGGAGCGTACGTGTGAGGGCACGGGTTAGTGTTAGCGTACGGGTTAGGATTAGGGGACGGGTGAGGGGAAGGCTTCGAGGAAGGGTTAGGGTTAGGGTTCAGGCTAGAATTAGGGTTAGGGGAAGGGGACGGTTTAGGGTCCAGGTGAGGGTACAACAACGTTTTAGGGGGAGCATACGTGTGAGGCCACGGGATAGTGTTAGCGTACAGGTTAGGATTAGGGGACGGGTGAGGGGAAGGCTTTGGGGAAGGGTTAGGGTTAGCGTTCGGGCTAGGGTTAGGGTTAGGGGACGGGGACGGTTTAGGCTCCAGGTGAGGGTATGACAACGGTTTAGGGTGAGCTTATGTTTGAGGGCACGGGTTAGTGTTAGCGTACGGGTTAGGATTAGGGGACGGGTGAGGGGAAGGCTTCGAGGAAGGTTTAGGGTTAGAGTTCCGGCTAGGGTTCGGGTTAGGGGACTGGGACGGTTTACGGTCCAAGTGAGGTTACGACAACGGTTTAGGGGGAGCGTACACGTGAGGGCATGGGTTAGTGTTAATGTACGGGTTAGGATTAGGGGACGGGTGAGGGGAAGGCTTCGGGGAAAGGTTAAGGTTAGGGTTCGGGCTAGGGTTAGGATTAGGGGACGGGGACGGTTTAGGGTCCAGGTGAGGGTACGACAACGGTTCACGGGGAGCGTACGTGTGAGGGCACGGGTTAGTGTTAGCATACTGGTTAGGATTAGGGGACGGGTGAGGGGAAGGCTTCGGGGAAGGGTTAGGGTTAGGGTTCGGGCTAGGGTTAGTGTTAGGGGACGGGGACGGTTTAGGGTCCAGGTGAGGGTACGACATCGGATTAGGAGGAGGGTACGTGAGAGGACACGGGTTAGTGTTAGCGTACGGGTTAGTATTATGGGACTGGTGAAGGGAAGGCTTCGGGGAAGGGTTAGGGTTAGGGTTCGGGCTAGGGTTACGGTTAGGGGACGGGGACGGTTTAGGGTGCAGGTGAGGGTACGACAACGGTTTAGGGGGAGCGTATGTGTGAGGGCACGGGTTAGTGTTAGCGTACGGGTTAGGATTAGGGGACGGGTGAGGGGAAGGCTTCGAGGAAGGGTTAGGGTTAGGGTTCGGGCTAGGGTTAGGTTTAGGGAACGGGGACGGTTTAGGGTCCAGGTGAGGGTACTACAACGGTTTAGGGGGAGCGTACGTGTGAGGGCACGGGTTAGTGTTAGCGTATGGGTTAGGATTAGGGGACGGGTGAGGGGAAGGCTTCTGGGAAGGGTTAGGGTTAGGGTTCGGGCTAGGGTTAGGGTTACGGGACGGGGACGGTTTAGGGTCCAGGTGAGGGTACGACAACGGTTTAAGGGGAGCGTACGTGTGAGGGCACGGGTTTGTGTTAGCGTACGGGTTAGGATTAGGGGACTGGTGAGGGGAAGGCTTTGGGGAAGGGTTAGGGTTAGTGTTTGGGCTAGGGTTAGGGTTAGGGGACGGGGACGGTTTAGGGTCCAGGTGAGGGTACGACAACGGTTTAAGGGGAGCGTACGTGTGAGGGCACGGGTTAGTGTTAGCATACGGGTTAGGATTAGGGGACGGGTGAGGGGAAGGCTTCGGGGAAGGGTTAGGGTTAGGGTTCGGGCTAGGTTTAGGGTTAGGGGAAGGGGACGGTTTAGGGTCCAGGTGAGGGTACAACAACGTTTTAGGGGGAGCATACATGTGAGGCCACGGGATAGTGTTAGCGTACGGGTTAGGATTAGGGGACTGGTGAGGGGAAGGCTTTGGGGAAGTGTTAGGGTTAGTGTTCGGGCTAGGGTTAGGGTTAGGAGACGTGGACGGTTTAGGGTCCAGTTGAGGGTACGACAACGGTTAAGGGGGAGCGTACGTGTGAGGGCACGGGTTAGTGTTAGCGTACGGGTTAGGATTAGGGGACGGGTGAGGGGAAGGCTTCGAGGAAGGGTTAGGGTTAGGGTTCAGGCTAGAATTAGGGTTAGGGGAAGGGGACGGTTTAGGGTCCAGGTGAGGGTACAACAACGTTTTAGGGGGAGCATACGTGTGAGGCCACGGGATAGTGTTAGCGTACAGGTTAGGATTAGGGGACGGGTGAGGGGAAGGGTTTGGGGAAGGGTTAGGGTTAGCGTTCGGGCTAGGGTTAGGGTTAGGGGACGGGGACGGTTTAGGCTCCAGGTGAGGGTATGACAACGGTTTAGGGTGAGCTTATGTGTGAGGGCACGGGTTAGTGTTAGCGTACGGGTTAGGATTAGGGGACGGGTGAGGGGAAGGCTTCGAGGAAGGTTTAGGGTTAGAGTTCCGGCTAGGGTTCGGGTTAGGGGACTGGGACGGTTTACGGTCCAGGTGAGGTTACGACAACGGTTTAGGGGGAGCGTACACGTGAGGGCATGGGTTAGTGTTAATGTACGGGTTAGGATTAGGGGACGGGTGAGGGGAAGGCTTCGGGGAAAGGTTAAGGTTAGGGTTCGGGCTAGGGTTAGGATTAGAGGACGGGGACGGTTTAGGGTCCAGGTGAGGGTACGACAACGGTTCACGGGGAGCGTACGTGTGAGGGCACGGGTTAGTGTTAGCATACTGGTTAGGATTAGGGGACGGGTGAGGGGAAGGCTTCGGGGAAGGGTTAGGGTTAGGGTTCGGGCTAGGGTTAGTGTTAGGGGACGGGGACGGTTTAGGGTCCAGGTGAGGGTACGACATCGGATTAGGAGGAGGGTACGTGAGAGGGCACGGGTTAGTGTTAGCGTACGGGTTAGTATTATGGGACGGGTGAAGGGAAGGCTTCGGGGAAGGGTTAGGGTTAGGGTTCGGGCTAGGGTTACGGTTAGGGGACGGGGACGGTTTAGGGTGCAGGTGAGGGTACGACAACGGTTTAGGGGGAGCGTATGTGTGAGGGCACGGGTTAGTGTTAGCGTACGGGTTAGGATTAGGGGACGGGTGAGGGGAAGGCTTCGAGGAAGGGTTAGGGTTAGGGTTCGGGCTAGGGTTAGGTTTAGGGAACGGGGACGGTTTAGGGTCCAGGTGAGGGTACTACAACGGTTTAGGGGGAGCGTACGTGTGAGGGCACGGGTTAGTGTTAGCGTATGGTTTAGGATTAGGGGACGGGTGAGGGGAAGGCTTCTGGGAAGGGTTAGGGTTAGGGTTCGGGCTAGGGTTAGGGTTAGGGGACGGGGACGGTTTAGGGTCCAGGTGAGGGTACGACAACGGTTTAGGGGGAGCGTACGTGTGAGGGCACGGGTTAGTGTTAGCGTACGGGTTAGAAATATGGGACGGGTGAGGGGAAGGCTTCGGGGAAGGGTTAGGGTTAGGGTTCAGGCTAGGGTTAGGGTTAGGGGATGGGGACGGTTTAGGGTCCAGGTGAGGGTACGACAACGGTTTAAGGGGAGCGTACGTGTGAGGGCACGGGTTTGTGTTAGCGTACGGGTTAGGATTAGGGGACTGGTGAGGGGAAGGCTTTGGGGAAGGGTTAGGGTTAGTGTTTGGGCTAGGGTTAGGGTTAGGGGACGGGGACGGTTTAGGGTCCAGGTGAGGGTACGACAACGGTTTAAGGGGAGCGTACGTGTGAGGGCACGGGTTAGTGTTAGCATACGGGTTAGGATTAGGGGACGGGTGAGGGGAAGGCTTCGAGGAAGGGTTAGGGTTAGGGTTCGGGCTAGGTTTAGGGTTAGGGGAAGGGGACGGTTTAGGGTCCAGGTGAGGGTACAACAACGTTTTAGGGGGAGCATACATGTGAGGCCACGGGATAGTGTTAGCGTACGGGTTAGGATTAGGGGATGGGTGAGGGGAAGGCTTCGGGGAAGGGTTAGGGTTAGGGTTCGGGCTAGGGTTAGGGTTAGGGGACGGGGTCTGTTTAGGTTCCAGGTGAGGGTTCGACAACGATTCACGGGGAGCGTACGTGTGAGGGCACGGGTTAGTGTTAGCGTATGGGTTAGGATTAGGGGACGGGTGAGGGGAAGGCTTCGGGGAAGGGTTAGGGTTAGGGTTAGGGTTCGGGCTAGGGTTAGGGTTAGGGGATGGGGACGGTTTTGGGTCCAGGTGAAGGTACAACAACGGTTTAGGGGGAGCGTACGTGTGAGGGCACGGGTTAGTGTTAGCGTACGGGTTAGGATTAGGGGACGGGTGAGGGGAAGGCTTCGGGGAAGGGTTAGGGTTAGGGTTCGGGCTAGGGTTAGGGTTAGGGAACGGGGACGGTTTAGGGTCCAGGTGAGGGTATGACAACGTTTTAAGGGCAGCGTACGTGTGAGGACACGCATTAGTGTTAGAGTACGGGTTAGGATTAGGGGACGGGTGAGGGGAAGGCTTCGGGGAAGGGTTAGGGTTAGGGCTCGGGCTAGGGTTAGGCTTAGGGGACGGGGACGGTTTAGGGTCCAGGAGAGGGTACGACAACGGTTTATGGGGAGCGTACGTGTGAGGGCACGGGTTAGTGTTAGCGTACGGGTTAGGATTAGGGGACGGGTGAGGGGAAGGCTTCGGGGAAGGTTTAGGGTTAGGGTTCGGGCTAGGGTTAGGGTTAGGGGATGGAGACGGTTTACGGTCCAGGTGAGGTTACGACAACGGTTTAGGGGGAGCGTACATGTGAGAGCATGGGTTAGTGTTAGTGTACGGGTTAGGATTAGAGGATAGGTGAGGGGAAGGCTTTGGGGAAGGGTTAAGGTTAGGGTTCGGGCTAGGGTTAGGGTTAGGGGACAGGGACGGTTTAGGGTCCAGGTGAGGGTACGACAGCGGTTCACGGGGAGCGTACGTGTGAGGGCACGGGTTAGTGTTAGCATACGGGTTAGGATTAGGGGACGGGTGAGGGGAAGGCTTCGGGGAAGTGTTAAGGTTAGGGTTCGGGTTAGGGTTAGGGTTAGGGGACGGGGACGGTTTAGGGTCCAGGTGAGGGTACGACATCGGATTAGGAGGAGGGTACGTGAGAGGGCACGGGTTAGTGTTAGCGTACGGTTTAGGATTAGGGGATGGGAAAAGGGAAGGCTTTCGGGAAGGGTTAGGGTTAGGGTTCGGGCTAGGGTTAGGGTTAGGGGACGGGGACGGTTTAGGGTCCAGGTGAGGGTACGACAACGGTTTAGGGGGAGCGTATGTGTGAGGGCACGGGTTAGTGTTAGCGTACGGGTTAGGATTAGGGGACGGGTGAGTGGACGGCTTCGGGGAAGTGTTAGGGTTAGGGTTCAGGCTAGGGTTAGGTTTAGGGAAAGGGGACGGTTTAGGGTCCAGTTGAGGGTACGACAACGGTTTAGGGGGAGCGTACGTGTGAGGGCACGGGTTAGTATTAGCGTATGGGTTAGGATTAGGGGACGGGTGAGGGGAAGGCTTCGGGGAAGGGTTAGGGTTAGGGTTCGGGCTAGGGTTAGCGTTAGGGGACGGGGACGGTTTAGGTTCCACGTGAGGGTACAACATCGGTTTAGGAGGCGGGTACATTTGAGGGCACGAATAAGTGTTAGCGTACGGGTTAGGATTAGGGGACGGGTGAGGGGAAGGCTTCGAGGAAGGGTTAGGGTTAGGGTTCGTCTAGGGTTATGGTTAGGGGACCTGGAGGGTTTAGAGTCCAGGTGAGTTTAAGACAACGGTTTAGGATGAGCGTACATGTGAGATCATGGGTTAGTGTTAGCGTACGGGTTAGGATTAGGGGACGGGTGAGGGGAAGGCTTCGGGGAAGTGTTAGGGTTACGGTTCAGGCTAGGGTTAGGTTTAGGGAACGGGGACGGTTTAGGGTCCAGTTGAGGGTACGACAACGGTTTAGGGGGAGCGTACGTGTGAGGGCACGGGTTAGTGTTAGCGTATGGGTTAGGATTAGGGGACGGTTGAGGGGAAGGCTTCGGGGAAGTGTTAGGGTTAAGGTTTGGGCTAGGGTTAGGGTTAGGGGACGGGGACGGTTTAGGGTCCAGGTGAGGGTACGACAACGGTTTAGGGAGAGCGTACGTGTGAGGGCACGGGTTAGTGTTAGCGTACGGATTAGGATTAGGGGATGGGTGAGGGGAAGGCTTCGGGGAAGGGTTAGGGTTAGGGTTCAGGCTAGGGTTAGGGTTAGGGGACGGGGACGGTTTAGGGTCCAGTTGAAGGTATGACAACGGTTTAAGGGGAGCGTACCTGTGAGGGCACGGATTAGTGTTAGCGTACGGGTTAGAAATAGGGGACGGGTGAGGGGAAGGCTTCGGGGAAGTGTTAGGGTTAGGGTTCAGGCTAGGGTTAGAGTTAGGGGATGGGGACGGTTTAGGGTCCAGGTGAGGGTACGACAACGGTTTAAGGGGAGCGTACGTGTGAGGCCACGGGTTAGTGTTAGTGTACGGGTTAGGATTAGGGGACGGGTGAGGGGAAGGCTTCGGGGAAGTGTTAGCGTTAGTGTTCAGGCTAGGGTTAGGTTTAGGGAAAGGGGACGGTTTAGCGTCCAGTTGAGGGTATGACAACAGTTTAGGGGGAGCGTACGTGTGAGGGCACCGGTTAGTGTTAGCTTATGGGTTAGGATTAGGGGACGGGTGAGGGGAAGGCTTCGGGGAAGGGTTAGGGTTAGGGTTCGGGCTAGGGTTAGTGTTAGGGGACGGGGACGGTTTAGGGTCCAGGTGAGTGTACGACATCGGATTAGGAGGGGGTACGAGAGAGGGCATGGGTTAGTGTTAGCGTACGGGTTAGGATTATGGGACGGGTGAAGGGAAGGCTTCGGGTAAGGGTTAGGTTTAGGGTTCGGGCTAGGGTTACGGTTAGGGGACGGGGACGGTTTAGGGTCCAGGTGAGGGTACGACATCAGTTTAGAGGGAGCGTATGTGTGAGGGCACGGGTTAGTGTTAGCGTACGGGTTAGGATTAGGGGACGGGTGAGGGGAAGGCTTCGGGGAAGGGTTAGGGTTAGGGTTCGGGCTAGGGTTAGGTTTAGGGAACGGGGACTGTTTAGGGTTCAGGTGAGGGTACGACAACGGTTTAGGGGGAGCGTACGTGTGAGGGCACGGGTTAGTGTTAGCGTATGGGTTAGGATTAGGGGACGGGTGAGGGGAAGGCTTCGGGGAAGGGTTAGGGTTAGGGTTCGGGCTAGGGATAGGGTTAGGGGACGGGGACGGTTTAGGGTCTAGGTGAGGGTACGACAACAGTTTAGGGGGAGCGTATGTGTGAGGGCACGGGTTAGTGTTAGCGTACGGGTTAGGATTAGGGGATGTGTGAGTGGAAGGCTTCGGGGAAGTGTTAGGGTTAGGGTTCAGGCTAGGGTTAGGTTTAGGGAAAGGGGACAGTTTAGGGTCCAGTTGAGGGTACGACAACGGTTTAGGGGGAGCGTACGTGTGAGGGCACGGGTTAGTGTTAGCGTATGGGTTAGGATTAGGGGACGGGTGAGGGGAAGGCTTCGGGGAAGGGTTAGGGTTAGGGTTTGGGCTAGGGTTAGGGTTAGGGGACGGGGACTGTTTAGGGTCCAGATGAGGGTACGACACGGGTTCACGGGGAGCGTACGTGTTAGGCCACGGGTTAGTGTTAGCGTATGGGTTAGGATTAGGAGACGGGTGAGGGGAAGTCTTCGGGGAAGGGTTAGGTTTAGGGTTCCGGCTAGGGTTAGGGTTAGGGGACGGGGACGGTTTAGGGTCCTGGTGAGGGTAGGACAACGGTTTAGGGGGAGCGTACGTGTGAGGGCACGGGTTAGTGTTAGCGTACGGGTTAGGATTAGGGGACGGGTGAGGGGAAGGCTTCGGGGAAGGGTTAGGGTTAGGGTTCGGGCTAGGGTTAGGGTTAGGGGATGCGGACGGTTTAGGTTCCAGGTGAGGGTACGACAATGGTTTAGGGGGAGCGTATGTGTGAGGGCACGGGTTAGTGTTAGCGTACGGGTTAGGATTAGGGGACGGGTGAGGGGAAGGCTTCGGGGAAGGGTTAGCGTTAGGGTTCGTGCTAGGTTTAGGGTTAGGGGACGGGGACGGTTTAGGTTCCAGGTGAGGGTACGACATCGGTTTAGGAGGCGGGTACGTTTGAGGGCACGGGTAAGTGTTAGCGTACGGGTTAGGATTAGGGGACGGGCGAGGGGAAGGCTTCGGGGAAGGGTTAGGGTTAGGGTTCGGGCTAGGGTTAGGGTTAGGGGATGTGGACGGTTTAGGTTCCAGGTGAGGGTACGACAACGGTTTAGGGGGAGCGTATGTGTGAGGGCACGGGTTAGTGTTAGCGTACGGCTTAGGATTAGGGGACGGGTGAGGGGAAGGCTTCTGGGAAGGGTTAGCGTTAGGGTTCGGGCTAGGGTTAGGGTTAGGGGACGGGGACGGTTTAGGTTCCAGGTGAGGGTACGACATCGGTTTAGGAGGCGGGTACGTTTGAGGGCACGGGTAAGTGTTAGCGTACGGGTTAGGATTAGGGGACGGGTGAGGGGAAGGCTTCGGGGAAGGGTTAGGGTTAGGGTTCAGGCTAGGGTTAGGGTTAGGGGACGGGGACGCTTTAGGGTCCAGGTGAGGGTATGACAACGGTTTAAGGGGAGCGTACGTGTGAGGGCACAGATTAGTGTTAGCGTACGGGTTAGAAATAGGGGACGGGTGAGGGGAAGGCTTCGGGGAAGGGTTAGGGTTAGGGTTCAGGCTAGGGTTAGGGTTAGGGGATGGGGACGGTTTGGGGTCCAGGTGAGGGTACGACAACAGTTTAGGGGGAGCGTACGTGTGAGGGCACGGGTCAGTGTTAGCGTACGGGTTAGGATTAGGGGACGGGTGAGGGGAAGGCTTCGAGGAAGGGTTAGGGTTAGGGTTCGGGCTAGGGTTAGGGTTAGGGGAAGGGGACGGTTTAGGGTCCAGGTGAGCGTACAACAACGTTTTAGGGGGAGCATACGTGTGAGGCCACGGGATAGTGTTAGCGTACGGGTTAGGATTAGGGGACGGGTGAGGTGAAGGCTTCGGGGAGGGGTTAGGGTTAGGGTTCGGGCTAGGGTTAGGGTTAGGGGACGGGGTCTGTTTAGGGTCCAGGTGAGGGTACGACAACGGTTCACGGGGAGCGTACGTGTGAGGGCACGGGTTAGTTTTAGCGTATGGGTTAGGATTAGGGGACGGGTGAGGGGAAGGCTTCGGGGAAGGGTTAGGGTTAGGGTTCGGGCTAGGGTTAGGGCTAGGGGACGTTTTAGGGTCCAGGAGAGGGTACGACAACGGTTTAGGGGGAGCATACATGTGAGGGCACGGGTTAGTTTTAGCGTAGGTGTTAGGATTAGGGGACGGGTGAGGGGAAGGCTTCGGGGAAGGGTTAGGGTTAGGGTTCGGTCTAGGGTTAGGGTTAGGGGACAGGGACGGTTTAGGGTCCAGGTGAGGGTACGACAACTGTTTAGGGGGAGCATACGTGTGAGGGCATGTGTTAGTGTTAGCGTACTGGTTAGGATTAGGGGACGGGTGAGTGGAAGGCTTCGGGGAAGTGTTAGGGTTAGGGTTCGGGCTAGGGTTAGGGTTAGGAGATGGGGACGGTTTAGGCTCCAGGTGAGGGTACGACATCAGATTAGGAGGAGGGTACGTGAGAGGGCACGGGTTAGTGTTAGCGTACGGGTTAGGATTATGGGACGGGTGAAGGGAAGGCTTCGGGGTAGGGTTAGGGTTAGGTTTCGGGCTAGGGTTACGGTTAGGGGACAGGGACGGTTTAGGGTCCAGGTGAGGGTACAACAACGGTTTAGGGGGAGCGTACGTGTGAGGGCACGGGTTAGTGTTACTGTACGGGTTAGGATTAGGGGAGAGGTGAGGGGAAGGCTTCGGGGAAGGGTTACGGTTAGGGTTCAGGCTAGGGTTAGGGTTAGGGGACGGGGACGGTTCACGGTCCAGGTGAGGTTACGACAACAGTTTAGGGGGAGCGTACATGTGAGGGCATTGGTTAGTGTTAGTGTACGCGTTAGGATTAGGGGACGTGTGAGGGGAAGGCTTTGGGGAAGGCTTAAGGTTAGGGTTCGGTCTAGGGTTAGGGTTAGGGGTCGGGGACGGTTTAGGGTCCAGGTGAGGGTACGACAACGGTTTAAGGGGAGCGTACGTGTGAGGGCACGGGTTAGTGTTAGCATACGGGTTAGGATTAGGGGACGGGTGAGGGGAAGGCTTCGGGGAAGGGTTAAGGTTAGGGTTCGGGTTAGGGTTACGGTTAGGGGACGGGGACGGTTTAGGGTCCAGGTGAGGGTACGACATCGGATTAGGAGGAGGGTACGTGAGAGGGCACGCGTTAGTGTTAGCGTACGGGTTAGGATTAGGGGACGGGTGAGTGGAAGGCTTCGGCGAAGGGTTAGGTTTAGGGTTCAGGCTAGGGTTAGGTTTAGGGAATGGGGACGGTTTAGGGTCCAGTAGAGGGTATGACAACAGTTTAGGGGGAGCGTACGTGTGAGGGCACGGGTTAGTGTTAGCGTATGGGTTAGGATTAGGGGACGGGTGAGGGGAAGGCTTCGGGGAAGTGTTAGGGTTAGGGTTCGGGCTAGGGTTAGGGTTAGGGGACGGCGTCTGTTTAGGGTCCAGGTGAGGGTACGACAACGGATTAGGAGGAGGGTACGAGAGAGGGCACGGGTTAGTGTTAGCGTACGGGTTAGGATTATGGGACGGGTGAAGGGAAGGCTTCGGGGAAGAATTAGGTTTAGGGTTCGGGCTAGGGTTACGGTTAGGGGACGGGGACGGTTTAGGGTCCAGGTGAGGGTACGACAACGGTTTAGGGGGAGCGTACGTGTGAGGGCACGGGTTAGTGTTAGCGTATGGGTTAGGATTAGGGGACGGGTGAGGGGAAGGCTTCGGGGAAGGGTTAGGGTTAGGGTTCGGGCTAGGGTTAGGTTTAGGGAACGGGGACTGTTTAGGGTCCAGGTGAGGGTACGACAACGGTTTAGGGGCAGCGTACGTGTGAGGGCATGGGTTAGTGTTAGCGTATGGGTTAGGATTAGGGGACGGGTGAGGGGAAGGCTTCGGGGAAGTGTTAGGGTTAGGGTTCGGGCTAGGGTTAGGGTTAGGGGACGGGGAAGGTTTAGGGTCCAGGTGAGGGTACGACAATGGTTTAGGGGGAGCGTACGGGTGAGGGCACGGGTTAGTGTTAGCATACGGGTTAGGATTAGGGGACGGGTGAGGGGAAGGCTTCGGGGAAGGATTAGGGTTAGGGTTCGGGCTAGGGTTAGGGTTAGGGGACGGGGACGGTTTAGGGTCCAAGTGAGGGTATGACAACGGTTGAAGGGGAGCGTACGTGTGAGGGCACAGATTAGTGTTAGCGTACGGGTTAGAAATAGGGGACGGGTGAGGGGAAGGCTTCGGGGAAGGGTTAAGGTTAGGGTTCGGGTTAGGGTTAGGGGACGGGGACGGTTTAGGGTCCAGGTGAGCGTACGACATCGGATTAGGAGGAGGGTACGTGAGAGGGCACGGGTTAGTGTTAGCGTACGGTTTAGGATTAGGGGATGGGAAAAGGGAAGGCTTTGGGGAAGGGATAGTGTTAGGGTTCGGGCTAGGGTTAGGGTTAGGGGATGGGGACGCTTTTGGGTCCAGGTGAGGGTACGACAACGGTTTAGGGGGAGCGTATGTGTGAGGGCACGGGTTAGTGTTAGCGTACGGGTTAGGATTAGGGGACGGGTGAGGGGAAGGCTTCGGGTAAGGGTTAGGGTTAGGGTTCGGGCTAGGGTTAGTGTTAGGGGACGGGGACGGTTTAGGGTCCAGGTGAGGGTACGACATCGGATTGGGAGGAGGGTACAAGAGAGGGCACGGGTTAGTGTTAGCGTACGGGATAGGATTATGGGATGGGTGAAGGGAAGGCTTCGGGGAAGGGTTAGGTTTAGGGATCGGGCTAGGGTTACGGTTAGGGGACGGGGACGGTTTAGGGTCCAGGTGAGGGTACGACAATGGTTCAGGGGGAGCGTATGTGTGAGAGCACGGGTTAGTGTTAGCGTACGGGTTAGGATTAGGGGACGGGTGAGGGGAAGGCTTCGGGGAAGGGTTAGGGTTAGGGTTCGGGCTAGGGTTAGGTTTAGGGAACGGGGACTGTTTAGGGTTCAGGTGAGGGTACGACAACGGTTTAGGGGGAGCGTACGTGTGAGGGCACGGGTTAGTGTTAGCGTATGTGTTAGGATTAGGGGACGGGTGAGGGGGAGGCTTCGGGGAAGGGTTAGTGTTAGGGTTCAGGCTAGGGTTAGGGTTAGGGGACGGGGACGGTTAAGGGTCCAGGTGAGGGTACGACAACAGTTTAGGGGGAGCGTATGTGTGAGGACACGGGTTAGTGTTAGCGTACGGTTTAGGATTAGGGGACGGGAAAAGGGAAGGCTTCGGGGAAGGGTTAGGGTTAGGGTTCGGGCTAGGGTTAGGGTTAGGGGACGGGGACGGTTTAGGGTCCAGGTGAGGGTACGACAACGGTTTAGGGGGAGCGTATGTGTGAGGGCACGGGTTAGTGTTAGCGTACGTGTTAGGATTAGGGGACGGGTGAGTGGAAGGCTTCGGGGAAGGGTTAGGTTTAGGCTTCAGGCTAGGGTTAGGTTTAGGGAATGGGGACGTTTAGGGTCCAGTTGAGGGTACGACAACGGTTTAGGGGGAGCGTACGTGTGAGGGCACGGGTTAGTGTTAGCGTATGGGTTAGGATTATGGGACGGGTGAGGGGAAGGCTTCGGGGAAGTGTTAGGGTTAGGGTTCGGGCTAAGGTTAGGGTTAGGGGACGGGGTCTGTTTAGGGTCCAGGTGAGGGTACGACAACGGTTTACGGGGAGCGTGCGTGTGAGGCCACGGGTTAGTGTTAGCGTACGGGTTAGGATTAGGGGACGGGTGAGGGGAAGGCTTCGGGGAAGGGTTAGGGTTAGGGTTCGGGCTAGGGTTAGGGTTAGGGGACGGTTTATGGTCCAGGTGAGGGTACGACAACGGTTTAGGGTGAGCATACATGTGAGGGCACGGGTTAGTGTTAGCGTACGGGTTAGGATTAGGGGACAGGTGAGGTGAAGGCTTCGGGGAAGGGTTAGGGTTAGGGTTTGGTCTAGGGTTAGGGTAAGGGGACGAGGACGGTTTAGGGTCCAGGTGAGGGTATGACAACGGTTTAAGGGCAGCGTACGTGTGAGGGCACGTATTAGTGTTAGCGTACGGGTTAGGATTAGGGGACGGGTGAGGGGAAGGCTTCGGGGAAGGGTTAGGTTTAGGGTTCGGGCTAGGGTTAGGCTTAGGGGACGGACACGGTTTAGGGTCCAGGTGAGGGTACGACAACAGTTTAGGGGGAGCATACGTGTGAGGGCACGTGTTAGTGTTAGCGTACGGGTTAGGATTAAGGGACGGGTGAGGGGAAGGCTTCGGGGAAGGGTTAGGGTTAGGGTTCGGGCTAGGGTTAGGGTTAGGGGACGGGAACGGTTTACGGTCCAGGTGAGGTTACGACAACGGTTTAGGGGGAGCGTACATGTGAGGGCATGGGTTAGTGTTAGTGTACGCGTTAGGATTAGGGGACGGGTGAGGGGAAGGCTTCGGGGAAGGGTTAAGGTTAGGGTTCGGGCTAGGGTTAGGGTTAGGGGATGGGGACGGTTTAGGGTCCAGGTGAGGGTACGACAACGGTTCACGGGGAGCGTACGTGTGAGGGCACGGATTAGTGTTAGCATACGGGTTAGGATTAGGGGACGGGTGAGGGGAAGGCTTCGGGGAAGGGTTAAGGTTAGGGATCGGGCTAGGGTTAGGGTTAGGGGACGGGGACGGTTTAGGGTCCAGGTGAGGGTATGACAACGGTTTCAGGGAAGCTTACGTGTGAGGGCACGCATTAGTGTTAGCGTATGGGTTAGGATTAGGGGACGGGTGAGGGGAAGGCTTCGGGGAAGGGTTAGGGTTAGGGCTCGGGCTAGGGTTAGGCTTAGGGGACGGGGACGGTTTAGGGTCCAGGTGAGGGTACGAGAACGGTTTAGGGGGAGCGTACGTGTGAGGGCACGGGATAGTGTTAGCGTACGGGTTAGGATTAGGGGATGGGTGAGGGGAAGGCTTTGGGGAAGGTTTAGGGTTAGGGTTCGGGCTAGGGTTAGGGTTAGGTTACGGGGACGGTTTACGGTCCAGGTGAAGTTACGACAACGGTTTAGGGGGAGCGTAAATGTGAGGGCATGGGTTAGTGTTAGTGTACGCGTTAGGATTAGGGGACGGGTGAGGGGAAGGCTTCGGGGAAGGGTTAAGGTTAGGGTTCGGGTTAGGGTTAGGGTTAGGGGACGGGGACGGTTTAGGGTCCAGGTGAGCGTACGACAACTGTTTAAGGGGAGCGTACGTGTGAGGGCACGGGTTAGTGTTAGCATACTGGTTAGGATTAGGGGACGGGTGAGGGGAAGGCTTTGGGGAAGGGTTAAGGTTAGGGTTCGGGCTAGGGTTAGGGTTAGGGGACGGGGACGGTTTAGGTTCCAGGTGAGGATACGACAACGGTTTAGGGGGAGCGTATGTGTGAGGGCACGGTTTAGTGTTAGCGTACGGGTTAGGATTAGGGGATGGGTGAGGGGAAGGCTTCGGGGAAGGGTTAGGGTTAGGGTTCGGGTTAGGGTTAGGGTTAGGGGTCGGGCACGGTTTACGATCCAGGTGGGATATGACAATGGTTTAGACCGAGCGTACGGGTGAGGGCACGGTTTAGTGTTAGCGTACGAGTTAGGATTAGGGGACGGTTGAGGGGAAGGCTTCGGGGATGTGTTAGGGTTAGGGTACGGGCTAGGGTTAGGGTTAGGGGATGGGGACGGTTTTGTGTCCAGGTGAGGGTACGACAACGGTTTAGGGGGAGCGTACGTGTGAGGCCACGGGTTAGTGTTAGCGTATGGGTTAGGATTAGGGGACGGGTGAGGGGAAGGCTTCGGGGAAGGGTTAGGGTTAGGGTTCGGGCTAGGGTTAGTGTTAGGGGACGGGGACGGTTTAGGGTCCAGGTGAGGGTAAGACATCGGATTAGGAGGAGGGTACAAGAGAGGGCACGGGTTAGTGTTAGCGTACGGGTTAGGATTATGGGATGGGTGAAGGGAAGGCTTCGGGGAAGGGTTAGGTTTAGGGATCGGGCTAGGGTTACGGTTAGGGGACGGGGATGGTTTAAGGTCCAGGTGAGGGTACGACAACGGTTCAGGGGGAGCGTATGTGTGAGAGCACGGGTTAGTGTTAGCGTACGGGTTAGGATTAGGGGACGGGTGAGGGGAAGGTTTCGGGGAAGGGTTAGGGTTAGGGTTCGGGCTAGGGTTAGGTTTAGGGAACGGGGACTGTTTAGGGTTCAGGTGAGGGTACGACAACGGTTTAGGGGGAGCGTACGTGTGAGGGCACGGGTTAGTGTTAGCGTATGGGTTAGGATTAGGGGACGGGTGAGGGGGAGGCTTCGGGGAAGGGTTAGGGTTAGGGTACGGGCTAGGGTTAGGGTTAGGGGACGGGGACGGTTAAGGGTCCAGGTGAGGGTACGACAACAGTTTAGGGGGAGCGTATGTGTGAGGGCACGGGTTAGTGTTAGCGTATGGGTTAGGATTAGCGGACGGGTGAGGGGAAGGCTTCGGGGAAGGGTTAGGGTTAGCGTTCGGGCTAGGGTTAGGGTTAGGGGACGGGGACTGTTTAGGGTCCAGGTGAGGGTACGACAACGGTTCACGGGGAGCGTACGTGTTAGGCCACGGGTTAGTGTAAGCGTATGGGTTAGGATTAGGAGACGGGTGAGGGGAAGGCTTCGGGGAAGGGTTAGGTTTAGGGTTTCGGCTAGGGTTAGGGTTAGGGGACGGGGACGGTTTAGGGTCCAGGTGAGGGTACGACAACGGTTTAGGGGGAGCGTACGTGTGAGGGCACGGGTTAGTATTAGCGTACGGGTTAGGATTAGGGGACGGGTGAGGGGAAGGCTTCGGGGAAGGGTTAGGGTTAGGGTTCGGGCTAGGGTTAGGGTTAGGGGATGGGGACGGTTTAGGTTCCAGGTGAGGGTACGACAATGGTTTAGGGGGAGCGTATGTGTGAGGGCACGGGTTAGTGTTAGCGTACGGGTTAGGATTAGGGGACGGGTGAGGGGAAGGCTTCGGGGAAGGGTTAGCCTTAGGGTTCGGGCTAGGGTTAGGGTTAGGGGACGGGGACGGTTTAGGTTCCAGGTGAGGGTACGACATCGGATTAGGAGGAGGGTACAAGAGAGGGCACGGGTTAGTGTTAGCGTACGGGTTAGGATTATGGGACGGGTGAAGGGAAGGCTTCGGGGAAGGGTTAGGTTTAGGGTTCGGGCTAGGGTTACGGTTAGGGGACGGGGACGGTTTAGGGTCCAGGTGAGGGTACGACAACGGTTTAGGGGGAGCGTATGTGTGAGGGCACGGGTTAGTGTTAGCGTACGGGTTAGGATTAGGGGACGGGTGAGGGGAAGGCTTCGGGGAAGGCTTCGGGGAAGGGTTAGGGTTAGGCTTCGGGCTAGGGTTAGGATTAGGGAACGGGGACTGTTTAGGGTCCAGGTGAGGGTACGACAACGGTTTAGGGGGAGCGTACGTGTGAGGGCACGGGTTAGTGTTAGCGTATGGGTTAGGATTAGGGGACGGCTGAGGGGAAGGCTTCGGGGAAGGGTTAGGGGTTAGGGTTAGGGCTAGGGTTACGGTTAGGGGACGGGGACAGTTTAGGGTCCAGGTGAGGGTACGACAACGGTTTAGGGGGAGCGTACGTGTGAGGGCACGGGTTAGTGTTAGCGTACGGGTTAGGATTAGGGGATGGGTGAGGGGAAGGCTTCGGGGAAGGGTTAGGGTTAGGGTTCAGGCTAGGGTTAGGGTTAGGGGACGGGGACGCTTTAGGGTCCAGGTGAGGGTATGACAACGGTTTAAGGGGAGCGTACATGCGAGGGCACAGATTAGTGTTAGCGTACGGGTTAGAAATAGGGGACGGGTGAGGGGAAGGCTTCGGGGAAGGGTTAGGGTTAGGGTTCAGGCTAGGGTTAGGGTTAGGGGATGGGGACGGTTTAGGGTCCAGGTGAGGGTACGACAACGGTTTAAGGGGAGCGTAAGTGCGAGGGCACGGGTTAGTGTTAGCGTACGGGTTAGGATTAGGGGACTGGTGAGGGGAAGGCTTTGGGGAAGGGTTAGGGTTAGTGTTCGGGCTAGGGTTAGGGTTAGGGGACGGGGACGGTTTGGGGTCCAGGTGAGGGTACGACAACAGTTTAGGGGGAGCGTATGTGTGAGGGCACGGGTTAGTGTTAGCGTACGGGTTAGGATTAGGGGACGGGTGAGGGGAAGGCTTCGAGGAAGGGTTAGGGTTAGGGTTCGGGCTAGGGTTAGGGTTAGGGGAAGGGGACGGTTTAGGGTCCAGGTGAGGGTACAACAACGATTTAGGGGGAGCATACATGTGAGGCCACGGGATAGTGTTAGCGTACAGGTTAGGATTAGGGGACGGGTGAGGTGAAGGCTTCGGGGAAGGGTTAGGGTTAGGGTTCGGGCTAGGGTTAGGGTTAGGGGACGGGGTCTGTTTAGGGTCCAGGTGAGGGTATGACAACGGTTCACGGGGAGCGTACGTGTGAGGGCACGGGTTAGTTTTAGCGTATGGGTTAGGATTAGGGGACGGGTGAGGGGAAGGCTTCGGGGAAGGGTTAGGGTTAGGGTTCGGGCTAGGGTTAGGGCTAGGGGACGTTTTAGGGTCCAGGAGAGGGTACGACAACGGTTTAGGGGGAGCATACATGTGAGGGCACGGGTTAGTTTTAGCGTAGGTGTTAGGATTAGGGGACGGGTGAGGGGAAGGCTTCGGGGAAGGGTTAGGGTTAGGGTTCGGTCTAGGGTTAGGGTTAGGGGACAGGGACGGTTTAGGGTCCAGGTGAGGGTACGACAACTGTTTAGGGGGAGCATACGTGTGAGGGCATGTGTTAGTGTTAGCGTACTGGTTAGGATTAGGGGACGGGTGAGTGGAAGGCTTCGGGGAAGTGTTAGGGTTAGGGTTCGGGCTAGGGTTAGGGTTAGGGGATGGGGACGGTTTAGGCTCCAGGTGAGGGTGCGACATCAGATTAGGAGGAGGGTACGTGAGAGGGCACGGGTTAGTGTTAGCGTACGGGTTAGGATTATGGGACGGGTGAAGGGAAGGCTTCGGGGTAGGGTTAGGGTTAGGTTTCGGGCTAGGGTTACGGTTAGGGGACAGGGACGGTTTAGGGTCCAGGTGAGGGTACAACAACGGTTTAGGGGGAGCGTACGTGTGAGGGCACGGGTTAGTGTTACTGTACGGGTTAGGATTAGGGGAGAGGTGAGGGGAAGGCTTCGGGGAAGGGTTACGGTTAGGGTTCAGGCTAGGGTTAGGGTTAGGGGACGGGGACGGTTTAGGGTCCAGGTGAGGGTATGACAACGGTTTCAGGGAAGCGTACGTGTGAGGGCACACATTAGTGTTAGCGTACGGGTTAGGATTAGGGGACGGGTGAGGGGAAGGCTTCGGGGAAGTTTTACGGTTAGGGTTCGGGCTAGGGTTAGGGTTAGGGGACGGGGACGGTTCACGGTCCAGGTGAGGTTACGACAACAGTTTAGGGGGAGCGTACATGTGAGGGCATTGGTTAGTGTTAGTGTACGCGTTAGGATTAGGGGACGTGTGAGGGGAAGGCTTTGGGGAAGGCTTAAGGTTAGGGTTCGGTCTAGGGTTAGGGTTAGGGGTCGGGGACGGTTTAGGGTCCAGGTGAGGGTACGACAACGGTTTAAGGGGAGCGTACGTGTGAGGGCACGGGTTAGTGTTAGCATACGGGTTAGGATTAGGGGACGGGTGAGGGGAAGGCTTCGGGGAAGGGTTAAGGTTAGGGTTCGGGTTAGGGTTACGGTTAGGGGACGGGGACGGTTTAGGGTCCAGGTGAGGGTACGACATCGGATTAGGAGGAGGGTACGTGAGAGGGCACGCGTTAGTGTTAGCGTACGGGTTAGGATTAGGGGACGGGTGAGTGGAAGGCTTCGGCGAAGGGTTAGGTTTAGGGTTCAGGCTAGGGTTAGGTTTAGGGAATGGGGACGGTTTAGGGTCCAGTAGAGGGTATGACAACAGTTTAGGGGGAGCGTACGTGTGAGGGCACGGGTTAGTGTTAGCGTATGGGTTAGGATTAGGGGACGGGTGAGGGGAAGGCTTCGGGGAAGTGTTAGGGTTAGGGTTCGGGCTAGGGTTAGGGTTAGGGGACGGCGTCTGTTTAGGGTCCAGGTGAGGGTACGACAACGGATTAGGAGGAGGGTACGAGAGAGGGCACGGGTTAGTGTTAGCGTACGGGTTAGGATTATGGGACGGGTGAAGGGAAGGCTTCGGGGAAGAATTAGGTTTAGGGTTCGGGCTAGGGTTACGGTTAGGGGACGGGGACGGTTTAGGGTCCAGGTGAGGGTACGACAACGGTTTAGGGGGAGCGTATGTGTGAGGGCACGGGTTAGTGTTAGCGTACGGGTTAGGATTAGGGGACGGGTGAGGGGAAGGCTTCGGGGAAGGGTTAGGGTTAGGGTTCGGGCTAGGGTTAGGTTTAGGGAACGGGGACTGTTTAGGGTCCAGGTGAGGGTACGACAACGGTTTAGGGGCAGCGTACGTGTGAGGGCATGGGTTAGTGTTAGCGTATGGGTTAGGATTAGGGGACGGGTGAGGGGAAGGCTTCGGGGAAGTGTTAGGGTTAGGGTTCGGGCTAGGGTTAGGGTTAGGGGACGGGGAAGGTTTAGGGTCCAGGTGAGGGTACGACAATGGTTTAGGGGGAGCGTACGTGTGAGGGCACGGGTTAGTGTTAGCATACGGGTTAGGATTAGGGGACGGGTGAGGGGAAGGCTTCGGGGAAGGATTAGGGTTAGGGTTCGGGCTAGGGTTAGGGTTAGGGGACGGGGACGGTTTAGGGTCCAAGTGAGGGTATGACAACGGTTGAAGGGGAGCGTACGTGTGAGGGCACAGATTAGTGTTAGCGTACGGGTTAGAAATAGGGGACGGGTGAGGGGAAGGCTTCGGGGAAGGGTTAAGGTTAGGGTTCGGGTTAGGGTTAGGGGACGGGGACGGTTTAGGGTCCAGGTGAGCGTACGACATCGGATTAGGAGGAGGGTACGTGAGAGGGCACGGGTTAGTGTTAGCGTACGGTTTAGGATTAGGGGATGGGAAAAGGGAAGGCTTTGGGGAAGGGATAGTGTTAGGGTTCGGGCTAGGGTTAGGGTTAGGGGATGGGGACGCTTTTGGGTCCAGGTGAGGGTACGACAACGGTTTAGGGGGAGCGTATGTGTGAGGGCACGGGTTAGTGTTAGCGTACGGGTTAGGATTAGGGGACGGGTGAGGGGAAGGCTTCGGGTAAGGGTTAGGGTTAGGGTTCGGGCTAGGGTTAGTGTTAGGGGACGGGGACGGTTTAGGGTCCAGGTGAGGGTACGACATCGGATTAGGAGGAGGGTACAAGAGAGGGCACGGGTTAGTGTTAGCGTACGGGATAGGATTATGGGATGGGTGAAGGGAAGGCTTCGGGGAAGGGTTAGGTTTAGGGATCGGGCTAGGGTTACGGTTAGGGGATGGGGACGGTTTAGGCTCCAGGTGAGGGTACGACATCGGATTAGGAGGAGGGTACGTGAGAGGGCACGGGTTAGTGTTAGCGTACGGGTTAGGATTATGGGACGGGTGAAGGGAAGGCTTCGGGGTAGGGTTAGTGTTAGGTTTCGGGCTAGGGTTACGGTTAGGGGACAGGGATGGTTTAGGGTCCAGGTGAGGGTACGACAACGGTTTAGGGGGAGCGTACGTGTGAGGGCACGGGTTAGTGTTACTGTACGGGTTAGGATTAGGGGAGAGGTGAGGGGAAGGCTTCGGGGAAGGGTTACGGTTAGGGTTCGGGCTAGGGTTACGGTTAGGGGACAGGGACGGTTTAGGGTCCAGGTGAGGGTACGACAATGGTTTAGGGGGAGCGTACGTGTGAGGGCATGGGTTAGTGTTACTGTACGGGTTAGGATTAGGGGACGGGTGAGGTGAAGGCTTCGGGGAAGGGTTAGGGTTAGGGTTCGGGCTAGGGTTAGGCTTAGGGGACGGACACGGTTTAGGGTCCAGGTGAGGGTACGACAACGGTTTAGGGGGAACGTACGTGTGAGGGCACGTGTTAGTGTTAGCGTACGGGTTAGGATTAGGGGACGGGTGAGGGGAAGGCTTCGGGGAAGGGTTAGGGTTAGGGTTCGGGCTAGGGTTAGGGTTAGGGGACGGGGACGGTTTACGGTCCAGGTGAGGTTACGACAACGGTTTAGGGGGAGCGTACATGTGAGGGCATGGGTTAGTGTTAGTGTACGCGTTAGGATTAGGGGACGGGTGAGGTGAAGGCTTCGGGGAAGGGTTAGGGTTAGGGTTCGGGCTAGGGTTAGGGTTAGGGGACGGGGACTGTTTAGGGTACAGGTGAGGGTACGACAACGGTTTAAGGGGAGCGTATGTGTGAGGGTACGGGTTAGTGTTAGCGTACGGGTTAGGATTAGGGGACGGGTGAGGGGAAGGCTTCGGGGAAGGGTTAGGGTTAGGGCTCGGGCTACGGTTAGGCTTAGGGGACGGGGACGGTTTAGAGTCCAGGTGAGGGTACGAGAACGGTTTAGGGGGAGCGTACGTGTGAGGGCACGGGTTAGTGTTAGCGTACGGGTTAGGATTAGGAGATGGGTGAGGGGAAGGCTTCGGGGAAGGTTCAGGGTTAGGGTTCGGGCTAGGGTTAGGGTTAGGTGACTGGGACGGTTTACGGTCCAGGTGAGGTTACGACAACGGTTTAGGGGGAGCGTACATGTGAGGGCATGGGTTAGCGTTAGTGTACGCGTTAGGATTAGGGGACGGGTGAGGGGAAGGCTTCGGGGAAGGGTTAAGGTTAGGGTTCGGGTAAGGGTTAGGGTTAGGGGACGGGGACGGTTTAGGGTCCAGGTGAGGGTACGACAACGGTTTAAGGGGAGCGTACGTGTGAGGGCACGGGTTAGTGTTAGCATACTGGTTAGGATTAGGGGACGGGTGAGGGGAAGGCTTCGGGGAAGGGTTAAGGTTAGGGTTCGGGTTACGGTTAGGGTTAGGGGACGGGGACGGTTTAGGGTCCATGTGAGGGTACGACATCGGATTAGGAGGAGGGTCCGTGAGAGGGCACGGGTTAGTGTTAGCATACGGTTTAGGATTAGGGGACGCGAAAAGGGAAGGCTTCGGGGAAGGGTTAGGGTTAGGGTTCGGGCTAGGGTTAGGGTTAGGGGACGAGGACGGTTTAGGGTCCAGGTGAGGGTACGACAACGGTTTAGGGGGAGCGTACGTGTGAGGGCACTGGTTAGTGTTAACGTAAGGGTTAGGATTAGGGGACGGTTGAGTGGAAGGCTTCGGGGAACTGTTAGGTTTAGGGTTCAGGCTAGGGTTAGGTTTAGTGAATGGGGATGGTTTAGGGTGCAGTTGAGGGTACGACAACTGTTTAGGGGGAGCGTACGTGTGAGGGCACGGGTTAGTGTTAGCGTATGGGTTAGGATTATAGGACGGGTGAGGGGAAGGCTTCGGGGAAGGGTTAGGGTTAGGGATCGGGCTAGGGTTAGGGTTAGTGGACGGGGTCTGTTTAGGGTCCAGATGAGGGTACGAAAACTGTTCAAGGGGAGCGTAGGTGTGAGGGCACGGGTTAGTGTTAGTGTATGGGTTAGGATTACGGGACGGGTGAGGGGAAGGCTTCGGGGAAGGGTTAGGGTTAGGGTTCGGGCTAGGCTTAGGGTTAGGGGTCGGGGACGGTTTAGGATCCAGGTGGGGTATGACAACGGTTTAGAGGGAGCGTACGGGTGAGGGCACGGGTTAGTGTTAGCGTACGAGTTAGGATTAGGGGACGGGTGAGGGGAAGGCTTCGGGGAAGTGTTAGGGTTAGGGTACGGGCTAGGGTTAGGGTTAGGGGTCGGGGACGGTTTAGGGTCCAGGTGAGGGTACGACAATGGTTTAGGGGGAGCATACGTGTGAGGGCATGGGTAGTGTTAGCGTACGGGTTAGGATTAGGGGACGGGTGAGGGGAAGGCTTCGGGGAAAGTTTAGGGTTAGGTTTCGGGCTAGGGTTAGGGTTAGGGGACGGGGACGGTTTAGGGTCCAGGTGAGGGTACGACAACGGTTTAGGGGGACCGTACGTGTGAGACCATGGGTTAGTGTTAGCGTACGGGTTAGGATTAGGGGACGGGTGAGGGGAAGGCTTCGGGGAAGTGTTAGGGTTAGGGTACGGGCTAGGGTTAGGGTTAGGGGTCGGGGTCAGTTTAGGGTCCAGGTGAGGGTACGACAACGGTTTAGGGGGAGCATACGTGTGAGGGCATGTGTTAGTGTTAGCGTACAGGTTAGGATTAGGGGACGGGTGAGGGGAAGGCTTCGGGGAAAGTTTAGTGTTAGGGTTCGGTCTAGGGTTAGGGTTAGGGGACGGGGACGGTTTAGGGTCCAGGTGAGGGTACGACAACGGTTTAGGGGTAGCGTACGTGTGAGACCATGGGTTAGTGTTAGCGTACGGGTTAGGATTAGGGGACGGGAGAGGGGAAGGCTTCGGGGAGGGGTTAGGTTTAGTGTTCGGGCTAGGGTTAGGGTTAGGGGACGGGGACGGTTTAGGGTCCAGGTGAGGGTATGACAACGGTTTAGAGGGAGCATACGGGTGAGGGCACGGGTTAGAGTTAGTGTACGAGTTAGGATTAGGAGACGGGTGAGGGGAAGGCTTTGGGGAAGGGTTAGGGTTAGGGTTCGGTCTAGGGTTAGGGTTAGAGGACGGGGACGGTTTAGGGTCCAGGTGAGGGTACGACAACAGTTTAGGGGGAGCGTACGTGTGAGGGCACGGGTTAGTGTTAACGTACGGGTTAGGATTAGGGGACGTGTGAGGGGAAGGCTTCGGGGAAGGGTTAGGGTTAGGGTTCGGGCTAGGGTTAGGGTTAGGGGACGGGGACGGTTTAGGGTCCAGGTGAGGGTATGACAACGGTTTAGGGGGAGCGTACGGGTGAGGGCACAGATTAGTGTTAGCGTACGAGTTAGGATTAGGGGACGAGTGAGGGGAACGCTTCGGGGAAGGTTCAGGGTTAGGGTTCGGGCTAGGGTTAGGGTTAGGTGACTGGGACGGTTTACGGTCCAGGTGAGTTTACGACAACGGTTTAGGGGGAGCGTACATGTGAGGGCATGGGTTAGTGTTAGTGTACGAGTTAGGATTAGGGGACGGGTGAGGGGAAGGCTTCGGGGAAGGGTTAAGGTTAGGGTTCGGGTAAGGGTTAGGGTTAGGGGACGGGGACAGTTTAGGGTCCAGGTGAGGGTACGACAACGGTTTAAGGGGAGCGTACGTGTGAGGGCACGGGTTAGTGTTAGCATACTGGTTAGGATTAGGGGACGGGTGTGGGGAAGGCTTCGGGGAAGGGTTAAGGTTAGGGTTCGGGTTACGGTTAGGGTTAGGGGACGGGGACGGTTTAGGGTCCATGTGAGGGTACGACATCGGATTAGGGGGAGGGTCCGTGAGAGGGCACGGGTTAGTGTTAGCGTACGGTTTAGGATTAGGGGACGGGAAAAGGGAAGGCTTCGGGGAAGGGTTAGGGTTAGGGTTCGGGCTAGGGTTAGGGTTAGGGGACGGGGACGGTTTAGGGTCCAGGTGAGGGTACGACAACGGTTTAGGGGGAGTGTACGTGTGAGGGCACGGGTTAGTGTTAACGTAAGGGTTAGGATTAGGGGACGGTTGAGTGGAAGGCTTCGGTGAACTGTTAGGTTTAGGGTTCAGGCTAGGGTTAGGTTTAGGGAATGGGGACGGTTTAGGGTGCAGTTGAGGGTACGACAACGGTTTAGGGGGAGCGTACGTGTGAGGGCACGGGTTAGTGTTAGCGTATGGGTTAGGATTAGGGGACGGGTGAGGGGAAGGCTTCGGGGAAGGGTTAGGGTTAGGGTTCGGGCTAGGGTTAGTGTTAGTGGACGGGGTCGGTTTAGGGTCCAGATGAGGGTACGAAAACTCATCAAGGGGAGCGTAGGTGTGAGGGCACGGGTTAGTGTTAGTGTATGGGTTAGGATTACGGGACGGGTGAGGGGAAGGCTTCGGGGAAGGGTTAGGGTTAGGGTTCGGGTTAGGGTTAGGGTTAGGGGATGGGGACGGTTTTGGGTCCAGTTGAGGGTACAACAACGGTTTAGGGGGAGCGTACGTGTGAGGGCATGGGTTAGTGTTAGTGTACGGTTTAGGATTAGGGGACAGGTGAGGGGATGGCTTCGGGGAAGTGTTAGGGTTAGGGTTCGGGCTACGGTTAGGGTTAGGGGACGGGGACGGTTTAGGGTCCAGGTGAGGGTATGACAACGATTTAAGGGCAGCGTACGTGTGAGGGCACTCATTAGTGTTAGCGTACGGGTTAGGATTAGGGGACGTGTGAGGGGAAGGCTTCGGGGAAGGGTTAGGGTTAGGGTTCGGGCTAGGGTTAGGGTTAGGGGACGGGGACGGTTTAGGGTCCAGGTGAGGGTATGACAACGGTTTAGGGGGAGCGTACGGGTGAGGGCACAGATTAGTGTTAGCGTACGAGTTAGGATTAGGGGACGGGTGAGGGGAAGGCTTCGGGGAAGGGTTAGGGTTAGGGTTCGGGCTAGGGTTAGGGTTAGGGGACGGGGAGGGTTTAGGGTCCAGGTGAGGGTACGACAACGGTTTAGTGTGAGCGTACGTGTGAGACCATGGGTTAGTGTTAGCGTACGGGGTAGGATTAGGGGACGGGTGAGGGGAAGGCTTCGGGGAAGGGTTAGGGTTAGGGTTCGGGCTAGGGTTAGGGTTAGGGGACGGGGACGGTTTAGGGTCCAGGTGAGGGTACGACAACGGTTTAGAGGGAGCGTACGGGTGAGGGCACGGGTTAGTGTTAGCGTACGGGTTAGGATTAGGGGACGGGTGAGGGGAAGGCTTCGGGGAAGGTTTAGGGTTAGGGTTCGGGCTAGGGTTAGGGTTAGGGGACGGGGACCGTTTACGGTCCAGGTGAGGTTACGACAACGGTTTAGGGGGAGCGTAAATGTGAGGGCATGGGTTAGTGTTAGTGTATGCGTTAGGATTAGGGGACGGGTGAGGGGAAGGCTTCGTGGAAGGGTTAAGGTTAGGGTTCGGGCTAGGGTTAGGGTTAGGGGACGGGGACGCTTTAGGGTCCAGGTGAGGGTATGACATCGGATTAGGAGGAGGGTACGTGAGAGGGCACGGGTTAGTGTTAGCGTACGGTTTAGGATTAGGTGACGGGAAAAGGGAAGGGTTCGGGGAAGGGTTAGGGTTAGGGTTCGGGCTAGGGTTAGGGTTAGGGGACGGGGACGGTTTAGGGTCCAGGTGAGGGTACGACAACGGTTTAGGGGGAGCGTATGTGTGAGGGCCCGGGTTAGTGTTAGCGTACGTGTTAGGATTAGGGGACGGGTGAGTGGAAGGCTTCGGGGAAGGGTTAGGTTTAGGGTTCAGGCTAGGGTTAGGTTTAGGGAATGGGGACGTTTAGGGTCCAGTTGAGGGTACGACAACGGTTTAGGGGGAGCGTACGTGTGAGGGCACGGGTTAGTGTTAGCGTATGGGTTAGGATTATGGGACGGGTGAGGGGAAGGCTTCGGGGAAGTGTTAGGGTTAGGGTTCGGGCTAAGGTTAGGGTTAGGGGACGGGGTCTGTTTAGGGTCCAGGTGAGGGTACGACAACGGTTTACGGGGAGCGTGCGTGTGAGGCCACGGGTTAGTGTTAGCGTACGGGTTAGGATTAGGGGACGGGTGAGGGGAAGGCTTCGGGGAAGGGTTAGGGTTAGGGTTCGGGCTAGGGTTAGGGTTAGGGGACGGTTTATGGTCCAGGTGAGGGTACGACAACGGTTTAGGGTGAGCATACATGTGAGGGCACGGGTTAGTGTTAGCGTACGGGTTAGGATTAGGGGACGGGTGAGGTGAAGGCTTCGGGGAAGGGTTAGGGTTAGGGTTTGGTCTAGGGTTAGGGTAAGGGGACGAGGACGGTTTAGGGTCCAGGTGAGGGTATGACAACGGTTTAAGGGCAGCGTACGTGTGAGGGCACGTATTAGTGTTAGCGTACGGGTTAGGATTAGGGGACGGGTGAGGGGAAGGCTTCGGGGAAGGGTTAGGGTTAGGGTTCGGGCTAGGGTTAGGCTTAGGGGACGGACACGGTTTAGGGTCCAGGTGAGGGTACGACAACAGTTTAGGGGGAGCGTACGTGTGAGGGCACGTGTTAGTGTTAGCGTACGGGTTAGGATTAAGGGACGGGTGAGGGGAAGGCTTCGGGGAAGGGTTAGGGTTAGGGTTCGGGCTAGGGTTAGGGTTAGGGGACGGGGACGGTTTACGGTCCAGGTGAGGTTACGACAACGGTTTAGGGGGAGCGTACATGTGAGGGCATGGGTTAGTGTTAGTGTACGCGTTAGTATTAGGGGACGGGTGAGGGGAAGGCTTCGGGGAAGGGTTAAGGTTAGGGTTCGGGCTAGGGTTAGGGTTAGGGGATGGGGACGGTTTAGGGTCCAGGTGAGGGTACGACAACGGTTCACGGGGAGCGTACGTGTGAGGGCACGGGTTAGTGTTAGCATACGGGTTAGGATTAGGGGACGGGTGAGGGGAAGGCTTCGGGGAAGGGTTAAGGTTAGGGATCGGGCTAGGGTTAGGGTTAGGGGATGGGGACGGTTTAGGGTCCAGGTGAGGGTATGACAACGGTTTCAGGGAAGCTTACGTGTGAGGGCACGCATTAGTGTTAGCGTATGGGTTAGGATTAGGGGACGGGTGAGGGGAAGGCTTCGGGGAAGGGTTAGGGTTAGGGTTCGGGTTAGGGTTAGGGTTAGGGGACGGGGACGGTTTAGGGTCCAGGTGAGCGTACGACAACTGTTTAAGGGGAGCGTACGTGTGAGGGCACGGGTTAGTGTTAGCTTACTGGTTAGGATTAGGGGACGGGTGAGGGGAAGGCTTTGGGGAAGGGTTAAGGTTAGGGTTCGGGTTAGGGTTAGGGTTAGGGGACGGGGACGGTTTAGGGTCCAGGTGAGTGTACGACATCGGATTAGGAGGAGGGTACGTGAGAGGGCACGGGTTAGTGTTAGCGTACGGTTTAGGATTAGGGGACTGGAAAAGGGAAGGCTTCGGGGAAGTGTTAGGGTTAGGGTTCGGGCTAGGGTTACGGTTAGGGGACGGGGACGGTTTAGGGTCCAGGTGAGGGTATGACAACGGTTTAGGGGGAGCGTACGTGTGAGGGCACGGGTTAGTGTTAACGTACGGGTTACGATTAGGGGACGGGTGTGTGGAAGGCTTCGGGGAAGGGTTAGGTTTTGGGTTCAGGCTAGGGTTAGGTTTAGGGAATGGGGACGGTTTAGGGTGCAGTTGAGGGTACGACAACGGTTTAGGCAGAGCGTACGTGTGAGGGCACGGGTTAGTGTTAGCGTATGGGTTAGGATTAGGGGACGGGTGAGGGGAAGGCTTCGGGGAAGGGTTAGGGTTAGTGTTCGGGCTAGGGTTAGGGTTAGTGGACGGGTTCTGTTTAGGGTCCAGATGAGGGTACGAAAACGGTTCACGGGGAGCGTAGGTGTGAGGGCACGGGTTAGTGTTAGCGTATGGGTTAGGATTACGGGACGGGTGAGGGGAAGGCTTCGGGGAAGGGTTAGTGTTAGGGTTCGGGTTAGGGTTAGGGTTAGGGGATGGGGACGGTTTTGGGTCCAGGTGCGGGTACAACAACGGTTTAGGGGGAGCGTACGTGTGAGGGCATGGGTTAGTGTTAGTGTACGGGTTATGATTAGGGGACGGGTGAGGGGAAGGCTTCGGGGAAGGGTTAGGGTTAGGGTTCGGGCTAGGGTTACGGTTAGGGGACGGGGACGGTTTAGGGTCCAGGTGAGGGTATGACAATGGTTTAAGGGCAGCGTACGTGTGAGGGCACACATTAGCGTTAGCGTACGGGTTAGGATTAGGGGACGGGTGAGGGGAAGGCTTCGGGGAAGTGTTAGGGTTAGGGTTCGGGCTAGGGTTAGGCTTAGGGGACGGGGACGGTTTAGGGTCCAGGTGAGGGTACAACAACGGTTTAGGGGGAGCGTACGTGTGAGGGCACAGGTTAGTGTTAGCGTACGTGTTAGGATTAGGGGATTGGTGAGGGGAAGGCTTCGGGGAAGGTTTAGGGTTAGGGTTCGGGCTAGGGTTAGGGTTAGGTGACGGGGACGGTTTACGGTCCAGGTGAGGTTACGACAACGGTTTAGGGGGAGCGTACATGTGAGGGCATGGGTTAGTGTTAGTGTACGCGTTAGGATTAGGGGACGGGTGAGGGGAAGGCTTCGGGGAAGGGTTAAGGTTAGGGTTCGGGCTAGGGTTAGGTTTAGGGGACGGGGACGGTTTAGGTTCCAGGTGAGGGTACGACAACGGTTTAGGGGGAGCGTATGTGTGAGGGCACAGGTTAGTGTTAGCGTACGGGTTAGGATTAGGGGACGGGTGAGGGGAAGGCTTCGGGGAAGGATTAGGGTTAGGGTTCGGGCTAGGGTTAGGGTTAGGGGACGGGGACGGTTTAGGATCCAGGTGGGGGTATGACAACGGTTTAGAGGGAGCGTACGGGTGAGGGCACGGGTTAGTGTTAGCGTACGAGTTAGGATTAGGGGACGGGTGAGGGGAAGGCTTCGGGGAAGTGTTAGGCTTAGGGTACGGGCTAGGGTTAGGGTTAGGGGTCGGGGTCGGTTTAGGGTCCAGGTGAGGGTACGACAACGGTTTAGGGGGAGCATACGTGTGAGGGCATGTGTTAGTGTTAGCATACAGGTTAGGATTAGGGGACGGGTGAGGGGAAGGCTTCGGGGAAAGTTTAGGGTTAGGGTTCGGGCTAGGGTTAGGGTTAGGGGATGGGGACGGTTTAGGGTCCAGGTGAGGGTACGACAACGGTTTAGGGGTAGCGTACGTGTGAGACCATGGGTTAGTGTTAGAGTACGGGTTAGGATTAGGGCACGGGAGAGGGGAAGGCTTCGGGGAAGGGTTAGGGTTAGGGTTCGGGCTAGGGTTAGGGTTAGGGGACGGGGACGGTTTAGGGTCCAGGTGAGGGTATGACAACGGTTTAGGGGGAGCGTACGGGTGAGGGCACGGATTAGTGTTAGCGTACGAGTTAGGATTAGGGGACGGGTGAGGGGAAGGCTTCGGGGAAGCGTTAGGGTTAGGGTTCGGGCTAGGGTTAGGGTTAGGGGACGGGGAGGGTTTAGGGTCCAGGTGAGGGTACGACAACGGTTTAGGGTGAGCGTACGTGTGAGACCATGGGTTAGTGTTAGCGTACGGGGTAGGATTAGGGGACGGGTGAGGGGAAGGCTTCGGGGAAGGGTTAGGGTTAGGGTACGGGCTATGGTTAGGGTTAGGGGTCGGGGACGGTTTAGGGTCCAGGTGAGGGTACGACAACGGTTTAGGGGGAGCATATGTGTGAGGGCAAGGGTTAGTGTTAGCGTACGGGTTATGATTAGGGGACGGGTGAGGGGAAGGCTTCTGGGAAAGTTTAGGGTTAGGGTTCGGGCTAGGGTTAGGGTTAGGGGACGGAGACGGTTTAGGGTCCAGGTGAGGGTACGACAACGGTTTAGGGGGAGCGTACATGTGAGGGCACGGGTTAGTGTTAGCGTACGGGTTAGGATTAGGGGACGGTTGAGAGGAAGGCTTTGGGGAAGGTTTAGGGTTAGGGTTCGGTCTAGGGTTAGGGTTAGGGGACGGGGACGGTTTAGGGTCCAGGTGAGGGTAGGGTTAGGGTTAGTGGGAGCGTACGTGTGAGGGCACGGGTTAGTGTTAGCGTACGGGTAAGGATTAGGGGACGGGTGAGGGGAAGGCTTCGGGGAAGGGTTAGGGTTAGGGTTCGGGCTAGGGTTAGGGTTCGGTCTAGGGTTAGGGTTAGGGGATGGGGACGGTTTTGGGTCCAGGTGAGGGTACGACAACAGTTTAGGGGGAGCGTACGTGTGAGGGCACGGGTTAGTGTTAGCGTATGGGTTAGGATTAGGGGAAGGGTGAGGGGAAGGCTTCGGGGAAGGGTTAGGTTTAGGGTTCGGGTTAGGGTTAGTGTTAGGCGACGGGGACGGTTTAGGGTCCAGGTGAGGGTACGACATCGGATTAGGAGGAGGGTACAAGAGAGGGCACGGGTTAGTGTTAGCGTACGGGTTAGGATTATGGGACGGGTGAAGGGAAGGCTTCGGGGAAGGGTTAGGTTTAGGGTTCGGGCTAGGGTTACGGTTAGGGGACGGGGACGGTTTAGGGTCCAGGTGAGGGTACGACAACGGTTTAGGGGGAGCGTATGTGTGAGGGCACGGGTTAGTGTTAGCGTACGGGTTAGGATTAGGGGACGGGTGAGGGGAAGGCTTCGGGGAAGGCTTCGGGGAAGGGTTAGGGTTAGGGTTCGGGCTAGGGTTACGGTTAGGGGACGGGGACGGTTTAGGGTCCAGGTGAGGGTACGACAACGGTTTAGGGGGAGCGTACGTGTGAGGGCACGGGTTAGTGTTAGCGTACGGGTTAGGATTAGGGGATGGGTGAGGGGAAGGCTTCGGGGAAGGGTTAGGGTTAGGGTTCGGGCTAGGGTTAGGGTTAGGGGACGGGGACGCTTTAGGGTCCAGGTGAGGGTATGACAACGGTTTAAGGGGAGCGTACGTGTGAGGCCACGGGTTTGTGTTAGCGTACGGGTTAGGATTAGGGGACTGGTGAGGGGAAGGCTTTGGGGAAGGGTTAGGGTTAGTGTTCGGGCTAGGGTTAGGGTTAGGGGACGGGGACGGTTTAGGGTCCAGGTGAGGGTACGACAACAGTTTAGGGGGAGCGTACGTGTGAGGGCACGGGTTAATGTTAGCGTACGGGTTAGGGTAGGGGACGGGTGAGGGGAAGGCTTCGAGGAAGGGTTAGGGTTAGGGTTCGGGCTAGGGTTAGGGTTAGGGGAAGGGGACGGTTTAGGGTCCAGGTGAGGGTACAACAACGTTTTAGGGGGAGCATACGTGTGAGGCCACGGGATAGTGTTAGCGTACGGGTTAGGATTAGGGGACGGGTGAGGTGAAGGCTTCGGGGAAGGGTTAGGGTTAGGGTTCGGGGTAGGGTTAGGGTTAGGGGACAGGGTCTGTTTAGGGTCCAGGTGAGGGTATGACAACGGTTCACGGGGAGCGTACGTGTGAGGGCACGGGTTAGTTTTAGCGTATGGGTTAGGATTAGGGGACGGGTGAGGGGAAGGCTTCGGGGAAGGGTTAGGGTTAGGGTTCGGGCTAGGGTTAAGGTTAGGGGATGGGGACGGTTTTGGGTCCAGGTGAGGGTATAACAACGGTTTAGGGGGAGCGTACGTGTGAGGGCACGGGTTAGTGTTAGCGTACGGGTTAGGATTAGGGGACGGGTGAGTAGAAGGATTTGGGGAAGGGTTAGGGTTAGTGTTCGGGCTAGGGTTAGGGTTAGGGGACGGGGACGGTTTAGGGTCCAGGTGAGGGTACGACAACGGTTTAGGTGGAGCGTACGTGTGAGGGCACGGGTTAGTGTTAGCGTACGGGTTAGGATTAGGGGACAGGTGAGGGGAAGGCTTCGGGGAAGGGTTAAGGTTAGGGTTCGTGCTAGGGTTAGGGTTAGGGGACAGGGACGGTTTAGGGTCCAGGTGAGGGTACCACATCGGATTAGGAGGAGGGTACATGAGAGGGCACGGGTTAGTGTTAGCGTACGGTTTAGGATTAGGGGATGGGAAAAGGGAAGGCTTTGGGGAAGGGTTAGGGTTAGGGTTCGGGCTAGGGTTAGGGTTAGGGGATGGGGACAGTTTAGGGTCCAGGTGAGGGTACGACAACGGTTTAGGGGGAGCGTATGTGTGAGGGCACGGGTTAGTGTTAGCGTACGGGTAAGGATTAGGGGACAGGTGAGTGGAAGGCTTCGGGGAAGTGTTAGGGTTAGGGTTCAGGCTAGGGTTAGGTTTAGGGAAAGGGGACGGTTTAGGGTCCAGTTGAGGGTACGACAACGGTTTAGGGGGAGCGTACGTGTGCGGGCACGGGTTAGTGTTAGCGTATGGGTTAGGATTAGGGGACGGGTGAGGGGAAGGCTTCGGGGAAGGGTTAGGGTTAGGGTTCGGGCTAGGGTTAGGGTTAGGGGACGGGGACTGTTTAGGGTCCAGGTGAGGGTACGACAACGGTTCACGGGGAGCGTACGTGTTAGGCCACGGGTTAGTGTTAGCGTATGGGTTAGGATTAGGAGATGGGTGAGGGGAAGGCTTCAGGGAAGGGTTAGGTTTAGGGTTCGGGCTAGGGTTAGGGTTAGGGGACGGGGACGGTTTAGGGTCCAGGTGAGGGTACGACAACGGTTTAGGGGGAGCATACGTGTGAGGGCACGGGTTAGTGTTAGCGTATGGGTTACGATTAGGGGACGGGTGAGGGGAAGGCTTCGGGGAAGGGTTAGGGTTAGGGTTCGGGCTAGGGTTAGGGTTAGGGGATGGGGACGGTTTAGGCCAGGTGAGGGTACGACAACGGTTTACGGGGAGCGTATGTGTGTGGGCACGGGTTAGTGTTAGCGTACGGGTTAGGATTAGGGGACGGGTGAGGGGAAGGCTTCGGGGAAGGCTTCGGGGAAGGGTTAGGGTTAGGGTTCGGGCTAGGGTTAGGTTTAGGGAACGGGGACTGTTTAGGGTCCAGGTGAGGGTACGACAACGGTTTAGGGGGAGCGTATGTGTGAGGGCACGGGTTATTGTTAGCGTATGGGTTAGGAATAGGGGACGGGTGAGGGGAAGGCTTCGGGGAAGTGTTAGGGTTATGGTTCGGGCTAGGGTTACGGTTAGGGGACGGGGACGGTTTAGGGTCCAGGTGAGGGTACGACAACGGTTTAGGGGGAGCGTACGTGTGAGGGCACGGGTTAGTGTTAGCGTACGGGTTAGGATTAGGGGATGGGTGAGGGGAAGGCTTCGGGGAAGGGTTAGGGTTAGGGTTCGGCCTAGGGTTAGGGTTAGGGGACGGGGACGCTTTAGGGTGCAGGTGAGGGTATGACAACGGTTTAAGGGGAGCGTACATGTGAGGGCACAGATTAGTGTTAGCGTACGGGTTAGAAATAAGGGACGGGTGAGGGGAAGGCTTCGGGGAAGGGTTAGGGTTAGGGTTCAGGCTAGGGTTAGGGTTAGGGGATGGGGACGGTTTAGGGTCCAGGTGAGGGTACGACAACGGTTTAAGGGGAGCGTACGTGTGAGGGCACGGGTTAGTGTTAGCGTACGGGTTAGGATTAGGGGACTGGTGAGGGGAAGGCTTTGGGGAAGGGTTAGGGTTAGTGTTCGGGCTAGGGTTAGGGTTAGGGGACGGTTTAGGGTCCAGGTGAGGGTACGACAACAGTTTAGGGGGAGCGTACGTGTGAGGGCACGGGTTAGTGTTAGCGTACGGGTTAGGATTAGGGGACGGGTGAGGGGAAGGCTTCGAGGAAGGGTTAGGGTTAGGGTTCGGGCTAGGGTTAGGGTTAGGGGACGGGGACGGTTTAGGCTTCAGGTGAGGTATGACAACGGTTTAGGGTGAGCTTATGTGTGAGGCCACGGGATAGTGTTAGCGTACGGGTTAGGATTAGGGGACCGGTGAGGTGAAGGCTTCGGGGAAGGGTTAGGGTTAGGATTCGGGCTAGGGTTAGGGTTAGGGGACGGGGTCTGTTTAGGGTCCAGGTGAGGGTATGACAACGGTTTACGGGGAGCGTACGTGTGAGGGCACGGGTTAGATTTAGCGTATGGGTTAGGATTAGGGGACGGGTGAGGGGAAGGCTTCGGGGAAGGGTTAGGGTTAGGGTTCGGGCTAGGGTTAAGGTTAGGGGATGGGGACGGTTTTGGGTCCAGGTGAGGGTATAACAACGGTTTAGGGGGAGCGTACATGTGAGGTCACGGGTTAGTGTTAGCGTACGGGTTAGGATTAGGGGACGGGTGAGGAGAAGGCTTCTGGGAGGGTTAGGGTTAGGGCTCGGGCTAGGGTTAGGGTTAGGGGACGGGGACGGTTTAGGGTCCAGGTGAGGGTACGACAACGGTTTAGGTGGAACGTACGTGTGAGGGCACGGGTTAGTGTTAGCGTACGGTTTAGGATTAGTTGACGGGTGAGGGGAAGGCTTCGGGGAAGGTTTAGGGTTAGGGTTCTGGCTAGGGTTAGGGTTAGGGGACGGAGACGGTTTACGGTCCAGGTGAGGTTACGACAACGGTTTAGGGGGAGCGTACATGTGAGGGCATGGGTTAGTGTTAGTGTACGGGTTAGGATTAGGGGACAGGTGAGGGGAAGGCTTCGGGGAAGGGTTAAGGTTAGGGTTCGGGCTAGGGTTAGGGTTAGGGGACAGGGACGGTTTAGGGTCCAGGTGAGGGTACGACAGCGGTTCACGGGGAGAGTACGTGTGAGGGCACGGGTTAGTGTTAGCATTCGGGTTAGGATTAGGGGACGGGTGAGGGGAAGGCTCCGGGGAAGGGTTAAGGTTAGGATTCGGATTAGGTTTAGGGTTATGGGACGGGGACGGTTTACGGTCCAGGTGAGGGTACCACATCGGATTAGGAGGAGGGTACATGAGAGGGCACGGGTTAGTGTTAGCGTACGGTTTAGGATTAGGGGATGGGAAAAGGGAAGGCTTTGGGGAAGGGTTAGGTTTAGGGTTCGGGCTAGGGTTAGGGTTAGGGGACGGGGACATTTTAGGGTCCAGGTGAGGGTACGACAACGGTTTAGGGGGAGCGTATGTGTGAGGGCACGGGTTAGTGTTAGCGTACGGGTAAGGATTAGGGGACGGGTGAGTGGAAGGCTTCGGGGAAGTGTTAGGGTTAGGAATCAGGCTAGGGTTAGGTTTAGGGAAAGGGTACGGTTTAGGGTCCAGTTGAGGGTACGAGAACGGTTTAGGGGGAGGGTACGTGTGCGGGCACGGGTTAGTGTTAGCGTATGGGTTAGGATTAGGGGACGGGTGAGGGGAAGGCTTCGGGGAAGGGTTAGGGTTAGGGTTCGGACTAGGGTTAGGGTTAGGGGACGGGGACTGTTTAGGGTCCAGGTGAGGGTACGACAACGGTTCACGGGGAGCGTACGTGTGAGGCCACGGGTTAGTGTTAGCGTATGGGTTAGGATTAGTAAACGGGTGAGGGGAAGGCTTCCGGGAAGGGTTAGGTTTAGGGTTCGGGCTAGGGTTAGGGTTAGGGGACGGGGAAGGTTTAGGGTCCAGGTGAGGGTACGACAACGGTTTAGGGGGAGCATACGTGTGAGGGCACGGGTTAGTGTTAGCGTACGGGTTAGGATTAGGGGACGTGTGAGGGGAAGGCTTCGGGGAAGGGTTAGGGTTAGGGTTCAGGCTAGGGTTAGGGTTAGGGGACGTTTTAGGGTCCAGGAGAGGGTACGACAACGGTTTAGGGGGAGCATACATGTGAGGGCACGGGTTAGTTTTAGCGTAGGGGTTAGGATTAGGGGACGGGTCAGGGGAAGGCTTCGGGGAAGGGTTAGGGTTAGGGTTCGGGTTAGGGTAACGGTTAGGGGACGGGGACGGTTTAGGGTCCAGGTGAGGGTACGACATCGGATTAGGAGGAGGGTACGTGAGAGGGCACGCGTTAGTGTTAGCGTACGGGTTAGGATTAAGGGACGGGTGAGTGGAAGGCTTCGGCGAAGGGTTAGGTTTAGGGTTCAGGCTAGGTTTAGGTTTAGGGAATGGGGACGGTTTAGGGTCGAGTAGAGGGTATGACAACGGTTTAGGGGGAGCGTACGTGTGAGGGCATGGGTTAGTGTTAGCGTATGGGTTAGGATTAGGGGACGGCTGAGGGGAAGGCTTCGGGGAAGGGTTAGGGTTAGGGTTTGGGCTAGGGTTAGGGTTAGGGGACGGCGTCTGTTTAGGGTCCATGTGAGGGTACGACAATGTTTTACGGGGAGCGTACGTGTGAGGGCATGGGTTAGTGTTAGCGTATGGGTTAGGATTAGGGGACGGGTGAGTTGAAGGCTTCGGGGAAGTGTTAGGGTTAGGGTTAGGGGACGGGGACGGTTTAGGGTCCAGGTGAGGGTACGACAACGGTTCACGGGGAGCATACGTGTAAGGGCACGGGTTAGTGTTAGCATACTGGTTAGGATTAGGGGACGGGTGAGGGGAAGGCTTCGGGGAAGGGTTAGGGTTAGGGTTCGGGTTAGGGTTAGGGTTAGGGGACGGTTTATGGTTCAGGTGAAGGTACGACAACGTTTTAGGGGGAGCATACATGTGAGGACACTGGTTAGTGTTAGCGTACGGGTTAGGATTAGGGGACGGGTGAGGTGAAGGCTTCGGGGAAGGGTTAGGGTTAGGGTTCGGTCTAGGGTTAGGGTTAGGGGACGGGGACGGTTTAGGGTCCAGGTGAGGGTATGACAACGGTTTAAGGGCAGCGTACGTGTGAGGGCACGCATTAGTGTTAGCGTACGGGTTAGGATTAGGGGACGGGTGAGGGGAAGGCTTCGGGGAAGGGTTAAGGTTAGGGTTCAGGCTAGGGTTAGGCTTAGGGGACGGACACGGTTTAGGGTCCAGGTGAGGGTACGACAACGGTTTAGGGGGAGCGTACGTGTGAGGGCACGTGTTAGTGTTAGCGTACGGGTTAGGATCAGGGGACGGGTGAGGGGAAGGCTTCGGGGAAGGGTTAGGGTTAGGGTTCGTGCTAGGGTTAGGGTTATGGGACGGGGACGGTTTACGGTCCAGGTGAGGTTACGACAACGGTTTAGGGGGAGAGTACATGTGAGGGCATGGGTTAGTGTTAGTGTACGCGTTAGGATTAGGGGACGGGTGAGGGGAAGGCTTCGGAGAAGGGTTAAGGTTAGGGTTCGGGCTAGGGTTAGGGTTAGGAGATGGGGACGGTTTAGGGTCCAGGTGAGGGTACGACAACGGTTCACAGGGAGCGTACGTGGGAGGGCACGGGTTTGTGTTAGCATACGGGTTAGGATTAGGGGACGGGTGAGGGGAAGGCTTCGGGGAAGGGTTAACGTTAGGGTTCGGGTTAGGGTTAGGGTTAGGGGACGGGGACGGTTTAGGGTCCAGGTGAAGGTACGACATCGGATTAGGAGGAGGGTACGTGAGAGGGCACGGGTTAGTGTTAGCGTACGGTTTAGGATTAGGGGACGGGAAAAGGGAAGGCTTCGGGGAAGGGTTAGGGTTAGGGTTCGGGCTAGGGTTAGGGTTAGGGGACGGGGACTGTTTAGGGTCCAGGTGAGGGTACGACAACGGTTTACGGGGAGCGTACGTGTGAGGCCACGGGTTAGTGTTAGTGTACGGGTTAGGATTAGGGGACGGTTGAGGGGAAGGCTTCGGGGAAGGGTTAGGGTTAGGGCTCGGGCTAGGTTTAGGCTTAGGGGACGGGGACGGTTTAGGGTCCAGGTGAGGGTACGACAACGGTTTAGGGGGAGCGTACGTGTGAGGGCACGGGTTAGTGTTAGTGTACGGGATTGGATTAGGGGACAGGTGAGGGAAAGGCTTCGGGGAAGGGTTAGGGTTAGGGTTCGGGCTAGGGTTAGGGTTAGGGGACGGGGACGGTTTAAGGTCCAGGTGAGGGTATGACAACGGTTTCAGGGAAGCGTACGTGTGAGGGCACGCATTAGTGTTAGCGTACGGGTTAGGATTAGGGAACGGGTGAGGGGAAGGCTTCGGAGTAGGGTTAGGGTTAGGGTTCGGCCTAGGGATAGGATTAGGGGACGGGGACGGTTTAGGGTCCAGGTGAGGGTACGACAACGGTTTAAGGGGAGCGTATGTGTGAGGGCACGGGTTAGTGTTAGCGTACGGGTTAGGATTACGGGACGGGTGAGGGGAAGGCTTCGGGGAAGGGTTAGGGTTAGGGTTCGGGTTAGGGTTAGGGTTAGGGGATGGGGACAGTTTTGGGTCCAGGTGAGGGTACAACAACGGTTTAGGGGGAGCGTACGTGTGAGGGCATGGGTTAGTGTTAGTGTACGGGTTAGGATTAGGGGACGTGTGAGGGGAAGGCTTCGGGGAAGGGTTAGGGTTAGGGTTCGGGTTAGGGTTAGGGTTAGGGGACGGGGACGGTTTAGGGTCCAGGTGAGGGTATGACAACGGTTTAAGGGCAGCGTACGTGTGAGGGCACTCATTAGTGTTAGCGTACGGGTTAGGATTAGGGGACGGGTGAGGGGAAGGCTTCGGGGAAGTGTTAGGGTTAGGGTTCGGGCTAGGGTTAGGCTTAGGGGACGGGGACGGTTTAGGGTCCAGGTGAGGGTACGACAATGGTTTAGGGGGAGCATACGTGTGAGGGCATGGGTAGTGTTAGCGTACGGGTTAGGATTAGGGGACGGGTGAGGGGAAGGCTTCGGGGAAAGTTTAGGGTTAGGTTTCGGGCTAGGGTTAGGGTTAGGGGACGGGGACGGTTTAGGGTCCAGGTGAGGGTACGACAACGGTTTAGGGGTAGCGTACGTGTGAGACCATGGGTTAGTGTTAGCGTACGGGTTAGGATTAGGGGACGGGAGAGAGGAAGGCTTCGGGGAAGGGTTAAGGTTAGTGTTCGGGCTAGGGTTAGGGTTAGGGGACGGGGACGGTTTAGGGTCCAGGTGAGGGTATGACAACGGTTTAGAGGGAGCATACGGGTGAGGGCACGGGTTAGTGTTAGTGTACTAGTTAGGATTAGGAGACGGGTGAGGGGAAGGCTTTGGGGAAGGGTTAGGGTTAGGGTTCGGTCTAGGGTTAGGGTTAGAGGACGGGGACGGTTTAGGGTCCAGGTGAGGGTACGACAACAGTTTAGGGGGAGCGTACGTGTGAGGGCACGGGTTAGTGTTAACGTTCGGGTTAGGATTAGGGGACGGGTGAGGGGAAGGCTTCGGGGAAGGGTTAGGGTTAGGGTTCGGGCTAGGGTTAGGGTTAGGGGACGGGGACGGTTTAGGGTCCAGGTGAGAGTATGACAACGGTTTAGGGGGAGCGTACGGGTGAGGGCACGGATTAGTGTTAGCGTACGAGTTAGGATTAGGGGACGGGTGAGGGGAAGGCTTCGGGGAAGTGTTAGGGCTAGGGTTCGGGCTAGGGTTAGGGTTAGGGGACGGGGAGGGTTTAGGGTCCAGGTGAGGGTACGACAACGGTTTAGGGTGAGCGTACGTGTGAGACCATGGGTTAGTGTTAGCGTACGGGGTAGGATTAGGGGACGGGTGAGGGGAAGGCTTCGGGGAAGGGTTAGGGTTAGGGTTCGGGCTAGGGTTAGGGTTATGGGACGGGGACGGTTTACGGTCCAGGTGAGGTTACGACAACGGTTTAGGGGGAGAGTACATGTGAGGGCATGGGTTAGTGTTAGTGTACGCGTTAGGATTAGGGGACGGGTGAGGGGAAGGCTTCGGAGAAGGGTTAAGGTTAGGGTTCGGGCTAGGGTTAGGGTTAGGAGATGGGGACGGTTTAGGGTCCAGGTGAGGTTACGACAACGGTTCACAGGGAGCGTACGTGGGAGGGCACGGGTTTGTGTTAGCATACGGGTTAGGATTAGGGGACGGGTGAGGGGAAGGCTTCGGGGAAGGGTTAACGTTAGGGTTCGGGTTAGGGTTAGGGTTAGGGGACGGGGACGGTTTAGGGTCCAGGTGAAGGTACGACATCGGATTAGGAGGAGGGTACGTGAGAGGGCACGGGTTAGTGTTAGCGTACGGTTTAGGATTAGGGGACGGGAAAAGGGAAGGCTTCGGGGAAGGGTTAGGGTTAGGGTTCGGGCTAGGGTTAGGGTTAGGGGACGGGGACTGTTTAGGGTCCAGGTGAGGGTACGACAACGGTTTACGGGGAGCGTACGTGTGAGGCCACGGGTTAGTGTTAGTGTACGGGTTAGGATTAGGGGACGGTTGAGGGGAAGGCTTCGGGGAAGGGTTAGGGTTAGGGCTCGGGCTAGGTTTAGGCTTAGGGGACGGGGACGGTTTAGGGTCCAGGTGAGGGTACGACAACGGTTTAGGGGGAGCGTACGTGTGAGGGCACGGGTTAGTGTTAGTGTACGGGATTGGATTAGGGGACAGGTGAGGGAAAGGCTTCGGGGAAGGGTTAGGGTTAGGGTTCGGGCTAGGGTTAGTGTTAGGGGACGGGGACGGTTTAAGGTCCAGGTGAGGGTATGACAACGGTTTCAGGGAAGCGTACGTGTGAGGGCACGCATTAGTGTTAGCGTACGGGTTAGGATTAGGGAACGGGTGAGGGGAAGGCTTCGGAGTAGGGTTAGGGTTAGGGTTCGGCCTAGGGATAGGATTAGGGGACGGGGACGGTTTAGGGTCCAGGTGAGGGTACGACAACGGTTTAAGGGGAGCGTATGTGTGAGGGCACGGGTTAGTGTTAGCGTACGGGTTAGGATTACGGGACGGGTGAGGGGAAGGCTTCGGGGAAGGGTTAGGGTTAGGGTTCGGGTTAGGGTTAGGGTTAGGGGATGGGGACGGTTTTGGGTCCAGGTGAGGGTACAACAACGGTTTAGGGGGAGCGTACGTGTGAGGGCATGGGTTAGTGTTAGTGTACGGGTTAGGATTAGGGGACGGGTGAGGGGAAGGCTTCGGGGAAGGGTTAGGGTTAGGGTTCGGGTTAGGGTTAGGGTTAGGGGACGGGGACGGTTTAGGGTCCAGGTGAGGGTATGACAACGGTTTAAGGGCAGCGTACGTGTGAGGGCACTCATTAGTGTTAGCGTACGGGTTAGGATTAGGGGACGGGTGAGGGGAAGGCTTCGGGGAAGTGTTAGGGTTAGGGTTCGGGCTAGGGTTAGGCTTAGGGGACGGGGACGGTTTAGGGTCCAGGTGAGGGTACGACAATGGTTTAGGGGGAGCATACGTGTGAGGGCATGGGTAGTGTTAGCGTACGGGTTAGGATTAGGGGACGGGTGAGGGGAAGGCTTCGGGGAAAGTTTAGGGTTAGGTTTCGGGCTAGGGTTAGGGTTAGGGGACGGGGACGGTTTAGGGTCCAGGTGAGGGTACGACAACGGTTTAGGGGTAGCGTACGTGTGAGACCATGGGTTAGTGTTAGCGTACGGGTTAGGATTAGGGGACGGGAGAGAGGAAGGCTTCGGGGAAGGGTTAAGGTTAGTGTTCGGGCTAGGGTTAGGGTTAGGGGACGGGGACGGTTTAGGGTCCAGGTGAGGGTATGACAACGGTTTAGAGGGAGCATACGGGTGAGGGCACGGGTTAGTGTTAGTGTACTAGTTAGGATTAGGAGACGGGTGAGGGGAAGGCTTTGGGGAAGGGTTAGGGTTAGGGTTCGGTCTAGGGTTAGGGTTAGAGGACGGGGACGGTTTAGGGTCCAGGTGAGGGTACGGCAACAGTTTAGGGGGAGCGTACGTGTGAGGGCACGGGTTAGTGTTAACGTTCGGGTTAGGATTAGGGGACGGGTGAGGGGAAGGCTTCGGGGAAGGGTTAGGGTTAGGGTTCGGGCTAGGGTTAGGGTTAGGGGACGGGGACGGTTTAGGGTCCAGGTGAGAGTATGACAACGGTTTAGGGGGAGCGTACGGGTGAGGGCACGGATTAGTGTTAGCGTACGAGTTAGGATTAGGGGACGGGTGAGGGGAAGGCTTCGGGGAAGTGTTAGGGCTAGGGTTCGGGCTAGGGTTAGGGTTAGGGGACGGGGAGGGTTTAGGGTCCAGGTGAGGGTACGACAACGGTTTAGGGTGAGCGTACGTGTGAGACCATGGGTTAGTGTTAGCGTACGGGGTAGGATTAGGGGACGGGTGAGGGGAAGGCTTCGGGGAAGGGTTAGGGTTAGGGTTCGGGCTAGGGTTAGGGTTAGGGGACGGGGACGGTTTACGGTCCAGGTGAGGTTACGACAACGGTTTAGGGGGAATGTACATGTGAGGGCATGGGTTAGTGTTAGTGTACGCGTTAGGATTAGGGGACGGGTGAGGGGAAGGCTTCGGGGAAGGTTTAAGGTTAGGGTTCGGGCTAGGGTTAGGGTTAGGGGACGGGGACGGTTTAGGTTCCAGGTGAGGATACGACAACGGTTTAGGGGGAGCGTATGTGTGAGGGCACGGGTTAGTGTTAGCGTACGGGTTAGGATTAGGGGACGGGTGAGGGGAAGGCTTCGGGGAAGGGTTAGGGTTAGGGTTCGGGTTAGGGTTAGGGTTAGGGGTCGGGGACGGTTTACGATCCAGGTGGGGTATGACAACGGTTTAGACCGAGCGTACGAGTGAGGGCACGGGTTAGTGTTAGCGTACGAGTTAGGATTAGGGGACGGGTGAGGGGAAGGCTTCGGGGAAGTGTTAGGGTTAGGGTACGGGCTAGGGTTAGGGTTAGGGGTCAGGGACGGTTTAGGGTCCAGGTGAGGGTACGACAATGGTTTAGGGGGAGCACACGTGTGAGGGCATGGGTAGTGTTAGCGTACGGGTTAGGATTAGGGGACGGGTGAGGGGAAGGCTTCGGGGAAAGTTTAGGGTTAGGGTTCGGGCTAGGGTTAGGGTTAGGGGACGGGGAGGGTTTAGGGTCCAGGTGAGGGTACGACAACGGTTTAGGGGTAGCGTACGTGTGAGACCATGGGTTAGTGTTAGCGTACGGGTTAGGATTAAGGGACGGGAGAGGGGAAGGCTTCAGGGAAGGGTTAAGGTTAGTGTTCGGGCTAGGGTTAGGGTTAGGGTTAGGGGACGGGGACGGTTTAGGGTCCAGGTGAGGGTATGACAACGGTTTAGAGGGAGCATACGGGTGAGGGCACGGGTTAGTGTTAGTGTACTAGTTAGGATTAGGAGACGGGTGAGGGGAAGGCTTTGGGGAAGGGTTAGGGTTAGGGTTCGGTCTAGGGTTAGGGTTAGAGGACGGGGACGGTTTAGGGTCCAGGTGAGTGTACGACAACAGTTTAGGGGGAGCGTACGTGTGAGACCATGGGTTAGTGTTAGCGTACGGGGTAGGATTAGGGGACGGGTGAGGGGAAGGCTTCGGGGAAGGGTTAGGGTTAGGGTTCGGGCTAGGGTTAGGGTTAGGGGACGGGGACGGTTTAGGGTCCAGGTGAGGGTACGACAACGGTTTAGAGGGAGCGTACGGGTGAGGGCATGGGTTAGTGTTAGCGTACGGGTTAGGATTAGGGGACGGGTGAGGGGAAGGCTTCGGGGAAGGTTTAGGGTTAGGGTTCTGGCTAGGGTTAGGGTTAGGGGACGGGGACGGTTTACGGTCCAGGTGAGGTTACGACAACGGTTTAGGGGGAGCGTAAATGTGAGGGCATGGGTTAGTGTTAGTGTATGCGTTAGGATTAGGGGACGGGTGAGGGGAAGGCTTCGTGGAAGGGTTAAGGTTAGGGTTCGGGCTAGGGTTAGGGTTAGGGGACGGGGACGGTTTAGGGTCCAGGTGAGGGTATGACATCGGATTAGGAGGAGGGTACGTGAGAGGGCACGGGTTAGTGTTAGCGTACGGTTTAGGATTAGGGGACGGGAAAAGGAAAGGCTTCGGGGAAGGGTTAGGGTTAGGGTTCGGGCTAGGGTTAGGGTTAGGGGACGGGGACGGTTTAGGGTCCAGGTGAGGGTACGACAACGGTTTAGGGGGAGCGTATGTGTGAGGGCACGGGTTAGTGTTAGCGTACGTGTTAGGATTAGGGGACGGGTGAGTGGAAGGCTTCGGGGAAGGGTTAGGTTTAGGGTTCAGGCTAGGGTTAGGTTTAGGGAATGGGGACGTTTAGGGTCCAGTTGAGGGTACGACAACGGTTTAGGGGGAGCATACGTGTGAGGGCACGGGTTAGTGTTAGCGTATGGGTTAGGATTATGGGACGGGGGAGGGGAAGGCTTCGGGGAAGTGTTAGGGTTAGGGTTCGGGCTAAGGTTAGGGTTAGGGGACGGGGTCTGTTTAGGGTCCAGGTGAGGGTACGACAACGGTTTACGGGGAGCGTGCGTGTGAGGCCACGGGTTAGTGTTAGCGTACGGGTTAGGATTAGGGGACGGGTGAGGGGAAGGCTTCGGGGAATGGTTAGGGTTAGGGTTCGGGCTAGGGTTAGGGTTAGGGGACGGTTTATGGTCCAGGTGAGGGTACGACAACGGTTTAGGGTGAGCATACATGTGAGGGCACGGGTTAGTGTTAGCGTACGGGTTAGGATTAGGGGACGGGTGAGGTGAAGGCTTCGGGGAAGGGTTAGGGTTAGGGTTTGGTCTAGGGTTAGGGTAAGGGGACGAGGACGGTTTAGGGTCCAGGTGAGGGTATGACAACGGTTTAAGGGCAGCGTACGTGTGAGGGCACGTATTAGTGTTAGCGTACGGGTTAGGATTAGGGGACGGGTGAGGGGAAGGCTTCGGGGAAGGGTTAGGGTTAGGGTTCGGGCTAGGGTTAGGCTTAGGGGACGGGGACGGTTTACGGTCCAGGTGAGGTTACGACAACGGTTTAGGGGGAGCGTACATGTGAGGGCATGTGTTAGTGTTAGTGTACGCGTTAGGATTAGGGGACGGGTGAGGGGAAGGCTTCGGGGAAGGGTTAAGGATAGGGTTCGGGCTAGGGTTAGGGTTAGGGGATGGGGACGGTTTAGGGTCCAGGTGAGGGTACGACAACGGTTCACGGGGAGCGTACGTGTGAGGGCATGGGTTAGTGTTAGCATACGGGTTCGGATTAGGGGACGGGTGAGGGGAAGGCTTCGGGGAAGGGTTAAGGTTAGGGATCGGGCTACGGTTAGGGTTAGGGGACGGGGACGGTTTAGGGTCCAGGTGAGGGTATGACAACGGTTTCAGGGAAGCTTACGTGTGAGGGCACGCATTAGTGTTAGCGTATGGGTTAGGATTAGGGGACGGGTGAGGGGAAGGCTTCGGGGAAGGGTTAGGGTTAGGGCTCGGGCTAGGGTTAGGCTTAGGGGACGGGGACGGTTTAGGGTCCAGGTGAGGGTACGAGAACGGTTTAGGGGGAGCGTACGTGTGAGGGCACGTGATAGTGTTAGCGTACGGGTTAGGATTAGGGGATGGGTGAGGGGAAGGCTTTGGGGAAGGTTTAGGGTTAGGGTTCGGGCTAGGGTTAGGGTTAGGTTACGGGGACGGTTTACGGTCCAGGTGAGGTTACGACAACGGTTTAGGGGGAGCGTAAATGTGAGGGCATGGGTTAGTGTTAGTGTACGCGTTAGGATTAGGGGACGGGTGAGGGGAAGGCTTCGGGGAAGGGTTAAGGTTAGGGTTCGGGTTAGGGTTAGGGTTAGGGGACGGGGACGGTTTAGGGTCCAGGTGAGCGTACGACAACTGTTTAAGGGGAGCGTACGTGTGAGGGCACGGGTTAGTGTTAGCATACTTGTTAGGATTAGGGGACGGGTGAGGGGAAGGCTTTGGGGAAGGGTTAAGGTTAGGGTTCGGGTTAGGGTTAGGGTTAGGGGACGGGGACGGTTTAGGGTCCAGGTGAGTGTACGACATCGGATTAGGAGGAGGGTACGTGAGAGGGCACGGGTTAGTGTTAGCGTACGGTTTAGGATTAGGGGACGGGAAAAGGGAAGGCTTCGGGGAAGTGTTAGGGTTAGGGTTCGGGCTAGGGTTAGGTTTAGGGGACGGGGACGGTTTAGGGTCCAGGTGAGGGTACGACAACGGTTTAGGGGGAGCGTACGTGTGAGGGCACGGGTTAGTGTTAACGTACGGGTTAGGATTAGGGGACGGGTGAGTGGAAGGCTTCGGGGAAGGGTTAGGTTTTGGGTTCAGGCTAGGGTTAGGTTTAGGGAATGGGGACGGTTTAGGGTGCAGTTGAGGGTACGACAACGGTTTAGGGGGAGCGTACGTGTGAGGGCACGGGTTAGTGTTAGCGTATGGGTTAGGATTAGGGGACGGGTGAGGGGAAGGCTTCGGGGAAGGGTTAGGGTTAGTGTTCGGGCTAGGGTTAGGGTTAGTGGACGGGTTCTGTTTAGGGTCCAGATGAGGGTACGAAAACGGTTCACGGGGAGCGTAGGTGTGAGGGCACGGGTTAGTGTTAGCGTATGGGTTAGGATTACGGGACGGGTGAGGGGAAGGCTTCGGGGAAGGGTTAGTGTTAGGGTTCGGGTTAGGGTTAGGGTTAGGGGATGGGGACGGTTTTGGGTCCAGGTGCGGGTACAACAACGGTTTAGGGGGAGCGTACGTGTGAGGGCATGGGTTAGTGTTAGTGTACGGGTTATGATTAGGGGACGGGTGAGGGGAAGGCTTCGGGGAAGGGTTAGGGTTAGGGTTCGGGCTAGGGTTACGGTTAGGGGACGGGGACGGTTTAGGGTCCAGGTGAGGGTATGACAATGGTTTAAGGGCAGCGTACGTGTGAGGGCACTCATTAGTTTTAGCGTACGGGTTAGGATTAGGGGACGGGTGAGGGGAAGGCTTCGGGGAAGTGTTAGGGTTAGGGTTCGGGCTAGGGTTAGGCTTAGGGGACGGGGACGGTTTAGGGTCCAGGTGAGGGTACAACAACGGTTTAGGGGGAGCGTACGTGTGAGGGCACAGGTTAGTGTTAGCGTACGGGTTAGGATTAGGGGATTGGTGAGGGGAAGGCTTCGGGGAAGGTTTAGGGTTAGGGTTCGGGCTAGGGTTAGGGTTAGGTGACGGGGACGGTTTACGGTCCAGGTGAGGTTACGACAACGGTTTAGGGGGAGCGTACATGTGAGGGCATGGGTTAGTGTTAGTGTACGCGTTAGGATTAGGGGACGGGTGAGGGGAAGGCTTCGGGGAAGGGTTAAGGTTAGGGTTCGGGCTAGGGTTAGGGTTAGGGGACGGGGACGGTTTAGGATCCAGGTGGGGGTATGACAACGGTTTAGAGGGAGCGTACGGGTGAGGGCACGGGTTAGTGTTAGCGTACGAGTTAGGATTAGGGGACGGGTGAGGGAAAGGCTTCGGGGAAGGATTAGGTTTAGGGTTCGGGCTAGGGTTAGGGTTAGGGGACGGGGACGGTTTAGGGTCCAGGTGAGGGTATGACAACGGTTGAAGGGGAGCGTACGTGTGAGGGCACAGATTAGTGTTAGCGTACGGGTTAGAAATAGGGGACGGGTGAGGGGAAGGCTTCGGGGAAGGGTTAAGGTTAGGGTTCGGGTTAGGGTTAGGGGACGGGGACGGTTTAGGGTCCAGGTGAGCGTACGACATCGGATTAGGAGGAGGGTACGTGAGAGGGCACGGGTTAGTGTTAGCGTACGGTTTAGGATTAGGGGATGGGAAAAGGGAAGGCTTTGGGGAAGGGTTAGGGTTAGGGTTCGGGCTAGGGTTAGGGTTAGGGGACGGGGACTGTTTAGGGTCCAGGTGAGGGTACGACAACGGTTCAAGGGGAGCGTACGTGTTAGGCCACAGGTTAGTGTTAGCGTATGGGTTAGGATTAGGAGACGGGTGAGGGGAAGGCTTCGGGGAAGGGTTAGGTTTAGGGTTCGGGCTAGGGTTAGGGTTAGGGGATGGGGACGGTTTAGGTTCCAGGTGAGGGTACGACAACGGTTTAGGGGGAGCGTATGTGTGAGGGCACGGGTTAGTGTTAGCGTACAGGTTAGGATTAGGGGACGGGTGAGGGGAAGGCTTCGGGGAAGGGTTAGGGTTAGGGTTCGGGCTAGGGTTCGGGTTAGGGGATGGGGACGCTTTTGGGTCCAGGTGAGGGTACGACAACGGTTTAGGGGGAGCGTACGTGTGAGGGCACGGGTTAGTGTTAGCGTACGGGTTAGGATTAGGGGACGGGTGAGGGGAAGGCTTCGGGGAAGGGTTAGGGTTAGGGTTCGGGCTAGGGTTAGGGTTACGGGACGGGGACGGTTTAGGTTCCAGGTGAGGGTACGACATCGGTTTAGGAGGCGGGTACGTTTGAGGGCACGAGTAAGTGTTAGCGTACGGGTTAGGATTAGGGGACGGGTGAGGGGAAGGCTTCGGGGTAGGGTTAGGGTTAGGGTTCGGGCTAGGGTTAGGGTTAGGGGATGGGGACGGTTTTGTGTCCAGGTGAGGGTACGACAACGGTTTAGGGGGAGCGTACGTGTGAGGCCACGGGTTAGTGTTAGCGTATGGGTTAGGATTAGGGGACGGGTGAGGGGAAGGCTTCGGGGAAGGGTTAGGGTTAGGTTTCGGGCTAGGGTTAGTGTTAGGGGACGGGGACGGTTTAGGGTCCAGGTGAGGGTACGACATCGGATTAGGAGGAGGGTACAAGAGAGGGCACGGGTTAGTGTTAGCGTATGGGTTAGGATTATGGGATGGGTGAAGGGAAGGCTTCGGGGAAGGGTTAGGTTTAGGGATCGGGCTAGGGTTACGGTTAGGGGACAGGGACGGTTTAGGGTCCAGGTGAGGGTACGACAACGGTTCAGGGGGAGCGTATGTGTGAGAGCACGGGTTAGTGTTAGCGTACGGGTTAGGATTAGGGGACGGGTGAGGGGAAGGCTTCGGGGAAGGGTTAGGGTTAGGGTTCGGGCTAGGGTTAGGTTTAGGGAACGGGGACTGTTTAGGGTTCAGGTGAGGGTACGACAACGGTTTAGGGGGAGCGTACGTGTGAGGGCATGGGTTAGTGTTAGCGTATGGGTTAGGATTAGGGGACGGGTGAGGGGGAGGCTTCGGGGAAGGGTTAGTGTTAGGGTTCGGGCTAGGGTTAGGGTTAGGGGACGGGGACGGTTAAGGGTCCAGGTGAGGTTACGACAACAGTTTAGGGGGAGCGTATGTGTGAGGGCACGGGTTAGTGTTAGCGTATGGGTTAGGATTAGGGGATGGGTGAGGGGAAGGCTTCGGGGAAGGATTAGGGTTAGGGTTCGGGCTAGGGTTAGGTTTAGGGGACGGGGACGGTTTAGGGTCCAGGTGAGGGTACGACAACGGTTTAGGGGGAGCGTATGTGTGAGGGCACGGGTTAGTGTTAGCGTACGGGTTAGGATTAGGGGACGGGTGAGTGGAAGGCTTCGGGGAAGTGTTAGGGTTAGGGTTGAGGCTAGGGTTAGGTTTAGGGAAAGGGGACGGTTTAGGGTCCAGTTGAGGGTACGACAACGGTTTAGGGGGAGCGTACGTGTGAGGGCACGGGTTAGTGTTAGCGTATGGGTTAGGATTAGCGGACGGGTGAGGGGAAGGCTTCGGGGAAGGGTTAGGGTTAGGGTTCGGGCTAGGGTTAGGGTTAGGGGACGGGGACTGTTTAGGGTCCAGGTGAGGGTACGACAACGGTTCACGGGGAGCGTATGTGTTAGGCCATGGGTTAGTGTTAGCGTATGGGTTAGGATTAGGAGACGGGTGAGGGGAAGGCTTCGGGGAAGGGTTAGGTTTAGGATTCCGGCTAGGGTTAGGGTTAGGGGACGGGGACGGTTTAGGGTCCAGGTGAGGGTACGACAACGGTTTAGGGGGAGCGTACGTGTGAGGGCACGGGTTAGTGTTAGCGTACGGGTTAGGATTAGGGGACGGGTGAGGGGAAGGCTTCGGGGAAGGGTTAGGGTTAGGGTTCGGGCTAGGGTTAGGGTTAGGGGATGGGGACGGTTTAGGTTCCAGGTGAGGGTACGACAACGGTTTAGGGGGAGCGTATGTGTGAGGGCACGGGTTAGTGTTAGCGTACGGGTTAGGATTAGGGGACGGGTGAGGGGAAGGCTTCGGGGAAGGGTTAGCGTTAGGGTTCGGGCTAGGGTTAGGGTTAGGGGACGGGGACGGTTTAGGTTCCAGGTGAGGGTACGACATCGGTTTAGGAGGCGGGTACGTTTGAGGGCACGGGTAAGTGTTAGCGTACGGGTTAGGATTAGGGGACGGGTGAGGGGAAGGCTTCGGGGAAGGGTTAGGGTTAGGGTTCGGGCTAGGGTTAGGTTTAGGGGATGGGGACGGTTTTGGGTCCAGGTGAGGGTACGACAACGGTTTAGGGGGAGCGTACGTGTGAGGGCACGGGTTAGTGTTAGCGTATGGGTTAGGATTAGGGGAAGGGTGAGGGGAAGGCTTCGGGGAAGGGTTAGGGTTAGGGTTCGGGCTAGGGTTAGTGTTAGGGGACGGGGACGGTTTAGGGTCCAGGTGAGGGTACGACATCGGATTAGGAGGAGGGTACAAGAGAGGGCACGGGTTAGTGTTAGCGTACGGGTTAGGATTATGGGACGGGTGAAGGGAAGGCTTCGGGGAAGGGTTAGGTTTAGGGTTCGGGCTAGGGTTACGGTTAGGGGACGGGGACGGTTTAGGGTCCAGGTGAGGGTACGACAACGGTTTAGGGGGAGCGTATGTGTGAGGGCACGGGTTAGTGTTAGCGTACGGGTTAGGATTAGGGGACGGGTGAGGGGAAGGCTTCGGGGAAGGCTTCGGGGAAGGGTTAGGGTTAGGCTTCGGGCTAGGGTTAGGTTTAGGGAACGGGGACTGTTTAGGGTCCAGGTGAGGGTACGACAACGGTTTAGGGGGAGCGTACGTGTGAGGGCACGGGTTAGTGTTAGCGTATGGGTTAGGATTAGGGGACGGCTGAGGGGAAGGCTTCGGGGAAGGGTTAGGGGTTAGGGTTCGGGCTAGGGTTACGGTTAGGGGACGGGGACGGTTTAGGGTCCAGGTGAGGGTACGACAACGGTTTAGGGGGAGCGTACGTGTGAGGGCACGGGTTAGTGTTAGCGTACGGGTTAGGATTAGGGGATGGGTGAGGGGAAGGCTTCGGGGAAGGGTTAGGTTTAGGGTTCGGGCTAGGGTTAGGGTTAGGGGACGGGGACGCTTTAGGGTCCAGGTGAGGGTATGACAACGGTTTAAGGGGAGCGTACGTGCGAGGGCACAGATTAGTGTTAGCGTACGGGTTAGAAATAGGGGACGGGTGAGGGGAAGGCTTCGGGGAAGGGTTAGAGTTAGGGTTCAGGCTAGGTTTAGGGTTAGGGGATGGGGACGGTTTAGGGTCCTGGTGAGGGTACGACAACGGTTTAGGGGGAGCATACGTGTGAGGCCACGGGATAGTGTTAGCGTACGGGTTAGGATTAGGGGACTGGTGAGGGGAAGGCTTTGGGGAAGGGTTAGGGTTAGTGTTCGGGCTAGGGTTAGGGTTAGGGGACGGGGACGTTTTGGGGTCCAGGTGAGGGTACGACAACAGTTTAGGGGGAGCGTATGTGTGAGGGCACGAGTTAGTGTTAGCGTACGGGTTAGGATTAGGGGACGTGTGAGGGGAAGGCTTCGAGGAAGGGTTAGGGTTAGGGTTCGGGCTAGGGTTAGGGTTAGGGGAAGGGGACGGTTTAGGGTCCAGGTGAGGGTACAACAACGTTTTAGGGGGAGCATACGTGTGAGGCCACGGGATAGTGTTAGCGTACAGGTTAGGATTAGGGGACGGGTGAGGTGAAGGCTTCGGGGAAGGGTTAGGGTTAGGGTTCGGGCTAGGGTTAGGGTTAGGGGACGGGGTCTGTTTAGGGTCCAGGTGAGGGTATGACAACGGTTCACGGGGAGCGTACGTGTGAGGGCACGGGTTAGTTTTAGCGTATGGGTTAGGATTAGGGGACGGGTGAGGGGAAGGCTTCGGGGAAGGGTTAGGGTTAGGGTTCGGGCTAGGGTTAGGGTAAGGGGACGTTTTAGGGTCCAGGAGAGGGTACGACAACGGTTTAGGGGGAGCATACATGTGAGGGCACGGGTTAGTTTTAGCGTAGGGGTTAGGATTAGGGGACGGGTGAGGGGAAGGCTTCGGGGAAGGGTTAGGGTTAGGGTTCGGTCTAGGGTTAGGGTTAGGGGACAGGGACGGTTTAGGGTCCAGGTGAGGGTACGACAACTGTTTAGGGGGAGCGTACGTGTGAGGGCATGTGTTAGTGTTAGCGTACTGGTTAGGATTAGGGGACGGGTGAGTGGAAGGCTTCGGGGAAGTGTTAGGGTTAGGGTTCGGGCTAGGGTTAGGGTTAGGGGATGGGGACGGTTTAGGCTCCAGGTGAGGGTACGACATCGGATTAGGAGGAGGGTACGTGAGAGGGCACGGGTTAGTGTTAGCGTACGGGTTAGGATTATGGGACAGGTGAAGGGAAGGCTTCGGGGTAGGGTTAGTGTTAGGGTTCGGGCTAGGGTTACGGTTAGGGGACAGGGACGGTTTAGGGTCCAGGTGAGGGTACGACAACGGTTTAGGGGGAGCGTACGTGTGAGGGCACGGGTTAGTGTTACTGTACGCGTTAGGATTAGGGGAGAGGTGAGGGGAAGGCTTCGGGGAAGGGTTACGGTTAGGGTTCGGGCTAGGGTTACGGTTAGGGGACAGGGACGGTTTAGGGTCCAGGTGAGGGTACGACAACGGTTTAGGGGGAGCGTACGTGTGAGGGCATGGGTTAGTGTTACTGTACGGGTTAGGATTAGGGGATGGGTGAGGTGAAGTCTTCGGGGAAGGGTTAGGGTTAGGGTTCGGGCTAGGGTTAGGCTTAGGGGACGGACACGGTTTAGGGTCCAGGTGAGGGTACGACAACGGTTTAGGGGGAACGTACGTGTGAGGGCACGTGTTAGTGTTAGCGTACGGGTTAGGATTAGGGGACGGGTGAGGGGAAGGCTTCGGGGAAGGGTTAGGGTTAGCGTTCGGGCTAGGGTTAGTGTTAGGGGACGGGGACGGTTTACGGTCCAGGTGAGGTTACGACAACGGTTTAGGGGGAGCGTACATGTGAGGGCATGGTTTAGTGTTAGTGTACGCGTTAGGATTAGGGGACGGGTGAGGTGAAGGCTTCGGGGAAGGGTTAGGGTTAGGGTTCGGTCTAGGGTTAGGGTTAGGGGACGGGGACTGTTTAGGGTCCAGGTGAGGGTACGACAACGGTTTAAGGGGAGCGTATGTGTGAGGGTACGGGTTAGTGTTAGCGTACAGGTTAGGATTAGGGGACGGGTGAGGGGAAGGCTTCGGGGAAGGGTTAGGGTTAGGGCTCGGGCTAGGGTTAGGCTTAGGAGACGGGGACGGTTTAGAGTCCAGGTGAGGGTACGAGAACGGTTTAGGGGGAGCGTACATGTGAGGGCATGGGTTAGTGTTAGTGTACGCGTTAGGATTAGGGGACGGGTGAGGGGAAGGCTTCGGGGAAGGGTTAAGGTTAGTGTTCGGGTAAGGGTTAGGGTTAGGGGACGGGGACGGTTTAGGGTCCAGGTGAGGGTACGACAACGGTTTAAGGGGAGCGTACGTGTGAGGGCACGGGTTAGTGTTAGCATACTGGTTAGGATTAGGGGACGGGTGAGTGGAAGGCTTCGTGGAAGGGTTAAGGTTAGGGTTCGGGTTACGGTTAGGGTTAGGGGACGGGGACGGTTTAGGGTCCATGTGAGGGTACGACATCGGATTAGGAGGAGGGTCCGTGAGAGGGCACGGGTTAGTGTTAGCATACGGTTTAGGATTAGGGGACGCGAAAAGGGAAGGCTTCGGGGAAGGGTTAGGGTTAGGGTTCGGGCTAGGGTTAGGGTTAGGGGACGGGGACGGTTTACGGTCCAGGTGAGGGTACGACAACGGTTTAGGGGGAGCGTACGTGTGAGGGCACGGGTTAGTGTTAACGTAAGGGTTAGGATTAGGGGACGGTTGAGTGGAAGGCTTCGGGGAACTCTTAGGTTTAGGGTTCAGGCTAGGGTTAGGTTTAGGGAATGGGGACGGTTTAGGGTGCAGTTCAGGGTACGACAACTGTTTAGGGGTAGCGTACGTGTGAGGGCACGGGTTAGTGTTAGCGTATGGGTTAGGATTAGGGGACGGGTGAGGGGAAGGCTATGGGGAAGGGTTAGGGTTAGGGTTCGGGCTAGGGTTAGGGTTAGTGGACGGGGTCTGTTTAGGGTCCAGATGACGGTACGAAAACTGTTCAAGGGGAGCGTAGGTGTGAGGGCACGGGTTAGTGTTAGTGTATGGGTTAGGATTACGGGACGGGTGAGGGGAAGGCTTCGGGGAAGGGTTAGGTTTAGGGTTCGGGTTAGGGTTAGGGTTAGGGGATGGGGACGGTTTTGGGTCCATGTGAGGGTACAACAACGGTTTAGGGGGAGCGTACGTGTGAGGGCATGGGTTAGTGTTAGTGTACGGGTTAGGATTAGGGGACGGGTGAGGGGATGGCTTCGGGGAAGGGTTAGGGTTAGGGTTCGGGCTAGGGTTAGGGTTAGGGGACGGGGACGGTTTAGGGTCCAGGTGAGGGTATGACAACGATTTAAGGGCAGCGTACGTGTGAGGGCACTCATTAGTGTTAGCGTACGTGTTAGGATTAGGGGACGGGTGAGGGGAAGGCTTCGGGGAAGTGTTAGGGTTAGGGTACGGGCTAGGGTTAGGGTTAGGGGTCGGGGACGGTTTAGGGTCCAGGTGAGGGTACGAAAATGGTTTAGGGGGAGCATACGTGTGAGGGCATGGGTAGTGTTAGTGTACGGGTTAGGATTAGGGGACGGGTGAGGGGAAGGCTTCGGGGAAAGTTTAGGGTTAGGTTTCGGGCTAGGGTTAGGGTTAGGGGACGGGGACGGTTTAGGGTCCAGGTGAGGGTACGACAACGGTTTAGGGGGAGCGTACGTGTGAGACCATGGGTTAGTGTTAGCGTACGGGTTAGGATTAGGGGACGGGTGAGGGGAAGGCTTCGGGGAAGTGTTAGGGTTAGGGTACGGGCTAGGGTTAGGGTTAGGGGTCGGGGTCGGTTTAGGGTCCAGGTGAGGGTACGACAACGGTTTAGGGGGAGCATACGTGTGAGGGCATGTGTTAGTGTTAGCGTACAGGTTAGGATTAGGAGACGGGTGAGGGGTAGGCTTCGGGGGAAGTTTAGTGTTAGGGTTCGGTCTATGGTTAGGGTTAGGGGACGGGGACGGTTTAGGGTCCAGGTGAGGGTACGACAACCGTTTAGGGGTAGCGTACGTGTGAGACCATGGGTTAGTGTTAGCGTACGGGTTAGGATTAGGGGACGGGAGAGGGGAAGGCTTCGGGGAAGTGTTAGGGTTAGTGTTCGGGCTAGGGTTAGGGTTAGGGGACGGGGACGGTTTAGGGTCCAGGTGAGGGTATGACAACGGTTTAGAGGGAGCATACGGGTGAGGGCACGGGTTAGAGTTAGTGTACGAGTTAGGATTAGGAGACGGGTGAGGGGAAGGCTTTGGGGAAGGGTTAGGGTTAGGGTTCGGTCTAGGGTTAGGGTTAGAGGACGGGGACGGTTTAGGGTCCAGGTGAGGGTACGACAACAGTTTAGGGGGAGCGTACGTGTGAGGGCACGGGTTAGTGTTAACGTACGGGTTAGGATTAGGGGACGTGTGAGGGGAAGGCTTCGGGGAAGGGTTAGGGTTAGGGTTCGGGCTAGGGTTAGGGTTAGGTGACTGAGACGGTTTACGGTCCAGGTGAGTTTACGACAACGGTTTAGGGGGAGCGTACATGTGAGGGCATGGGTTAGTGTTAGTGTACGAGTTAGGATTAGGGGACGGGTGAGGGGAAGGCTTCGGGGAAGGGTTAAGGTTAGGGTTCGGGTAAGGGTTAGGGTTAGGGGACGGGGACAGTTTAGGGTCCAGGTGAGGGTACGACAACGGTTTAAGGGGAGCGTACGTGTGAGGGCACGGGTTAGTGTTAGCATACTGGTTAGGATTAGGGGACGGGTGAGTGGAAGGCTTCGGGGAAGGGTTAAGGTTAGGGTTCGGGTTACGGTTAGGGTTAGGGGACGGGGACGGTTTAGGGTCCATGTGAGGGTACGACATCGGATTAGGGGGAGGGTCCGTGAGAGGGCACAGGTTAGTGTTAGCGTATGGTTTAGGATTAGGGGACGGGAAAAGGGAAGGCTTCGGGGAAGGGTTAGGGTTAGGGTTCGGGCTAGGGTTAGGGTTAGGGGACGGGGACGGTTTAGGGTCCAGGTGAGGGTACGACAACGGTTTAGGGGGAGTGTACGTGTGAGGGCACGGGTTAGTGTTAACGTAAGGGTTAGGATTAGGGGACGGTTGAGTGGAAGGCTTCGGGGAACTGTTAGGTTTAGGGTTCAGGCTAGGGTTAGGTTTAGGGAATGGGGACGGTTTAGGGTGCAGTTGAGGGTACGACAACGGTTTAGGGGGAGCGTACGTGTGAGGGCACGGGTTAGTGTTAGCGTATGGGTTAGGATTAGGGGACGGGTGAGGGGAAGGCTTCGGGGAAGGGTTAGGGTTAGGGTTCGGGCTAGGGTTAGGCTTAGGGGACGGGGACGGTTTAGGGTCCAGGTGAGGGTACGACAACGGTTTAGGGGGAGCGTATGTGTGAGGGCACGGGTTAGTGTTAGCGTACGGGTTAGGATTAGGGGACGGGTGAGGGGAAGGCTTCGGGGAAGGCTTCGGGGAAGGGTTAGGGTTAGGGTTCGGGCTAGGGTTACGGTTAGGGGACGGGGACGGTTTAGGGTCCAGGTGAGGGTACGACAACGGTTTAGGGGGAGCGTACGTGTGAGGGCACGGGTTAGTGTTAGCGTACGGGTTAGGATTAGGGGATGGGTGAGGGGAAGGCTTCGGGGAAGGGTTAGGGTTAGGGTTCGGGCTAGGGTTAGGGTTAGGGGACGGGGACGCTTTAGGGTCCAGGTGAGGGTATGACAACGGTTTAAGGGGAGCGTACGTGTGAGGCCACGGGTTTGTGTTAGCGTACGGGTTAGGATTAGGGGACTGGTGAGGGGAAGGCTTTGGGGAAGGGTTAGGGTTAGTGTTCGGGCTAGGGTTAGGGTTAGGGGACGGGGACGGTTTAGGGTCCAGGTGAGGGTACGACAACAGTTTAGGGGGAGCGTACGTGTGAGGGCACGGGTTAGTGTTAGCGTACGGGTTAGGGTAGGGGACGGGTGAGGGGAAGGCTTCGAGGAAGGGTTAGGGTTAGGGTTCGGGCTAGGGTTAGGGTTAGGGGAAGGGGACGGTTTAGGGTCTAGGTGAGGGTACAACAACGTTTTAGGGGGAGCATACGTGTGAGGCCACGGGATAGTGTTAGCGTACGGGTTAGGATTAGGGGACGGGTGAGGTGAAGGCTTCGGGGGAGGGTTAGGGTTAGGGTTCGGGCTAGGGTTAGGGTTAGGGGACGGGGTCTGTTTAGGGTCCAGGTGAGGGTACGACAACGGTTTAGGTGGAGCGTACGTGTGAGGGCACGGGTTAGTGTTAGCGTACGGGTTAGGATTAGGGGACAGGTGAGGGGAAGGCTTCGGGGAAGGGTTAAGGTTAGGGTTCGTGCTAGGGTTAGGGTTAGGGGACAGGGACGGTTTAGGGTCCAGGTGAGTGTACCACATCGGATTAGGTGGAGGGTACATGAGAGGGCACGGGTTAGTGTTAGCGTACGGTTTAGGATTAGGGGATGGGAAAAGGGAAGGCTTTGGGGAAGGGTTAGGGTTAGGGTTCGGGCTAGGGTTAGGGTTAGGGGATGGGGACAGTTTAGGGTCCAGGTGAGGGTACGACAACGGTTTAGGGGGAGCGTATGTGTGAGGGCACGGGTTAGTGTTAGCGTACGGGTAAGGATTAGGGGACGGGTGAGTGGAAGGCTTCGGGGAAGTGTTAGGGTTAGGGTTCAGGCTAGGGTTAGGTTTAGGGAAAGGGGACGGTTTAGGGTCCAGTTGAGGGTACGACAACGGTTTAGGGGGAGCGTACGTGTGCGGGCACGGGTTAGTGTTAGCGTATGGGTTAGGATTAGGGGACGGGTGAGGGGAAGGCTTCGGGGAAGGGTTAGGGTTAGGGTTCGGGCTAGGGTTAGGGTTAGGGGACGGGGACTGTTTAGGGTCCAGGTGAGGGTACGACAACGGTTCACGGGGAGCGTACGTGTTAGGCCACGGGTTAGTGTTAGCGTATGGGTTAGGATTAGGAGATGGGTGAGGGGAAGGCTTCGGGGAAGGGTTAGGTTTAGGGTTCGGGCTAGGGTTAGGGTTAGGGGACGGGGACGGTGTAGGGTCCAGGTGAGGGTACGACAACGGTTTATGGGGAGCATACGTGTGAGGGCACGGGTTAGTGTTAGCGTACGGGTTACGATTAGGGGACGGGTGAGGGGAAGGCTTCGGGGAAGGGTTAGGGTTAGGGTTCGGGCTAGGGTTAGGGTTAGGGGATGGGGACGGTTTAGGTTCCAGGTGAGGGTACGACAACGGTTTACGGGGAGCGTATGTGTGTGGGCACGGGTTAGTGTTAGCGTACGGGTTAGGATTAGGGGACGGGTGAGGGGAAGGCTTCGGGGAAGGCTTCGGGGAAGGGTTAGGGTTAGGGTTCGGGCTAGGGTTAGGTTTAGGGAACGGGGACTGTTTAGGGTCCAGGTGAGGGTACGACAACGGTTTAGGGGGAGCGTACGTGTGAGGGCACGGGTTAGTGTTAGCGTATGGGTTAGGATTAGGGGACGGGTGAGGGGAAGGCTTCGGGGAAGGGTTAGGGTTATGGTTCGGGCTAGGGTTACGGTTAGGGGACGGGGACGGTTTAGGGTCCAGGTGAGGGTACGACAACGGTTTAGGGGGAGCGTACGTGTGAGGGCACGGGTTAGTGTTAGCGTACGGGTTAGGATTAGGGGATGGGTGAGGGGAAGGCTTCGGGGAAGGGTTAGGGTTAGGGTTCGGCCTAGGGTGAGGGTTAGGGGACGGGGACGCTTTAGGGTGCAGGTGAGGGTATGACAACGGTTTAAGGGGAGCGTACGTGTGAGGGCACAGATTAGTGTTAGCGTACGGGTTAGAAATAGGGGACGGGTGAGGGGAAGGCTTCGGGGAAGGTTTAGGGTTAGGGTTCAGGCTAGGGTTAGGGTTAGGGGATGGGGACGGTTTAGGGTCCAGGTGAGGGTACGACAACGGTTTAAGGGGAGCGTACGTGTGAGGGCACGGGTTAGTGTTAGCGTACGGGTTAGGATTAGGGGACTGGTGAGGGGAAGGCTTTGGGGAAGGGTTAGGGTTAGTGTTCGGGCTAGGGTTAGGGTTAGGGGACGGGGACGGTTTAGGGTCCAGGTGAGGGTACGACAACAGTTTAGGGGGAGCGTACGTGTGAGGGCACGGGTTAGTGTTAGCGTACGGGTTAGGATTAGGGGACGGGTGAGGGGAAGGCTTCGAGGAAGGGTTAGGGTTAGGGTTCGGGCTAGGTTTAGGGTTAGGGGACGGGGACGGTTTAGGCTCCAGGTGAGGGTATGACAACGGTTTAGGGTGAGCTTATGTGTGAGGCCACGGGATAGTGTTAGCGTACGGGTTAGGATTAGGGGACGGGTGAGGTGAAGGCTTCGGGGAAGGGTTAGGGTTAGGATTCGGGCTAGGGTTAGGGTTAGGGGACGGGGTCTGTTTAGGGTCCAGGTGAGGGTATGACAACGGTTCACGGGGAGCGTACGTGTGAGGGCACGGGTTAGATTTAGCGTATGGGTTAGGATTAGGGGACGGGTGAGGGGAAGGCTTCGGGGAAGGGTTAGGGTTAGGGTTCGGGCTAGGGTTAAGGTTAGGGGATGGGGACGGTTTTGGGTCCAGGTGAGGGTATAACAACGGTTTAGTGGGAGCGTACGTGTGAGGGCACGGGTTAGTGTTAGCGTACGTGTTAGGATTAGGGGACGGGTGAGGAGAAGGCTTCTGGGAGGGTTAGGGTTAGGGCTCGGGCTAGGGTTAGGGTTAGGGGACGGGGACGGTTTAGGGTCCAGGTGAGGGTACCACATCGGATTAGGAGGAGGGTACATGAGAGGGCACGGGTTAGTGTTAGCGTACGGTTTACGATTAGGGGATGGGAAAAGGGAAGGCTTTGGGGAAGGGTTAGGTTTAGGGTTCGGGCTAGGGTTAGGGTTAGGGTTAGGGGACGGGGACAGTTTAGGGTCCAGGTGAGGGTACGACAACGGTTTAGGGGGAGCGTATGTGTGAGGGCACGGGTTAGTGTTAGCGTACGGGTAAGGATTAGGGGACGGGTGAGGGGAAGGCTTCGGGGAAGGGTTAGGGTTAGGGTTCGGGCTAGGGTTAGGGTTAGGGGACGGGGAAGGTTTAGGGTCCAGGTGAGGGTACGACAACGGTTTAGGGGGAGCATACGTGTGAGGGCACGGGTTAGTGTTAGCGTACGGGTTAGGATTAGGGGACGGGTGAGGGGAAGGCTTCGGGGAAGGGTTAGGGTTAGGGTTCGGGCTAGGGTTAGGGTTAGGGGACGTTTTAGGGTCCAGGAGAGGGTACGACAACGGTTTAGGGGGAGCATACATGTGAGGGCACGGGTTAGTTTTAGCGTAGGGGTTAGGATTAGGGGACGGGTCAGGGGAAGGCTTATGGGAAGGGTTAGGGTTAGGGTTCGGGTTAGGGTAACGGTTAGGGGACGGGGACGGTTTAGGGTCCAGGTGAGGGTACGACATCGGATTAGGAGGAGGGTACGTGAGAGGGCACGCGTTAGTGTTAGCGTACGGGTTAGGATAATGGGACGGGTGAGTGGAAGGCTTCGGCGAAGGGTTAGGGTTAGGTTTCGGTCTAGGGTTAGGGTTAGGGGACGGGGACGGTTTAGGGTCCAGGTGAGGGTATGACAACGGTTTAAGGGCAGCGTACGTGTGAGGGCACGCATTAGTGTTAGCGTACGGGTTAGGATTAGGGGACGTGTGAGGGGAAGGCTTCGGGGAAGGGTTAGGTTTAGGGTTCGGGCTAGGGTTAGGGTTAGGGGACGGGGACGGTTTAGGGTCCAGGTGAGGGTATGACAACGGTTTAGGGGGTGCGTACGGGTGAGGGCACAGATTAGTGTTAGCGTACGAGTTAGGATTAGGGGACGGGTGAGGGGAACGCTTCGGGGAAGGTTCAGGGTTAGGGTTCGGGCTAGGGTTAGGGTTAGGTGACTGGGACGGTTTACGGTCCAGGTGAGTTTACGACAACGGTTTAGGGGGAGCGTACATGTGAGGGCATGGGTTAGTGTTAGTGTACGAGTTAGGATTAGGGGACGGGTGAGGGGAAGGCTTCGGGGAAGGGTTAAGGTTAGGGTTCGGGTAAGGGTTAGGGTTAGGGGACGGGGACAGTTTAGGGTCCAGGTGAGGGTACGACAACGGTTTAAGGGGAGCGTACGTGTGAGGGCACGGGTTAGTGTTAGCATACTGGTTAGGATTAGGGGACGGGTGAGGGGAAGGCTTCGGGGAAGGGTTAAGGTTAGGGTTCGGGTTACGGTTAGGGTTAGGGGACGGGGACGGTTTAGGGTCCATGTGAGGGTACGACATCGGATTAGGGGGAGGGTCCGTGAGAGGGCACGGGTTAGTGTTAGCGTACGGTTTAGGATTAGGGGACGGGAAAAGGGAAGGCTTCGGGGAAGGGTTAGGGTTAGGGTTCGGGCTAGGGTTAGGGTTAGGGGACGGGGACGGTTTAGGGTCCAGGTGAGGGTACGACAACGGTTTAGGGGGAGTGTACGTGTGAGGACACGGGTTAGTGTTAACGTAAGGGTTAGGATTAGGGGACGGTTGAGTGGAAGGCTTCGGGGAACTGTTAGGTTTAGGGTTCAGGCTAGGGTTAGGTTTAGGGAATGGGGACGGTTTAGGGTGCAGTTGAGGGTACGACAACGGTTTAGGGGGAGCGTACGTGTGAGGGCACGGGTTAGTGTTAGCGTATGGGTTAGGATTAGGGAACGGGTGAGGGGAAGGCTTCGGGGAAGGGTTAGGGTTAGGGTTCGGGCTAGGGTTAGTGTTAGTGGACGGGGTCGGTTTAGGGTCCAGATGAGGGTACGAAAACTGTTCAAGGGGAGCGTAGGTGTGAGGGCACGGGTTAGTGTTAGTGTATGGGTTAGGATTACGGGACGGGTGAGGGGAAGGCTTCGGGGAAGGGTTAGGGTTAGGGTTCGGGTTAGGGTTAGGGTTAGGGGATGGGGACGGTTTTGGGTCCAGTTGAGGGTACAACAACGGTTTAGGGGGAGCGTACGTGTGAGGGCATGGGTTAGTGTTAGTGTACGGGTTAGGATTAGGGGACGGGTGAGGGGATGGCTTCGGGGAAGGGTTAGGGTTAGGGTTCGGGCTACGGTTAGGGTTAGGGGACGGGGACGGTTTAGGGTCCAGGTGAGGGTATGACAACGATTTAAGGGCAGCGTACGTGTGAGGGCACTCATTAGTGTTAGCGTACGGGTTAGGATTAGGGGACGGGTGAGGGGAAGGCTTCGGGGAAGTGTTAGGGTTAGGGTTCGGGCTAGGGTTAGGCTTAGGGGACGGGGACGGTTTAGGGTCCAGGTGAGGGTACGACAACGGTTTAGGGGGAGCGTACGTGTGAGGGCACAGGTTAGTGTTAGCGTACGGGTTAGGATTAGGGGATGGGTGAGGGGAAGGCTTCGGGGAAGGTTTAGGGTTAGGGTTCGGGCTAGGGTTAGGGTTAGGTGACGGGGACGGTTTACGGTCCAGGTGAGGTTACGACAACTGTTTAGGGGGAACGTACATGTGAGGGCATGGGTTAGTGTTAGTGTACGCGTTAGGATTAGGGGACGGGTGAGGGGAAGGCTTCGGGGAAGGGTTAAGGTTAGGGTTCGGGCTAGGGTTAGGGTTAGGGGACGGGGACGGTTTAGGTTCCAGGTGAGGGTACGACAACGGTTTAGGGGGAGCGTATGTGTGAGGGCACGGGTTAGTGTTAGCGTACGGGTTAGGATTAGGGGACGGTTGAGGGGAAGGCTTCGGGGAAGGGTTAGGGTTAGGGTTCGGGCTAGGCTTAGGGTTAGGGGTCGGGGACGGTTTAGGATCCAGGTGGGGTATGACAACGGTTTAGAGGGAGCGTACGGGTGAGGGCATGGGTTAGTGTTAGCGTACGAGTTAGGATTAGGGGACGGGTGAGGGGAAGGCTTCGGGGAAGTGTTAGGGTTAGGGTACGGGCTAGGGTTAGGGTTAGGGGTCGGGGTCGGTTTAGGGTCCAGGTGAGGGTACGACAACGGTTTAGGGGGAGCATACGTGTGAGGGCATGGGTTAGTGTTAGCGTACAGGTTAGGATTAGGGGATGGGTGAGGGGAAGGCTTCGGGGAAAGTTTAGGGTTAGGGTTCGGTCTAGGGTTAGGGTTAGGGGACGGGGACGGTTTAGGGTCCAGGTGAGGGTACGACAACGGTTTAGGGATAACGTACATGTGAGACCATGGGTTAGTGTTAGCGTACGGGTTAGGATTAGGGGACGGGAGAGGGGAAGGCTTCGGGGAAGGGTTAGGGTTAGTGTTCGGGCTAGGGTTAGGGTTAGGGGACGGGGACGGTTTAGGGTCCAGGTGAGGGTATGACAACGGTTTAGAGGGAGCATACGGGTGAGGGCACGGGTTAGTGTTAGTGTACGAGTTAGGATTAGGAGACGGGTGAGGGGAAGGCTTTGGGGAAGGGTTAGGGTTAGGGTTCGGTCTAGGGTTAGGGTTAGAGGACGGGGACGGTTTAGGGTCCAGGTGAGGGTACGACAACAGTTTAGGGGGAGCGTAGGTGTGAGGGCACGGGTTAGTGTTAACGTACGGGTTAGGATTAGGGGACGTGTGAGGGGAAGGCTTCGGGGAAGGGTTAGGGTTAGGGTTCGGGCTAGGGTTAGGGTTAGGGGACGGGGAGGGTTTAGGGTCCAGGTGAGGGTATGACAACGGTTTAGGGTGAGCGTACGTGTGAGACCATGGGTTAGTGTTAGCGTAAGGGGTAGGATTAGGGGACGGGTGAGGGGAAGGCTTCGGGGAAGGGTTAGGGTTAGGGTTCGGGCTAGGGTTAGGGTTAGGGGACGGGGACGGTTTAGGGTCCAGGTGAGGGTACGACAACGGTTTAGAGGGAGCGTACGGGTGAGGGCACGGGTTAGTATTAGCGTACGGGTTAGGATTAGGGGACGGGTGAGGGGAAGGCTTCGGGGAAGGTTTAGGGTTAGGGTTCGGGCTAGGGTTAGGGTTAGGGGACGGGGACGGTTTACGGTCCAGGTGAGGTTACGACAACGGTTTAGGGGGAGCGTAAATGTGAGGGCATGGGTTAGTGTTAGTGTATGCGTTAGGATTAGGGGACGGGTGAGGGGAAGGCTTCGTGGAAGGGTTAAGGTTAGGGTTCGGGCTAGGGTTATGGTTAGGGGACGGGGACGGTTTAGGGTCCAGGTGAGGGTATGACATCGGATTAGGAGGAGGGTACGTGAGAGGGCACGGGTTAGTGTTAGCGTACGGTTTAGGATTAGGGGACGGGAAAAGGGAAGGCTTCGGGGAAGGGTTAGGGTTAGGGTTCAGGCTAGGGTTAGGGTTAGGGGACGGGGACGGTTTAGGGTCCAGGTGAGGGTACGACAACGGTTTAGGGGGAGCGTATGTGTGAGGGCCCGGGTTAGTGTTAGCGTACGTGTTAGGATTAGGGGACGGGTGAGTGGAAGGCTTCGGGGAAGGGTTAGGTTTAGGGTTCAGGCTAGGGTTAGGTTTAGGGAATGGGGACGTTTAGGGTCCAGTTGAGGGTACGACAACGGTTTAGGGGGAGCATACGTGTGAGGGCACGGGTTAGTGTTAGCGTATGGGTTAGGATTATGGGACGGGTGAGGGGAAGGCTTCGGGGAAGTGTTAGGGTTAGGGTTCGGGCTAAGGTTAGGGTTAGGGGACGGGGTCTGTTTAGGGTCCAGGTGAGGGTACGACAACGGTTTACGGGGAGCGTGCGTGTGAGGCCACGGGTTAGTGTTAGCGTACGGGTTAGGATTAGGGGACGGGTGAGGGGAAGGCTTCGGGGAAGGGTTAGGGTTAGGGTTCGGGCTAGGGTTAGGGTTAGGGGACGGTTTATGGTCCAGGTGAGGGTACGACAACGGTTTAGGGTGAGCATACATGTGAGGGCACGGGTTAGTGTTAGCGTACGGGTTAGGATTAGGGGACGGGTGAGGTGAAGGCTTCGGGGAAGGGTTAGGGTTAGGGTTTGGTCTAGGGTTAGGGTAAGGGGACGAGGACGGTTTAGGGTCCAGGTGAGGGTATGACAACGGTTTAAGGGCAGCGTACGTGTGAGGGCACGTATTAGTGTTAGCGTACGGGTTAGGATTAGGGGACGGGTGAGGGGAAGGCTTCGGGGAAGGGTTAGGGTTAGGGTTCGGGCTAGGGTTAGGCTTAGGGGACGGACACGGTTTAGGGTCCAGGTGAGGGTACGACAACAGTTTAGGGGGAGCGTACGTGTGAGGGCACGTGTTAGTGTTAGCGTACGGGTTAGGATTAAGGGACGGGTGAGGGGAAGGCTTCGGGGAAGGGTTAGGGTTAGGGTTCGGGCTAGGGTTAGGGTTAGGGGACGGGGACGGTTTACGGTCCAGGTGAGGTTACGACAACGGTTTAGGGGGAGCGTACATGTGAGGGCATGGGTTAGTGTTAGTGTACGCGTTAGGATTAGGGGACGGGTGAGGGGAAGGCTTCGGGGAAGGGTTAAGGTTAGGGTTCGGGCTAGGGTTAGGGTTAGGGGATGGGGACGGTTTAGGGTCCAGGTGAGGGTACGACAACGGTTCTCGGGGAGCGTACGTGTAAGGGCACGGGTTAGTGTTAGCATACGGGTTAGGATTAGGGGACGGGTGAGGGGAAGGCTTCGGGGAAGGGTTAAGGTTAGGGATCGGGCTAGGGTTAGGGTTAGGGGACGGGGACGGTTTAGGGTCCAGGTGAGGGTATGACAACGGTTTCAGGGAAGCTTACGTGTGAGGGCACGCATTAGTGTTAGCGTATGGGTTAGGATTAGGGGACGTGTGAGGGGAAGGCTTCGGGGAAGGGTTAGGGTTAGGGATCGGGCTAGGGTTAGGCTTAGGGGACGGGGACGGTTTAGGGTCCAGGTGAGGGTACGAGAACGGTTTAGGGGGAGCGTACGTGTGAGGGCACGGGATAGTGTTAGCGTACGGGTTAGGATTAGGGGATGGGTGAGGGGAAGGCTTTGGGGAAGGTTTAGGGTTAGGGTTCGGGCTAGGGTTAGGGTTAGGTTACGGGGACGGTTTACGGTCCAGGTGAGGTTACGACAACGGTTTAGGGGGAGCGTACGTGTGAGGGCACGGGTTAGTGTTAGCATACTGGTTAGGATTAGGGGACGGGTGAGGGGAAGGCTTTGGGGAAGGGTTAAGGTTAGGGTTCGGGTTAGGGTTAGGGTTAGGGGACGGCGACGGTTTAGGGTCCAGGTGAGTGTACGACATCGGATTAGGAGGAGGGTACGTGAGAGGGCACGGGTTAGTGTTAGCGTACGGTTTAGGATTAGGGGACGGGAAAAGGGAAGGCTTCGGGGAAGTGTTAGGGTTAGGGTTCGGGCTAGGGTTAGGGTTAGGGGACGGGGACGGTTTAGGGTCCAGGTGAGGGTACGACAACGGTTTAGGGGGAGCGTACGTGTGAGGGCACGGGTTAGTGTTAACGTACGGGTTAGGATTAGGGGACGGGTGAGTGGAAGGCTTCGGGGAAGGGTTAGGTTTTGGGTTCAGGCTAGGGTTAGGTTTAGGGAATGGGGACGGTTTAGGGTGCAGTTGAGGGTACGACAACGGTTTAGGCGGAGCGTACGTGTGAGGGCACGGGTTAGTGTTAGCGTATGGGTTAGGATTAGGGGACGGGTGAGGGGAAGGCTTCGGAGAAGGGTTAGGGTTAGGGTTCGGGCTAGGGTTAGGGTTAGTGGACGGGTTCTGTTTAGGGTCCAGATGAGGGTATGAAAACGGTTCACGGGGAGCGTAGGTGTGAGGGCACGGGTTAGTGTTAGCGTATGGGTTAGGATTACGGGACGGGTGAGGGGAAGGCTTCGGGGAAGGGTTAGTGTTAGGGTTCGGGTTAGGGTTAGGTTTAGGGGATGGGGACGGTTTTGGGTCCAGGTGCGGGTACAACAACGGTTTAGGGGGAGCGTACGTGTGTGGGCATGGGTTAGTGTTAGTGTACGGGTTATGATTAGGGGACGGGTGAGGGGAAGGCTTCGGGGAAGGGTTAGGGTTAGGGTTCGGGCTAGGGTTACGGTTAGGGGACGGGGACGGTTTAGGGTCCAGGTGAGGGTATGACAATGGTTTAAGGGCAGCGTACGTGTGAGGGCACTCATTAGTGTTAGCGTACGGGTTAGGATTAGGGGACGGGTGAGGGGAAGGCTTCGGGGAAGTGTTAGGGTTAGGGTTCGGGCTAGGGTTAGGCTTAGGGGACGGGGACGGTTTAGGGTCCAGGTGAGGGTACAACAATGGTTTAGGGGGAGCGTACGTGTGAGGGCACAGGTTAGTGTTAGCGTACGGGTTAGGATTAGGGGATTGGTGAGGGGAAGGCTTCAGGGAAGGTTTAGGGTTAGGGTTCGGGCTAGGGTTAGGGTTAGGTGACGGGGACGGTTTACGGTCCAGGTGAGGTTACGACAACGGTTTAGGGGGAGCGTACATGTGAGGGCATGGGTTAGTGTTAGTGTACGCGTTATGATTAGGGGACGGGTGAGGGGAAGGCTTCGGGGAAGGGTTAAGGTTAGGGTTCGGGCTAGGGTTAGGGTTAGGGGACGGGGACGGTTTAGGTTCCAGGTGAGGGTACGACAACGGTTTAGGGGGAGCGTATGTGTGAGGGCACGGGTTAGTGTTAGCGTACGGGTTAGGATTAGGGGACGGGTGAGGGGAAGGCTTCGGGGAAGGATTAGGGTTAGGGTTCGGGCTAGGGTTAGGGTTAGGGGACGGGGACGGTTTAGGATCCAGGTGGGTGTATGACAACGGTTTAGAGGGAGCGTACGGGTGAGGGCACGGGTTAGTGTTAGCGTACGAGTTAGGATTAGGGGACGGGTGAGGGGAAGGCTTCGGGGAAGTGTTAGGCTTAGGGTACGGGCTAGGGTTAGGGTTAGGATTAGGGGTCGGGGTCGGTTTAGGGTCCAGGTGAGGGTACGACAACGGTTTAGGGGGAGCATACGTGTGAGGGCATGTGTTAGTGTTAGCATACAGGTTAGGATTAGGGGACGGGTGAGGGGAAGGCTTCGGGGAAAGTTTAGGGTTAGGGTTCGGGCTAGGGTTAGGGTTAGGGGACGGGGACGGTTTAGGGTCCAGGTGAGGGTATGACAACGGTTTAGGGGGAGCGTACGGGTGAGGGCACGGATTAGTGTTAGCGTACGAGTTAGGATTAGGGGACGGGTGAGGGGAAGGCTTCGGGGAAGCGTTAGGGTTAGGGTTCGGGCTAGGGTTAGGGTTAGGGGACGGGGAGGGTTTAGGGTCCAGGTGAGGGTACGACAACGGTTTAGGGTGAGCGTACGTGTGAGACCATGGTTTAGTGTTAGCATACGGGGTAGGATTAGGGGATGGGTGAGGGGAAGGCTTCGGGGAAGGGTTAGGGTTAGGGTTCGGGCTAGGGTTAGGGTTAGGGGACGGGGACGGTTTAGGGTCCAGGTGAGGGTACGACAACGGTTTAGAGGGAGCGTACGGGTGAGGGCACGGGTTAGTGTTAGCGTACGAGTTAGGATTAGGGGACGGGTGAGGGGAAGGCTTCGGGGAAGGGTTAGGTTTTGGGTTCAGGCTAGGGTTAGGTTTAGGGAATGGGGACGGTTTAGTGTGCAGTTGAGGGTACGACAACGGTTTAGGCGGAGCGTACGTGTGAGGGCACGGGTTAGTGTTAGCGTATGGGTTAGGATTAGGGGACGGGTGCGGGGAAGGCTTCGGGGAAGGGTTAGGGTTAGTGTTCGGGCTAGGGTTAGGGTTAGTGGACGGGTTCTGTTTAGGGTCCAGATGAGGGTACGAAAACGGTTCACGGGGAGCGTAGGTGTGAGGGCACGGGTTAGTGTTAGCGTATGGGTTAGGATTACGGGACGGGTGAGGGGAAGGCTTCGGGGAAGGGTTAGTGTTAGGGTTCGGGTTAGGGTTAGGGTTAGGGGATGGGGACGGTTTTGGGTCCAGGTGCGGGTACAGCAACGGTTTAGGGGGAGCGTACGTGTGAGGGCATGGGTTAGTGTTAGTGTACGGGTTATGATTAGGGGACGGGTGAGGGGAAGGCTTCGGGGAAGGGTTAGGGTTAGGGTTCGGGCTAGGGTTACGGTTAGGGGACGGGGACGGTTTAGGGTCCAGGTGAGGGTATGACAATGGTTTAAGGGCAGCGTACGTGTGAGGGCACTCATTAGTGTTAGCGTACGGGTTAGGATTAGGGGACGGGTGAGGGGAAGGCTTCGGGGAAGTGTTATGGTTAGGGTTCGGGCTAGGGTTAGGCTTAGGGGACGGGGACGGTTTAGGGTCCAGGTGAGGGTACAACAACGGTTTAGGGGGAGCGTACGTGTGAGGGCACAGGTTAGTGTTAGCGTACGGGTTAGGATTAGGGGATTGGTGAGGGGAAGGCTTCAGGGAAGGTTTAGGGTTAGGGTTCGGGCTAGGGTTAGGGTTAGGTGACGGGGACGGTTTACGGTCCAGGTGAGGTTACGACAACGGTTTAGGGGGAGCGTACATGTGAGGGCATGGGTTAGTGTTAGTGTACGCGTTAGGATTAGGGGACGGGTGAGGGGAAGGCTTCGGGGAAGGGTTAAGGTTAGGGTTCGGGCTAGGGTTAGGGTTAGGGGACGGGGACGGTTTTGGGTCCAGGTGAGGGTACGACAACGGTTTAGAGGGAGCGTACGGGTGAGGGCACGGGTTAGTGTTAGCGTACGAGTTAGGATTAGGGGACGGGTGAGGGGAAGGCTTCGGGGAAGGGTTAGGGTTAGGGTACGGGCTATGGTTAGGGTTAGGGGTCGGGGACGGTTTAGGGTCCAGGTGAGGGTACGACAACGGTTTAGGGGGAGCATATGTGTGAGGGCAAGGGTTAGTGTTAGCGTACGGGTTATGATTAGGGGACGGGTGAGGGGAAGGCTTCTGGGAAAGTTTAGGGTTAGGGTTCGGGCTAGGTTTAGGGTTAGGGGACGGAGACGGTTTAGGGTCCAGGTGAGGGTACGACAACGGTTTAGGGGGAGCGTACATGTGAGGGCACGGGTTAGTGTTAGCGTACGGGTTAGGATTAGGGGACGGTTGAGGGGAAGGCTTTGGGGAAGGTTTAGGGTTAGGGTTCGGTCTAGGGTTAGGGTTAGGGGACGGGGACGGTTTAGGGTCCAGGTGAGGGTACGACAAAGTTTTAGGAAGAGCGTACGTGTGAGGGCACGGGTTAGTGTTAGCTTACGGGTTAGGATTAGGGGACGGGTGAGGGGAAGGCTTCGGGGAAGTGTTAGGGTTAGGGTTCGGGCTAGGGTTAGGTTTACGGTACGGGGCGGTTTAGGGTCCAGGTGAGAGTACGATAACGGTTTACGGGGAGCATACTTGTGAGGGCACGGGTTAGTGTTAGCGTACGGGTTAGGATTAGGGGAATGGTGAGGGGAAGGCTTCGAGGAAGGGTTAGGGTTAGGGTTCGGGCTAGGGTTAGGGTTAGGGGACGGGGACGGTTTAGGATCCAGGTGAGTGAATGACAACGTTTTAGGGGGAGCGTACGTGTGAGGGCACGGGTTAGTGTTAGCGTATGGTTTAGGATTAGGGGACGGGTGAGGGGAAGGCTTCGGGGAAGGGTTAGTGTTAGGGTTCGGGCTACGGTTAGGGTTAGGGGACGGGGACGGTTTAGGGTCCAGGTGAGGGTACGACAACGGTTTAGAGGGAGCGTACATGTGAGGGCATGGGTTAGTGTTAGCTTACGGGTTAGCATTAGGGGACGGGTGAAGGGAAGGCTTCAGGGAAGGGTTAGGGTTAGTGTTCGGGCTAGGGTTAGGGTTAGGGGACGGGGACAGTTTAGGGTCCAGGTGAGCATACGACAACGGTTTAGGGGGAGCGTACTTGTGAGGGCATGGGTTAGTGTTAGCGTACGGGTTAGCATTAGGGGACGGGTGAGTGGAAGGCTTCGAGGAAGGGTTAGGGTTAGGGTTCGGGCTAAGGTTAAGGTTAGGCGACGGGGACGGTTTAGGGTCCAGGTGAGGGTAGGGTTAGGGTTAGTGGGAGCGTACGTGTGAGGGCACGGGTTAGTGTTAGCGTACGGGTTAGGATTAGGGGACGGGTGAGGGGAAGGCTTCGGGGAAGGGTTAGGGTTAGGGTTCGGTCTAGGGTTAGGGTTCGGTCTAGGGTTAGGGTTAGGGGATGGGGACGGTTTTGGGTCCAGGTGAGGGTACGACAACAGTTTAGGGGGAGCGTACGTGTGAGAGCACGGGTTAGTGTTAGCGTATGGTTTAGGATTAGGGGAAGGGTGAGGGGAAGGCTTCGGGGAAGGGTTAGGGTTAGGGTTCGGGTTAGGGTTAGTGTTAGGGGACGGGGACGGTTTAGGGTCCAGGTGAGGGTACGACATCGGATTAGGAGGAGGGTACAAGAGAGGGCACGGGTTAGTGTTAGCGTACGGGTTAGGATTATGGGACGGGTGAAGGGAAGGCTTCGGGGAAGGGTTAGGTTTAGGGTTCGGGCTAGGGTTACGGTTAGGGGACGGGGACGGTTTAGGGTCCAGGTGAGGGTACGACAACGGTTTAGGGGGAGCGTATGTGTGAGGGCACGGGTTAGTGTTAGCGTACGGGTTAGGATTAGGGGACGGGTGAGGGGAAGGCTTCGGGGAAGGCTTCGGGGAAGGGTTAGGGTTAGGGTTCGGGCTAGGGTTACGGTTAGGGGACGGGGACGGTTTAGGGTCCAGGTGAGGGTACGACAACGGTTTAGGGGGAGCGTACGTGTGAGGGCACGGGTTAGTGTTAGCGTACGGGTTAGGATTAGGGGATGGGTGAGGGGAAGGCTTCGGGGAAGGGTTAGGGTTAGGGTTCGGGCTAGGGTTAGGGTTAGGGGACGGGGACGCTTTAGGGTCCAGGTGAGGGTATGACAACGGTTTAAGGGGAGCGTACGTGTGAGGCCACGGGTTTGTGTTAGCGTACGGGTTAGGATTAGGGGACTGGTGAGGGGAAGGCTTTGGGGAAGGGTTAGGGTTAGTGTTCGGGCTAGGGTTAGGGTTAGGGGACGGGGACGGTTTAGGGTCCAGGTGAGGGTACGACAACAGTTTAGGGGGAGCGTACGTGTGAGGGCACGGGTTAGTGTTAGCGTACGGGTTAGGGTAGGGGACGGGTGAGGGGAAGGCTTCGAGGAAGGGTTAGGGTTAGGGTTCGGGCTAGGGTTAGGGTTAGGGGAAGGGGACGGTTTAGGGTCCAGGTGAGGGTACAACAACGTTTTAGGGGGAGCATACGTGTGAGGCCACTGGATAGTGTTAGCGTACGGGTTAGGATTAGGGGACGGGTGAGGTGAAGGCTTCGGGGAAGGGTTAGGGTTAGGGTTCGGGGTAGGGTTAGGGTTAGGGGACGGGGTCTGTTTAGGGTCCAGGTGAGGGTATGACAACGGTTCACGGGGAGCGTACGTGTGAGGGCACGGGTTAGTTTTAGCGTATGGGTTAGGATTAGGGGACGGGTGAGGGGAAGGCTTCGGGGAAGGGTTAGGGTTAGGGTTCGGGCTAGGGTTAAGGTTAGGGGATGGGGACGGTTTTGGGTCCAGGTGAGGGTATAACAACGGTTTAAGGGGAGCGTACGTGTGAGGGCACGGGTTAGTGTTAGCGTACGGGTTAGGATTAGGGGACGGGTGAGTAGAAGGCTTTGGGGAAGGGTTAGGGTTAGTGTTCGGTCTAGGGTTAGGGTTAGGGGACGGGGACGGTTTAGGGTCCAGGTGAGGGTACGACAACGGTTTAGGTGGAGCGTACGTGTGAGGGCACGGGTTAGTGTTAGCGTACGGGTTAGGATTAGGGGACAGGTGAGGGGAAGGCTTCGGGGAAGGGTTAAGGTTAGGGTTCGTGCTAGGGTTAGGGTTAGGGGACAGGGACGGTTTAGGGTCCAGGTGAGGGTACCACATCGGATTAGGAGGAGGGTACATGAGAGGGCACGGGTTAGTGTTAGCGTACGGTTTAGGATTAGGGGATGTGAAAAGGGAAGGCTTTGGGGAAGGGTTAGGGTTAGGGTTCAGGCTAGGGTTAGGGTTAGGGGATGGGGACAGTTTAGGGTCCAGATGAGGGTACGACAACGGTTTAGGGGGAGCGTATGTGTGAGGGCACGGGTTAGTGTTAGCGTACGGGTTACGATTAGGGGACGGGTGAGGGGAAGGCTTCGGGGAAGGGTTAGGTTTAGGGTTCGGGCTAGGGTTAGGGTTAGGGGACGGGGACGGTTTAGGGTCCAGGTGAGGGTACGACAACGGTTTAGGGGGAGCATACGTGTGAGGGCACGGGTTAGTGTTAGCGTACGGGTTACGATTAGGGGACGGGTGAGGGGAAGGCTTCGGGGAAGGGTTAGGGTTAGGGTTCGGGCTAGGGTTAGGGTTAGGGGATGGGGACGGTTTAGGTTCCAGGTGAGGGTACGACAACGGTTTACGGGGAGCGTATGTGTGTGGGCACGGGTTAGTGTTAGCGTACGGGTTAGGATTAGGGGACGGGTGAGGGGAAGGCTTCGGGGAAGGCTTCGGGGAAGGGTTAGGGTTAGGGTTCGGGCTAGGGTTAGGTTTAGGGAACAGGGACTGTTTAGGGTCCAGGTGAGGGTACGACAACGGTTTAGGGGGAGCGTACGTGTGAGGGCACGGGTTAGTGTTAGCGTATGGGTTAGGATTAGGGGACGGGTGAGGGGAAGGCTTCGGGGAAGGGTTAGGGTTATGGTTCGGGCTAGGGTTACGGTTAGGGGACGGGGACGGTTTAGGGTCCAGGTGAGGGTACCACAACGGTTTAGGGGGAGCGTACGTGTGAGGGCACGGGTTAGTGTTAGCGTACGGGTTAGGATTAGGGGATGGGTGAGGGGAAGGCTTCGGGGAAGGGTTAGGGTTAGGGTTCGGCCTAGGGTTAGGGTTAGGGGACGGGGACGCTTTAGGGTGCAGGTGAGGGTATGACAACGGTTTAAGGGGAGCGTACGTGTGAGGGCACAGATTAGTGTTAGCGTACGGGTTAGAAATAGGGGACGGGTGAGGGGAAGGCTTCGGGGAAGGGTTAGGGTTAGGGTTCAGGCTAGGGTTAGGGTTAGGGGATGGGGACGGTTTAGGGTCTAGGTGAGGGTACGACAACGGTTTAAGGGGAGCGTACGTGTGAGGGCACGGGTTAGTGTTAGCGTACGGGTTAGGATTAGGGGACTGGTGAGGGGAAGGCTTTGGGGAAGGGTTAGGGTTAGTGTTCGGGCTAGGGTTAGGGGACGGGGACGGTTTAGGGTCCAGGTGAGGGTACGACAACAGTTTAGGGGGAGCGTACGTGTGAGGGCACGGGTTAGTGTTAGCGTCCGGGTTAGGATTAGGGGACGGGTGAGGGGAAGGCTTCGAGGAAGGGTTAGGGTTAGGGTTCGGGCTAGGGTTAGGGTTAGGGGACGGGGACGGTTTAGGCTCCAGGTGAGGGTATGACAACGGTTTAGGGTGAGCTTATGTGTGAGGCCACGGGATAGTGTTAGCGTACGGGTTAGGATTAGGGGACGGGTGAGGTGAAGGCTTCGGGGAAGGGTTAGGGTTAGGATTCGGGCTAGGGTTAGGGTTAGGGGATGGGGTCTGTTTAGGGTCCAGGTGAGGGTATGACAACGGTTCACGGGGAGCGTACGTGTGAGGGCACGGGTTAGATTTAGCTTATGGGTTAGGATTAGGGGACTGGTGAGGGGAAGGCTTCGGGGAAGGGTTAGGGTTAGGGTTCGGGCTAGGGTTAAGGTTAGGGGATGGGGACGGTTTTGGGTCCAGGTGAGGGTATAACAACGGTTTAGGGGGAGCGTACGTGTGAGGGCACGGGTTAGTGTTAGCGTACGGGTTAGGATTAGGGGACGGGTGAGGAGAAGGCTTCTGGGAGGGTTAGGGTTAGGGCTCGGGCTAGGGTTAGGCTTAGGGGACGGGGACGGTTTAGGGTCCAGGTGAGGGTACGACAACGGTTTAGGTGGAACGTACGTGTGAGGGCACGGGTTAGTGTTAGCGTACGGGTTAGGATTAGGGGACGGGTGAGGGGAAGGCTTCGGGGAAGGTTTAGGGTTAGGGTTCTGGCTAGGGTTAGGGTTAGGGGACGGGGACGGTTTACGGTCCAGGTGAGGTTACGACAACGGTTTAGGGGGAGCGTACATGTGAGGGTTGGGTTAGTGTTAGTGTACGGGTTAGGATTAGGGGACAGGTGAGGGGAAGGCTTCGGGGAAGGGTTAAGGTTAGGGTTCGGGCTAGGGTTAGGGTTAGGAGACAGGGACGGTTTAGGGTCCAGGTGAGGGTACGACAGCGGTTCACGGGGAGAGTACGTGTGAGGGCACGGGTTAGTGTTAGCATACGTGTTAGGATTAGGGGACGGGTGAGGGGAAGGCTTCGGGGAAGGGTTAAGGTTAGGGTTCGGATTAGGGTTAGGGTTATGGGACGGGGACGGTTTAGGGTCCAGGTGAGGGTACCACATCGGATTAGGAGGAGGGTACATGAGAGGGCACGGGTTAGTGTTAGCGTACGGTTTAGGATTAGGGGATAGGAAAAGGGAAGGCTTTGGGGAAGGGTTAGGTTTAGGGTTCGGGCTAGGGTTAGGGTTAGGGGACGGGGACAGTTTAGGGTCCAGGTGAGGGTACGACAACGGTTTAGGGGGAGCGTATGTGTGAGGGCACGGGTTAGTGTTAGCGTACGGGTAAGGATTATGGGACGGGTGAGTGGAAGGCTTCGGGGAAGTGTTACGGTTAGGGTTCAGGCTAGGGTTAGGTTTAGGGAAAGGGGACGGTTTAGGGTCCAGTTGAGGGTACGAGAACGGTTTAGGGGGAGGGTACGTGTGCGGGCACGGGTTAGTGTTAGCGTATGGGTTAGGATTAGGGGACGGGTGAGGGGAAGGGTTCGGGGAAGGGTTAGGGTTAGGGTTCGGACTAGGGTTAGGGTTAGGGGACGGGGACTGTTTAGGGTCCAGGTGAGGGTACGACAACGGTTCACGGGGAGCGTACGTGTGAGGCCACGGGTTAGTGTTAGCGTATGGGTTAGGATTAGTAAACGGGTGAGGGGAAGGCTTCGGGGAAGGGTTAGGTTTAGGGTTCGGGCTAGGGTTAGGGTTAGGGGATGGGGAAGGTTTAGGGTCCAGGTGAGGGTACGACAACGGTTTAGGGGGAGCATACGTGTGAGGGCACGGGTTAGTGTTAGCGTACGGGTTAGGATTAGGGGACGAGTGAGGGGAAGGCTTCGGGGAAGGGTTAGGGTTAGGGTTCAGGCTAGGGTTAGGGTTAGGGGACGTTTTAGGGTCCAGGAGAGGGTACGACAACGGTTTAGGGGGAGCATACATGTGAGGGCACGGGTTAGTTTTAGCGTAGGGGTTAGGATTAGGGGACGGGTCAGGGGAAGGCTTCGGGGAAGGGTTAGGGTTAGGGTTCGGGTTAGGGTAACGGTTAGGGGACGGGGACGGTTTAGGGTCCAGGTGAGGGTACGACATCGGATTAGGAGGAGGGTACGTGAGAGGGCACGCGTTAGTGTTAGCGTACGGGTTACGATTAAGGGACGGGTGAGTGGAAGGCTTCGGCGAAGGGTTAGGTTTAGGGTTCAGACTAGGTTTAGGTTTAGGGAATGGGGACGGTTTAGGGTCCAGTAGAGGGTATGACAACGGTTTAGGGGGAGCGTACGTGTGAGGGCATGGGTTAGTGTTAGCGTATGGGTTAGGATTAGGGGACGGCTGAGGGGAAGGCTTCGGGGAAGGGTTAGGGTTAGGGTTTGGGCTAGGGTTAGGGTTAGGGGACGGCGTCTGTTTAGGGTCCATGTGAGGGTACGACAATGTTTTACGGGGAGCGTACGTGTGAGGTCACGGGTTAGTGTTAGCGTATGGGTTAGGATTAGGGGACGGGTGAGTTGAAGGCTTCGGGGAAGGGTTAGGGTTAGGGTTAGGGGACGGGGACGGTTTACGGTCCAGGTGAGGGTACGACAACGGTTCACGGGGAGCGTACGTGTAAGGGCACGGGTTAGTGTTAGCATACTGGTTAGGATTAGGGAACGGGTGAGGGGAAGGCTTCGGGGAAGGGTTAGGGTTAGGGTTCGGGTTAGGGTTAGGGTTAGGGGACGGTTTATGGTCCAGGTGAAGGTACGACAACGTTTTAGGGGTAGCATACATGTGAGGACACGGGTTAGTGTTAGCGTACGGGTTAGGATTAGGGGACGGGTGAGGTGAAGGCTTCGGGGAAGGGTTAGGGTTAGGGTTCGGTCTAGGGTTAGGGTTAGGGGACGGGGACGGTTTAGGGTCCAGGTGAGGGTATGACAACGGTTTAAGGGCAGCGTACGTGTGAGGGCACGCATTAGTGTTAGCGTACGGGTTAGGATCAGGGGACGGGTGAGGGGAAGGCTTCGGGGAAGGGTTAGGGTTAGGGTTCGGGCTAGGGTTAGGGTTATGGGACGGGGACGGTTTACGGTCCAGGTGAGGTTACGACAACGGTTTAGGGGGAGAGTACATGTGAGGGCATGGGTTAGTGTTAGTGTACGCGTTAGGATTAGGGGACGGGTGAGGGGAAGGCTTCGGAGAAGGGTTAAGGTTAGGGTTCGGGCTAGGGTTAGGGTTAGGAGATGGGGACGGTTTAGGGTCCAGGTGAGGGTACGACAACGGTTCACAGGGAGCGTACGTGTGAGGGCACGGGTTAGTGTTAGCATACGGGTTAGGATTAGGGGACGGGTGAGGGGAAGGCTTCGGGGAAGGGTTAACGTTAGGGTTCGGGTTAGGGTTAGGGTTAGGGGACGGGGACGGTTTAGGGTCCTGGTGAGGGTACGACATCGGATTAGGAGGAGGGTACGTGAGAGGGCACGGGTTAGTGTTAGCGTACGGTTTAGGATTAGGGGACGGGAAAAGGGAAGGCTTCGGGGAAGGGTTAGGGTTAGGGTTCGGGCTAGGGTTAGGGTTAGGGGACGGGGACTGTTTAGGGTCCAGGTGAGGGTACGACAACGGTTTACGGGGAGCGTACGTGTGAGGCCACGGGTTAGTGTTAGTGTACGGGTTAGGATTAGGGGACGGTTGAGGGGAAGGCTTCGGGGAAGGGTTAGGGTTAGGGCTCGGGCTAGGTTTAGGCTTAGGGGACGGGGACGGTTTAGGGTCCAGGTGAGGGTACGACAACGGTTTAGGGGGAGCGTAAATGTGAGGGCATGGGTTAGTGTTAGTGTATGCGTTAGGATTAGGGGACGGGTGAGGGGAAGGCTTCGTGGAAGGGTTAAGGTTAGGGTTCGGGCTAGGGTTAGGGTTAGGGGACGGGGACGGTTTAGGGTCCAGGTGAGGGTACGACAACGGTTTAGGGGGAGCGTATGTGTGAGGGCACGGGTTAGTGTTAGCGTACGTGTTAGGATTAGGGGACGGGTGAGTGGAAGGCTTCGGGGAAGGGTTAGGTTTAGGGTTCAGGCTAGGGTTAGGTTTAGGGAATGGGGACGTTTAGGGTCCAGTTGAGGGTACGACAACGGTTTAGGGGGAGCGTACGTGTGAGGGCACGGGTTAGTGTTAGCATATGGGTTAGGATTATGGGACGGGTGAGGGGAAGGCTTCGGGGAAGTGTTAGGGTTAGGGTTCGGGCTAAGGTTAGGGTTAGGGGACGGGGTCTGTTTAGGGTCCAGGTGAGGGTACGACAACGGTTTACGGGGAGCGTGCGTGTGAGGCCATGGGTTAGTGTTAGCGTACGGGTTAGGATTAGGGGACGGGTGAGGGGAAGGCTTCGGGGAAGGGTTAGGGTTAGGGTTCGGGCTAGGGTTAGGGTAAGGGGACGAGGACGGTTTAGGGTCTAGGTGAGAGTATGACAACGGTTTAAGGGCAGCGTACGTGTGAGGGCACGTATTAGTGTTAGCGTACGGGTTAGGATTAGGGGACGGGTGAGGGGAAGGCTTCGGGGAAGGGTTAGGGTTAGGGTTCGGGCTAGGGTTAGGCTTAGGGGACGGACACGGTTTAGGGTCCAGGTGAGGGTACGACAACAGTTTAGGGGGAGCGTACGTGTGAGGGCACGTGTTAGTGTTAGCGTACGGGGTAGGATTAAGGGACGGGTGAGGGGAAGGCTTCGGGGAAGGGTTAGGGTTAGGGTTCGGGCTAGGGTTAGGGTTAGGGGACGGGGACGGTTTACGGTCCAGGTGAGGTTACGACAACGGTTTAGGGGGAGCGTACATGTGAGGGCATGGGTTAGTGTTAGTGTACGCGTTAGGATTAGGGGACGGGTTAGGGGAAGGCTTCGGGGAAGGGTTAAGGTTAGGGTTCGGGCTAGGGTTAGGGTTAGGGGATGGGGACAGTTTAGGGTCCAGGTGAGGGTACGACAACGGTTCACGGGGAGCGTACGTGTGAGGGCATGGGTTAGTGTTAGCATACGGGTTAGGATTAGGGGACGGGTGAGGGGAAGGCTTCGGGGAAGGGTTAAGGTTAGGGATCGGGCTAGGGTTAGGGTTAGGGGACGGGGACGGTTTAGGGTCCAGGTGAGGGTATGACAACGATTTCAGGGAAGCTTACGTGTGAGGGCACGCATTAGTGTTAGCGTATGGGTTAGGATTAGGGGACGGGTGAGGGGAAGGCTTCGGGGAAGGGTTAGGGTTAGGGCTCGGGCTAGGGTTAGGCTTAGGGGACGGGGACGGTTTAGGGTCCAGGTGAGGGTACGAGAACGGTTTAGGGGGAGCGTACGTGTGAGGGCACGTGATAGTGTTAGCGTACGGGTTAGGATTAGGGGATGGGTGAGGGGAAGGCTTTGGGGAAGGTTTAGGGTTAGGTTTCGGGCTAGGGTTAGGGTTAGGTTACGGGGACGGTTTACGGTCCAGGTGAGGTTACGACAACGGTTTAGGGGGAGCGTAAATGTGAGGGCATGGGTTAGTGTTAGTGTACGCGTTAGGATTAGGGGACGGGTGAGGGGAAGGCTTCGGGGAAGGGTTAAGGTTAGGGTTCGGGTTAGGGTTAGGGTTAGGGGACGGGGACGGTTTAGGGTCCAGGTGAGTGTACGACATCGGATTAGGAGGAGGGTACGTGAGAGGGCACGGGTTAGTGTTAGCGTACAGTTTAGGATTAGGGGACGGGAAAAGGGAAGGCTTCGGGGAAGTGTTAGGGTTAGGGTTCGGGCTAGGGTTAGGTTTAGGGGACGGGGACGGTTTAGGGTCCAGGTGAGGGTACGACAACGGTTTAGGGGGAGCGTACGTGTGAGGGCACGGGTTAGTGTTAACGTACGGGTTAGGATTAGGGGACGGGTGAGTGGAAGGCTTCGGGGAAGGGTTAGGTTTTGGGTTCAGGCTAGGGTTAGGTTTAGGGAATGGGGACGGTTTAGGGTGCAGTTGAGGGTACGACAACGGTTTAGGGGGAGCGTACGTGTGAGGGCACGGGTTAGTGTTAGCGTATGGGTTAGGATTAGGGGACGGGTGAGGGGAAGGCTTCGGGGAAGGGTTAGGGTTAGTGTTCGGGCTAGGGTTAGGGTTAGTGGACGGGTTCTGTTTAGGGTCCAGATGAGGGTACGAAAACGGTTCACGGGGAGCGTAGGTGTGAGGGCACGGGTTAGTGTTAGCGTATGGGTTAGGATTACGGGACGGGTGAGGGGAAGGCTTCGGGGAAGGGTTAGTGTTAGGGTTCGGGTTAGGGTTAGGGTTAGGGGATGGGGACGGTTTTGGGTCCAGGTGCGGGTACAACAACGGTTTAGGGGGAGCGTACGTGTGAGGGCATGGGTTAGTGTTAGTGTACGGGTTATGATTAGGGGACGGGTGAGGGGAAGGCTTCGGGGAAGGGTTAGGGTTAGGGTTCGGGCTAGGGTTACGGTTAGGGGACGGGGACGGTTTAGGGTCCAGGTGAGGGTATGACAATGGTTTAAGGGCAGCGTACGTGTGAGGGCACTCATTAGTGTTAGCGTACGGGTTAGGATTAGGGGACGGGTGAGGGGAAGGCTTCGGGGAAGTGTTAGGGTTAGGGTTCGGGCTAGGGTTAGGCTTAGGGGACGGGGACGGTTTAGGGTCCAGGTGAGGGTACAACAACGGTTTAGGGGGAGCGTACGTGTGAGGGCACAGGTTAGTGTTAGCGTACGGGTTAGGATTAGGGGATTGGTGAGGGGAAGGCTTCGGGGAAGGTTTAGGGTTAGGGTTCGGGCTAGGGTTAGGGTTAGGTGACGGGGACGGTTTACGGTCCAGGTGAGGTTATGACAACGGTTTAGGGGGAGCGTACATGTGAGGGCATGGGTTAGTGTTAGTGTACGCATTAGGATTAGGGGACGGGTGAGGGGAAGGCTTCGGGGAAGGGTTAAGGTTAGGGTTCGGGCTAGGGTTAGGGTTAGGGGACGGGGACGGTTTACGTTCCAGGTGAGGGTACGACAACGGTTTAGGGGGAGCGTATGTGTGAGGGCACGGGTTAGTGTTAGCGTACGGGTTAGGATTAGGGGACGGGTGAGGGGAAGGCTTCGGGGAAGGATTAGGGTTAGGGTTCGGGCTAGGGTTAGGGTTAGGGGACGGGGACGGTTTAGGATCCAGGTGGGGGTATGACAACGGTTTAGAGGGAGCGTACGGGTGAGGGCACGGGTTAGTGTTAGCGTACGAGTTAGGATTAGGGGACGGGTGAGGGGAAGGCTTCGGGGAAGGATTAGGTTTAGGGTTCGGGCTAGGGTTAGGGTTAGGGGACGGGGACGGTTTAGGGTCCAGGTGAGCGTACGACATCGGATTAGGAGGAGGGTACGTGAGAGGGCACGGGTTAGTGTTAGCGTACGGTTTAGGATTAGGGGATGGGAAAAGGGAAGGCTTTGGGGAAGGGTTAGGGTTAGGGTTCGGGCTAGGGTTAGGGTTAGGGGACGGGGACTGTTTAGGGTCCAGGTGAGGGTACGACAACGGTTCAAGGGGAGCGTAAGTGTTAGGCCACGGGTTAGTGTTAGCGTATGGGTTAGGATTAGGAGACGGGTGAGGGGAAGGCTTCGGGGAAGGGTTAGGTTTAGGGTTCGGGCTAGGGTTAGGGTTAGGGGATGGGGACGGTTTAGGTTCCAGGTGAGGGTACGACAACGGTTTAGGGGGAGCGTATGTGTGAGGGCACGGGTTAGTGTTAGCGTACAGGTTAGGATTAGGGGACGGGTGAGGGGAAGGCTTCGGGGAAGGGTTAGGGTTAGGTTTCGGGCTAGGGTTAGTGTTAGGGGACGGGGACGGTTTAGGGTCCAGGTGAGGGTACGACATCGGATTAGGAGGAGGGTACAAGAGAGGGCACGGGTTAGTGTTAGTGTACGGGTTAGGATTATGGGATGGGTGAAGGGAAGGCTTCGGGGAAGGGTTAGGTTTAGGGATCGGGCTAGGGTTACGGTTAGGGGACGGGGACGGTTTAGGGTCCAGGTGAGGGTACGACAACGGTTCAGGGGGAGCGTATGTGTGAGAGCACGGGTTAGTGTTAGCGTACGGGTTAGGATTAGGGGACGGGTGAGGGGAAGGATTCGGGGAAGGGTTAGGGTTAGGGTTCGGGCTAGGGTTAGGTTTAGGGAACGGGGACTGTTTAGGGTTCAGGTGAGGGTACGACAACGGTTTAGGGGGAGCGTACGTGTGAGGGCACGGGTTAGTGTTAGCGTATGGGTTAGGATTAGGGGACGGGTGAGGGGGAGGCTTCGGGGAAGGGTTAGTGTTAGGGTTCGGGCTAGGGTTAGGGTTAGGGGACGGGGACGGTTAAGGGTCCAGGTGAGGGTACGACAACAGTTTAGGGGGAGCGTATGTGTGAGGGCACGGGTTAGTGTTAGCGTACGGGTTAGGATTAGGGGATGGGTGAGGGGAAGGCTTCGGGGAAGGATTAGGGTTAGGGTTCGGGCTAGGGTTAGGTTTAGGGGATGGGGACGGTTTAGGGTCCAGGTGAGGGTACGACAACGGTTTAGGGGGAGCGTATGTGTGAGGGCATGGGTTAGTGTTAGCGTACGGGTTAGGATTAGGGGACGGGTGAGTGGAAGGCTTCGGGGAAGTGTTAGGGTTAGGGTTCAGGCTAGGGTTAGGTTTAGGGAAAGGGGACGGTTTAGGGTCCAGTTGAGGGTACGACAACGGTTTAGGGGGAGCGTACGTGTGAGGGCACGGGTTAGTGTTAGCGTATGTGTTAGGATTAGCGGACGGGTGAGGGGAAGGCTTCGGGGAAGGGTTAGGGTTAGGGTTCGGGCTAGGGTTAGGGTTAGGGTACGGGGACTGTTTAGGGTCCAGGTGAGGGTACGACAACGGTTCACGGGGAGCGTATGTGTTAGGCCATGGGTTAGTGTTAGCGTATGGGTTAGGATTAGGAGACGGGTGAGGGGAAGGCTTCGGGGAAGGGTTAGGTTTAGGGTTCGGGCTAGGGTTAGGGTTAGGGGATGGGGACGGTTTAGGTTCCAGGTGAGGGTACGACAACGGTTTAGGGGGAGCGTATGTGTGAGGGCACGGGTTAGTGTTAGCGTACAGGTTAGGATTAGGGGACGGGTGAGGGGAAGGCTTCGGGGAAGGGTTAGGGTTAGGGTTCGGGCTAGGGTTAGGGTTAGGGGATGGGGACGCTTTTGGGTCCAGGTGAGGGTACGACAACGGTTTAGGGGGAGCGTACGTGTGAGGGCACGGGTTAGTGTTAGCGTACGGGTTAGGATTAGGGGACGGGTGAGGGGAAGGCTTCGGGGAAGGGTTAGGGTTAGGGTTCGGGCTAGGGTTAGGGTTACGGGACGGGGACGGTTTAGGTTCCAGGTGAGGGTACGACATCGGTTTAGGAGGTGGGTACGTTTGAGGGCACGAGTAAGTGTTAGCGTACGGGTTAGGATTAGGGGACGGGTGAGGGGAAGGCTTCGGGGAAGGGTTAGGGTTAGGGTTCGGGCTAGGGTTAGGGTTAGGGGATGGGGACGGTTTTGTGTCCAGGTGAGGGTACGACAACGGTTTAGGGGGAGCGTACGTGTGAGGCCACGGGTTAGTGTTAGCGTATGGGTTAGGATTAGGGGACGGGTGAGGGGAAGGCTTCGGGGAAGGGTTAGGGTTAGGTTTCGGGCTAGGGTTAGTGTTAGGGGACGGGGACGGTTTAGGGTCCAGGTGAGGGTACGACATCGGATTAGGAGGAGGGTACAAGAGAGGGCACGGGTTAGTGTTAGCGTACGGGTTAGGATTATGGGATGGGTGAAGGGAAGGCTTCGGGGAAGGGTTAGGTTTAGGGATCGGGCTAGGGTTACGGTTAGGGGACGGGGACGGTTTAGGGTCCAGGTGAGGGTACGACAACGGTTCAGGGGGAGCGTATGTGTGAGAGCACGGGTTAGTGTTAGCGTACGGGTTAGGATTAGGGGACGGGTGAGGGGAAGGCTTCGGGGAAGGGTTAGGGTTAGGGTTCGGGCTAGGGTTAGGTTTAGGGAACGGGGACTGTTTAGGGTTCAGGTGAGGGTACGACAACGGTTTAGGGGGAGCGTACGTGTGAGGGCACGGGTTAGTGTTAGCGTATGGGTTAGGATTAGGGGACGGGTGAGGGGGAGGCTTCGGGGAAGGGTTAGTGTTAGGGTTCGGGCTAGGGTTAGGGTTAGGGGACGGGGACGGTTAAGGGTCCAGGTGAGGGTACGACAACAGTTTAGGGGGAGCGTATGTGTGAGGGCACGGGTTAGTGTTAGCGTACGGGTTAGGATTAGGGGATGGGTGAGGGGAAGGCTTCGGGGAAGGATTAGGGTTAGGGTTCGGGCTAGGGTTAGGTTTAGGGGACGGGGACGGTTTAGGGTCCAGGTGAGGGTACGACAATGGTCTAGGGGGAGCGTATGTGTGAGGGCACGGGTTAGTGTTAGCGTACGGGTTAGGATTAGGGGACGGGTGAGTGGAAGGCTTCGGGGAAGTGTTAGGGTTAGGGTTCAGGCTAGGGTTAGGTTTAGGGAAAGGGGACGGTTTAGGGTCCAGTTGAGGGTACGACAACGGTTTAGGGGGAGCGTACGTGTGAGGGCACGGGTTAGTGTTAGCGTATGTGTTAGGATTAGCGGACGGGTGAGGGGAAGGCTTCGGGGAAGGGTTAGGGTTAGGGTTCGGGCTAGGGTTAGGGTTAGGGGACGGGGACTGTTTAGGGTCCAGGTGAGGGTACGACAACGGTTCACGGGGAGCGTATGTGTTAGGCCATGGGTTAGTGTTAGCGTATGGGTTAGGATTAGGAGACGGGTGAGGGGAAGGCTTCGGGGAAGGGTTAGGTTTAGGATTCCGGCTAGGGTTAGGGTTAGGGGACGGGGACGGTTTAGGTTCCAGGTGAGGGTACGACAACGGTTTAGGGGGAGCGTACGTGTGAGGGCACGGGTTAGTGTTAGCGTACGGGTTAGGATTAGGGGACGGGTGAGGGGAAGGCTTCGGGGAAGGGTTAGGGTTAGGGTTCGGGCTAGGGTTAGGGTTAGGGGATGGGGACGGTTTAGGTTCCAGGTGAGGGTACGATAACGGTTTAGGGGGAGCGTATGTGTGAGGGCACGGGTTAGTGTTAGCGTACGGGTTAGGATTAGGGGACGGGTGAGGGGAAGGCTTCGGGGAAGGGTTAGCGTTAGGGTTCGGGCTAGGGTTAGGGTTAGGGGACGGGGACGGTTTAGGTTCCAGGTGAGGGTACGACATCGGTTTAGGAGGCGGGTACGTTTGAGGGCACGGGTAAGTGTTAGCGTACGGGTTAGGATTAGGGGACGGGTGAGGGGAAGGCTTCGGGGAAGGGTTAGGGTTAGGGTTCGGGCTAGGGTTAGGGTTAGGGGATGGGGACGGTTTTGGGTCCAGGTGAGGGTACGACAACGGTTTAGGGGGAGCGTACGTGTGAGGGCACGGGTTAGTGTTAGCGTATGGGTTAGGATTAGGGGAAGGGTGAGGGGAAGGCTTCGGGGAAGGGTTAGGGTTAGGGTTCGGGTTAGGGTTAGTGTTAGGGGACGGGGACGGTTTAGGGTCCAGGTGAGGGTACGACATCGGATTAGGAGGAGGGTACAAGAGAGGGCACGGGTTAGTGTTAGCGTACGGGTTAGGATTATGGGACGGGTGAAGGGAAGGCTTCGGGGAAGGGTTAGGTTTAGGGTTCGGGCTAGGGTTACGGTTAGGGGACGGGGACGGTTTAGGGTCCAGGTGAGGGTACGACAACGGTTTAGGGGGAGCGTATGTGTGAGGGCACGGGTTAGTGTTAGCGTACGGGTTAGGATTAGGGGACGGGTGAGGGGAAGGCTTCGGGGAAGGCTTCGGGGAAGGGTTAGGGTTAGGCTTCGGGCTAGGGTTAGGTTTAGGGACGGGGACTGTTTAGGGTCCAGGTGAGGGTACGACAACGGTTTAGGGGGAGCGTACGTGTGAGGGCACGGGTTAGTGTTAGCGTATGGGTTAGGATTAGGGGACGGCTGAGGGGAAGGCTTCGGGGAAGGGTTAGGGGTTAGGGTTCGGGCTAGGGTTACGGTTAGGGGACGGGCACGGTTTAGGGTCCAGGTGAGGGTACGACAACGGTTTAGGGGGAGCGTACGTGTGAGGGCACGGGTTAGTGTTAGCGTACGGGTTAGGATTAGGGGATGGGTGAGGGGAAGGCTTCGGGGAAGGGTTAGGTTTAGGGTTCGGGCTAGGGTTAGGGTTAGGGGACGGGGAGGCTTTAGGGTCCAGGTGAGGGTATGACAACGGTTTAAGGGGAGCGTACGTGCGAGGGCACAGATTAGTGTTAGCGTACGGGTTAGAAATAGGGGACGGGTGAGGGGAAGTCTTCGGGGAAGGGTTAGGGTTAGGGTTCAGGCTAGGGTTAGGGTTAGGGGATGGGGACGGTTTAGGGTCCAGGTGAGGGTACGACAACGGTTTAAGGGGAGCGTAAGTGTGAGGGCACGGGTTAGTGTTAGCGTACGGGTTAGGATTAGGGGACTGGTGAGGGGAAGGCTTTGGGGAAGGGTTAGGGTTAGTGTTCGGGCTAGGGTTAGGGTTAGGGGACGGGGACGGTTTGGGGTCCAGGTGAGGGTACGACAACAGTTTAGGGGGAGCGTATGTGTGAGGGCACGAGTTAGTGTTAGCGTACGGGTTAGGATTAGGGGACGGGTGAGGGGAAGGCTTCGAGGAAGGGTTAGGGTTAGGGTTCGGGCTAGGGTTAGGGTTAGGGGAAGGGGACGGTTTAGGGTCCAGGTGAGGGTACAACAACGTTTTAGGGGGAGCATACGTGTGAGGCCACGGGATATTGTTAGCGTACAGGTTAGGATTAGGGGACGGGTGAGGTGAAGGCTTCGGGGAAGGGTTAGGGTTAGGGTTCGGGCTAGGGTTAGGGTTAGGGGACGGGGTCTGTTTAGGGTCCAGGTGAGGGTATGACAACGGTTCACGGGGAGCGTACGTGTGAGGGCACGGGTTAGTTTTAGCGTATGGGTTAGGATTAGGGGACGGGTGAGGGGAAGGCTTCGGGGAAGTGTTAGGGTTAGGGTTCGGGCTAGGGTTAGGGTTAGGGGACAGGGACGGTTTAGGGTACAGGTGAGGGTACGACAACTGTTTAGGGGGAGCGTACGTGTGAGGGCATGGGTTAGTGTTAGCGTACTGGTTAGGATTAGGGGACGGGTGAGTGGAAGGCTTCGGGGAAGTGTTAGGGTTAGGGTTCGGGCTAGGGTTAGGGTTAGGGGATGGGGACGGTTTAGGCTCCAGGTGAGGGTACGACATCGGATTAGGAGGAGGGTACGTGAGAGGGCACGGGTTAGTGTTAGCGTACGGGTTAGGATTATGGGACAGGTGAAGGGAAGGCTTCGGGGTAGGGTTAGTGTTAGGGTTCGGGCTAGGGTTACGGTTAGGGGACAGGGACGGTTTAGGGTCCAGGTGAGGGTACGACAACGGTTTAGGGGGAGCGTACGTGTGAGGGCACGGGTTAGTGTTACTGTACGGGTTAGGATTAGGGGAGAGGTGAGGGGAAGGCTTCGGGGAAGGGTTACGGTTAGGGTTCGGGCTAGGGTTACGGTTAGGGGACAGGGACGGTTTAGGGTCCAGGTGAGGGTACGACAACGGTTTAGGGGGAGCGTACGTGTGAGGGCATGGGTTAGTGTTACTGTACGGGTTAGGATTAGGGGACGGGTGAGGTGAAGGCTTCGGGGAAGGGTTAGGGTTAGGGTTCGGGCTAGGGTTAGGCTTAGGGGACGGACACGGTTTAGGGTCCAGGTGAGGGTACGACAACGGTTTAGGGGGAACGTACGTGTGAGGGCACGTGTTAGTGTTAGCGTACGGGTTAGGATTAGGGGACGGGTGAGGGGAAGGCTTCGGGGAAGGGTTAGGGTTAGGGTTCGGGCTAGGGTTAGTGTTAGGGGACGGGGACGGTTTACGGTCCAGGTGAGGTTACGACAACGGTTTAGGGGGAGCGTACATGTGAGGGCATGGGTTAGTGTTAGTGTACGCGTTAGGATTAGGGGACGGGTGAGGGGAAGGCTTCGGGGAAGGGTTAGGGTTAGGGTTCGGTCTAGGGTTAGGGTTAGGGGACGGGGACTGTTTAGGGTCCAGGTGAGGGTACGACAACGGTTTAAGGGGAGCGTATGTGTGAGGGTACGGGTTAGTGTTAGCGTACGGGTTAGGATTAGGGGACGGGTGAGGGGAAGGCTTCGGGGAAGGGTTAGGGTTAGGGCTCGGGCTAGGGTTAGGCTTAGGAGACGGGGACGGTTTAGAGTCCAGGTGAGGGTACGAGAACGGTTTAAGGGGAGCGTACGTGTGAGGGCACGGGTTAGTGTTAGCGTACGGGTTAGGATTAGGAGATGGGTGAGGGGAAGGCTTCGGGGAAGGTTCAGGGTTAGGGTTCGGGCTAGGGTTAGGGTTAGGTGACTGGGACGGTTTACGGTCCAGGTGAGGTTACGACAATGGTTTAGGGGGAGCGTACATGTGAGGGCATGGGTTAGTGTTAGTGTACGCGTTAGGATTAGGGGACGGGTGAGGGGAAGGCTTCGGGGAAGGGTTAAGGTTAGGGTTCGGGTTAGGGTTAGGGGACGGGGACGGTTTAGGGTCCAGGTGAGGGTACGACAACGGTTTAAGGGGAGCGTACGTGTGAGGGCACGGGTTAGTGTTAGCATACTGGTTAGGATTAGGGGACGGGTGAGTGGAAGGCTTCGGGGAAGGGTTAAGGTTAGGGTTCGGGTTACGGTTAGGGTTAGGGGACGGGGACGGTTTAGGGTCCATGTGAGGGTACGACATCGGATTAGGAGGAGGGTCCGTGAGAGGGCACGGGTTAGTGTTAGCATACGGTTTAGGATTAGGGGACGCGAAAAGGGAAGGCTTCGGGGAAGGGTTAGGGTTAGGGTTCGGGCTAGGGTTAGGGTTAGGGGACGGGGACGGTTTAGGGTCCAGGTGAGGGTACGACAACGGTTTAGGGGGATCGTACGTGTGAGGGCACGGGTTAGTGTTAACGTAAGGGTTAGGATTAGGGGACGGTTGAGTGGAAGGCTTCGGGGAACTCTTAGGTTTAGGGTTCAGGCTAGGGTTAGGTTTAGGGAATGGGGACGGTTTAGGGTGCAGTTCAGGGTACGACAACTGTTTAGGGGTAGCGTACGTGTGAGGGCACGGGTTAGTGTTAGCGTATGGGTTAGGATTAGGGGACGGGTGAGGGGAAGGCTTCGGGGAAGGGTTAGGGTTAGGGTTCGGGCTAGGGTTAGGGTTAGTGGACGGGGTCTGTTTAGGGTCCAGATGACGGTACGAAAACTGTTCAAGGGGAGCGTAGGTGTGAGGGCACGGGTTAGTGTTAGTGTATGGGTTAGGATTACGGGACGGGTGAGGGGAAGGCTTCGGGGAAGGGTTAGGTTTAGGGTTCGGGTTAGGGTTAGGGTTAGGGGATGGGGACGGTTTTGGGTCCAGGTGAGGGTACAACAACGGTTTAGGGGGAGCGTACGTGTGAGGGCATGGGTTAGTGTTAGTGTACGGGTTAGGATTAGGGGACGGGTGAGGGGATGGCTTCGGGGAAGGGTTAGGGTTAGGGTTCGGGCTAGGGTTAGGGTTAGGGGACGGGGACGGTTTAGGGTCCAGGTGAGGGTATGACAACGATTTAAGGGCAGCGTACGTGTGAGGGCACTCATTAGTGTTAGCGTACGTGTTAGGATTAGGGGACGGGTGAGGGGAAGGCTTCGGGGAAGTGTTAGGGTTAGGGTTCGGGCTAGGGTTAGGCTTAGGGGACGGGGACGGTTTAGGGTCCAGGTGAGGGTACGACAACGGTTTAGGGGGAGCGTACGTGTGAGGGCACAGGTTAGTGTTAGCGTACGGGTTAGGATTAGGGGATGGGTGAGGGGAAGGCTTCGGGGAAGGTTTAGGGTTAGGGTTCGGGCTAGGGTTAGGGTTAGGTGACGGGGACGGTTTACGGTCCAGGTGAGGTTACGACAACTGTTTAGGGGGAACGTACATGTGAGGGCATGGGTTAGTGTTAGTGTACGCGTTAGGATTAGGGGACGGGTGAGGGGAAGGCTTCGGGGAAGGGTTAAGGTTAGGGTTCGGGCTAGGGTTAGGGTTAGGGGACGGGGACGGTTTAGGTTCCAGGTGAGGGTACGACAACGGTTTAGGGGGAGCGTATGTGTGAGGGCACGGGTTAGTGTTAGCGTACGGGTTAGGATTAGGGGACGGGTGAGGGAAAGGCTTCGGGGAAGGGTTAGGGTTAGGGTTCGGGCTAGGCTTAGGGTTAGGGGTCGGGGACGGTTTAGGATCCAGGTGGGGTATGACAACGGTTTAGAGGGAGCGTACGGGTGAGGGCACGGGTTAGTGTTAGCGTACGAGTTAGGATTAGGGGACGGGTGAGGGGAAGGCTTCGGGGAAGTGTTAGGGTTAGGGTACGGGCTAGGGTTAGGGTTAGGGGTCGGGGACGGTTTAGGGTCCAGGTGAGGGTACGAAAATGGTTTAGGGGGAGCATACGTGTGAGGGCATGGGTAGTGTTAGCGTACGGGTTAGGATTAGGGGACGGGTGAGGGGAAGGCTTCGGGGAAAGTTTAGGGTTAGGTTTCGGGCTAGGGTTAGGGTTAGGGGACGGGGACGGTTTAGGGTCCAGGTGAGGGTACGACAACGGTTTAGGGGGAGCGTACGTGTGAGACCATGGGTTAGTGTTAGCGTACGGGTTAGGATTAGGGGACGGGTGAGGGGAAGGCTTCGGGGAAGTGTTAGGGTTAGGGTACGGGCTAGGGTTAGGGTTAGGGGTCGGGGTCGGTTTAGGGTCCAGGTGAGGGTACGACAACGGTTTAGGGGGAGCATACGTGTGAGGGCATGTGTTAGTGTTAGCGTACAGGTTAGGATTAGGGGACAGGTGAGGGGAAGGCTTCGGGGAAAGTTTAGTGTTAGGGTTCGGTCTAGGGTTAGGGTTAGGGGACGGGGACGGTTTAGGGTCCAGGTGAGGGTACGACAACCGTTTAGGGGTAGCGTACGTGTGAGACCATGGGTTAGTGTTAGCGTACGGGTTAGGATTAGGGGACGGGAGAGGGGAAGGCTTCGGGGAAGGGTTAGGGTTAGTGTTCGGGCTAGGGTTAGGGTTAGGGGACGGGGACGGTTTAGGGTCCAGGTGAGGGTATGACAACGGTTTAGAGGGAGCATACGGGTGAGGGCACGGGTTAGAGTTAGTGTACGAGTTAGGATTAGGAGACGGGTGAGGGGAAGGCTTTGGGGAAGGGTTAGGGTTAGGGTTCGGTCTAGGGTTAGGGTTAGAGGACGGGGACGGTTTAGGGTCCAGGTGATGGTACGACAAGAGTTTAGGGGGAGCGTACGTGTGAGGGCACGGGTTAGTGTTAACGTACGGGTTAGGATTAGGGGACGTGTGAGGGGAAGGCTTCGGGGAAGGGTTAGGGTTAGGGTTCGGGCTAGGGTTAGGGTTAGGGGACGGGGACGGTTTAGGGTCCAGGTGAGGGTATGACAACGGTTTAGGGGGAGCGTACGGGTGAGGGCACAGATTAGTGTTAGCGTACGAGTTAGGATTAGGGGACTGGTGAGGGGAACGCTTCGGGGAAGGTTCAGGGTTAGGGTTCGGGCTAGGGTTAGGGTTAGGTGACTGGGACGGTTTACGGTCCAGGTGAGTTTACGACAACGGTTTAGGGGGAGCGTACATGTGAGGGCATGGGTTAGTGTTAGTGTACGAGTTAGAATTTGGGGACGGGTGAGGGGAAGGCTTCGGGGAAGGGTTAAGGTTAGGGTTCGGGTAAGGGTTAGGGTTAGGGGACGGGGACAGTTTAGGGTCCAGGTGAGGGTACGACAACGGTTTAAGGGGAGCGTACGTGTGAGGGCACGGGTTAGTGTTAGCATACTGGTTAGGATTAGGGGACGGGTGAGGGGAAGGCTTCGGGGAAGGGTTAAGGTTAGGGTTCGGGTTACGGTTAGGGTTAGGGGACGGGGACGGTTTAGGGTCCATGTGAGGGTACGACATCGGATTAGGGGGAGGGTCCGTGAGAGGGCACGGGTTAGTGTTAGCGTATGGTTTAGGATTAGGGGACGGGAAAAGGGAAGGCTTCGGGGAAGGGTTAGGGTTAGGGTTCGGGCTAGGGTTAGGGTTAGGGTTAGGGGACGGGGACGGTTTAGGGTCCAGGTGAGGGTACGACAACGGTGTAGGGGGAGTGTACGTGTGAGGGCACGGGTTAGTGTTAACGTAAGGGTTAGGATTAGGGGACGGTTGAGTGGAAGGCTTCGGGGAACTGTTAGGTTTAGGGTTCAGGCTAGGGTTAGGTTTAGGGAATGGGGACGGTTTAGGGTGCAGTTGAGGGTACGACAACGGTTTAGGGGGAGCGTACGTGTGAGGGCACGGGTTAGTGTTAGCGTATGGGTTAGGATTAGGGGACGGGTGAGGGGAAGGCTTCGGGGAAGGGTTAGGGTTAGGGTTCGGGCTAGGGTTAGTGTTAGTGGACGGGGTCGGTTTAGGGTCCAGATGAGGGTACGAAAACTGTTCAAGGGGAGCGTAGGTGTGAGGGCACGGGTTAGTGTTAGTGTATGGGTTAGGATTACGGGACGGGTGAGGGGAAGGCTTCGGGGAAGTGTTAGGGTTAGGGTTCGGGTTAGGGTTAGGGTTAGGGGATGGGGACGGTTTTGGGTCCAGTTGACGGTACAACAACGGTTTAGGGGGAGCGTACGTGTGAGGGCATGGGTTAGTGTTAGTGTACGGGTTAGGATTAGGGGACGGGTGAGGGGATGGCTTCGGGGAAGGGTTAGGGTTAGAGTTCGGGCTACGGTTAGGGTTAGGGGACGGGGACGGTTTAGGGTCCAGGTGAGGGTATGACAACGATTTAAGGGCAGCGTACGTGTGAGGGCACTCATTAGTGTTAGCGTACGGGTTAGGATTAGGGGACGGGTGAGGGGAAGGCTTCGGGGAAGTGTTAGGGTTAGGGTTCGGGCTAGGGTTAGGCTTAGGGGACGGGGACGGTTTAGGGTTCAGGTGAGGGTACGAGAACGGTTTAGGGGGAGCGTACGTGTGAGGGCACAGGTTAGTGTTAGCGTACGGGTTAGGATTAGGGGATGGGTGAGGGGAAGGCTTCGGGGAAGGTTTAGGGTTAGGGTTCGGGCTAGGGTTAGGGTTAGGTGACGGGGACGGTTTACGGTCCAGGTGAGGTTACGACAACTGTTTAGGGGGAACGTACATGTGAGGGCATGGGTTAGTGTTAGTGTACGCGTTAGGATTAGGGGACGGGTGAGGGGAAGGCTTCGGGGAAGGGTTAAGGTTAGGGTTCGGGCTAGGGTTAGGGTTAGGGGACGGGGACGGTTTAGGTTCCAGGTGAGGGTACGACAACGGTTTAGGGGGAGCGTATGTGTGAGGGCACGGGTTAGTGTTAGCGTACGGGTTAGGATTAGGGGACGGGTGAGGGGAAGGCTTCGGGGAAGGGTTAGGGTTAGGGTTCGGGCTAGGCTTAGGGTTAGGGGTCGGGGACGGTTTAGGATCCAGGTGGGGTATGACAACGGTTTAGAGGGAGCGTACGGGTGAGGGCACGGGTTAGTGTTAGCGTACGAGTTAGGATTAGGGGACGGGTGAGGGGAAGGCTTCGGGGAAGTGTTAGGGTTAGGGTACGGGCTAGGGTTAGGGTTAGGGGTCGGGGATGGTTTAGGGTCCAGGTGAGGGTACGACAATGGTTTAGGGGGAGCATATGTGTGAGGGCATGGGTAGTGTTAGCGTACGGGTTAGGATTAGGGGACGGGTGAGGGGAAGGCTTCGGGGAAAGTTTAGGGATAGGTTTCGGGCTAGGGTTAGGGTTAGGGGACGGGGACGGTTTAGGGTCCAGGTGAGGGTACGACAATGGTTTAGGGGGAGCGTACGTGTGAGACCATGGGTTAGTGTTAGCGTACGGGTTAGGATTAGGGGACGGGTGAGGGGAAGGCTTCGGGGAAGTGTTAGGGTTAGGGTACGGGCTAGGGTTAGAGTTAGGGGTCGGGGTCGGTTTAGGGTCCAGGTGAGGGTACGACAACGGTTTAGGGGGAGCATACGTGTGAGGGCATGGGTTAGTGTTAGCGTACAGGTTAGGATTAGGGGACGGGTGAGGGGAAGGCTTCGGGGAAGGGTTAGGGTTAGTGTTCGGGCTAGGGTTAGGGTTAGGGGACGGGGACGGTTTAGGGTCCAGGTGAGGGTATGACAACGGTTTAGAGGGAGCATACGGGTGAGGGCACGGGTTAGTGTTAGTGTACGAGTTAGGATTAGGAGACGGGTGAGGGGAAGGCTTTGGGGAAGGGTTAGGGTTAGGGTTCGGTCTAGGGTTAGGGTTAGAGGACGGGGACGGTTTAGGGTCCAGGTGAGGGTACGACAACGGTTTAGGGGGAGCATACGTGTGAGGGCATGTGTTAGTGTTAGCATACAGGTTAGGATTAGGGGACGGGTGAGGGGAAGGCTTCGGGGAAAGTTTAGGGTTAGGGTTCGGGCTAGGGTTAGGGTTAGGGGACGGGGACGGTTTAGGGTCCAGGTGAGGGTACGACAACGGTTTAGGGGTAGCGTACGTGTGAGACCATGGGTTAGTGTTAGAGTACGGGTTAGGATTAGGGGACGGGAGAGGGGAAGGCTTCGGGGAAGGGTTAGGGTTAGTGTTCGGGCTAGGGTTAGGGTTAGGGGACGGGGACGGTTTAGGGTCCAGGTGAGGGTATGACAACGGTTTAGAGGGAGCATACGGGTGAGGGCACAGGTTAGTGTTAGTGTACAAGTTAGGATTAGGGGACGGGTGAGGGGAAGGCTTTGGGGAAGGGTTAGGGTTAGGGTTCGGTCTAGGGTTAGGGTTAGAGGACGGGGACGGTTTAGGGTCCAGGTGAGGGTACGACAACAGTTTAGGGGGAGCGTACGTGTGAGGGCACGGGTTAGTGTTAACGTACGGGTTAGGATTAGGGGACGGGTGAGGGGAAGGCTTCGGGGAAGGGTTAGGGTTAGGGTTCGGGCTAGGGTTAGGGTTAGGGGACGGGGACGGTTTAGGGTCCAGGTGAGGGTATGACAACGGTTTAGGGGGAGCGTACGGGTGAGGGCACGGATTAGTGTTAGCGTACGAGTTAGGATTAGGGGACGGGTGAGGGGAAGGCTTCGGGGAAGCGTTAGGGTTAGGGTTCGGGCTAGGGTTAGGGTTAGGGGACGGGGAGGGTTTAGGGTCCAGGTGAGGGTACGACAACGGTTTAAGGTGAGCGTACGTGTGAGACCATGGGTTAGTGTTAGCGTACGGGGTAGGATTAGGGGACGGGTGAGGGGAAGGCTTCGGGGAAGGGTTAGGGTTAGGGTTCGGGCTAGGGTTAGGGTTAGGGGACGGGGACGGTTTAGGGTCCAGGTGAGGGTACGACAACGGTTTAGAGGGAGCGTACGGGTGAGGGCACGGGTTAGTGTTAGCGTACGAGATAGGATTAGGGGACGGGTGAGGGGAAGGCTTCGGGGAAGGGTTAGGGTTAGGGTACGGGCTATGGTTAGGGTTAGGGGTCGGGGACGGTTTAGGGTCCAGGTGAGGGTACGACAACGGTTTAGGGGGAGCATATGTGTGAGGGCAAGGGTTAGTGTTAGCGTACGGGTTATGATTAGGGGACGGGTGAGGGGAAGGCTTCTGTGAAAGTTTAGGGTTAGGGTTCGGGCTAGGTTTAGGGTTAGGGGACGGAGACGGTTTAGGGTCCAGGTGAGGGTACGACAACGGTTTAGGGGGAGCGTACATGTGAGGGCACGGGTTAGTGTTAGCGTACGGGTTAGGATTAGGGGACGGTTGAGGGGAAGGCTTTGGGGAAGGTTTAGGGTTAGGGTTCGGTCTAGGGTTACGGTTAGGGGACGGGGACGGTTTAGGGTCCAGGTGAGGGTACGACAAAGTTTTAGGAAGAGCGTACGTGTGAGGGCACGGGTTAGTGTTTGCTTACGGGTTAGGATTAGGGGACGGGTGAGGGGAAGGCTTCGGGGAAGTGTTAGGGTTAGGGTTCGGGCTAGGGTTAGGTTTAGGGGACGGGGCGGTTTAGGGTCCAGGTGAGAGTACGATAACGGTTTACGGGGAGCATACTTGTGAGGGCACGGGTTAGTGTTAGCGTACGGGTTAGGATTAGGGGAATGGTGAGGGGAAGGCTTCGAGGAAGGGTTAGGGTTAGGGTTCGGGCTAGGGTTAGGGTTAGGGGACGGGGACGGTTTAGGATCCAGGTGAGTGAATGACAACGTTTTAGGGGGAGCGTACGTGTGAGGGCACAGTTTAGTGTTAGCGTACGGGTTAGGATTAGGGGACGGGTGAGGGGAAGGATTCGGGGAAGGTTTAGGGTTAGGGTTCGGGGTAGGGTTAGGGTTAGGGGAAGGGGACGGTTTAGGGTCCAGGTCAGGGTATGACAACGGTTTAGGGGGAGCGTACGTGCGAGGGCACGGGTTAGTGTTAGCGTACGGGTTAGGATTAGGGGACGGGTGAGGGGAAGGCTTCGGGGAAGGGTTAGGGTTAGGGTTCGGTCTAGGGTTAGGGTTAGGGGACAGGGACGGTTTAGGGTCCAGGTGAGGGTACGACAACAGTTTAGGGGGAGCGTATGTGTGAGGGCACGGGTTAGTGTTACCGTACGGTTTAGAATTAGGGGACGGGTGAGGGGAAAGCTTCGGAGAAGGGTTAGGGTTAGGGTTCGGGCTAGGGTTAGGATTAGGGGACGGGGACGTTTTAGGGTCCAGGTGAGGGTACGACAACGGTTTAGGGTGAGCGTATGTGTGAGACCATGGGTTAGTGTTTGCGTACGGGTTAAGATTAGGGGACGGGTGAGGGGAAGGCTTCGGGGAAGGGTTAGTGTTAGGGTTCGGGCTACGGTTAGGGTTAGGGGACGGGGACGGTTTAGGGTCCAGGTGAGGGTACGACAACGGTTTAGAGGGAGCGTACATGTGAGGGCATGGGTTAGTGTTAGCTTACGGGTTAGCATTAGGGGACGGGTGAAGGGAAGGCTTCAGGGAAGGGTTAGGGTTAGTGTTCGGGCTAGGGTTAGGGTTAGGGGACGGGGACAGTTTAGGGTCCAGGTGAGCATACGACAACGGTTTAGGGGGAGCGTACTTGTGAGGGCATGGGTTAGTGTTAGCGTACGGGTTAGCATTAGGGGACGGGTGAGTGGAAGGCTTCGAGGAAGGGTTAGGGTTAGGGTTCGGGCTAAGGTTAAGGTTAGGCGACGGGGACGGTTTAGGGTCCAGGTGAGGGTAGGGTTAGGGTTAGTGGGAGCGTACGTGTGAGGGCACGGGTTAGTGTTAGCGTACGGGTTAGGATTAGGGGACGGGTGAGGGGAAGGCTTCGGGGAAGGGTTAGGGTTAGGGTTCGGGCTAGGGTTAGGGTTCGGTCTAGGGTTAGGGTTAGGGGATGGGGACGGTTTTGGGTCCAGGTGAGGGTACGACAACAGTTTAGGGGGAGCGTACGTGTGAGGGCACGGGTTAGTGTTAGCGTATGGGTTAGGATTAGGGGAAGGGTGAGGGGAAGGCTTCGGGGAAGGGTTAGGGTTAGGGTTCGGGTTAGGGTTAGTGTTAGGGGACGAGGACGGTTTAGGGTCCAGGTGAGGGTACGACATCGGATTAGGAGGAGGGTACAAGAGAGGGCACGGGTTAGTGTTAGCGTACGGGTTAGGATTATGGGACGGGTGAAGGGAAGGCTTCGGGGAAGGGTTAGGTTTAGGGTTCGGGCTAGGGTTATGGTTAGGGGACGGGGACGGTTTAGGGTCCAGGTGAGGGTACGACAACGGTTTAGGGGGAGCGTATGTGTGAGGGCACGGGTTAGTGTTAGCGTACGGGTTAGGATTAGGGGATGGGTGAGGGGAAGGCTTCGGGGAAGGCTTCGGGGAAGGGTTAGGGTTAGGGTTCGGGCTAGGGTTACGGTTAGGGGACGGGGACGGTTTAGGGTCCAGGTGAGGGTACGACAACGGTTTAGGGGGAGCGTACGTGTGAGGGCACGGGTTAGTGTTAGCGTACGGGTTAGGATTAGGGGATGGGTGAGGGGAAGGCTTCGGGGAAGGGTTAGGGTTAGGGTTCGGGCTAGGGTTAGGGTTAGGGGACGGGGACGCTTTAGGGTCCAGGTGAGGGTATGACAACGGTTTAAGGGGAGCGTACGTGTGAGGCTACGGGTTTGTGTTAGCGTACGGGTTAGGATTAGGGGACTGGTGAGGGGAAGGCTTTGGGGAAGGGTTAGGGTTAGTGTTCGGGCTAGGGTTAGGGTTAGGGGACGGGGACGGTTTAGGGTCCAGGTGAGGGTACGACAACAGTTTAGGGGGAGCGTACGTGTGAGGGCACGGGTTAGTGTTAGCGTACGGGTTAGGGTAGGGGACGGGTGAGGGGAAGGCTTCGAGGAAGGGTTAGGGTTAGGGTTCGGGCTAGGGTTAGGGTTAGGGGAAGGGGACGGTTTAGGGTCCAGGTGAGGGTACAACAACGTTTTAGGGGGAGCATACGTGTGAGGCCACGGGATAGTGTTAGCGTACGGGTTAGGATTAGGGGACGGGTGAGGTGAAGGCTTCGGGGAAGGGTTAGGGTTAGGGTTCGGGGTAGGGTTAGGGTTAGGGGACGGGGTCTGTTTAGGGTCCAGGTGAGGGTATGACAACGGTTCACGGGGAGCGTACGTGTGAGGGCACGGGTTAGTTTTAGCGTATGGGTTAGGATTAGGGGACGGGTGAGGGGAAGGCTTCGGGGAAGGGTTAGGGTTAGGGTTCGGGCTAGGGTTAAGGTTAGGGGATGGGGACGGTTTTGGGTCCAGGTGAGGGTATAACAACGGTTTAGGGGGAGCGTACGTGTGAGGGCACGGGTTAGTGTTAGCGTACGGGTTAGGATTAGGGGACGGGTGAGTAGGAGGCTTAGGGGAAGGGTTAGGGTTAGTGTTCGGGCTAGGGTTAGGGTTAGGGGACGGGGACGGTTTAGGATCCAGGTGAGGGTACGACAACGGTTTAGGTGGAGCGTACGTGTGAGGGCACGGGTTAGTGTTAGCGTACGGGTTAGGATTAGGGGACAGGTGAGTGGAAGGCTTCGGGGAAGGGTTAAGGTTAGGGTTCGGGCTAGGGTTAGGGTTAGGGGACAGGGACGGTTTAGGGTCCAGGTGAGGGTACCACATCGGATTAGGAGGAGGGTACATGAGAGGGCACGGGTTAGTGTTAGCGTACGGTTTAGGATTAGGGGATGGGAAAAGGGAAGGCTTTGGGGAAGGGTTAGGGTTAGGGTTCGGGCTAGGGTTAGGGTTAGGGGATGGGGACAGTTTAGGGTCCAGGTGAGGGTACGACAACGGTTTAGGGGGAGCGTATGTGTGAGGGCACGGGTTAGTGTTAGCGTACGGGTAAGGATTAGGGGACGGGTGAGGGGAAGGCTTCGGGGAAAGTTTAGGGTTAGGGTTCGGGCTAGGGTTAGGGTTAGGGGACGGGGACGGTTTAGGGTCCAGGTGAGGGTACGACAACGGTTTAGGGGTAGCGTACGTGTGAGACCATGGGTTAGTGTTAGCGTACGGGTTAGGATTAGGGGACGGGAGAGGGGAAGGCTTCGGGGAAGGGTTAAGGTTAGTGTTCGGGCTAGGGTTAGGGTTAGGGGACGGGGACGGTTTAGGGTCCAGGTGAGTGTATGACAACGGTTTAGAGCGAGCATACGGGTGAGGGCACGGGTTAGTGTTAGTGTACGAGTTAGGATTAGGAGACGGGTGAGGGGAAGGCTTTGGGGAAGGGTTAGGGTTAGGGTTCGGTCTAGGGTTAGGGTTAGAAGACGGGGACGGTTTAGGGTCCAGGTGAGGGTACGACAAGAGTTTAGGGGGAGCGTACGTGTGAGGGCACGGGTTAGTGTTAACGTACGGGTTAGGATTAGGGGACGGGTGAGGGGAAGGCTTCGGGGAAGGGTTAGGGTTAGGGTTCGGGCTAGGGTTAGGGTTAGGGGACGGGGACGGTTTAGGGTCCAGGTGAGAGTATGACAACGGTTTAGGGAGAGCGTACGGGTGAGGGCACGGATTAGTGTTAGCGTACGAGTTAGGATTAGGGGACGGGTGAGGGGAAGGCTTCGGGGAAGTGTTAGGGTTAGGGTTCGGGCTAGGGTTAGGGTTAGGGGACGGGGAGGGTTTAGGGTCCAGGTGAGGGTACGACAACGGTTTAGGGTGAGCGTACGTGTGAGACCATGGGTTAGTGTTAGCATACGGGGTAGGATTAGGGGACGGGTGAGGGGAAGGCTTCGGGGAAGGGTTAGGGTTAGGGTTCGGGCTAGGGTTAGGGTGAGGGGACGGGGACGGTTTAGGGTCCAGGTGAGGGTACGACAACGGTTTAGAGGGAGCGTACGGGTGAGGGCATGGGTTAGTGTTAGCGTACGGGTTAGGATTAGGGGACGGGTGAGGGGAAGGCTTCGGGGAAGGTTTAGGGTTAGGGTTCGGGCTAGGGTTAGGGTTAGGGGACGGGGACGGTTTATGGTCCAGGTGAGGTTACGACAACGGTTTAGGGGGAGCGTAAATGTGAGGGCATGGGTTAGTGTTACTGTATGCGTTAGGATTAGGGGACGGGTGAGGGGAAGACTTCGTGGAAGGGTTAAGGTTAGGGTTCGGGCTAGGGTTAGGGGACGGGGACGGGGACGGTTTAGGGTCCAGGTGAGGGTATGACATCGGATTAGGAGGAGGGTACGTGAGAGGGCACGGGTTAGTGTTAGTGTACGGTTTAGGATTAGGGGACGGGAAAAGGGAAGGCTTCGGGGAAGGGTTAGGGTTAGGGTTCGGGCTAGGGTTAGGGTTAGGGGACGGGGACGGTTTAGGGTCCAGGTGAGGGTACGACAACGGTTTAGGGGGAGCGTATGTGTGAGGGCACGGGTTAGTGTTAGCGTACGGGTTAGGATTAGGGGACGGGTGAGTGGAAGGCTTCGGGGAAGGGTTAGGTTTAGGGTTCAGGCTAGGGTTAGGTTTAGGGAATGGGGACGTTTAGGGTCCAGTTGAGGGTACGACAACAGTTTAGGGGGAGCGTACGTGTGAGGGCACGGGTTAGTGTTAGCGTATGGGTTAGGATTATGGGACGGGGGAGGGGAAGGCTTCGGGGAAGTGTTAGGGTTAGGGTTCGGGCTAAGGTTAGGGTTAGGGGACGGGGTCTGTTTAGGGTCCAGGTGAGGGTACGACAACGGTTTACGGGGAGCGTGCGTGTGAGGCCACGGGTTAGTGTTAGCGTACGGGTTAGGATTAGGGGACGGGTGAGGGGAAGGCTTCGGGGAAGGGTTAGGGTTAGGGTTCGGGCTAGGGTTAGGGTTAGGGGACGGTTTATGGTCCAGGTGAGGGTACGACAACGGTTTAGGGTGAGCATACATGTGAGGGCACGGGTTAGTGTTAGCGTACGGGTTAGGATTAGGGGACGGGTGAGGTGAAGGCTTCGGGGAAGGGTTAGGGTTAGGGTTTGGTCTAGGGTTAGGGTAAGGGGACGAGGACGGTTTAGGGTCCAGGTGAGGGTATGACAACGGTTTAAGGGCAGCGTACGTGTGAGGGCACGTATTAGTGTTAGCGTACGGGTTAGGATTAGGGGACGGGTGAGGGGAAGGCTTCGGGGAAGGGTTAGGGTTAGGGTTCGGGCTAGGGTTAGGCTTAGGGGACGGACACGGTTTAGGGTCCAGGTGAGGGTACGACAACAGTTTAGGGGGAGCGTACGTGTGAGGGCACGTGTTAGTGTTAGCGTACAGGTTAGGATTAAGGGACGGGTGAGGGGAAGGCTTCGGGGAAGGGTTAGGGTTAGGGTTCGGGCTAGGGTTAGGGTTAGGGGACGGGGACGGTTTACGGTCCAGGTGAGGCTACGACAACGGTTTAGGGGGAGCGTACATGTGAGGGCATGGGTTAGTGTTAGTGTACGCGTTAGGATTAGGGGACGGGTGAGGGGAAGGCTTCGGGGAAGGGTTAAGGTTAGGGTTCGGGCTAGGGTTAGGGTTAGGGGATGGGGACGGTTTAGGGTCCAGGTGAGGGTACGACAACGGTTCACGGGGAGCGTACGTGTGAGGGCACGGGTTAGTGTTAGCATACGGGTTAGGATTAGGGGACGGGTGAGGGGAAGGCTTCGGGGAAGGGTTAAGGTTAGGGATCGGGCTAGGGTTAGGGTTAGGGGACGGGGACGGTTTAGGGTCCAGGTGAGGGTATGACAACGGTTTCAGGGAAGCTTACGTGTGAGGGCACGCATTAGTGTTAGCGTATGGGTTAGGATTAGGGGACGGGTGAGGGGAAGGCTTCGGGGAAGTGTTAGGGTTAGGGATCGGGCTAGGGTTAGGCTTAGGGGACGGGGACGGTTTAGGGTCCAGGTGAGGGTACGAGAACGGTTTAGGGGGAGCGTACGTGTGAGGGCACGGGATAGTGTTATCATACGGGTTAGGATTAGGGGATGGGTGAGGGGAAGGCTTTCTGGAAGGTTTAGGGTTAGGGTTCGGGCTAGGGTTAGGGTTAGGTTACGGGGATGGTTTACGGTCCAGGTGAGGTTACGACAACGGTTTAGGGGGAGCGTAAATGTGAGGGCATGGGTTAGTGTTAGTGTACGCGTTAGGATTAGGGGACGGGTGAGGGGAAGGCTTCGGGGAAGGGTTAAGGTTAGGGTTCGGGCTAGGGTTAGGGTTAGGGGACGGGGACGGTTTAGGTTCCAGGTGAGGGTACGACAACGGTTTAGGGGGAGCGTATGTGTGAGGGCACGAGTTAGTGTTAGCGTACGGGTTAGGATTAGGGGACGGGTGAGGGGAAGGCTTCGGGGAAGGATTAGGGTTAGGGTTCGGGCTAGGGTTAGGGTTAGGGGACGGGGACGGTTTAGGATCCAGGTGGGGGTATGACAACGGTTTAGAGGGAGCGTACGGGTGAGGGCACGGGTTAGTGTTAGCGTACGAGTTAGGATTAGGGGACGGGTGAGGGGAAGGCTTCGGGGAAGTGTTAGGCTTAGGGTACGGGCTAGGGTTAGGGTTAGGGGTCGGGGTCGGTTTAGGGTCCAGGTGAGGGTACGACAACGGTTTAGGGGGAGCATACGTGTGAGGGCATGTGTTAGTGTTAGCATACAGGTTAGGATTAGGGGACGGGTGAGGGGAAGGCTTCGGGGAAAGTTTAGGGTTAGGGTTCGGGCTAGGGTTAGGGTTAGGGGACGGGGACGGTTTAGGGTCCAGGTGAGGGTACGACAACGGTTTAGGGGTAGCGTACGTGTGAGACCATGGGTTAGTGTTAGAGTACGGGTTAGGATTAGGGGACGGGAGAGGGGAAGGCTTCGGGGAAGGGTTAGGTTTAGTGTTCGGGCTAGGGTTAGGGTTAGGGGACGGGGACGGTTTAGGGTCCAGGTGAGGGTATGACAACGGTTTAGACGGAGCATACGGGTGAGGGCACGGGTTAGTGTTAGTGTACAAGTTAGGATTAGGGGACGGGTGAGGGGAAGGCTTTGGGGAAGGGTTAGGGTTAGGGTTCGGTCTAGGGTTAGGGTTAGAGGACGGGGACGGTTTAGGGTCCAGGTGAGGGTACGACAACAGTTTAGGGGGAGCGTACGTGTGAGGGCACGGGTTAGTGTTAACATACGGGTTAGGATTAGGGGACGGGTGAGGGGAAGGCTTCGGGGAAGGGTTAGGGTTAGGGTTCAGGCTAGGGTTAGGGTTAGGGGACGGGGACGGTTTAGGGTCCAGGTGAGGGTATGACAACGGTTTAGGGGGAGCGTACGGGTGAGGGCACGGATTAGTGTTAGCGTACGTGTTAGGATTAGGGGACGGGTGAGGGGAAGGCTTCGGGGAAGCGTTAGGGTTAGGGTTCGGGCTAGGGTTAGGGTTAGGGGACGGGGAGGGTTTAGGGTCCAGGTGAGGGTACGACAACGGTTTAGGGTGAGCGTACGTGTGAGACCATGGGTTAGTGTTAGCGTACGGGGTAGGATTAGGGGACGGGTGAGGGGAAGGCTTCAGGGAAGGGTTAGGGTTAGGGTTCGGGCTAGGGTTAGGGTTAGGGGACGGGGACGGTTTAGGGTCCAGGTGAGGGTACGACAACGGTTTAGAGGTAGCGTATGGGTGAGGGCACGTGTTAGTGTTAGCGTACGAGTTAGGATTAGGGGACGGGTGAGGGGAAGGCTTCGGGGAAGGGTTAGGGTTAGGGTACGGGCTGTGGTTAGGGTTAGGGGTCTGGGACGGTTTAGGGTCCAGGTGAGGGTACGACAACGGTTTAGGGGGAGCATATGTGTGAGGGCAAGGGTTAGTGTTAGCGTACGGGTTATGATTAGGGGACGGGTGAAGGGAAGGCTTCTGGGAAAGTTTAGGGTTAGGGTTCGGGCTAGGTTTAGGGTTAGGGGACGGAGACGGTTTAGGGTCCAGGTGAGGGTACGACAACGGTTTAGGGGGAGCGTACATGTGAGGGCACGGGTTAGTGTTAGCGTACGGGTTAGGATTAGGGCACGGTTGAGGGGAAGACTTTGGGGAAGGTTTAGTGTTAGGGTTCGGTCTAGGGTTAGGGTTAGGGGACGGGGACGGTTTAGGGTCCAGGTGAGGGTACGACAAAGTTTTAGGAAGAGCGTACGTGTGAGGGCACGGGTTAGTGTTAACGTACGGGTTAGGATTAGGGGACGGGTGAGGGGAAGGCTTCGGGGAAGTGTTAGGGTTAGGGTTCGGGCTAGGGTTAGGTTTAGGGGACGGGGCGGTTTAGGGTCCAGGTGAGAGTACGATAACGGTTTACGGGGAGCATACTTGTGAGGGCACGGGTTAGTGTTAGCGTACGGGTTAGGATTAGGGGAATGGTGAGGGGAAGGCTTCGAGGAAGGGTTAGGGTTAGGGTTCGGGCTAGGGTTAGGGTTAGGGGACGGGGACGGTTTAGGATCCAGGTGAGTGAATGACAACGTTTTAGGGGGAGCGTACGTGTGAGGGCACAGTTTAGTGTTAGCGTACGGGTTAGGATTAGGGGACGGGTGAGGGGATGGCTTCGGGGAAGGTTTAGGGTTAGGGTTCGGGGTAGGGTTAGGGTTAGGGGAAGGGGACGGTTTAGGGTCCAGGTCAGGGTATGACAACGGTTTAGGGGGAGCGTACGTGCGAGGGCACGGGTTAGTGTTAGCGTACGGGTTAGGATTAGGGGACGGGTGAGGGGAAGGCTTCGGGGAAGGGTTAGGGTTAGGGTTCGGTCTAGGGTTAGGGTTAGGGGAAGGGGACGGTTTAGGGTCCAGGTGAGGGTACGACAACAGTTTAGGGGGAGCGTATGTGTGAGGGCACGGGTTAGTGTTACCGTACGGTTTAGAATTAGGGGACGGGTGAGAGGAAAGCTTCGGAGAAGGGTTAGGGTTAGGGTTCGGGCTAGGGTTAGGATTAGGGGACGGGGACGTTTTAGGGTCCAGGTGAGGGTACGACAACGGTTTAGGGTGAGCGTATGTGTGAGACCATGGGTTAGTGTTTGCGTACGGGTTAAGATTAGGGGACGGGTGAGGGGAAGGCTTCGGGGAAGGGTTAGTGTTAGGGTTCGGGCTACGGTTAGGGTTAGGGGACGGGGACGGTTTAGGGTCCAGGTGAGGGTAGGGTTAGGGTTAGTGGGAGCGTACATGTGAGGGCACGGGTTAGTGTTAGCGTACGGGTTAGGATTAGGGGACGGGTGAGGTGAAGGCTTCGGGGAAGGGTTAGGGTTAGGGTTCGGGCTAGGGTTAGGGTTAGGGGACGGGGTCTGTTTAGGGTCCAGGTGAGGGTACGACAACGGTTTAGAGGGAGCGTAAATGTGAGGGCATGGGTTAGTGTTAGCTTACGGGTTAGCATTAGGGGACGGGTGAAGGGAAGGCTTCAGGGAAGGGTTAGGGTTAGTGTTCGGGCTAGGGTTAGGGTTAGGGGACGGGGACAGTTTAGGGTCCAGGTGAGCATACGACAACGGTTTAGGGGGAGCGTACTTGTGAGGGCATGGGTTAGTGTTAGCGTACGGGTTAGCATTAGGGGACGGGTGAGTGGAAGGCTTCGAGGAAGGGTTAGGTTTAGGGTTCGGGCTAAGGTTAAGGTTAGGCGACGGGGACGGTTTAGGGTCCAGGTGAGGGTAGGGTTAGGGTTAGTGGGAGCGTACATGTGAGGGCACGGGTTAGTGTTAGCGTACGGGTTAGGATTAGGGGACGGGTGAGGTGAAGGCTTCGGGGAAGGGTTAGGGTTAGGGTTCGGGCTAGGGTTAGGGTTAGGGGACGGGGTCTGTTTAGGGTCCAGGTGAGGGTATGACAACGGTTCACGGGGAGCGTACGTGTGAGGGCACGGGTTAGTTTTAGCGTATGGGTTAGGATTAGGGGACGGGTGAGGGGAAGGCTTCGGGGAAGGGTTAGGGTTAGGGTTCGGGCTAGGGTTAAGGTTAGGGGATGGGGACGGTTTTGGGTCCAGGTGAGGGTATAACAACGGTTTAGGGGGAGCGTACGTGTGAGGGCACGGGTTAGTGTTAGCGTACGGGTTAGGATTAGGGGACGGGTGAGTAGAAGGCTTTGGGGAAGGGTTAGGGTTAGTGTTCGGGCTAGGGTTAGGGTTAGGGGACGGGGACGGTTTAGGGTCCAGGTGAGGGTACGACAACGGTTTAGGTGGAGCGTACGTGTGAGGGCACGGGTTAGTGTTAGCGTACGGGTTAGGATTAGGGGACAGGTGAGGGGAAGGCTTCGGGGAAGGGTTAAGGTTAGGGTTCGTGCTAGGGTTAGGGTTAGGGGACAGGGACGGTTTAGGGTCCAGGTGAGGGTACCACATCGGATTAGGAGGAGGGTACATGAGAGGGCACGGGTTAGTGTTAGCGTACGGTTTAGGATTAGGGGATGGGAAAAGGGAAGGCTTTGGGGAAGGGTTAGGGTTAGGGTTCGGGCTAGGGTTAGGGTTAGGGGATGGGGACAGTTTAGGGTCCAGGTGAGGGTACGACAACGGTTTAGGGGGAGCGTATGTGTGAGGGCACGGGTTAGTGTTAGCGTACGGGTAAGGATTAGGGGACGGGTGAGTGGAAGGCTTCGGGGAAGTGTTAGGGTTAGGGTTCAGGCTAGGGTTAGGTTTAGGGAAAGGGGACGGTTTAGGGTCCAGTTGAGGGTACGACAATGGTTTAGGGGGAGCGTACGTGTGCGGGCACGGGTTAGTGTTAGCGTATGGGTTAGGATTAGGGGACGGGTGAGGGGAAGGCTTCGGGGAAGGGTTAGGGTTAGGGTTCGGGCTAGGGTTAGGGTTAGGGGACGGGGACTGTTTAGGGTCCAGGTGAGGGTACGACAACGGTTCACGGGGAGCGTACGTGTTAGGCCACGGGTTAGTGTTAGCGTATGGGTTAGGATTAGGAGATGGGTGAGGGGAAGGCTTCGGGGAAGGGTTAGGTTTAGGGTTCGGGCTAGGGTTAGGGTTAGGGGACGGGGACGGTGTAGGGTCCAGGTGAGGGTACGACAACGGTTTATGGGGAGCATACGTGTGAGGGCACGGGTTAGTGTTAGCGTACGGGTTACGATTAGGGGACGGGTGAGGGGAAGGCTTCGGGGAAGGGTTAGGGTTAGGGTTCGGGCTAGGGTTAGGGTTAGGGGATGGGGACGGTTTAGGTTCCAGGTGAGGGTACGACAACGGTTTACGGGGAGCGTATGTGTGTCGGCACGGGTTAGTGTTAGCGTACGGGTTAGGATTAGGGGACGGGTGAGGGGAAGGCTTCGGGGAAGGCTTCGGGGAAGGGTTAGGGTTAGGGTTCGGGCTAGGGTTAGGTTTAGGGAACGGGGACTGTTTAGGGTCCAGGTGAGGGTACGACAACGGTTTAGGGGGAGCGTACGTGTGAGGGCACGGGTTAGTGTTAGCGTATGGGTTAGGATTAGGGGACGGGTGAGGGGAAGGCTTCGGGGAAGGGTTAGGGTTATGGTTCGGGCTAGGGTTACGGTTAGGGGACGGGGACGGTTTAGGGTCCAGGTGAGGGTACGACAACGGTTTAGGGGGAGCGTACGTGTGAGGGCACGGGTTAGTGTTAGCGTACGGGTTAGGATTAGGGGATGGGTGAGGGGAAGGCTTCGGGGAAGGGTTAGGGTTAGGGTTCGGCCTAGGGTTAGGGTTAGGGGACGGGGACGCTTTAGGGTGCAGGTGAGGGTATGACAACGGTTTAAGGGGAGCGTACGTGTGAGGGCACAGATTAGTGTTAGCGTACGGGTTAGAAATAGGGGACGGGTGAGGGGAAGGCTTCGGGGAAGGGTTAGGGTTAGGGTTCAGGCTAGGGTTAGGGTTAGGGGATGGGGACGGTTTAGGGTCCAGGTGAGGGTACGACAACGGTTTAAGGGGAGCGTACGTGTGAGGGCACGGGTTAGTGTTAGCGTACGGGTTAGGATTAGGGGACTGGTGAGGGGAAGGCTTTGGGGAAGGGTTAGGGTTAGTGTTCGGGCTAGGGTTAGGGTTAGGGGACGGGGACGGTTTAGGGTCCAGGTGAGGGTACGACAACAGTTTAGGGGGAGCGTACGTGTGAGGGCACGGGTTAGTGTTAGCGTACGGGTTAGGATTAGGGGACGGGTGAGGGGAAGGCTTCGAGGAAGGGTTAGGGTTAGGGTTCGGGCTAGGTTTAGGGTTAGGAGACGGGGACGGTTTAGGCTCCAGGTGAGGGTATGACAACGGTTTAGGGTGAGCTTATGTGTGAGGCCACGGGATAGTGTTAGCGTACGGGTTAGGATTAGGGGACGGGTGAGGTGAAGGCTTCGGGGAAGGGTTAGGGTTAGGATTCGGGCTAGGGTTAGGGTTAGGGGACGGGGTCTGTTTAGGGTCCAGGTGAGGGTATGACAACGGTTCACGGGGAGCGTACGTGTGAGGGCACGGGTTAGATTTAGCGTACGTGTTAGGATTAGGGGACGGGTGAGGAGAAGGCTTCTGGGAGGGTTAGGGTTAGGGCTCGGGCTAGGGTTAGGGTTAGGGGACGGGGACGGTTTAGGGTCCAGGTGAGGGTACGACAACGGTTTAGGTGGAACGTACGTGTGAGGGCACGGGTTAGTGTTAGCGTACGGGTTAGGATTAGGGGACGGGTGAGGGGAAGGCTTCGGGGAAGGTTTAGGGTTAGGGTTCTGGCTAGGGTTAGGGTTAGGGGACGGAGACGGTTTACGGTCCAGGTGAGGTTACGACAACGGTTTAGGGGGAGCGTACATGTGAGGGCATGGGTTAGTGTTAGTGTACGGGTTAGGATTAGGGGACAGGTGAGGGGAAGGCTTCGGGGAAGGGTTAAGGTTAGGGCTCGGGCTAGGGTTAGGGTTAGGGGACAGGGACGGTTTAGGGTCCAGGTGAGGGTACGACAGCGGTTCACGGGGAGAGTACGTGTGAGGGCACGGGTTAGTGTTAGCATACGGGTTAGGATTAGGGGACGGGTGAGGGGAAGGCTTCGGGGAAGGGTTAAGGTTAGGGTTCGGATTAGGGTTAGGGTTATGGGACGGGGACGGTTTAGGGTCCAGGTGAGGGTACCACATCGGATTAGGAGGAGGGTACATGAGAGGGCACGGGTTAGTGTTAGCGTACGGTTTAGGATTAGGGGATGGGAAAAGGGAAGGCTTTGGGGAAGGGTTAGGTTTAGGGTTCGGGCTAGGGTTAGGGTTAGGGGACGGGGACAGTTTAGGGTCCAGGTGAGGGTACGACAACGGTTTAGGGGGAGCGTATGTGTGAGGGCACGGGTTAGTGTTAGCGTACGGGTAAGGATTAGGGGACGGGTGAGGGGAAGGCTTCGGGGAAGGGTTAGGGTTAGGGTTCGGGCTAGGGTTAGGGTTAGGGGACGGGGAAGGTTTAGGGTCCAGGTGAGGGTACGACAACGGTTTAGGGGGAGCATACGTGTGAGGGCACGGGTTAGTGTTAGCGTACGGGTTAGGATTAGGGGACGGGTGAGGGGAAGGCTTCGGGGAAGGGTTAGGGTTAGGGTTCGGGCTAGGGTTAGGGTTAGGGGACGTTTTAGGGTCCAGGAGAGGGTACGACAACGGTTTAGGGGGAGCATACATGTGAGGGCACGGGTTAGTTTTAGCGTAGGGGTTAGGATTAGGGGACGGGTCAGGGGAAGGCTTATGGGAAGGGTTAGGGTTAGGGTTCGGGTTAGGGTAACGGTTAGGGGACGGGGACGGTTTAGGGTCCAGGTGAGGGTACGACATCGGATTAGGAGGAGGGTACGTGAGAGGGCACGCGTTAGTGTTAGCGTACGGGTTAGGATTAGGGGACGGGTGAGTGGAAGGCTTCGGCGAAGGGTTAGGATTAGGGTTCGGTCTAGGGTTAGGGTTAGGGGACGGGGACGGTTTAGGGTCCAGGTGAGGGTATGACAATGGTTTAAGGGCAGCGTACGTGTGAGGGCACGCATTAGTGTTAGCGTACGGGTTAGGATTAGGGGATGTGTGAGGGGAAGGCTTCGGGGAAGGGTTAGGGTTAGGGTTCGGGCTAGGGTTAGGGTTAGGGGACGGGGACGGTTTAGGGTCCAGGTGAGGGTATGACAACGGTTTAGGGGGAGCGTACGGGTGAGGGCACAGATTAGTGTTAGCGTACGAGTTAGGATTAGGGGACGGGTGAGGGGAACGCTTCGGGGAAGGTTCAGGGTTAGGGTTCGGGCTAGGGTTAGGGTTAGGTGACTGGGACGGTTTACGGTCCAGGTGAGTTTACGACAACGGTTTAGGGGGAGCGTACATGTGAGGGCATGGGTTAGTGTTAGTGTACGAGTTAGGATTAGGGGACGGGTGAGGGGAAGGCTTCGGGGAAGGGTTAAGGTTAGGGTTCGGGTAAGGTTTAGGGTTAGGGGACGGGGACAGTTTAGGGTCCAGGTGAGGGTACGACAACGGTTTAAGGGGAGCGTACGTGTGAGGGCACGGGTTAGTGTTAGCATACTGGTTAGGATTAGGGGACGGGTGAGGGGAAGGCTTCGGGGAAGGGTTAAGGTTAGGGTTCGGGTTACGGTTAGGGTTAGGGGACGGGGACGGTTTAGGGTCCATGTGAGGGTACGACATCGGATTAGGGGGAGTGTCCGTGAGAGGGCACGGGTTAGTGTTAGCGTACGGTTTAGGATTAGGGGACGGGAAAAGGGAAGGCTTCGGGGAAGGGTTAGGGTTAGGGTTCGGGCTAGGGTTAGGGTTAGGGGACGGGGACGGTTTAGGGTCCAGGTGAGGGTACGACAACGGTTTAGGGGGAGTGTACGTGTGAGGACACGGGTTAGTGTTAACGTAAGGGTTAGGATTAGGGGACGGTTGAGTGGAAGGCTTCGGGGAACTGTTAGGTTTAGGGTTCAGGCTAGGGTTAGGTTTAGGGAATGGGGACGGTTTAGGGTGCAGTTGAGGGTACGACAACGGTTTAGGGGGAGCGTACGTGTGAGGGCACGGGTTAGTGTTAGCGTATGGGTTAGGATTAGGGGACGGGTGAGGGGAAGGCTTCGGGGAAGGGTTAGGGTTAGGGTTCGGGCTAGGGTTAGTGTTAGTGGACGGGGTCGGTTTAGGGTCCAGATGAGGGTACGAAAACTGTTCAAGGGGAGCGTAGGTGTGAGGGCACGGGTTAGTGTTAGTGTATGGGTTAGGATTACGGGACGGGTGAGGGGAAGGCTTCGGGGAAGGGTTAGGGTTAGGGTTCGGGTTAGGGTTAGGGTTAGGGGATGGGGACGGTTTTGGGTCCAGTTGAGGGTACAACAACGGTTTAGGGGGAGCGTACGTGTGAGGGCATGGGTTAGTGTTAGTGTACGGGTTAGGATTAGGGGACGGGTGAGAGGATGGCTTCGGGGAAGGGTTAGGGTTAGGGTTCGGGCTACGGTTAGGGTTAGGGGACGGGGACGGTTTAGGGTCCAGGTGAGGGTATGACAACGATTTAAGGGCAGTGTACGTGTGAGGGCACTCATTAGTGTTAGCGTACGGGTTAGGATTAGGGGACGGGTGAGGGGAAGGCTTCGGGGAAGTGTTAGGGTTAGGGTTCGGGCTAGGGTTAGGCTTAGGGGACGGGGACGGTTTAGGGTCCAGGTGAGGGTACGACAACGGTTTAGGGGGAGCGTACGTGTGAGGGCACAGGTTAGTGTTAGCGTACGGGTTAGGATTAGGGGATGGGTGAGGGGAAGGCTTCGGGGAAGGTTTAGGGTTAGGGTTCGGGCTAGGGTTAGGGTTAGGTGACGGGGACGGTTTACGGTCCAGGTGAGGTTACGACAACTGTTTAGGGGGAACGTACATGTGAGGGCATGGGTTAGTGTTAGTGTACGCGTTAGGATTAGGGGACGGGTGAGGGGAAGGCTTCGGGGAAGGGTTAAGGTTAGGGTTCGGGCTAGGGTTAGGGTTAGGGGACGGGGACGGTTTAGGTTCCAGGTGAGGGTACGACAACGGTTTAGGGGGAGCGTATGTGTGAGGGCACGGGTTAGTGTTAGCGTACGGGTTAGGATTAGGGGACGGGTGAGGGGAAGGCTTCGGGGAAGGGTTAGGGTTAGGGTTCGGGCTAGGCTTAGGGTTAGGGGTCGGGGACGGTTTAGGATCCAGGTGGGGTATGACAACGGTTTAGAGGGAGCGTAAGGGTGAGGGCACGGGTTAGTGTTAGCGTACGAGTTAGGATTAGGGGACGGGTGAGGGGAAGGCTTCGGGGAAGTGTTAGGGTTAGGGTACGGGCTAGGGTTAGGGTTAGGGGTCGGGGTCGGTTTAGGGTCCAGGTGAGGGTACGACAACGGTTTAGGGGGAGCATACGTGTGAGGGCATGGGTTAGTGTTAGCGTACAGGTTAGGATTAGGGGACGGGTGAGGGGAAGGCTTCGGGGAAAGTTTAGGGTTAGGGTTCGGTCTAGGGTTAGGGTTAGGGGACGGGGACGGTTTAGGGTCCAGGTGAGGGTACGACAACGGTTTATGGATAACGTACATGTGAGACCATGGGTTAGTGTTAGCGTACGGGTTAGGATTAGGGGACGGGAGAGGGGAAGGCTTCGGGGAAGGGTTAGGGTTAGTGTTCGGGCTAGGGTTAGGGTTAGGGGACGGGGACGGTTTAGGGTCCAGGTGAGGGTATGACAACGGTTTAGAGGGAGCATACGGGTGAGGGCACGGGTTAGTGTTAGTGTACGAGTTAGGATTAGGGGACGGGTGAGGGGAAGGCTTTGGGGAAGGGTTAGGGTTAGGGTTCGGTCTAGGGTTAGGGTTAGAGGACGGGGACGGTTTAGGGTCCAGGTGAGGGTACGACAACAGTTCAGGGGGAGCGTAGGTGTGAGGGCACGGGTTAGTGTTAACGTACGGGTTAGGATTAGGGGACGTGTGAGGGGAAGGCTTCGGGGAAGGGTTAGGGTTAGGGTTCGGGCTAGGGTTAGGGTTAGGGGACGGGGACGGTTTAGGGTCCAGGTGAGGGTATGACAACGGTTTAGGGGGAGCGTACGGGTGAGGGCACAGATTAGTGTTAGCGTACGAGTTAGGATTAGGGGACGGGTGAGGGGAAGGCTTCGGGGAAGGGTTAGGGTTAGGGTTCGGGCTAGGGTTAGGGTTAGGGGACGGGGAGGGTTTAGGGTCCAGGTGAGGGTATGACAACGGTTTAGGGTGAGCGTACGTGTGAGACCATGGGTTAGTGTTAGCGTACGGGGTAGGATTAGGGGACGGGTGAGGGGAAGGCTTCGGGGAAGGGTTAGGGTTAGGGTTCGGGCTAGGGTTAGGGTTAGGGGACGGGGACGGTTTAGGGTCCAGGTGAGGGTACGACAACGGTTTAGAGGGAGCGTACGGGTGAGGGCACGGGTTAGTGTTAGCGTACGGGGTAGGATTAGGGGACGGGTGAGGGGAAGGCTTCGGGGAAGGTTTAGGGTTAGGGTTTGGGCTAGGGTTAGGGTTAGGAGACGGGGACGGTTTACGGTCCAGGTGAGGTTACGACAACGGTTTAGGGGGAGCGTAAATGTGAGGGCATGGGTTAGTGTTAGTGTATGCGTTAGGATTAGGGGACGGGTGAGGGGAAGGCTTCGTGGAAGGGTTAAGGTTAGGGTTCGGGCTAGGGTTAGGGTTAGGGGACGGGGACGGTTTAGGGTCCAGGTGAGGGTATGACATCGGATTAGGAGGAGGGTACGTGAGAGGGCACGGGTTAGTGTTAGCGTACGGTTTAGGATTAGGGGACGGGAAAAGGGAAGGCTTCGGGGAAGGGTTAGGGTTAGGGTTCGGGCTAGGGTTAGGGTTAGGGGACGGGGACGGTTTAGGGTCCAGGTGAGGGTACGACAACGGTTTAGGGGGAGCGTATGTGTGAGGGCCCGGGTTAGTGTTAGCGTACGTGTTAGGATTAGGGGACGGGTGAGTGGAAGGCTTCGGGGAAGGGTTAGGTTTAGGGTTCAGGCTAGGGTTAGGTTTAGGGAATGGGGACGTTTAGGGTCCAGTTGAGGGTACGACAACGGTTTAGGGGGAGCGTACGTGTGAGGGCACGGGTTAGTGTTAGCGTATGGGTTAGGATTATGGGACGGGTGAGGGGAAGGCTTCGGGGAAGTGTTAGGGTTAGGGTTCGGGCTAAGGTTAGGGTTAGGGGACGGGGTCTGTTTAGGGTCCAGGTGAGGGTACGACAACGGTTTACGGGGAGCGTGCGTGTGAGGCCACGGGTTAGTGTTAGCGTACGGGTTAGGATTAGGGGACGGGTGAGGGGAAGGCTTCGGGGAAGGGTTAGGGTTAGGGTTCGGGCTAGGGTTAGGGTTAGGGGACGGTTTATGGTCCAGGTGAGGGTACGACAACGGTTTAGGGTGAGCATACATGTGAGGGCACGGGTTAGTGTTAGCGTACGGGTTAGGATTAGGGGATGGGTGAGGGGAAGGCTTTGGGGAAGGTTTAGGGTTAGGGTTCGGGCTAGGGTTAGGGTTAGGTTACGGGGACGGTTTACGGTCCAGGTGAGGTTACGACAACGGTTTAGGGGGAGCGTAAATGTGAGGGCATGGGTTAGTGTTAGTGTACGCGTTAGGATTACGGGACGGGTGAGGGGAAGGCTTCGGGGAAGGGTTAAGGTTAGGGTTCGGGTTAGGGTTAGGGTTAGGGGACGGGGACGGTTTAGGGTCCAGGTGAGCGTACGACAACTGTTTAAGGGGAGCGTACGTGTGAGGGCACGGGTTAGTGTTAGCATACTGGTTAGGATTAGGGGACGGGTGAGGGGAAGGCTTTGGGGAAGGGTTAAGGTTAGGGTTCGGGTTAGGGTTAGGGTTAGGGGACGGGGACGGTTTAGGGTCCAGGTGAGTGTACGACATCGGATTAGGAGGAGGGTACGTGAGAGGGCACGGGTTAGTGTTAGCGTACGGTTTAGGATTAGGGGACGGGAAAAGGGAAGGCTTCGGGGAAGTGTTAGGGTTAGGGTTCGGGCTAGGGTTAGGGTTAGGGGACGGGGACGGTTTAGGGTCCAGGTGAGGGTACGACAACGGTTTAGGGGGAGCGTACGTGTGAGGGCACGGGTTACTGTTAACGTACGGGTTAGGATTAGGGGACAGGTGAGTGGAAGGCTTCGGGGAAGGGTTAGGTTTTGGGTTCAGGCTAGGGTTAGGTTTAGGGAATGGGGACGGTTTAGGGTGCAGTTGAGGGTACGACAACGGTTTAGGCGGAGCGTACGTGTGAGGGCACGGGTTAGTGTTAGCGTATGGGTTAGGATTAGGGGACGGGTGAGGGGAAGGCTTCGGGGAAGGGTTAGGGTTAGTGTTCGGGCTAGGGTTAGGGTTAGTGGACGGGTTCTGTTTAGGGTCCAGATGAGGGTACGAAAACGGTTCACGGGGAGCGTAGGTGTGAGGGCACGGGTTTGTGTTAGCGTATGGGTTAGGATTACGGGACGGGTGAGGGGAAGGCTTCGGGGAAGGGTTAGTGTTAGGGTTCGGGTTAGGGTTAGGGTTAGGGGATGGGGACGGTTTTGGGTCCAGGTGCGGGTACAACAACGGTTTAGGGGGAGCGTACGTGTGAGGGCATGGGTTAGTGTTAGTGTACGGGTTATGATTAGGGGACGGGTGAGGGGAAGGCTTCGGGGAAGGGTTAGGGTTAGGGTTCGGGCTAGGGTTACGGTTAGGGGACGGGGACGGTTTAGGGTCCAGGTGAGGGTATGACAATGGTTTAAGGGCAGCGTACGTGTGAGGGCACTCATTAGTGTTAGCGTACGGGTTAGGATTAGGGGACGGGTGAGGGGAAGGCTTCGGGGAAGTGTTAGGGTTAGGGTTCGGGCTAGGGTTAGGCTTAGGGGACGGGGACGGTTTAGGGTCCAGGTGAGGGTACAACAACGGTTTAGGGGGAGCGTACGTGTGAGGGCACAGGTTAGTGTTAGCGTACGGGTTAGGATTAGGGGATTGGTGAGGGGAAGGCTTCAGGGAAGGTTTAGGGTTAGGGTTCGGGCTAGGGTTAGGGTTAGGTGACGGGGACGGTTTACGGTCCAGGTGAGGTTACGACAACGGTTTAGGGGGAGCGTACATGTGAGGGCATGGGTTAGTGTTAGTGTACGCGTTATGATTAGGGGACGGGTGAGGGGAAGGCTTCGGGGAAGGGTTAAGGTTAGGGTTCGGGCTAGGGTTAGGGTTAGGGGACGGGGACGGTTTAGGTTCCAGGTGAGGGTACGACAACGGTTTAGGGGGAGCGTATGTGTGAGGGCACGGGTTAGTGTTAGCGTACGGGTTAGGATTAGGGGACGGGTGAGGGGAAGGCTTCGGGGAAGGATTAGGGTTAGGGTTCGGGCTAGGGTTAGGGTTAGGGGACGGGGACGGTTTAGGATCCAGGTGGGGGTATGACAACGGTTTAGAGGGAGCGTACGGGTGAGGGCACGGGTTAGTGTTAGCGTACGAGTTAGGATTAGGGGACGGGTGAGGGGAAGGCTTCGGGGAAGTGTTAGGCTTAGGGTACGGGCTAGGGTTAGGGTTAGGGGTCGGGGTCGGTTTAGGGTCCAGGTGAGGGTACGACAACGGTTTAGGGGGAGCATACGTGTGAGGGCATGTGTTAGTGTTAGCATACAGGTTAGGATTAGGGGACGGGTGAGGGGAAGGCTTCGGGGAAAGTTTAGGGTTAGGGTTCGGGCTAGGGTTAGGGATAGGGGACGGGGACGGTTTAGGGTCCAGGTGAGGGTACGACAACGGTTTAGGGGTAGCGTACGTGTGAGACCATGGGTTAGTGTTAGAATACGGGTTAGGATTACGGGACGGGAGAGGGGAAGGCTTCGGGGAAGGGTTAGGGTTAGTGTTCGGGCTAGGGTTAGGGTTAGGGGACGGGGACGGTTTAGGGTCCAGGTGAGGGTATGACAACGGTTTAGAGGGAGCATACGGGTGAGGGCACGGGTTAGTGTTAGTGTACAAGTTAGGATTAGGGGACGGGTGAGGGGAAGGCTTTGGGGAAGGGTTAGGGTTAGGGTTCGGTCTAGGGTTAGGGTTAGAGGACGGGGACGGTTTAGGGTCCAGGTGAGGGTACGACAACAGTTTAGGGGGAGCGTACGTGTGAGGGCACGGGTTAGTGTTAACGTACGGGTTAGGATTAGGGGACGGGTGAGGGGAAGGCTTCGGGGAAGGGTTAGGGTTAGGGTTCGGGCTAGGGTTAGGGTTAGGGGACGGGGACGGTTTAGGGTCCAGGTGAGGGTATGACAACGGTTTAGGGGGAGCGTACGGGTGAGGGCACGGATTAGTGTTAGCGTACGAGTTAGGATTAGGGGACGGGTGAGGGGAAGGCTTCGGGGAAGCGTTAGGGTTAGGGTTCGGGCTAGGGTTAGGGTTAGGGGACGGGGAGGGTTTAGGGTCCAGGTGAGGGTACGACAACGGTTTAGGGTGAGCGTACGTGTGAGACCATGGGTTAGTGTTAGCGTACGGGGTAGGATTAGGGGACGGGTGAGGGGAAGGCTTCGGGGAAGGGTTAGGGTTAGGGTTCGGGCTAGGGTTAGGGTTAGGGGACGGGGACGGTTTAGGGTCCAGGTGAGGGTACGACAACGGTTTAGAGAGAGCGTACGGGTGAGGGCACGGGTTAGTGTTAGCGTACGAGTTAGGATTAGGGGACGGGTGAGCGGAAGGCTTCGGGGAAGGGTTAGGTTTTGGGTTCAGGCTAGGGTTAGGTTTAGGGAATGGGGACGGTTTAGTGTGCAGTTGAGGGTACGACAACGGTTTAGGCGGAGCGTACGTGTGAGGGCACGGGTTAGTGTTAGCGTATGGGTTAGGATTAGGGGACGGGTGCGGGGAAGGCTTCGGGGAAGGGTTAGGGTTAGTGTTCGGGCTAGGGTTACGGTTAGTGGACGGGTTCTGTTTAGGGTCCAGATGAGGGTACGAAAACGGTTCACGGGGAGCGTAGGTGTGAGGGCACGGGTTAGTGTTAGCGTATGGGTTAGGATTACGGGACGGGTGAGGGGAAGGCTTCGGGGAAGGGTTAGTGTTAGGGTTCGGGTTAGGGTTAGGGTTAGGGAATGGGGACGGTTTTGGGTCCAGGTGCGGGTACAACAACGGTTTAGGGGGAGCGTACGTGTGAGGGCATGGGTTAGTGTTAGTGTACGGGTTATGATTAGGGGACGGGTGAGGGGAAGGCTTCGGGGAAGGGTTAGGGTTAGGGTTCGGGCTAGGGTTACGGTTAGGGGACGGGGACGGTTTAGGGTCCAGGTGAGGGTATGACAATGGTTTAAGGGCAGCGTACGTGTGAGGGCACTCATTAGTGTTAGCGTACGGGTTAGGATTAGGGGACGGGTGAGGGGAAGGCTTCGGGGAAGTGTTAGGGTTAGGGTTCGGGCTAGGGTTAGGCTTAGGGGACGGGGACGGTTTAGGGTCCAGGTGAGGGTACAACAACGGTTTAGGGGGAGCGTACGTGTGAGGGCACAGGTTAGTGTTAGCGTACGGGTTAGGATTAGGGGATTGGTGAGGGGAAGGCTTCAGGGAAGGTTTAGGGTTAGGGTTCGGGCTAGGGTTAGGGTTAGGTGACGGGGACGGTTTACGGTCCAGGTGAGGTTACGACAACGGTTTAGGGGGAGCGTACATGTGAGGGCATGGGTTAGTGTTAGTGTACGCATTAGGATTAGGGGACGGGTGAGGGGAAGGCTTCGGGGAAGGGTTAAGGTTAGGGTTCGGGCTAGGGTTAGGGTTAGGGGACGGGGACGGTTTAGGTTCCAGGTGAGGGTACGACAACGGTTTAGGGGGAGCGTATGTGTGAGGGCACAGGTTAGTGTTAGCGTACGGGTTAGGATTAGGGGACGGGTGAGGGGAAGGCTTCGGGGAAGGATTAGGGTTAGGGTTCGGGCTAGGGTTAGGGTTAGGGGACGGGGACGGTTTAGGATCCAGGTGGGGGTATGACAACGGTTTAGAGGGAGCGTACGGGTGAGGGCACGGGTTAGTGTTAGCGTGCGAGTTAGGATTAGGGGACGGGTGAGGGGAAGGCTTCGGGGAAGTGTTAGGCTTAGGGTACGGGCTAGGGTTAGGGTTAGGGGTCGGGGTCGGTTTAGGGTCCAGGTGAGGGTACGACAACGGTTTAGGGGGAGCATACGTGTGAGGGCATGTGTTAGTGTTAGCATACAGGTTAGGATTAGGGGACGGGTGAGGGGAAGGCTTCGGGGAAAGTTTAGGGTTAGGGTTCGTGCTAGGGTTAGGGTTAGGGGACGGGGACGGTTTAGGGTCCAGGTGAGGGTACGATAACGGTTTAGGGATAGCGTACGTGTGAGACCATGGGTTAGTGTTAGAGTACGGGTTAGGATTAGGGGACGGGAGAGGGGAAGGCTTCGGGGAAGGGTTAGGGTTAGTGTTCGGGCTAGGGTTAGGGTTAGGGGACGGGGACGGTTTAGGGTCCAGGTGAGGGTATGACAACGGTTTAGAGGGAGCATACGGGTGAGGGCATGGGTTAGTGTTAGTGTACAAGTTAGGATTAGGGGACGGGTGAGGGGAAGGCTTTGGGGAAGGGTTAGGGTTAGGGTTCGGTCTAGGGTTAGGGTTAGAGGACGGGGACGGTTTAGGGTCCAGGTGAGGGTACGACAACAGTTTAGGGGGAGCGTACGTGTGAGGGCACGGGTTAGTGTTAACGTACGGGTTAGGATTAGGGGACGGGTGAGGGGAAGGCTTCGGGGAAGGGTTAGGGTTAGGGTTCGGGCTAGGGTTAGGGTTAGGGGACGGGGACGGTTTAGGGTCCAGGTGAGGGTATGACAACGGTTTAGGGGGAGCGTACGGGTGAGGGCACGGATTAGTGTTAGCGTACGAGTTAGGATTAGGGGACGGGTGAGGGGAAGGCTTCGGGGAAGCGTTAGGGTTAGGGTTCGGGCTAGGGTTAGGGTTAGGGGACGGGGAGGGTTTAGGGTCCAGGTGAGGGTACGACAACGGTTTAGGGTGAGCGTACGTGTGAGACCATGGGTTAGTGTTAGCGTACGGGGTAGGATTAGGGGACGGGTGAGGGGAAGGCTTCGGGGAAGAGTTAGGGTTAGGGTTCGGGCTAGGGTTAGGGTTAGGGGACGGGGACGGTTTTGGGTCCAGGTGAGGGTACGACAACGGTTTAGAGGGAGCGTACGGGTGAGGGCACGGGTTAGTGTTAGCGTACGATTTAGGATTAGGGGACGGGTGAGGGGAAGGCTTCGGTGAAGGGTTAGGGTTAGGGTACGGGCTATGGTTAGGGTTAGGGGTCGGGGACGGTTTAGGGTCCAGGTGAGGGTACGACAACGGTTTAGGGGGAGCATATGTGTGAGGGCAAGGGTTAGTGTTAGCGTACGGGTTATGATTAGGGGACGGGTGAGGGGAAGGCTTCTGGGAAAGTTTAGGGTTAGGGTTCGGGCTAGGTTTAGGGTTAGGGGACGGAGACGGTTTAGGGTCCAGGTGAGGGTACGACAACGGTTTAGGGGGAGCGTACATGTGAGGGCACGGGTTAGTGTTAGCGTACGGGTTAGGATTAGGGGACGGTTGAGGGGAAGGCTTTGGGGAAGGTTTAGGGTTAGGGTTCGGGCTAGGGTTAGGGTTAGGTGACGGGGACGGTTTACGGTCCAGGTGAGGTTACGACAACGGTTTAGGGGGAGCGTACATGTGAGGGCATGGGTTAGTGTTAGTGTACGCGTTATGATTAGGGGACGGGTGAGGGGAAGGCTTCGGGGAAGGGTTAAGGTTAGGGTTCGGGCTAGGGTTAGGGTTAGGGGACGGGGACGGTTTAGGTTCCAGGTGAGGGTACGACAACGGTTTAGGGGGAGCGTATGTGTGAGGGCACGGGTTAGTGTTAGCGTACGGGTTAGGATTAGGGGACGGGTGAGGGGAAGGCTTCGGGGAAGGATTAGGGTTAGGGTTCGGGCTAGGGTTAGGGTTAGGGGACGGGGACGGTTTAGGATCCAGGTGGGGGTATGACAACGGTTTAGAGGGAGCGTACGGGTGAGGGCACGGGTTAGTGTTAGCGTACGAGTTAGGATTAGGGGACGGGTGAGGGGAAGGCTTCGGGGAAGTGTTAGGCTTAGGGTACGGGCTAGGGTTAGGGTTAGGGGTCGGGGTCGGTTTAGGGTCCAGGTGAGGGTACGACAACGGTTTAGGGGGAGCATACGTGTGAGGGCATGTGTTAGTGTTAGCATACAGGTTAGGATTAGGGGACGGGTGAGGGGAAGGCTTCGGGGAAAGTTTAGGGTTAGGGTTCGGGCTAGGGTTAGGGTTAGGGGACGGGGACGGTTTAGGGTCCAGGTGAGGGTACGACAACGGTTTAGGGGTAGCGTACGTGTGAGACCATGGGTTAGTGTTAGAGTACGGGTTAGGATTAGGGGACGGGAGAGGGGAAGGCTTCGGGGAAGGGTTAGGGTTAGTGTTCGGGCTAGGGTTAGGGTTAGGGGACGGGGACGGTTTAGGGTCCAGGTGAGGGTATGACAACGGTTTAGAGGGAGCATACGGGTGAGGGCACGGGTAAGTGTTAGTGTACAAGTTAGGATTAGGGGACGGGTGAGGGGAAGGCTTTGGGGAAGGGTTAGGGTTAGGGTTCGGTCTAGGGTTAGGGTTAGAGGACGGGGACGGTTTAGGGTCCAGGTGAGGGTACGACAACAGTTTAGGGGGAGCGTACGTGTGAGGGCACGGGTTAGTGTTAACGTACGGGTTAGGATTAGGGGACGGGTGAGGGGAAGGCTTCGGGGAAGGGTTAGGGTTAGGGTTCGGGCTAGGGTTAGGGTTAGGGGACGGGGACGGTTTAGGGTCCAGGTGAGGGTATGACAACGGTTTAGGGGGAGCGTACGGGTGAGGGCACGGATTAGTGTTAGCGTACGAGTTAGGATTAGGGGACGGGTGAGGGGAAGGCTTCGGGGAAGCGTTAGGGTTAGGGTTCGGGCTAGGGTTAGGGTTAGGGGACGGGGAGGGTTTAGGGTCCAGGTGAGGGTACGACAACGGTTTAGGGTGAGCGTACGTGTGAGACCATGGGTTAGTGTTAGCGTACGGGGTAGGATTAGGGGACGGGTGAGGGGAAGGCTTCGGGGAAGGGTTAGGGTTAGGGTTCGGGCTAGGGTTAGGGTTAGGGGACGGGGACGGTTTAGGGTCCAGGTGAGGGTACGACAACGGTTTAGAGGGAGCGTACGGGTGAGGGCACGGGTTAGTGTTAGCGTACGAGTTAGGATTAGGGGACGGGTGAGGGGAAGGCTTCGGGGAAGGGTTAGGTTTTGGGTTCAGGCTAGGGTTAGGTTTAGGGAATGGGGACGGTTTAGTGTGCAGTTGAGGGTACGACAACGGTTTAGGCGGAGCGTACGTGTGAGGGCACGGGTTAGTGTTAGCGTATGGGTTAGGATTAGGGGACGGGTGCGGGGAAGGCTTCGGGGAAGTGTTAGGGTTAGTGTTCGGGCTAGGGTTAGGGTTAGTGGACGGGTTCTGTTTAGGGTCCAGATGAGGGTACGAAAACGGTTCACGGGGAGCGTAGGTGTGAGGGCACGGGTTAGTGTTAGCGTATGGGTTAGGATTACGGGACGGGTGAGGGGAAGGCTTCGGGGAAGGGTTAGTGTTAGGGTTCGGGTTAGGGTTAGGGTTAGGGGATGGGGACGGTTTTGGGTCCAGGTGCGGGTACAACAACGGTTTAGGGGGAGCGTACGTGTGAGGGCATGGGTTAGTGTTAGTGTACGGGTTATGATTAGGGGACGGGTGAGGGGAAGGCTTCGGGGAAGGGTTAGGGTTAGGGTTCGGGCTAGGGTTACGGTTAGGGGACGGGGACGGTTTAGGGTCCAGGTGAGGGTATGACAATGGTTTAAGGGCAGCGTACGTGTGAGGGCACTCATTAGTGTTAGCGTACGGGTTAGGATTAGGGGACGGGTGAGGGGAAGGCTTCGGGGAAGTGTTAGGGTTAGGGTTCGGGCTAGGGTTAGGCTTAGGGGACGGGGACGGTTTAGGGTCCAGGTGAGGGTACAACAACGGTTTAGGGGGAGCGTACGTGTGAGGGCACAGGTTAGTGTTAGCGTACGGGTTAGGATTAGGGGATTGGTGAGGGGAAGGCTTCAGGGAAGGTTTAGGGTTAGGGTTCGGGCTAGGGTTAGGGTTAGGTGACGGGGACGGTTTACGGTCCAGGTGAGGTTACGACAACGGTTTAGGGGGAGCGTACATGTGAGGGCATGGGTTAGTGTTAGTGTACGCGTTAGGATTAGGGGACGGGTGAGGGGAAGGCTTCGGGGAAGGGTTAAGGTTAGGGTTCGGGCTAGGTTTAGGGTTAGGGGACGGGGACGGTTTAGGTTCCAGGTGAGGGTACGACAACGGTTTAGGTGGAGCGTATGTGTGAGGGCACAGGTTAGTGTTAGCGTACGGGTTAGGATTAGGGGACGGGTGAGGGGAAGGCTTCGGGGAAGGATTAGGGTTAGGGTTAGGGCTAGGGTTAGGGTTAGGGGACGGGGACGGTTTAGGATCCAGGTGGGGGTATGACAACGGTTTAGAGGGAGCGTACGGGTGAGGGCACGGGTTAGTGTTAGCGTGCGAGTTAGGATTAGGGGACGGGTGAGGGGAAGGCTTCGGGGAAGTGTTAGGCTTAGGGTACGGGCTAGGGTTAGGGTTAGGGGTCGGGGTCGGTTTAGGGTCCAGGTGAGGGTACGACAACGGTTTAGGGGGAGCATACGTGTGAGGGCATGTGTTAGTGTTAGCATACAGGTTAGGATTAGGGGACGGGTGAGGGGAAGGCTTCGGGGAAAGTTTAGGGTTAGGGTTCGTGCTAGGGTTAGGGTTAGGGGACGGGGACGGTTTAGGGTCCAGGTGAGGGTACGATAACGGTTTAGGGGTAGCGTACGTGTGAGACCATGGGTTAGTGTTAGAGTACGGGTTAGGATTAGGGGACGGGAGAGGGGAAGGCTTCGGGGAAAGGTTAGGGTTAGTGTTCGGGCTAGGGTTAGGGTTAGGGGACGGGGACGGTTTAGGGTCCAGGTGAGGGTATGACAACGGTTTAGAGGGAGCATACGGGTGAGGGCACGGGTTAGTGTTAGTGTACAAGTTAGGATTAGGGGACGGGTGAGGGGAAGGCTTTGGGGAAGGGTTAGGGTTAGGGTTCGGTCTAGGGTTAGGGTTAGAGGACGGGGACGGTTTAGGGTCCAGGTGAGGGTACGACAACAGTTTAGGGGGAGCGTACGTGTGAGGGCAGGGGTTAGTGTAACGTACGGGTTAGGATTAGGGGACGGGTGAGGGGAAGGCTTCGGGGAAGGGTTAGGGTTAGGGTTCGGGCTAGGGTTAGGGTTAGGGGACGGGGACGGTTTAGGGTCCAGGTGAGGGTATGACAACGGTTTAGGGGGAGCGTACGGGTGAGGGCACGGATTAGTGTTAGCGTACGAGTTAGGATTAGGGGACGGGTGAGGGGAAGGCTTCGGGGGAAGCGTTAGGGTTAGGGTTCGGGCTAGGGTTAGGGTTAGGGGACGGGGAGGGTTTAGGGTCCAGGTGAGGGTACGAAAACGGTTTAGGGTGAGCGTACGTGTGAGACCATGGGTTAGTGTTAGCGTACGGGGTAGGATTAGGGGACGGGTGAGGGGAAGGCTTCGGGGAAGAGTTAGGGTTAGGGTTCGGGCTAGGGTTAGGGTTAGGGGACGGGGACGGTTTTGGGTCACAGGTGAGGGTACGACAACGGTTTAGAGGGAGCGTACGGGTGAGGGCACGGGTTAGTGTTAGCGTACGAGTTAGGATTAGGGGACGGGTGAGGGGAAGGCTTCGGGAAGGGTTAGGGTTAGGGTACGGGCTATGGTTAGGGTTAGGGGTCGGGGACGGTTTAGGGTCCAGGTGAGGGTACGACAACGGTTTAGGTGGAGCATATGTGTGAGGGCAAGGGTTAGTGTTAGCGTACGGGTTATGATTAGGGGACGGGTGAGGGGAAGGCTTCTGGGAAAGTTTAGGGTTAGGGTTCGGGCTAGGTTTAGGGTTAGGGGACGGAGACGGTTTAGGGTCCAGGTGAGGGTACGACAACGGTTTAGGGGGAGCGTACATGTGAGGGCACGGGTTAGTGTTAGCGTACGGGTTAGGATTAGGGGACGGTTGAGGGGAAGGCTTTGGGGAAGGTTTAGGGTTAGGGTTCGGTCTAGGGTTAGGGTTAGGGGACGGGGACGGTTTAGGGTCCAGGTGAGGGTACGACAAAGTTTTAGGAAGAGCGTACGTGTGAGGGCACGGGTTAGTGTTAGCTTACGGGTTAGGATTAGGGGACGGGTGAGGGAAGGCTTCAGGGAAGTGTTAGGGTTAGGGTTCGGGCTAGGGTTAGGTTTAGGGGACGGGGCGGTTTAGGGTCCAGGTGAGAGTACGATAAACGGTTTACGGGGAGCATACTTGTGAGGGCACGGGTTAGTGTTAGCGTACGGGTTAGGATTAGGGGAATGGTGAGGGGAAGGCTTCGAGGAAGGGTTAGGGTTAGGGTTCGGGCTAGGGTTAGGGTTAGGGGACGGGGACGGTTTAGGATCCAGGTGAGTGAATGACAACGTTTTAGGGGGAGCGTACGTGTGAGGGCACGGGTTAGTGTTAGCGTATGGTTTAGGATTAGGGGACGGGTGAGGGGAAGGCTTCGGGGAAGGGTTAGTGTTAGGGTTCGGGCTACGGTTAGGGTTAGGGGACGGGGACGGTTTAGGGTCCAGGTGAGGGTACGACAACGGTTTAGAGGGAGCGTACATGTGAGGGCATGGTTTAGTGTTAGCTTACGGGTTAGCATTAGGGGACGGGTGAAGGGAAGGCTTCAGGGAAGGGTTAGGGTTAGTGTTCGGGCTAGGGTTAGGGTTAGGGGACGGGGACAGTTTAGGGTCCAGGTGAGCATACGACAACGGTTTAGGGGGAGCGTACTTGTGAGGGCATGGGTTAGTATTAGCGTACGGGTTAGCATTAGGGGACGGGTGAGTGGAAGGCTTCGAGGAAGGGTTAGGGTTAGGGTTCGGGCTAAGGTTAAGGTTAGGCGACGGGGACGGTTTAGGGTCCAGGTGAGGGTAGGGTTAGGGTTAGTGGGAGCGTACGTGTGAGGGCACGGGTTAGTGTTAGCGTACGGGTTAGGATTAGGGGACGGGTGAGGGGAAGGCTTCGGGGAAGGGTTAGGGTTAGGGTTCGGGCTAGGGTTAGGGTTCGGTCTAGGGTTAGGGTTAGGGGATGGGGACGGTTTTGGGTCCAGGTGAGGGTACGACAACAGTTTAGGGGGAGCGTACGTGTGAGAGCACGGGTTAGTGTTAGCGTATGGTTTAGGATTAGGGGAAGGGTGAGGGGAAGGCTTCGGGGAAGGGTTAGGGTTAGGGTTCGGGTTAGGGTTAGTGTTAGGGGACGGGGACGGTTTAGGGTCCAGGTGAGGGTACGACATCGGATTAGGAGGAGGGTACAAGAGAGGGCACGGGTTAGTGTTAGCGTACGGGTTAGGATTATGGGACGGGTGAAGGGAAGGCTTCGGGGAAGGGTTAGGTTTAGGGTTCGGGCTAGGGTTACGGTTAGGGGACGGGGACGGTTTAGGGTCCAGGTGAGGGTACGACAACGGTTTAGGGGGAGCGTATGTGTGAGGGCACGGGTTAGTGTTAGCGTACGGGTTAGGATTAGGGGACGGGTGAGGGGAAGGCTTCGGGGAAGGCTTCGGGGAAGGGTTAGGGTTAGGGTTCGGGCTAGGGTTACGGTTAGGGGACGGGGACGGTTTAGGGTCCAGGTGAGGGTACGACAACGGTTTAGGGGGAGCGTACGTGTGAGGCCACGGGATAGTGTTAGCGTACGGGTTAGGATTAGGGGACGGGTGAGATGAAGGCTTCGGGGAAGGGTTAGGGTTAGGGTTCGGGGTAGGGTTAGGGTTAGGGGACGGGGTCTGTTTAGGGTCCAGGTGAGGGTATGACAACGGTTCACGGGGAGCGTACGTGTGAGGGCACGGGTTAGTTTTAGCGTATGGGTTAGGATTAGGGGACGGGTGAGGGGAAGGCTTCGGGGAAGGGTTAGGGTTAGGGTTCGGGCTAGGGTTAAGGTTAGGGGATGGGGACGGTTTTGGGTCCAGGTGAGGGTATAACAACGGTTTAGGGGGAGCGTACGTGTGTGGGCACGGGTTAGTGTTAGCGTACGGGTTAGGATTAGGGGACGGGTGAGTAGAAGGCTTTGGGGAAGGGTTAGGGTTAGTGTTCGGGCTAGGGTTAGGGTTAGGGGACGGGGACGGTTTAGGGTCCAGGTGAGGGTACGACAACGGTTTAGGTGGAGCGTACGTGTGAGGGCACGGGTTAGTGTTAGCGTACGGGTTAGGATTAGGGGACAGGTGAGGGGAAGGCTTCGGGGAAGGGTTAAGGTTAGGGTTCCTGCTAGGGTTAGGGTTAGGGGACAGGGACGGTTTAGGGTCCAGGTGAGGGTACCACATCGGATTAGGAGGAGGGTACATGAGAGGGCACGGGTTAGTGTTAGCGTACGGTTTAGGATTAGGGGATGGGAAAAGGGAAGGCTTTGGGGAAGGGTTAGGGTTAGGGTTCGGGCTAGGGTTAGGGTTAGGGGATGGGGACAGTTTAGGGTCCAGGTGAGGGTACGACAACGGTTTAGGGGGAGCGTATGTGTGAGGGCACGGGTTAGTGTTAGCGTACGGGTAAGGATTAGGGGACGGGTGAGTGGAAGGCTTCGGGGAAGTGTTAGGGTTAGGGTTCAGGCTAGGGTTAGGTTTAGGGAAAGGGGACGGTTTAGGGTCCAGTTGAGGGTACGACAACGGTTTAGGGGGAGCGTACGTGTGCGGGCACGGGTTAGTGTTAGCGTATGGGTTAGGATTAGGGGACGGGTGAGGGGAAGGCTTCGGGGAAGGGTTAGGGTTAGGGTTCGGGCTAGGGTTAGGGTTAGGGGACGGGGACTGTTTAGGGTCCAGGTGAGGGTACGACAACGGTTCACGGGGAGCGTACGTGTTAGGCCACGGGTTAGTGTTAGCGTATGGGTTAGGATTAGGAGATGGGTGAGGGGAAGGCTTCGGGGAAGGGTTAGGTTTAGGGTTCGGGCTAGGGTTAGGGTTAGGGGACGGGGACGGTTTAGGGTCCAGGTGAGGGTACGACAACGGTTTAGGGGGAGCATACGTGTGAGGGCACGGGTTAGTGTTAGCGTACGGGTTACGATTAGGGGACGGGTGAGGGGAAGGCTTCGGGGAAGGGTTAGGGTTAGGGTTCGGGCTAGGGTTAGGGTTAGGGGATGGGGACGGTTTAGGTTCCAGGTGAGGGTACGACAACGGTTTACGGGGAGCGTATGTGTGTGGGCACGGGTTAGTGTTAGCGTACGGGTTAGGATTAGGGGACGGGTGAGGGGAAGGCTTCGGGGAAGGCTTCGGGGAAGGGTTAGGGTTAGGGTTCGGGCTAGGGTTAGGTTTAGGGAACAGGGACTGTTTAGGGTCCAGGTGAGGGTACGACAACGGTTTAGGGGGAGCGTACGTGTGAGGGCACGGGTTAGTGTTAGCGTATGGGTTAGGATTAGGGGACGGGTGAGGGGAAGGCTTCGGGGAAGGGTTAGGGTTATGGTTCGGGCTAGGGTTACGGTTAGGGGACGGGGACGGTTTAGGGTCCAGGTGAGGGTACGACAACGGTTTAGGGGGAGCGTACGTGTGAGGGCACGGGTTAGTGTTAGCGTACGGGTTGGGATTAGGGGATGGGTGAGGGGAAGGCTTCGGGGAAGGGTTAGGGTTAGGGTTCGGCCTAAGGTTAGGGTTAGGGGACGGGGACGCTTTAGGGTGCAGGTGAGGGTATGACAACGGTTTAAGGGGAGCGTACGTGTGAGGGCACAGATTAGTGTTAGCGTACGGGTTAGAAATAGGGGACGGGTGAGGGGAAGGCTTCGGGGAAGGGTTAGGGTTAGGGTTCAGGCTAGGGTTAGGGTTAGGGGATGGGGACGGTTTAGGGTCCAGGTGAGGGTACGACAACGGTTTAAGGGGAGCGTACGTGTGAGGGCACGGGTTAGTGTTAGCGTACGGGTTAGGATTAGGGGACTGGTGAGGGGAAGGCTTTGGGGAAGGGTTAGGGTTAGTGTTCGGGCTAGGGTTAGGGGATGGGGATGGTTTAGGGTCCAGGTGAGGGTACGACAACAGTTTAGGGGGAGCGTACGTGTGAGGGCACGGGTTAGTGTTAGCGTCCGGGATAGGATTAGGGGACGGGTGAGGGGAAGGCTTCGAGGAAGGGTTAGGGTTAGGGTTCGGGCTAGGGTTAGGGTTAGGGGACGGGGACGGTTTAGGCTCCAGGTGAGGGTATGACAACGGTTTAGGGTGAGCTTATGTGTGAGGCCACGGGATAGTGTTAGCGTACGGGTTAGGATTAGGGGACGGGTGAGGTGAAGGCTTCGGGGAAGGGTTAGGGTTAGGATTCGGGCTAGGGTTAGGGAGAGGGGACGGGGTCTGTTTAGGGTCCAGGTGAGGGTATGACAACGGTTCACGGGGAGCGTACGTGTGAGGGCACGGGTTAGATTTAGCTTATGGGTTAGGATTAGGGGACTGGTGAGGGGAAGGCTTCGGGGAAGGGTTAGGGTTAGGGTTCGGGCTAGGGTTAAGGTTAGGGGATGGGGACGGTTTTGGGTCCAGGTGAGGGTATAACAACGGTTTAGGGGGAGCGTACGTGTGAGGGCACGGGTTAGTGTTAGCGTACGGGTTAGGATTAGGGGACGGGTGAGGAGAAGGCTTCTGGGAGGGTTAGGGTTAGGGCTCGGGCTAGGGTTAGGGTTAGGGGACGGGGACGGTTTAGGGTCCAGGTGAGGGTACGACAACGGTTTAGGTGGAACGTACGTGTGAGGGCACGGGTTAGTGTTAGCGTACGGGTTAGGATTAGGGGACGGGTGAGGGGAAGGCTTCGGGGAAGGTTTAGGGTTAGGGTTCTGGCTAGGGTTAGGGTTAGGGGACGGGGACGGTTTACGGTCCAGGTGAGGTTACGACAACGGTTTAGGGGGAGCGTACATGTGAGGGTTGGGTTAGTGTTAGTGTATGGGTTAGGATTAGGGGACAGGTGAGGGGAAGGCTTCGGGGAAGGGTTAAGGTTAGGGTTCGGGCTAGGGTTAGGGTTAGGGGACAGGGACGGTTTAGGGTCCAGGTGAGGGTACGACAGCGGTTCACGGGGAGAGTACGTGTGAGGGCACGGGTTAGTGTTAGCATACGGGTTAGGATTAGGGGACGGGTGAGGGGAAGGCTTCGGGGAAGGGTTAAGGTTAGGGTTCGGATTAGGGTTAGGGTTATGGGACGGGGACGGTTTAGGGTCCAGGTGAGGGTACCACATCGGATTAGGAGGAGCGTACATGAGAGGGCACGGGTTAGTGTTAGCGTACGGTTTAGGATTAGGGGATGGGAAAAGGGAAGGCTTTGGGGAAGGGTTAGGTTTAGGGTTCGGGCTAGGGTTAGGGTTAGGGGACGGGGACAGTTTAGGGTCCAGGTGAGGGTACGACAACGGTTTAGGGGGAGCGTATGTGTGAGGGCACGGGTTAGTGTTAGCGTACGGGTAAGGATTAGGGGACGGGTGAGTGGAAGGCTTCGGGGAAGTGTTAGGGTTAGGGTTCAGGCTAGGGTTAGGTTTAGGGAAAGGGGACGGTTTAGGGTCCAGTTGAGGGTACGAGAACGGTTTAGGGGGAGGGTACGTGTGCGGGCACGGGTTAGTGTTAGCGTATGGGTTAGGATTAGGGGACGGGTGAGGGGAAGGCTTCGGGGAAGGGTTAGGGTTAGGGTTCGGACTAGGGTTAGGGTTAGGGGACGGGGACTGTTTAGGGTCCAGGTGAGGGTACGACAACGGTTCACGGGGAGCGTACGTGTGAGGCCAAGGGTTAGTGTTAGCGTGTGGGTTAGGATTAGGAAACGGGTGAGGGGAAGGCTTCGGGGAAGGGTTAGGTTTAGGGTTCGGGCTAGGGTTAGGGTTAGGGGACGGGGAAGGTTTAGGGTCCAGGTGAGGGTACGACAACGGTTTAGGGGGAGCATATGTGTGAGGGCACGGGTTAGTGTTAGCGTACGGGTTAGGATTAGGGGACGGGTGAGGGGAAGGCTTCGGGGAAGGGTTAGGGTTAGGGTTCGGGCTAGGGTTAGGGTTAGGGGACGTTTTAGGGTCCAGGAGAGGGTACGACAACGGTTTAGGGGGAGCATACATGTGAGGGCACGGGTTAGTTTTAGCGTAGGGGTTAGGATTAGGGACGGGTCAGGGGAAGGCTTCGGGGAAGGGTTAGGGTTAGGGTTCGGGTTAGGGTAACGGTTAGGGGACGGGGACGGTTTAGGGTCCAGGTGAGGGTACGACATCGGATTAGGAGGAGGGTACGTGAGAGGGCACGCGTTAGTGTTAGCGTACGGGTTAGGATTAGGGGACGGGTGAGTGGAAGGCTTCGGCGAAGGGTTAGGTTTAGGGTTCAGGCTAGGTTTAGGTTTAGGGAATGGGGACGGTTTAGGGTCCAGTAGAGGGTATGACAACGGTTTAGGGGGAGCGTACGTGTGAGGGCATGGGTTAGTGTTAGCGTATGGGTTAGGATTAGGGGACGGCTGAGGGGAAGGCTTCGGGGAAGGGTTAGGGTTAGGGTTTGGGCTAGGGTTAGGGTTAGGGGACGGCGTCTGTTTAGGGTCCATGTGAGGGTACGACAATGTTTTACGGGGAGCGTACGTGTGAGGGCACGGGTTAGTGTTAGCGTATGGGTTAGGATTAGGGGACGGGTGAGTTGAAGGCTTCGGGGAAGGGTTAGGGTTAGGGTTAGGGGACGGGGACGGTTTAGGGTCCAAGTGAGGGTACGACAACGGTTCACGGGGAGCGTACATGTAAGGGCACGGGTTAGTGTTAGCATACTGGTTAGGATTAGGGGACGGGTGAGGGGAAGGCTTCGGGGAAGGGTTAGGGTTAGGGTTCGGGTTAGGGTTAGGGTTAGGGGACGGTTTATGGTCCAGGTGAAGGTACGACAACGTTTTAGGGGGAGCATACATGTGAGGACACGGGTTAGTGTTAGCGTACGGGTTAGGATTAGGGGACGGGTGAGGTGAAGGCTTCGGGGAAGGGTTAGGGTTAGGGTTCGGTCTAGGGTTAGGCTTAGGGGACGGACACGGTTTAGGGTCCAGGTGAGGGTACGACAACGGTTTAGGGGGAGCGTACGTGTGAGGGCACGTGTTAGTGTTAGCGTACGGGTTAGGATCAGGGGACGGGTGAGGGGAAGGCTTCGGGGAAGGGTTAGGGTTAGGGTTCGGGCTAGGGTTAGGGTTAGGGGACGGGGACGGTTTACGGTCCAGGTGAGGTTACGACAACGGTTTAGGGGGAGAGTACATGTGAGGGCATGGGTTAGTGTTAGTGTACGTGTTAGGATTAGGGGACGGGTGAGGGGAAGGCTTCGGAGAAGGGTTAAGGTTAGGGTTCGGGCTAGGGTTAGGGTTAGGAGATGGGGACGGTTTAGGGTCAAGGTGAGGGTACGACAACGGTTCACAGGGAGCGTACGTGTGAGGGCACGGGTTTGTGTTAGCATACGGGTTAGGATTAGGGGACGGGTGAGGGGAAGGCTTCGGGGAAGGGTTAACGTTAGGGTTCGGGTTAGGGTTAGGGTTAGGGGACGGGGACGTTTTAGGGTCCAGGTGAGGGTACGACATCGGATTAGGAGGAGGGTAGGTGAGAGGGCACGGGTTAGTGTTAGCGTACGGTTTAGGATTAGGGGACGGGAAAAGGGAAGGCTTCGGGGAAGGGTTAGGGTTAGGGTTCGGGCTAGGGTTAGGGTTAGGGGACGGGGACTGTTTAGGGTCCAGGTGAGGGTACGACAACGGTTTACGGGGAGCGTACGTGTGAGGCCACGGGTTAGTGTTAGTGTACGGGTTAGGATTAGGGGACGGTTGAGGGGAAGGCTTCGGGGAAGGGTTAGGGTTAGGGCTCGGGCTAGGTTTAGGCTTAGGGGACGGGGACGGTTTAGGGTCCAGGTGAGGGTACGACAACGGTTTAGGGGGAGCGTACGTGTGAGGGCACGGGTTAGTGTTAGTGTACGGGATTGGATTAGGCGACAGGTGAGGGGAAGGCTTCGGGGAAGGGTTAGGGTTAGGGTTCGGGCTAGGGTTAGGGTTAGGGGACGGGGACGGTTTAAGGTCCAGGTGAGGGTATGACAACGGTTTCAGGGAAGCGTACATGTGAGGGCACGCATTAGTGTTAGCGTACGGGTTAGGATTAGGGAACGGGTGAGGGGAAGGCTTCGGGGTAGGGTTAGGGTTAGGGTTCGGGCTAGGGATAGGATTAGGGGACGGGGACGGTTTAGGGTCCAGGTGAGGGTACGACAACGGTTTAAGGGGAGCGTATGTGTGAGGGCACGGGTTAGTGTTAGCGTACGGGTTAGGATTACGGGACGGGTGAGGGGAAGGCTTCGGGGAAGGGTTAGGGTTAGGGTTCGGGTTAGGGTTAGGGTTAGGGGTTGGGGACGGTTTTGGGTCCAGGTGAGGGTACAACAACGGTTTAGGGGGAGCGTACGTGTGAGGGCATGGGTTAGTGTTAGTGTACGGGTTAGGATTAGGGGACGGGTGAGGGGAAGGCTTCGGGGAAGGGTTAGGGTTAGGGTTCGGGTTAGGGTTAGGGTTAGGGGACGGGGACGATTTAGGGTCCAGGTGAGGGTATGACAACGGTTTAAGGGCAGCGTACGTGTGAGGGCACTCATTAGTGTTAGCGTACGGGTTAGGATTAGGGGACGGGTGAGGGGAAGGCTTCGGGGAAGGGTTAGGGTTAGGGTTCGGGCTAGGGTTAGGCTTAGGGGACGGGGACGGCTTAGGGTCCAGGTGAGGGTACGACAGCGGTTTAGGGGGAGCGTACGTGTGAGGGCACAGGTTAGTGTTAGCGTACGGGTTAGGATTAGGGGATGGGTGAGGGGAAGGCTTCGGGGAAGGTTTAGGGTTAGGGTTCGGGCTAGGGTTAGGGTTAGGTGACGGGGACGGTTTACGGTCCAGGTGAGGTTACGACAACGGTTTAGGGGGAACGTACATGTGAGGGCATGGGTTAGTGTTAGTGTACGCGTTAGGATTAGGGGACGGGTGAGGGGAAGGCTTCGGGGAAGGTTTAAGGTTAGGGTTCGGGCTAGGGTTAGGGTTAGGGGACGGGGACGGTTTAGGTTCCAGGTGAGGATACGACAACGGTTTAGGGGGAGCGTATGTGTGAGGGCACGGGTTAGTGTTAGCGTACGGGTTAGGATTAGGGGACGGGTGAGGGGAAGGCTTCGGGGAAGGGTTAGGGTTAGGGTTCGGGTTAGGGTTAGGGTTAGGGGTCGGGGACGGTTTACGATCCAGGTGGGGTATGACAACGGTTTAGACCGAGCGTACGGGTGAGGGCACGGGTTAGTGTTAGCGTACGAGTTAGGATTAGGGGACGGGTGAGGGGAAGGCTTCGGGGAAGTGTTAGGGTTAGGGTACGGGCTAGGGTTAGGGTTAGGGGTCAGGGACGGTTTAGGGTCCAGGTGAGGGTATGACAACGGTTTAAGGGCAGCGTACGTGTGAGGGCACGCATTAGTGTTAGCGTACGGGTTAGGATTAGGGGACGGGTGAGGGGCAGGCTTCGGGGAAGTGTTAAGGTTAGGGTTCAGGCTAGGGTTAGGCTTAGGGGACGGACACGGTTTAGGGTCCAGGTGAGGGTACGACAACGGTTTAGGGGGAGCGTACGTGTGAGGGCACGTGTTAGTGTTAGCGTACGGGTTAGGATCAGGGGACGGGTGAGGGGAAGGCTTCGGGGAAGGGTTAGGGTTAGGGTTCGGGCTAGGGTTAGGGTTAGGGGACGGGGACGGTTTACGGTCCAGGTGAGGTTACGACAACGGTTTAGGGGGAGAGTACATGTGAGGGCATGGGTTAGTGTTAGTGTACGTATTAGGATTAGGGGACGGGTGAGGGGAAGGCTTCGGAGAAGGGTTAAGGTTAGGGTTCGGGCTAGGGTTAGGGTTAGGAGATGGGGACGGTTTAGGGTCCAGGTGAGGGTACGACAACGGTTCACAGGGAGCGTACGTGTGAGGGCACGGGTTTGTGTTAGCATACGGGTTAGGATTAGGGGACGGGTGAGGGGAAGGCTTCGGGGAAGGGTTAACGTTAGGGTTCGGGTTAGGGTTAGGGTTAGGGGACGGGGACGGTTTAGGGTCCAGGTGAGGGTACGACATCGGATTAGGAGGAGGGTACGTGAGAGGGCACGGGTTAATGTTAGCGTAACGTTTAGGATTAGGGGACGGGAAAAGGGAAGGCTTCGGGGAAGGGTTAGGGTTAGGGTTCGGGCTAGGGTTAGGGTTAGGGGACGGGGACTGTTTAGGGTCCAGGTGAGGGTACGACAACGGTTTACGGGGAGCGTACGTGTGAGGCCACGGGTTAGTGTTAGTGTACGGGTTAGGATTAGGGGACGGTTGAGGGGAAGGCTTCGGGGAAGGGTTAGGGTTAGGGCTCGGGCTAGGTTTAGGCTTAGGGGACGGGGACGGTTTAGGGTCCAGGTGAGGGTACGACAACGGTTTAGGGGGAGCGTATGTGTGAGGGCACGGGTTAGTGTTAGTGTACGGGATTGGATTAGGCGACAGGTGAGGGGAAGGCTTCGGGGAAGGGTTAGGGTTAGGGTTCGGGCTAGGGTTAGGGTTAGGGGACGGGGACGGTTTAAGGTCCAGGTGAGGGTATGACAACGGTTTCAGGGAAGCGTACGTGTGAGGGCACGCATTAGTGTTAGCGTACGGGTTAGGATTAGGGAACGGGTGAGGGGAAGGCTTCGGGGTAGGGTTAGGGTTAGGGTTCGGGCTAGGGATAGGATTAGGGGACGGGGACGGTTTAGGGTCCAGGTGAGGGTACGACAACGGTTTAAGGGGAGCGTATGTGTGAGGGCACGGGTTAGTGTTAGCGTACGGGTTAGGATTACGGGACGGGTGAGGGGAAGGCTTCGGGGAAGGGTTAGGGTTAGGGTTCGGGTTAGGGTTAGGGTTAGGGGATGGGGACGGTTTTGGGTCCAGGTGAGGGTACAACAACGGTTTAGGGGGAGCGTACGTGTGAGGGCATGGGTTAGTGTTAGTGTACGGGTTAGGATTAGGGGACGGGTGAGGGGAAGGCTTCGGGGAAGGGTTAGGGTTAGGGTTCGGGTTAGGGTTAGGGTTAGGGGACGGGGACGGTTTAGGGTCCAGGTGAGGGTATGACAACGGTTTAAGGGCAGCGTACGTGTGAGGGCACTCATTAGTGTTAGCGTACGGGTTAGGATTAGGGGACGGGTGAGGGGAAGGCTTCGGGGAAGGGTTAGGGTTAGGGTTCGGGCTAGGGTTAGGGTTAGGGGACGGTTTATGGTCCAGGTGAGGGTACGACAACGGTTTAGGGTGAGCATACATGTGAGGTCACGGGTTAGTGTTAGCGTACGGGTTAGGATTAGGGGACGGGTGAGGTGAAGGCTTCGGGGAAGGGTTAGGGTTAGGGTTTGGTCTAGGGTTAGGGTAAGGGGACGAGGACGGTTTAGGGTCCAGGTGAGGGTATGACAACGGTTTAAGGGCAGCGTACGTGTGAGGGCACGTATTAGTGTTAGCGTACGGGTTAGGATTAGGGGACGGGTGAGTGGAAGGCTTCGGGGAAGGGTTAGGGTTAGGGTTCGGGCTAGGGTTAGGCTTAGGGGACGGACACGGTTTAGGGTCCAGGTGAGGGTACGACAACAGTTTAGGGGGAGCGTACGTGTGAGGGCACGTGTTAGTGTTAGCGTACAGGTTAGGATTAAGGGACGGGTGAGGGGAAGGCTTCGGGGAAGGGTTAGGGTTAGGGTTCGGGCTAGGGTTAGGGTTAGGGGACGGGGACGGTTTACGGTCCAGGTGAGGCTACGACAACGGTTTAGGGGGAGCGTACGTGTGAGGGCACGGGATAGTGTTAGCGTACGGGTTAGGATTAGGGGATGGGTGAGGGGAAGGCTTTGGGGAAGGTTTAGGGTTAGGGTTCGGGCTAGGGTTAGGGTTAGGTTACGGGGAAGGTTTACGGTCCAGGTGAGATTACGACAACGGTTTAGGGGGAGCGTAAATGTGAGGGCATGGGTTAGTGTTAGTGTACGCGTTAGGATTAGGGGACGGGTGAGGGGAAGGCTTCGGGGAAGGGTTAAGGTTAGGGTTCGGGTTAGGGTTAGGGTTAGGGGACGGGGACGGTTTAGGGTCCAGGTGAGCGTACGACAACTGTTTAAGGGGAGCGTACGTGTGAGGGCACGGGTTAGTGTTAGCATACTGGTTAGGATTAGGGGACGGGTGAAGGGAAGGCTTTGGGGAAGGGTTAAGGTTAGGGTTCGGGTTAGGGTTAGGGTTAGGGGACGGGGACGGTTTAGGGTCCAGGTGAGTGTACGACATCGGATTAGGAGGAGGGTACGTGAGAGGGCACGGGTTAGTGTTAGTGTACGGTTTAGGATTAGGGGACGGGAAAAGGGAAGGCTTCGGGGAAGTGTTAGGGTTAGGGTTCGGGCTAGGGTTAGGGTTAGGGGACGGGGACGGTTTAGGGTCCAGGTGAGGGTACGACAACGGTTTAGGGGGAGCGTACGTGTGAGGGCACGGGTTAGTGTTAACGTACGGGTTAGGATTAGGGGACGGGTGAGTGGAAGGCTTCGGGGAAGGGTTAGGTTTTGGGTTCAGGCTAAGGTTAGGTTTAGGGAATGGGGACGGTTTAGGGTGCAGTTGAGGGTACGACAACGGTTTAGGCGGAGCGTACGTGTGAGGGCACGGGTTAGTGTTAGTGTATGGGTTAGGATTAGGGGACGGGTGAGGGGAAGGCTTCGGGGAAGGGTTAGGGTTAGTGTTCGGGCTAGGGTTAGGGTTAGTGGACGGGTTCTGTTTAGGGTCCAGATGAGGGTACGAAAACGGTTCACGGGGAGCGTAGGTGTGAGGGCACGGGTTAGTGTTAGTGTATGGGTTAGGATTACGGGACGGGTGAGGGGAAGGCTTCGGGGAAGGGTTAGTGTTAGGGTTCGGGTTAGGGTTAGGGTTAGGGGATGGGGACGGTTTTGGGTCCAGGTGCGGGTACAACAACGGTTTAGGGGGAGCGTACGTGTGAGGGCATGGGTTAGTGTTAGTGTACGGGTTATGATTAGGGGACGGGTGAGTGGAAGGCTTCGGGGAAGGGTTAGGGTTAGGGTTCGGGCTAGGGTTACGGGAAGGGGACGGGGACGGTTTAGGGTCCAGGTGAGGGTATGACAATGGTTTAAGGGCAGCGTACGTGTGAGGGCACTCATTAGTGTTAGCGTACGGGTTAGGATTAGGGGACGGGTGAGGGGAAGGCTTCGGGGAAGTGTTAGGGTTAGGGTTAGGTGACGGGGACGGTTTACGGTCCAGGTGAGGTTACGACAACGGTTTAGGGGGAGCGTACATGTGAGGGCATGGGTTAGTGTTAGTGTACGCGTTAGGATTAGGGGACGGGTGAGGGGAAGGCTTCGGGGAAGGGTTAAGGTTAGGGTTCGGGCTAGGGTTAGGGTTAGGGGACGGGGACGGTTTAGGTTCCAGGTGAGGGTACGACAACGGTTTAGGGGGAGCGTATGTGTGAGGGCACGGGTTAGTGTTAGCGTACGGGTTAGGATTAGGGGACGGGTGAGGGGAAGGCTTCGGGGAAGGATTAGGGTTAGGGTTCGGGCTAGGGTTAGGGTTAGGGGACGGGGACGGTTTAGGATCCAGGTGGGGGTATGACAACGGTTTAGAGGGAGCGTACGGGTGAGGGCACGGGTTAGTGTTAGCGTACGAGTTAGGATTAGGGGACGGGTGAGGGGAAGGCTTCGGGGAAGTGTTAGGCTTAGGGTACGGGCTAGGGTTAGGGTTAGGGGTCGGGGTCGGTTTAGGGTCCAGGTGAGGGTACGACAACGGTTTAGGGGGAGCATACGTGTGAGGGCATGTGTTAGTGTTAGCATACAGGTTAGGATTAGGGGACGGGTGAGGGGAAGGTTTCGGGGAAAATTTAGGGTTAGGGTTCGGGCTAGGGTTAGGGTTAGGGGACGGGGACGGTTTAGGGTCCAGGTGAGGGTACGACAACGGTTTAGGGGTAGCGTACGTGTGAGACCATGGGTTAGTGTTAGAGTACGGGTTAGGATTAGGGGACGGGAGAGGGGAAGGCTTCGGGGAAGGGTTAGGGTTAGTGTTCGGGCTAGGGTTAGGGTTAGGGGACGGGGACGGTTTAGGGTCCAGGTGTGGGTATGACAACGGTTTAGAGGGAGCATACGGGTGAGGGCACGGGTTAGTGTTAGTGTACAAGTTAGGATTAGGGGACGGGTGAGGGGAAGGCTTTGGGGAAGGGTTAGGGTTAGGGTTCGGTCTAGGGTTAGGGTTAGAGGACGGGGACGGTTTAGGGTCCAGGTGAGGGTACGACAACGGTTTAGGGGGAGCATATGTGTGAGGGCAAGGGTTAGTGTTAGCGTACGGGTTATGATTAGGGGACGGGTGAGGGGAAGGCTTCGGGGAAGGGTTAGGGTTAGGGTTCGGGCTAGGGTTAGGGTTAGGGGACGGGGACGGTTTAGGGTCCAGGTGAGGGTACGACAACGGTTTAGAGGGAGCGTACGGGTGAGGGCACGGGTTAGTGTTAGCGTACGAGTTAGGATTAGGGGACGGGTGAGGGGAAGGCTTCGGGGAAGGGTTAGGGTTAGGGTACGGGCTATGCTTAGGGTTAGGGGTCGGGGACGGTTTAGGGTCCAGGTGAGGGTACGACAACGGTTTAGGGGGAGCATATGTGTGAGGGCAAGGGTTAGTGTTAGCGTACGGGTTATGATTAGGGGACGGGTGAGGGGAAGGCTTCTGGGAAAGTTTAGGGTTAGGGTTCGGGCTAGGTTTAGGGTTAGGGGACGGAGACGGTTTAGGGTCCAGGTGAGGGTACGACAACGGTTTAGGGGGAGCGTACATGTGAGGGCACGGGTTAGTGTTAGCGTACGGGTTAGGATTAGGGGACGGTTGAGGGGAAGGCTTTGGGGAAGGTTTAGGGTTAGGGTTCGGTCTAGGGTTAGGGTTAGGGGACGGGGACGGTTTAGGGTCCAGGTGAGGGTACGACAAAGTTTTAGGAAGAGCGTACGTGTGAGGGCACGGGTTAGTGTTAACGTACAGGTTAGGATTAGGGGACGGGTGAGGGGAAGGCTTCGGGGAAGTGTTAGGCTTAGGGTTCGGGCTAGGGTTAGGTTTAGGGGACTGGGCGGTTTAGGGTCCAGGTGAGAGTACGATAACGGTTTACGGGGAGCATACTTGTGAGGGCACGGGTTAGTGTTAGCGTACGGGTTAGGATTAGGGGAATGGTGAGGGGAAGGCTTCGAGGAAGGGTTAGGGTTAGGGTTCGGGCTAGGGTTAGGGTTAGGGGACGGGGACGGTTTAGGATCCAGGTGAGTGAATGACAACGTTTTAGGGGGAGCGTACGTGTGAGGGCACAGTTTAGTGTTAGCGTACGGGTTAGGATTAGGGGACGGGTGAGGGGAAGGCTTCGGGGAAGGTTTAGGGTTAGGGTTCGGGGTAGGGTTAGGGTTAGGGGAAGGGGACGGTTTAGGGTCCAGGTGAGGGTACGACAACGGTTTAGGGTGAGCGTATGTGTGAGACCATGGGTTAGTGTTTGCGTACGGGTTAAGATTAGGGGACGGGTGAGGGGAAGGCTTCGGGGAAGGGTTAGTGTTAGGGTTCGGGCTACGGTTAGGGTTAGAGGACGGGGACGGTTTAGGGTCCAGGTGAGGGTACGACAACGGTTTAGAGGGAGCGTACATGTGAGGGCATGGGTTAGTGTTAGCTTACGGGTTAGCATTAGGGGACGGGTGAAGGGAAGGCTTCAGGGAAGGGTTAGGGTTAGTGTTCGGGCTAGGGTTAGGGTTAGGGGACGGGGACAGTTTAGGGTCCAGGTGAGCATACGACAACGGTTTAGGGGGAGCGTACTTGTGAGGGCATGGGTTAGTGTTAGCGTACGGGTTAGCATTAGGGGACGGGTGAGTGGAAGGCTTCGAGGAAGGGTTAGGGTTAGGGTTCGGGCTAAGGTTAAGGTTAGGCGACGGGGACGGTTTAGGGTCCAGTTGAGGGTAGGGTTAGGGTTAGTGGGAGCGTACATGTGAGGGCACGGGTTAGTGTTAGCGTACGGGTTAGGATTAGGGGACGGGTGAGGGGAAGGCTTCGGGGAAGGGTTAGGGTTAGGGTTCGGGCTAGGGTTAGGGTTCGGTCTAGGGTTAGGGTTAGGGGATGGGGACGGTTTTGGGTCCAGGTGAGGGTACGACAACAGTTTAGGGGGAGCGTACGTGTGAGGGCACGGGTTAGTGTTAGCGTATGGGTTAGGATTAGGGGAAGGGTGAGGGGAAGGCTTCGGGGAAGGGTTAGGGTTAGGGTTCGGGTTAGGGTTAGTGTTAGGGGACGGGGACGGTTTAGGGTCCAGGTGAGTGTACGACATCGGATTAGGAGGAGGGTACAAGAGAGGGCACGGGTTAGTGTTAGCGTACGGGTTAGGATTATGGGACGGTTGAAGGGAAGGCTTCGGGGAAGGGTTAGGTTTAGGGTTCGGGCTAGGGTTACGGTTAGGGGACGGGGACGGTTTAGGGTCCAGGTGAGGGTACGACAACGGTTTAGGGGGAGCGTATGTGTGAGGGCACGGGTTAGTGTTAGCGTACGGGTTAGGATTAGGGGACGGGTGAGGGGAAGGCTTCGGGGAAGGCTTCGGGGAAGGGTTAGGGTTAGGGTTCGGGCTAGGGTTACGGTTAGGGGACGGGGACGGTTTAGGGTCCAGGTGAGGGTACGACAACGGTTTAGGGGGAGCGTACGTGTGAGGGCACGGGTTAGTGTTAGCGTACGGGTTAGGATTAGGGGATGGGTGAGGGGAAGGCTTCGGGGAAGGGTTAGGGTTAGGGTTCGGGCTAGGGTTAGGGTTAGGGGACGGGGACGGTTTACGGTCCAGGTGAGGTTACGACAACGGTTTAGGGGGAGCGTACATGTGAGGGCATGGGTTAGTGTTAGTGTACGCGTTAGGATTAGGGTACGGGTGAGGGGAAGGCTTCGGGGAAGGGTTAGGGTTAGGGTTCGGGCTAGGGTTAGGGTTAGGGGACGGGGACGCTTTAGGGTCCAGGTGAGGGTATGACAACGGTTTAAGGGGAGCGTACGTGTGAGGCCACGGGTTTGTGTTAGCGTACGGGTTAGGATTAGGGGACTGGTGAGGGGAAGGCTTTGGGGAAGGGTTAGGGTTAGTGTTCGGGCTAGGGTTAGGGTTAGGGGACGGGGACGGTTTAGGGTCCAGGTGAGGGTACGACAACAGTTTAGGGGGAGCGTACGTGTGAGGGCACGGGTTAGTGTTAGCGTACGGGTTAGGGTAGGGGACGGGTGAGGGGAAGGCTTCGAGGAAGGGTTAGGGTTAGGGTTCGGGCTAGGGTTAGGGTTAGGGGAAGGGGACGGTTTAGGGTCCAGGTGAGGGGACAACAACGTTTTAGGGGGAGCATACGTGTGAGGCCACGGGATAGTGTTAGCGTACGGGTTAGGATTAGGGGACGGGTGAGGTGAAGGCTTCGGGGAAGGGTTAGGGTTAGGGTTCGGGCTAGGGTTAGGGTTAGGGGACGGGGTCTGTTTAGGGTCCAGGTGAGGGTATGACAACGGTTCACGGGGAGCGTACGTGTGAGGGCACGGGTTAGTTTTAGCGTATGGGTTAGGATTAGGGGACGGGTGAGGGGAAGGCTTCGGGGAAGGGTTAGGGTTAGGGTTCGGGCTAGGGTTAAGGTTAGGAGATGGGGACGGTTTTGGGTCCAGGTGAGGGTATAACAACGGTTTAGGGGGAGCGTACGTGTGAGGGCACGGGTTAGTGTTAGCGTACGGGTTAGGATTAGGGGACGGGTGAGTAGAAGGCTTTGGGGAAGGGTTAGGGTTAGTGTTCGGGCTAGGGTTAGGGTTAGGGGACGGGGACGGTTTAGGGTCCAGGTGAGGGTACGACAACGGTTTAGGGGTAGCGTACGTGTGAGACCATGGGTTAGTGTTAGAGTACGGGTTAGGATTAGGGGACGGGAGAGGGGAAGGCTTCGGGGAAGGGTTAGGGTTAGTGTTCGGGCTAGGGTTAGGGTTAGGGGACGGGGACGGTTTAGGGTCCAGGTGTGGGTATGACAACGGTTTAGAGGGAGCATACGGGTGAGGGCACGGGTTAGTGTTAGTGTACAAGTTAGGATTAGGGGACGGGTGAGGGGAAGGCTTTGGGGAAGGGTTAGGGTTAGGGTTCGGTCTAGGGTTAGGGTTAGAGGACGGGGACGGTTTAGGGTCCAGGTGAGGGTACGACAACGGTTTAGGGGGAGCATATGTGTGAGGGCAAGGGTTAGTGTTAGCGTACGGGTTATGATTAGGGGACGGGTGAGGGGAAGGCTTCGGGGAAGGGTTAGGGTTAGGGTTCGGGCTAGGGTTAGGGTTAGGGGACGGGGACGGTTTAGGGTCCAGGTGAGGGTACGACAACGGTTTAGAGGGAGCGTACGGGTGAGGGCACGGGTTAGTGTTAGCGTACGAGTTAGGATTAGGGGACGGGTGAGGGGAAGGCTTCGGGGAAGGGTTAGGGTTAGGGTACGGGCTATGGTTAGGGTTAGGGGTCGGGGACGGTTTAGGGTCCAGGTGAGGGTACGACAACGGTTTAGGGGGAGCATATGTGTGAGGGCAAGGGTTAGTGTTAGCGTACGGGTTATGATTAGGGGACGGGTGAGGGGAAGGCTTCTGGGAAAGTTTAGGGTTAGGGTTCGGGCTAGGTTTAGGGTTAGGGGACGGAGACGGTTTAGGGTCCAGGTGAGGGTACGACAACGGTTTAGGGGGAGCGTACATGTGAGGGCACGGGTTAGTGTTAGCGTACGGGTTAGGATTAGGGGACGGTTGAGGGGAAGGCTTTGGGGAAGGTTTAGGGTTAGGGTTCGGTCTAGGGTTAGGGTTAGGGGACGGGGACGGTTTAGGGTCCAGGTGAGGGTACGACAAAGTTTTAGGAAGAGCGTACGTGTGAGGGCACGGGTTAGTGTTAACGTACAGGTTAGGATTAGGGGACGGGTGAGGGGAAGGCTTCGGGGAAGTGTTAGGCTTAGGGTTCGGGCTAGGGTTAGGTTTAGGGGACGGGGCGGTTTAGGGTCCAGGTGAGAGTACGATAACGGTTTACGGGGAGCATACTTGTGAGGGCACGGGTTAGTGTTAGCGTACGGGTTAGGATTAGGGGAATGGTGAGGGGAAGGCTTCGAGGAAGGGTTAGGGTTAGGGTTCGGGCTAGGGTTAGGGTTAGGGGACGGGGACGGTTTAGGATCCAGGTGAGTGAATGACAACGTTTTAGGGGGAGCGTACGTGTGAGGGCACAGTTTAGTGTTAGCGTACGGGTTAGGATTAGGGGACGGGTGAGGGGAAGGCTTCGGGGAAGGTTTAGGGTTAGGGTTCGGGGTAGGGTTAGGGTTAGGGGAAGGGGACGGTTTAGGGTCCAGGTGAGGGTACGACAACGGTTTAGGGTGAGCGTATGTGTGAGACCATGGGTTAGTGTTTGCGTACGGGTTAAGATTAGGGGACGGGTGAGGGGAAGGCTTCGGGGAAGGGTTAGTGTTAGGGTTCGGGCTACGGTTAGGGTTAGAGGACGGGGACGGTTTAGGGTCCAGGTGAGGGTACGACAACGGTTTAGAGGGAGCGTACATGTGAGGGCATGGGTTAGTGTTAGCTTACGGGTTAGCATTAGGGGACGGGTGAAGGGAAGGCTTCAGGGAAGGGTTAGGGTTAGTGTTCGGGCTAGGGTTAGGGTTAGGGGACGGGGACAGTTTAGGGTCCAGGTGAGCATACAACAACGGTTTAGGGGGAGCGTACTTGTGAGGGCATGGGTTAGTGTTAGCGTACGGGTTAGCATTAGGGGACGGGTGAGTGGAAGGCTTCGAGGAAGGGTTAGGGTTAGGGTTCGGGCTAAGGTTAAGGTTAGGCGACGGGGACGGTTTAGGGTCCAGTTGAGGGTAGGGTTAGGGTTAGTGGGAGCGTACATGTGAGGGCACGGGTTAGTGTTAGCGTACGGGTTAGGATTAGGGGACGGGTGAGGGGAAGGCTTCGGGGAAGGGTTAGGGTTAGGGTTCGGGCTAGGGTTAGGGTTCGGTCTAGGGTTAGGGTTAGGGGATGGGGACGGTTTTGGGTCCAGGTGAGGGTACGACAACAGTTTAGGGGGAGCGTACGTGTGAGGGCACGGGTTAGTGTTAGCGTATGGGTTAGGATTAGGGGAAGGGTGAGGGGAAGGCTTCGGGGAAGGGTTAGGGTTAGGGTTCGGGTTAGGGTTAGTGTTAGGGGACGGGGACGGTTTAGGGTCCAGGTGAGTGTACGACATCGGATTAGGAGGAGGGTACAAGAGAGGGCACGGGTTAGTGTTAGCGTACGGGTTAGGATTATGGGACGGTTGAAGGGAAGGCTTCGGGGAAGGGTTAGGTTTAGGGTTCGGGCTAGGGTTACGGTTAGGGGACGGGGACGGTTTAGGGTCCAGGTGAGGGTACGACAACGGTTTAGGGGGAGCGTATGTGTGAGGGCACGGGTTAGTGTTAGCGTACGGGTTAGGATTAGGGGACGGGTGAGGGGAAGGCTTCGGGGAAGGCTTCGGGGAAGGGTTAGGGTTAGGGTTCGGGCTAGGGTTACGGTTAGGGGACGGGGACGGTTTAGGGTCCAGGTGAGGGTACGACAACGGTTTAGGGGGAGCGTACGTGTGAGGGCACGGGTTAGTGTTAGCGTACGGGTTAGGATTAGGGGATGGGTGAGGGGAAGGCTTCGGGGAAGGGTTAGGGTTAGGGTTCGGGCTAGGGTTAGGGTTAGGGGACGGGGACGGTTTACGGTCCAGGTGAGGTTACGACAACGGTTTAGGGGGAGCGTACATGTGAGGGCATGGGTTAGTGTTAGCGTACGGGTTAGGATTAGGGGACGGTTGAGGGGAAGGCTTTGGGGAAGGTTTAGGGTTAGGGTTCGGTCTAGGGTTAGGGTTCGGTCTAGGGTTAGGGTTAGGGGACGGGGACGGTTTAGGGTCCAGGTGAGGGTACGACAAAGTTTTAGGAAGAGCGTACGTGTGAGGGCACGGGTTAGTGTTAACGTACGGGTTAGGATTAGGGGACGGGTGAGGGGAAGGCTTCGGGGAAGTGTTAGGGTTAGGGTTCGGGCTAGGGTTAGGTTTAGGGGACGGGGCGGTTTAGGGTCCAGGTGAGAGTACGATAACGGTTTACGGTGAGCATACTTGTGAGGGCACGGGTTAGTGTTAGCGTACGGGTTAGGATTAGGGGACGGGTGAGGGGAAGGCTTCGGGGAAGGTTTAGGGTTAGGGTTCGGGGTAGGGTTAGGGTTAGGGGAAGGGGACGGTTTAGGGTCCAGGTGAGGGTACGACAACGGTTTAGGGTGAGCGTATGTGTGAGACCATGGGTTAGTGTTTGCGTACGGGTTAAGATTAGGGGACGGGTGAGGGGAAGGCTTCGGGGAAGGGTTAGTGTTAGGGTCCGGGCTACGGTTAGGGTTAGGGGACGGGGACGGTTTAGGGTCCAGGTGAGGGTACGACAACGGTTTAGAGGGAGCGTACATGTGAGGGCATGGGTTAGTGTTAGCTTACGGGTTAGCATTAGGGGACGGGTGAAGGGAAGGCTTCAGGGAAGGGTTAGGGTTAGTGTTCGGGCTAGGGTTAGGGTTAGGGGACGGGGACAGTTTAGGGTCCAGGTGAGCATACGACAACGGTTTAGGGGGAGCGTACTTGTGAGGGCATGGGTTAGTGTTAGCGTACGGGTTAGCATTACGGGACGGGTGAGTGGAAGGCTTCGAGGAAGGGTTAGGGTTAGGGTTCGGGCTAAGGTTAAGGTTAGGCGACGGGGACGGTTTAGGGTCCAGGTGAGGGTAGGGTTAGGGTTAGTGGGAGCGTACATGTGAGGGCACGGGTTAGTGTTAGCGTACGGGTTAGGATTAGGGGACGGGTGAGGGGAAGGCTTCGGGGAAGGGTTAGGGTTAGGGTTCGGGCTAGGGTTAGGGTTCGGTCTAGGGTTAGGGTTAGGGGATGGGGACGGTTTTGGGTCCAGGTGAGGGTACGACAACAGTTTAGGGGGAGCGTACGTGTGAGGGCACGGGTTAGTGTTAGCGTATGGGTTAGGATTAGGGGAAGGGTGAGGGGAAGGCTTCGGGGAAGGGTTAGGGTTAGGGTTCGGGTTAGGGTTAGTGATAGGGGACGGGGACGGTTTAGGGTCCAGGTGAGGGTACGACATCGGATTAGGAGGAGGGTACAAGAGAGGGCACGGGTTAGTGTTAGCGTACGGGTTAGGATTATGGGACGGTTGAAGGGAAGGCTTCGGGGAAGGGTTAGGTTTAGGGTTCGGGCTAGGGTTACGGTTAGGGGACGGGGACGGTTTAGGGTCCAGGTGAGGGTACGACAACGGTTTAGGGGGAGCGTATGTGTGAGGGCACGGGTTAGTGTTAGCGTACGGGTTAGGATTAGGGGACGGGTGAGGGGAAGGCTTCGGGGAAGGCTTCGGGGAAGGGTTAGGGTTAGGGTTCGGGCTAGGGTTACGGTTAGGGGACGGGGACGGTTTAGGGTCCAGGTGAGGGTACGACAACGGTTTAGGGGGAGCGTACGTGTGAGGGCACGGGTTAGTGTTAGCGTACGGGTTAGGATTAGGGGATGGGTGAGGGGAAGGCTTCGGGGAAGGGTTAGGGTTAGGGTTCGGGCTAGGGTTAGGGTTAGGGGACGGGGACGCTTTAGGGTCCAGGTGAGGGTATGACAACGGTTTAAGGGGAGCGTACGTGTGAGGCCACGGGTTTGTGTTAGCGTACGGGTTAGGATTAGGGGACTGGTGAGGGGAAGGCTTTGGGGAAGGGTTAGGGTTAGTGTTCGGGCTAGGGTTAGGGTTAGGGGACGGGGACGGTTTAGGGTCCAGGTGAGGGTACGACAACAGTTTAGGGGGAGCGTACGTGTGAGGGCACGGGTTAGTGTTAGCGTACGGGTTAGGGTAGGGGACGGGTGAGGGGAAGGCTTCGAGGAAGGGTTAGGGTTAGGGTTCGGGCTAGGGTTAGGGTTAGGGGAAGGGGACGGTTTAGGGTCCAGGTGAGGGGACAACAACGTTTTAGGGGGAGCATACGTGTGAGGCCACGGGATAGTGTTAGTGTACGGGTTAGGATTAGGGGACGGGTGAGGTGAAGGCTTCGGGGAAGGGTTAGGGTTAGGGTTCGGGCTAGGGTTAGGGTTAGGGGACGGGGTCTGTTTAGGGTCCAGGTGAGGGTATGACAACGGTTCACGGGGAGCGTACGTGTGAGGGCACGGGTTAGTTTTAGCGTATGGGTTAGGATTAGGGGACGGGTGAGGGGAAGGCTTCGGGGAAGGGTTAGGGTTAGGGTTCGGGCTAGGGTTAAGGTTAGGAGATGGGGACGGTTTTGGGTCCAGGTGAGGGTATAACAACGGTTTAGGGGGAGCGTACGTGTGAGGGCACGGGTTAGTGTTAGCGTACGGGTTAGGATTAGGGGACGGGTGAGTAGAAGGCTTTGGGGAAGGGTTAGGGTTAGTGTTCGGGCTAGGGTTAGGGTTAGGGGACGGGGACGGTTTAGGGTCCAGGTGAGGGTACGACAACGGTTTAGGTGGAACGTACGTGTGAGGGCACGGATTAGTGTTAGCGTACGGGTTAGGATTAGGGGACAGGTGAGGGGAAGGCTTCGGGGAAGGGTTAAGGTTAGGGTTCGTGCTAGGGTTAGGGTTAGGGGACAGGGACGGTTTAGGGTCCAGGTGAGGGTACCACATCGGATTAGGAGGAGGGTACATGAGAGGGCACGGGTTAGTGTTAGCGTACGGTTTAGGATTAGGGGATGGGAAAAGGGAAGGCTTTGGGGAAGGGTTAGGGTTAGGGTTCGGGCTAGGGTTAGGGTTAGGAGATGGGGACGGTTTAGGGTCCAGGTGAGGGTACGACAACGGTTCACAGGGAGCGTACGTGTGAGGGCACGGGTTTGTGTTAGCATACGGGTTAGGATTAGGGGACTGGTGAGGGGAAGGCTTCGGGGAAGGGTTAACGTTAGGGTTCGGGTTAGGGTTAGGGTTAGGGGACGGGGACGGTTTAGGGTCCAGGTGAGGGTACGACATCGGATTAGGAGGAGGGTACGTGAGAGGGCACGGGTTAGTGTTAGCGTACGGTTTAGGATTAGGGGACGGGAAAAGGGAAGGCTTCGGGGAAGGGTTAGGGTTAGGGTTCGGGCTAGGGTTAGGGTTAGGGGACGGGGACTGTTTAGGGTCCAGGTGAGGGTACGACAACGGTTTACGGGGAGCGTACGTGTGAGGCCACGGGTTAGTGTTAGTGTACGGGTTAGGATTAGGGGACGGTTGAGGGGAAGGCTTCGGGGAAGGGTTAGGGTTAGGGCTCGGGCTAGGTTTAGGCTTAGGGGACGGGGACGGTTTAGGGTCCAGGTGAGGGTACGACAACGGTTTAGGGGGAGCGTACGTGTGAGGGCACGGGTTAGTGTTAGTGTACGGGATTGGATTAGGGGACAGGTGAGGGGAAGGCTTCGGGGAAGGGTTAGGGTTAGGGTTCGGGCTAGGGTTAGGGTTAGGGGACGGGGACGGTTTAAGGTCCAGGTGAGGGTATGACAACGGTTTCAGGGAAGCGTACGTGTGAGGGCACGCATTAGTGTTAGCGTACGGGTTAGGATTAGGGAACGGGTGAGGGGAAGGCTTCGGGGTAGGGTTAGGGTTAGGGTTCGGGCTAGGGATAGGATTAGGGGACGGGGACGGTTTAGGGTCCAGGTGAGGGTACGACAACGGTTTAAGGGGAGCGTATGTGTGAGGGCACGGGTTAGTGTTAGCGTACGGGTTAGGATTACGGGACGGGTGAGGGGAAGGCTTCGGGGAAGGGTTAGGGTTAGGGTTCGGGTTAGGGTTAGGGTTAGGGGATGGGGACGGTTTTGGGTCCAGGTGAGGGTACAACAACGGTTTAGGGGGAGCGTACGTGTGAGGGCATGGGTTAGTGTTAGTGTACGGGTTAGGATTAGGGGACGGGTGAGGGGAAGGCTTCGGGGAAGGGTTAGGGTTAGGGTTCGGGTTAGGGTTAGGGTTAGGGGACGGGGACGGTTTAGGGTCCAGGTGAGGGTATGACAACGGTTTAAGGGCAGCGTACGTGTGAGGGCACTCATTAGTGTTAGCGTACGGGTTAGGATTAGGGGACGGGTGAGGGGAAGGCTTCGGGGAAGTGTTAGGGTTAGGGTTCGGGCTAGGGTTAGGCTTAGGGGACGGGGACGGCTTAGGGTCCAGGTGAGGGTACGACAGCGGTTTAGGGGGAGCGTACGTGTGAGGGCACAGGTTAGTGTTAGCGTACGGGTTAGGATTAGGGGATGGGTGAGGGGAAGGCTTCGGGGAAGGTTTAGGGTTAGGGTTCGGGCTAGGGTTAGGGTTAGGTGACGGGGACGGTTTACGGTCCAGGTGAGGTTACGACAACGGTTTAGGGGGAACGTACATGTGAGGGCATGGGTTAGTGTTAGTGTACGCGTTAGGATTAGGGGACGGGTGAGGGGAAGGCTTCGGGGAAGGTTTAAGGTTAGGGTTCGGGCTAGGGTTAGGGTTAGGGGACGGGGACGGTTTAGGTTCCAGGTGAGGATACGACAACGGTTTAGGGGGAGCGTATGTGTGAGGGCACGGGTTAGTGTTAGCGTACGGGTTAGGATTAGGGGACGGGTGAGGGGAAGGCTTCGGGGAAGGGTTAAGGTTAGTGTTCGGGCTAGGGTTAGGGTTAGGGGACGGGGACGGTTTAGGGTCCAGGTGAGGGTATGACAATGGTTTAGAGGGAGCATACGGGTGAGGGCACGGGTTAGTGTTAGTGTACGAGTTAGTATTAGGAGACGGGTGAGGGGAAGGCTTTGGGGAAGGGTTAGGGTTAGGGTTCGGTCTAGGGTTAGGGTTAGAGGACGGGGACGGTTTAGGGTCCAGGTGAGGGTACGACAACAGTTTAGGGGGAGCGTACGTGTGAGGGCACGGGTTAGTGTTAACGTACGGGTTAGGATTAGGGGACGGGTGAGGGGAAGGCTTCGGGGAAGGGTTAGGGTTAGGGTTCGGGCTAGGGTTAGGGTTAGGGGACGGGGACGGTTTAGGGTCCAGGTGAGAGTATGACAACGGTTTAGGGGGAGCGTACGGGTGAGGGCACGGATTAGTGTTAGCGTACGAGTTAGGATTAGGGGACGGGTGAGGGGAAGGCTTCGGGGAAGGGTTAGGGTTAGGGTTCGGGCTAGGGTTAGGGTTAGGGGACGGGGAGGGTTTAGGGTCCAGGTGAGGGTACGACAACGGTTTAGGGTGAGCGTACCTGTGAGACCATGGGTTAGTGTTAGCGTACGGGGTAGGATTAGGGGACGGGTGAGGGGAAGGCTTCGGGGAAGGGTTAGGGTTAGGGTTCGGGCTAGGGTTAGGGTTAGGGGACGGGGACGGTTTAGGGTCCAGGTGAGGGTACGACAACGGTTTAGAGGGAGCGTACGGGTGAGGGCACGGGTTAGTGTTAGCATACGGGTTAGGATTAGGGGACGGGTGAGGGGAAGGCTTCGGGGAAGGTTTAGGGTTAGGGTTCGGGCTAGGGTTAGGGTGAGGGGACGGGGACGGTTTACGGTCCAGGTGAGGTTACGACAACGGTTTAGGGGGAGCGTACATGTGAGGGCATGAGTTAGTGTTAGTGTATGCATTAGGATTAGGGGACGGGTGAGGGGAAGGCTTCGTGGAAGGGTTAAGGTTAGGGTTCGGGCTAGGGTTAGGGTTAGGGGACGGGGACGGTTTAGGGTCCAGGTGAGGGTATGACATCGGATTAGGAGGAGGGTACGTGAGAGGGCACGGGTTAGTGTTAGCGTACGGTTTAGGATTAGGGGACGGGAAAAGGGAAGGCTTCGGGGAAGGGTTAGGTTTAGGGTTCGGGCTAGGGTTAGGGTTAGGGGATGGGGACGGTTTAGGGTCCGGGGACGGGGACGGTTTAGGGTCCAGGTGAGGGTACGACAACGGTTTAGGGGGAGCGTATGTGTGAGGGCACGGGTTAGTGTTAGCGTACGGGTTAGGATTAGGGGACGGTTGAGTGGAAGGCTTCGGGGAAGGGTTAGGTTTAGGGTTCAGGCTAGGGTTAGGTTTAGGGAATGGGGACGTTTAGGGTCCAGGTGAGGGTACGAGAACGGTTTAGGGGGAGCGTACGTGTGAGGGCACGGGTTAGTGTTAGCGTATGGGTTAGGATTATGGGACGGGTGAGGGGAAGGCTTCGGGGAAGTGTTAGGGTTAGGGTTCGGGCTAAGGTTAGGGTTAGGGGACGGGGTCTGTTTAGGGTCCAGGTGAGGGTACGACAACGGTTTACGGGGAGCGTGCGTGTGAGGCCACGGGTTAGTGTTAGCGTACGGGTTAGGATTAGGGGACGGGTGAGGGGAAGGCTTCGGGGAAGGGTTAGGGTTAGGGTTCGGGCTAGGGTTAGGGTTAGGGGACGGTTTATGGTCCAGGTGAGGGTACGACAACGGTTTAGGGTGAGCATACATGTGAGGGCACGGGTTAGTGTTAGCGTACGGGTTAGGATTAGGGGACGGGTGAGGTGAAGGCTTCGGGGAAGGGTTAGGGTTAGGGTTTGGTCTAGGGTTAGGGTAAGGGGACGAGGACGGTTTAGGGTCCAGGTGAGGGTATGACAACGGTTTAAGGGCAGCGTACGTGTGAGGGCACGTATTAGTGTTAGCGTATGGGTTAGGATTAGGGGACGGGTGAGGGGAAGGCTTCGGGGAAGGGTTAGGGTTAGGGTTCGGGCTAGGGTTAGGCTTAGGGGACGGACACGGTTTAGGGTCCAGGTGAGGGTACGACAACAGTTTAGGGGGAGCGTACGTGTGAGGGCACGTGTTAGTGTTATCGTACGGGTTAGGATTAAGGGACGGGTGAGGGGAAGGCTTCGGGGAAGGGTTAGGGTTAGGGTTCGGGCTAGGGTTAGCGTTAGGGGACGGGGACGGTTTACGGTCCAGGTGAGGTTACGACAACGGTTTAGGGGGAGCGTACATGTGAGGGCATGGGTTAGTGTTAGTGTACGCGTTAGGATTAGGGGACGGGTGAGGGGAAGGCTTCGGGGAAGGGTTAAGGTTAGGGTTCGGGCTAGGGTTAGGGTTAGGGGATGGGGACGGTTTAGGGTCCAGGTGAGGGTACGACAACGGTTCACGGGGAGCGTACGTGTGAGGGCACGGGTTAGTGTTAGCATACGGGTTAGGATTAGGGGACGGGTGAGGGGAAGGCTTCGGGGAATGGTTAAGGTTAGGGATCGGGCTAGGGTTAGGGTTAGGGGACGGGGACGGTTTAGGGTCCAGGTGAGGGTATGACAACGGTTTCAGGGAAGCTTACGTGTGACGGCACGCATTAGTGTTAGCGTATGGGTTAGGATTAGGGGACGGGTGAGGGGAAGGCTTCGGGGAAGGTTTAAGGTTAGGGTTCGGGCTAGGGTTAGGGTTAGGGGACGGGGACGGTTTAGGTTCCAGGTGAGGATACGACAACGGTTTAGGGGGAGCGTATGTGTGAGGGCACGGTTTAGTGTTAGCGTACGGGTTAGGATTAGGGGACGGGTGAGGGGAAGGCTTCGGGGAAGGGTTAGGGTTAGGGTTCGGGTTAGGGTTAGGGTTAGGGGTCGGGCACGGTTTACGATCCAGGTGGGATATGACAATGGTTTAGACCGAGCGTACGGGTGAGGGCACGGTTTAGTGTTAGCGTACGAGTTAGGATTAGGGGACGGGTGAGGGGAAGGCTTCGGGGATGTGTTAGGGTTAGGGTACGGGCTAGGGTTAGGGTTAGGGGTCAGGGACGGTTTAGGGTCCAGGTGAGGGTACGACAATGGTTTAGGGGGAGCATACGTGTGAGGGCATGGGTAGTGTTAGCGTACGGGTTAGGATTAGGGGACGGGTGAGGGGAAGGCTTCGGGGAAAGTTTAGGGTTAGGTTTCGGGCTAGGGTTAGGGTTAGGGGACGGGGACGGTTTAGGGTCCAGGTGAGGGTACGACAACGGTTTAGGGGGAGCGTACGTGTGAGACCGTGGGTTAGTGTTAGCGTACGGGTTAGGATTAGGGGACGGGTGAGGGGAAGGCTTCGGGGAAGTGTTAGGTTTAGGGTACGGGCTAGGGTTAGGGTTAGGGGTCGGGGTCGGTTTAGGGTCCAGGTGAGGGTACGACAACGGTTTAGGGGGAGCATACGTGTGAGGGCATGGGTTAGTGTTAGCGTACAGGTTAGGATTAGGGGACGGGTGAGGGGAAGGCTTCGGGGAAAGTTTAGGGTTAGGGTTCGGGCTAGGGTTAGGGTTAGGGGACGGGGACGGTTTAGGGTCCAGGTGAGGGTACGACAACGGTTTAGGGGTAGCGTACGTGTGAGACCATGGGTTAGTGTTAGTGTACGGGTTAGGATTAGGGGACGGGAGAGGGGAAGGCTTCGGGGAAGGGTTAAGGTTAGTGTTCGGGCTAGGGTTAGGGTTAGGGGACGGGGAAGGTTTAGGGTCCAGGTGAGGGTATGACAACGGTTTAGAGGGAGCATACGGGTGAGGGCACGGGTTAGTGTTAGTGTACGAGTTAGGATTAGGAGACGGGTGAGGGGAAGGCTTTGGGGAAGGGTTAGGGTTAGGGTTCGGTCTAGGGTTAGGGTTAGAGGACGGGGACGGTTTAGGGTCCAGGTGAGGGTACGACAACAGTTTAGGGGGAGCGTACGTGTGAGGGCACGGGTTAGTGTTAACGTACGGGTTAGGATTAGGGGACGGGTGAGGGGAAGGCTTTGGGGAAGGGTTAGGGTTAGGGTTCGGGCTAGGGTTAGGGTTAGGGGACGGGGACGGTTTAGGGTCCGGGTGAGAGTATGACAACGGTTTAGGGGGAGCGTACGGGTGAGGGCACGGATTAGTGTTAGCGTACGAGTTAGGATTAGGGGACGGGTGAGGGGAAGGCTTCGGGGAAGGGTTAGGGTTAGGGTTCGGGCTAGGGTTATGGTTAGGGGACGGGGAGGGTTTAGGGTCCAGGTGAGGGTACGACAACGGTTTAGGGTGAGCGTACCTGTGAGACCATGGGTTAGTGTTAGCGTACGGGGTAGGATTAGGGGACGGGTGAGGGGAAGGCTTCGGGGAAGGGTTAGGGTTAGGGTTCGGGCTAGGGTTAGGGTTAGGGGACGGGGACGGTTTAGGGTCCAGGTGAGGGTACGACAACGGTTTAGAGGGAGTGTACGGGTGAGGGCACGGGTTAGTGTTAGCATACGGGTTAGGATTAGGGGACGGGTGAGGGGAAGGCTTCGGGGAAGGTTTAGGGTTAGGGTTCGGGCTAGGGTTAGGGTGAGGGGACGGGGACGGTTTACGGTCCAGGTGAGGTTACGACAACGGTTTAGGGGGAGCGTACATGTGAGGGCATGGGTTAGTGTTAGTGTATGCATTAGGATTAGGGGACGGGTGAGGGGAAGGCTTCGTGGAAGGGTTAAGGTTAGGGTTCGGGCTAGGTTTAGGGTTAGGGGACGGGGACGGTTTAGGGTCCAGGTGAGGGTATGACATCGGATTAGGAGGAGGGTACGTGAGAGGGCACGGGTTAGTGTTAGCGTACGGTTTAGGATTAGGGGACGGGAAAAGGGAAGGCTTCGGGGAAGGGTTAGGGTTAGGGTTCGGGCTAGGGTTAGGGTTAGGGGACGGGGACGGTTTAGGGTCCAGGTGAGGGTACGACAACGGTTTAGGGGGAGCGTATGTGTGAGGGCACGGGTTAGTGTTAGCGTACGGGTTAGGATTAGGGGACGGTTGAGTGGAAGGCTTCGGGGAAGGGTTAGGTTTAGGGTTCAGGCTAGGGTTAGGTTTAGGGAATGGGGACGTTTAGGGTCCAGGTGAGGGTACGACAACGGTTTAGGGGGAGCGTACGTGTGAGGGCACGGGTTAGTGTTAGCGTATGGGTTAGGATTATGGGACGGGTGAGGGGAAGGCTTCGGGGAAGTGTTAGGGTTAGGGTTCGGGCTAAGGTTAGGGTTAGGGGACGGGGTCTGTTTAGGGTCCAGGTGAGGGTACGACAACGGTTTACGGGGAGCGTGCGTGTGAGGCCACGGGTTAGTGTTAGCGTACGGGTTAGGATTAGGGGACGGGTGAGGGGAAGGCTTCGGGGAAGGGTTAGGGTTAGGGTTCGGGCTAGGGTTAGGGTTAGGGGACGGTTTATGGTCCAGGTGAGGGTACGACAACGGTTTAGGGTGAGCATACATGTGAGGGCACGGGTTAGTGTTAGCGTACGGGTTAGGATTAGGGGACGGGTGAGGTGAAGGCTTCGGGGAAGGGTTAGGGTTAGGGTTTGGTCTAGGGTTAGGGTAAGGGGACGAGGACGGTTTAGGGTCCAGGTGAGGGTATGACAACGGTTTAAGGGCAGCGTACGTGTGAGGGCACGTATTAGTGTTAGCGTACTGGTTAGGATTAGGGGACGGGTGAGGGGAAGGCTTCGGGGAAGGGTTAGGGTTAGGGTTCGGGCTAGGGTTAGGCTTAGGGGACGGACACGGTTTAGGGTCCAGGTGAGGGTACGATAACAGTTTAGGGGGAGCGTACGTGTGAGGGCACGTGTTAGTGTTAGCGTACGGGTTAGGATTAAGGGACGGGTGAGGGGAAGGCTTCGGGGAAGGGTTAGGGTTAGGGTTCGGGCTAGGGTTAGGGTTAGGGGACGGGGACGGTTTACGGTCCAGGTGAGGTTACGACAACGGTTTAGGGGGAGCGTACATGTGAGGGCATGGGTTAGTGTTAGTGTACGCGTTAGGATTAGGGGACGGGTGAGGGGAAGGCTTCGGGGAAGGGTTAAGGTTAGGGTTCGGGCTAGGGTTAGGGTTAGGGGATTGGGACGGTTTAGGGTCCAGGTGAGGGTACGACAACGGTTCACGGGGAGCGTACGTGTGAGGGCACGGGTTAGTGTTAGCATACGGGTTAGGATTAGGGGACGGGTGAGGGGAAGGCTTCGGGGAAGGGTTAAGGTTAGGGCTCGGGCTAGGGTTAGGCTTAGGGGACGGGGACGGTTTAGGGTCCAGGTGAGGGTACGAGAACGGTTTAGGGGGTGCGTACGTGTGAGGGCACGGGATAGTGTTAGCGTACGGGTTAGGATTAGGGGATGAGTGAGGGGAAGGCTTTGGGGAAGGTTTAGGGTTAGGGTTCGGGCTAGGGTTAGGGTTAGGTTACGGGGACGGTTTACGGTCCAGGTGAGGTTACGACAACGGTTTAGGGGGAGCGTAAATGTGAGGGCATGGGTTAGTGTTAGTGTACGCGTTAGGATTAGGGGACGGGTGAGGGGAAGGCTTCGGGGAAGGGTTAAGGTTAGGGTTCGGGTTAGGGTTAGGGTTATGGGACGGGGACTGTTTAGGGTCCAGGTGAGCGTACGACAACTGTTTAAGGGGAGCGTACGTGTGAGGGCACGGGTTAGTGTTAGCATACTGGTTAGGATTAGGGGACGGGTGAGGGGAAGGCTTTGGGGAAGGGTTAAGGTTAGGGTTCGGGTTAGGGTTAGGGTTAGGGGACGGGGACGGTTTAGGGTCCAGGTGAGTGTACGACATCGGATTAGGAGGAGTGTATGTGAGAGGGCACGGGTTAGTGTTAGCGTACGGTTTAGTATTAGGGGACGGGAAAAGGGAAGGCTTCGGGGAAGTGTTAGGGTTAGGGTTCGGGCTAGGGTTAGGGTTAGGGGACGGGGACGGTTTAGGGTCCAGGTGAGGGTACGACAACGGTTTAGGGGGAGCGTACGTGTGAGGGCATGGGTTAGTGTTAACGTACGGGTTAGGATTAGGGGACGGGTGAGTGGAAGGCTTCGGGGAAGGGTTAGGTTTTGGGTTCAGGCTAGGGTTAGGTTTAGGGAATGGGGACGGTTTAGGGTGCAGTTGAGGGTACGACAACGGTTTAGGCGGAGCGTACGTGTGAGGGCACGGGTTAGTGTTAGCGTATGGGTTAGGATTAGGGGACGGGTGAGGGGAAGGCTTCGGGGAAGGGTTAGGGTTAGTGTTCGGGCTAGGGTTAGGGTTAGTGGACGGGTTCTGTTTAGGGTCCAGATTAGGGTACGAAAACGATACACGGGGAGCGTAGGTGTGAGGGCACGGGTTAGTGTTAGCGTATGGGTTAGGATTACGGGACGGGTGAGGGGAAGGCTTCGGGGAAGGGTTAGTGTTAGGGTTCGGGTTAGGGTTAGGGTTAGGGGATGGGGACGGTTTTGGGTCCAGGTGCGGGTACAACAACGGTTTAGGGGGAGCGTACGTGTGAGGGCATGGGTTAGTGTTAGTGTACGGGTTATGATTAGGGGACGGGTGAGGGGAAGGCTTCGGGGAAGGGTTAGGGTTAGGGTTCGGGCTAGGGTTAGGCTTAGGGGACGGGGACGGTTTAGGGTCCAGGTGAGTGTACAACAACGGTTTAGGGGGAGCGTACGTGTGAGGGCACAGGTTAGTGTTAGCGTACGGGTTAGGATTAGGGGATTGGTGAGGGGAAGTCTTCGGGGAAGGTTTAGGGTTAGGGTTCGGGCTAGGGTTAGGGTTAGGTGACGGGGACGGTTTACGGTCCAGGTGAGGTTACGACAACGGTTTAGGGGGAGCGTACATGTGAGGGCATGGGTTAGTGTTAGTGTACGCGTTAGGATTAGGGGACGGGTGAGGGGAAGGCTTCGGGGAAGGGTTAAGGTTAGGGTTCGGGCTAGGGTTAGGGTTAGGGGACGGGGACGGTTTAGGTTCCAGGTGAGGGTACGACAACGGTTTAGGGGGAGCGTATGTGTGAGGGCACGGGTTAGTGTTAGCGTACGGGTTAGGATTAGGGGACGGGTGAAGGGAAGGCTTCGGGGAAGTATTAGGGTTAGGGTTCGGGCTAGGGTTAGGGTTAGGGGACGGGGACGGTTTAGGATCCAGGTGGGGGTATGACAACGGTTTAGGGGTAGCGTACGTGTGAGACCATGGGTTAGTGTTAGAGTACGGGTTAGGATTAGGGGACGGGAGAGGGGAAGGCTTCGGGGAAGGGTTAGGGTTAGTGTTCGGGCTAGGGTTAGGGTTAGGGGACGGGGACGGTTTAGGGTCCAGGTGAGGGTATGACAACGGTTTAGAGGGAGCATACGGGTGAGGGCACGGGTTAGTGTTAGTGTACAAGTTAGGATTAGAGGACGGGTGAGGGGAAGGCTTTGGGGAAGGGTTAGGGTTAGGGTTCGGTCTAGGGTTAGGGTTAGAGGACGGGGACGGTTTAGCGTCCAGGTGAGGGTACGACAACAGTTTAGGGGGAGGGTACGTGTGAGGGCACGGGTTAGTGTTAACGTACGGGTTAGGATTAGGGGACGGGTGAGGGGAAGGCTTCGGGGAAGGGTTAGGGTTAGGGTTCGGGCTAGGGTTAGGGTTAGGGGACGGGGACGGTTTAGGGTCCAGGTGAGGGTATGACAACGGTTTAGGGGGAGCGTACGGGTGAGGGCACGGATTAGTGTTAGCGTACGAGTTAGGATTAGGGGACGGGTGAGGGGAAGGCTTCGGGGAAGCGTTAGGGTTAGGGTTCGGGCTAGGGTTAGGGTTAGGGGATGGGGAGGGTTTAGGGTCCAGGTGAGGGTACGACAACGGTTTAGGGTGAGCGTACGTGTGAGACCATGGGTTAGTGTTAGCGTACGGTGTAGGATTAGGGGACGGGTGAGGGGAAGGCTTCGGGGAAGGGTTAGGGTTAGGGTTCGGGCTAGGGTTAGGGTTAGGGGACGGGGACGGTTTAGGGTCCAGGTGAGGGTACGACAACGGTTTAGAGGGAGCGTACGGGTGAGGGCACGGGTTAGTGTTAGCGTACGGGTTAGGATTAGGGGACGGGTGAGGGGAAGGCTTCGGGGAAGTGTTAGGGTTAGGGTTCGGGCTAGGGTTAGGTTTAGGGGACGGGGCGGTTTAGGGTCCAGGTGAGAGTACGATAACGGTTTACGGGGAGCATACTTGTGAGGGCACGGGTTAGTGTTAGCGTACGGGTTAGGATTAGGGGAATGGTGAGGGGAAGGCTTCGAGGAAGGGTTAGGGTTAGGGTTCGGGCTAGGGTTAGGGTTAGGGGACGGGGACGGTTTAGGATCCAGGTGAGTGAATGACAACGTTTTAGGGGGAGCGTACGTGTGAGGGCACAGTTTAGTGTTAGCGTACGGGTTAGGATTAGGGGACGGGTGAGGGGAAGGCTTCGGGGAAGGTTTAGGGTTAGGGTTCGGGGTAGGGTTAGGGTTAGGGGAAGGGGACGGTTTAGGGTCCAGGTCAGGGTATGACAACGGTTTAGGGGGAGCGTACGTGCGAGGGAACGGGTTAGTGTTAGCGTACGGGTTAGGATTAGGGGACGGGTGAGGGGAAGGCTTCGGGGAAGGGTTAGGGTTAGGGTTCGGTCTAGGGTTAGGGTTAGGGGACGGGGACAGTTTAGGGTCCAGGTGAGGGTACGACAACAGTTTAGGGGGAGCGTATGTGTGAGGGCACGGGTTAGTGTTACCGTACGGTTTAGAATTAGGGGACGGGTGAGGGGAAAGCTTCGGAGAAGGGTTAGGGTTAGGGTTCGGGCTAGGGTTAGGATTAGGGGACGGGGACGTTTTAGGGTCCAGGTGAGGGTACGACAACGGTTTAGGGTGAGCGTATGTGTGAGACCATGGGTTAGTGTTTGCGTACGGGTTAAGATTAGGGGACGGGTGAGGGGAAGGCTTCGGGGAAGTGTTAGTGTTAGGGTTCGGGCTACGGTTAGGGTTAGGGGACGGGGACGGTTTAGGGTCCAGGTGAGGGTACGACAACGGTTTAGAGGGAGCGTACATGTGAGGGCATGGGTTAGTGTTAGCTTACGGGTTAGCATTAGGGGACGGGTGAAGGGAAGGCTTCAGGGAAGGGTTAGGGTTAGTGTTCGGGCTAGGGTTAGGGTTAGGGGACGGGGACAGTTTAGGGTCCAGGTGAGCATACGACAACGGTTTAGGGGGAGCGTACTTGTGAGGGCATGGGTTAGTGTTAGCGTACGGGTTAGCATTAGGGGACGGGTGAGTGGAAGGCTTCGAGGAAGGGTTAGGGTTAGGGTTCGGGCTAAGGTTAAGGTTAGGCGACGGGGACGGTTTAGGGTCCAGGTGAGGGTAGGGTTAGGGTTAGTGGGAGCGTACATGTGAGGGCACGGGTTAGTGTTAGCGTACGGGTTAGGATTAGGGGACAGGTGAGGGGAAGGCTTCGGGGAAGGGTTAGGGTTAGGGTTCGGGCTAGGGTTAGGGTTCGGTCTAGGGTTAGGGTTAGGGGATGGGGACGGTTTTGGGTCCAGGTGAGGGTACGACAACAGTTTAGGGGGAGCGTACGTGTGAGGGCACGGGTTAGTGTTAGCGTACGGGTTAGGATTAGGGGACGGGTGAGGGGAAGGCATCGGGTAAGGCTTCGGGGAAGGGTTAGGGTTAGGGTTCGGGCTAGGGTTACGGTAGGGGACGGGGACGGTTTAGGGTCCAGGTGAGGGTACGACAACGGTTTAGGGGGAGCGTACGTGTGAGGGCACGGGTTAGTGTTAGCGTACGGGTTAGGATTAGGGGATGGGTGAGGGGAAGGCTTCGGGGAAGGGTTAGGGTTAGGGTTCGGGCTAGGGTTAGGGTTAGGGGACGGGGACGCTTTAGGGTCCAGGTGAGGGTATGACAACGGTTTAAGGGGAGCGTACGTGTGAGGCCACGGGTTTGTGTTAGCGTACGGGTTAGGATTAGGGGACTGGTGAGGGGAAGGCTTTGGGGAAGGGTTAGGGTTAGTGTTCGGGCTAGGGTTAGGGTTAGGGGACGGGGACGGTTTAGGGTCCAGGTGAGGGTACGACAACAGTTTAGGGGGAGCGTACGTGTGAGGGCACGGGTTAGTGTTAGCGTACGGGTTAGGGTAGGGGACGGGTGAGGGGAAGGCTTCGAGGAAGGGTTAGGGTTAGGGTTCGGGCTAGGGTTAGGGTTAGGGGAAGGGGACGGTTTAGGGTCCAGGTGAGGGTACAACAACGTTTTAGGGGGAGCATACGTGTGAGGCCACGGGATAGTGTTAGCGTACGAGTTAGGATTAGGGGACGGGTGAGGTGAAGGCTTCGGGGAAGGGTTAGGGTTAGGGTTCGGGCTAGGGTTAGGGTTAGGGGACGGGGTCTGTTTAGGGTCCAGGTGAGGGTATGACAACGGTTCACGGGGAGCGTACGTGTGAGGGCACGGGTTAGTTTTAGCGTATGGGTTAGGATTAGGGGACGGGTGAGGGGAAGGCTTCGGGGAAGGGTTAGGGTTAGGGTTCGGGCTAGGGTTAAGGTTACGGGATGGGGACGGTTTTGGGTCCAGGTGAGGGTATAACAACGGTTTAGGGGGAGCGTACGTGTGAGGGCACGGGTTAGTGTTAGCGTACGGGTTAGGATTAGGGGACGGGTGAGTAGAAGGCTTTGGGGAAGGGTTAGGGTTAGTGTTCGGGCTAGGGTTAGGGTTAGGGGACGGGGACGGTTTAGGGTCCAGGTGAGGGTACGACAACGGTTTAGGGGGAGCGTATGTGTGAGGGCACGGGTTAGTGTTAGCGTACGGGTAAGGATTAGGGGACGGGTGAGTGGAAGGCTTCGGGGAAGTGTTAGGGTTAGGGTTCAGGCTAGGGTTAGGTTTAGGGAAAGGGGACGGTTTAGGGTCCAGTTGAGGGTACGACAACGGTTTAGGGGGAGCGTACGTGTGCGGGCACGGGTTAGTGTTAGCGTATGGGTTAGGATTAGGGGACGTGTGAGGGGAAGGCTTCGGGGAAGGGTTAGGGTTAGGGTTCGGGCTAGGGTTAGGGTTAGGGGACGGGGACTGTTTAGGGTCCAGGTGAGGGTACGACAACGGTTCACGGGGAGCGTACGTGTTAGGCCACGGGTTAGTGTTAGCGTATGGGTTAGGATTAGGAGATGGGTGAGGGGAAGGCTTCGGGGAAGGGTTAGGTTTAGGGTTCGGGCTAGGGTTAGGGTTAGGGGACGGGGACGGTTTAGGGTCCAGGTGAGGGTACGACAACGGTTTAGGGGGAGCATACGTGTGAGGGCACGGGTTAGTGTTAGCGTACGGGTTACGATTAGGGGACGGGTGAGGGGAAGGCTTCGGGGAAGGGTTAGGGTTAGGGTTCGGGCTAGGGTTAGGGTTAGGGGATGGGGACGGTTTAGGTTCCAGGTGAGGGTACGACAACGGTTTATGGGGAGCGTATGTGTGTGGGCACGGGTTAGTGTTAGCGTACGGGTTAGGATTAGGGGACGGGTGAGGGGAAGGCTTCGGGGAAGGCTTCGGGGAAGGGTTAGGGTTAGGGTTCAGGCTAGGGTTAGGGTTAGGGGATGGGGACGGTTTAGGGTCCAGGTGAGGGTACGACAACGGTTTAAAGGGAGCGTACGTGTGAGGGCACGGGTTAGTGTTAGCGTACGGGTTAGGATTAGGGGACTGGTGAGGGGAAGGCTTTGGGGAAGGGTTAGGGTTAGTGTTCGGGCTAGGGTTAGGGTTAGGGGACGGGGACGGTTTAGGGTCCAGGTGAGGGTACGACAACAGTTTAGGGGGAGCGTACGTGTGAGGGCACGGGTTAGTGTTAGCGTACGGGTTAGGATTAGGGGACGGGTGAGGGGAAGGCTTCGAGGAAGGGTTAGGGTTAGGGTTCGGGCTAGGGTTAGGGTTAGGGGACGGGGACGGTTTAGGCTCCAGGTGAGGGTATGACAACGGTTTAGGGTGAGCTTATGTGTGAGGCCACGGGATAGTGTTAGCGTACGGGTTAGGATTAGGGGACGGGTGAGGTGAAGGCTTCGGGGAAGGGTTAGGGTTAGGATTCGGGCTAGGGTTAGGGTTAGGGGACGGGGTCTGTTTAGGGTCCAGGTGAGGGTATGACAATGGTTCACGGGGAGCGTACGTGTGAGGGCACGGGTTAGATTTAGCGTATGGGTTAGGATTAGGGGACGGGTGAGGGGAAGGCTTCGGGGAAGGTTTAGTGTTAGGGTTCTGGCTAGGGTTAGGGTTAGGGGACGGAGACGGTTTACGGTCCAGGTGAGGTTACGACAACGGTTTAGGGGGAGCGTACATGTGAGGGCATGGGTTAGTGTTAGTGTACGGGTTAGGATTAGGGGACAGGTGAGGGGAAGGCTTCGGGGAAGGGTTAAGCTTAGGGTTCGGGCTAGGGTTAGGGTTAGGGGACAGGGACGGTTTAGGGTCCAGGTGAGGGTACGACAGCGGTTCACGGGGAGAGTACGTGTGAGGGCACGGGTTAGTGTTAGCATACGGGTTAGGATTAGGGGACGGGTGAGGGGAAGGCTTCGGGGAAGGGTTAAGGTTAGGGTTCGGATTAGGGTTAGGGTTATGGGACGGGGACGGTTTACGGTCCAGGTGAGGGTACCACATCGGATTAGGAGGAGGGTACATGAGAGGGCACGGGTTAGTGTTAGCGTACGGTTTAGGATTAGGGGATGGGAAAAGGGAAGGCTTTGGGGAAGGGTTAGGTTTAGGGTTCGGGCTAGGGTTAGGGTTAGGGGACGGGGACAGTTTAGGGTCCAGGTGAGGGTACGACAACGGTTTAGGGGGAGCGTATGTGTGAGGGCACGGGTTAGTGTTAGCGTACGGGTAAGGATTAGGGGACGGGTGAGTGGAAGGCTTCGGGGAAGTGTTAGGGTTAGGGTTCAGGCTAGGGTTAGGTTTAGGGAAAGGGGACGGTTTAGGGTCCAGTTGAGGGTACGAGAACGGTTTAGGGGGAGGGTACGTGTGCGGGCACGGGTTAGTGTTAGCGTATGGGTTAGGATTAGGGGACGGGTGAGGGGAAGGCTTCGGGGAAGGGTTAGGGTTAGGGTTCGGACTAGGGTTAGGGTTAGGGGACGGGGACTGTTTAGGGTCCAGGTGAGGGTACGACAACGGTTCACGGGGAGCGTACGTGTGAGGCCACGGGTTAGTGTTAGCGTATGGGTTAGGATTAGGAAACGGGTGAGGGGAAGGCTTCGGGGAAGGGTTAGGTTTAGGGTTCGGGCTAGGGTTAGGGTTAGGGGACGGGGAAGGTTTAGGGTCCAGGTGATGGTACGACAATGGTTTAGGCGGAGCATACGTGTGAGGGCACGGGTTAGTGTTAGCGTACGGGTTAGGATTAGGGGACGGGTGAGGGGAAGGCTTCGGGGAAGGGTTAGGGTTAGGGTTCGGGCTAGGGTTAGGGTTAGGGGACGTTTTAGGGTCCAGGAGAGGGTACGACAACGGTTTAGGGGGAGCATACATGTGAGGGCACGGGTTAGTTTTAGCGTAGGGGTTAGGATTAGGGGACGGGTCAGGGGAAGGCTTCGGGGAAGGGTTAGGGTTAGGGTTCGGGTTAGGGTAACGGTTAGGGGACGGGGACGGTTTAGGGTCCAGGTGAGGGTACGACATCGGATTAGGAGGAGGGTACGTGAGAGGGCACGCGTTAGTGTTAGCGTACGGGTTAGGATTAGGGGACGGGTGAGTGGAAGGCTTCGGCGAAGGGTTAGGTTTAGGGTTCAGGCTAGGTTTAGGTTTAGGGAATGGGGACGGTTTAGGGTCCAGTAGAGGGTATGACAACGGTTTAGGGGGAGCGTACGTGTGAGGGCATGGGTTAGTGTTAGCGTATGGGTTAGGATTAGGGGACGGCTGAGGGGAAGGCTTCGGGGAAGGGTTAGGGTTAGGGTTTGGGCTAGGGTTAGGTTTAGGGGACGGCATCTGTTTAGGGTCCATGTGAGGGTATGACAATGTTTTACGGGGAGCGTACGTGTGAGGGCACGGGTTAGTGTTAGCGTATGGGTTAGGATTAGGGGACGGGTGAGTTGAAGGCTTCGGGGAAGGGTTAGGGTTAGGGTTAGGGGACGGGGACGGTTTAGGGTCCAGGTGAGGGTACGACAACGGTTCACGGGGAGCGTACGTGTAAGGGCACGGGTTAGTGTTAGCATACTGGTTAGGATTAGGGGACGGGTGAGGGGAAGGCTTCGGGGAAGGGTTAGGGTTAGGGTTCGGGTTAGGGTTAGGGTTAGGGGACGGTTTATGGTCCAGGTGAAGGTACGACAACGTTTTAGGGGGAGCATACATGTGAGGACACGGGTTAGTGTTAGCGTACGGGTTAGTATTAGGGGACTGGTGAGGTGAAGGCTTCGGGGAAGGGTTAGGGTTAGGGTTCGGTCTAGGGTTAGGGTTAGGGGACGGGGACGGTTTAGGGTCCAGGTGAGGGTATGACAAAGGTTTAAGGGCAGCGTACGTGTGAGGGCACGCATTAGTGTTAGCGTACGGGTTAGGATTAGGGGACGGGTGAGGGGAAGGCTTCGGGGAAGGGTTAAGGTTAGGGTTCAGGCTAGGGTTAGGCTTAGGGGACGGACACGGTTTAGGGTCCAGGTGAGGGTACGACAACGGTTTAGGGGGAGCGTACGTGTGAGGGCACGTGTTAGTGTTAGCGTACGGGTTAGGATCAGGGGACGGGTGAGGGGAAGGCTTCGGGGAAGGGTTAGGGTTAGGGTTCGGGCTAGGGTTAGGGTTAGGGGACGGGGACGGTTTACGGTCCAGGTGAGGTTACGACAACGGTTTAGGGGGAGAGTACATGTGAGGGCATGGGTTAGTGTTAGTGTACGCGTTAGGATTAGGGGACGGGTGAGGGGAAGGCTTCAGAGAAGGGTTAAGGTTAGGGTTCGGGCTAGGGTTAGGGTTAGGAGATGGGGACGGTTTAGGGTCCAGGTGAGGGTACGACAACGGTTCACAGGGAGCGTACGTGTGAGGGCACGGGTTTGTGTTAGCATACGGGTTAGGATTAGGGGACGGGTGAGGGGAAGGCTTCGGGGAAGGGTTAACGTTAGGGTTCGGGTTAGGGTTAGGGTTAGGGGATGGGGACGGTTTAGGGTCCAGGTGAGGGTACGACATCGGATTAGGAGGAGGGTACGTGAGAGGGCACGGGTTAGTGTTAGCGTACGGTTTAGGATTAGGGGACGGGAAAAGGGAAGGCTTCGGGGAAGGGTTAGGGTTAGGGTTCGGGCTAGGGTTAGGGTTAAGGGACGGGGACTGTTTAGGGTCCAGGTGAGGGTACGACAACGGTTTACGGGGAGCGTACGTGTGAGGCCACGGGTTAGTGTTAGTGTACGGGTTAGGATTAGGGGACGGTTGAGGGGAAGGCTTCGGGGAAGGGTTAGGGTTAGGGCTCGGGCTAGGTTTAGGCTTAGGGGACGGGGACGGTTTAGGGTCCAGGTGAGGGTACGACAACGGTTTAGGGGGAGCGTACGTGTGAGGGCACGGGTTAGTGTTAGTGTACGGGATTGGATTAGGGGACAGGTGAGGGGAAGGCTTCGGGGAAGGGTTAGGGTTAGGGTTCGGGCTAGGGTAAGGGGACGGGGACGGGGACGGTTTAAGGTCCAGGTGAGGGTATGACAACGGTTTCAGGGAAGCGTACGTGTGAGGGCACGCATTAGTGTTAGCGTACGGGTTAGGATTAGGGAACGGGTGAGGGGAAGGCTTCGGGGTAGGGTTAGGGTTAGGGTTCGGGCTAGGGATAGGATTAGGGGACGGGGACGGTTTAGGGTCCAGGTGAGGGTACGACAACGGTTTAAGGGGAGCGTATGTGTGAGGACACGGGTTAGTGTTAGCGTACGGGTTAGGATTACGGGACGGGTGAGGGGAAGGCTTCGGGGAAGGGTTAGGGTTAGGGTTCGGGTTAGGGTTAGGGTTAGGGGATGGGGACGGTTTTGGGTCCAGGTGAGGGTACAACAACGGTTTAGGGGGAGCGTACGTGTGAGGGCATGGGTTAGTGTTAGTGTACGGGTTAGCATTAGGGGACGGGTGAGGGGAAGGCTTCGGGGAAGGGTTAGGGTTAGGGTTCGGGTTAGGGTTAGGGTTAGGGGACGGGGACGGTTTAGGGTCCAGGTGAGGGTATGACAACGGTTTAAGGGCAGCGTACGTGTGAGGGCACACATTAGTGTTAGCGTACGGGTTAGGATTAGGGGACGGGTGAGGGGAAGGCTTCGGGGAAGTGTTAGGGTTAGGGTTCGGGCTAGGGTTAGGCTTAGGGGACGGGGACGGCTTAGGGTCCAGGTGAGGGTACGACAGCGGTTTAGGGGGAGCGTACGTGTGAGGGCACAGGTTAGTGTTAGCGTACGGGTTAGGATTAGGGGATGGGTGAGGGGAAGGCTTCGGGGAAGGTTTAGGGTTAGGGTTCGGGCTAGGGTTAGGGTTAGGTGACGGGGACGGTTTACTGACCAGGTGAGGTTACGACAACGGTTTATGGGGAACGTACATGTGAGGGCATGGGTTAGTGTTAGTGTACGCGTTAGGATTAGGGGACGGGTGAGGGGAAGGCTTCGGGGAAGGTTTAAGGTTAGGGTTCGGGCTAGGGTTAGGGTTAGGGGACGGGGACGGTTTAGGTTCCAGGTGAGGATACGACAACGGTTTAGGGGGAGCGTATGTGTGAGGGCATGGGTTAGTGTTAGCGTACGGGTTAGGATTAGGGGACGGGTGAGGGGAAGGCTTCGGGGAAGGGTTAGGGTTAGGGTACGGGCTAGAGTTAGGGTTAGGGGCCAGGGACGGTTTAGGGTCCAGGTGAGGGTACGACAATGGTTTAGGGGGAGCATACGTGTGAGGGCATGGGTAGTGTTAGCGTACGGGTTAGGATTAGGGGACGGGTGAGGGGAAGGCTTCGGGGAAAGTTTAGGGTTAGGTTTCGGGCTAGGGTTAGGGTTAGGGGACGGGGACGGTTTAGGGTCCAGGTGAGGGTACGACAACGGTTTAGGGGGAGCGTACGTGTGAGACCGTGGGTTAGTGTTAGCGTACGGTTTAGGATTAGGGGACGGGTGAGGGGAAGGCTTCGGGGAAGTGTTAGGTTTAGGGTACGGGCTAGGGTTAGGGTTAGGGGTCGGGGTCGGTTTAGGGTCCAGGTGAGGGTACGACAACGGTTTAGGGGGAGCATACGTGTGAGGGCATGGGTTAGTGTTAGCGTACAGGTTAGGATTAGGGGACGGGTGAGGGGAAGGCTTCGGGGAAGTGTTAGGTTTAGGGTACGGGCTAGGGTTAGGGTTAGGGGTCGGGGTCGGTTTAGGGTCCAGGTGAGGGTACGACAACGGTTTAGGGGGAGCATACGTGTGAGGGCATGGGTTAGTGTTCGGGCTAGGGTTAGGGTTAGGGGACGGGGACGGTTTAGGGTCCAGGTGAGGGTACGACAACGGTTTAGGGGTAGCGTACGTGTGAGACCATGGGTTAGTGTTAGCGTACGGGTTAGGATTAGGGGACGGGAGAGGGGAAGGCTTCGGGGAAGGGTTAAGGTTAGTGTTCGGGCTAGGGTTAGGGTTAGGGGACGGGGACGGTTTAGGGTCCAGGTGAGGGTATGACAACGGTTTAGAGGGAGCATACGGGTGAGGGCACGGGTTAGTGTTAGTGTACGAGTTAGGATTAGGAGACGGGTGAGGGGAAGGCTTTGGGGAAGGGTTAGGGTTAGGGTTCGGTCTAGGGTTAGGGTTAGAGGACGGGGACAGTTTAGGGTCCAGGTGAGGGTACGACAACAGTTTAGGGGGAGCGTACGTGTGAGGGCACGGGTTAGTGTTAACGTACGGGTTAGGATTAGGGGACGGGTGAGGGGAAGGCTTCGGGGAAGGGTTAGGGTTAGGGTTCGGGCTAGGGTTAGGGTTAGGGGACGGGGACGGTTTAGGGTCCAGGTGAGAGTATGACAACGGTTTAGGGGGAGCGTACGGGTGAGGGCACGGATTAGTGTTAGCGTACGAGTTAGGATTAGGGGACGGGTGAGGGGAAGGCTTCGGGGAAGGGTTAGGGTTAGGGTTCGGGCTAGGGTTAGGGTTAGGGGACGGGGACGGTTTAGGGTCCAGGTGAGGGTACGACAATGGTTTAGAGGGAGCGTACGGGTGAGGGCACGGGTTAGTGTTAGCATACGGGTTAGGATTAGGGGACGGGTGAGGGGAAGGCTTCGGGGAAGGTTTAGGGTTAGGGTTCGGGCTAGGGTTAGGGTGAGGGGACGGGGACGGTTTACGGTCCAGGTGAGGTTACGACAACGGTTTAGGGGGAGCGTACATGTGAGGGCATGGGTTAGTGTTAGTGTATGCATTAGGATTAGGGGACGGGTGAGGGGAAGGCTTCGTGGAAGGGTTAAGGTTAGGGTTCGGGCTAGGGTTAGGGTTAGGGGACGGGGACGGTTTAGGGTCCAGGTGAGGGTATGACATCGGATTAGGAGGAGGGTACGTGAGAGGGCACGGGTTAGTGTTAGCGTACGGTTTAGGATTAGGGGACGGGAAAAGGGAAGGCTTCGGGGAAGGGTTAGGGTTATGGTTCGGGCTAGGGTTAGGGTTAGGGGACGGGGACGGTTTAGGGTCCAGGTGAGGGTACGACAACGGTTTAGGGGGAGCGTATGTGTGAGGGCACGGGTTAGTGTTAGCGTACGGGTTAGGATTAGGGGACGGGTGAGTGGAAGGCTTCGGGGAAAGGTTAGGTTTAGGGTTCAGGCTAGGGTTAGGATTAGGGAATGGGGACGTTTAGGGTCCAGGTGAGGGTACGACAATGGTTTAGGGGGAGCGTACGTGTGAGGGCACGGGTTAGTGTTAGCGTATTGGTTAGGATTATGGGACGGGTGAGGGGAAGGCTTCGGGGAAGTGTTAGGGTTAGGGTTCGGGCTAAGGTTAGGGTTAGGGGACGGGGTCTGTTTAGGGTCCAGGTGAGGGTACGACAACGGTTTACGGGGAGCGTGCGTGTGAGGCCACGGGTTAGTGTTATCGTACGGGTTAGGATTAGGGGACGGGTGAGGGGAAGGCTTCGGGGAAGGGTTAGGGTTAGGGTTCGGGCTAGGGTTAGGGTTAGGGGACGGTTTATGGTCCAGGTGAGGGTACGACAACGGTTTAGGGGGAGCATACATGTGAGGGCACGGGTTAGTGTTAGCGTACGTGTTAGGATTAGGGGACGGGTGAGGTGAAGGCTTCGGGGAAGGGTTAGGGTTAGGGTTTGGTCTAGGGTTAGGGTTAGGGGACGGGGACGGTTTAGGGTCCAGGTGAGGGTATGACAACGGTTTAAGGGCAGCGTACGTGTGAGGGCACGCATTAGTGTTACCGTACGGTTTAGGATTAGGGGACAGGTGAGGGGAAGGCTTCGGGGAAGGGTTAGGGTTAGGGTTCGGGCTAGGGTTAGGCTTAGGGGACGGACACGGTTTAGGGTCCAGGTGAGGGTACGACAACAGTTTAGGGGGAGCGTACGTGTGAGGGCACGTGTTAGTGTTAGCGTACGGTTTAGGATTAGGGGACGGGAAAAGGGAAGGCTTCGGGGAAGGGTTAGGGTTAGGGTTCGGGCTAGGGTTAGGGTTAGGGGACGGGGACGGTTTAGGGTCCAGGTGAGGGTACGACAACGGTTTAGGGGGAGCGTACGTGTGAGGGCACGGGTTAGTGTTAACGTACGGGTTAGGATTAGGGGACGGGTGAGTGGAAGGCTTCGGGGAAGGGTTAGGTTTAGGGTTCAGGCTAGGGTTAGGTTTAGGGAATGGGGACGGTTTAGGGTGCAGTTGAGAGTACGACAACGGTTTAGGGGGAGCGTACGTGTGAGGGCACGGGTTAGTGTTAGCGTATGGGTTAGGATTAGGGGACGGGTGAGGGGAAGGCTTCGGGGAAGGGTTAGGGTTAGGGTTCGGCCTAGGGTTAGGGTTAGGGGACGGGGACGGTTTAGGGTCCAGGTAAGGGTATGACAACGGTTTAAGGGCAGCGTACGTGTGAGGGCACTCATTAGTGTTAGCGTACGGGTTAGGATTAGGGGACGGGTGAGGGGAAGGCTTCGGGGAAGTGTTAGGGTTAGGGTTCGGGCTAGGGTTAGGCTTAGGGGATGGGGACTGTTTAGGGTTCAGGTGAGGGTACAACAACGGTTTAGGGGGAGCGTACGTGTGAGGGCACAGGTTAGTGTTAGCGTACGGGTTAGGATTAGGGGATGGGTGAGGGGAAGGCTTCGGGGAAGGTTTAGGGTTAGGGTTCGGGCTAGGGTTAGGGTTAGGTGACGGGGATGGTTTACGGTCCAGGTGAGGTTACGACAACGGTTTAGGGGGAGCGGACATGTGAGGGCATGGGTTAGTGTTAGTGTACGCGTTAGGATTAGGGGACGGGTGAGGGGAAGGCTTCGGGGAAGGGTTAAGGTTAGGGTTCGGGCTAGGGTTAGGGTTAGGGGATGGGGACGGTTTAGGTTCCAGGTGAGGGTACGACAACGGTTTAGGGGGAGCGTATGTGTGAGGGCACGGGTTAGTGTTAGCGTACGGGTTAGGATTAGGGGACGGGTGAGGGGAAGGCTTCGGGGAAGGGTTAGGGTTAGGGTTCGGGCTAGGGTTAGGGTTAGGGGACGGGGACGGTTTAGGATCCAGGTGGGGGTATGACAACGGTTTAGAGGGAGCGTACGGGTGAGGGCACGGGTTAGTGTTAGCGTACGAGTTAGGATTAGGGGACGGGTGAGGGGAAGGCTTCGGGGAAGTGTTAGGGTTAGGGTACGGGCTAGGGTTAGGGTTAGGGGTCGGTGACGGTTTAGGGTCCAGGTGAGGGTACGACAATGTTTTAGGGGGAGCATACGTGTGAGGGCATGGGTAGTGTTAGCGTACGGGTTAGGATTAGGGGACGGGTGAGGGGAAGGCTTCGGGGAAAGTTTAGGGTTAGGTTTCGGGCTAGGGTTAGGGTTAGGGGATGGGGACGGTTTAGGGTCCAGGTGAGTGTACGACAAAGTTTTAGGGGGAGCGTACGTGTGAGACCATGGGTTAGTGTTAGCGTACGGGTTAGGATTAGGGGACGGGTGAGGGGAAGGCTTCGGGGAAGTGTTAGGGTTAGGGTACGGGCTAGGGTTAGGGTTAGGGGTCGGGGTCGGTTTAGGGTCCAGGTGAGGGTACGACAACGGTTTAGGGGGAGCATACGTGTGAGGGCATGGGTTAGTGTGAGCATACAGGCTAGGATTAGGGGACGGGTGAGGGGAAGGCTTCGGGGAAAGTTTAGGGTTAGGGTTCGGGCTAGGGTTAGGGTTAGGGGACGGGGACGGTTTAGGGTCCAGGTGGGGGAACGACAACGGTTTAGGGGTAGCATACATGTGAGACCATGGGTTAGTGTTAGCCTACGGGTTAGGATTAGGGGACGCATGAGGGGAAGGCTTTGGGGAAGGGTTAGGGTTAGGGTTCGGTCTAGGGTTAGGGTTAGAGGACGGGGACGGTTTAGGGTCCAGGTGAGGGTACGACAACAGTTTAGGGGGAGCGTACGTGTGAGGGCACGGGTTAGTGTTAACGTACGGGTTAGGATTAGGGGACGGGTGAGGGGCAGGCTTCGGGGAAGTGTTAGGGTTAGGGTTCGGGCTAGTGTTAGGGTTAGGGGACGGGGACGGTTTAGGGTCCAGGTGAGGGTGTGACAACGGTTTAGGGGGAGCGTACGGGTGAGGGCACGGATTAGTGTTAGCGTACGAGTTAGGATTAGGGGACGGGTGAGGGGAAGGCTTCGGGGAAGGGTTAGGGTTAGGGTTCGGGCTAGGGTTAGGGTTAGGGGACGGGGAGGGTTTAGGGTCCAGGTGAGGGTACGACAACGGTTTAGGGTGAGCGTACGTGTGAGACCATGGGTTAGTGTTAGCGTACGGGGTAGGATTAGGGGACGGGTGAGGGGAAGGCTTCGGGGAACGGTTAGGGTTAGGGTTCAGGCTAGGGTTAGGGTTAGGGGACGGGGACGGTTTAGGGTCCAGGTGAGGGTACGACAACGGTTTAGAGGGAGCGTACGGGTGAGGGCACGGATTAGTGTTAGCGTACGAGTTAGGATTAGGGAACGGGTGAGGGGAAGGCTTCGGGGAAGGGTTAGGGTTAGGGTTCGGGCTAGGGTTAGGGTTAGGGGACGGGGAGGGTTTAGGGTCCAGGTGAGGGTACGACAACGGTTTAGGGTGAGCGTACCTGTGAGACCATGGGTTAGTGTTAGCGTACGGGGTAGGATTAGGGGACGGGTGAGGGGAAGGCTTCGGGGAAGGGTTAGGGTTAGGGTTCGGGCTAGGGTTAGGGTTAGGGGACGGGGACGGTTTAGGGTCCAGGTGAGGGTACGACAACGGTTTAGAGGGAGCGTACGGGTGAGGGAACGGGTTAGTGTTAGCGTACGGGTTAGGATTAGGGGACGGGTGAGGGGAAGGCTTCGAGGAAGGTTTAGTGTTAGGGTTCGGGCTAGGGTTAGGGTGAGGGGACGGGGACGGTTTACGGTCCAGGTGAGGTTACGACAACGGTTTAGGGGGAGCGTACATGTGAGGGCATGGGTTAGTGTTAGTGTATGCGTTAGGATTAGGGGACGGGTGAGGGGAAGGCTTCGTGGAAGGGTTAAGGTTAGGGTTCGGGCTAGGGTTAGGGTTAGGGGACGGGGACGGTTTAGGGTCCAGGTGAGGGTATGACATCGGATTAGGAGGAGGGTACGTGAGAGGGCACGGGTTAGTGTTAGCGTACGGTTTAGGATTAGGGGACGGGAAAAGGGAAGGCTTCGGGGAAGGGTTAGGGTTAGGGTTCGGGCTAGGGTTAGGGTTAGGGGACGGGGACGGTTTAGGGTCCAGGTGAGGGTACGACAACGGTTTAGGGGGAGCGTATGTGTGAGGGCACGGGTTAGTGTTAGCGTACGGGTTAGGATTAGGGGACGGGTGAGTGGAAGGCTTCGGGGAAGGGTTAGGTTTAGGGTTCAGGCTAGGGTTAGGTTTAGGGAATGGGGACGTTTAGGGTCCAGGTGAGGGTACGACAACAGTTTAGGGGGAGCGTACGTGTGAGGGCACGGGATAGTGTTAGCGTATGGGTTCGGATTATGGGACGGGTGAGGGGAAGGCTTCGGGGAAGTGTTAGGGTTAGGGTTCGGGCTAAGGTTAGGGTTAGGGGACGGGGTCTGTTTAGGGTCCAGGTGAGGGTACGACAACGGTTTACGGGGAGCGTGCGTGTGAGGCCACAGGTTAGTGTTATCGTACGGGTTAGGATTAGGGGACGGGTGAGGGGAAGGCTTCGGGGAAGGGTTAGGGTTAGGGTTCGGGCTAGGGTTAGGGTTAGGGGACGGTTTATGGTCCAGGTGAGGGTACGACAACGGTTTAGGGGGAGCATACATGTGAGGGCACGGGTTAGTGTTAGCGTACGGGTTAGGATTAGGGGACGGGTGAGGTGAAGGCTTCGGGGAAGGGTTAGGGTTAGGGTTTGGTCTAGGGTTAGGGTTAGGGGACGGGGACGGTTTAGGGTCCAGGTGAGGGTATGACAACGGTTTAAGGGCAGCGTACGTGTGAGGGCACGCATTAGTGTTACCGTACGGGTTAGGATTAGGGGACAGGTGAGGGGAAGGCTTCGGGGAAGGGTTAGGGTTAGGGTTCGGGCTAGGGTTAGGCTTAGGGGACGGACACGGTTTAGGGTCCAGGTGAGGGTACGACAACAGTTTAGGGGGAGCGTACGTGTGAGGGCACGTGTTAGTGTTAGCGTACGGGTTAGAATTAAGGGACGGGTGAGGGGAAGGCTTCGGGGAAGGGTTAGGGTTAGGGTTCGGGCTAGGGTTAGGGTTAGGGGACGGGGACGGTTTACGGTCCAGGTGAGGTTACCACAACGGTTTAGGGGGAGCGTACATGTGAGGGCATGGGTTAGTGTTAGTGTACGCGTTAGGATTAGGGGACGGGTGAGGGGAAGGCTTCGGGGAAGGGTTAAGGTTAGGGTTCGGGCTAGGGTTAGGGTTAGGGGATGGGGACGGTTTAGGGTCCAGGTGAGGGTACGACAACGGTTCACGGGGAGCGTACGTGTGAGGGCATGGGTTAGTGTTAGCATACGGGTTAGGATTAGGGGACGGGTGAGGGGAAGGCTTCGGGGAAGGGTTAAGGTTAGGGTTCGGGTTAGGGTTAGGGTTAGGGGACGGGGACGGTTTAGGGTCCAGGTGAGGGTACGACATCGGATTAGGAGGAGGGTACGTGAGAGGGCACGGGTTAGTGTTAGCGTACGGTTTAGGATTAGGGGACGGGAAAAGGGAAGGCTTCGGGGAAGGGTTAGGGTTAGGGTTCGGTCTAGGGTTAGGGTTAGGGGACGGGGACGGTTTAGGGTCCAGGTGAGGGTACGACAACGGTTTAGGGGGAGCGTACGTGTGAGGGCACGGGTTAGTGTTAACGTACGGGTTAGGATTAGGGGACGGGTGAGTGGAAGGCTTCGGGAAAGTGTTAGGTTTAGGGTTCAGGCTAGGTTTAGGTTTAGGGAATGGGGACGGTTTAGGGTGCAGTTGAGGGTACGACAACGGTTTAGGGGGAGCGTACGTGTGAGGGCATGGGTTAGTGTTAGCGTATGGGTTAGGATTAGGGGACGGGTGAGGGGAAGGCTTCGGGGAATGGTTAGGGTTAGGGTTCGGGCTAGGGTTAGGGTTAGTGGACGGGGTCTGTTTAGGGTCCAGATGAGGGTACGAAAACGGTTCACGGGGAGCGTAGGTGTGAGGGCACGGGTTAGTGTTAGCGTATGGGTTAGGATTACGGGACGGGTGAGGGGAAGGCTTCGGGGAAGGGTTAGGGTTAGGGTTCGGGTTAGGGTTAGGGTTAGGGGATGGGGACGGTTTTGGGTCCAGGTGAGGGTACAACAACGGTTTAGGGGGAGCGTACGTGTGAGGGCATGGGTTAGTGTTAGTGTACGGGTTATGATTAAGGGACGGGTGAGGGGAAGGCTTCGGGGAAGGGTTAGGGTTAGGGTTCGGCCTAGGGTTAGGGTTAGGTGACGGGGACGGTTTAGGGTCCAGGTAAGGGTATGACAACGGTTTAAGGGCAGCGTACGTGTGAGGGCACTCATTAGTGTTAGCGTACGGGTTAGGATTAGGGGACGGGTGAGGGGAAGGCTTCGGGGAAGTGTTAGGGTTAGGGTTCGGGCTAGGGTTAGGCTTAGGGGACGGGGACTGTTTAGGGTCCAGGTGAGGGTACAACAACGGTTTAGGGGGAGCGTACGTGTGAGGGCACAGGTTAGTGTTAGCGTACGGGTTAGGATTAGGGGATGGGTGAGGGGAAGGCTTCGGGGAAGGTTTAGGTTTAGGGTTCGGGCTAGGGTTAGGGTTAGGTGACGGGGATGGTTTACGGTCCAGGTGAGGTTACGACAACGGTTTAGGGGGAGCGTACATGTGAGGGCATGGGTTAGTGTTAGTGTACCCGTTAGGATTAGGGGACGGGTGAGGGGAAGGCTTCGGGGAAGGGTTAAGGTTAGGGTTCGGGCTAGGGTTAGGGTTAGGGGACGGGGACGGTTTAGGTTCCAGGTGAGGGTACGACAACGGTTTAGTGGGAGCGTATGTGTGAGGGCATGGGTTAGTGTTAGCGTACGGGTTAGGATTAGGGGACGGGTGAGGGGAAGGCTTCGGGGAAGGGTTAGGGTTAGGGTTCGGGCTAGGGTTAGGGTTAGGGGACGGGGACGGTTTAGGATCCAGGTGGGGGTATGACAACGGTTTAGAGGGAGCGTACGGGTGAGGGCACGGGTTAGTGTTAGCGTACGAGTTAGGATTAGGGGACGGGTGAGGGGAAGGCTTCGGGGAAGTGTTAGGGTTAGGGTACGGGCTAGGGTTAGGGTTAGGGGTCGGGGACGGTTTAGGGTCCAGGTGAGGGTACGACAATGGTTTAGGGGGAGCATACGTGTGAGGGCATGGGTAGTGTTAGCGTACGGGTTAGGATTAGGGGACGGGTGAGGGGAAGGCTTCGGGGAAAGTTTAGGGTTAGGGTTCGGGCTAGGGTTAGGGTTAGGGGACGGGGACGGTTTAGGGTCCAGTTGAGGGTACGACAACGGTTTAGGGGTAGCATACGTGTGAGACCATGGGTTAGTGTTAGCGTACGGGTTAGGATTAGGGGACGGGAGAGGGGAAGGCTTCGGGGAAGGGTTAGGGTTAGTGTTTGGTCTAGGGTTAGGGTTAGGGGACGGGGACGGTTTAGGGTCCAGGTGAGGGTATGACAACGGTTTAGAGGGAGGATACGGGTGAGGGCACGGGTTAGTGTTGGTGTACAAGTTAGGATTAGGGGACGGGTGAGGGGAAGGCTTTGGGGAAGGGTTAGGGTTAGGGTTTGGTCTAGGGTTAGGGTTAGAGGACGGGGACGGTTTAGGGTCCAGGTGAGGGTACGACAACAGTTTAGGGGGAGCGTACGTGTGAGGGCACGGGTTAGTGTTAACGTACGGGTTAGGATTAGGGGACGGGTGAGGGGCAGGCTTCGGGGAAGTGTTAGGGTTAGGGTTCGGGCTAGGGTTAGGGTTAGGGGACGGGGACGGTTTAGGGTCCAGGTGAGGGTGTGACAACGGTTTAGGGGGAGCGTACGGGTGAGGGCACGGATTAGTGTTGGCGTACGAGTTAGGATTAGGGGACGGGTGAGGGGAAGGCTTCGGGGAAGTGTTAGGGTTAGGGTTCGGGCTAGGGTTAGGGTTAGGGGACGGGGAGGGTTTAGGGTCCAGGTGAGGGTACGACAACGGTTTAGGGTGAGCGTACGTGTGAGACCATGGGTTAGTGTTAGCGTACGGGGTAGGATTAGGGGACGGGTGAGGGGAAGGCTTCGGGGAAGGGTTAGGGTTAGGGTTCAGGCTAGGGTTAGGGTTAGGGGACGGGGACGGTTTAGGGTCCAGGTGAGGGTACGACAACGGTTTAGAGGGAGCGTACGGGTGAGGGCACGGATTAGTGTTAGCGTACGAGTTAGGATTAGGGGACGGGTGAGGGGAAGGCTTCGGGGAAGGGTTAGGGTTAGGGTTCGGGCTAGGGTTAGGGTTAGGGGACGGGGAGGGTTCAGGGTCCAGGTGAGGGTACGACAACGGTTTAGGGTGAGCGTACCTGTGAGACCATGGGTTAGTGTTAGCGTACGGGGTAGGATTAGGGGACGGGTGAGGGGAAGGCTTCAGGGAAGGGTTAGGGTTAGGGTTCGGGCTAGGGTTAGGGTTAGGGGACGGGGACGGTTTAGGGTCCAGGTGAGGGTACGACAACGGTTTAGAGGGAGCGTACGGGTGAGGGAACGGGTTAGTGTTAGCGTACGGGTTAGGATTAGGGGACGCGTGAGGGGAACGCTTCGAGGAAGGTTTAGGGTTAGGGTTCGGGCTAGGGTTAGGGTGAGGGGACGGGGACGGTTTACGGTCCAGGTGAGGTTACGACAACGGTTTAGGGGGAGCGTACATGTGAGGGCATGGGTTAGTGTTAGTGTATGCGTTAGGATTAGGGGACGGGTGAGGGGAAGGCTTCGTGGAAGGGTTAAGTTTAGGGTTCGGGCTAGGGTTAGGGTTAGGGGACGGGGACGGTTTAGGGTCCAGGTGAGGGTACGACAACGGTTTAGGGGGAGCGTATGTGTGAGGGCACGGGTTAGTGTTAGCGTACGGGTTAGGATTAGGGGACGGGTGAGTGGAAGGCTTCGGGGAAGGGTTAGGTTTAGGGTTCAGGCTAGGGTTAGGTTTAGGGAATGGGGACGTTTAGGGTCCAGGTGAGGGTACGACAACGGTTTAGGGGGAGCGTACGTGTGAGGGCACGGGTTAGTGTTAGCGTATGGGTTAGGATTATGGGACGGGTGAGGGGAAGGCTTCGGGGAAGTGTTAGGGTTAGGGTTCGGGCTAAGGTTAGGGTTAGGGGACGGGGTCTGTTTAGGGTCCAGGTGAGGGTACGACAACGGTTTACGGGGAGCGTGCGTGTGAGGCCACGGGTTAGTGTTATCGTACGGGTTAGGATTAGGGGACGGGTGAGGGGAAGGCTTCGGGGAAGGGTTAGGGTTAGGGTTCGGGCTAGGGTTAGGGTTAGGGGACGGTTTATGGTCCAGGTGAGGGTACGACAACGGTTTAGGGGGAGCATACATGTGAGGGCACGGGTTAGTGTTAGCGTACGGGTTAGGATTAGGGGACAGGTGAGGTGAAGGCTTCGGGGAAGGGTTAGGGTTAGGGTTTGGTCTAGGGTTAGGGTTAGGGGACGGGGACGGTTTAGGGTCCAGGTGAGGGTATGACAACGGTTTAAGGGCAGCGTACGTGTGAGGGCACGCATTAGTGTTACCGTACGGGTTAGGATTAGGGGACAGGTGAGGGGAAGGCTTCGGGGAAGGGTTAGGGTTAGGGTTCGGGCTAGGGTTAGGCTTAGGGTACGGACACGGTTTAGGGTCCAGGTGAGTGTACGACAACGGTTCACGGGGAGCGTACGTGTGAGGGCACGGGTTAGTGTTAGCATACGGGTTAGGATTAGGGGACGGGTGAGTGGAAGGCTTCGGGGAAGGGTTAAGTTTAGTGTTCGGGTTAGGGTTAGGGTTAGGGGACGGGGACGGTTTAGGGTCCAGGTGAGGGTACGACATCGGATTAGGAGGAGGGTACGTGAGAGGGCACGGGTTAGTGTTAGCGTACGGTTTGGGATTAGGGAACGGGAAAAGGGAAGGCTTCGGGGAAGGGTTAGGGTTAGGGTACGGGCTAGGGTTAGGGTTAGGGGACGGGGACGGTTTAGGGTCCAGGTGAGGGTACGACAACGGTTTAGGGGGAGCGTACGTGTGAGGGCACGGGTTAGTGTTAACGTACGGGTTAGGATTAGGGGACGGGTGAGTGGAAGGCTTCGGGGAAGGGTTAGGTTTAGGGTTCAGGCTAGGGTTATGTTTAGGGAATGGGGACGGTTTAGGGTGCAGTTGAGGGTACGACAACGGTTTAGGGGGAGCGTACGTGTGAGGGCACGGGTTAGTGTTAGCGTATGGGTTAGGATTAGGGGACGGGTGAGGGGAAGGCTTCGGGGAAGGGTTAGGGTTAGGGTTCGGGCTAGGGTTAGGGTTAGTGGACGGGGTCTGTTTAGGGTCCAGATGAGGGTACGAAAACGGTTCACGGGGAGCGTAGGTGTGAGGGCACGGGTTAGTGTTAGCGTATGGGTTAGGATTAGGGGACGGGTGAGGGGAAGACTTCGGGGAAGGGTTAGGGTTAGGGTTCGGGCTAGGGTTAGGGTTAGGGGATGGGGACGGTTTTGGGTCCAGGTGAGGGTGTGACAACGGTTTAGGGGGAGCGTACGTGGGAGGGCATGGGTTAGTGTTAGTGTACGGGTTATGATTAAGGGACGGGTGAGGGGAAGGCTTCGGGGAAGGGTTAGGGTTAGGGTTCGGACTAGGGTTAGGGTTAGGGGACGGGGACGGTTTAGGGTCCAGGTGAGGGTACAACAACGGTTTAGGGGGAGCGTACGTGTGAGGGCACAGGTTAGTGTTAGCGTACGGGTTAGGATTAGGGGATGGGTGAGGGGAAGGCTTCGGGGAAGGTTTAGGGTTAGGGTTCGGGCTAGGGTTAGGGTTAGGTGACGGGGATGGTTTACGGTCCAGGTGAGGTTACGACAACGGTTTAGGGGGAGCGTACATGTGAGGGCATGGGTTAGTGTTAGTGTACGCGTTAGGATTAGGGGACGGGTGAGGGGAAGGCTTCGGGGAAGGGTTAAGGTTAGGGTTCGGGCTAGGGTTAGGGTTAGGGGACAGGGACGGTTTAGGTTCCAGGTGAGGGTACGACAACGGTTTAGGGGGAGCGTATGTGTGAGGGCACGGGTTAGTGTTAGCGTACGGGTTAGGATTAGGGGACGGGTGAGGGGAAGACTTCGGGGAAGGGTTAGGGTTAGGGTTCGGGCTAGGGTTAGGGTTAGGGGACGGGGACGGTTTAGGATCCAGGTGGGGGTATGACAACGGTTTAGAGGGAGCGTACGGGTGAGGGCACGGGTTAGTGTTAGCGTACGAGTTAGGATTAGGGGACGGGTGAGGGGAAGGCTTCGGGGAAGTGTTAGGGTTAGGGTACAGGCTAGGGTTAGGGTTAGGGGTCGTGGACGGTTTAGGGTCCAGGTGAGGGTACGACAATGGTTTAGGGGGAGCATACGTGTGAGGGCATGGGTAGTGTTAGCGTACGGGTTAGGATTAGGGGACGGGTGAGGGGAAGGCTTCGGGGAAAGTTTACGGTTAGGTTTCGGGCTAGGGTTAGGGTTAGGGGACGGGGACGGTTTAGGGTCCAGGTGAGTGTACGACAAAGATTTAGGGGGAGCGTACGTGTGAGACCATGGGTTAGTGTTAGCGTACGGGTTAGGATTAGGGGACGGGAGAGGGGAAGGCTTCGGGGAAGGGTTAGGGTTAGTGTTCGGGCTAGGGTTAGGGTTAGGGGACGGGGACGGTTTAGGGTCAAGGTGAGGGTATGACAACGGTTTAGAGGGAGCATACGGGTGAGGGCACGGGTTAGTGTTAGTGTACAAGATAGGATTAGGGGACGGGTGAGGGGAAGGCTTTGGGGAAGGGTTAGGGTTAGGGTTCGGTGTAGGTTTAGGGATAGAGGACGGGGACGGTTTAGGGTCCAGGTGAGGGTACGACAACAGTTTAGGGGGAGCGTACGTGTGAGGGCACGGGTTAGTGTTAACGTACGGGTTAGGATTAGGGGACGGGTGAGGGGCAGGCTTCGGGGAAGTGTTAGGGTTAGGGTTCGGGCTAGGGTTAGGGTTAGGGGACGGGGACGGTTTAGGGTCCAGGTGAGGGTATGACAACGGTTTAGGGGGAGCGTACGGGTGAGGGCACGGATTAGTGTTAGCGTACGAGTTAGGATTAGGGGACGGGTGAGGAGAAGGCTTCGGGGAAGGGTTAGGGTTAGGGTTCGGGCTAGGGTTAGGGTTAGGGGACGGGGAGGGTTTAGGGTCCAGGTGAGGGTACGACAACGGTTTAGGGTGAGCGTACGTGTGAGACCATGGGTTAGTGTTAGCGTACGGGGTAGGATTAGGGGACGGGTGAGGGGAAGGCTTCGGGGAAGGGTTAGGGTTAGGGTTCAGGCTAGGGTTAGGGTTAGGGGACGGGGACGGTTTAGGGTCCAGGTGAGGGTACGACAACGGTTTAGAGGGAGCGTACGGGTGAGGGCACGGGTTAGTGTTAGCGTACGAGTTAGGATTAGGGGACGGGTGAGGGGAAGGCTTCGGGGAAGGGTTAGGGTTAGGGTACGGGCTATGGTTAGGGTTAGGGGTCGGGGACGGTTTAGGGTCCAGGTGAGGGTACGACAACGGTTTAGGGGGAGCATATGTGTGAGGGCACGGGTTAGTGTTAGCGTACGGGTTAGGATTAGGCGACGGTTGAGGGGAAGGCTTTGGGGAAGTTTTAGGGTTAGGGTTCGGTCTAGGGTTAGGGTTAGGGGACGGGGACGGTTTAGGGTCCAGGTGAGGGTACGACAACGTTTTAGGAAGAGCGTACGTGTGAGGGCACGGGTTAGTGTTAGCGTACGTGTTAGGATTAGGGGACGGGTGAGGGGAAGGCTTCGGGGAAGTGTTAGGGTTAGGGTTCGGGCTAGGGTTAGGTTTAGGGGACGGGGCGGTTTAGGGTCCAGGTGAGAGTACGATAACGGTTTACGGGGAGCATACTTGTGAGGGCACGGGTTAGTGTTAGCGTACGGGTTAGGATTAGGGGAATGGTGAGGGGAAGGCTTCGAGGAAGGGTTAGGGTTAGGGTTCGGGCTAGGGTTAGTGTTAGGGGACGGGGACGGTTTAGGGTCCAGGTGAGTGAATGACAACGTTTTAGGGGGAGCGTACGTGTGAGGGCACAGTTTAGTGTTAGCGTACGGGTTAGGATTAGGGGACGGGTGAGGGGAAGGCTTCGGGGAAGGTTTAGGGTTAGGGTTCGGGGTAGCGTTAGGGTTTGGGGAAGGGGACGGTTTAGGGTCCAGGTGAGGGTACGACAACGGTTTAGGGGGAGCGTACGTGTGAGGGCACGGGTTAGTGTTAGCGTATGGGTTAGGATTAGGGGACGGGTGAGGGGAAGGCTTCGGGGAAGGGTTAGGGTTAGGGTTCAGTCTAGGGTTAGGGATAGGGGACGGGGACGGTTTAGGGTCCAGGTGAGGGTACGACAACAGTTTAGGGGGAGCGTATGTGTGAGGGCACGGGTTAGTGTTAGCGTACGGTTTAGAATTAGGGGACGGGTGAGGGGAAAGCTTCCGAGAAGGGTTAGGGTTAGGGTTCGGGCTAGGGTTAGGATTAGGGGACGGGGACGGTTTAGGGTCCAGGTGAGGATACGACAACGGTTTAGGGTGAGCGTACGTGTGAGACCATGGGTTAGTGTTTGCGTACGGGTTAAGATTAGGGGACGGGTGAGGGGAAGGCTTCGGGGAAGGGTTAGTGCTAGGGTTCGGGCTACAGTTAGGGTTAGGGGACGGGGACGGTTTAGGGTCCAGGTGAGGGTACGACAACGGTTTAGAGGGAGCGTACATGTGAGGGCATGGGTTAGTGTTAGCGTACAGGTTAGCATTAGGGGACGGGTGAGGGGAAGGCTTCAGGGAAGGGTTAGGGTTAGTGTTCGGGCTAAGGTTAAGGTTAGGCGACGGGGACGGTTTAGGGTCCAGGTGAGTGTAGGGTTAGGGTTAGTGGGAGCGTAAGTGTGAGGGCACGGGTTAGTGTTAGCGTACGGGTTAGGATTAGGGGACGGGTGAGGGGAAGGCTTCGGGGAAGGGTTAGGGTTAGGGTTCGGGCTAGGGTTTCGTTTAGGGAACGGGGACAGTTTAGGGTCCAGGTGAGGGTACGACAACGGTTTAGGGGGAGCGTACGTGTGAGGGCACGGGTTAGTGTTAGCGTATGGGTTAGTATTAGGGGACGGGTGAGGGGAAGTCTTTGAGGAAGGGTTAGGGTTAGGGTTCGGGCTAGGTTTAGGGTTAGGGGATGGGGACAGTTTAGGGTCCAGGTGAGGGTAAGACAACGCTTTAAGGGGAGCGTACGTGTGAGGGCAAGGGTTAGTGTTAGCGTACGGGTTAGGATTAGGGGACGGGTGAGGGGAAGGCTTCGGGTAAGTGTTAGGGTTAGGGCTCGGGCTAGGGTTAGGCTTAGGGGACGGGGACGGTTTAGGGTCCAGGTGAGGGTACGACAACTGTTTAGGGGCCGCATACGTGTGAGGGCAAGGGTTAGTGTTAGCATACGGGTTAGAAATAGGGAACGGGTGAGGGGAAGGCTTCGGGGAAAGGTTAGGGTTAGTGTTCGGGCTAGGGTTAGGGTTAGGGGACGGGGACGGTTTAGGGTCCAGGTGAGGGTATGACAACGGTTTAGGGGGAGCGTACGTGTGAGGGCACGGGTTAGTGTTAGCGTACGGGTTAGGATTATGGGACGGGTGAGGGTAAGGCTTCGAGGAAGGGTTAGGGTTAGGGTTCGGGCTAGTGTTAGGGTTAGGGTACGGGGACGGTTTAGGGTCCAGGTGAGGGTACGACAACGGTTTAAGGGGACCATACGTGTGAGGGCATGGTTTAGTGTTAGCGTACAGGTTAGGATTAGGGGACGGTTGAGGGGAAGGCTTTGGGGAAGGGTTAGGGTTAGGGTTCGGTCTAGGGTTAGGGTTAGGGGACGGGGACGGTTTAGGGTCCAGGTGAGGGTATGACAACAGTTTAGGGGGAGCGTACGTGTGAGGGCACGAGTTAGTGTTAACGTACGTGTTAGGATTAGGGGACGGGTGAGGGGAAGGCTTCGGGGAAGGGTTAGGTTTAGGGTTCGGGCTAGGGTTAGGGTTAGGGGACGGGGACGGTTTAGGGTCCAGGTGAGGGTACGACAACGGTTTAGGGGGAGCGTACGGGTGAGTGCACGGGTTAGTGTTAGCGTACGAGTTAGGAATAGGGGACGGGTGAGGGGAAGGCTTCGGGGAAGTGTCAGGGTTAGGGTACGGGCTAGGGTTAGGGTTAGGGGTCGGGGACGTTTTAGGGTCCAGGGGAGTGTACGACAACGGTTTAGGGGGAGCTTACGTGTGAGGGCACAGGTTAGTGTTAGCGTACGGGTTAGGATTAGGGGACGGGTGAGGGGAAGGCTTCGGGGAAGTATTAGGTTTAGGGTTCGGGCTAGGGTTAGGGTTAGGGGACGGGGACGGTTTAGGGTCCAGGTGAGTGTACGACAACGGTTTAGGTGGAGCGTACGTGTGAGGGCATGGGTTAGTGTTAGCGTACGGATTAGGATTAGGGGACGGGTGGGGGAGGGCTTCGGGGAAAAGTTACGGTTAGGGTTAGGGTTAGGGGACGGGGACGGTTTAGGGTCCAGGTGAGGGTATGACAACGGTTTAGGTGGAGCGTACGTGTGAGGGCACGGGTTAGTGTTATCGTAAGGGTTAGGATTATGGGACGGGTGAGGGGAAGGCTTCGGGGAAGGGTTAGTGTTAGGGTTCGGGCTAGGGTTAGTGTTAGGGGACGGGGACGGTTTAGGGTCCAGGTGAGGGTATGACAACGGTTTAGGGGGAAGGTACGTGTGAGGGCACGGGTTAGTGTTAGCGTACGGGTTAGGATTAGGGGACGGGTGAGGGGAAGGCTTTGGTGAAGGGTTAGGGTTAGTGTTCGGGCTAGGGTTAGGGTTAGGGGACAGGGACGGTTTAGTGTCCAGGTGAGGGTACGACAACGCTTTAGGGGGAGCGTACGTGTGAGGGCACGGGTTAGTGTTATCGTAAGGGTTAGGATTAGGGGACGGGTGAGGGGAAGGCTTCGGGGAAGGGTTAGGGTTAGGGTTCGGGCTAGGGTTAGTGTTAGGGGACGGGGACGGTTTAGGGTCCAGGTGAGGGTACGACAACGGTTTAGGAGGAGCGTACGTGTGATGGCACGGGTTAGTGTTAGCGTACGGGTTAGGATTAAGGTACGGGTGAGGGGAAGGCTTCGGGGAAGGGTTAGGGTTAGGGTTTGGTCTAGGGTTAGGGTTAGGGCACTGGGACGGTTTACGGTCCAGGTGAGGTTCGACAACGGTTTAGGGGGACCGTACATGTGAGGGTACGGGTTAGTGTTAGTGTATGGGTTAGGATTAGGGGACGGGTAAGGGGAAGGCTTCGGGGAAGTGTTAAGGTTAGGGTTCGGGCTAGGGTTAGGGTTAGGGAACGGGGACGGTGTAGGGTCCAGGTGACGGTACGACAACCTTTCACGGGGAGCGTACGTGTGAGGGCATGTGTTAGTTTTACCATACGGGTTAGGATTAGGGGACAGGTGAGGGGAAGGTTTCAGGGAAGGTTTTGGGTTTGTGTAAGGGGTAGGGTTAGGTTTAGGGGACGGGGACGATTTAGGGTCCAGGTGAGGGTACGACAACGGTTTAGGGGGAGCGTACGTGTGAGGGCACGGGTTAGTTTTAGCGTACGGGTTAGGATTAGGGGACGGGTGAGGGTAAGGCTTCGGGGAAGTGTTAGGGTTAGGGTTCGGGCTAGGGTTAGTGTTAGGGGACGGGGACGGTTTAGGGTCCAGGTGAGGGTACGACAACGGTTTAGGGGGAGCGTACGTGTGATGGCACGGGTTAGTGTTAGCGTACGGGATAGGATTAGGGGAAGGGTGAGGGGAAGGCTTCGGGGAAGTGTTAGGGTTAGGGTTACGGCTAGGGTTAGGGTTAGGGGACGGTGACGGTTTAGGTTCCAGGTGAGGGTACGACATCGGTTTAGGAGGTGGGTACGTGTGAGGGCACAGGTTAGTGTTAGCGTATGGGTTAGGATTAGGGGACGGGTGAGGGGAAGGTTTGGGGAAGGGTTAAGTTTAGGGTTAGGGCTCGGGATAGGTTTAGGTGACGGGGACGGTTTAGGTTCCAGGTGAGAGTACGACAACGGTTTAGGGGGAGCGTACTTGTGAGGGCACGGGTTAGTGTTAGCATACGGGTTAGGATTAGGGGACGGGTGAGGGGAAGGCTTCGAGGAAGGGTTAGGGTTAGGGTTCGGGCTAGGGTTAGGGTTAGGGGACAGGGACAGTTTAGGGTCCAGGTGAGGGTATGACAACGGTTTAGGGGGAGTGTACGTGTGAGGGCACGTGTTAGTGTTAGCGTACGGGTTAGGATTAGGGGACGGGTGAGGGGAAGGCTTCGGGGAAGGGTTAGTGTTAGGGTTCGGGCTAGGGTTAGTGTTAGGGGACGGGGACGGTTTAGGGTCCAGGTGAGGGTACGATAACGGTTTAGGGGGAGCGTACGTGTGAGTGCACGGGTTAGTGTTAGCGTACGGGTTAGGATTATGGGACGGGTGAGGGGAAGGCTTCGGGGAAGGGATAGGGTTAGTGTTCGAGCTAGGGTTAGGTTTAGGGGACGGGGACGGTTTAGGGTCCAGGTGAGGGTACAACAACGGTTTAGGGGGAGCGTACATGTGAGGGCACAGGTTAGTGTTAGCGTACGGGTTAGGATTAGGGGACGGGTGAGGGGAAGGCTTCGGGGAAGGGTTAGGGTTAGGCTTCGGGCTAGGGTTAGGGTTAGGGGACGGGGACGATTTAGGGTCCAGGTGAGGGTACGACAACGGTTTAGGGGGAGCGTACGTGTGAGGGCATGGGTTATTGTTACCGTACGGGTTAGGATTAGGGGATGTGTGAGAAGAAGGCTTCGGGGAAATGTTAGGGTTAGGGTTCGGGCTAGGGTTAGGGTTAGGTTGCGGGGACAGTTTACGGTCCAGGTGAGGTTACGACAACGGTTTAGGGGGAGCGTACATGTGAGGGCATGGGTTAGTGTTAGTGTACGCGTTAGGATTAGGGGACGGGTGAGGGGAAGGCTTCGGGGAAGGGTTAAGGTTAGGGTTCGGGTTAGGGTTAGGGTTAGGGGACGGGGACAGTTTAGGGTCCAGGTGAGGGTACGACAACGGTTTAAGGGGAGCGTACGTGTGAGGGCACGGGTTAGTGTTAGCATACTGGTTAGGATTAGGGGACGGGTGAGGGGAAGGCTTCGGGAAAGGGTTAAGGTTACGGTTCGTGTTAGGGTTAGGGTTAGGGGACGGGGACGGTTTAGGGTCCAGGTGAGGGTACGACATCGGATTAGGAGGAGGGTACGTGAGAGGGCACGGGTTAGTGTTAGCGTACGGTTTAGGATTAAGGGACGGGAAAAGGGAAGGCTTCGGGGAAGTGTTAGGTTTAGGGTTCGGGCTAGGGTTAGGGTTAGGGGACGGGGACGGTTTAGGGTCCAGGTGAGGGTACGACAACGGTTTAGGGGGAGCGTACGTGTGAGGGCACGGGTTAGTGTTAACGTACGGGTTAGGATTAGGGGACGGGTGAGTGGAAGGCTTCGGGGAAGGGTTAGGTTTAGGGTTCAGGCTAGGGTTAGGTTTAGGGAATGGGGACGGTTTAGGGTGCAGTTGAGGGTATGAGAACGGTTTAGGGGGAGCGTACGTGTGAGGGCATGGGTTAGTGTTAGTGTATGGGTTAGGATTAGGGGACGGGTGAGGGGAAGGCTTCGGGGAAGGGTTAGGGTTAGGGTTCGGGCTAGGGTTAGGGTTAGTGGACGGGGTCTGTTTAGGGTCCAGATGAGGGTACGAAAACGGTTCACGGGGAGCGTAGGTGTGAGGGCACGGGTTAGTGTTAGCGTATGGGTTAGGATTACGGGACGGGTGAGGGGAAGGCTTCGGGGAAGGGTTAGTGTTAGGGTTCGGGTTAGGGTTAGGGTTAGGGGATGGGGACGGTTTTGGGTCCAGGTGAGGGTACAACAACGGTTTAGGGGGACCGTACATGTGAGGGCATGGGTTAGTGTTAGTGTACGGGTTATGATCAGGGGACGGGTGAGGGGAAGGCTTCGGGGAAGGGTTAGGGTTAGGGTTCGGGCTAGGGTTAGGATTAGGGGACGGGGACGGTTTAGGGTCCAGGTGAGGGTATGACAACGGTTTAAGGGAAGCGTACGTGTGAGGGCACTCATTAGTGTTAGCGTACGGGTTAGGATTAGGGGACGGGTGAGGGGAAGGCTTCGGGGAAGTGTTAGGGTTAGGGTTCGGGCTAGGGTTAGGCTTAGGGGACGGGGATGGTTTAGGGTCCAGGTGAGAGTACAACAACGGTTTAGGGGGAGCGTACGTGTGAGGGCACAGGTTAGTGTTATCGTACGGGTTAGGATTAGGGGATGGGTGAGGGGAAGGCTTCGGGGAAGGTTTAGGGTTAGGGTTCGGGCTAGGGTTAGGCTTAGGTGACGGGGACGGTTTACGGTCCAGGTGAGGTTATGACAACGGTTTAGGGGGAGCGTACATGTGAGGGCACGGGTTAGTGTTAGTGTACGGGTTAGGATTAGGGGACGGGTGAGGGGAAGGCTTCGGGGAAGGGTTAAGGTTATGGTTCGGGCTAGGGTTAGGGTTAGGGAACGGGGACGGTATAGGGTCCAGGTGAGGGTACGACAACCTTTCACGGGGAGCGTACGTGTGAGGGCATGGATTAGTGTTAGCGTACGGGTTAGGATTAGGGGACGGGTGAGGGGAAGGCTTCGGGGAAGTGTTAGGGTTAGGGTTCGGGCTAGGGTTAGGTTTAGGGGACGGGGCGGTTTAGGGTCCAGGTGAGAGTACGACAACGGTTTAGGGGGAGCATACTTGTGAGGGCACGGGTTAGTGTTAGCGTACGGGTTAGGATTAGGGGAATGGTGAGGGGAAGGCTTCGAGGAAGGGTTAGGGTTAGGGTTCGGGCTAGGGTTAGGGTTAGGGGACGGGGACGGTTTAGGGTCCAGGTGAGTGAATGACAACGTTTTAGGGGGAGCGTACGTGTGAGGGCACAGTTTAGTGTTAGCGTATGGGTTAGGATTAGGGGACGGGTGAGAGGAAGGCTTCGGGGAAGGTTTAGGGTTAGGGTTCGGGGTAGGGTTAGGGTTAGGGGACGGGGACGGTTTAGGGTCCAGGTGAGGGTACGACAACGGTTTAGGGGGAGCGTACGTGTGAGGGCACGTGTTAGTGTTAGCGTACGGGTTAGGATTAGGGGACGGGTGAGGGGAAGGCTTCGGGGAAGGGTTAGGGTTAGGGTTCGGTCTAGGGTTAGGGTTAGGGGACGGGGACGGTTTAGGGTCCAGGTGAGGGTACGACAACAGTTTAGGGGGAGTGTATGTGTGAGGGCACGGGTTACTGTTAGCGTACGGTTTAGAATTAGGGGACGGGTGAGGGGAAAGCTTCGGAGAAGGGTTAGGGCTAGGGTTCGGGCTAGGGTTAGGATTAGGGGACGGGGACGGTTTAGGGTCCAGGTGAGGGTACGACAACGGTTTAGGGTGAGCGTACGTGTGAGACCATGGGTTAGTGTTTGCGTACGGGTTAAGATTAGGGGACGGGTGAGGGGAAGGCTTCGAGGAAGGGTTAGGGTTAGGGTTCGGGCTAGGGTTAGGGTTAGGGGACGGGGACGGTTTAGGGTTCAGGTGAGCATACGACAACGGTTTAGGGGGAGCGTACGTGTGAGGGCACGGGTTAGTGTTAGCGTACGGGTTAGGATTAGGGGACGGGTGAGGGGAAGGCTTCGAGGAAGGGTTAGGGTTAGGGTTCGGGCTAAGGTTAAGGTTAGGGGACGGGGACGGTTTAGGGTCCAGGTGAGTGTAGGGTTAGGGTTAATGGGAGCGTACGTGTGAGGGCACGGGTTAGTGTTAGCGTACGGGTTAGGATTAGGGGACGGGTGAGGGGAAGGCTTCGGGGAAGGGTTAGGGTTAGGGTTCGGGCTAGGGTTTCGTTTAGGGAACGGGGACAGTTTAGGGTCCAGGTGAGGGTACGACAATGGTTTAGGGGGAGCATACGTGTGAGGGCACGGGTTAGTGTTAGCGTATGGATTAGGATTAGGGGACGGGTGAGGGGAAGTCTTCGAGGAAGGGTTAGGGTTAGGGTTCGGGCTAGGTTTAGCGTTAGGGGATGGGGACGGTTTAGGGTCCAGGTGAGGGTAAGACAACGGTTTAAGGGGAGCGTACGTGTGAGGGAAAGGGTTAGTGTTAGCGTACGGGTTAGGATTAGGGGACGGGTGAGGGGAAGGCTTCGGGTAAGGGTTAGGGTTAGGGCTCGGGCTAGGGTTAGGCTTAGGGGACGGGGACGGTTTAGGGTCCAAGTGAGGGTACGACAACTGTTTAGGGGCCGCGTACGTGTGAGGGCAAGGGTTAGTGTTAGCATACGGGTTAGAAATAGGGGACGGGTGAGGGGAAGGCTTCGGGGAAAGGTTAGGGTTAGTGTTCGGGCTAGGGTTAGGGTTAGGGGACGGGGACGGTTTAGGGTCCAGGTGAGGGTACGACAACGGTTTAGGGGGAGCGTACGTGTGAGGGCACGGGTTAGTGTTAGCGTACGGGTTAGGATTATGGGACGGGTGAGGGGAAGGCTTCGAGGAAGGGTTAGGGTTAGGGTTCGGGCTAGTGTTAGGGTTAGGGTACGGGGACGGTTTAGGGTCCAGGTGAGGGTACGACAACGGTTTAGGGGGAGCATACGTGTGAGGGCATGGTTTAGTGTTAGCGTACAGGTTAGGATTAGGTGACGGGTGAGGGGAAGGCTTCGGGGAAGGGTTAGGTTTAGGGTTCGGGCTAGGGTTAGGGTTAGGGGACGGGGACGGTTTAGGGTCCAGGTGAGGGTACGACAACGGTTTAGGGGGAGCATACGGGTGAGTGCACGGGTTAGTGTTAGCGTACGAGTTAGGATTAGGGGACGGGTGAGGGGAAGGCTTCGGGGAAGTGTCAGGGTTAGGGTACGGGCTAGGGTTAGGGTTAGGGGTCGGGGACGTTTTAGGGTCCAGGTGAGGGTACGACAACGGTTTAGGGGGAGCGTACGTGTGAGGGCACAGGTTAGTGTTAGCGTACGGGTTAGGATTAGGGGACGGATGGGTGAGCGCTTCGGGGAAAAGTTACGGTTAGGGTTAGGGTTAGGGGACGGGGACGGTTTAGGGTCCAGGTGAGGGTACGACAACGGTTTAGGGGGAGCGTACGTGTGATGGCACGGGTTAGTGTTAGCGTACGGGATAGGATTAGGGGAAGGGTGAGGGGAAGGCTTCAGGGAAGTGTTAGGGTTAGGGTTCCGGCTAGGGTTAGGGTTAGGGGACGGTGACGGTTTAGGTTCCAGGTGAGGGTACGACATCGGTTTAGGAGGTGGGTACGTGTGAGGGCACAGGTTAGTGTTAGCGTATGGGTTAGGATTAGGGGACGGGTGAGGGGAAGGCTTGGGGAGGGGTTAAGTTTAGGGTTAGGGCTCGGGATAGGTTTAGGTGACGGGGACAGTTTAGGTTCCAGGTGAGAGTACGACAACGGTTTAGGGGGAGCGTACTTGTGAGGGCACGGGTTAGTGTTAGCATACGGGTTAGGATTAGGGGACGGGTGAGGGGAAGGCTTCGAGGAAGGGTTAGGGTTAGGGTTCGGGCTAGGGTTAGGGTTAGGGGACAGGGACAGTTTAGGGTCCAGGTGAGGGTATGACAACGGTTTAGGGGGAGTGTACGTGTGAGGGCACGTGTTAGTGTTAGCGTACGGGTTAGGATTAGGGGACGGGTGAGGGGAAGGCTTCGGGGAAGGGTTAGTGTTAGGGTTCGGGCTAGGGTTAGTGTTAGGGGACGGGGACGGTTTAGGGTCCAGGTGAGGGTACGATAACGGTTTAGGGGGAGCGTACGGGTGAGTGCACGGGTTAGTGTTAGCGTACGGGTTAGGATTATGGGACGGGTGAGGGGAAGGCTTCGGGGAAGGGATAGGGTTAGTGTTCGAGCTAGGGTTAGGGTTAGGGGACGGGGACGGTTTAGGGTCCAGGTGAGTGTACAACAACGGTTTAGGGGGAGCGTACGTGTGAGGGCACGGGTTAGTGTTAGCGTACGAGTTAGGATTAGGGGACGGGTGAGGGGAAGGCTTCGGGGAAAGGTTAGGGTTAGGCTTCGGGCTAGGGTTAGGGTTAGGGGACGGGGACGATTTAGGGTCCAGGTGAGGGTACGACAACGGTTTAGGGGGAGCGTACGTGTGAGGGCATGGGTTATTGTTACCGTACGGGTTAGGATTAGGGGATGTGTGAGAAGAAGGCTTCGGGGAAATGTTAGGGTTAGGGTTCGGGCTAGGGTTAGGGTTAGGTTGCGGGGACGGTTTACGGTCCAGGTGAGGTTACGACAACAGTTTAGGGGGAGCGTACATGTGAGGGCATGGGTTAGTGTTAGTGTACGCGTTAGGATTAGGGGACGGGTGAGGGGAAGGCTTCGGGGAAGGGTTAAGGTTAGGGTTCGGGTTAGGGTTAGGGTTAGGGGACGGGGACGGTTTAGGGTCCAGGTGAGGGTACGACAACGGTTTAAGGGGAGCGTACGTGTGAGGGCACGGGTTAGTGTTAGCATACTGGTTAGGATTAGGGGACGGGTGAGGGGAAGGCTTCGGGGAAGGGTTAAGGTTAGGGTTCGTGTTAGGGTTAGGGTTAGGGGACGGGGACGGTTTAGGGTCCAGGTGAGGGTACGATATCGGATTAGGAGGAGGGTACGTGAGAGGGCACGGGTTAGTGTTAGCGTACAGTTTAGGATTAGGGGACGGGAAAAGGGAAGGCTTCGGGGAAGTGTTAGGGTTAGGGTTCGGGCTAGGGTTAGGGTTAGGGGACGGGGACGGTTTAGGGTCCAGGTGAGGGTACGACAACGGTTTAGGGGGAGCGTACGTGTGAGGGCACGGGTTAGTGTTAACGTACGGGTTAGGATTAGGGGACGGGTGAGTGGAAGGCTTCGGGGAAGGGTTAGGTTTAGGGTTCAGGCTAGGGTTAGGTTTAGGGAATGGGGACGGTTTAGGGTGCAGTTGAGGGTACGACAACGGTTTAGGGGGAGCGTACGTGTGAGGGCACGGGTTAGTGTTAGCGTATGGGTTAGAATTAGGGGACGGGTGAGGGGAAGGCTTCGGGGAAGGGTTAGGGTTAGGGTTCGGGCTAGGGTTAGGGTTAGTGGACGGGGTCTTTTTAGGGTCCAGATGAGGGTACGAAAACGGTTCACGGGGAATGTAGGTGTGAGGGCACGGGTTAGTGTTAGCGTACGGGTTAGGATTACGGGACGGGTGAGGGGAAGGCTTCGGGGAAGAGTTAGGGTTAGGGTTCGGGCTAGGGTTAGGGTTAGGGGATGGGGACGGTTTAGGGTCCAGGTGAGGGTACGACAACGGTTTAGGGGGAGCGTACTGGTGAGGGCACGGGTTAGTGTTAGCATACAGGTTAGGATTAGGGGACGGGTGAGGGGAAGGCTTCGGGGAAAGTTTAGGTTTAGGGTTCGGGCTAGGGTTAGGGTTAGGGGACGGGGACGGTTTAGGGTCCAGGTGAGGGTACGACAACAGTTTAGGGGGAGCGTACGTGTGAGGGCATGGGTTAGTGTTAACGTACGTGTTAGGATTAGGGGACGGGTGAGGGGAAGGCTTCGGGGAAGGGTTAGGGTTAGGGTTCGGGCTAGGGTTAGGGTTAGGGGATGGGGACGGTTTAGGGTCCAGGTGAGGGTACGACAACGGTTTAGGGGGAGCGTACTGGTGAGGGCACGGGTTAGTGTTAGCGTACGGGTTAGGATTAGGGGACGTGTGAGGGGAAGGCTTCGGGGAAGGGTTAGGGTTAGGGATCGGGCTAGGGTTAGGGTTATGGGACGGGGAGGGTTTAGGGTCCAGGTGAGGGTACGACAACGGTTTAGGGTGAGCGTACGTGTGAGACCATGGGTTAGTGTTAGCGTTCGGGTTAGGATTAGGGGAAGGGTGAGGGGAAGGCTTCGGGGAAGGGTTAGGGTTAGGGTTCGGTCTAGGGTTAGGGTTAGGGGACGGGGACGGTTTAGGGTCCAGGTGAGGGTACGACAACAGTTTAGGGGGAGCGTACGTGTGAGGGCACGGGTTAGTGTTAGCATACGGGTTAGGATTAGCGGACGGGTGAGGGGAAGGCTTCGGGGAAAGTTTATGGTTAGGGTTCGGGCTAGGGTTAGGGTTAGGGGATGGGGACGGTTTAGGGTCCAGGTGAGGGTACGACAACGGTTTAGGGGGAGCGTACGTGTGAGGGCACTGGTTAGTGTTAGCGTAAGTGTTAGGATTAGGGGACGGTTGAGGGGAAGGCTTTGGAGAAGGGTTAGGGTTAGGGTTCAGTCTAGGGTTATGGTTAGGGGACGGGGACGGTTTAGGTTCCAGGTGAGGGTACGACAACAGTTTAGGGGGAGCGTACGTGTGAGGGCACGGGTTAGTGTTAGCATACTGGTTAGGATTAGGGGACGGGTGAGGGGAAGGCTTCGGGGAAGGGTTAAGGTTAGGGTTCGTGTTAGGGTTAGGGTTAGGGGACGGGGACGGTTTAGGGTCCAGGTGAGGGTACGACAACGGTTTAGGGGGAGCGTACGTGTGAGGGCACGAGTTAGTGTTAACGTACGTGTTAGGATTAGGGGACGGGTGAGGGGAAGGCTTCGGGGAAGGGTTAGGTTTAGGGTTCGGGCTAGGGTTAGGGTTAGGGGACGGGGACGGTTTAGGGTCCAGGTGAGGGTACGACAACGGTTTAGGGGGAGCGTACGGGTGAGTGCACGGGTTAGTGTTAGCGTACGAGTTAGGATTAGGGGACGGGTGAGGGGAAGGCTTCGGGGAAGTGTCAGGGTTAGGGTACGGGCTAGGGTTAGGGTTAGGTGTCGGGGACGTTTTAGGGTCCAGGTGAGGGTACGACAACGGTTTAGGGGGAGCCTACGTGTGAGGGCACAGGTTAGTGTTAGCGTACGGGTTAGGATTAGGGGACGGGTGAGGGGAAGGCTTCGGGGAAGTGTTAGGTTTAGGGTTCGGGCTAGGGTTAGGGTTAGGGGACGGGGACGGTTTAGGGTCCAGGTGAGTGTACGACAACGGTTTAGGTGGAGCGTACGTGTGAGGGCATGGGTTAGTGTTAGCGTACGGATTAGGATTAGGGGACGGGTGGGTGAGCGCTTCGGGGAAAAGTTACGGTTATGGTTAGGGTTAGGGAACGGGGACGGTTTAGGGTCCAGGTGAGGGTACGACAACGGTTTAGGGGGAGCGTACGTGTGATGGCACGGGTTAGTGTTAGCGTACGGGATAGGATTAGGGGAAGGGTGAGGGGAAGGCTTCAGGGAAGTGTTAGGGTTAGGGTTCCGGCTAGGGTTAGGGTTAGGGGACGGTGACGGTTTAGGTTCCAGGTGAGGGTACGACATCGGTTTAGGAGGTGGGTACGTGTGAGGGTACAGGTTAGTGTTAGCGTATGGGTTAGGATTAGGGGACGGGTGAGGGGAAGGCTTGGGGAGGGGTTAAGTTTAGGGTTAGGGCTCGGGATAGGTTTAGGTGACGGGGACAGTTTAGGTTCCAGGTGAGAGTACGACAACGGTTTAGGGGGAGCGTACTTGTGAGGGCACGGGTTAGTGTTAGCATACGGGTTAGGATTAGGGGACGGGTGAGGGGAAGGCTTCGAGGAAGGGTTAGGGTTAGGGTTCGGGCTAGGGTTAGGGTTAGGGGACAGGGACAGTTTAGGGTCCAGGTGAGGGTATGACAACGGTTTAGGGGGAGTGTACGTGTGAGGGCACGTGTTAGTGTTAGCGTACGGGTTAGGATTAGGGGACGGGTGAGGGGAAGGCTTCGGGGAAGGGTTAGTGTTAGGGTTCGGGCTAGGGTTAGTGTTAGGGGACGGGGACGGTTTAGGGTCCAGGTGAGGGTACGATAACGGTTTAGGGGGAGCGTACGGGTGAGTGCACGGGTTAGTGTTAGCGTACGGGTTAGGATTATGGGACGGGTGAGGGGAAGGCTTCGGGGAAGGGATAGGGTTAGTGTTCGAGCTAGGGTTAGGGTTAGGGGACGGGGACGGTTTAGGGTCCAGGTGAGTGTACAACAACGGTTTAGGGGGAGCGTACGTGTGAGGGCACGGGTTAGTGTTAGCGTACGGGTTAGGATTAGGGGACGGGTGAGGGGAAGGCTTCGGGGAAAGGATAGGGTTAGGCTTCGGGCTAGGGTTAGGGTTAGGGGACGGGGACGATTTAGGGTCCAGGTGAGGGTACGACAACGGTTTAGGGGGAGCGTACGTGTGAGGGCATGGGTTATTGTTACCGTACGGGTTAGGATTAGGGGATGTGTGAGAAGAAGGCTTCGGGGAAATGTTAGGGTTAGGGTTCGGGCTAGGGTTAGGGTTAGGTTGCGGGGACGGTTTACGGTCCAGGTGAGGTTACGACAACGGTTTAGGGGGAGCGTACATGTGAGGGCATGGGTTAGTGTTAGTGTACGCGTTAGGATTAGGGGACGGGTGAGGGGAAGGCTTCGGGGAAGGGTTAAGGTTAGGGTTCGGGTTAGGGTTAGGGTTAGGGGACGGGGACGGTTTAGGGTCCAGGTGAGGGTACGACAACGGTTTAAGGGGAGCGTACGTGTGAGGGCACGGGTTAGTGTTAGCATACTGGTTAGGATTAGGGGACGGGTGAGGGGAAGGCTTCGGGGAAGGGTTAAGGTTAGGGTTCGTGTTAGGGTTAGGGTTAGGGGACGGGGACGGTTTAGGGTCCAGGTGAGGGTACGACATCGGATTAGGAGGAGGGTACGTGAGAGGGCACGGGTTAGTGTTAGCGTACAGTTTAGGATTAGGGGACGGGAAAAGGGAAGGCTTCGGGGAAGTGTTAGGGTTAGGGTTCGGGCTAGGGTTAGGGTTAGGGGACGGGACGGTTTAGGGTCCAGGTGAGGGTACGACAACGGTTTAGGGGGAGCGTACGTGTGAGGGCACGGGTTAGTGTTAACGTACGGGTTAGGATTAGGGGACGGGTGAGTGGAAGGCTTCGGGGAAGGGTTAGGTTTAGGGTTCAGGCTAGGGTTAGGTTTAGGGAATGGGGACGGTTTAGGGTGCAGTTGATGGTACGACAACGGTTTAGGGCGAGTGTACGTGTGAGGGCACGGGTTAGTGTTAGCGTATGGGTTAGAATTAGGGGACGGGTGAGGGGAAGGCTTCGGGGAAGCGTTAGGGTTAGGGTTCGGGCTAGGGTTAGGGTTAGTGGACGGGGTCTTTTTAGGGTCCAGATGAGGGTACGAAAACGGTTCACGGGGAGCGTAGGTGTGAGGGCACGGGTTAGTGTTAGCGTACGGGTTAGGATTACGGGACGGGTGAGGGGAAGGCTTCGGGGAAGAGTTAGGGTTAGGGTTCGGGCTAGGGTTAGGGTTAGGGGATGGGGACGGTTTAGGGTCCAGGTGAGGGTACGACAACGGTTTAGGGGGAGCGTACTGGTGAGGGCACGTGTTAGTGTTAGCATACAGGTTAGGATTAGGGGACGGGTGAGGGGAAGGCTTCGGGGAAAATTTAGGGTTAGGGTTCGGGCTAGGGTTAGGGTTAGGGGACGGGGACGGTTTAGGGTCCAGGTGAGGGTACGACAACAGTTTAGGGGGAGCGTACGTGTGAGGGCATGGGTTTGTGTTAACGTACCTGTTAGGATTAGGGGACGGGTGAGGGGAAGGCTTCGGGGAAGGGTTAGGGTTAGGGTTCGGGCTAGGGTTAGGGTTAGGGGATGGGGACGGTTTAGGGTCCAGGTGAGGGTACGACAACGGTTTAGGGGGAGCGTACTGGTGAGGGCACGGGTTAGTGTTAGCGTACGGGTTAGGATTAGGGGACGTGTGAGGGGAAGGCTTCGGGGAAGGGTTAGGGTTAGGGATCGGGCTAGGGTTAGGGTTATGGGACGGGGAGGGTTTAGGGTCCAGGTGAGGGTACGACAACGGTTTAGGGGGAGCGTACGTGTGAGACCATGGGTTAGTGTTAGCGTTCGGGTTAGGATTAGGGGAAGGGTGAGGGGAAGGCTTCGGGGAAGGGTTAGGGTTAGGGTTCGGTCTAGGGTTAGGGTTAGGTGACGGGGACGGTTTAGGGTCCAGGTGAGGGTACGACAAAAGTTTAGGGGGAGCGTACGTGTGAGGGCACGGGTTAGTGTTAGCATACGGGTTAGGATTAGCGGACGGGTGAGGGGAAGGCTTCGGGGAAAGTTTATGGTTAGGGTTCGGGCTAGGGTTAGGGTTAGGGGATGGGGACGGTTTAGGGTCCAGGTGAGGGTACGACAACGGTTTAGGGGGAGCGTACGTGTGAGGGCACTGGTTAGTGTTAGCGTAAGTGTTAGGATTAGGGGACGGTTGAGGGGAAGGCTTTGGAGAAGGGTTAGGGTTAGGGTTCAGTCTAGGGTTATGGTTAGGGGACGGGGACGGTTTAGGTTCCAGGTGAGGGTACGACAACAGTTTAGGGGGAGCGTACGTGTGAGCGCACGGGTTAGTGTTAACGTACATGTTAGGATTAGGGGACGGGTGAGGGGAAGGCTTCGGGGAAGGGTTAGGGTTAGGGTTTGGGCTAGGGTTAGGGTTAGGGTATGGGGACGGTTTAGGGTCCAGGTGAGGGTACGACAACGGTTTAGGGGGAGCGTACGGGTGAGGGCACGGTTTAGTGTTAGCGTACAAGTTAGGATTAGGGGACTGGTGAGGGGAAGGCTTCGGGAAAGTGTTAGAGTTAGGGTACGGGCTAGGGTTAGGGTTAGGGGTCGGGGACGTTTTAGGGTCCCTGTGATGGTACGACAACGGTTTAAGGGGAGCGTACATGTGAGGGCACGGGTTAGTGTTAGCGTACAGCTTAGGATTAGGGGACGGGTGAGGGGAAGGCTTCGGGGAAGGGTTAGGTTTAGGGTTAGGGGACGGGGACGGGGACGGTTTAGGGTCCAGGTGAGGGTATGACAACGTTTTAGGAAGAGCGTACGTGTGAGGGCACGGGTTAGTGTTAACGTACGGGTTAGGATTAGGGGATGGGTGAGGGGAAGGCTTCGGGGAAGTGTTAGGGTTAGGGTTCAGGCTAGGGTTAGGGTTAGGGGACGGGGACGGTGTAGGGTACAGGTGAGGGTACAACAACGGTTTAGGGTGACCATACATGTGAGAGCAAGGGATAGTGTTAGCGTAAGGGTTAGGATTAGGGGACGGGTGAGGGGAAGGCTTCGGGGAAGGGTTAGGGTTAGGGTTTGGGCTAGAGTTAGGGTTAGGGGACTGGGACGGTTTACGGTCCAGGTGAGGTTATGACAACGGTTTAGGGGGAGCGTACATGTGAGGGCACGGGTTAGTGTTAGTGTACGGGTTAGGATTAGGGGACGGTTGAGGGGAAGGCTTCGGGGAAGGGTTAAGGTTATGGTTCGGGCTAGGGTTATGGTTAGGGAACGGGGACGGTATAGGGTCCAGGTGAGGGTACGACAACCTTTCACGGGGAGCGTACGTGTGAGGGCATGGGTTAGTGTTAGCGTACGGGTTAGGATTAGGGGACGGGTGAGGGGAAGGCTTCGGGGAAGTGTTAGGGTTAGGGTTCGGGCTAGGGTTAGGTTTAGGGGACGGGGCGGTTTAGGGTCAAGGTGAGAGTACGACAACGTTTTAGGGGGAGCATACTTGTGAGGGCACGGGTTAGTGTTACCGTACGGGTTAGGATTAGGGGAATGGTGAGGGGAAGGCTTCGAGGAAGGGTTAGGGTTAGGGTTCGGGCTAGGGTTAGGGTTAGGGGACGGGGACGGTTTAGGGTCCAGGTGAGTGAATGACAACGTTTTAGGGGGAGCGTACGTGTGAGGGCACAGTTTAGTGTTAGCGTACGGGTTAGGATTAGGGGACGGGTGAGGGGAAGGCTTCGGGGAAGGTTTAGTGTTAGGGTTCGGAGTAGGGTTAGGGTTAGGGGAAGGGGACGGTTTAGGGTCCAGGTGAGGGTACGACAACGGTTTAGGGGGAGCGTACGTGTGAGGGCACGTGTTAGTGTTAGCGTACGGGTTAGGATTAGGGGACGGGTGAGGGGAAGGCTTCGGGGAAGGGTTAGGGTTAGGGTTCGGTCTAGGGTTAGGGTTAGGGGACGGGGACGGTTTAGGGTCCAGGTGAGGGTACGACAACAGTTTAGGGGGAGCGTATTTGTGAGGGCACGGGTTAGTGTTAGCGTATGGTTTAGAATTAGGGGACGGGTGAGGGGAAAGCTTCGGAGAAGGGTTAGGGTTAGGGTTCGGGCTAGGGTTAGGATTAGGGGACGGGGACGGTTTAGGGTCCAGGTGAGGGTACGACAACGGTTTAGGGTGAGCGTACGTGTGAGACCATGGGTTAGTGTTTGCGTACGGGTTAAGATTAGGGGACGGGTGAGGGGAAGGCTTCGGGGAAGGGTTAGTGTTAGGGTTCGGGCTACGGTTAGGGTTAGGGGATGGGGACGGTTTAGGGTCCAGGTGAGGGTAGGGTTAGGGTTAATGGGAGCGTACGTGTGAGGGCACGGGTTAGTGTTAGCGTACGGGTTAGGATTAGGGGACGGGTGAGGGGAAGGCTTCGGGGAAGGGTTAGGGTTAGGGTTCGGGCTAGGGTTTCGTTTAGGGAACGGGGACAGTTTAGGGTCCAGGTGAGGGTACGACAATGGTTTAGGGGGAGCGTACGTGTGAGGGCAAGGGTTAGTGTTAGCGTATGGGTTAGGATTAGGGGACGGGTGAGGGGAAGTCTTCGAGGAAGGGTTAGGGTTAGGGTTCGGGCTAGGTTTAGGGTTAGGGGATGGGGACGGTTTAGGGTCCAGGTGAGGGTAAGACAACGGTTTAAGGGGAGCGTACGTGTGAGGGCAAGGGTTAGTGTTAGCGTACGGGTTAGGATTAGGGGACGGGTGAGGGGAAGGCTTCGGGTAAGGGTTAGGGTTAGGGCTCGGGCTAGGGTTAGGCTTAGGGGACGGGGACGGTTTAGGGTCCAGGTGAGGGTACGACAACTGTTTAGGGGCCGCGTACGTGTGAGGGCAAGGGTTAGTGTTAGCATACGGGTTAGAAATAGGGGACGGGTGAGGGGAAGGCTTCGGGGAAAGGTTAGGGTTAGTGTTCGGGCTAGGGTTAGGGTTAGGGGATGGGGACGGTTTAGGGTCAAGGTGAGGGTATGACAACGGTTTAGGGGGAGCGTACGTGTGAGGGAACGGGTTAGTGTTAGCGTACGGGTTAGGATTATGGGACGGGTGAGGGGAAGGCTTCGAGGAAGTGTTAGGGTTAGGGTTCGGGCTAGTGGTAGGGTTAGGGTACGGGGACGGTTTAGGGTCCAGATGAGGGTACGACAACGGTTTAGGGGGAGCATACGTGTGAGGGCATGGTTTAGTGTTAGCGTACAGGTTAGGATTAGGGGACGGTTGAGGGGAAGGCTTTGGGGAAGTGTTAGGGTTAGGGTTCGGTCTAGGGTTAGGGTTAGGGGACGGGGACGGTTTAGGGTCCAGGTGAGGGTATGACAACAGTTTATGGGGAGCGTACGTGTGAGGGCACGAGTTAGTGTTAACGTATATGTTAGGATTAGGGGACGGGTGAGGGGAAGGCTTCGGGGAAGGGTTAGGTTTAGGGTTCGGGCTAGGGTTAGGGTTAGGGGACCGGGACGGTTTAGGGTCCAGGTGAGGGTACGACAACGGTTTAGGGGGAGCGTACGGGTGAGTGCACGGGTTAGTGTTAGCGTACGAGTTAGGATTAGGGACGGGTGAGGGGAAGGCTTCGGGGAAGTGTCAGGGTTAGGGTACGGGCTAGGGTTAGGGTTAGGGGTCGGGGACGTTTTAGGGTCTAGGTGAGGGTACGACAACGGTTTAGGGGGAGCGTACGTGTGAGGGCACAGGTTAGTGTTAGCGTACGGGTTAGGATTAGGGAACGGGTGAGGGGAAGGCTTCGGGGAAGTGTTAAGTTTAGGGTTCGGGCTAGGGTTAGGGTTAGGGGACGGGGACGGTTTAGGGTCCAGGTGAGTGTACGACAACGGTTTAGGTGGAGCGTACGTGTGAGGGCATGGGTTAGTGTTAGCGTACGGATTAGGATTAGGGGACGGGTGGGGGAGGGCTTCGGGGAAAAGTTACGGTTAGGGTTAGTGTTAGGGGACGGGGAAGATTTAGGGTCCAGGTGAGGGTATGACAACGGTTTAGGGGGAAGGTACGTGTGAGGGCACGGGTTAGTGTTAGCGTACGGGTTAGGATTAGGGGACGGGTGAGGGGAAGGCTTTGTTGAAGGGTTAGGGTTAGTGTTCGGGCTAGGGTTAGGGTTAGGGGACGGGGACGGTTTAGTGTCCAGGTGAGGGTATACAACGGTTTAGGGGGAGCGTACGTGTGAGGGCACGGGTTAGTGTTATCGTAAGGGTTAGGATTAGGGGACGGGTGAGGGGAAGGCTTCGGTGAAGGGTTAGGGTTAGGGTTCGGGCTAGGGTTAGGGTTAGGGGACGGGGACGGTTTAGGGTCCAGGTGAGGGTACGACAACGGTTTAGGGGGAGCTTACGTGTGAGGGCACGGGTTAGTGTTAGCGTACGGGTTAGGATTAGGGTACGGGTGAGGGGAAGGCTTCGGGGAAGGGTTAGGGTTAGGGTTTGGGCTAGGGTTAGGGTTAGGGCACTGGGACGGTTTACGGTCCAGGTGAGGTTCGACAACAGTTTAGGGGGAGCGTACATGTGAGGGCACGGGTTAGTTTTAGCATACGGGTTAGGATTAGGGGACAGGTGAGGGGAAGTCTTCGGGGAAGGGTTAAGGTTAGGGTTCGGGCTAGGTTTAGGGTTAGGGAACGGGGACGGTTTAGGGTCCAGGTGAGGGTACGACAACCTTTCACGGGGAGCGTACGTGTGAGGGCATGTGTTAGTTTTAGCATACGGGTTAGGATTAGGGGACAGGTGAGGGGAAGGCTTCGGGGAAGGTTTTGGGTTTGTGTAAGGGGTAGGGTTAGGTTTAGGGGACGGGGACGATTTAGGGTCCAGGTGAGGGTACGACAACGGTTTAGGGGGAGCGTACGTGTGAGGGCACGGGTTAGTGTTAGCGTACGGGTTAGGATTAGGGGACGGGTGAGGGTAAGGCTTCGGGGAAGTGTTAGTGTTAGGGTTCGGGCTAGGGTTAGTGTTAGGGGACGGGGACGGTTTAGGGTCCAGGTGAGGGTACGACAACGGTTTAGGGGGAGCGTACGTGTGATGGCACGGGTTAGTGTTAGCGTACGGGATAGGATTAGGGGAAGGGTGAGGGGAAGGCTTCGGGGAAGTGTTAGGGTTAGGGTTCCGGCTAGGGTTAGGGTTAGGGGACGGGGACGGTTTAGGTTCCAGGTGAGGGTACGACATCGGTTTAGGAGGTGGGTACGTGTGAGGGCACAGGTTAGTGTTAGCGTATGGGTTAGGATTAGGGGACGGGTGAGGGGAAGGCTTGGGGAAGGGTTAAGTTTAGGTTTAGGGCTCGGGATAGGTTTAGGTGACGGGGGCGGTTTAGGTTCCAGGTGAGAGTACGACAACGGTTTAGGAGGAGCGTACTTGTGAGGGCACGGGTTAGTGTTAGCATACGGGTTAGGATTAGGGGACGGGTAAGGGGAAGGCTTCGAGGAAGGGTTAGGGTTAGGGTTCGGGCTAGGGTTAGGGTTAGGGGACAGGGACAGTTTAGGGTCCAGGTGAGGGTATGACAACGGTTTAGGGGGAGTGTACGTGTGAAGGCACGTGTTAGTGTTAGCGTACGGGTTAGGATTAGGGGACGGGTGAGGGGAAGGCTTCGGGGAAGGGTTAGTGTTAGGGTTCGGGCTAGGGTTAGTGTTAGGGGATGGGGACGGTTTAGGGTCCAGGTGAGGGTACAACAACGGTTTAGGGGGAGCGTACGTGTGAGGGCACGGGTTAGTGTTAGCGTACGGGTTAGGATTAGGGGACGGGTGAGGGGAAGGCTTCGGGGAAGGGTTAGGGTTAGGCTTCGGGCTAGGGTTAGGGTTAGGGGACGGGGACGATTTAGGGTCCAGGTGAGGGTACGACAACGGTTTAGGGGGAGCGTACGTGTGAGGGCATGGGTTATTGTTACCGTACGGGTTAGGATTAGGGGATGTGTGAGAAGAAGGCTTCGGGGAAATTTTAGGGTTAGGGTTCGGGCTAGGGTTAGGGTTAGGGGTCTGGGACGGTTTAGAGTCCAGGTGAGGGTATGACAACGGTTTAGGGGGAGCGTACGTGTGAGGGCACGGGTTAGTGTTAGCGTACGGATTAGGATTAGGGGACAGGTGAGGGGAAGGCTTAGGGGAAGGGTTAAGTTTAGGGTTAGGGCTCGGGTTAGGTTTAGGTGACGGGGACGGTTTAGGGTCCAGGTGAGAGTACGACAACGGTTTAGGGGGAGCGTACTTGTGAGGGCACGGGTTAGTGTTAGCATACGGGTTAGGATTAGGGGACGGGTGAGGGGAAGGCTTCGAGGAAGGGTTAGGGTTAGGGTTCGGGCTAGGGTTAGGGTTAGGGGACAGGGACAGTTTAGGGTCCAGGTGAGGGTATGACAACGGTTTAGGGGGAGTGTACATGTGAGTGCACGGGTTAGTGTTAGCGTACGGGTTAGGATGATGGGACGGGTGAGGGGAAGGCTTCGGGGAAGGGATAGGGTTAGTGTTCGAGCTAGGGTTAGGGTTAGGGGACGGGGACGGTTTAGGGTCCAGGAGAGGGTACAACAATGGTTTAGGGGGAGCGTACGTGTGAGGGCACGGGTTAGTGTTAGCGTACGGGTTAGGATTAGGGGACGGGTGAGGGGAAGGCTTCGGGGAAGGTTTAGGGTTAGGCTTCAGGCTAGGGTTAGGGTTAGGGGACGGGGACGGTTTAGGGTCCAGGTGAGGGTACGACAACGGTTTAGGGGGAGCATACGTGTGAGGGCACATGTTTGTGTTAGCGTACGGTTTAGGATTAGGGGACGGGTGAGGGGAAGGCTTTGGGGAAAGGTTAGGGTTAGGGTTCGGTCTAGGCTTAGGGTTAGGGGACGGGGACGGTTTAGGGTCCAGGTGAGGGTACAACAACGTTTTAGAGGGAGGGTACGTGTGAGGGCACGGGTTAGTGTTAACGTACGGGTTAGGATTAGGGGACGGGTGAGGGGAAGGCTTCGGGGAAGGTTTAGGGTTAGGGTTCGGGCTAGGGTTAGGGTTAGGGGACGGGGACGGTTTAGGGTATAGGTGAGGGTACGACAACGGTTTAGGGGGACCGTACGTGTGAGGGCACGGGTTAGTGTTAGTGTATGGGTTAGGATTAGGGGACGGGTGAGGGGAAGGCTTCGGGGAAGTGTTAAGGTTAGGGTTCGGGCTAGGGTTAGGGTTAGGGTACGGGGATGGTTTAGGGTCCAGGTGAGGGTACGACAACGGTTCATGGGGAGTGTACGTGTGAGGGCACGTGTTAGTTTTAGCATACGGGTTAGGAGTAGGGGACTAGTGAGGGGAAGGTTTCGGGGAAGGGTTAGGGTTAGTGTTCGGGCTAGGGTTAGGGTTAGGGGACGGGGACGATTTAGGGTCCAGGTGAGGGTACGACAACGGTTTAGGGGTAGCGTACGTGTGAGGGCATGGGTTAGTGTTAGCGTACGGGTTAGGATTAGGGGACGGGTGAGGGGAAGGCTTGGGGAAGGGTTAGGTTTAGGGTTCGGGCTAGGGTTAGGGTTAGGGGACGGGGACAGTTTAGGGTACAGGTGAGGGTATGACAACGATTTAGGGGGAGTGTACTTGTGAGGGCACGGGTTAGTGTTACCGTATGGGTTAGGATTAGGGGACGGGTGAGGGGAAGGCTTCGGGGAAGGGTTAGGGTTAGGGCTCGGGCTAGAGTTAGGCTTGGGGGACGGGGACGGTTTAGGGTCCAGGTGAGGGTACGAAAACGGTTTAGGGGGAGCGTACGTGTGAGGGCATGGGTTAGTGTTAGCGTACGGGTTAGGATTAGGGGACGGGTGAGGGGAAGGCTTCGGGGAAGGGTTAGGGTTAGGGCTCGGGCTAGAGTTAGGCTTGGGGGACGGGGACGGTTTAGGGTCCAGGTGAGGGTACGACAACTGTTTAGGGGCCGCGTACGTGTGAGGGCAAGGGTTAGTGTTAGCATACGGGTTAGAAATAGGGGACGGGTGAGGGGAAGGCTTCGGGGAAGGGTTAGGGTTAGTGTTCGGGCTAGGGTTAGGGTTAGGGGACGGGGACGGTTTAGGGTCCAGATCAGGGTACGACAACGGTTTAGGGGGAGCGTACGTGTGATCGCACGGGTTAGTGTTAGCGTACGGGATAGGATTAGGGGAAGGGTGAGGGGAAGGCTTCGGGGAAGTGTTAGGGTTTGGGTTCCGGCTAGGGTTAGGGTTAGGGGACGGGGACGGTTTATGTTCCAGGTGAGGGTACGACATCGGTTTAGCAGGTGGGTACGTGTGAGGGCACAGGTTAGTGTTAGCGTATGGGTTAGGATTAGGGGACGGGTGAGGGGAAGGCTTCGGGGAATTGTTAGGGTTAGGGTTCGGGCTAGGGTTAGGGTTAGGGGACGGGGACGGTTTAGGGTCCATGTGAGGGTACGACAACGGTTTAGGGGGAGTGTACGTGTGAGGGCACGGGTTAGTGTTAGCGTACGCGTTATGATTAGGGGACGGGTGAGGGGAAGGCTTCGTGGAAGGGTTAGGTTTAGGGTTCGGGCTAGGGTTAGGGTTAGGGGAGTGGACTGTTTAGGGTCCAGGTGAGGGTACGACAATGGTTTAAGGGGAGCGTACGTGTAAGGGCACTGGTTTGTGTTCGCGTAAGCGTTAGGATTAGGAGACGGGTGAGGGGAAGGATTCGGGGAAGGGTTAAGGTTAGGGTTCGGGCTAGGGTTAGTGTTAGGGGACGGGGACGATTTAGGGTCCAGGTGAGGGTACGAGAACGGTTCACGGGGAGTGTACGTGTGAGGGCACGGGTTAGTGTTAGTGTATGGGTTAGGATTAGGGGACGGGTGAGGGGAAGGCTTCGGGGAAGTGTTAAGGTTAGGGTTCGGGCTAGGGTTAGGGTTAGGGTACGGGGATGGTTTAGGGTCCAGGTGAGGGTACGACAACGGTTCATGGGGAGTGTACGTGTGAGGGCACGTGTTAGTTTTAGCATACGGGTTAGGAGTAGGGGACTAGTGAGGGGAAGGTTTCGGGGAAGGGTTAGGGTTAGTGTTCGGGCTAGGGTTAGGGTTAGGGGACGGGGACGATTTAGGGTCCAGGTGAGGGTACGACAACGGTTTAGGGGTAGCGTACGTGTGAGGGCATGGGTTAGTGTTAGCGTACGGGTTAGGATTAGGGGACGGGTGAGGGGAAGGCTTGGGGAAGGGTTAGGTTTAGGGTTCGGGCTAGGGTTAGGGTTAGGGGACGGGGACAGTTTAGGGTACAGGTGAGGGTATGACAACGATTTAGGGGGAGTGTACTTGTGAGGGCACGGGTTAGTGTTACCGTATGGGTTAGGATTAGGGGACGGGTGAGGGGAAGGCTTCGGGAAAGTGTTAGTGTTAGGGTTCGGGCTAGGGTTAGTGTTAGGGGACGGGGACGGTTTAGGGTCCAGGTGAGGGTACGAAAACGGTTTAGGGGGAGCGTACGTGTGAGGGCATGGGTTAGTGTTAGCGTACGGGTTAGGATTAGGGGACGGGTGAGGGGAAGGCTTCGGGGAAGGGTTAGGGTTAGGGCTCGGGCTAGAGTTAGGCTTGGGGGACGGGGACGGTTTAGGGTCCAGGTGAGGGTACGACAACTGTTTAGGGGCCGCGTACGTGTGAGGGCAAGGGTTAGTGTTAGCATACGGGTTAGAAATAGGGGACGGGTGAGGGGAAGGCTTCGGGGAAGGGTTAGGGTTAGTGTTCGGGCTAGGGTTAGGGTTAGGGGACGGGGACGGTTTAGGGTCCAGATCAGGGTACGACAACGGTTTAGGGGGAGCGTACGTGTGATCGCACGGGTTAGTGTTAGCGTACGGGATAGGATTAGGGGAAGGGTGAGGGGAAGGCTTCGGGGAAGTGTTAGGGTTTGGGTTCCGGCTAGGGTTAGGGTTAGGGGACGGGGACGGTTTATGTTCCAGGTGAGGGTACGACATCGGTTTAGCAGGTGGGTACGTGTGAGGGCACAGGTTAGTGTTAGCGTATGGGTTAGGATTAGGGGACGGGTGAGGGGAAGGCTTCGGGGAATTGTTAGGGTTAGGGTTCGGGCTAGGGTTAGGGTTAGGGGACGGGGACGGTTTAGGGTCCATGTGAGGGTACGACAACGGTTTAGGGGGAGTGTACGTGTGAGGGCACGGGTTAGTGTTAGCGTACGCGTTATGATTAGGGGACGGGTGAGGGGAAGGCTTCGTGGAAGGGTTAGGTTTAGGGTTCGGGCTAGGGTTAGGGTTAGGGGAGTGGACTGTTTAGGGTCCAGGTGAGGGTACGACAATGGTTTAAGGGGAGCGTACGTGTAAGGGCACTGGTTTGTGTTCGCGTAAGCGTTAGGATTAGGAGACGGGTGAGGGGAAGGATTCGGGGAAGGGTTAAGGTTAGGGTTCGGGCTAGGGTTAGTGTTAGGGGACGGGGACGATTTAGGGTCCAGGTGAGGGTACGAGAACGGTTCACGGGGAGTGTACGTGTGAGGGCACGGGTTAGTGTTAGCATACGGGTTAGGATTAGGGGACGGGTGAGGGGAAGGCTTCGGGGAAGGGTTAGGGTTAGTGTTCGGGCTAGGGTTAGGTTTAGGGGATGGGGACGGTTTAGGGTCCAGGTGAGGGTACGACAACGGCTTAGGGGGAGTGTACGTCTGAGGGCACGGGTTAGTGTTAGCGTACGTGTTAGGATTAGGGGACGGGTGAGGGGAAGGCTTCGGCGAAGGGTTAGGGTTAGGGTTCACGCTAGGGTTAGGGTTAGGGGACGGGGAGGGTTTAAGGTCCAGGTGAGAGTACGACAATGGTTTAGGGTGAGCGTACGTGTGAGAGCACGGGTTAGTGTTGACGTATGGGTTAGGATTAGGGGACGGGTGAGGGGAAGGCTTGAGGAAGGGTTAGGTTTAGGGTTCGGGCTAGGGTTAGGGTTAGGGGACGGGGACGTTTTAGGGTCCAGGTGAGGGTACGACAATGGTTTAGGGTGAGCGTAAGTGTGAGGGCATGGGTTAGTGTTAGCGTACGGGTTAGGATTAGGGGACGTGTGAGGGGAGGCTTCCGGGAAATGTTAGGGTTAGGGTTCGGGCTAGGGTTAGGGTTACGGGTCAGGGACGGTTTAGAGTCCAGGTGAGGGTACGACAACGGTTTAGGCGGAGCATACGTGTGAGGGCACGGGTTAGTGTTAGCATACGCGTTAGGATTAGCGGACGGGTGAGGGGAAGGCTTCGAGGAAGGGTTAGGGTTAGGGTTCGGGCTAGGGTTAGGTTTAGGGGACGGGGACGGTTTAGGGTCCAGTTGAGAGTACGACAATGGTTTAGGGGGAGCATACATTTCAGCGCATGGGTTAGTGTTAGCGTACGGGATAGGATTAGGGGACGGGTGAGGGGAAGACTTCGAGGAAGGGTTAGGGTTAGGGTTCGAGCTAGGGTTAGGGTTAGGGGACGGGGACGGTTTAGGGTCCAGGTGAGGGTATGACAACGGTTTAGGTGGAGCGTACGTGTGAGGGCACGGGTTAGTGTTAGCGTATGGGTTAGGATTAGGGGACGGGTGAGGGGAAGGCTTCGGGGAAGGTTTAGGGTTAGGGTTCGGGCTAGGGTTAGGGTTAGGTGATGGGGACGGTTTAGGGTCCAGGTGAGGGTACGACAACGGTTCATGGGGAGCGTACGTGTGAGGGCAAGGGTTAGTTTTATCGTAAGGGTTAGGATTAGGGAACGGGTGAGGGGAAGGCTTCAGAGAAGGGTTAGGGTTAGGGTTCGGGCTAGGGTTAGGGTTAGGGGACGGGGACGGTTTAGGGTCCAGGTGAGGTTACGACAACGGTTTAGGAAGAGTGTACGTGTGAGGGCATGGGTTAGTGTTAGCGTACGGGTTAGGATTAGGGGACGGGTGAGGGGAAGGCTTCGGGGAAGGGTTAGGGTTAGGGTTAGGGTTAGGGGACGGGGACGGTTTAGGGTCCAGGTGAGGGTACGACAACGGTTTAGGTGGAGCATACGTGTGAGGGCACGGGTTAGTGTTAGCATACGGGTTAGGATTAGGGGACGGTTGAGGGAAAAGCTTCGGGGAAGTGTTAGGGTTAGGGTTCGGGCTAGGGTTAGGGTTAGGAGACGGGGACGGTTTAGGGTCCAGGTGAGGGTACAACGGTTTAGGGGGAGCGTACGTGTGAGGGCACGGGTTAGTGTTAGCGTACGGGTTAGGATTAGGGGACGTGTGAGGGGAAGGCTTCGGGGAAGGGTTAGGGTTAGGGTTCGGGCTAGGGTTAGGTTTAGGGGACGGGGACGGTTTAGGGTCCAGTTGAGAGTACGACAATGGTTTAGGGGGAGCATACGTTTCAGGGCACGGGTTAGTGTTAGCGTACGGGTTAGGATTAGGGGACGGGTGAGGGGAAGGCTTCGAAGAAGGGTTAGGGTTAGGGTTCAAGCTAGGGTTAGGGTTAGGGGACGGGGACGGTTTAGGGTCCAGGTGAGGGTATGACAACGGTTTAGGTGGAGCGTACGTGTGAGGGCACGGGTTAGTGTAAGCATACGCGTCAGGATTAGGGGACGGATGAGGGGAAGGCTTCGGGGAAGGTTTAGGGTTAGAGTTCGGGCTAGGGTTAGGGTTAGGGGACGGGGACGGTTTAGGGTCCAGGTGAGTGTACAACGGTTTAGGGGGAGCGTACGTGTGAGAGCACGGGTTAGTGTTAGCGTACGGGTTAGGATTAGGGGACGGGTGAGGGGAAGGCTTCGGGGAAGGGTTAGGGTTAGGGTTCGGTCTAGTGTTAGGGTTAGGGGACGGGGATGGTTTAGGGTCCAGGTGAGGGTATGACAACAGTTTAGTGGGAACGTACGTGTGACGGCACGGGTTAATGTTAGCGTTCGGTTTAGGATTAGGGGACGGGTGAGGGGAAGGCTTCGGGGAAGGGTTCGGGTTAGGGTTAGGGTTAGGGGACGGGGACGGTTTAGGGCCCAGGTGAGGTTACAACCACGGTTTAGGGGGAGTGTACATGTGAGGGAACGGGTTAGTGTTAGTGTACGGGTTAGGATTAGGGGACGGGTGAGGGGAAGGCTTCGGGGAAGGGTTAAGGTTAGGGTTCGGGATAGGGTTAGTGTTAGGGCACGGGGACGGTTTAGGGTCCAGGTGAGTGTATGACAACGGTTTAGGCGGAGCGTACGTGTGAGGGCATGGGTTAGTGTTAGCGTACGGGTTAGGATTAGTGGACGGGTGGGGGAAGGCTTCGGGGAAGGGTTAGTTTTAGTGTTAGGGCTAGGGTTAGGGTTATGGGACGGGGACGGTTTAGGGTACAGGTGAGTGTACGACAACGGTTTAGGGGGAGGGTACGTGTGAGAGCACGGGTTACTGTTAGTGTACGGGTTAGGATTAGGGGACGGGTGAGGGGAATGCTTCGGGGAAGGGTTAGGGTTAGGGTTCGGGCTAGGGTTAGTGTTATGGGACGGGGACGGTTTAGGGTCCAGGTGAGGGTACGACAACGGTTTAGGGGGAGCGGACATGTGAGGGCACGGGTTAGTGTTAGCGTACGGGTTAGGATTAGGGGACGGGTGAGTGGAAGGTTTCGTGGAAGTGTTAGGGTTAGGATTCGGGCTAGGGTTAGGGTTAGGGGACGGGGACGGTTTAGGGTCCAGTTGAGGGTATGACAACGGTTTAGGGTGAGCCTACGTGTGAGGGCACAGGTTAGTGTTAGCGTACGGGTTAGGATTAGGGGACGGGTGAGGGGAAGGCTTCGGGGAAGGTTTAGGGTTAGGGCTCGGGCTAGGGTTAGGGTTAGGGGATGGGGACGGTTTAGGGTCCAGGTGAGGGTACGACAACGGTTCATGGAGAGCGTAAGTGTGAGGGCACGGGTTAGTGTTATCGTAAGGGTTAGGATTAGGGGACGGGTGAGGGGAAGGCTTCAAAGAAGGGTTAGGGTTAGGGTTTGGGCTAGGGTTAGGGTTAGGGGACGGGGACGGTATAGGATCCAGGTGAGTGTGTGACAACGGTTTAGGCTGAGCGTACGTGTGAGGGCATGGGTTAGTGTTAGCGTACGGGTTAGGATTAGGGGACAGGTGAGGGGAAGGCTTCGGGGAAGTGTTAGGGTTAGGGTACGGGCTACGGTTAGGGTTACGGGTCTGGGACGGTTTAGGGTCCAGGTGAGGGTACGACAACGGTTTAGGGGGAGCGTACGTGTGAGGGCACGTGTTAGTGTTAGCATATGGGTTAGGATTAGGGGACGGGTGAGGGGAAGGCTTCGGGGAAGTGTTAGGTTTAGGGATAGGGGACGGGGACGGTTTAGGGTCCAGGTGAGGGTACGACAACGTTTTAGGAGGAGCGTACGTGTGAGGGCACGAGTTAGTATTAGCGTACGGGTTAGGATTAGGGGACGGGTGAGGGGAAGGCTTCGGGGAAGGGTTAGGGTTAGGGTTCGGGCTAGGGTTAGGGTTAGGGGACTGGGAGGGTTTAGGGTCCAGGTGAGGGTACGACAATGGTTTAGAGGGAGCGTACGTGTGAGGGCACGGGTCAGTGTTAGCGTACGGGTTAGGATTAGGGGACGTGTGAGGGGAAGGCTTCGGGGAAGTGTTAGGGTTAGAGTACGGGCTAAGGTTAGGGTTACGGTCTGGGACGCTTTAGGGTCCTGGTGACGGTACGACAACGGTTTATGGGGAGCGTACGTGTGAGGGCACGGGTTAGTGTTAGCGTACGGCTTAGGATTAGGGGACGGGTGAGGTGAATGCTTCGGGGAAGGTTTAGGGTTAGGGTTCGGGCTAGGGTTCGTGTTAGGGGACGGGGATGGTTTAGGGTCCAGGTGAGGGTACGACAACGGTTTAGGCGGAGCGTAGGTGTGAGGGCACGGGTTAGTGTTAGCGTACGGGTTAGGATTAGGGGACGGGTTAGGGGAAGGCTTCGGGGAAGTGTTAGGATTAGTGTTCGGGCTAGGGTTAGGGTTAGGGGACGGGGACGGTTTAGGGTCCAGGTGAGGGTACGACAACGGTTCATGTGGAGCGTACGTGTGAGGGCAGGTGTTAGTTTTAGCATACGGGTTAGGATTAGGGGAAGGGTGAGGGGCAGGCTTCGGGGAAGGGTTACGGTTAGTGTTCGGGCTAGGGTTAGGGTTAGGGGATGGGGACGATTTAGTGTCCAGGTGAGGGTATGACAACGGTTTAGGGGGAGCGTACGTGTGAGGGCACGGGTTAGTGTTAGCGTACGGGTTAGGATTAGGGGACGGGTGGGGGAAGGCTTCGGGGAAGGGTTAGTGTTAGGGTAAGGGCTAGGGTTAGGGTTACGGGACGGGGACGGTTTAGGGTACAGGTGAGTGTACGACAACTTTTTAGGGAGAGGGTACGTGTGAGGGCACGGGTTACTGTTATTGTACGGGTTAGGATTAGGGGACGGGTGAGGGGAAGGCTTCAGGGAAGTGTTAGGGTTAGGGTTTGGGCTAGGGTTAGGATTATGGGACGGGGACGGTTTAGGGTCCAGGTGAGTGTACGACAACAGTTTAGTGGGTGCGTACGTGTGAGGGCACAGGTTAATGTTAGCGTACGGGTTAGGACTAGGGGATGGGTTAGGGTAAGGCTTCGGGGAAGTGTTAGTGTGGATCATACTCTGGGTTCCACATGCGTGTTTTAGCTGAAGGAAGAATCCCTTAAACCTGGAGAGTTGAGACCCATGGAATGGGTACCATGCAATATGACTTCAAAGGGTCTGCATTTGCTCACCGAAACTCAGCAATCCTATCAATGCTGAATTTATGCCGGTGTACACACGCTTGATTCTCTTTCGGAGACATATAAATCCATAGGTTTTAAGATTCTTACTAGTCAGGTATATTCTTAGGTGTTTAATATGAGGTGTTGAGTCCATTTCGTTTAGCAAGGAGTAGCTCTTGTCTGTTACATATTTGGCTTATGGAACAGTATCTGTGCTAATTTCAATCTCTGGTTTTATGCAGCACCCCAACTCACCTTTCCCCTTAAGCAAGCATAAGTTGGTTTTCTACATTTGAGACCCTGTTCTGTTTTGTAATTCAGTTCCTGTGTAGCCAAGTTTACATTCCGTGTAGTAGTGATATCTTATGATGTTTCTTTTTCTGTGTGACTTATTTCACTTAGAATCATCGTACCTGAATCCACTCAGTATGCTGCTACGGGCCTGATGACATAGATTTCATTGCTGAGTGATATTGCATTGTACGTAAGTACCACAACTTCTTTATCCATTTTTCGCTTTCTGCGATATTGAACTTGCACCGTAAACAAGGTACTTGTTAACAAGGCCGTCCCAAACTTTGGAGTGGCTCTCTCTTTTTGATTTTAATTTCCCTAAGCTATAGGACCATAAGTGGAAGTGCCCTTGGCTCTGTTGCTTTGTTTTTTGGATGTTTCAGGAAACACCATACACTTCTCCAGAGTGGCTGTTGGCAATTTACATCCTGCCCAACAGCATAACACAGCTCCAAGTTCTGCATGGCCTGTCCTGCCTTTCTGGATTTTTCACTTTTTTCAGATGGCCCTTTTGACCGGGGGGAAGTGAGACTTCATTGTATTGCAGATTTCCTTTGCAAGCTTGCTTGGTTGGCCAAAAAGGGCGTATGCGTTTTTTCCTGAATATATTCAGGAAAAAACGCATATATCCTTTTTGGCCAAGTGCATCATTGAGGATGTTCTGCCTGTTTTCCTATGCTTTACATGCAATTCCAGTCTACCTCCTGAATTCGGTTTCCTGCAATTCTGCCCCGCTTTCAAGTCCTCTTGGCAGCCTTACTTCAATATATTTTTGGATGATAGCTGTCATTTATAACTCTGCAAGTTTGTGAATGACAGTGCCCCTGAGCTCCTTTCCTCAACTCGCTTTCTTGTGAGCTGGCCGCAACACCGCAGGATTGCTTCAGGCCCTAGTGTGGTTCCGGCATGGCACGCTGATCCTTTGGTTAATTCCTCTTCCTTGTGTGAAATGAGAGTTAAATTTAACCGTCCAGATACCTCCAGCTAGTCTCACATTTTTTCTCACTATTCCTGTTCATCTTCCGCAGAAATTGCAAACTGGGCCAAACAGGAGGTTAAAGGCACTGACTCTCCAAGTGGGGAGACTGTTAGTAAAGCGTCTCGAATGTTGCACCCGAGGACCAGGGGACGAAAACTGAGACACATTTGAACACGTTTCCCGATCACACGGTGGATCATACTCTGGGTTCCACATGCATGTATTAGCTGAAGGAAGAATCCCTTAAACCTGGAGAGTTGAGACCCATGGAATGGGTACCATGCAATATGACTTCAAAGGGTCTGCATTTGCTCACCGAACCTCACCAATCCTATCACTGCTGCGTTTATGCCGCTGTACACACGCTTGATTCTCTTTCGGAGACATATCAATCCATAGGTTTTAAGATTCTTACTAGTCAGGTATATTCTTAGGCATTTAATATGGGGTGTTGAGTCCACTTCGTTGAGCAAGGAGTAGCTCTTGTCTATTACATATTTGGCTTATGGAACGGTATCTGTGCTAATTTCAATGTCTGGTTTTATGCGGCACCCCAACTCACCTTTCCCCTTAAGCAAGCATAAGTTGGTTTTCTACCTTTGAGATCCTGTTCTGTTTTGTAATTCAGTTCCTGTGTAGCCAAGTTTACATTCCGTGTATTAGTGATATCTTATGATGTTTCTTTTTCTGTGTGACTTATTTCACTTAGAATCATCGTACCTGAATCCACTCATTATGCTGCTATGGGCCTGATGACATAGATTTCATTGCTGAGTGATATTGCATTGGACGTAAGCACCACAACTTCTTTATCCATTTTTCGCTTTCTACGATATTCAACTTGTACCGTAAACGAGGTTCTTCTAAACAGAGCTGTCCGAAACGTTGGGGTGGCTGTGTCTTTTTGATTTAAATTTCCCTAAGCTATAAGACCATAAGTTGAAGTGCCCTAGGCTCTATTGGTTTGTTTTTTAGATGTTTCAGGAAACACCATACACTTCTCCAGAGTGGCTGTTGGCAATTTACATCCCGCCCATCAGCATAACAAGGCTCCCAGTTCTCCATGGCCTGTCCTGCCTTTCAGGATTGTACACTTTTCTAAGATGGCCCTTTTGACCGGGGGGGCAGTGAGACTTCATTGTAGTGCAGATTTCCTTTGCAAGCTTGCTTGGTTGCCCAAAAAGGGCGTATGCGTTTTTTCCTGAATATATTCAGCAAAAAATGCATATGCCCTTTTCGGCCAAGTGCATCATTGTGGACGTTCTGCATCTTTTCCTATGCTTTTTATGCAATTCCAGTCTACCTCCTGAAATCGGTTTCCTGCAAGTCTGCCCTGCATTCAAGTCTTCTTGGCAGCCTTACTTCAATATATTTTTGGATGATAGCTGTCATTTATTACTCTGCAGGTTTGTGAATGACAGTGGTCCTGAGCTCCTTTCTTCAACTCGCTTTCTTGTGAGCTGTCCGCAACACTGCAGCATTGCTTTAGGCCCTAGTGTGGTTCCGGCATGGCACGCTGAGCCTTTGGTTAATTCCTCTTCCTGGTGGGAAATGAGAGTTAATTTTACCCGTCCAGACACCTCCAGCTAGTCTCTCATTGGTTCTCCCTATTCCTGTTCATCTACCGCAGAAATTGAAACTGGGCCAAACAGGAGGTTAAAGGCACTGACTCTCCAAGTGGGGAGAGTGTTAGTATAGCATCTGGAATGTTGCACCCGAGTACCAGGGGACGAAAACCGAGACACATTTGAACACGTTTCCCAATCACACGGTGGATCATACTCTGGGTTCCACATGCATGTTTTAGCTGAAGGAAGAATCCCCTAAACCTGGAGAGTTGAGACCCATGGAATGGGTAGCATGCAATATGACTTCAAAGGGTCTGCATTTGCTCACCGAACCTCACCAGTCCTATCACTGCTGCGTTTGTGCTGCTGTACACACGCTTGATTCTCTTTTGGAGACATATAAATCCATAGGTTTTAAGATTCTTACTAATCAGGTATATTCTTAGGCGTTTAATATGGGGTGTTGAGTCCACCTCGTTGAGCAAGGAGTAGCTCTTGTCTATTACATATTTGGCTTATGGAACGGTATCTGTGCTAATTTCAATCTCTGGTTTTATGCAGCTCTCCAACTCACCTTTCCCCTTAAGCAAGCATAAGTTGGTTTTCTCCATTTGAGACCCTGTTCTGTATTGTAATTCAGTTCCTGTGTAGCCAAGTTTTCATTCCGTGTAGTGGTGATATCTTATGATGTTTCTTTTTCTCTGTGACTTATTTCACTTAGAATCATCATACCTGAATCCACTCATTATGCTGCTACGGGCCTGATGACATAGATTTCATTGCTGAGTGATATTGCATTGTACGTAAGTACCACAATTTCTTTATCCATTTCTCGCTTTCTGCGATATTGAACTTATACTCTAAACGAGGTTCTTGTAAACAGAGCCATCCCAAACTTTGGGGTGGCTGTGTCTTTTTCATTTTAATTTCCCTAAGCTATAGGACCATAAGTGAAAGTGCCCTAGGCTCTGTTGCTTTGTTTTTCAGATGTTTCAGGAAACACCATACACTTCTACAGAGTGGCTGTTGGCAATTTACATCCTGCCCATCAGCATAACAAGGCTCCCAGTTCTCCATGGCCTGTCCTGCCTTTCTGGATTTTACAGTTTTTTCAGATGGCCCTTTTGACCGGGGGGCAGTGAGACTTCATTGTAGTGCAGATTTTCTTTGTAAGCATGCTTGGTTGGCCAAAAAGTGCGTATGCGTTTTTTCCTGAATATATTCAGGAAAAAACTCATACGCCCTTTTTGACCAAGTGCATCATTGTGGACGTTCTGCCTCTTTTCCTATGCTTTACATGCGATTCCAGTCTACCTCCTGAAATCGGTTTCCTGCAATTCTGCTCCACTTTCAAGTCCTCTTGCCAGCCTAATTTCAATATATTTTTGGACGATAGCTGTCATTTATAACTCTGCAGGTTTGTGAATTACGGTGCCCCTTAACTCGTTTCTTCAACTCGCTTTCTTGTGTGCTGGCCGCAACACCGCAGCATTGCTTCAGGCCCTAGTGTGGATCCGGCATGGCACACTGAGTCTTAGGTTAATTCATCTTCCTGGTGGGAAATGAGAGTCAAATTTGCCCGTCCAGACACCTCCAGCTAGTCTCTCATTCGTTCTCCATATTCCTGTTCATCTTACGCAGAAATTGCAAACTGGGCCAAACAGGAGGTTAACGGCACTGACTCTCCAAGTGGGGAGAGTGTTAGTAAAGCGTCTGGAATGTTGCACCCGAGTACCAGGGGACGAAAACTGAGACACATTTGAACACGTTTCCCGATCACACGGTGGATCATACTCTGGGTTCCACATGCATGTTTTAGCTGAAGGAAGAATCCCTTAAACCTGGAGAGTTGAGACCCATGGAATGGGTACCATGCAATATGACTTCAAAGGGTCTGCATTTGCTCACCGAACCTCACCAATCCTATCACTGCTGCGTTTATGTCGCTGTACACACGCTTGATTCTCTTTCGGAGACATATAAATCCATAGGTTTTAAGATTCTTACTAGTCAGGTGTAATCTTAGGCGTTTAATATGGGGTGTTGTGTCCACTTCGTTGAGCAAGGTGTAGCTCTTGTCTACTACATATTTGGCTTATGGAACGGTATCTGTGCTAATTTCAATCTCTGCTTTTATGTAGCGCCCCAACTCACCTTTCCCCTTAAGCAAGCATAAGTTGATTTTCTACATTTGAGACCCTGTTCTGTTTTGTAATTCAGTTCCTGTGTAGCCAAGTTTACATTCCGTTTAGTAGTGATATCTTATGATGTTTCTTTTTCTGTGTGACTTATTTCACTTAGAATCATCGTACCTGAATCCGCTCATTATGCTGCTACGGGCCTGATGACATAGATTTCATTGCTCAGTGATATTGCATTCTACGTAAGTACCACAATGTCTTTATCCATTTTTCGCTTTCTGTTATATTGAACTTGTACAGTAAACGAGGTTCTTGTAAACAGAGCCATCCCAAACTTTGGGGTGGCTGTGTCTTTTTGAATTTAATTTCACTAAGCTATAGGACCATAAGTGGAAGAGCCCTAGGCTCTGTTGCTTTGTTTTTTAGATGTTTCATGAATCACCATAGGCTTCTCCAGAGTGGCTCTTGGCAATTTACATCCCGCCCATCAGCATAACAAGACTCCTAGTTCTCCATGGCCTGTCCTGCCTTTCTGGATTTTACACTTTTTTCAGATGGCCCTTTTGACCGGAGGGATGTGAGACTTCATTGTAGTGCAGATTTCCTTTGCAAGCTTGCTTGGTTGGCCAAAAAGGGCGTATGCGTTTTTTCCTGAATATATTCAGGAAAAAACGCATACGCACTTTTTGGCTAAGTGCATCTTCGTGGACGTTCTGCCTCTTTTCATATGATTTACATGCAATTCCAGTCTACCTCCTGAAATTGGTTTCCTGCAATTCTGCCCCGCTTTCAAGTCGTCTTGGCAGCCTTCCTTCAATATATTTTTGGACGATAGCTGTCATTTATAACTCTGCAGGTTTGTGAATTACAGTGCCCCTGAGCTCCTTTCTTCAACTCGCTTTCTTGTGAGCTGGCTGCAACACTGCAGGATTGCTTCTGGCCCTAGTGTGGTTCCAGCATAGCACGTTGAGCCTTTGGTTAATTCCTCTTCCTTGTGGGAGATGAGAGTTAAATTTGTCCGTCCAGACACCTCCAGGTAGTCTCTCATTGGTTCTCCCTATTCCTGTTCATTTTCCGCAGAAATTGCAAACTGGGTCAAACAGGAGTTTAAAGGCACTGACTCTCCAAGTGGGGAGAGTGTTAGTAAAGAGTCTGGAATGTTGCACCCGAGTACCAGGGGACGAAAACTGAGACACATTTAAACATGTTTCCCGATCACATGGTGGATCATACTCTGGGTTCCACATGTATGTTTTAGCTGAAGGAAGAATCCCTTAAACCTGGAGAGTTGAGACTCATGGAATGGGTACCCTGCAATATGATTTCAAAGGGTCTGCATTGGCTCACCGAACCTCACCAATCCTATCACTGCTGCGTTTATGAAGCTGTACACACGCTTGATTCTCTTTCGGAGACATATAAATCCATAGGTTTTAACATTCTTACTAGACAGGTATATTCTTAGGCGTTTAATATGGGGTGTTGAGTCCACTTCGTTCAGCAAGGAGTAGCTCTTGTCTATTACATATTTGGCTTATGGAATGGTATCTGTGCTAATTTCAATCTCTGGTTTTATGCAGCACTCAAACTCACTTTTCCCCTTAAGCAAGCATAAGTTGGTTTTCTACATTTGAGCGCCTGTTCTGTTTTGTAATTCAGTTCCTGTGTAGCCAAGTTTACATTCCATGTAGTAGTGATATCTTTTGATGTTTCTTTTTCTGTGTGACTTATTTCACTTAGAATCATCGTACCTGAATCCACTCATTATGCTGCTACGGGCCTGATGACATAGATTTCATTGCTGAGTGATACTGCATTGTACGAAAATACCACAACTTCTTTATCTATTTTTCGCTTTCTCCGATATTGAACTTGTACCATAAATGAGGTTCTTGTAAACAGAGCCGTCCCAAACTTTGGGGTGGCTGTGTCTTTTTGATTTCAATTTCCCTAAGCTATAGGACAATAAGTGGAATTGCCCTAGGCTCTGTTACTTTGTTTTTTAGATGTTTCAGGAAACACCATACACTTATCCAGAGTGGCTGTTGGCAATTTACATCCCGCCCATCAGCATAACAAGGCTCCCAGTTCTCCATGGCCTGTCCTGCCTTTCTGGATTTTACACTTTTTTCAGATGGCCCTTTTGACCGGGGGGAAGTGAGACTTCATTGTAGTGCAGATTTCCTTTGCAAGCTTGCTTGGTTGGCCAAAAAGGGCGTATGCTTTTTATCCTGAATATATTCAGGAAAAAACACATACGCCCTTTATGGCCAAGTGCATCATTGTGGACGTTCTGCCTCTTTTCCTATGCTTTACATGCAATTCCAGTCTACCTCCTGAAATCGGTTTCCTGCAATTCTGCCCCGCTTTCAAGTCCTCTTGGCAGCCTTACTTCAATATATTTTTGGACGATAGCTGTCATTTATAACTCTGCAGGTTTGTGAATGACAGTGCCCCTGAGCTTCTTTCTTCAACTCGCTTTCTTGTGAGCTGGCCGCAACACCGCAGGATTGCCTCAGGCCCTAGTGTGGTTCTGGCACGGCACGCTGAGCCTTTGGTTAATTCCTCTTCCTGGTGGGAAATGAGAGTTAAATTTGCCCGTCCAGACACCTCCAGCTAGTCTCTCATGGGTTCTCCCTATTCCTGTTCATTTCCCGCAGAAATTGCAAACTGGGCCAAACAGGAGGTTAAAGGCACTGACTTTCCAAGTGGGGAGAGTGTTAATAAACGTCTGGAATGTTGCACCCGAGTACCAGGGGACGACAACTGAGACACATTTGAACACGTTTCCCGATCACACGGTGGATCATACGCTGGGTTCCACATGCATGTTTTAGCTGAAGGAAGAATCCCTTAAAACTGGAGAGTTGAGACCTATGGAATGGGTACCATGCAATATGACATCAAAGGGTCTGCATTTGCTCACTGAACCTCACCATTCCTATAACTGCTGCGCTTATGCCGCTGTACACACACTTGATTCTCTTTCGGAGACCTATAAATCCATAGGTTTTAAGATACTTACTAGTCAGGTATATCCTTAGGCGTTTAATATGGCGTGTTGAGTCCACTTCGTTGAGCAAGGAGTAGCTCTGGTCTATTACATATTTGGCTTATGGAACGGTATCTGTGCTAATTTCAATCTCTTGTTTTATGCAGCACCCCAACTCACCTTTCCCGTTAAGCAAGCATAAGGTGGTTTTCTACATTTGAGACCCTGTTCTGTTTTGTAATTCAGTTCCTGTGTAGCCAAGTTTACATTCCGTGTATTAGAGATATCTTATGATGTTTCTTTTTCTGTGTGACTTATTTCACTTAGAATCATCGTACCTGAATCCACTCATTATGCTGCTACGGGCCTGATGACATAGATTTCATTGCTGAGTGATATTGCAGTGTACGTAAGTACCACAACTTCTTTATCCATTTTTCGCTTTCTGTGATATTGAACTTGTACCGTAAACGAGGTTCTTGTAAACAGAGCCGTCCCAAACTTTGGGGTGGCTGTGTCTTTTTGATTTTAATTTCCCTAAGCTATAGGACCGTAAGTGGAAGTGCCCTAGACTCTGTTGCTTTGTTTTTTAGATATTTCAGGAAACACCATACACTTCTCCAGAGTGGCTGTTGGCAATTTACATCCCGCCCATCAGCATAACAAGGCTCCCAGTTCTCCATGGCCTGTCCTGCGTTTCTGGATTTTACACTTTTTTCAGCTGGCCCTTTTGACCGGGGGGCAGTGAGACTTCATTGTAGTGCAGATTTCCTTTGCAAGCTTGCTTGGTTGGCCAAAAAGGGCGTATGCGATTTTTCCTGAATATATTCAGGAAAAAACGTATATGCCCTTTTTGGCCAAGTGCATCATTGTGGACGTTCTGCCTCTTTTCCTATGCTTTACATGCAATTCCAGTCTACCCCCTGAAATCGGTTTCCTGCAATTCTGCCCCGCTTTCAAGTCCTCTTGGCAGCCTTACTTCAATATACTTTTGGACGATAGCTGTCATTTATAACTCTGCAAGTTTGTGAATTACAGTGCCTCTGAGCTCCTTTCTTCAACTCGCTTTCTTGTGAGCTGGCCGCAACACCGCAGGATTGCTTCAGGCCCTAGTGTGGTTCCGGCATGGCAAGCTGAACCTTTGGTTAATTCCTCTTCCTGTTGGGAAATGAGAGTTAAATTTGCCCGTCCGGACACCTCCAGCTAGTCTCTCATTGGTTCTCCATATTCCTGTTCATTTTCCGCAGAAATTGCAAACTGGGCCAAACAGGAGGTTAAAGGAACTGACTCTCCAAGTGGGGAGAGTGTTAGTAAAGCGTCTGGAATGTTGCACCCGAGTACCAGGGGACGAAAACTGAGACACATTTGAACACGTTTCCCGATCACACGGTGGATCATACTCCGGGTTCCACATGCATGTTTTAGCTGAAGGAAGAATCCCTTAAATCTGGAGAGTTGAGACCCATGGAATGGGTACCATGCAATATGACTTCAAAGGGTCTGCATTTGCTCACCAAACCTCACAAATCCTATCACTGCTGCGTTTATGCCGCTGTACACACGCTTGATTCTCTTTTGGAGACATATAAATCCATAGGTTTTAAGATTCTTACTAGTCAGATATATTCTTAGGCGTTTAATATGGGGTGTTGAGGCCACTTCGTTGAGGAAGAAGTAGCTCTTGTCTATTATATAGTTGGCTTATGGAACGGTATCTGTGCTAATTTCAATCTCTGGCTTTATGCAGCACCCCAACTCACCTTTCCTCTTAAGCAAGCATAAGTTGGTTTTCTACATTTGAGACCCTGTTCTGTTTTGTAATTCAGTTCCTGTGTAGCTAAGTTTACATTCCGTGTAGTAGTGATATCTTTTGATGTTTCTTTTTCTGTGTGACTTATTTCACTTAGAATCATCGTACCTGAATCCACTCATTATGCTGCTACGGGCCTGATGACATAGATTTCATTGCTGAGTGATATTGCATTGTACGTAAATACCACAACTTCTTTATCCATATTTCGCTTTCTGCGATATTGAACTTGTACCGTAAACGAGGTTCTTGTAAACAGAGCCTTCCCAAACTTTGGGGTGGCTGTGTATTTTTGATTTCAATTTCCCTAAGCTATAGGACAATAAGTGGAAGTGCCCTAGGCTCTGTTACTTTGTTTTTTAGATGTTTCAGGAAACACCATACAGTTCTCCAGAGTGGCTGTTGGCAATTTACATCCCACCCATCAGCATAACAAGGCTCCAGTTCTCCATGGTCTGTCCTGCCTTTCTGGATTTTACACTTTTTTCAGATGGCCCTTTTGACCGGGGGGAAGTGAGACTTCATTGTAGTGCAGATTTCCTTTGCAACCTTGCTTAGTTGGCCAAAAAGGGCGTATGCGTTTTTTCCTGAATATATTCAGGAAAAAATGCATACGCCCTTTTTGGCCAAGTGCATCATTGTGGACGTTCTGCCTCTTTTCCTATGCTTTAAATGCTATTTGAGTCTACTTCCTGAAATCGGTTTCCTGCAATTCTGCCCCGCTTTCAAGTCCTGTTGGCAGCCTTACTTCAATATATTTTTGGACGATAGCTGTCATTTATAACTCTGCAGGTTTGTGAATGACAGTGCCCCTGAACTCCTTTCTTCAACTCGCTTTCTTGTGAGTTGGCCGCAACACCGCATGATTGCTTCAGGCCCTAGTGTGGTTCTGGCACGGCATGCTGAGCCTTTGGTTAATTCCTCTTCCTGGTGGGAAATGAGAGTTAAATTTACCCGTCCAGACACCTCCAGCTAGTCTCTCATGGGTTCTCCCTATTCCTGTTCATTTCCCGCAGAAATTGCAAACTGGGCCAAACAGGAGGTTTAAGGCACTGACTCTCCAAGTGGGGAGAGTGTTAATAAACGTCTGGAATGTTGCACCCGAGTACCAGGGGACGACAACTGAGACACATTTGAACACGTTTCCCGATCACACGGTGGATCATACGCTGGGTTCCACATGCATGTTTTAGCTGAAGGAAGAATCCCTTAAACCTGGAGAGTTGAGACCCATGGAATGGGTACCATGCAATATGACATCAAAGGGTCTGCATTTGCTCACTGAACCTCACCATTCCTATAACTGCTGCGCTTATGCCGCTGTACACACACTTGATTCTCTTTCGGAGACCTATAAATCCATAGGTTTTAAGATTCTTACTAGTCAGGTATATCCTTAGGCGTTTAATATGGCGTGTTGAGTCCACTTCGTTGAGCAAGGAGTAGCTCTTGTCTATTACATATTTGGCTTATGGAACGGTATCTGTGCTAATTTCAATCTCTTGTTTTATGCAGCACCCCAACTCACCTTTCCCGTTAAGCAAGCATAGGTGGGTTTTCTACATTTGAGACCCTGTTCAGTTTTCTAGTTCCGTTCCTGTGTAGCCAAGTTTACATTCCATGTATTAGAGATATCTTATGATGTTTCTTTTTCTGTGTGACTTATTTCACTTAGAATCATCGTACCTGAATCCACTCAGTATGCTGCTATGGGCCTGATGACATAGATTTCATTGCTGAGTGATATTGCATTGTACGTAAGTACCACAACTTCTTTATCCATATTTCGCTTTCTGTGGTATTGAACTTGTACCGTAAACGAGGTTCTTGTAAGCAGAGCTGTCCCAAACTTTGGGGTGGCTGTGTCTTTTTGATTTTAATTTCCCTAAGCTATAGGACCATAAGTGGAAGTGCCCTAGGCTCTGTTGCTTTGTTTTGTAGATGTTTCAGGAAACACCATACACTTCTCCAGAGTGGCTGTTGGCAATTTACATCCCGCCCATCAGCATAACAAGGCTCCCAGTTCTCCATGGCCTGTCCTGCCTTTCTGGATTTTACACTTTTTTCAGATGGACCTTTTGACCGGGGGGCAGTGAGACTTCATTGTAGTGCAGATTTCCTTTGCAAGCTTGCTTGGTTGGCCAAAAAGGGCGTATACGTTTTTTCCTGAATATATTCAGGAAAAAACGCATACGCCCTTTTTGGCCAAGTGCATCATTGTGGACGTTCTGCCTCTTTTCCTATGCTTTACATGCAATTCCAGTCTACCTCCTGAAATCGGTTTCCTGCAATTCTGCCCCGCTTGCAAGTCGTCTTGGCAGCCTTACTTCAATATATTTTTGGACGATAGCTGTCATTTATAACTCTGCAGGTTTGTGAATGACAGTGACCCTGAGCTCCTTTCTTCAAGTCCTTTCTTGTGAGCTGGCCGCAACACCGCAGGATTGCTTCAGGCCCTAGTGTGGTTCCGGCATGGCACGCTGAGCCTTTGGTTAATTCCTCTTCCTGGTGGGAAATGAGAGTTAAATTTGCCCATCCAGACACCTCCAGCTAGTCTCTCATTGGTTCTTCCAATTCCTGTTCATTTTCCGCAGAAATTGCAAACTGGGCCAAACAGGAGTTTAAAGGCACTGACTCTCCAAGTGGGGAGAGTGTTAGTAAAGCGTCTGGAATGTTGCACCCGAGTACCAGGGGATGAAAACTGAGACACATTTGAACACGTTTCCCTATCACACGGTGGATCATACTCTGGGTTCCACATGCATGTTTTAGCTGAAGGAAGAATCCCTTAAACCTGGGGAGTTGAGACTCATGGAATGAGTACCACAGCAATATGACTTCAAAGTGTCTGCATTTGCTCACCGAACCTCACCAATCCTATCACTGCTGCATTTATGCCACTGTACACACGCTTGATTCTCTTTCGGGAACATATAAATCCATAGGTTTTAAGATTCTTAGTAGTCAGGAATATTCTTAGGCGTTTAATATGAGGTCTTGAGTCAATTTCGTTGAGCAAGGAGTAGCTCTGGTCTATTACATATTTGGCTTATGGAACGGTATCTGTGCTAATTTCAATCTCTGGTTTTATGCAGCACCCCAACTCACCTTTCCCGTTAAGCAAGCAAAAGTTGGTTTTCTACATTTGAGACCCTGTTTTGTTTTGTAATTCAGTTCCTGTGTAGCCAAGTTTACATTCCGTGTAGTAGTGATATCTTATGATGTTTCTTTTTCTGTGTGACTTATTTCACTTAGAATCATCGTACCTGAATCCACTCATTTTGCTGCTACGGGCCTGATGACATAGATTTCATTGCTGAGTGATATTGCATTGTACGTAAGTACCACAATTTCTTTATCCACTCTTCGCTTTCTGCGATATTGAACTTGTACCATAAACGAGTTTCTTGTCAACAGAGCCATCCCAAACATTGGGGTGGCTGTGTCTTTTTGATTTTAATTTCCCTAAGCTATAGGACCATAAGTGGAAGTGCCCTAGGGTCTGTTGCTTTGTATTTTAGATGTTTCAGGAAACACCATACAGTTCTCCAGAGTGGCTGTTGGCAATTTACATCCCACCCTTCAGCATAAAAAGGCTCCCAGTTCTCCATGGCCTGTCCTGCCTTTCTGGATTTTACACATTTTTCAGATGGCCCTTTTGACCGGGGGGAAGTGAGACTTCATTGTAGTGCAGATTTCCTTTGCAAGCTTGCTTGGTTGGCCAAAAAGGGCGTATGTGTATTTTCCTGAATATATTCAGGAAAAAATGCATACGCCCTTTTTGGCCAAGTGCATCATTGTGGACATTCTGCCTCTTTTCCTATGCTTTATATGCAATTCCAGTCTACCTCCTGAAATCGGTTTCCTGCAATTCTGCCCCACTTTGAAGTCCTCTTGGCAGCCTTACTTCAATATATTTTTGGACGATAGCTGTCATTTATCACTCTGTAGTTTTGTGAATTACAGTGCCCCTGAGCTCCTTTCTTCAACTCGCTTTCTTGTGAGCTGGCCGCAACACCGCAGGATTGCTTCAGGCCCTAGTGTGGTTCCGGCATGGCACGCTGAGCCTTTGGTTAATTCCTCTTCCTTGTGGGAAATGAGAGTTAAATTTGCCCGTCCAGACACCTCCAGCTAGTTTCTCATTGGTTCTCCCTATTCCTGTTCATTTTCCGCAGAAATTGCAAACTGAGCCAAACAGGAGGTTAAAGGCACTGACTCTCCAAGTGGGGATAGTGTTAGTAAAGCGTCTGGAATGTTGCACCCGAGTACCAGCGGAGGAAAACTGAGACACATTTGAACACGTTTCCCGATCACACGGTGGATCATACTCTGGGTTCCACATGCATGTTTTAGCTGAAGGAAGAATCCCTTAAACCTGGAGAGTTGAGACCCATGGAATGGGTACCATGCAATATGACTTCAAAGGGTCTGCATTTGCTCACCAAACCTCACCAATCCTATCACTGCTGCGTTTATGCCGCTGTACACACGCTTGATTCTCTTTCGGAGACATATAAATCCATAGGTTTTAAGATTCTTACTAGTCAGATATATTCTTAGGCGTTTAATATGGGGTGTTGAGGCCACTTCGTTGAGCAAGGAGTAGCTCTTGTCTATTATATATTTGGCTTATGGAACGGTATCTGTGCTAATTTCAATTTCTGGTTTTATGCAGCACCCCAACTCACCTTTCCCCTTAAGCAAAGATAAGTTGGTTTTCTACATTTGAGACCCTGTTCTGTTTTGTAATTCAGTTCCTGTGTAGACAAGTTTATATTCCGTGTAGTAGTGATATCTTTTGATGTTTCTTTTTCTGTGTGACTTATTTCACTTAGAATCATCGTACCTGAATCCACTCATTTTGCTGCTACGGGCCTGATGACATAGATTTCATTGCTGAGTGATATTGCATTGTACGCAAATACCACAACTTCTTTATCCATATTTCGCTTTCTGCAATATTGAACTTGTACCGTAAACGAGGTTCTTGTAAACAGAGCCGTCCCAAACTTTGGGGTGGCTGTGTCTTTTTGATTTCAATTTCCCTAAGCTATAGGACAATAAGTGGAAGTTCCCTAGGCTCTGTTACTGTGTTTTTTAGATGTTACAGCAAACACCATACACTTCTCCAGAGTGGCTGTTGGCAATTTATATCCCGCCCATCAGCATGACAAGGCTCCAGTTCTCCATGGCCTGTCCTGCGTTTCTGGATTTTACACTTTTTTCAGATGGCCCTTTTGACCGGGGGGAAGTGAGACTTCATTGTAGTGCAGATTTCCTTTGCAACCTTGCTTAGTTGGCCAAAAAGGGCGTATGTGTTTTTTCCTGAATATATTCAGGAAAAAACGCATACGCCCTTTTTGGCCAAGTGCATCATTGTGGACGTTCTGCCTCTTTTCCTATGATTTAAATGCAATTTGAGTCTACTTCCTGAAATCGGTTTCCTGCAATTCTGCCCCGCTTTGAAGTCCTGTTGGCAGCCTTACTTCAATATATTTTTGGACGATAGCTGTCATTTATAACTCTGCAGGTTTGTGAATTACAGTGCCCCTGAGCTCCTTTCTTCAACTCGCTTTCTTGTGAGGTGGCCGCAACACCGCATGATTGCTTCAGGCCCTAGTGTGGTTCCGGCATGGCATGCTGAGCCTTTGGTTAATTCCTCTTCCTGGTGGGAAATGAGAGTTAAATTTACCCGTCCAGACACCTCCAGCTAGTCTCTCATGGGTTCTCCCTATTCCTGTTCATTTCCCGCAGAAATTGCAAACTGGGCCAAACAGGAGGTTTAAGGCACTGACTCTCCAAGTGGGGAGAGTGTTAATAAACGTCTGGAATGTTACACCCGAGTACCAGGGGATGACAACTGAGACACATTTGAACACGTTTCCCGATCCCACGGTGGATCATACGCTGGGTTCCACATGCATGTTTTAGCTGAAGGAAGAATCCCTTAAACCTGGAGAGTTGAGACCCATGGAATGGGTACCATGCAATATGATTTCAAAGGGTCTGCATTTGCTCACTGAACCTCACCATTCCTATAACTGCTGCGCTTATGCCGCTGTACACACGCTTGATTCTCTTTCAGAGACCTATAAATCCATAGGTTTTAAGATTCTTACTAGTCAGGTATATCCTTAGGCGTTTAATATGGCGTGTTGAGTCCACTTCGTTGAGCAAGGAGTAGCTCTGATCTATTACATATTTGGCTTATGGAACGGTATCTGTGCTAATTTCAATCTCTAGTTTTATGCAGCACCCCAACTCACCTTTCCCCTTAAGCAAGCATAAGTTGGTTTTCTACATTTGAGACCCTGTTCTGTTTTGTAATTCAGTTCCTGTGTAGCCAAGTTTACATTCCGTGTATTAGAGATATCTTATGATGTTTCTTTTTCTGTGTGACTTATTTCACTTAGAATCATCGTACCTGAATCCACTCATTATGCTGCGACGGGCCTGATGACATAGATTTCATTGCTGAGTGATATTGCATTGTACGTAAGTACCACAACTTCTTTATCCATTTTTCGCTTTCTGTGATATTGAACTTGTACCGTAAACGAGGTTCTTGTAAACAGAGCCATCCCAAACTTTGGGGTGGCTGTGTCTTTTTGATTTCAATTTCCCTAAGCTATAGGACAATAAGTGCAAGTGCCTTAGGCTCTGTTACTTTGTTTTTTAGATGTTTCAGGAAACACCATACACTTCTCCAGAGTGGCTGTTGGCAATTTACATCCCGCCCATCAGCATAACAAGGCTCCAGTTCTCCATGGCCTGTCCTGCCTTTCTGGATTTTACACTTTTTTCAGATGGCCCTTTTGACCTGGAGGAAGTGAGACTTCATTGTAGTGCAGATTTCCTTTGCAAGCTTGCTTGGTTGGCCAAAAAGGGCGTATGCGTTTTTTCCTGAATATATTCAAGGAAAAATGCATACGCCCTTTTTGGCCAAGTGCATCATTGTGGACGTTCTGCCTCTTTTCCTATGCTTTAAATGCAATTTGAGTCTACTTCCTGAAATCGGTTTCCTGCAATTCTGCCCCGCTTTGAAGTCCTGTTGGCAGCCTTACTTCAATATATTTTTGGACGATAGCTGTCATTTATAACTCTGCAGGTTTGTGAATGACAGTGCCCCTGAGCTCCTTTCTTCAACTAGCTTTCTTGTGAGGTGGCCGCAACACCGCATGATTGCTTCAGTCCCTAGTGTGGTTAGGGCACGGCATGCTGATCCTTTGGTTAATTCCTCTTCCTGGTGGGAAATGAGAGTTAAATTTACCCGTCCAGACACCTCCAGCTAGTCTCTCATGGGTTCTACCTATTCCTGTTCATTTCCCGCAGAAATTGCAAACTAGGCCAAACAGGAGGTTTAAGACACTGACTCTCCAAGTGGGGAGAGTGTTAGTAAACGTCTGGAATGTTGCACCCGAGTACCAGGGGACTACAACTGAGACACATTTGAACACGTTTCCCGATCACATGGTGGATCATACGCTGGGTTCCACATGCATGTTTTAGCTGAAGGAAGAATCCCTTAAACCTGGAGAGTTGAGACCCATGGAATGGGTACCATGCAATATGACTTCAAAGGATCTGCATTTGCTTACTGAACCTCACCATTCCTATAACTGCTGCACTTATGCCGCTGTACACACGCTTGATTCTCTTTCGGAGACCTATAAATCCATAGGTTTTAAGATTCTTACTAGTCAGGTATATCCTTAGGCGTTTAATATGGCGTGTTGAGTTCACTTCGTTGAGCAAGGAGTAGCTCTGGTCTATTACATATTTGGCTTATGGAACGGTATCTGTGCCAATTTCAATCTCTGGTTTCATGCACTGCCCCAACTCCCCTTTCCCCTGAAGCAAGCATAAGTTGGTTTTCTCCATTTGAGACCCTGTTCTGTTTTGTAATTCAGTTCCTGTGTAGCCAAGATTACATTCCGTGTATTAGTGATATCTTATGATGTTTCTTTTTCTGTGTGACTTATTTCACTTAGAATCATCGTACCTGAATCCACTCATTATGCTGCTACGGGCCTGATGACATAGATTTCATTGCTGAGTGATATTGCATTGTACGTAAGTACCACAACTTCTTTATCCATTTTTCGCTTTCTGTGATATTGAACTTGTACCATAAACGAGGTTCTTGTAAACAGAGCCGTCCCAAACTTTGGGGTGGCTCTGTCTTTTTGATTTTAATTTCCCTAAGCTATAGGACCATAAGTGGAAGTGCCGTAGGCTCTGTTGCTTTGTTTTTTAGATGTTTCAGGAAACACCATACACTTCTCCAGAGTGGCTGTTGGCAATTTACATCCCGCCCATCAGTACAACAAGCTCCCAGTTCTCCATGGCCTGTCCTGCCTTTCTGGATTTTACACTCTTTTCAGATGGCCCTTTTGACTGGGGGGCAATGAGACTTCACTGTAGTGCAGATTTCCTTTGCAAGCTTGCTTGGTTGGCCAGAAAGGGCGTATGCATTTCTTCCTGAATATATTCAGGAAGAAACGCATACGCCCTTTTTGGCCAAGTGCATGATTGTCAATGTTCTGAGTCTTTTCATATGTTTTTGATGCAATTCCAGTCTACCTCCTGAAATAGGTTTCCTGCAATTCTGCCTTGCTGTCAGTGCCTCTTCATAGCCTTACCTCAATATACTTTTGCAAAATAGTTGGCCTGTATAACTCTGCAGGTTTTTGATTTCAGTTGCCCTTAGTTCCATTTTTCAGCTCTCATTTTTGTGATCTTGCCTCATATCCACAGGATTTCTTCAGGCCCTATTCTTCTTCTGGGGCGCCTTGCTGTGCCTTTGGTTAATTCTTCTTCCTATGTGAAATTAGAGTGACATGTGGCCCTTGAAACCACTACAGCTATTTTCTCACTGGTTCCCCCTATTCCCATTCATCCTCCGCACTAACTGCAGACTGTGCGATACCGGAACT